>NC_138529.1:91615023-92904190 GCF_964234715.1 Podarcis melisellensis
GAAATAACTTTGCTGTCTGCCATGCAGTGAAAAGAACAGCAGGCGTGAGATTATATAATAAAAAAAGAAAACTTACTTTGAATCAACCATTTCTCTTCCCACTCACCCCCCCTTTGCTTTATTGCTGGTTTACTCAAAGTAGGTTTTGATTTTATTCCGTGGGGCTGTTTCATCTGAGGCTGAAGCCAAAAATGGAGTGTTATTAATCCAGTAATCTCTCTGTGCTTTTCTTGAAAGCCACTAAAAAGTTGTGAACTATCAGGATTAATTTGCTCACCGTTGTGACTCATGATTAGGTTCCTATATCATTTATCACATTCTTCGGTTGTGGTGTGTTTTCTGGGGAGTGGTTGGTAGAATTAATGGCAGACACTGCTGCGCGGGAAAGTCAGATGCTGCTTGGGTATTAACTAAAGAGAAAAATCAATGTTGTCCAAAGGTTGCCTTCAAGGAAAGAAAATAATGATTATAAAAATGTTTGTCTCTCTTTGCTATCTGCTTTTCCTCCTCTCTTACCCACAGACCTGGAAACTTCTGCTATATAATCAGGACCAAGCATGGAAGGCTCTGACCTGATTAAACCTGGACTCCAGGAATCTTTGCTGCCCTAAGTGGCGGTGCTTTTGGACCTGCCCATGATCCCTTGAAATCAGAGGATGCTGGGGAAAAGAGAGTATTTATCTGGGCCAGAGGCAAACAGATAGAGATTGTCATTGTGGGTGGAGCTGAAAGGTGGAAGGTTTTAATAATATATATCCGACACTGTTAGAAGTAAGTAATATACAAATATCCAAAGGCAAAGGTCCGTATAGTTAAGTCTATGGTTTTCCCAGTAGTGATGTATGGAAGTGAGAGCTGGAACATAAAGAAGGCTGATCGCCAAAGAATGGATGCTTTTGAATTATGGTGCTGGAGGAGACTCTTGAGAGTCCCATGGACTGCAAGAAGATCAAACCTCTACATTCTTAAGGAAATCAGCCCTGAGTGCTCACTGGAAGGACAGATCCTGAAGCTGAGGCTCCAATACTTTGGCCACCTCATGAGAAGAGGAGACTCCCTGGAAAAGACCCTGATGTTGGGAAAGATGGAGGGCACAAGGAGAAGGGGACGACAGAGGACGAGATGGTTGGACAGTGTTCTCGAAGCTACCAGCATGAGTTTGACCAAACTGTGGGAGGCAGTGGAAGACAGGAGTGCCTGGTGTGCTCTGGTCCATGGGATCATGAAGAGTCGGACACGACTAAACGACAACAACAACAATATCCAAAGGCAACACAATGACCAAGTACAACAATGTGATGTCAATATAAACTCTTTATATAATCTATACAGAACATAGAACAATGTGAAATATATGAAACATGCACTCTCTGCAAAACCAAATAAACAGAAATCTTCTAAATCTCTGAAAGTCACAGAATATGCACTCTTGATGGATTCTCTTGAAAACATATAACCAAATAAACATAAATCTTATAGGTCTCTGAAAGTCTTAATGGGCTATGCAAGTCTCTGAAAGAAGCAATGGGTCAGATTCTTATCTGGAGAAAACAAGCCATAAAGCTTTGTTTTATGATGTCCAACGCTGCTGAAGTGGTCCGCAAACAGACGTAGTGAACATTGGGAAGGCCACAGATTTGGCCCAAATGATGTTAACGGATAAAATGAGGCAAATCTCATTTATTTTGCATTTTCATTGTTGGTGTGTGATTTGGCGATGAGTAAATCTTACCAGACTGTTGAGCTGGTGACTTTATCTTTCCTAGATTGCATTATTATTATTATTATTATTATTATTATTATTATTATTATTATTATTAAAAAGTCAGTGGCTACTATAAAAATGGGTCAAAGTGGTTCCATTCTCCTAGTTTTATGAAGTGCAAGTTGTTTTCTCAGTTGCTGCTATTATTAACATGGTTACATTTTAGAGGATAGGTGGCGTTTTGTTGTGTTATGATTGTTAATTATTTCTGTCTGCTGTTTTAATTTTTTTTAAAAAAACAACAACAATCTTCTAAATTTGTTGCATATCACCTGGAGACTGATTGCTGTTATTCAACAAACACATTAATCAAATAATAATAAAAATATTTAAAAGTGAAATGAACTCAGACAGGTATAGCATAAATAAGTATGCACTGTAATTATTTTATTTAGCTGAGTCTTAAGCAACTCTGTGAAGTAGGCCAATATGATTTCCACTTTAAGTTTTGGAACTGATGTTTAGAGAGTGTTGACAATGCCTGAAGCCACTCAGAGGACTACGTTGCACTTCTTTAAACATGTCTTAAACTAGATAAGTTAATTATACACCAGGGTTTAAATATTCTCTCATATATTTACATGTTAGTAAGGGACTTCTCTCTACCCCTTTCAGAATTGTGCACACAAGTTTTTGAAATATATTCAGGTCTTCTCTAAGAACTTCTTTTTTAAAAACAACAACACAAAACTATAATTCTATAATTTGGATTTAGTTGGTTGTTTCCCTCTGGGCATAGATGAATATGGTTTTAATAAATTCAGATTTCAGACCTGAATTAGTCAAACTCATCAACCTTAAACTTCACTGCCATTCAAAATTGAACTTTAATGAAGCATAAATTCACATGCATATTCAAAATTGATTAAGAAATATTTAAAGTCTCCATCAATGGAAAATAAGGTTCACATTTGATTTACAAATTAGAAAAGTGCAATTTGGTTTTCCTTTGGGAGCCAGTTTTGTACATTTATTTCTATTAGGCCAGTTTCTTTTAATATCTACACAACTTCCTTTCTTATCAGTGATAAAAACTGGACACAAACTACTAAGGACCAATAATATTTCCTGAAACCAACTATCTTCAACTCATTTGTATATAATGAGTTTATTGCTTAGATCCACATCCACACCATATATTTAAAGCAATATTATGCCTCTTCAGTCATGGATTCCCTCAAAGACTGCTGATAACTGAAGAGTATTTGCTAGGAGTGCAGAGAATCGTTAGGTGACTCCTGTTTCCCTTCCAGAGCTCCATGGGAAGGTTTGATTGTTGAACCACTCTGGAGTGAATGAGGGTCCCTTAACAACTCTCAGCACTCTTAACAAACTATAGTTTATCAGCTAGTAGGACAAAACCTCACATTAGAGTTGTGCAAGGCTCCCAATTGGGTTTGGGGGATGGGTCAGGCTCAAGATCAGTTCAGTCCAGATTACGTCCAGTCAGGATACCAAAT
This sequence comes from Podarcis melisellensis, assembly GCF_964234715.1. NCBI lineage: Eukaryota > Metazoa > Chordata > Lepidosauria > Squamata > Lacertidae > Podarcis > Podarcis melisellensis. The sequence goes on from NC_138529.1 coordinate 91,618,249, forward strand.
TGGGCCCAGACAGAATAAGGAGTCCCTTGCGCAGCCTCAGTACAATGCACTCACAACTTATGTGCAATTAAGTTGTGTGCATTCAGCTTTACACGCTTGGCAAAATAACATAAAAATAAACTAAAGGGGGCCAGCATCCAGGAAAATACTTTGGCAATGCCACCCACCATTAAACCCAAAGTGCTTTGGTTATATGTGATTTTGACTTTAGGTGCTATCCCCAGAACATAACCCCCACACAAATTATGGGCTTACTATAACATACATAGCTGTTCTGGATGCCACAGATACCCTGCCAATTGATTTATGGAAACGTGACTCTCATATGGTTAAGGTAACTTTTTTATAGCCCAATCTTACAGGAAAATCTTTGAGACTAAAATAATAACAACAACAAGTACTACTACTATTACTACAGTAATGAAGAATAGGGCTGGATCTAGCTGTGGATGAATCTGCCCATGGCTGCCCAGGGAAGTGTCATGTGTTTTATCTATAATTCCATTCAGGATTTGCATTGAACTGTGAATATTTTTAATTCCTCTCGAGAAATGTATTTAAATATTATTTTAACACGTATGTAAATATGTACCATCTTTCAAAATATGTCTTTATAATTTAAATGTGCCTCTCAAAATACACACTTTGATATAGTTATACTGCTGAAAACTGTATGAAATCTGGTTATTTAGGAGGCAGAGCATTCCAACCTCCCCCTTACATTAGACTGGGAAGGGGTCCATCTGCTGAGCGCTACCATTGGCCACCACAAGTGTCAATCTGTTAGTAGTGACCTCCCTTTCCTGCCCACTGAACATGTTGGGCAGGTGGGAGTCCCGTTGGCAGAATCACTGCCGGCAGGAGCCAGCACTAACACCCACAAATGAAATGTTCAAAGGGTGGGGAGGAGGCAGGGCTGAACTGATCAGGAATCCACTGGGTCCAGAGCTGGTTTCACTGCCATCCTGCAACACTACTGGGCCCACTGAGCTAGTTTGGAGATAGAATGGGACCAATCCCTTCCACTGTGGCTGCCATAGGCAGCAGGGCTGTGGCCCTCCCACTTTGAAAAGCCCTTCCAGCTAGGGGTATGGAAGGTTAGAATTGCATCCAAAGTTCTGATCCGCACATTAACCTGAAAGGTGCAGATCAAGTCTTTTTATACAGGAATTTGAATATAATATACAGAATGAATTCCTCAAGGCTGCCTAGCTGTTAAATCAATGGGGATATACGATTATGCTGAAAAGGTTCCAAAATGCAATAAGAACCCCAATTCCTATTACCAAAAGTACAAAGCAGCACTCTGGCTGCCTGTTTCCTAATGCCTAACTTCAAGGCTGCCTCTCTATATCTCACTGCTCAGCAGAGTGGAGTGGACTGGGGTTCTTTAATTAACCTACAACTGTGATTTTCAATTTTAATTCTTTGTTTTATTTTTAAATTTTAGTCAAACACATGTTTGGGTCCAGGCTTTGGTGGCGAAAATCTTTGTGAGGTGTGTGTGTGTAAACAATATTTTTATTTGACTATTATTAACATCCAGTTCTTCCACATTACTAAGCTATTTCCTTGGGAAAAAAACAAATGTTAATAAAATGTGGGTCTTTGCTGGATCCTCAGATATTAAATCCTCCATTTTCCTATGGATGAAGGGACAATTTCTTACATCCAATCTACATCAATATCCTTGGCTAAAATATGCCCAGCTTAGTTTTACTCCTGGGGAAGCTTTTTGAGTTGGGAGCAAAGCTTTTTCTGATGGCAAAGTCACTTTCAGCTATTAAACTTAGATCAAAGGATATAAGCTTACAGCCTGTCTTAGCGTGTGATAACAAAATGCACCCTTGGTATTCCTTTTTATAGGTAGCGCATGAGAACATCTTGCTGTATTCACTCATATGAACCTAAGGGTAGCACTGCCTAGTTAACAGATTCAGACTTAGTGCAGATTCAACTGAACATTTTTAAAGTATATTATGGAGATATGTTAATGAAAATGGAACAGATCTCAAAACTGTAACAGCTGCAACTAGAGGAAAACCACGGCAGTAATCATGCTGAAGTTTGGTTTGGCTTATACCCCCCAAAGGGGTGAACTAGTCTGAAAATTTCAGTCAGTTCTGTCCAAAAAAGTACAAAGTTGCGATAATTTTGGAAACAGAAAAATATGCACACATTTTATACATATCCAGCAGAAAAGTACCTGGGCCTGTTTGCCTGTAATTTGGGATAGTATGCTTCAAATTATTATAGCTATTTTTCTTCCTATTAGTGAATTTTCCCTCTTTTTTGTGAAATAAATTATTTGATTTTCCAAAATACAAACATACAACAAAATCAATTCCCACTCTAATTATTGAGATTGCTGTTAATCTCCTGACTTCCCCCCATCCCTACCATGGGTCCTATTTAATTCTATTTTCAACTGCATATCAATATTTCCATAATAATAATAATAATAATAATAATAATAATAACAATAATAATAATAATAGAATTTATATACCACCCTAACCCCAACCCCAACCCTAACCCTAACCCTACACCCAGAGGTCTCAGGGCAGTTCACAGAACAAGATCAACATAAAAACCTTAATATATATATATAATTAAAATAAAAACAACTCTATAATATCCCCCTTACATTATAAGTGTGTTTAAAATCCTGCTAATGTTTTAACCTGTTTACAATGATTTTGTATATACATTATAAACATTTCCCATTCTTTTTAAAATTTCTTGCCTTCATAATTCCTAAGCTTCGCAGTTAGTTTTGCCATTTTGGCATAGTCCATCAACTTGATTTGCTATTCTTCTCTGGTCTGGGTTATCTCTTCCTTCCATCTCTGGGCTAATAGCATCCGAGCGGCTGTTGTAACGTACATGAAAAGTTTCCTTTGGTCCTTTGGGATCTCAGTAGTGAATTTCCCCCCTTGACCCATTTTGTGGAAGCCATATTGAACAGCTTCCAAATTAGTCTGAGCAAATCGGTCTGCTTTATGAAGCACGGCTTCGGAACCTGAATCCAATCTTGTGATCAGTTGCCTGCTTGCATTATCCCCTAGAGAGAACTAAGAACAACTTCAACTTGGGCGAGTTAGATTAGGAAGAGGTCATGAGGAAGAAGAGGCCATAAACACTCTGTATCCCTGTGCTGCTGCTTTCATCAAAATAGGGAGGAAAACACAGGAAATAGTAAAGAAAAGAAAACACCAGTTTTTTAATGGCCAGGAGATCACACAGTGCAAATCTGATTTTGTTTTCCCGAAACCTCATGACAGAGGTGGGAAACCAGGTACCCTCCAGATGTTGTTGGACTACAACTCCTATAATGCTTGTCCATTAGCCATGCTGCCTGGGGATGATGGAAGGCGGAGTTTAAAAAACATCTGGAGGGTCACTGCTTCCCCAACACTGCCTTACAACAATCCTACCAGGCAGATATTACTACTTTTGTATGGCTGAGAGAAGGTTGAAAGATAATGACTTGCCTATTGTAATTTGAACTGAGCACTTTGCATCCTAAATTTACAGATACTACAACAGTTGTCACATAAAAACATGTGCCGAGTCTGACTCCTTCACATAAGAATTTTTTTTGGGGGGGGGGACCCTATATTTTGCTTATTTTGTTACATATAGGATGTGACTGTCACCTGAATTATTCCTCTATATATAGGCTCATCGCGTACGGTTGACTTGTGTATGCTGGATTGCACCAAAGCTGAGCCAGTTAACCTTTGTCTTCCAAGGCTGTGAGTGTCTTGGAATGCTGTACTTACATTCATAATCATTCATATCTTTGTATCTTCAATGATTTTCAATTAATCCCCTGGTACAGATTTTCTCTCATCAGCGCAAAGGGAGCTGATAAAGGACCACAGTGAGTTATTGTAAACACCTGCACGTCACATCATCTTTCTGTCAGTCCTGACTGTTCGTAGAATATCAATAACTAAAACGGATTGGGCAAATGACCCTGGCACTGATGAATTGCTCACTCCAAAGGTTCCTGTGTTTTCAATCTGTCAGTTTCAGATGGAATAAAAAAGCACAAATACTCATACTTTCTCTAAAAGGGCCATTTTAAAACATATGTTAAATATGACTTGTTTCATAATGAACGATTGGTAGCGCACTGCAGCAGAACTGTGTACTTTATGAATTTAGGAGTATTAAGGTGTAATTTTGTAGCCAAGCCCACAGTGGACTTAATGCAATCCATTATATTATGATGATAATATATAAAGTATTTTCTTTTGAAATTAATGTAATCAACCTTTTTTTTTCCTTTTCAAGGGTTCCAATCATATTGTAGGATGAATAATATATTCCATAAAAAGGTACTACATAAAAAAGTGGAATTGTTACTATTAGTGCTCACTCACATGAAAGGAAGCTAAGGGGTATTCTTACATTATGCTGGACCGGAGCACAAGTAACCTTTACCTGCATCCAGCTACTCCCTGTGTTGATCTCAGAGGGGTAGTGAAGAGAGACAGAGAAGGAGGGAAAGAGAAAGAGGGGAGGAATAAGAGTGAAGCCAGCTCCTGTGGGCTCAGACAAATGAGAAGTGTCATCTTGAGGCAATGCAGAAAGTGGGGAATGGGAATGCGGACAGCAGGACTATGAAGTACAGCATTTGAGGACTCTTGAGTGCAATCCCAACCATGTCTGCTCTGAAGTAAGCCCCACTCAGTTCAATGGGACTTGCTTCCAAATAAGTGGGGTTAGGATGCAGCTCTGTCAGTTTGATGGGGAGGGATGGCAACTGGAGGGAGAGAAGCGACAGGGAAAGTTTGCATCTGTTGGCTCACTGTACAATCCTACATAAAGGGACCCCTGACCATTACGGTCAGTCGTGACCGACTCTGGGGTTGCGGCGCTCAACTCACTTTATTGGCTGAGGGAGCTGGCATACAGCTTCCGGGTCATGTGGCCAGCATGACTAAGCCGCTTCTGGTGAACCAGAGCAGCACACGGAAATGCCGTTTACCTTCCCGCCAGAGTGGTACCTGTTTATCTACTTGCACTTTGACGTGCTTTTGAACTGCTAGGTTGGCAGGAGCAGGGACCGAGCAACGGGAGCTCACCCAGTTGCGGGGATTTGAACCGCCGACCTTCTGATCAGCAAGTCCTAGGCTCTGTGGTTTAACCCACAGTGCCACCCGCAACCCACACAATCCTACATAGTACAATCCTAAACATTCCTACTCAGAAATAAACCGCCTCAGTTCAGTGGGGTTTATTCTCAAGCAGGTGGGGTTAGGGTATGATTGCAGCCTCACTTTGAGTGGAACCTTAGAAGAAAGAGGATAAAGAGGGGCAGAAGGAACGAGAAAGCGAATGAAAGGGAGGGAGACCATGCAATGCTAACCACCTCTACTCAGAAGTAAGTCCCACCAATTTCACTTGGACTTTTTCCTAGGTAAATATGCAAAAGATTGCAGACTTGGGGCTTCGCCATGGATGCAACAAGTGACGTGTTGGTGATAGGGCTTGAATTTGGCATGATGGAAGAAGGATGAAAGTTGGTGTACAAAGTGGGAGGGCGGAGATGTTGGGAAGGAACTGAATAACAGGAGGGTTTGGGAACAGAACCTAAGAAGCTGTCAGGCCATTGGTCCTGACTGGCAACAATTCTCCCGGACTTCAGACTCTCCCAGCCCTATTTGGAGATGCTGGAGATTCAACCTGGGGTCTTCTACATGAAAACCAGATTCCTGACACTGGCCTGGAGCCCCTTACCCCATAAGATAAGGGCAATAGTAGGGAAATCTCTGCTCCAACAATGGAATCTCCCAGGCTTTTAAAAGCTGCTTAATATCTGCTTTTAAGAAAACATTGAAACGAGAGGTTGGTAGGTCCTTCCTTTAATGCAATTAATGCTCTCAAGATCCCATTCAAATAAATAGTAGTTAAGAACAATCAGTAAAACAGAGAATCTAATTGCCACAGGAGTTTGGGGGAAAGCTTTCCTACTTCAGCTGCAACACTGCACCAGAACCCTGTTTCTGAAAAAGCCCTTTAGCAAATGTGTTAGTCCCTTTCTAATTAAAATAGCACTTTGCTAATTTCCAGCATGTGACTTAAGCACTAAACTGAGCACTCATGTATTTTCCCCACCCTCTTCTGAACTTCTCTTAAATTGAGACTCCGCTGAACAGAATGAACGTGGCAAATTAAAAGGATAGCTAAGGAAGTTGACTGGTCTTGGATGGGGTTGCGTTTATAGCTTGAGATGTTCAACATGTAACATCTAATTCCTTAAAAATCAGCACTGGCACACCACAGGGATGTGTGCTAAGTCCCTACCTGTATTCATTGTATACATACGATTGTGTATCATCTGGCCAGTCTACTGCAATTATTAAGTTTGCAGATGACACCACCATAATGGGTTTAATAACAGGTGGAGATGAATCAGCGTATAGAGGGGAGGTCCAAAAAATATCTACATGGTGTCTAGAGAACAACATGCACCTTAATATCAGCAAGACAAAGGAGATTACAAACCAGTATGGTTAACAGAGACCATGGGTGGAATTACTGCTTGCCAAATGGAATAAACTTCAGTCACCGCCTCCATTTGTGCTGTTCCTAGGGGTTCTCCTGACCTCTGTAGAGCCAACTTGGAGAGCACGGAGGAAGTGGGGAGGCCCATTGTGCTAGTGGAAGTCCTTCTGGTAGCAGGGCAGGTTAGTTGAATCTGCACCCATATCTTGTCAGTACTTAAAGTGTGCAGGGTAACAATGTTTCTGATTCAAAGTGCTGGCTGTGGTTTTTCCTTCCCTAAACGGCCTGGTCTTGAAGCGCTTGAAGAAGTACAAGTCTTTGAAAGAGAGGCAGGACAGAAATATTTCAATAAACAAACCCAGTCCCAATATCTTAATATACAAGATGCTGATACCTGACACGACTGGAACTGTGCATACTTTACCAAAGCAGATCAAATATGAAGCAAGCTCATACTAATTATTTGATTGCCAAACAAATGAGTTAATAATAGGTCACCCTGAGCTACCCTATGACTGAAGCTGTCACCATCTAAGGCAGAACCAGTGAAGTGGGGAATTGTTAGCAATGTTGCATTTCGGGGAACTAATTATTTGAGAGTTGTAAAGGCTTTTGGTGCAAATGATTTCCATTCCACAATCAGACTTTAGACAAACTTCAAGCAGGCATTAATGGCACCATCTTATCTGACTTTAGCAGGCATTTGTCTTAGAAATAAAAGTAATTACTTGCTTCCTCCTTGCCTGTTCCCACTGTAATGCTCCTCTGATGTATACAAATTCTCCAGCTGAACAAGAATGCCAAAAGACAGTAGTACCACCTGCCAAATTATCCCTAATCATGACACTTGTGTTTAGTCTGGCTCCATACCAGATATTTTCAGGCATCTAAACAATGTTCTCAGCATTAGCACTGAGGCAATTTTTCCACGGCTCCAAAGTTCAGTTTTCATAACCTGTGCCAGGCCACATATTTTCAGTATAAAACATGTTATTGTCACGAGATAGGAGTCATTTATTTTTTTGTCAATATGAAAAACCACTAGAAGGCCCAAGACCCACAGTGGACCAAATGTGAATTTGAACTGCTTGTTTAATTTTATCTACATTGCATTCAAGGACTTGGTATGTGGCTTTCTTCAATCAACCCACTTTAAATCTATTTTGAGCATGGAAGAATTTGTATTTTGAAGCATTAAAAAATGTAAAAAACAAAACCCACCCTAAGATGTATCAAGGTGTGCGAAAGGACAGCAAACTGCATTGAATGCTTTATTGGCCATCTGCCATCTGCTGAGTGGTCGTCAATAATGATCCATCAAACAATTAACACAGCTAATAAATTAGTCACAAAGTAACCTAATTTGCCAGCCACTAGTAGGCACCAGTTGGAAATTAATGTACTGCAGCTATTCAGGATCACACCTGACACAAAACCAGATGGAAAAGTAGCATGACATAACAGATGATGATTAATGATAAGGGTGACATATGGCACTAATTGGTATTAAGATTCTGTAAAAATCAGTACTCTCCCTACTACTGCATGTGTGTGTGTGTGTGTGTGTGTGTGTGTATTTCCATTGTCTTCTGTAGGGAACAATACTGCATGTACTGTTAGAATCCCTCATAAACTATATTACTCACCATCTGTCTCTTCTGTACTAGGTAGAATCTGCAAACTTTTCTTTCTTTTTCTGGGAGTTTCACTTAGCCGGTTAGCAGACTGTTGCTAGAATACTAATGAATTGCCAATACATTTCCATACCTAGTATTAAAACAGTGCATATTCCTGGTCACGTTGGAAGCATATTCTGTGACCAGCACCCTGCAAGTTCTATGTCTTCAAACCAGCAGGAGTTAAATGAGATCATAAATCTGGTCTCCTTTTGAATATGAAAAAGTATAGCTTGGGCCTAGAATTCTAAGAAACACCTTCCTCCCTTACAAATTTATAAATGGATAATGTTATTTGTTAGTTTCTAGTGCTGTACACACACAGAGAGAGACACACGCACCCAACCTGGGTAAAACACAAGCAGAATCCTGGCCCGAAACAATTTTGAGCTGGGGCTAATGTTCAATTACCGTAGGTCTTTTAAAACCATATACAGTTGGATGCTGGGGTCAGGGGGAGATGCTGTATCCCTTCCTGACCTCCTAATCACACTGCAGAGCAGAGGAAGGTTCAGTCCTGGGTGATGCTTAATTCATTTGGTTCGCAGCGGGGAACATGATAGTAATGCAGATCCCTCTTTGCACTCTTGGTGGGTGGTACTGCTGCCACACATTCTTGTCTGCTGTGCCAGGCCCAGTTGCCCATACCTCGTGGCTGTCCCCACTCTCACATTGTTTTCCTCAATGTGTCCCATTTTTGCCCCAGCCATCCCCACTGACACAGACACCTTCTCTCATTCCATGGCCACCATTTACCCGATTGCTGCTACATTTTGAGAAGTGGCCACCTGAGCCAGATCCACATCAAACATTACCTCCCCCAACCAACTCCAATGTGACCATAACCAGTGCTATTTTTTCTAGAGAAAGAGGTGCTGGAACTCACCTTGTTTTATTATAATGGCAATGGAACCCACCTTAGAGATGCCAGAACTGAGTTCCGGTGGGCCTGACCCAACACAGGGGCAGTAGCTGGTTCTTTTCTGCTCTCAATCCTGCTGAGGTCCGCTTCCCCAGTGTATTCCCTGTGGGTAACACACTGGCAAAGCAGACCTCTGCAACCAGGATTGCAGTGGAGGGTTAAATCCTGCTCACACTGTTTGTGGGTTCCCCTGCCGGGAGCAGGCACACACAGTCAAAGCACAATGTCAGGCCTCACACTACTTTTTGCAGAAGCTGCCTGCCTCTCCTTCTTCCCACCCAAAACCCGAGTCCATGACAGGCCCAGATCACTCAAGGTGATCTGCAGTTGTTTCAACCAATTCAGTTGAAGTATGGATCAGCCTAGATTTGCCTGATTTGGTACAGGATTTTGGCTTTGGTTGAATTCCATACATAGACATATTGTTTTGGTTGGTTGAAACCAGTGCAGTTTGGAACAGCTCAGTCTGCCATCTTGATTCCAAATGGTGCACAAAGGCATAGAGGCAAAGGCCATAACCCGCTTATTTAACACACCAAAGTGGACAATAGTATCTTCAGAGGCATCCAAATCAGTGTAGTTTGGAACCATCACGCCAAATTGGATGACAGTAGTTTGGAACAGCACAAAACCCTATTGCTTTCCTGCCCAATTTGGTTAAAATCAGTCCAGCTTGTGAAGCAGTTCTCCCACCAAATAGTGTAAACAAAACACCTATATTAGGCTGAGATATGCATAAAAAAAGGTAAAGGTACCCCTGACCGTTAGGTCCAGTAGCGGACGACTCTGGGGTTGCGCGCTCATCTCGTTCTATAGGCCGAGAGAGCCGGCGTTTGTCCGCAGACAGCCTCCAGGTCATGTGGCCAGCATGACTAAGCCACTTCTGGTGAAATGCACTATATTGGGGGGGGGGAATGTACATATTAGGCAAAATTGCTTCCAAAATCTGTATATTGAAAGAAATCTGTATATTGGAAGAAATTGGCACTGCAATGCTGATAAATGTTGATGGCGACTTCATTTTTTAGATTGCAAACTGAGACAGAAATGTGGAGAATGGACCTTATGACAGGGGGAAATGAGGAACAGAGAGAAACCGAAATTGACTGATTAGTCCACTCCTACATGTGACATAGCAAATGAAGAGAACAGCTCTTTCTGTTCCTGGCATGTGGAGCAGAACTAGCTGTGTGGACCTGGCTGATAAGTCTTGGTGGCAACTGACTTTAGTTGGGGTTAGACCTGAGTCTCAGAACATGAAGGTATTATCCCCTCACTGCATTAGATCACTTCTGGGGTGGGGGAAAGTTAAATGGAAAACAAGAAACTCAAAGGCATTAGAAAAGGATGATAAAAGAGCAGGGTTGATCTTCAGTTGCCATCACATCTGTTAACCATGAATGAAAAACAGTCAGATTCGTGTGCATTATATTTGCAGTCCTTGAGAATATAAATAAGCCTGTCTAGTGATAATATACAGCTTTTTGTTATTAAGGTCAGAATGGGTTGGATTTGATAATACGCCTAATTGTAGGCAATCCACAACACACAGAACATGCAATCCATGAAGAGGAAGCCCTCTCACAATACCAATAACCTTTTAAAAATAGCCTTAAGAGTAGACAAGAAAGAAAATATGTGTATGCATTCATAAAGCTGTATTTCTTTCCAATTACCCCTTTAGCAAAAGAGATCAGAAAGCTGAACAGCATTTAGAGGTAAAAATCTAATGAATTTTCTTAAGACATCAAACAGGAAGCATAAGAAAAGAAGCACAGAATTAAATACAGTCAATATGGTTTTGGAAAGAGAAGGTCACGACTCCCAAACTTTTGTAAATTCTTCAAAAGCGTGAATTTCAGAGGAGCCCTGGGGGATAGAGGGACCAAATGTTCTGTGATATTGTTAAAAAAAATTCTTTCCTTAAAGACATTACCAAAGACATACCTTGGGAGTTCCAAACTGTAAAATCTGTCTAAACTGTAAAATCAGAGCACAAGGCAAAAATTAAACAGCTGCCATTTTATAGTGATCTGGATGGGGTAGAAATAGGCAAGCTAGAATAGGCAATGAATACAAAAGCTGTCTCAGACATGATGATAACTATGGGGAACAGGAAGCACACTGCTCTGTCATTGCCAAAGGGAAATTTTTGTGCCTTTCTATGCCCAGGGAAGTTCAAGGACTCCTTAAGCGGGAACAGCTTGTACACACCTCCCTCAGGAGGAAGCACAGATGTAAGAAAGAGGTGTGGAAAACAATTACTCTTTGTGTCCCTTCATCAGATCTGAAACAATTATAGAGTTGTCATGACAAAAGCCTGCACAAGGGTCTAAGGCACTGTATGTGGGTGCTAGTAATACATTCAGTTCATTCTATAATGAATTATTGACCCATCAAACAACAACAACAACAACAATTTATTATTTGTACCCCGCCTATCTGACTAGATTGCCCCAGCACACTGGGTGGCTTCCAGCATATATAAAACCGTAGTAAAACATTAACCTGAAAAAGCTTCCCTATACAGTCATACCTCGGGTTACAGACGCTTTGAGTTGTGTGATTTCGGGTTGCGCACTGTGCCGAACCCGGAAGTACCAAAACAGGTTACTTCCGGATTTTGGCGCTTGCGCATGTACAGAAGTGCCGAATCATGACCCGCGTGTGTGCAGACGCGGTGCTGTGGGTTGCAAATGCTGTGGATTGCGAACGTGCTTCCCGCACAGATCATGTTCGCAGCCAAAGCGTCCACTGTACAGGGCTGCCATCTGATGTTTCCTAAATGTTATATAAAGATAAAATATGTACCACTTTCCCAGTTTTTATCGAGAACTTCAGCTGGTCCTTGGGTGTTCCACAGGGCAGGACCGGAACCAATGGATTCAAATTACAATGAAAGAGATTCTGAATAAATATTAGGGAGAACTTTTCAATGGTAGGAGCTGTTCAACAGTGGAATGGACTACCTTCAAAAAGTGATGGAAGGTTTTTAAAAGAGGTTGAATGGCCATCTGCCAAGGATTCTTTAGCTGCAGGGCATTGGACTTGGTGACCCTTGGGGTCCCTTCCAGCTCTCCAAGTCTTTGGTTCTATGAGCTCCCACAGGAAAATCACATGTTCTCGCCTATCTGATATGCACATGTTGTTCTGCTTTGTAAGCAGTGCCTCTGCCATGCTGCATCACCTTTCTCTGTGGTTTCTGTTTCCTCACACAGTAGTTAAAAAAATTGCTTTCATGTAAGAACTGGAGGAACAACGGCTTTAATAGCTGTGTTCGAGAGATGTGTTTCATTAATTCGCCTCATGCTGCCATGAACATAACCCAGTCAATATAGGGGGTTTATGTTCTCTGCTTCTTTACTATGAGGATTTTATCTCTCTGACTGGTTCCCCATAGATGTTAATTTCCCTTCCATATAAAGGCTGCAGTATCTCTTCTGCAGTGGTGATGGCGTGTCTGGCATCTGCATCGTTAGAACAAGGGCTGGCTACTGTGTGACTGAAAATGACTTCTGGCAGGAGTCCTGCCTTCATGTTGCTTGTTGGCCTGGCTCTCCACATTATCCTTGCCCTTGTTTAGGGATGTTCTTCGTCTTGTAATTGCACCAGCTGAACACATTTCCCTGAGAGCGTGCCATGGAGAAAGAGAAAGGGAACAAACCACTGAAGAGACAGAACAGAAAGTGTTATTCCAACATTACAGATGAAATAAAGATTTAAAAACAAACAAACAAACAAACAAACAAACAATAAACCCTAAATCAGTTGATTTAGGCTTTGTTGTGCCTTTTAAAATCTTTCTGAAAATCTTTTTTAAAAAAACTATTATGATTAAGACTAGGTACATGCTAGAGTCGGGATTGGTTTGTTACTGTTGTTTGCAGGATTACCAGAGGAATCCTGTCATGGCAGGTAAAGAAGAACTGACTTGAATGTGGATGCATCACCAAACAAATGACAGATAAACAGATGAATGTGATTGTGCGGCAGGAATGGGAAAGAAATTGGATTTCATTTGCACTGAAAGGCAAAGCTCCCTAATTTGCACATCCTGCAAAGGGAAACCCTGTCATCCTTCATACTTTTCCGATTTTGTAACGAATTTCTTCAAGCCAAGTAATGTGTACCAAAATGTATATTCTAGGGGAAAGTATTTCTTTGGAAAAATGTGCACATTGGGGAAAATTGCATACCAACATTAGGAAAAAATCACTCTAAAATGCTAAGGAATTTTCATGGGAATATGTTCACAAAATTCACAAACTGGAGAACTGAATTTAAGATTTGAACAGGAGAGATGAAGATAAACTGAAATCAACGGATTTGCCTGTCCCTACCATGTGGTGTGTGTTCTTTTTTCCTCTTCAGTTGCCATTTCTTCCTTTCTCTTTTAAAAAGATCTCCCCACCCATTCGTCCCATGGGAGAGAAGATAAGAATACCAGCCCTAGCCCAGTTGTCAGGAGAATGAACTTGATGGACCTTTCTTACAAGCAGGTCAAGTGAGAAAAAAGGCTACCAATATGGGGGTTAAAGCAAGAGAAATGAACTATAAGACACCACTCTGTGTGTTTGTGTGTGTGTGTGTGTGTGTGTGTGACTTGTTTATGGGAGACTAAAACAATCTTCTGCTACGTGTAACTTCTGTTTTCTATCCAAATGGCATGAATGTTTCAAACACCCTACTATTCCTTCAAGGCAGGAGACCTGCCAAAACTTGTACAGATAGAATTTGTGTGGTGGTTATCCTAACTGCTCGCTCTCACGCTCTCTCTTTCCCCCCCTCTGTAACTTTTCTGTGACCTGTATATAAGCTGTTCCAGACTTTCAGTTTTATATCACAACAAAAACAAATGTAAAATTAATGGGGGGGGTGAGGTATACATGGGTTTTTCATCCAGAACTTGTGTTTTACAAACCTTCCATTCATTTATTTACAATGGGGCTTAATTGATTCATCCTCCCTTCATTTTGAAAGCAAGAGTGCATTCTAAATTTAGACCTCTGGACCTTTCACCTTGAGCATTTTGTCTGCTGATAGTGGTTAGATGTCTCAGTGAGGTCCATGATACTCCTACTTAAAATATTTCCAGAATAGATATGTATCCTGCCTTGCAATTAAGGATGGGAAAATTTGTCAATTTTCGTTTCTCTTAAATTCTATTTCTTCCCCACATCAGTTTTTGATTAGTGATGTGTATTTCTTAAAGTCCTCGTGAAGAACTGCCAACATTTTAGTGTGAATTTCTCCTAATATACACATTTTGGTAGTTATTATATATGCACTTTAATGCTAATTTTACCCTAGGGAACACGTTTTTGTATACATTACTTTGCTTTTTTAAAAAAAAAAAAGGGGGGGGGGGAATAACCAGGGAAGTTTGTCTGCCTCCTTCATTATATATCTTTAGGCTCCAGGCAAAAACATTCCTCTTCAACCAGGCTTTTGGTTGATTAATATTCCATGGCCTTTTAAATGTGTTTGTGGGAAAGGGGTTATTGTTTTGTTTTGTTTTGCTTTGTGCTGCTATCCTGTATTTATATCTTGTGAACTGCCCTGATATTTTCGGATGAAGGTCGGTATATAAATTAAATAATTAATAAAACCAGAGAGGCACAAATTTCAAAGGATTGCTGTGTTTTGGTTCACATACTGTTTCAGGAAGTGTGAATTAAGTTAGTTCACCTTTAATTCAGAGAAAGTTGACTATTAGGTGCTTAATACTTCTGTAGCTGTTTATGATAACAGCAAATGTACTATTGGATTGGTTTTCTCAAAAAATGATTCAACTATCTATTTCAGTGGCTGGCCCCAATTTTTCATGTTGTCAAATTGAATCATAGTCACCTATTCCCTCACGATGCACGCCTCATGATTTCATAAGCTGCTGTAACTTTCTTCCACAGCTGTTTCTGAACAGTTGTATTAGTTTTAAGACAAAAGGCATATTATTCATTTATTTGACCACATTGGTTTCCCCTTCTTCTTTGCTTCTTCTTCATAACATCCTTTCTCAAGTGGGACATGTAACTATATGGCATTGTTCTCACTTTCCTTATAGCTCCTAAAACAGCCTTCAAATGTTGCACATGAAATCAACATTTCAGTAAGTAGTAAGTGTTCCCTATAGATCCTGTTTCCCGGCTTCCAGTGGTAACATTCTGCAACAAGAACAGTTTGACACAATCGGTTAGGGACCGCAGTCACAGAATTATTGAATTGTAGAATTGGAAGGGACCCAAGGGTCTTCTAGTCCAACCCCCCTGCAATGCAGGAATGTCAAGTGGATCATCCATGATAGATGGCCATCCAACCTCTGCTTAAAAATGTCCGATGAAGGAGATTTCGCCACTTTCCAAGGGAGTCTGCTCCACTTTTGAACAGCTCTTACCATCAGAAAGTTCTTTCTGATATTTATTCAGATTCTCCTTTATTGTAACTTGAAGCCATTAGTTTGGTTTCTACCTTCCATCTTCCATGTGACATACCCAATTCCCTCAACCATTCCTCAGATGGCTTGGTTTCCAAACACTTGATCAGGTTGGTTGATCTCCTCTGCACACATTCCAGCTTGCCAATATGTTTCTTAGATTGTGGCATCCAGAACTGGACACAGAATTCCTGGTGTGGTCTGACCAAGGTAGAATAGAGTGGTACTATTAATTCCCTTGATCGGGACACTATACGTCTGTTGATCCATAAGCTTCTTTTGCTGCTGTATCACACTGTTGACTCACTGTGAAGCTTGTAGTCTACTAAAGACCCCTAGATACTTTACAGTAGATGTACTACTGGCAAGCCAGGTGTCTCCCATTTTGTATTTGTGCAGCTGTTTCTTCCTGCCTAAGTTTAGAACCTTACATTTGTCCCTGCTGAAATTCATTTTGCTAGTTTGGGCACATTTTCCAATCTGTTTAGGTCATATTGAATCCAGATTCTGTCTTCAGTAGCATTAGCTACCCCTCCCAAATGTACTGTTAATTTTTATCAAAAGTTTTCAACATAAAATACAATAAAAGTCAAACTAATCTAAAGACAAAGAATAACAAAAACAAAAAAACAAAACAGGAAGAAATAAAAATCAAGAAATGCAGAGACAGAAAGGATAAAGAACCCCCTCAGCTTAATTGGAAAGTGGATCACCAATTTTGAGCACTGCTGGATGGGTGGGGAGGAACATTGATTTTGATCCATCTATTTTTGTTGCAATAATGGGCACCAATTCATTGCTCAGTTAAAGTTATGGAAACAAACACAAATAATTATATTTAACAATCCTCATAGTTTTACGCGAAGGTCTTTTATATTCTGTTTGCTTATCCTTCAGTGTTGTGAGAGGGACGTCTGAAAAAACACGTGTCCACCACATGCACGGACACCACTGTACACCACTGAGAGAAACTGAGAGTTTTGCACGGAGTCTGGAGGTGCGTCTGTTTAAAATGTGTGTATACCTTTAACCCATATGCCTAACAGAGAGCTTGCCCCACC
The DNA here is from genome assembly GCF_964234715.1 of Podarcis melisellensis. Taxonomy (NCBI): domain Eukaryota; kingdom Metazoa; phylum Chordata; class Lepidosauria; order Squamata; family Lacertidae; genus Podarcis; species Podarcis melisellensis. The sequence continues at coordinate 91,634,860 of NC_138529.1, forward strand.
AGGAAGTAGGGGAAAATTGTTTATTGCACAGAAAAGAAAGACAGAAAGTAGACACATGCAGCTTTAGACAGCAGGGTTACCAATATGCAGGGAACAAATGATCACCAAAAGCAGAGTATTTGCTCTGTTGATTCTGGAGATGGATCTGAACAGCTGCAAAGTGGGTTGGGTTAAGTTTTCCTCTCTATTCCCCCCCCCCCCCGAAAAGATAGCCTAAATGCGTTGATATTGAAGGTGCTAAGCATGCACATTCTTTGTAACCCAACACAGCATGTATCACAGCAGCCAAACATTAAAGTTCCACAGTCCTTTTGCAAGATTTTATATTACAGTAAACAACAAGCAACATACACTGAGAACTTCCCAGCTTTTCTTATTTATTTTATGCTTAAAATCTTATAGGTGTTTTTTCCTTAGGTTTAATAAAATATCCTAAATGCAAAATGCATGTGGCACAGTAAAGGGAAAAACAAAACAAAAACCTTTAAGTTACTAGCTTCCGGAAATACTTTATTTTGTATTTGAAGAATAAATGCAGATACAGTATTTTATTTTATTTTAAAAACCAGGAGCACACGCTTGAGGCATTTAATATAAAAATAAAATAAAGATACTAGTTGTGAATAATTTACCACCACTACTAGACTAAAAAACTCAGTCTAGACATACATTGTCTCTATATATCCAGTTATTAGATTTTTAAACATGAAGTTTAAACATTTCCTACAGTAACAATTTAAGGTTGTAAGAGGCCTACTAGATCAGACTATAAGTCCATCTAGTCCATGGGGTCATGAAGAGTCGGACACTACTAAACGACTAAACAACAACAACACAGTCCAGCAGATGCCCATGGGAAGTGGAAAATACACACTCACCAAGTAAAACACTAAAAAATATTGCACCATTTGCCTGTCCTGGTGCTAATTCAGCGGGATAGATGAATGGCAATGGATGTGGAGAGAGAGAATAAGGATGGAAGAGAGGAGTGGAATGAAATAAATTGTTCCTAAAAAACTGAGAAAGAGAAATATCTTTCTGCCACCTCACCTCAAGAGTATTCATTTTCCTCATGCTTACTATCACCACAGAACATATCCACATAATGAGAGCCATACAACAGTGGCATCACATTAGAAAACACTTGTAGCTATTTATTTATTATGCTTCTAATTATCCCAAAACTAGAGGCATCAAAAATGACATCATAAAAAAATGTCCCATACAGGTACAGACTGAGGCAGAGCAGGCCCAAGCCACACACTGTGTACAGTATTATGCCCAGAAAATTATGTTGGCAACACTAATTTTGATTTAGCATTATGACTAAAGTGGGCCTCTTTCTGCCTTCTTTTATTTTATTTTCTCTTTGTGGGTAGGAAGTTAACAAACAGGCCAGACCTTACGCCAAAGAATAAACGGACATAAATTGGACATCAGGAATCACAAAACAGAGAAACCAGTAGGAGAACACTTCAATCTCCCAGGACATTCTATACAAGATCTCAAAGTAGCTGTTTTACTACAAAGGAATTTCAGAAATAGACTGGAAAGAGAAGCTGCTGAATTGCAACTTATTACCAAACTTAAAACCATGGAGAAACCTGGCCTGAACAAAGACATTGGATTCTTATCTCATTATACATGACAAAGCCACTTTTCCCCTTCTCACCCCTTGCTTTTTCCTGTAAGACCTATTGCAGTCGTTAAGAGTCGTCAACAGGCTCATCACAGCTATCTGCCAATCACCCATTCCCACCACCCTTCTGAGTAATACCCCTCCCCACCTTCTCACTATATAGAAGGGTCTGGAAACTTCTGTTTCAGTGTATCTGAAGAAGTGTGCATGCACACGAAAGCTCATACCAAGAACTAACTTAGTTGGTCTTTAAGGGACACAGGTGGCGCTGTGGGTTAAAGCCTCAGCGCCTAGGACTTGCTGATCGAAAGGTCGGCGGTTCGAATCCCTGCTGCGGGGTGCGCTCCCGCTGCTCGGTCCCAGCGCCTGCCAACCTAGCAGTTCGAAAGCACCTCCGGGTGCAAGTAGATAAATAGGGACCGCTTACCAGCGGGAAGGTAAACGGCGTTTCCGTGTGCAGCTCTGGCTCGCCAGAGCAGCGATGTCACACTGGCCATGTGACCCGGAAGTGTCTCCGGACAGCGCTGGCCCCTGGCCTCTTAAGTGAGATGGGCGCACAACCCCAGAGTCTGTCAAGACTGGCCCGTACGGGCAGGGGTACCTTTACCTTTACCTTTACCTTTAAGGTGCTACTGGAAGGAATTTTTTTTGTTTTGACTATGGCAGACCAACACGGCTACCTATCTGTAACAGGAAGTTATTTTGTCAGGGTTGTGATAAGAAATGTTTGTAGTACAGGCAGTTGTAGTTCACACATGTTTGCTATGTGTGCGCCTGTGTATACGCACATTGCGCCAAACCTAGAAGTGACCTCGAAACTTCATAAAGACATAACTTAAAAATCACTAAAAGGGCGGAACAGGGTGTTTGCAGGCTTATTCAATGGGTTCTAATTATATGTGGTTTTACTGACGTGCATGGTGCCTCAGAATGTGCATCTAGTTGGAGCCAAAAAGACGAAAGAAAGAAAGACAGAATGTTGTGACAAACGGTTGAAATATTTATTAGCATTCCGTTGCTGACAATAGCCTTTTGTTCACATTGATAAACATGCTTTTTCTGCACCTTTGTATTATTCTGAAACAAATTGCGTTCTGTTTCTTTGAAAGAATATATCACATTAACAATTTGTGACTTACAGGCTTCAACATTTGAAGGTGTGAAATTGTGCTTTGAGCAAAGACATGACAGAAACTTTTATATTTTCCAAGATATGCCTGGTACTTGAGCCAAGCTACTCTAAATAAACTCATTAGAGATGCATGCCTAAAATCCTACTTCCAGCTTTTGAAAAATGATGCGTGTTGCTCCAAGTCAATTTTGTTTTCCCCTAAAAATATCAAATAATTATAAGCCTTTTTTCTTGTACCCTTTTAATAAAAATAAAATGAAAACACTGCCAAAGTTCCTAGAACACAAACATGACCTACCTTTCTTTTTAATTTTTTTTATTCAGTTCTCTTTGTGAAGTCCATTTAGTGGTCACCAGGGTTATTTTTCAAAACAAATTCTCAGTGCTGCCAGGGAAAAAAAAAATCAATGCCAGCAGTCCAGAATTCATGAGCAACCATGCAATAACAAACCTGTCCGCTCATATGATGGAGGAGGGAGAATTGCTGTAAAAAATAGATTTCAATCTAAAGCCTCTAAGGGGTTGTTAGAAATGCAGAAAAATACGCTTTGAAGAATTAAGGCAAAATATTGCTCTTATTGCGAACTATGCATCTAAGGGTATTGGAGTATCAATTTCACCGTTTCAGTTTGCAAACTACACAGAGCAAATCAAATTCTTAGAAGCCTTTGGCCTCACAAAAGAAGAAACAAAGACTAAGTGGGACAATATGCCTCCTGCTTCAATCAGCTGAGGTGCCCAGGGTGCTGATGAAACACTGCTGTCTCGCTCCATCCCATCTAAATCAGGAGACACCATTGAAGTTCTTAACAGGTGCCTGGAAGCAGCAATGGAGGAGATGAGGGCCCCGAAGCTGAAATTAAATCAAGGCAAGATGGAGGTATGTATGCAGGCTGCGTGTACAGATCTGGGACATGGTGAGACAGCCTGTTCTGAATGGGGTTGTACTCCCCTGGAAAGAGCAGGTTCATAGCCTGAGAAAGCTCCTGGATATAATTTTGTGAGGCACATATGGATTTGGTTACTAGGAGCACCTACACCCACTTTCAGCTGGTGTGCCAGATATGACTCTTTCTCCAATTAAATGAGATGGTAATAGTGATCCATGCTTTGGTAACCTCCATATTTTGAATTTACAAGTAGTGCACCCTGCAGCAGCCAGGCTATTGATCAGAACATAAATGAACCCCAAAGGCTTGCATGCATACCCATTTGTTGCCATCTACAGTGGTACCTTGGTTCTCAAACTTAATCTGTTCCGGAAGTCCATTCCAAAACCAAACCATACCAAAAGCAAGGTGTGCTTTCCCATAGAAAGTAATGCAAAATGGATTAATCCGTTCCAGACTTTTAAAAACAGCATGAATTTTACTATCTAATGAAAGCAATAATCAATGTACTGTACTATAAAATAAATATGACAGTATTGTAGATGATAAAATTAAAAATTAATTTTTTATTTACCTGTACTGATGATAGTCATTGTTTGGATGGGGGGCTTTTATCCATTTCCACAGTCACTCAGTCGATCAGTCAGTAGCTGAAATGGGTCCACACAGTCACAAAAACAAATTAACTGAAAAAGCCTCAAAAACAGAAACGCAAAATAAATAGCAAAAACAAAAGTGCCAAACTTAATCTGTTCTGGAAGTCCATTTTTCTTCTGAAATGTTTGAAAACCAAGGCGCAGCTTCTGATTGATGCAGGTGCCCCAGAAACAACAGCTGACATCTGCATCATACATTCAGCTTCTGAAAAATGTTCAAAAATTGGAACACTTACTTCCGGGTTTTCGGCATTTGAGAACCAAGGTACAACTGTACTATAAGTTGCTTTTTGCAACAAGAGTCGTCAAATCTTCATAACACCAGGGTTGTGTTTGTGTGTACATGTACTCTTTCTCCATTTGCTGTAACACTAGTCTCGTGACCACTTGTCCTCTTTATTTTTGCATTCATTCCCACCATTGTACAGTATGTCAAGTCTCCTACCACAATACACTATTTAATTTGCTTCAGTTATGATGCCTTTTATAGCATTCCTTTTTGCCCATTGGAGGGTTGTAGGCAACCAGTTTAACACCAAGCACTCAAGGTTGTAATCAGACCAAATTCTATAGCTAGTTTTGGAATTATACTTTATCACCAGCTGTTCTAGAACATAGCACTCTTTTGTAGGAATGTCAACAGTTTACCCCAGACAAATCATTTGATGATAAAGGATGATTAAGGATTGGTAGACCCTGTCTCGCTTGCTACTGGATCATTTCCAAGGGCCCCCAGGTGAATTTAAGTAGAGTAGTGAAAGAGGAAGAACTTCCAGTGATAAATGTCATGTTCTTGGAACACGAGTGGCACACCATACCACAGCAAAGCATCTCGTAGTTGACTTTATGTAAGTGCTGACTGGATGATAGTGAAGATTAATAATCCTGAAAGAAATACATATGAAGAGGTTTAAAGAACATGATGTCAGATGATGATTGCTAGATACACTGATAGCTTTGAAAAGAAGGAACTTGAACTCAGATTATCATTTCTAATGTACACAAGTGATGCTAAGAGACATCTGGCTAGATGATAAATAAATGAAGAAGAATGATTTCAGGCAGCAATTGCCAAGCAGAAATGGAGAGAACAAAACTATGTCAGGCAACTGCTATTCAGTGAACACCAGCTAAAATAAGATGAAGAGTGTCGGAAGAAAATTGCTGGGGAAATAAGAGTCCAAATAAAATAAATCATATTCACTGGAACATCAGTGAGACTACCTAGGTGAGTGAAGCTGAAGAAGATCAAACAATAAATCAGAAACATATATACATATGTCTAAATATGGAGAGATATGGGGGGAATTAACCTGATACAAATGCAATATATTTATTTTGCAGAACACCATATACAGATGTAAATAAAGACGAACCTCCCAGTCACCTGTCAAGGTATATCATTTTTTCACACTTCCTTACTGCTTCTGTTGTCACTAAATTGCATAAGTGCTTTTGTGATAATTTAAGAAAACGGGACATACCAGAATCACAGTGCACTGATATGAATAATTAGAATGACTAAGCACTGCCTGGGTGTTTAGCTCAAGATCCTGTTCTGTGTTTCACCTACTGCTTGAGGCGCGGCAGGTGAGCTCAAGACTCAGACTTTCTGGTCGTGGCATTCAGCTCTAGAACACTATAGTCAAAATGGTTGTAATTAGCAACTGCTAATTTCTAAAGGAAATTGCAGGAGCAGACTTCCAACCCATACTGGGGCCCTGGAATGGAGGATCACGTTAAGTATAATTATTTATTTGACACTGGAATGGCGAATGCCTGGGTGTGTATTGCTAATTTTGGGGCATGGCAGCATACTAAGAGCTCTCTGAACTCTAACTGAGTTATTGATTAACTGAGAATGTTCTCTGCTCTAACACAGAGTGTTTAACCTTAGACCACATGATTAAAGTATTTGATTGCAAATTGCCATTTTGAAGGGAGTTGCCTATAAGTCTTTCTCTGGGCACCACAGAGACAGCAAAGGGTGTGATAATGGCTCTCCAGGATCTGCATAGCCTTAGGCAGGTGCAAGCTAATAAAGGCTGGAATGGGAGAGAGAGACAGTTTTGATTTCTGGAAGAAGTAAAGTTATTTCTTAGAATATGCTGAGCCTGTGCTGGACATGCAGAAGGTATTGTGTGAAACTATTTTGGATGTACTACTATTGTTTCTGTTCTGTTCTGAAGAAAGTTCTGAACGTGAAGTTTTGAATCAAACTTATGGATCTGGACAATATTTTATTCCAAAAGGAGTTGGTTTTTATGCACCCAGTTGCTTCAGGTTGCACAATATTAATACAGTGGTACCTCAGGTTAAGTACTTAATTCGTTCTGGAGGTCCGTACTTAATGTGCTGGTCCCGGGGGGAAGGTACCGTGATCGTAGTCAGAGTTCACAAGATGAGAGGCGAGGTCCGAAACAGGGAGCCGGGCGGGAACAGGAACGCTGGAAGGTCAGAAGCAGGAGGCCGGGCAGGGAACAGGAACGCTGGAAGGTCAGGAGCAGGAGGCCGAGCAGGGAACAGGAACGCTGGAAGGTCTGGAGCCAACAACGACGTTGCTCCCGCAACCTGGGACCGGGCTGACTGACCTTTATCTTCTTCTAAGGCCAGGGGCGGTCCCGGCCCCCAGGAGCCCCGCCTCCTCTGGCCTTAAGGCGAGCACTCCTCCTGGGAGCAACCAGTTCCCTTCGGCTCTCTGCCCTAAGCCTCTGCAGTTCAGGAGAGGCCGAAGGGTTACTGGGCCCCGGAGGAGGCTCACCTGTAGACACTGAGTCCTCAAGCACCTCTGGGGCCAGAATGGTTTCACCTGGTGCCTGCTCCTGAGGATCTGACACAGGTGCAGGCTCCTCAGAATCTAGGCCTTGCCCCAGTTCAGCCGGCCCTGGAGGCGGGGACTCCTGTGCAGGCTGGGATTCCTCTGGTTCAGCCTCTGAATCGGAATCCCAGGCCATCACACTTAACCTGAAACTGTTCTTAACCTGAAGACCACTTTAGCTAATGGGGCCTCCTGCTGCCGCCAGAGCACGATTTCTGCTCATCCCTGAAGCACTATTTCTGGGTTAGCGGGGTCTGTAATCTGAAACGTATGTAACCTGAAGCATATGTAACCCAAGGTACCACTGTATCTGTATCAGGATATAGGACTCTTTGTCTCAGGCTCCAATCTTGATCTGCATCAGACACTATGCACCTTGGTTTGCATTTGGGGTTGGAGTGGAAGTTCCCATTTGTTCAATGGGAGCTTTTGTTCTGATACCAATAGCAGGGGTGGGGCATGATTCAGATTAGGATTGCAGCAGAACAATGAATTAATGTCCCTTAAATCAATGCCAGGGACCTGATATGGATTGTGGATGCCCAGCTGCACTTTATTTTAGAAAAGCATCAACACAATTGCTAAGTGCACGAATAGTGTGGTGTGTAGTCTGATCCTTGGCTGGCAGGATCTGGTAGACAGGAGTCAATCAATCCTCTTTCTCCCTTTTCCTGGTATTTCTCCAGTGTCTGAACAGCTCTGATGAGAGAGCAAGAGAAGTAACTGGGATCATTACTGAATGTCTGGCCTCAGACTACTGCCCTTTCAGTGTCTCTGCTAGCCTGTATTTCTCTACATTACAAATCACAAACTAGCTAACTGGTGCTTTAAGCAGAGAGTATATTTAGTCCCCTGTGTCTTGATTCTTAAAATGAATCATGAAAAGGATGCATTTTCATGTCCGCACCACAGGGAGTCGGAAGCAAAGATTTCAGTATACCATAACTGAAAGGTAGCAACCCAGTCAAGGTTTGCTTTTGGATTCCCAGTGCTCTGCAATTTATCTCCTGAAGACCTTCTTCCCCACATCTCCAAAACTGAAATCTTAAAATAAAATAAAAATGAACTTTTGAACTTTAGTTTCATAAAATATAAAAGAGCCGAAGCCACTCTCAACTCCATGACGGGAAGGGAAGATTTTTGTTTAGTAACATGACTTAAGCAAAGATGACATTGGCTGTGCTTGGTGTCTGAAGAGCAAGTAGCACTGGCCTTTATTTTAGACTTGGGTCTCTTTCTTTCTTAGTGTGCAGTCTTTTGGTTTTCTGTCTTCCACCTCCTGCTTGTTATGAAGAAAACTCCATCAGTATATTTATCTATGTGGATGGCAGAAGTAGGGAATCATTAGCACTACAGATAGATCCTCCAAGTGTTCCTATTTTCCAAGGACAGTCATGGATTTACAGAAGCCGTCCCGGTTTTTTATTTGATCCTGGAATGTTCCGCTTTTCATTAGGATGTCCCTATTTTCAATGAGGAAATGTTGGAGGGTATGGAGTTATGTGACCCGCTAAACCAAGGAGATAGGTAACTATGCAACCTTTAGAAGAAATCTGAAAGCAGCCCTGCATAGCAAAGTTTTTAAAAAATGTTTAATGTTTTATTATGTTTTTATATACAGTGGTACCTTGGGTTAAGTACTTAATTTGTTCCAGAGGTCCGTTCTTAACTTGAAACTGTTCTTAACCTGAAGCACCACTTTAGCTAATGGAGCCTCCTGCTGCCACTGTGCTGCCGGAGCACAATTTCTGTTCTCATCCTGAAGCAAAGTTCTTAACCCGAGGTACTATTTCTGGGTTAGTGGAGTCCGTAACCTGAAGCATATGTAACCTGAGGCGTATGTAACCCAAGGTACCCCTGTATGTTAGAAGCCACCCAGAGTGACTGAGGTAACCCAGTCAGTTGAGTGGGGTATAAATAATAAAATTATTATTGTTATGATTGAATTTGGTGTCCCTATTTTCATCGGAGAAATGTTGGAGAGTATGCAGATGTTTTTCAACTACAGCTCCCATCAGCATGCATGGTAAATGGCCAGTGATAATGAGAGCTGTAGTTCAGCAGTATCTGATGGCCCAAAAGTTCCTTTGCATACAAGTATATGCAAACATAAAATCTTTTTCTTTCTTTGCTTAGCAGCAGTGGAGACTTGAACATGATGGCAAATGAGGCACTGCCCCACCAACTGCAGTCTGCCCTCAGACAGCCCAGGTGTCTGCCCCCCTTAAAATAATACAAGACGGGCCTGTCTCAAATCTGGTAGGCTTAATCCACTCAGGGGAGGGGGGGAGAGACTCCCTTGCCTGCAAATTTAATGTATTTATGTGAAAGGGGGGAGCTATAAATCTCTTCTTATAATCAGTGGAGAAAACAGAGGTTTAGACCAGGTTTCCTCAACCTCGGCCCTCCAGATGTTTTTGGCCTAGAACTCCCATGATCCCTAGCTAGCAGGACCAGTGGTCAGGGATGCTGGGAATTGTAGTCTCTAAACATCTGGAGGACCGAGGTTGTGGAAGCCTGGTTTAGACTTAACCATTGAAACTTGGATCTGAATAATGAATCAAACCAGGAAAACACAGATCAGATCCAAAAGATATTCAACTGATTCCAAACGCTACAGATACAAGCTGATGCTTATAGTTGCTGCACACTCCTTATAAATGTATCTGCAGTCGTTAATGGACTCACAAAATGGGTAGGCTTTCATCTGGAGTTTCCCTTTAACTACAAAGCTAGGCATTTAGAATGTGACTAATGTTTTAGTTCATATGAATGGACCTTCTCATTTGAAACGTAAGGTTAGCATTGCTTATTCAGTTTTACCCTTCAACTCAGTGTGACAGTTTTGGATTTGTTATATGTACGTGAAAGTAGAGACTAAGCCAAATAAAATAATATATTGCTTGCTTTTCATCTGCCATGTGTACACACTGATGTGAGAAGTATGGTAGATGTACTGCAAAGTGATCTGAATTGTTCCTTTCAGAAAGGCAGGGTAAAATATTTTAAGAAATTCATAAATAATAAGTCCTGACCTTCAATCTAACATGTAGAGTAGCAGTTAAGCAAATGTTTTGCATATGCATTAGTTCATAAACTGCATGATTATTATGCTTAACATGATCATAACCTATGATTAAGTTTAAGTACGTGTTTAAGTATAAAGTGTCAAATCTTGAGTAGTTCGAATAAGCATTCAGCCAAACTTACTCCGTTCTGATGGATGACAGTTCCATAGATCCATAGTTACCTGATACCAGAAGAGTACAGTGGTACCTCTGGTTAATAACTTAATTCATTCTGGCAGTCCGTTCTTAACCTGAAACTGTTCTTAACCTGAGGTACCACTTTAGCTAATGGGGCCTCCCGCTGCTGCCGCGCTGCCAGAGCACAATTTCTGTTCTCATCCTGAAGCAAAGTTCTTAACCCGAGGTACTATTTCTGGGTTAGTGGTGTCTGTAACCTGAAGTGTATGTATCCTGAAGCATATGTAACCCGAGGTACCACTGTAGATACATTAACACCAGGAGGAAAGAGAAATACATTAAAAACATCTCACCAACTTATAAAAGACCACAGATGCTTAAAGTCTAAATGACTGGTTATAGAGGAAAGTTTTTGCCTGGCACCTAAAGATATATAATGATGGAGCCAGGGAAACCTACCTGAGAGAACATTCTCCAAACAGGGAGCCACCACAGAGAAGAGTTGTTCTTGTGTTGCCACTATCAGGACCTCTCGTAGAGGGGACAAACGAAGGGCATCAGATGATGATTGCAGTGTCCTGATCAACTCTTATGAGGAAAGGCAGTCCTTGAGGTATTGTGACCCTGAGCCATTTAAGGCTTTATAGGTCAAAACCAGCACTTTGAATTAGGCCTGGAAACTATTTGGCAGATGGGCCAAGATTGGTGTAATATGCTCAAACCGCCTTCCCTGGTGAGCAACTTAGCCAATCAATTCTGCGTCAGCTGAAATTTCTGAACTTTCTTCAGAGGCAGCCCTACATCTGTAGCAGAAATCTAACCTAGAGGCTACCAGAGCATACACAACAGAATATAGGCTTTTCCGTGTCCTGATAGGGGCACAGGTGGGTCACCAGCTGAAGCCGGTAGAAGGTATTCCACGCCATTGAGGCCACCTGAATCTTGAGTGACAGCAATGGATCCAGATGTATCCCTAAGTTACGTACCCACTCCTTCAGAGGGAGTGTAACTCCATCAAGAGCAGACAACACCCAATCCATAAAGATAAAGTGTAGAATGAAACATTGGAGGTTATTTGAGCCCTTCACCCCACCCCAGAATGAATTTTCTGTAGGCAAGCAGCCTACTTCCTTAGTTCCATGAGCAAGAAGATATTGTAGTCTAGGCATCTCAATTAGATTAGCTAATAAAATTACAATTCTTCAGCCTCATGCTCTAATAGCCCTTTCTATCAAAGCCAAGCAATCCTAAAGCCAAGATGCCAACTCATAACTTGAAAGGTGCTCGTATTTTTTCTTCTAACACAGATATTCCCAACATTCTATTACTCCTTTCCTTGGCTGCCGGAATCAAAACTAGGCTTTGATAGTATTTCCCTAGTGGCTACAATGCTTTTAACTTTCACTTTTTATTAAAAATATCTACATCAGACACAAGATTCCCCTGCTGTCCATCAGACTGCAATGCAGCAGTGCTGACTGGAGTCTAAATAAAGACTGAACACTTCAGCAAACATTATTAAAACAGTTCCATAGGAGCCAAGGTGCTGAGCAGAAATGGAAAACACCCAAGTAAAGGTCAGAACTGGTGACTGAAGGGGAGCGTTGAAAAAGGTGCTTTATGAGAAAGGTATTACAACAATTGCTGCTGCTGCTGCTGCTACAGTTTTTGGGTGACAAACGAGGATTACATCCCAGTTGTGCTAGCTAACAACGTTCATAAAAAGATACATAATATGGCTGGCTCTCAAGAGTAAAGCAAACTGATAGGGTAACACTGCAGAATTTGACAAGTGAAAACCCACATTCTTGCAAAGAGTGAAACATCAGGGTATTCTTAATATGTGTGATAAACCATTTTCAGGTTGCTGTTTTTAAGGAAAGAGAATAAATGTGTAAGCATGGGAATGTTGTAATACAATGTGAGCACATGGTGTATTCAGTTCTGCACTAGATAAACTGGCTGTAATCTGTTTCTGGCTCCAATTCAATAGTCTGGGTCCTTGCACAACCTGAGACCCTCATACCTGCAACTCTCAACATTATCCACCATTGGCAATGCTTTTGAAACATCTTGTTGGCTGCTGCTGCCGCCTTAAAAACTGTCTCTTTCCATGTGAGCCTACTCACAAACTGATTAGGTCTTTTTGCCTACAGTTTCTTTATGGAACTATCCGTAAGTGGGAAAGAAGCCCAGAGAGAGGGTATTGCAGCAATGAAACCTCAAACTGGGTTAAAATGATGCAACAGAAAACCTTGTGCAATCAAGATTTCAATGGAAAGAATATTGGCAGGATAATCTTTATTTCTTTAATCAACTAAACAAAACTTATATGCCACTTAAATGTAAATAAATCCTCTAAGGTGTTTGCAGGGAAGGGCAATGTTGTGCAGGATCTTTTCTTGTCTCATGACTTCAAATCAGAGGTGGGGAAACTCAGTTTCAGCCATTAAATTCGGCCCTATAGGCCTCACTAGCTAGATTCTCACCCAGGCTACACTTCCTCCCCAGGGCCTCTTTCTAGCCACCTCCCTTCCTCCTCCTGCTCGATGTCCTCAAGTATGCTGAATTGTGGTAATACAACTGCATGCCTGCCTGCCTGCCTCTCTGGAGTTTTCCGACTGGAATGTAGCTCATAATTTGATGTTGCACCCATTGCCCCACCCATTTTTTGCTCCTGGCCCCACCTACTATTGGCACGCAGCCACCAGACGCATATTCATCAGGGAACAAGGCCATCAGGCTGAAAAGACTCTCTCTACCCTTGCTTCAAATGGACTGTCCTCAATATATATTTTTCTAAGGTGTGTGAGGGAATTTTCACAGCCTCTAGGAGCAACAGCCCAATGTTAAACTATGAGTTGGAATTTATAGCCAAGGTAATACCATGGATAAAAAGGTAAAGGGACCCCTGACCATTAGGTCCAATCGTGGCCGACTCTGGGGTTTGTGGCGCTCATCTCGCTTTATTGGCCAAGGGAGCCGGCGTACAGCTTCTGGGTAATGTGGCCAGCATGACTAAGCCACTTCTGGTGAACCAGAGCAGTGCATGGAAACACCATTTACCTTCTTGCCGGAGTGGTACCTATTTATCTACTTGCACTTTGACGTGCTTTTGAACTGCTAGGTTGGCAGGAGCAGGGACCGAGCAACAGGAGCTCACCCCGTTACGGGGATTCGAACTGCCGACATTCTGATCGGCAAGTCCTAGGCTCTGTGGTTTAACCCACAGCGCCACTCACGTCCCAATACCATGGATACGCTATGGCTATTTCTACCTCTGGCTAGGGATTCTCTGGCTCCAAGATCTGTATCCCCAGCCTGCTGACAACGGGCATGCTGCATCCAAACCATCTCCACCTTTGGATGGTGGTGAAAATATGGGGGGGGGGAGTGTGCCATGAGGTGGGGAAAGCAATCTTACTTTTACCTTGTTCCCCACCATTGGAGTCAATGGGATTGGAATAACTTCTGCCAAGTTCTGCCCTGATGTAGATTCCTGCTCTATATATGGGTGTGTCCCTGCAATAAGGGGAGTTAAGAATTTCTATAGCTGTATTGGTGCAGAAATCAACCCCCCATTCCATCCATGCCCCAGTTTCATATATTTCACCACTGGGACATGGTGGAGCCTTCTAGGCAGAATAAGCTCATGATAGCATTGTGGCCTGTGTATCCTAGTAGCAGACATCTTGTTCTGCTGGTGGCATGGCAGCCCTGCCATTTCCAAGTTCCACTCGGCCAGTAGATATCAGGGTTAGGATTGCACCCTTAGTAATTCCCCTCCCCCTGCTCCACTGCAAATTTTCATCACAACAAAATGTTCACCCGGATGCTTACCGTTAAGGTCTGTAAGAAAAAAGAAAATTAGAAAGCTCTCCGGTTAACACAAAATCCCTGCTGCTTGTTAAATAGCAATTAACATGTTTTGTGAAGCTCTCTTGGGAACAGTGGAGGGGAAAACCCACAGATTATTATTATCAGGTCAATGCTCCGTAGCACCAAGACATATGCTGAAGAAGTCAGATGTTGTGCCACTTGTAAGTACAAACTGACCTCTGTGAGTTTGCCAAACTTTTAGTCTTGCAATGATATAGACATTTATTAAATGGAAAAAAGTATTAGTGGATCAATGAAAGAAGGGCAGCATGTGTCAAAGCAAAAAACCTCCATGACCTTTGCGGTTCTTTACTGCAGAGTTTTGAAATGTGTTTTTTTTTTTAAGAGAGAGAAAGCTGTGTGCAAATCTTTAGTGAACAAGCATTTCTGAAGGTATCTATGGGCAGCATTTTTTTTTTAAAAAAATAGAAAGCCTGAGCTGTTTTTACCCTAGATCCAGCTGTACTTACAGATCTATGCTGGCTTTAAAACGCTCACAGCACAATTATCTTTCTTCTCAGAGACTAATACCCCAAAAATTATTATTATTGTCACTAAAACTTGTACTAATTACTTATTTGTTCCTTCTTGGCAAGGACTGAGTTTTATCGCTCTTTGACTAGGGATAAAAGCTGTTTAAGTGATGTCCACTCTCAAGCTTAGTAAATGCTGGATTAAAGCTTAAGTATCTCTTGCTGCGTATGAATCATGCCACATTTTCCCATCCTAATAGCATGCTTTCAACTAGCACTGTGCTGAAAAAAATTTCTGCACCTCCCCACAACCATTCTCCCTCAATCAATGGGAAAAGAAATTGCATTTGAAAATTATCAGAGGGGGAGAGAACACTTTGCTGATGTTCTCATGAATGTTGTATGGGTTTTTCTTCTTTTTTAATGTGCTTACTTTATAATTTATAATTGGCTATGGAGTCACGAGTGTCCTTACCTTCATTCTACAATTATCTCAGCAGTGTCCTGCACTCTGCAGTCTTCCTTGGTGCCCACACTTCAACCAAAGCCTGAGGATGATAACATTGAGATAACTCCATCCATGGAAGTTTTTCTGATCAGAAAGTCCATGCAGATGGGGAAGGTGGAGTGTGCTAGAGAAATGTTCACAGGATATGAAAAAGCACATTCATTATACTTGGCTACTGGAATAAGTTTCACTTCAATATACGTACTGGGAGAAACATGGTGGTTGTTTTAAGCAACAATATACAATGAACACTAGTTTGCAAGCACCTGGCAGATTATATATATATTTGCCAAGTGCCTTGAGAATGAGGCAGAATGGAAAGGAAAACAACTTGGAGAAGCTGGAGGATGGATTTTGAGAGACAGCACCACTTTCAGCTGTTCAGCATTTTCTCTCTCTTTTCACCCTTGCTATCTACTCACCCTTCACAAAAAGTCCTAGCATGGGTGTATAATAAGAATAAAAATACAATCATAGCCTTTCTAAAACTTGTTCAGCAACAGCTTTCGCTGTGGGGACCATGTGAATAAAACTTTGCTTTTCTAAGAATTGTAGTGAAATACACCCTCAATACCCCCCATTTGTTAATAAATGTTACCCTTTTCCCTTAAAAAACGCAACAACTGTCAATAACTCCCACATTTCTCATTTAGCCAATTTTAAATTCAGTTTGCACCATTTCTGTAGCAGTTTGTGATTTAAAAAAATCTGTATGGAAGCTTGTAAGCATTTTCATCCATATTTTTCCTAATACATAATATGCTAACACCAGTGGGTGGACTGCATTACAAAATTCAGAAAAGTCTAAATTTTGAAAGCTAACTGTCCCCGTCCCACCCCTAGTTCATGTATTGGTTCAGAAAATGTGAATTAAGCTGCAACCCAACATTATTTTCTCGCCCATCCCTGGTCAGAGCATTCACAAATCTTCTTCCCTGTGGCAAAATCTTGTTTTGGTATGGCATTCTTTGTAAAGAAACTGATCACATTAATCATCTGAGGCTCATTGAGAACAACTTTGGCTGCTTTTCTTTTCCCACTTCATGCCTTCCCAACCAATTACCTCCTACCTCTTCTCTTGAGCTAATCCTGCCACACAGTCAAGAAATTCCCTCCAGATCTTGCTCCCCTGCCATTCTTCATTCAGGTGATTCGTCACATAGTAAACATAGATTCTTCCATCCAAATCTCGACAAATATTTCATCACCTGCAACCAAAATATTATGCTTTCTAGTGTCTCACTATCTCCAAGGGACCATGACTTGGAAATGTTTGATAACACCATTAAGCATCTGTATAGCACTCAAAAGTGAAACCCAACAACTCCTGTTGATATAGTGGGATGAAGTGAGGAGAATACAAATTAGCTAACAGATTTATTTCTTGCACTGACATAATAAGCAAATATTGATGATGTTCCCTTAGTCACTACTTTGCAGCTCTTCTGGAGTTTCGTCATTTTCTCTTCACTGCCTCTGAAAAGTGTGATTCATCCTATCATTCCTGGAGCATAAGAGATTTCGCACCACTAACATACTGTGCATCGTAAAAGTAGCAATGCAAGAGGATAGAAGGTGATGACATTTTTCTCACCTTTACGTGCTTATTTTTAACTTGCCAAGATATTATTTACAGAACAAGATAAAAGGGAAATAGGTTCATTTTGCTTTTCAGCAATAATATTTTGCCTTTGTATTTTTTATAACCTCTCTCCCATCACTCCATTATTTTTTTTTACTCAAGAGCTCCTCTGTGCTGATAATAATGAATTGTTGGAGGGCAGTGATCGACATCAAAAGCTCAGTGGTCTTGTCTGCATACGTAATGATGTAGGTTGGCCCTGAGTGAAAACCTTTCATTAGATACAAAGTGCCCTGAGCTGAATTGAATGAGCAGATGCAATAATGATGACATTAAGATTTGTATTGGGGGTGGGGAATGCTGGAAATGGACTAAATATTGGTCTGGATCAGATGAAACTGCTTCCTCCATCCTGTCCAATGCACAGCAGGGAATGACTGCACACTTGCCCTCCTCAACAACCCTGACATCTATGTACACCCACATAAGGGGGGAAGGACATGGGTGGCGCTGTGGGTTAAACCACAGAGCCCAGGACTTGCCGATCAGAAGGTTAGTGGTTCGAATCCCTGCAATGGGGTGAGCTCCCATTGCTCGGTCCCTGCTCCTGCCAACCTAGCAGTTTGAAAGCACAAGGTGCAAGTAGATAAATAGGTACTGCTCTGGCGGGAAGGTAAACGGCATTTCCTTTTTTAAAAAAATAATATTTATTGAAGTTTCAATTGAAAACATATAAAAACAAAACAACAACAATAAAAACAAACATAAACAAAAACAACAAGTATAATTTCAAACCTTATTTTCTCAACCTACTTTCCCCGACTCCCTCATACCTCCCCGTTCTGTATTCTATTTTCATTATCCAGTCAGTAAATCCATTCCCTTATTTACCAAAGTTTTTTGACAATTCCATTCCTTTTCTTATTTAGCATCTCTGAACACCGTATTATTTTCCAACCCATGTTTTTCTAACCTTCATTAATTTTATAATACTTATAAAGATAATCTTTAAATTTCTTCCAATCTTCTTCCACTGTCTCTTTCTCCTGGTCTCGGATTCTGCCCGTCATCTCTGCCAGTCCCATGTAGTCTATCATTTTCATCTGCCATTCTTCCAAGGTGGGTAGCTCTGATGTCTTCCAATACTTTGCAATAAGAATCCTTGCTGCTGTTGTGGCATACATAAACAAAGTTCTGTCCTTCTTTAACACCACATGGCTGACCATGCCCAGGAGAAAGGCCTCTGGTTTCTTCAAGAAGGTATATTTAAATACCTTTTTCATTTCATTATATATCATTTCCCAGAAAGCCTTAATCCTTGGGCATGTCCACCAGAGGTGAAAGAATGTTCCTTCAGTTTCTTTGCATTTCCAACATTTATTATCGGGCAAATGATAGATTTTTGCCAGTTTGGCTGGGGTCATGTACCACCTGTAGATCATTTTCATAATATTTTCACTTAAGGCATTGCATGCCGTAAATTTCATCCCGGTGGTCCATAACTTTTCCCAGTCAACAAACAAAATGTTATGACCAATATCCTGTGCCCACTTAATCATTGCAGATTTAACAGTTTCATCTTGTGTATTCCATTTCAACAGCAGATTATACATTCTTGACAAGTTCTTAGTATTGGGTTCTAACAGTTCAGTCTCTAACTTTGATTTTTCCACCTGGAAGCCAATTTTCCTATCCATCTTATAGACTTCCAACAATTGATAATAGTGAAGCCAATCTCGGACCTTACCTTTTAATTTCTCAAAGCTCTGCAATTTCAGTTTGTCACCCTCCTGTTCCAAAATTTCCCAATATTTCGGCCATGTGCATTCCATATTAAGCTTTTTTACTGCTTTGGCCTCCATAGGCAAAAGCCACCTTGGGGTTTTATTTTCCAGTAGATCTTTATATCTAATCCAAACATTGTACAGTGCCTTTCTGACAATATGACTTTTAAAACCTTTATGAGCCTTAACCTTGTCGTACCATAGATATGCATGCCACCCAAAAACATTATTAAAACCTTCCAAATCCAAAATATCTGTGTTCTCAAGACGCAGCCAGTCCTTCAACCAGCAGAAAGCTACTGATTCATAATAAAGTTTCAAATCTGGCAGGGCAAATCCCCCTCTTTCCTTTGCATCAGTTAGAATCTTAAATTTTATTCTGGGTTTTTTGCCCTGCCAAATAAATTTAGAAATATCACGCTGCCATCCCTTGAAACGCTCCATCTTATCAATAATTTGCAGTGTTTGGAATAAAAACAACATTTTAGGCAATACATTTATCTTGATAGCTGCAATTCTACCTGACAAGGAAAGCTTCAAGTTTGACCAAATTTCCAAGTCTTTTTTCACCTGGTTCCAACATTTCTCATAGTTATCTTTAAATAGATTCATATTTTTAGCTGTCATATTGATCCCCAAGTATCTTACACTCTTAACCACAGTTAAACCAGTTTCATTCAGTAACTTCTCCTTCTCCATTACTGTTAGATTTTTCTCTAATACCTTAGTCTTTAATTTATTTAATTTAAATCCTGCCACTTGACCAAACTCTTGAATTAGTTCCAAAACCCTTCTAGTGCTGGCTCCTGGCTCTTGTAATGTAAGTACCACATCATCTGCAAATGCTCTCAACTTATATTGTTTCGCTCAGACCTGAACCCCTTTAACCAGCTGGTCTTTCCTTATCATATTCAGCAAAACCTCCAGGACCGAAATAAATAGTAATGGGGAAATTGGGCACCCCTGACGTGTCCCTTTTTCTATCTTAAATTCTTCTGTAACCACGTTATTTACAATTAACTTCGCTTTTTGTTCAGAATATATTGCGCCTATACCGTTTTCAAACCCTTGGCCTACCCCCATCCCATGGAGATTCTTCTTCATAAAGGTCCAAGATATATTGTCAAAGGCTTTCTCCGGTAAACGGCATTTCCGTGCACTGCTCTGGTTCGCCAGAAGCGGCTTAGTCATGCTGGCTAATAAAGCGAGATGAGCGCCGCAACCCCAGAGTCGGCCACGACCGGATCTAATGGTCAGGGGTTCCTTTACCTTTATTGCCCATGTATGTAAAATCCAATCAGTATGAGCCAGCAATTTAGAGATCTCCATACCCCACCCCCCTGGAATTATCTGCAGGATGTTGGTCTATGTGCAATGGAGTTAATACACATGAATATTCCGATCTGCATGGATGTGTGGGGCATCCGTGGTGGGGGTCAATACCCCGGATAATGAATCTGGAGACAAGTATTATGCCATACATCCCATTCACACAAGTGTTTATGCTTTATTGAGGAATGATGTTCAAACAATAATTTCTTACTAGGCAACACACCCACACCCAGTGACTAATTTGTTTAAACTCCAATTGAGGTGAGACTTCTTTCATTTCTGTTGGTTTTTGCCTTCTTCTTCTCTGGCGATCATTCGTAGCCATGTAAGATTGTCTTTCATAAACACGGTTTTAAAAGTGAGTCTGTAGGTGACCGTTGAGGCCAATTCTGGATCCACGTGTCCTTCCTATTGAGGTGAGACTTCTTCCATTTCTGTTGGCTTTTGCAGTCTCTGTTGGAAAGCTGTAACAATGAAGAGTTTATAAATTATTTTTCAATGCACCCATAGAAAAGACTTGAAAATTAGCCTTGTGATATACAGTGAGTAGGAACTTACCCCAAACAAGTCAGGAAAATGCCTGAAAACTGGAAATGGTGGTTATCTTCTTTGTTGCTGTTGACATTTCACCAACCACTAAATTGACTATAGCAGGTATGTGCTGGACTGGTATTTAATATCCTATCCTTATTTTTTCACTCAAAACCATAAAACCATAAATATAAACACCAAGGGGTCAAAAGCAAAGAGACAAACATGTTTAATTTAACTTTTTAAAAAGTAATTTCTGAGATCTATTTGAAGGTTGCATTAGTAAATACTTGCCAAAATACTTATTTTCTCTCTCTTTTTTGTTTTAGTTTTTTCTTATCTTTTTAGCATTGACTGACAAGTAAAATGGACTGTGTTATTGTTTAGGAGAATATACAAGTGTGCTCACTGAAAGGAAGCAGCAGCACATTTTTCTATCATAAATTTTATCTTCACCAGAGTGCCTCCTTTCTAAGCTCCAATGTTAATTTCAAAACATGTCTCCCTCACTTCCCCAGCTCAACAATAACAGCAATGATGGGAAATGCAAAAGGACTCTGAACATTCTCTTGCTATGACATGATTTTGTTCACTGAACTATGTGCTCTTCTTTGGATCGAGATTGCTAGACCCAGATGCCAAGCTTCAGAAAATATTTCTGCAACAGCAGCATCTGATTCCCTGGCAGACATTTCTGACAAGTGCATTGGCAGCTTTTGAATTGCCTCCAGGCTTGCCTGATGGGTTTTGTGACTGGACAAGCATTGCTCTCCTATATGCTTTTAAACGAAAACAACATTCACTATCTGTAGGTAACTCTGTATGGGTATCTATCCTTGGTGATAGTGTTGATCTTGCAGGAACTTTTGTCATCATAACCCCACATATTCATGTATAGACAGTGGGAAATCTGTTCTAATTTTTTTTTTTGAATCAATGTGGCATGGATTCCCTTTTAAATGGGTCCTCCAACCCTTTGGTTGGCAGCTGGCCTTGAAACCATACAGCTTGTTTTTTCTGTGTGATATGAGTATCTTTCTAAATATCCAGGCTTTGCACTAAATAAATCACATTTCATGTGGTATTCATATGATCAGTCTCCTAGAGAATGCAGCACTGGCAAATGCATTTGCATATGAAAAGCAAGCTGTTTCCTAAGAAAAATACAATATAGGTGGAATAAGATAAACAATTAAAACAAATGTCAAATTACCTCTTATTTTCAACGATGGATAATTAGTGGTCACTAATTTATTTTGGGGAACGATTGTATCTATTAATATGCTAGACTATTGCTTTTATTTATTTTTGGAGCAATTAAAGAACAACATGTAAAACGATATTATGCTGATAATATTACTTCATCATGTTTCACCCCACTGCATGTTGGGCATGGCAATGAAGGTCAACTGGACCTGACTTTCTGAAAGTATTATCTAGGGGAAGATTGAAATCATTGTAAAGAAAAATGAAATGGAGAATAGAGAATGCAACATTCAGTTAGCAGAAAACAAATTAAATAAGCAACATATGTGTTGTTGGCATCCACTTCTCTCAAGAAAACATAAAGTGAGCCTCCGGTGGTGAAATTAAACTGCTGTATTAGCAGCACCCAAGTGACGTTCCCGGGGTGCAAGCCTGGGCAATGTGTATGGGAGTTCTGTGCTGCCCAGATGGCAAGACCTCTCTCTCAGCCTCGTGGATGTGGTCCAAAGGAAATCAGAGCAATACGTTGGGCACCAGCTTGGCTGCAGGAGTTGCTGGAAAGAGGAGTATACGTCAGTATCCAACTGTCTTAAGGATTCCACTCCGGATTTGTGTACGGTTTTACTCCTTAGTTTTTTCTTCTCCCAAATATATCCTTAAGTGGAGGTTTAGGATCAGAGTTTTTCTTCTCCTATGCAGGCTACCTTCCTAGGTGGATGAGCCCCATCTGCCCCTCACTTCCATCTACAGCACATGCAGAAACCACTTTCTTGACCATTGGATCCACTGTTGGTCTAGTCCACTCAATCCGCCAGAGTCTGTCTTTGCATGTAGGGGAAGTCCTTAACTCACTGAGCTGCCCAGTCAAAATTGTTTCCCGGGATGTGGATGCTGTTGCATGCCGACAGCTTCTAGGAGTCAAAGGTGAGAGTTAAGGCATGGTTGGGGAATCTCAGACTTGGAGACTGACAACAGACCTCCCGACCTCTATATCTGTCTCTTGAAACTTATGAAATACTGCATTATTTTTTTTTTAAAATAATTTTTTTCTTGGTGTACAACAAAACAAAAAGAAAGAAAGAAACTCTCCCAGGGGGGCTATACCCCTTACTAGTCCTGTTTCATATCCTCAAAGTTTCCTATGTTCCTAGTTTTGGGTGGAGGGCAGGTGTGTCAGTGACAAAAGACTCTAGAGCAGATAACCACATTCCTTTCTTCGCACATTCTTGAAATAAACTCCTAAATAGAGTGCTTAAGTATGGATTTAGAGAATATCTGACCCCAGGCATTATACAAAAGAAGCGTATTCATGAAGCTCAGCTTCACTTTTTCTGGCTTGCCATCCATCTGTGGATTTCTAAGACGTTAGTATACTTTTGATGCAGACTCCTTCTCTTCCTGTCCCATTGTTAATGAGCAAAGTCGATGGAAAAGACGAACACTACGAACTGTTCTTGGAGGCTTGACGCTCTAGGGTCAGTTTGCTGTACCCTTTTTGATATGTCCTCTTGGGAGAGTTGGATGCTGACTGGCAGTATCCTTTCTAGCCTGGATAAGTGTTTTGGAAAGCTAAGCTCAGGTTACGCCCTTTCCTCTTCTGACTGGTAATCACATTTCCTTATTTGGTTGTTGCAAAAGGCAGCAGAAAGACCCCGCTGCAGGTCTCTCCATGACACTTATCAAATTGCAGTAGATGCATCCGCACAATTGTCATGTGTCTCTGGAAGAACAGAAGCCAGCTCGGTTTGTATTTTGACCCAACCAATCAATAAGAGCTTTAGTTCATGCTTTTAAAACCTGGTGTACTCCAAGGTACCATTTGCTGTGCTCTCTGACCCTGGTTCAATAGTTGGCAAAACATCCTGGGAGGCTGAGTGAGGTTCTGTAAATTGGATGAGAAAGTAATGTGAATGTACTACAGAAATACTTCCCTAATATTAGTTATATCAGTTGTGCCTTGATGGAAAGCATGCCATTAAAAAAAAAAAAAATAGCCTGCCCATATTGACACGAAATTTATAGGGAGAAAATCATGGGAAATATTGCACATAAGCACCCAATGTGGTTGTTTTGTGTTTAGGAATAACTAATTCATATTAAGTATTCTTGAAAAATGATCTTCTTAACTTGGGAAGCAGATACAAGTTCAGTCATAAGCCTCTTTTTGCCAAATTTTCCATGGGCTGTATTGATCTACACTAGCTACCTATGAGCATTCAAAGAAATCTTAAACAATTTCATAGTCAATTGGATTTCTGGTGGGAGCTGCTGTCCTCAGAGAAATTTCATTTCAATATGACAGTTTTCACAGCACTCTTTCATAAAAATCTGAATGTGATAAAACAGAGAGGGTGAAAACTGTATACCTACAGCTCTGTATTTTCCTTAGATGTGCATCAGTACCCAAATGCAATCACTAATTTTACTAAGGAATAACCCATCCAGATATGGGCCTTGAACGTATTTAAATAGTGTCTAAGTGGATTGCCTTGAGTGATGTAAACAGAATTTGAGTACATCTATTTGAATGCCATATGCCTGTTCAGTTTTGTTTGCTTTTTCCAAATGGTCGTGTACAGTATTTGCATGAATATCAGGGTTCAAATGAGAGAGAGAGTTCAAATTTTCTAACATGAAAATTATATTTTTAATTGTCATTTCTGTATATGAAATGCAAACAAGCAACCACTCACAGAAAGGAAAATGTGAACTTGTATGAACTTGGTCTTTTTGAAAGAACAAACAAAATAAAAAACAAAAAGTTAGATTGCAGCCAATAAGAGAATATAACCTTTGACTTCAGTGAGTTTATGATCAACTGAAGGGGTTGCAAAGCAAATCACCAAAAGAATCCTTATCAAAATTATTCATTGAATAGTTATGAATAATGGATATATTTGCAAGAATGAGGATCAGGTCACAATAACTGATGCAGAGTGGAGAGGGTTCAGTGAGCTGGATAATTTATTTGCAGTGATTCATTGTATAAGCTATGGCAAGGAATTAATGGCATTGACTGAAAAGTGAAATTAAAGGTCCTTTGGTTGGTGGTGAGAAGAGGACCCTATACTAAGGCTAGCTATTTGTGATCAGATGAGTGTCTGGCTGATCTTCTTCCATGGCAGGAAGTGATGGGAGAAGCAACTTCTGTGGTTGGGAAGGAATCATTGAATCATAGAATTGTAGAGTTGGAAGGGTCCCCCACAGGTCCTCAAGTCCAACCCCCTGCAATACAGGAATCTCAGCTAAGGAACTATGAGGGAGGCATATATTGGGCTTTGAATGCGGAAGGTTCCAAGATCAACCCCTAATATTACCCAGTAGGACATGTTGGGGCATACTGAAATGTCAGAGACCCTAGAGTGTGTAGGTCAGGGGTAGTCAACCCTTTTATACCTATTGCCCACTAATGCATCTTTCTGGATGGTAAAATTTCCTTACTGCCCACCAGCACTCACTGGAAGGAGGATTCAGCTTGTACTGTAGAACCCCCTACTGCCCACCTAGAATCTTGAAACGCCCACCAGTGGGCGGTAGGGACCAGGTTGACAACCCCTGGTGTAGGTAATACTGAGCTAGAAGTACAAATGGTCTGCCTCAGTATAAAGCAGTTTCCTACATTCCTACAAGTAGGAGAACCCATGTCTTGTAAAGGGTCTTTGGTTCAATCCCTACTGCAACCATTTAAGCATAAGGTAGTAAGTGATGAAAAAAGATCTCTGCCTTAGACTCTGGAGACAGTCTGGGTAGACAATCCTGAACTAGATGCACAAATAGCTTACCGTAACATAAGGCAGCTGTGTATGTTCTACAATGGACTCTTAATTTGGCCCATGAGGCTGTGTCCCCTAACTTTTCAGAATAAAGCACTGTGTGTGATTGTAGGTTTTCCGTTAGCAGCAAACCAAGGCTCCTGTGGTTAGCAAGGAACAATTTATTTGCTTACCAAAAAAAAAGTACAGACGGCTCCAGGCGAAATCTCAAATACGTGCTATCTAACTTAAATGTCTGCTTCAAACTTCTACTTGGGTATAACTCGAGTCCTCCACATTCAGTGTTCAAATTGGACAATAGAGTGCTGGCATAAAAAGAAGATTGTATATGGACAAGTGATGAAAACCTGTAGTATATTATTAAGCAGAATGATACCTTCTCCACCAACCAGTAAGCTTGAAAAAGGCTGCACTATACAGTGGAAAATGTGTGTATCAGTGGAAAAACAGAAATTAAGCACTTTAATGCAAATGTTTCAATTTACGACAGTGGTTAAAACAACAGAAGTTTGAGAATATGGGGAAAACCAGTAAAAGTCTCTTGGTGATCACAGACAGTAAATGGAGAGTGATTTGAGAAGCCCTTTCTGGAGCTGGGCACTAGGGAAATGGACCTCATCTTTTTGTTTGCCTGTTTTCTTTTTAGTCTGTTTCAATGTGCAGAGGATTAAGCTGTGAGGCTAGATAATGTCCTGTGCATAATAATTACTAGGACACAAGACATGTTGAAATCAATGGGGTGTAGGCCAGGTCTAGACATTATGCTCATCTGGTGGTGCTTGAAGTTGTCAAACAATGTCTTTGGTCACCTCAGAAATTCTGTCATAATCTGGCAGGCTGGCCTACCCACGTGTTAAGTGTAATATTTACATTAAGTTCACATGGGATAGTGCTTGGGATGAAGGTTGTTTGTCCACGAAAGCTGTTTGTGTGTCAGAGGATCTGATGGGGAACACACAGCCCTCTTTTTCCTTAGTTATCTGTAAAAGTACTGACACAAAAGGAGTCATTAGACAGCTTGAGTCCTAGTAATGAATTCAAAATAATGTGTGAGGGCTTAAACCTGGGGTGGGAAACCTTTTTCAGCCTGAGGCCTGTGACCAGAGGCAAAAACGGGCAGAGCGATGAATGTAAAAATGGCCCTTGTATGTTAGGGCTCTTTCTACTTGCACACCCCTCTCTATTCTCATCCTGGGAACAAAATACATTATCAGATTTCAAGGGCCCATTTCACTCAAGGAAAGTACCAAGAAGAGCAACAGAGGGGAATGGCTTGGGGAAAAGGGATGCATGATTTGGAAGGGGATATGGTGTGCAGAGAGTCCCAGAGGTATGAGGTTCCCCAGCCCTGAGGTATAGGAAGTGGCCATGCCTGGGAAGAGGCAATGCCCTCCTCTAAACTGGGTTCCTGCTTTTCCCCAGCCTTCTTGCATTGAGTGGAAAGGTCAGAAGAGGGCTTTTAAGCACATTTGACTAAACTTGCTTACAAGCCTGCTTGCAGTCAGCAACCCCAGTAATGCAGGATTCTCAACAGCAGAACAGTTTAAAAGTGTGTTTACCAAACACACTTAAAGACCCCTACAGGCTTTCCCACTCAGTGCAGGGAGGTCAGGGATGAAGCAAGCTCGCTTCTTCACCCTACTTTTAAGCCCTCACACATTATTTTGAATGCTTGGGTAGCGATGGACAGGGGAAAAGATGTGGCTGTTTCTTTAAAAGGAAGAATGAAACCCAGGTGGTTTTCCTGCGACAGGGCTCCGAAAACCATGGCTGGCCCTAGTAGATCAGGACAGTTGTGCATAACATGCTATGTGGGATGTTGTAAAACTGCAGATCCGATCATCGCTCTGAGCTATTTCTCCTAGGACTAATGTGTTAATGAAACTTCTTTTTAAAAGATAAAATAAAAGGTTATTATTCAAAGATGTTTATGAAAGATGCTCCTTCGACTTTGTGCATAATTAATGGTTTGTGCGAATAAACACAACTGTTCAGACTTGAGTTTAGCTGTCTTTCTGTCTTTGTAGAAAAGTAACCTTTAAAGTAGATGCCTGCCATTATAATGGCATAAATGTGTTCCCTGGAATCATAATTGTTGCCTATCGTCCCTCTCTGTGGGAACAACACCCACTAACCGTAAGGCTTTTCACCCTGTTACACTGAAATCTGTTTTCAGTTCTCTGCGTCTTGAATCCAGTGCTGTGACATCAGCTACCTAGACTGTACTAGACTGATAAGAGACTAGTTTTGAAAGTGATGTTGGTGAGGGGGATAGCGGAACAGCAGCTGTCTTCACCTTTTTCTGTATCACCAAAACAATTCCTCTGCATCTCCTCTGCACAGGTGGGGACTATGGACATGAGAAACAGGTAAAGTGCTAACTCAGGAATAGGGAACCTGTGGCCTTCCAGATGTTTTAAAGCTCCAGTTCCCATCAGCTTCAGCCTTCAAGGCCAATGGTCATTCAGCAACATCTGGAGGATATTATACTTTCTGAGCTCATGAAATGAATGTGAGGATGGTCCTGCCTCCCTCTATCACATTCCTGAACAGATACTTAATATTCCCTTTCCAATTTGAGGAAGAGTCACAGCTCAGAGACAGAGCATCTGCTTTGCATGAAAACTCAGGTTCAATCCCAAGCATCTCCAGGTAGGCCCAGCAAAAACCCCAGTCTGAAACGCCAGAGAGCCCCGGCCAGTCAGTGTTGACAATACTAAGCTAGGCAGATGAATGGTCTCAGAATAAGGGAGCTTCCTCTGCTCCTAGGTTACCAGTGCCATCACCTTCTGTGTGTTGGGAAGGGAACTTCTATAACGAGGAACCTTCTCAGCTGATGCAGACTCATCATGCAGTTCAGGTCCCTGGAAGATCATGTTTCAATACACTACTAAAAGCCACAAGTATAGCAGGCATCTTGCTGTAGTTGCTTCCTTTCCCACACATGAAAGGCGATGAAGTTAGGAACATGGTAGAGATGGAGTGTATGTATCCAATAGCCTAGTCTTTACCTGCCCCCCACCCAAAAAAACCACCAACCACTGGCAGAGAGTAGAGCAACTTGCAAATCCTACCCTGCACTGGTCCACCTGCCTGTTTGCCTTCAGTTACCTTCTCCTTATCCCCGATGATGCTTACTTGCCAGGGCAGTTCTCCAGCAATGGTCCTGCTTTGTTGCCACTTACTTTCTCCTTGGCCTCTGATGTTGCTGAGGTCCAAAGGTGGGCAGATGCAGAGTAGTTGCTGGAGAGCTGCCCTGGCCCATCCTAGATGTTCACCTGCAGCTCGTCTGGGCCTGCCACCCACTACTTAGTACCTGCCCCCAGTTCTGCTTGCTCATTCACCTGCCTGTTCTTCTGTCATTCTGCAGTTCCCATGGCCACCTACTGGCAGCCACACAAACTGCAGCATGATAACATTTGTTTTTTTCTTACAAAAATACGCTAGAGATATATAGAAATACATTTTTTGCACCTCCTGCTTTTTCATATTCATTCCTGCATCTGCAAGACCTGGAAAAAGTAATCTGTAACTTAGCCCTGAGTATCAGAGTTCAGAAAGAGATATGATGAATCAGGACTATCAGCATTATCCAGACAAGAGTGAGATAATGTTTAGTAGAGATAAGAAAGTAAAAGTGCCCTACATAGGATATTACTTACTAAAGTATCATGGCCAGATGGTGATAGAGTTGACTTTCACATAACATTCAGATGGAAATTAATCCTGATTTGAGATGAGGTTCATAAATATTCTTTAGAGACAGAGGAAATGCTTTCTTTTAATTAATCTACATTTCTTCTTTTCTGAAACAAGGTGCAGCATCAAAAGACTGTATCTACAAACTGTATGATTAACTTTATTCTTCCTCAAAAATTACAGCTATTAGTTTGAGGGGAGAGTGTCTGTTCTACCTTTTATAAATTTCATTTACACATAATTTTTTTCCCAAGCTCAGACACAGCCTTGACAGATGGCAACCACTATTTAATGAATATGATAGACTATTACAAATGGAACACAAGTGCAAAAGGGGAACTGACAAAAAGGAAAAAAATGCTTTCAAAAACAGGACGTAAAAGTATGATTAAGCTAAAGGCGGCCACTTTTGTGGAAATTAAACAGAGCAGCCATTTAACATACTTTTTAACCCACCGTTAGGGTTGTGCAGAAACTCCATTGGATTCACTAAACATTTTTTTTTAACCAGAAAATGAACTTCATACCTATCTTGAGTTTTGCTTCAGATGAAATCCAATTTTGTATGAAATGCCCCACTCCCAAACTAAAACCAACCAACCAAGCAAAAACCTCAGGTATTCTTTTTCTGAATACAACCACCAAATTTGGGTTTATTTTTAAATTATTGTTGTTTAGGCCCATTTAATCCCTCACATTTCCTATATCTAAATCTGCCTGGCAACAGTATCTGCCACTGGCCTTCTCTATGCTGAGCCATTCATTTCCATGGAAACACAGTCTGGATAGAAAGGCCATAGAAGTAACCTCTGGCTTGAGGCATGGATGATTTGGCCACCATCTCCTGTCATGCTATTCGAAATGCTGTCTAATCTGTTATCCGTCTATCCCAGTGTTGTTGAGGTTGGCTGCTTGTGCCATGGATAACTGTGGGGAAAAGATCCTGGATGGGAGAAAGGATGGGTGAATGGGTGAATCTAGCAGCTTTGTTTGTACATCTGCCTCCCATACTTCTTCTTCATACAGCACATCTGTTGCTGAGAGATATATAGGGGGTAGGCTTGTACATTCCTTTTGTTACTTTGGCAACTAGCCGGTGGGTGGATAGGATTTGCAGCACTATGTTCCTCTTGTCTTACTTTGTGGGTATAGTAGACAGTGGGGGGGGGGGGTTGTTGGGGTACAGTTCAGTTCTCCTCTGTGCCCAGTTATTTACCTCCTTATTGAGTCACCTGTGTATTTGGGCTTAGAGATATATGGCACACTGACCCCTGAAAGAGAGTCCACTGTATTAATTCCACCAATCAATGCTACTTGCTTGCTCCAAAATACCTTAAAACAATGAGTAACACATTCTACAAATCCATGCAAACAAATGTAAATATTTTCTAATTGTCTTTGTATAATTTAAATCGACTGATGAATGCTCAATTAGATAGTTTGTTCTGAACGAAAAGAACCCCAATGAGATTGAACATTATGGACTGTTGACTATCCTAATTTTATAATATTAATAAAATATGACTAAAAATGTAGGAAGGTTAGTGTTTCTGATTTGAAGAACACAAAAGCATGAGGGGGAAAAACGTCCAATGCTGAACATACATATTTAAATTTGTCTGGAGGGTTTTTTGTCAAATTGCCCTGCTGTTCTGTGTAAAAAGCTGTGAATCACCATGGAAACCAATTATTAGTTTCTCATACCATCTCCATATTCAATGAACACCAGACCCATCCTATTCTCCATTTTAATTATTGTATGACAAAGTCTACATAATTATTTTCAAAATTTTATTTAACAAGATTTGAAATTACTGTATATAAAGATCCAATTACTTTCCTAATACATTATTGTTGCTTCTGGTATCTGGGAGATAGCTAAAACATGTCAGGTGGTGGTGGGGAGAAGTCTCAGGCCAATTACATTAGCCACTTTTTATAGCGTGCAATAGCCCAAGGTAGTACAGAAGTTTGACAAACATTCTCATCGATTTCCCCCCACACATCTGTTTCCTAAGTAACTTTTAAATGTTGAGACATTGTTACTAGAGTGTGTCACATCTCTGCCCTTCTAGATTTTATTTGTCTTTTTTCTGGTGCACAAAATGTACCTGCAAAATACAAAATATCATCTTCAGCCCTGTAGATCTTGAGGCCTCTTCTGGAGGAAGGTTTCCATTGCCCCAATCTTGAAAAACTGTATTGAGCTAGGTATGAAGAGTGGGGGAAGGAGATCATATTCCTTAAGAGCCACACTAAAAGTCTCATAGGAACTGCAGGTGTTGGGATGGATCTAATTACAGTAGCACCAGAACATTTGAAAGGGGAACAAGTTCATGATTTTCCACTGTGCTGTTTTTTTTTATTATTAAAATTGTACACAGAGCCTGCCAAAGCTGCTATTTTCACTAAATGGTAAAACAGACAAGTACCCATATGGAACCAGTATGTCTGTTCCTGTGGGACAAACTGTAGCTTCCTAAGGGGGAAGATTCAGTTGAGCATGGGAAGAGTTCATTTCCTTTGGGGCTCTCTGCAGCTCCTATTAAACGTAAAAAATAAAACAAAATAGTAGCAAGATCCAGTCATGGATCTCCCAGTGCCCTGCCTAGCAATTTTGTGAATGTTTACTCAGAAGTAAATGCCTCTCTATTGAAAGCATTAAACAGTAAAGATAAGCATGCATAGGATTTTAGGCTAAAAAACAAAACAAAAAGTATTGCAGTCCACTTACATTGGCCATGGTGGAAAGTAGGAACAATCTGGTTTTATTTTAAACCTGATTGCTGCACTAGTTCCAGGCACTGAAACCCAATGCTGAGGCTGGCTAGGGATCCAATCAATCTGGGTTAGCGGACAGCTTTCACATGACCTTTCCATCCACCTAGACATTTGGTGGCAGCAGAAAACCAGCTCACCTGGAGAAGATGGGTACAGGACCCCCGTTCCTAATCTAATCACCACATTATCTGGGAACCCCCTGTAGGTGGATTTCTCATCTGAACATGCATTTATCCGTCTTTTGGTCTGGTTTGCCTTTAAAACTTTGTGGGGAAAATATTGGGGTTCAGGTCTGGGCTGCCTGGAACAGACGGTAGGAATCCACACACCAATTGTCTGTCAAACAGGACATTTATTTAGGCCATTGTGACACAACCTCAGCCAGCAAGTAGTCGAGGGCTGGCACACCGAATATGAAAGCAGCACAAGCATTTATACCAGTCATAGGCAAACTCGTCCCTTCAGATGTTTGGGGATGACAACACCCATCATCCCTGACCATTGGTCCTGTTAGCTCGGGGTGATGAGAGTTGTAGTCCCAAAACATCTGGAGGGACGAGTTTGCCTATGCCTGATTTATAGACTTACAAGCAAAGGGGCAGTTATGTCCATATACGGCAGTACTTCCTTCTACTAGCTTAATCACAAGGCACAACAACTTCTTAGCTTTCCCTCCCTCCTTTGTTCTCAGTGGTTATAGTTCCTGAGCATGTGTCCTTCTGTCCTTCTCTCGTTGTTCTCTTCCAAACACAATGGGAGAATGGGGCTTTTCCAGGGTGGCTCCCCGCTTGTGGAATGTTCTCCCCAGGGAGGCTCTGTGGGTGCCTTCATTACATATCTTTAGGCACTAGGTAAAAACTTTCCTCTTCTCCTAGCCCAGGGGTCTGCAACCCGCGGCTCCGGAGCCGCATGTGGCTCTTTTACACCTTTGCCGCGGCTCCGGGGTGGATACTAGTGAGGGGAGGAGGCGCATTGTGTGCCCCGACACTCCCCACTGTGGCGGGCGCTGTACTGGCTGTGACGTCGCATGGGGGCGGTGCGTGCGTTAGTCACGCGCTGTCCCGACGTCACCTTCCCGCCCGACCGACCGCTACATTGTAAGGGGCATGTACGCTGGTCACTGTTTTGAAGGGGAGTGAAGAACACACACACAAAAAGGTAACTTGTTAATTTAACGTTTATTTCTATGAGGAGGAGTAATTCTGAGGGGTCAAACAAAGAAATAATAAAAAAGTGACAAAAAAGTTATTTTTATAATGACGAGTTTTGCAGCTCCCGGTTTTTTTTTCTTCGGAAACGGGTCCAAGTGGCTCTTTTTGTCTTAAAGGTTGCAGACCCCTGTCCTAGCCCCTTGGCTAATTAAACAATCTAATCCCTTGTTTTGTTTGTTACTGTGTTATGTATTTTTGTTTTATATGATTGAATATATATATATATCGTGAACCGCACTGTGATCCTCTGATGAAGAGCAGTATAGAAATTTAATAAATAATGATAATGTTACATGCCACCCCTATCTCTAAAACAGTTCAAAATTCCAGTGGTTCCAAGCACCTACCCAGGGTTTATGTTTCCTTTGGGAATGAGGTGCAGTGGAAAGTGTGGTGTCTTTATGTGGTTTATTTACACATGTATACTATGATGGGGGTGTTTTTCTAGCATTGCACTCCAAGCGGGTCCTGTTTCTCCCACGACTGGCTCCTTGGATCCAAACTTCCAGTCCCTAGTCTGCTCTGCCCCGCTTTCCCCAGCTTGCAAACGGCTTGCAAACTGCACCTATCTTCCCTACATCTTCCCTCTTGGCCAACTGCAGTTCTGGAACTCCCCCCTCCCAACTCTTTGCCTTGTTGATGGTTTTATTGATGGGTCTTCACCCTGTCTTTGTTTGCTTAACAACTCGACCATTCTCAGGCTGGCCTTGCTATTTTGACACTGCTAAATTCAGCCAAGCATGGATTAAATTCTAGCACTGACTAAGTCCAAGCACCCACAAACTCTGATACTCTAAAACTTAATCATCATCATCATCATCAATAGCATCCACCCTTCCATTGCGCAGCCCTTCTCTCACACATTTCAGTTTTCAAGCTATAATGTTCATAATTTCTCCAATAATGCCACAGATGGCTTTGCAGTGTGTTTATTCCATATAGTTACATTATTTTTACTTTTATATACGACCCTTCAATATATTCCCAGGGCGGTATACAAATGGAGTAAAACAATTTAAATGTAAATACAAAATTAATCAATTATTTCTAGAGAGCCACAAAATCATAAAAGCAAGGGGTGTGTGTGTGTGTGTGTGTGTGTGTGTGTGTGTATGCAGGGGGGAACTTTTCAGCAAGACTGAAATACATTTGGGAGCTCTTTGCCACTGATGAAAATTTCCCCCGATTCGGTGCACTGAAATCTTCACAAGCTACTGCGATGCAGGAAGAACAACTGAGAGGGCACCAGTGCTTCCCAAAGGACAAGCATAGATACTGCTCATTAGTCAAGGCAACTTCGTTATCATTAGAAACACTGCGAGCTCAAAGAAACCCCACAGTATGTTGCTGTACAATCTAAGGTCACCGTACATAAAGAAATGCCATCCCAAATTGGCACAGCGCTTGAGAGCCTTATAGAAAAGCATATTGACAGTGAAACTGTTCTAATCAGGTAAATTATCACTTTGCACACACAAAAAGACAGATTTCCTTAATAACATCACAGCTCTGGGGAAGTTGGAGGAGAGGTCATCAATAAAAGCAATTACATGTTCAATGGGAGCAGCAAAGTATGCTATAGCACGTTTCTTGATCTTTTTGGTAATTTCAAATGGGTTGTCCTTGTATGAAACAAGCCCATTTTAAAAGTCATGCAACACATCAATACTATCGATAAGCATTAGGTTAGATTTCATTTTATGGAACGGCTGTCTTTCTGTTATAGGTCCTAAAGCAAAAGGACATCCTGCCATGTCAAGCCCTACGCTGTGGTGTCCCATTTTTGGAGGGCACATGATCTGGCACAGAGTTAGTGTAGGGGAACAACTTATCTCTTTCTTTGGATGCTAGGAAACATGTATCTGCCTTTTATGGTGTTGTGCTGGACTTTTGATCCACATTCTTGTAACTCACAGACGTGCTGCAAGAGAGCACTTATGCCGATCAATTGGAATGGGAATGCAGTCACAGAATATTATGGGCTATATCCCATCATATAAAATATCAAGGCGGAATACAATAAATATGAAAAGTACAGTAAAACATAATTCAAATTCAAAATGGTGCTGGAGGAGACTCTTGAGAGTCCCATGGACTGCAAGAAGATCAAACGCATCCATTCTGAAGGAAATCAGCCCTGAGTGCTCACTGGAAGGACAGATCGTGAAGCTGAGGCTCCAATACTTTGGCTACCTCATGAGAAGAGAAGACTCCCTGGAAAAGACCCTGATGTGGGGAAAGATGGAGGGCACAAGGAGAAGGGGGCGACAGAGGACGAGATGGTTGGACAGTGTTCTCGAAGCTACAAACATGAGTCTGACCAAACTGCGGGAGGCAGTAGAAGACAGGAGTGCCTGGTGTGCTCTGGTCCATGGGGTCACGAAGAGTCGTACACGACTAAACAACAACAACAAAACAACAGTAAAACATAAAATGCCATAGATGCAAATTAAAATAATTCTTAATGGTGAGTCACTTTAAGCCAACTGTCTTCAATTGGTGGGTTGGGGGCCTGATCCAAAGCAAGATGCAACTGGAGCATCACCACCATGCAGATATGTGGTAAAAAAGAAAGGGGAAAAAGGAAATGGGTCATCAAATGCATGTTTGTGTTAAAACTGGGTCCTGGAACAGGTTTGGGTGGAGCAAATTCATTAAATTTATTTAAAGTGCAGTTAAAATTGACATTGGACATCTATTGGACATTGTGGTGATCACATCTTTTTAGAAGGTTAGTATATTAATTGTATCATCCTGGAAGTAATCGTGGTGCAATCTAAAAGCTTCAGACATAGATCTCTCTGGAGCACGCATGAATTGCATTAACAGAAGCAGCAGCAACCCATGAAATTTCCATTGCCCGCCCAGCTGTTGAAATTCAGTGGGAGATACTGCTGCTGTTTGTGCCACGACATCTGATTTAATATTTATATAGCACATTTAATATTTATATAGCACAATGATGTGCTAGATGCTGTACAGAATACAAAGGCAATGCCAAATGCATAAATTAGGCGTACTACAACCTGATGCTTCTTAGAGGGCTTGCCAGCCGTATTGAGGATCTAGTTGCATGCAGAAAATCAATGTCCCTGATTTTAACAACTGCAACATGCAATTGTTTCAATATATACTTCTCCAGAAGGGATTAAGCCTGTCAAAATCTGATCCATTCAGGAGTATCCAAGCAGAGAATCTTGAAAAGTATTTTTGTTTTTTTCTAAGGAAAGTCTCTAGCATTTTTTATTTTTTACCAGACTACAACTCCCATGATCCCTAGCTAACAGGACCAGTGGTCAGGGATGATGGGAGTTCTAGTCCCAAAACATCTGGAGGGCCGAGTTTGCCTGCACCTGGATAAATGGATCCAGAGGCTATTGTGCTATGTAATTTTGTCTTTTTTTATATATATAAAAGTTACTTTTTCACACTACCATTGCCACTCCTTTCTGGAATCACCCTCCATTAAGAAGAGAGAGAACTACGTTTTTGAATTGTTTAATTAAGGGAAGGAATGTTTGGGAAAGAAGAAAGCCACTCCAAAAGTCTGACTCCACCGCTTGGTGCAGTGCTCTTACTGACAAAACACCTAGAATGATCCACAGGTTTCCTTCACCATCCCTCTCTCCAATCCCTATGATTGAAGGGCCCTCAGAAAACAAGTAACTGTGATTAAAAACTCCTGATTACACCTTGGCAAGGCGGTGCAGTCTTTGACTCTACCGCTCACCAGCTGATTGGGTGCCCCCAGTCACATGACATCATTGTCATGTCAGGGCACCTGGGCTGCCCTGCCCACCTTTCAAATTTGGACTGGAGAGCCAAAAAAAGGCTATTGCTCTCCCCCACCTTGGTGTCAGGATTGTATTTTTTTCAAGAGGGAGGCTGTAGAGGGAAGTTTATTGCTTTTTTGGGTGGTGGGTAGTGTACTGCATTGTATTGTATGGTTCGCTTTTTCAGTTTCATTCTCTGTTTTACACAACACATACATGCACATTGCTCTTTTGTAAACCACTTACAGACTGTCTTAGCATTAAGCCATCTTGAATTAAACATGAGGGGACACAGGTATGTTTGGCCCCACTTGTCACACACACATATCAACTTGGGGGGGGGGGTCTAAAAATGTTTCATGGGGGGGGGACAAGGGGACCTCAGCCCCTGGGAGTTGGCTTCTATGGTATTAAGAAATACATAAATATATGAAATAAATAAATGTGTTCTCTTAGCAACCTTACCATTTCTCAGTAGTTTCAACAAACAAAAGATGAACCCTCTAAATGTGGGTGAAAGCAAGTGTAGCACCATGATAATGAGTGGACAGTAGCAGATCTGAACAAAACTTCTTTCCTCAGAAGCAAACACAAAGCTTGCTGTGACTTGTTTGGAAAGCCTTTTGAGGACAAAACCGCTTGCATCCACTGGGGCCTTGACTCTGCTGTTATAGCCGATGAATCTGTGTCTTTGCTGGTCATGGTGTCTACAGGCACATGGAGGCTTCAGTTTATTTGATAGATCACAGAACAGCTAGATTCTAAACTGGTGCTTACCCACCTTTGGGGCAGTTTACATACCCCCCTACTCACTTTGTATGTTTTCTATTTCAGCATTAAAATAAAATATGAAAATAACTTCACAGTTTTAATCAAACTTGAGATGGAGTTGCTAAGCAGGGAAACAAAAACAACTCCAAAAAGAGAATTCCCACATAAGGGAAGGTAGGAGTCAAACAATAAAAAAGAACTACCATTGTGATAGAAAGTAATGAAAACAAAGAATGTATGCTTCCAAGCACATGATGACAGAATGTGATTTCTTCAAGACCTAGTTAAGGCGATACCCTGTTGAGACTCACTATGCATTTCCTGGCTTTCATTCTTTCTCATAATGTTAATACGCTTTCAAACAGAGTGTGCTGGGAATAATACTTTGGACGGGGGGAGGGATGAAGAAAATTAAATTTAATGACTGGTCTTCAACAGCATCCAAACTGAGAATCCCATTTATTGTATAAACAGCACTGTGGCTTTCCCAGGGGTTTAGCTTCATCACGGAGAGGTATTAATTTAAAGCAGAGTTCCCCAAGCTGTGTCATGGTGAGCTTCCATAAGATGAAAAGTGCTCAAGCCTTCCCAATAGGAACTGAAATGTAGTCCATAATGGCTCTCCTTTTCTTAAACAGCCCCCTCCCCCCAATATTTATTTCTTAGTGTGGATTCTTGCTGTGCACATACATGCAACGTGCTTCATTAGTGCATTCCCCCCTGTCATCTATGTGCCCCCTCAACTAACTTTTAGGGACGCGGGCGGCGCTGTAGTCTAAACCACTGAGCCTAGGGCTTGCCGATCGGAAGGTCGGAGGTTCGAATCCCCACGACGGGGTGAGCTCCCATTGCTCAGTCCCTGCTCCTGCCAACCTAGCAGTTTGAAAGCACGTCAAAGTGCAAGTAAATAAATAGGTACTGCTCTGGTGGGAAAGTAAACGGCGTTTCCGTGCACTGCTCTGGTTTCGCCAGAAGCGGCTTAGTCATGCTGGTCACATGACCCACCAAAAACTGCCTGTGGACAAACGTCAGCTCCTTCGGCCAGTAAAGCAAGATGAGCGCCGCAATCCCAGAGTCGTTTGTGACTGGACTTAACTGTCAGGGGGCCTTTGCCATTTTCTGCATGCTGAAAACAGATCTTTAATGGGTGATAACTGCTGTGAATAGTTGAGCAATTACGTCTAGGATCTAGGAACACCAGGAATAGAATTCAACCCTTTCAAGGGACTTTAGGCTTATTTCTGACTTCGTGTCTGAAAAAAAAAAGTCAAATTAAACATTTTTTTGGGGGGGGACTACAGTTTAATTAAAGCTTTTGAACTGATTTTTGTCCACAGTGACATAATACTGCTAAAGATGTTCATTGTTATTGTTATAAGATCAATAATTCAAGTCTGGAATGAATGCTGCACGGAATGGGGTATGTTTCATTATAGAAGAAACAATTTGGACCAGAGATGATTTTGTCACAATGTGTTCATATCAGTTGTATATGTCAGACAAAACTAGAGCACTTTTGGCAAGGTAGATTAATGTTTCAACACACATGAACCATGTGGATTAATGTTTCAACACATATGGTTTTTCATCTTTCAACTGATAATTGGTACTGCCAGGTTACTTGGCTTTTCCATATTTTCAGAATCAGGCAGCCCTTGTAATCCTTTGCTCGTTTCATGTGTACTACAAGGGTGCAAGCATAGATTGACTGTTTTTGTATGTAGCGATAAACCATGGTAATTATTGGAACAAAGCCTAGAGCCTGTTCAAGTCTTGCACAGATATCTGGGTTTTCGCGGGATGTAGAAAGCCCAAAATATCTTTGTCAGCTTTGTGCATGGCCAACTCACCCGTGAGGCAAGGTGAGGCGGCTGCCTCAGGCAGCAGGATCCACAGGTGCAGCATATCCTGATATAGACTATTTATTTATGTGATTTGATTTCTATACTGCCCTTTGTCAAAAGATCTCATGGCGGTTCGCAAGATAAGCACACAAGAGAAAAGCACAAATAAGTAGTTAAAGCGGAAACAACAAAACAATATGCCCAATACATCTAAAAGGCTGTAGAATATTAATCAGTCAAAGATCTTGAACCCATCCTTGTTGCTATGTAGCTCTTTATGCACCCCTTCTTCTCTAGCGGGGAAGGGAGCTGCCATTTTGTGGTTTGTCCCTGGCTGTGTAGAGTTTCCACACAGAAAGTATTCTCTATGGAAATTGCACAGATCACTGTGTAGCCCTTTTGATGGCAATTGCTGAATTGCATTTCTGCTAAGAAGGGGCAGAGCAATCCAAACTCCTATTGTGTTGGGCTGGAAGTGGTGGTGGATTCGGTCCACCCAGCCCTGCCAACCTCCTTTGGCCTCCCTGTGCCCAGAAATCTGTGGGAAGGTAGAAATACCACACCAGCTAGCTTTTCTAGTGGTGGGGAATAAGCCAGTGTGGAGTCTCTTTGGATCCTGAGCCGGCCCTGTTGTTGTAACAGCATTTGGCCCAATACCAGGCTGGATTGCTGCATCAGCCTTAGGGTGGTGCAGGAATCAGTCCTGCAAATGAGGTGGTGATCCTGTTTGTTCTGGGGTGTGTGCATGCTAAAATTGTCGTCTAACTCTCTCTTTTGAAAGTGCTTGCTCCAATAACTTGAGAAAAATAGGAATGTGCTTGATGCTGGCTTGTCAAAGGGGAGCAAATGGAGCAGAGGGCACAGGGATATTTTTCCTTATGGGGTGCGTGATAGCATGGCAATTGTATGACTGCTTAATTTTAGCTTCCATAGAAGCTCACTTCCCCCTCCCATACTGAACAAATATTTTGACACAAGAGATACAATTTTGCTGCCATTGCTCAGGTTAAAACTTTATTAGATAAGGTCAGGAATTTCTTTGACAAGAGAGCGTAAGTGGAATAACAATACAGTTGTATATCTGACTGAAAGGCTAATGGGAAAGATCTTGGCACTACAGAGTGAAGTAAATGTCATATCCCAACAGTTTACTCCATGTACCATTTAGGTCATGTTGTGCTTTTTAATATCTCTCTTTAATTATATTTAGCATTGTAAGCAGCTTTTAGGAGGGATTATTTTCTTGCCTTGGTGGTCCCAACCCGAGCAGAACATTTTATGATTGTTGAACAATTACACAATTAATTGCTTGATGCGATTAGCAATTGTGCTGCTAGGGAGATGGGCAAATGATTTTGTTTTGTTTTTTGTTTTGTTATGAAGCGTAATTGAAGGTTGGTCCCAAGGTGTATTGTAGTTTCTGCCTTGTTTGCTTCATCTGTGCTCTAGATGTCAAGAGGAGAGAAGCTTGTTCATGTTGCAGAGGCAGCTGAACCAGAGCATTTCAATGTGTTGATATTTTTTACCTATGGTTCCCATCTGCCAAAACACCTTTTCTTGCTTTGATTTTTATTTTCTTTCTTTCTCTCCAAGCCATCAAATCAGCAGTAGGAGTGCAGCACCATTCCATCAACTTTGGATCAACTGTGGGGAGGACAGGTTTCTCAAGTTCCCTTTGGTGTTGGGGAATTGTTAGAGGTTGCTCGAGAGCAATCGGTCAATATGCCTCAGAAGTGTGTTCTAAAGCTTTCTTATTAGTGATAAAAACCTTTAGAATGCAGAGCGCCTGTATTCCGTGTCTTGCTCATTCACTGGCAGAATCTGAGAGTGGGTAGTCCTTAAACCTTCCCCAGCAGAGTAGTTTCTTGATGCCCCAAGCTTTCTGTGCAAGGAAGTCTTTGGTAACAGGGGACCTCCCTCCTCCCCGCTTTGCTCCGGCAAGGTGTCCTGGCACCGCCTTGCCTCCTCCGCCCCCTGCATCTCCTCTCCACTAGAGGCATGGCTGCCTTCCTCCACTGAGGAAGTCCTGCTTCTTCGGGGGCTCTCTGTAATCCATCCGACTTTTCCCCTCTCGCTCCTGAACCGATGGCAGTTCCCTGATAGGAATGCTTAGCACAACAAGGGATAGATGCACCTGTCCATTTCAATCTTTCTCTGCTACTCACTTGCACAATCTTAATTTCAATCCACTGCATTCTTGGATCAATATGAATCTAAATGAATTTAAATTCTTTAAATACAGCACGATGCATTCACCAGCATGTCTACCAAAACTATATAGGCCTAATGTACATAGTTTTATGCTGTTTCCCCCTAATACAATGCATATTTTCATTTATAACCATCTATGCCTCTAATCAGAGGTTTTCAACCTTTTTGAGTCTATGGCTCCCTTGACTAGCTACATTCTTTCTACGTCTCCCCTGTGGAGAAATGTGCTCCGAGCCTCGAAAGCCCAGTCATGTCACCCCTTGCCTGCAGAGCCGGCAGCCCCTCAGCTTTTTTTGAATACTTTCCCTTGTGGAGTGTTCTCTCAGACTCCTCTCCCCTCTCCACGGGAGTCCTCTGGGCAGCAGCCACCACTGCCCCAGTCTCTGAGCCACACACCCCTCCCCAAAGAGACAAATAACAAATGATCTTGCTGAATTAATTTTTAAAGTGGAATACAAGAAAGGGAGGTGGGTGGAAGTAAGGAAAATAAGATTTGGAAGGGCATTAACTTGAAAGAGAGCTTTTTTATGCTAAATTTTCTTTTTTATGTTTTTCTTTTTTTCCTGTTTTCCTGTTTGTATTTTTGATGTGTGTTGTTTGTTGTTTTTGTGATTTTAGTTAATTTTTTTATTGGTTAACTTTTGTAAAATCTAATAAAAATATGATTTAAAAAAAACAAAGAGAGGTGCCTCCTCATTCCGCCCCCCAGGAGCCTGGGAAGAAGAAGCTCCTAGTCTTAGCGGCCCAACGAGACTGGCCAAAGGTGAATGTGAGACCAGCATCTCACCTTGGGAGGCAGCAGTGGCAAGCAGCAATGCCACTGGGCCTGCATGGTGGAAAGATCCCCCTTTGGAGCCAGGCCTTCAGCTCCCAGGCAGGCATCACACACAGCAAGCACAAGAAAGCCCAGCACAGTGCCTGCCCGCCTGCCTGGCCTCCCACTTGTTGGTTATTTCCCAACAGCAAGAGCTGGTGGACTGGCTCGGCTCCCTTAGCCATTTGCTTGCCCACTCTGAGGCCACTTCAGCTCCTGGCAACCAGCAACCTCTGGCTAGCCCCAGAGGCAGCATTCGCCTGGGGAGCTTGTAGTCAGGGCTGCTGCAACGAACAGCCACACAAACTTTTGGGAAGCAGAGATGCAGAGGGCATCCGATGACAGAGGGAAGGAAGAAGGGACAGAGATCAGTGTTGTTGCCTGTGGCACTCCTGACCATCATTCAAGGCACACCAGGGTGCCATATTACAGTGGTTGAAAACCCCTGCCCTAATATATCTATTTTTGTCCACAACTTTTGGTTGGAGGATAACAGCACAAAATTCAAAGAAAGACCACAACAGTTCAGGTCATGCATTACTTTGGGAAATAGGAATTAGGGAGCTTCTCATTAAATTGTGAACCAAGCTGAATCTCTCCCCTGTACATGTCCCAAGTGAATTCTTCCCAATTGTGTAGCTTCCTGTGGCAGCAATATGAAGTGCCTGTAGAGAGAAATGGCAAAAATGTTGAGACAAAGCCAGAAATGAAATGAATCTTTTCTGTGTTTCGTTTCTCTTAATCTCTCTCAGAAGCATGTGCATTCTGTTTTTTATTTCTTGTTCTTTGTACATGTTGCTGTATCCCATTCTGTTTTCTGAGCAGTCTGAGATTCCAGGGATTCCAGGCGCTTACCCAGAGTTTCCTTTGGGAAATGAGGCACAGTAGAGGCTGTGGTGTCTTTATGATATATGGTTTATTTACACATATGTACAACCTGAGCCTATGATGGAGGGGTTTCCAGCATTACACTCCAAGAGAGTCTTGTGTTCTCCATAGGCATAGTTCTGGATTCAAACAGAAATTGGCCATGGCTCTCTCTTTGCATCTGGCTGACTTTTACAAACTGCAACCTTTTCCTTCAGCTCACATCACGGCCAACTGCAATCCTAAACTCTACTGTGCTGCTTCTAACTATCTAAAAGCTCAGGGAGAGACCCCTCCCATTTTCCATCTGGCACAGAGTCCCCTCTCTTTGGCTTTCCTAATGGCCCGTTACCTCCCCTTTGTCTTTGGTTCATGGCTGAGCTTCTGGGCAATTTCCTGAACACAGGAAGCATGGTGGGCTTGTATTTTAACATGTTACTAAATCCAGTGCCTGGCAGCCAATTTTAAAACTACAAGCATCCATTACATTCTATCACGAATCAGACCCAGAAATTTAGGGGAATCCACCCACAAACCTTGGCACCCACAACTCATAACAATATATTTTGAAGCATAATCTGTTGCCTGAAGCCTAGTTAAGATTTTCCAAATGTTGCAGTCAAAAATAAAATAAAGGTGGGCTTGTTTGTAAAGCGAACATGTGCAAGACCTCTGCCCAGATTAACAACAGGAGGAATTACTCCTCTTTAATGAGGTGTAAATTTTTGCCAGAGGCAACATTTCAGATTTTAGTAAAGAAGGCCAAAGAGAGCTGGT
The DNA here is from genome assembly GCF_964234715.1 of Podarcis melisellensis. Classification (NCBI taxonomy): domain Eukaryota; kingdom Metazoa; phylum Chordata; class Lepidosauria; order Squamata; family Lacertidae; genus Podarcis; species Podarcis melisellensis. The sequence continues at coordinate 91,679,017 of NC_138529.1, forward strand.
GGGATGTAGAATTCAATGAAGCCCCCAAGGCCTTCACCCCACAAAACTGTACTTATAATAAGCTGTCTTTTCCTATTAGAAAAAAGAACAGTATAAGAACAGTAACAGTATACTAAGAATAGAGAAGATTTTGGGTTGGATCAAGACATCCCCTTCTGCAAATGGAAGAGTTCATTCCACTCACAGAAGGGACTTTAAGCCAGTTGAGGCTTTCAATGGGGAAGGGAGGGGGGAATGTAACAAGTCCCTTTCCTCCTGCAGCCTCCCACACAAATTACTGCACTGTTCTGCATTGTCTCCTAAACCTCAAGTGTATATTTTGGGACATATTGGTTGCAGAACTGCATTGCAAAATTTGGAGACGTGTGGATTTCAAAGGACTACTCAGTTTCCAGCAGCACATTGTTTCAGAAAGTGCAAATTTTCTTGTTCTTTTTTCTTACCTTACCTTTTTGTCCTTTCGATTTTATTTGTTCCATATATTATTTTGCAAATTAAGTGCAAATTAAGGAAGTTTGCCTTTCAATGCAAACAATCCTATTTTCCCTGCATCTCTAATTGGTGGTGCCACTGTGATGGCAATCACAGCTCAAACTTCAGCAGCAGAAGGAATGATTCCAAAGCCAACAAGTCTAGTTGAAAGAGAATGCTATACCTGTGTCTTCTGTTGTCTTTTGTGTCTTGCAAACAGGCTAATCCAAAATAATTTATCTAGAGAGCCTCTGAAACCCAGCTTCCACAGGGACAAAAAAATGGTTGATCTTGTGCAGGCTTCCTCAACCTCAGCCCTCCAGATGTTTTTGGTCTACAGCTCCTATGATCCCTAGCTAGCAGGACCAGTGGTCAAGGATGTTGGGAACTGTAGTCTCAAAACATCTGGAGGGCTGAGGTTGAGGAAGCCTGATCTTGTGCATGCACTTTGGGTTGAGAGGGAAGCCATGGGGGTGACATACCTTTCGCCAATGCATTGGTCCTTGTTTTCTTATGCACTGAAATTCTGAAGTGATGCATGCTGTCATCCCTTTCCAATGAGTGATCATAAAGTTTAATCAAATTGTTTGAGTACCTTGCTCGGCTGCTGATATAATAAAGCCCTTTCCGAGCTCGCAGAGGAGAGGGTGTTGCGGGCAGGACCCTCCCACACTTCCCTCGCCCCCGCGAGAATTGAGGAATCCCTGGGCGTGCCTGCAACCCAGCCCGCCAATCGGCGGGCGAGGGGAAGCGCGGCCTGGGCTACTTAAGGCCAGGCACGCCCAGGGACCGCCCTCTTTGGGCCCTCCGCTTTAGAACTGGGTCTGTAGGCGTATCACATTATCTCGATGACTTTATCTTAGTGGCCAATAGCAGGCAGGGCTGCTCCGCTCTCCTGGGGGCTTTCACAGCCCTGTCGGAGGAGCTCGGGGTACCCCTGGCTGCCGAAAAAACGGAGGGCCCTTCCACTTCCCTGGTTTACCTAGGCATTGAATTGGACACAGTGGCGCAAACATCTCGTCTGCCCGAAGAGAAGCTATCCGCCCTTAAAACAGTTATCCAGCAGCTGCTGCCCCTTAAGAAGATTACCCTTAGACAAATTCAATCCCTGCTGGGCCACCTTAACTTTGCCTGTAGAGTGGTTGCGCCGGGTCACCCCTTTTGTATTCGTCTAGCCAGGTTAGCCGCGGGACTGAGGGCGCCCCAACACAGGGTTCGCCTTTCCAAAGAGGTAAAGGCGGATATGGGCATGTGGCTCCAATTCCTCAGCAGGTATAACGGCATTTCCTTATGGCAGGATTCCATGTCTCTAAAGGCCGATTTCCAAGTACAGTCGGACGCCGCCGGCACCCTGGGCTTTGGGGTTTACTTCCGGGGACAGTGGTGCGCCCAAAGGTGGCCTGCAGAGTGGCGGGGCCAACCCATCACCCGGGATCTCACTTTCTTGGAATTTTCCCCCATAGTAGTAGCGGTACATCTTTGGTCAGAACAGTTCCGTAATCATAGGGTTTGTTTCAACACTGATAATCAAGCCGTGGTAGCTGTGCTAACTAGGCAATCTGCTCGTTTCATCAGAGTCGGTAATCTCCTGCGATCATTTGTCCTCCTGTGTCTAGAGCACAATATATGCTTTTCGGCCAAATTCGTACCTGGCATTAACAATGATATCACGGATGCTTTATCTCGCTTTCAGATGGAGCGCTTCCGCTCGTTGGCGCCAGATGCGGAGCAATCATCGATGCCGTTCCCAGAGCATCTCTGGAATTTTGGGAGCAAGAAGCGATGGAAGGGTTATTCGGTGCCGTGGCCCCTTCCACTATGAGATCATATAAGAAGGCCTGGGCCAACTTCTTAAAATTTCGCAGCAGCGGGTCCAATGCTGGGCCGTATTCCATTCCCTCAACGAGGGAGGTTCTCCGCTACTTGGCTCACCTGAGGGGACTGGGCAGGGCCCCCAAAACACTCAACATTCAGTCCGCAGGGATATCATATTTTTGCAAAGCCTTTTTTGCTACAGACCCTTGTGCAGCTTTTATCGTCCGTAAGACTCTTGAGGGTTGGCGTCGGCAGCAACCCCCTAGTGTGGATAAGAGGAGGCCCATAACAATTGACATTTTGACCCAGATTCACAAGAAATTAAGGGCAATTTGCTGGTCAAAATACGAGGCGCGCCTGTTTTCGGCCGCCTATTCCATTTCATTCTTTGGCGCTCTACGCATTGGGGAGGTAGTATGCGAGCGCGGAGCGGCTCAACCCCAGAGGGGTTTGCTGATAGGTGATCTGTCCCTGTCCGAGTCCGAGCTAATCGTCCAGGTGCGGAGCTCTAAGACAGACCAGCTTGGCAAGGGTGCGCTCCTACGATTAGCGGCAGTGCAAGGTAGCGGACCCTGTCCCGTGAGAGATACGCGGCGCTTCCTCTATTTGAGGCCCAGTGGCCCGGGCCCATTGCTAATACACGAAGATGGGTCGCCCTTGGCGAGACACCAGTTCACGCGTGTACTACGCACTGCACTAACAGCTTGCGGTTTTCCCGCGGCAGAATTTGCAGCCCACTCCTTTCGCATCGGGGCCGCGACCACGGCAGTGCATTTTGGGCTCTCCACAGAGAGGATTAAGGATCTTGGGAGGTGGAAATCTAATGCATACAGAACATATGTTGGAAAAAACCTATGAATCGCAGCAATTACCCTGACCTTTGTATTTCCGCCTACTTTCCTTTCAGAACCCAAGAAGGTGCGCATCTGGTTGGTGGGCCACAGCATTGTTTACTGGGCCAGAAACCGTGCTATGAATTCCGGAATTGGGCATAATTTGAATCTGCCTTCGAATGTTGAGCTGGCTTAGATAGCACGTAGAGGGATGCGCTGGAGTGAATTTAAACCAGCTGTTATGGCGAGAGCTGCTTATGAGGGGCCTCCCGCTGCATTGATAATCCAATTAGGTGAAAATGATTTGGCGTACCGGAAAGCCATTGATTTGAGATGGAGCATTTTTGACGATTTGACGGATTTGAGGGCGGCCTATCCAAACATTACCATCTTGTGGTCCTCGCTGCTTGAGAGGAGGACATGGAGAGATTGTGTAAGCCCGGCTGGAATCAATAAGGCAAGAAAGGTCTTGGAGCGGGCTGTGGCGCGTAGAGTGGTGGACCTGGGCGGGTGCGTCATTGGCCACCCAGGCATCCAGTACAGCAATGAGGCCCTCTACAGATGGGATGGCGTGCATCTTTCAGATGCGGGAAATGACATTTGGTTGGGGGACATCATAGCAGGGATTAGGGGTTGGTTACGGGCCTGAAGGTATTGGCGGCGAGCTTTGCTCGTGTGGCGGTTAGGCATTGGCATGGGGCAAATTATAGGAAAAAGGAGGGGGAAGGGAGCGCCATCACCTTCCCCCAATGAGAAGGGGTAGTCCGGTAGAGGACTCCCGGGGGGCGTGGCCTTGTCCGAAGCCTGGAGAGGTAGGGCCTCCGGCACGCCCCCGAGCAGTGACACCCGTGGGATTCTAGTTGGCGTACTTCAACAGGACTCCTGCGGTGTGTTCAACCCTTCCCGGTCACCATGCCGGGTAGTCGATAGAAGCCAATGCCTAAGGCCAATACCTTCAATTCCGTAATCCATAAAGTTGTGGCCTTTCACGCCCATTAACCTTAAAACAATGTGTCTGTGTCTTCATTTCATCTGGGGGAAGAAACTTGCGACGCAAAGCCCTTTCCGAGCTTGCAGAGGAGAGGGTGTTGCAGGCAGGACCCTCCCACACTCACGGGGGGGCTTCCCTCGCCCCCGCGAGAATTGGGGAATCCCTGGGCGTGCCTGCAACCCAGCCCGCCAATCGGCGGGCGAGGGGAGGCGCGGCCTGGGCTACTTAAGGCCAGGCACGCCCAGGGACCGCCCTCTTTTCCCCTCGCCCCAGCAGCTGAGCGGTTTTCCCATCCCACCCACCCTTAGATTTAGCTAGAATTGGCCTTGCTATGGACTTCGGTTGGTCGCCGCAAGGGGCCTGCTGGAATTTTTCCAATTTGGCGCACTTCCTGCCTGTTGGTTTTTTCGCCTACCTCGTAGCAATCGTCACAACTTTCACGGTATTGGCGGTTAGGCATTGGCATGGGGCAAATTATAGGAAAAAGGAGGGGGGAAGGGAGCGCCATCACCTTCCCCCAATGAGAAGGGGTAGTCCGGTAGAGGACTCCCGGGGGGGGCGTGGCCTTGTCCGAAGCCTGGAGAGGTAGGGCCTCCGGCACGCCCCCGAGCGGTGACACCCGTGGGATCCTAGTTGGCGTACTTCAACAGGACTCCTGCGGTGTGTTCAACCCTTCCCGGTCACCATGCCGGGTAGTCGATAGAAGCCAATGCCTAAGGCCAATACCTTCAATTCCGTAATCAATAAAGTTGTGGCCTTTCACGCCCATTAACCTTAAAACAATGTGTCTGTGTCTTCATTTCATCTGGGGGAGGAAACTTGCCACGCAACTAATCAGAACCATATGGAGGCAACAAAAGGTAACCGAAACCCCACAAATGGTGATTAATCCACCCAATCTGCCACCCGTAAACCAATTAGTGCTCCATGTTTCACAGCAGGAAGCCTCATCCAGAAAAAAGGGGGAAAGGAAAGTCTCCATAATTCAGCTGACAGCACATTTTCTTCTCAAGTGAAAATGTGAAAACTGCTGTTCACACCTTAACGACATTTTTGTAGGTATTTGAAAACCGTGCCAAAAAAAATCCCTCAAAAAATTCATTTAAAAAGTTTCTGACCAGTATTTTGATGAAGCCCTGCTAGCTTACACAACAATAGTGCCAAGTGTTTTCCCCCAGGGACAGCATTCCACAGAGGGGGATCCAACACTGGATCTTGAATGAAGTACACAGAGAAGGTCCTTTGATGAATGCCCTGTAGAGTCTGGAACTCAATCTAGAAAATCAGACTTGTCCAAGAGAGTCTGCAGTTGGTTTGTGGTCACCTGATCACACTGCCAGGGAAAGAGAGATTTCTAAAAAGTTGTAAAAGTTTTCAGTTAATCCGGATAAAATTATCCACATTGCAAACTAAAATATGATAATATATATGCACTCACTCTAAATCTAGAAGAATTCTGTTTAATAAGGATATGGATTTAATACATTTAAGATGAATTCTGTTGTCTAAAACACAGGGAATGATGCTACTTTAATTACTACTTTTTTTAAAAAAATCCTTTTTATTGACTTTTTTAAGTATCGTAAGAAAAAAATTCATGTGCTCATAAGCACAACAAACAAAAATAGACAGCAATTTCCAAGCATTCGTGCTTGTTCTGTTTTATGCGTTCTGGCATTCTGCATCTGCAGCATTTGGCAGTAGCCCGATCTCATTCTTTGTCTGCCCTGTATCATTGTGATTCAATTTGTTATTCAGTATTAGGGGAAAGGCCATAGCTCAGTGCTAGAGCATCTGCTTTGCTTGCAGAGGGTCCCAAGTTCAATCCCTGGCCTCTCCAGGTAGGGCTCAACTGCCGTAATGCCTCTAGGTAGATTTGCTACAGATGAAGAGCTTCACAGATAGATGAGGACTATTGGGAGCTGGAGCAGGAGTGCAAGTGATGGTAATATTCCTCTCACCTTGCTCCCTTTTCAAAACAATGGTTCCTCCTCAGTGGTAAAGGGACTTACTTTTGAGTGGACCTGCATAGGCTTACACTGATATATATGAGCAGAAAGCAATTCTCATCAGAAAGATTTGCTGAAAATGAGTGTTGGGACTAGCAAACAGAGCTCACTTTCAGACTCTGCGACTTTCATATTGATCTGTTAGGAGGGGGAAATCTATGCCAATGAGCCTAACGGGGCAGATTGATCAAAAGAAAAATGGACAGATAGTTGTTATTATTATTATTCCCTCCCACTTTTAACAAATGTGATTCATTAGAAAACTGAAAAGTAGATAAATGACAAAATATGTTTTTAATGATGCTTTCTTGAGGCTAAATGCAATTCTGACCACCACCACCCCAGTCAGAGCTATAAGCTAATCAGATCAGCTTTGCGAAAAGCATTTTGAAGGAGTAGAATGTGGGGCAGACAAAGAGGACTATTCTTCATGCCCCACTTCATGTCAAGAAGTCAGTAGCCTCTCAGGGTGTTGTTGACACCTTGACTAGGCTCATTTCTGATGTGAAGTGATTTTATGGCCAGGTGTAAATCTAGAAGTAGACTAGATTTAGTAATTAGGAAATAAGTCTATAGGAAATGGCAAGCTGCAGACAACGGGAGTCAAAAGCAAGAGAAAAATGTATTGGAAAGGGAAAACAGGAGTCAAAAGCAAGAGAAAGCAAGACAATCCTATATTATTATTATTATTATTATTATATTATATTATATTATATTATATTATATTATATTATATTATGGCTGAGAAGGGCATAATATGCTGCAATTGAAAGATGTGTGGGATAGAGGTTTTGAGTTTCATTAAATACCCTTCATAATTTCAGCATTACTTTTGGGTAACTATTAGAGGCGGTGCAGGGAATTTCCCGGAAATAAATAGACTCTACTCCCTTCAACCTATATTCTTTATTTGCAAACCATATCATACCCTCCAACATTTCTCTAATGAAAATAGAGATACCCTGCCGGAGGTGAGAGTTCACAAGGCCCTCATGCTACCAGTTTGCCACCAGGCCTGTGCGCCTCTTTCCTGGCTCAGATTGGCAGCAGCCACTAAGGAAGCCACCATTGCTGCTTCCCCTTCCTGCATCGTTCTGGCTGCCCAGATTCTGAAGTTTGTGAGTAGCAGCAGGGCTGGGAGCACTAGAGAAGGCAGTGGCGGGGGACTCCTGACAAGAGACCTGGGTGGCGGCAGTGGCTTTCGGGAGCCACACTGGGACTGGAGCTGCCAGAGCCCATCGTGTGCCCAGAGCTGCCCCTCTGCCTTGGGTAGGTGGGGGGTGAGCAGGTGATTGTCCCCCCCAAGCCCAACAACTCATGGGAATCACCCCAAAAGTAAAGCTCAACAACTTCTTGAAATATGGCAATCCTAGCTGGGGGGATTTTCACTGGGATCACAGCTGGGAAAGGAGCATTACACTTCCTCTCCCCATACTTTGGGGTCCCAATCCCAAATGCCTTCCATGCTTGCAGTTAAATAAAATGAACTGTTGATGTCATTGCATGCTACACATTTAATGTTATGGGTAGCTAGGTCCTAAGATTTGCATAGAAGTGACTGAGAGGGTATTCTCCAAGGTGAGCTCAGTTTATTGCCCAAGACAAGACTAAGGAGACTAATTTTGCTCCCCTACAATAGTTTGGTCTGTTGATCTGTTGCCATGACCCAGTTAGAAGAAAAACAACCAGCTTGATCTTTTAATTGGGAAAGAGCTGAGGAGTGTGAGAACCATCGCCTTGTTCTCTGACAGTGACACACAAGAAGTCAGCAACAAGGTTAACAAAAAAAGAGTACTATTTGGAGCGGCTTCATTCCTAGGCTATTAGCTTCGTAAATTAGAATGCAAGGCTCAGTCCTAACCCTTAGTTCTGCGAGATGCCATCTATTTCCCCATGTCTATGCAGTTATAACCTTTTCAAGAAAAAGGGCCACCTCTATAGAATCCTAGCCCAAAGAAAATTCGTATCTCTATTTACATTATCTCAGTGTTGTACTTAATATGCTATGTGCAGTGTCTACATAAGAAGCAGAAATTGCAAAATAATGTACTTCTTTCCTAAAAGAAGTAAGGCACAGAGAGATTATTAGTGTGAGGTGCAGTGCAAGGTCATGCTGACAATCCTGGCATGGGGGAACAGGGATTGCCCAGACATGAGCATGGTAGGACTCAAGGCTACTTATTGACAGATATTTGTTTGTTGTGGTACCTGTGCAATTTGTGCAGTATGTTCATGCCTTGTTCATTCCGTATGCACTGTGTGAGTACAAGAATAATTTTATTTTCATAAGGGAGGAAAATGTGTCATTTTCATTTAGACTTTAAAAATATTTTAAAAATGGATATGCTTTGATTTACATTTATTAAATGATTTAAAATTATGCCTCTTAAATGCTTCATTGATTAAATTGCTGAAAATGCATGGGGAGAAAAAATACTTCTGCTGGCATTTCTGCTAACAACCGTTTGCCACCTCAACTTATAAAAGTACCTGAAGAATCCAGATTGCACTCGTATATTTCTTCAGCTGTCAAAATATTCATTTATAAATATGAATGGGCTTGTTCTGAGAGCTGTGATTGAAATGCAGCTCCATTTTAGCAAACATAATTTTAGTATTCATTTGTTAAACCAAGTTTCTGAATTCTCAAAAAAACGTGTGTAGAAAATGGAGTAGAAACCACTTCACTCTTCCGTGGAAGCAAACACCTGTTTTTTTTAAAGGAGGAAAGATGTATCAGTGGAAAAATAAATGCACTGCTATGTTTTGTTCATCCAATCTATTTGTATTTACAGACTAAAGATCCTTACTGGACTTAGAAGATAGTAATACACAGGAATCATATATATTTAGAAACAAAGATAAACATTGCTTATAAGGAGCAACCTTTACTTTATTTTGCCAAAAGCTCCACTCATATGGAAACTCCAGCACTGGGTTTTCATCTATTCATGTTGTGTGTCTTCTTGTAAAAGTCAATATGTCACTATTTTCTGTATGTCAGTATGAAGGCTGATTGGAGTGTTGACTTTAAAGACAGGTCAAAAAGTCATAGAGAAGAAAAGCAACAACCTTTACTAGAATGGAATGATGCTAAATGTCACAGAACAAAAGATTTAGATGCAATTTGGTGAAGTGACATGCAAAAATGTTTAGACGGCAATGCTTACAGGACATGCTTTAAATCATGTCACACTTGAGGCTAACATTGCTACCCTGCAAAAATCACCCCCAACACTGAATGCACAACTAGGCCATGCACTAATATATAGTGTTGTTAATTGAAGACTTTAAAAAAATCAGCATTCTGTCTATTTATGAAGACTGAAGAAAAGATTGGCAGCACAGAGTCAATGGTATTATGCTTCCAAAGAGTGCGTGGTCCAAGCAAACCAGACCTTTCAATTTGCTTAATCCTCTGTTCAAACCATTCACATCTTGGCTGTGACCCAATAGCAAATTCAACTATTATCTTTCACTACACCTCATTTTTGTCCTTGAAGTTGACTTAGTCCTTTTCAGCAACACCTGAACTGTCACCTGACAGATGGCCAATACAGATACAAGCCATAATTAGAACACTGATCCTTGATCTGTCTGGTTCACTGGGTGGAATCCTGGCATATAGTATTTTAAAACCATTGCAAATCCTTGACCTGCAAATTGAGAATCTCTCCCCCCCCCCCCCCGTTGTGGTTTGATCAATGCCTTCATGCCATTATTTATATTTTTTGGGTTTTTTTGGTCCACTGATACAATTATGTTGAGAATATATTACACTGTGTTTAGAAAATAGAGAAGACAGCTGTTTACTTTTATTATAAGCCTATTCGTAACATGATAATTGTATCCACACATTTGAAGCTACAAATATACATAATAATAAAGGTAAAGGTAAAGGACCCCTGACAGTTAAGTCCAGTCGCGAACGACTCTGGGGTTGCAGCACTCATCTCGCTTTATTGGCCGAGGGAGCCGACGTTTGTCCGCAGACAGTTTTTCCAGGTCATGTAGCCAGCATGACTAAGCAGCTTCTGGCGAAACCAGAGCAGCACACGGAAATGCCGTTTACCTTCCCGCCAGAGTGGTACCTGTTTATCTACTGGCCCAGAAATGGAAACAAGAGGAGCTACCGACAATAGAAGAATGGAGAATGAAGCTGATTGACTATGCAGAGTTGGACAGACTAACCGGAAAAATTAGATATCTTCAAGACCAAAAGTTCATCGAGGACTGGGGGAAATTTGTTGAATATCTGAAAAGAACATGTGATGTGCAAACAACACTGGTGGGGTTTCAAGAAGCACTGTAAAAACAGAGATATATTGTTAAAAACACAAACAGGAGTGGGAGAGAAGTTGAATGGCAATATATATAGAGAAATGCGTAAACTGAGAAGCAAATATGGATGATTCTCAGAGAATCCGAAGGAAGTCCAAAAAGCAACAAATTTATGAAAATTTGTGAAAATTTGATATAATTGTACTTTTCTTGTTGTGTTTTGTATTGGAAAATAATAAAAATTATTTATAAAAAAAAAGAAAAAAAGAAACCAGAGCAGCGCACAGAAACGCCGTTTATGTTCCCGCCGGAGCAACACCTATTTATCTACTTGCCCTTTGATGTGCTTTTGAACAGCTAGGTTGGCAGGAGCTGGGACTGAACAACGGGAGTTTACCCTGTTGCGGGGATTCAAACCACCGACCTTCCAATCAGCAAGCCCAAGGCTTAGTGGTTTACACCATAGTGCCACCCGCATCCCGCATACATTATAATAAGAGAAGATAAAGTGTTGGGATATACTTGGAGCACTGTGTCTAGTTCTGGGTACCACAATTTAAGAAGGATATTGACAAAATGGAGGAGGGCAACCAAGATGATCAAGGCTCTGGAAGCAAAGCCTTAGGAGGCATGGTTGAGGGTGGACACTCCTTCAATGGAGGTTTTCAAGCAGAGTTTAGACATGCATGATCTAGTTGAGATTCCTGCATTGCAGGGGATTGGACTAGATGAACCTCGCTGTACCTTCCAGTGCTATAATTCTAATGTTCTATGGGTTTCTCTGAGCCATGGTGGATAATTTGTTTGTGTGCAAGTGCTAAACAGAGCAAACATAATCTCAGGGTGTTGGCTATTGCATGCCTAAATTTCCAACTCTAGGCCAATGAATCATGAGCCTGAACTGCTGACACGCCCTGCCCCTACAGATCCCTTGTCACCCCAGGGATGCTGCTGTCAGGAGGCCAGGTCTATGGCATTGTCCTCCTTGTTGGTTTCCCATCTAGGCACTAACCTCACCAGACCTGCTTAGTTTTAGCAAAGTTTCCAAATCAGGTGCTCTCTGACCATACCCTTAAATCTAACCATAATAGACTGTTACAGCCAACACATAAAGGAGTCTTGTGTCACCTTAAATACATGAGGGAAGGTTACTAGATGTCTCCGTTTCCCTGGGACACTCCCCAGATTTATAAATCAGTCCCCTGACAAAATCCTCTTTAGTAGGAAGTTGAAAAGTGTCCTCGGATTCATTGAAAAAATCTAGTAACCTTAACTTAAGGTCTCTTGTCTATGAGCTTTATGCCACACAACACACCTGTTGATTCTTAAACTGATATCTGTTAGATAGACCAATGTAAATGTGAATTATGCATTACCATTTGAATGCAGATATTTCAAAGCTAGTTTTCAGAATTCTGGAAAAGTTTAGCTAATTTGGAGAGACAACTGCAATTATGCAAGATATTGTGCTGTGTACTCACATTTTTAAGTGGTATATTTTAAGGAAGAATATGTGCAATGTATTACCATAAATTTAATTTACTTTGTGAAACAAAATGCAAATCAATGTACCTAAAATGTAGGAACTTTATACTTGACTGTGTTGTGCTACTAAAGCTGAGAGTTAACCGACTTAATATGGTAATAGATGCAGGAGTAAACAAATTCAGATACACATTCTGTGCTAGACTCAGAAAGCATAGTTTGATAGCATTGTTTTTCATCCTGCCCATTCTAAGTAGGCTGTATTTTTGCACATGGATTTTTGATAGCCTAACTCTAAAGGGACTGGGATTTGAAAATGCACATTCAAACTTTTAAATAATTTTGGCAGCTCTTCTGCTAAAGGGGGCAAGTATTCAGAAGATCCAGATTGGTGGAGACACTAAGCAATTTAAAAATCTATTAAAAATCATGAGTGTTATTAAATGCAACTATTTAGGCACCCATTCAAAATTTGCCTGCACGGGGAAACTTCACTGAAGGTTTTCCTACATATCGTCCTGCAGACACAGATACAGTTTGGTTTGTTTGTTTTAAATCCATCTTTTATCCTTAGCTGCATTCTCAGAGGTGGCATACAAAATTTAGTCTCAGTAACTCTCACTTTAAGATCTTAACATCATAGAATCATAGAGTTGAAAGAGACCACAAGGGCCATCGAGTCCAACCCCCTGCCAAGCAGGAAACACCATCAGAGCACTCCTGACATATGGTTGTCAAGCCTCTGCTTAAAGACCTCCAAAGAAGGAGACTCCACCACACGCCTTGGCAGCAAATTCCACTGTTGAACAGCTCTTACTGTCAGGGAGTTCTTCCTAATGTTTAGGTGGAATCTTCTTTCTTGTAGTTTGGATCCATTGCTCCGTGTCCGCTTCTCTGGAGCAGCAGAAAATAACCTTTCTCCCTCCTCTATGTGACATCCTTTTATATATTTGAACATGGCTATCATATCACCCCTTAACCTCCTCTTCTCCAGGCTAAACATGCCCAGCTCCCTTAGCCGTTCCTCATAAGGCATCGTTTCCAGGCCTTTGACCATTTTGGTTGCCCTCCTCTGGACACGTTCCAGTTTGTCAGTGTCCTTCTTGAACTGTGGTGCCCAGAACTGGACACAGTACTCCAGGTGAGGTCTGACCAGAGCAGAATACAGTGGCACTAGTACTTCCCTTGATCTAGATGCCATACTCCTATTGATGCAGCCCAGAATTGCATTGGCTTTTTTAGCTGCTGCGTCACACTGTTGGCTCATGTCAAGTTTGTGGTCAACCAAGACTCCTAGATCCTTTTCACATGTACTGCTCTCAAGCCAGGTGTCACCCATCTTATATTTGTGCCTCTCATTTTTTTTGCCCAAGTGCAATACTTTACATTTCTCCCTGTTAAAATTCATCTTGTTTGTTTTGGCCCAGTTCTCTAATCTGTCAAGGTCGTTTTGAAGTGTGATCCTGTCCTCTGGGGTGTTAGCCACCCCTCCCAGTTTGGTGTCATCTGCAAATTTGATCAGGATGCCCTTGAGTCCATCATCCAAGTCGTTGATAAAGATGTTGAATAAGACCGGGCCCAAGACAGAACCCTGTGGCACCCCACTAGTCACTCTTCTAAGGGAAGAGTGAGGGAGCCCCTGAGGGAGCCCCTGTTAGATGATCTATATGGGACTCCCTCTTCCATGAGAGAAATTCCTTGTCAACCTATATAAGAATAAGGGGATGCAAGTTACAGGTTACCCAAAGTTGTCTCTGGAGCCCCAACACCCCCCCCTTTAAAAATAAAATATCTATTCAAGTTGAAGGAGCATATCTTTTTTCAAGAATGGGAAACTAAGGAGGTTTCACATGGTGTTTTGATAAAAAGACACCTCATCACTTTCCCGAATGTATTAGCCCCATAATGTCCAGAATCTCAGGAGGGATTTGTATGTGCCAGTATAAAAGTGTCCCATCTTCATACTTTTCTAGAAATTAGAATGCTTTGGATAAGGTGTATAAAATTAGAGCTAACCTAAACTGTTTTGGTACTCCTTGAGTAAGTGAGTGAGAGAGTGAGCAACTAAAGGAAGAATAGTCCTAGGTTGGTATTCAAGAACACCAAAGGAGCAATCCTACATCCATCCGTTCTGCCCCATATGGGACCCCCCAAAATCAGATATGTTTTTGGATCCAAATGTGAATCCTCTTCACTGCTCCCCACCCTCCCAAACTTGGCTCACAACCTGATCCTAGTTGCTGCTTCTTGGGATGTGAGTCATTTTTGAATGTTAACTGTGTCAATGTAGATATTTTATTACATATAATAAGAATGTAAGACTATCACCACTGTTCTCATTGACTGTTTCCCAAGTGTATTAGGGCAGCTTTGGGGCAAGGTTTCTCTGAGAACAATGTTAGGGGAGCAGGGAGGAAAGCGAGCAAGGGCAAGTTAACATGACAAGTTAAATCAAGTGGCGATTCACAGGAGAAAAGGGGGCACATGGAATGGATTGGGAGTAAAGAGGACATCTGAAGGACTAAGAGGTATTGTGCGAAGGAGGGAGAGGTGGTTGGGTGTGACAGCTGGAAAGGATGAGGAACTAAGGAGAAGAAAGCTGGCAGTGGGTGGGATGGAATGGGGTGTCTGCAGTGCTGCCAAGGAGCAAGACAGAACATTTAAAAGAATGGAGGGGACTATGGGTCAGAGCAAGGGAGGAACTTTTACATCCCTGCATTTTGACCCTGTGTGACCCGGTTTTCTCTGTGCTGGCTATTACTATAAATGGTATGTCTGGCAAGAGGAGTGAGAATGTCCCTTAGAATCATATTACAGAGGTACCTTGGGTTACAGACGATTCAGGTTACAAATGCTTCAGGTTACAGACTCCGCTAACCCAGAAATAGTACCTCAGGTTAAGAACTTTGCTTCAGGATGAGAACAGAAATTGTGTGGCTGCAGCAGGAGGCCCCATTAGCTAAAGTGGTACCTCAGGTTAAGAACAGTTTCAGGTTAAGAACGGATCTCTGGAACAAATTAAGTTCTTAACCCGAGGTACCACTGTATCAGGGTCAGGTCAGCCATCTGTGTGTATGACAAGTGGAAAGTAAGAGGAACTGAATTCAGTCCTGTCTTCCCTTCTTTCAAACATATGATTCATTCTATTGATAATTGCTTCTGCACCTGTATATCCATAGATTGGTGAAGTAGCATATATACGAATTATAGAAAGAGTATATCATACATATATTATTTCTCCCACACCCATTATTCTTGCCTTTGATTGCCTTGAAAAGAAACTTTTCACAGCCTCCGCTAAAGTTCTAAGAGCTGTTTAAAGTCACCTTTTTTTTCCAAGAGAAAAATTAAATGAGGAACTATTTCAAAGCATCGTATTTCAAAGGACTACTGCTAACGAAAACTTCCAATGTCTACAAAAATTTACATTTGAATATGTCGTTGCAAAGATGGCAAAACCTACAAGCAAATAAACAACAACCATGATTTGGTCCAAGAAGAGTATCTGAAAGAATTTGCTTCCATTTTCCAGCATAGTGATGTTAAGTCCTCATCAAAGTAGCTTTGATATACATGCAGGCGTTAAATTTCTTTGAGGGGCACTAGATCAAACTCTTCAATAGTTGTTTTCAGTATTGCTTAGAATCAACAGTGAACCTGTTTTATAATTATTTAATAGTAATGAACTACCTCCAACATTTGGCATTTTAATCACTTTGGGGCAATTTGTTTTTTTGTTTTTTTGTTTAAATTTTATTGGTTTTCCAACACAAATTAAAAACAAAACAATACACAATACATAGACAAACAAACAAACATATAAACACGTATAATTTCAAAACCTCTTTTTCATAAACCTTAATTCCCAGACTTCCCCTTGCCTCCCCTTTTCTGCATTATTGTTTTAAAATTTCTTCAGCAACCCCTCACTTCAATTAACTAATTACTCATTTTCTTTTTTGCCTTCTTCTCTTACTTAATCAATTACAGCTGTAATTCTATATTTTCCTTTCCCTTGACATTTTAGCACTCATCAATTTTACAACAGTTCTTAAGATATACTTTAAATTTCTTCCAATCTTCTTCCACCGTCTCTTTTCCTTGGTCACGTGACTACTTTGGGGCAATTTGTTCCCCACACTATAGAGATATCATCTGCAATACTATGGGATAGGTGATCCACATTGGAATCCCCTATTCCAGCTGTACCTGTCTCAGTATGCTAAAACTGCCACACGACCAGCTCATTTCTTCTGATACTCCCAGCTGCAGGCATTAAAACTGCAAAATGGAAATTATACTACAAAGAAGCAACCACACCACAGCACACGTAGAAATCTTGTTGGAGTTTGGTATATATATTGCAGCAGGCTGCAGACATAAATAGCCTGATAAGATTAAGGTTGCAAAAAAGAAAAGAAAAGCAACTTAAGATTTATCACTCCTGGAAAACAGAGCTATTTTGAGTACAACCTTCCATGCAGCCAACATGGAGTCATGAGTTTAATGTAAGCAAGGTCTAACTCTAACCTACTTGGAGAAGAAGCAAGAAAGGAGAAAAAGCCTGAGAAACAGTGTTACCTACAAGTAATCTACTCAAGAAGGAATCAGCAAAGGAAGAATAGTTTTCCCTTTTGTCTGTTGCTCCCCTCCCCATCAGTTCAGGTTATTGCAAGTGTTGTTTGTCTCCCAACAAATCTGGCCTTAGAGTGCATTTATACAATGATTTATGTCACTGAATGGTGCTTATGATCCTCCTTCAATCAGCTCCCTATTTGTTTACTTACTGATTTATTTCCTTACTGAAGGGTTTTAGAACTAACCTGGACAGATTTAAAAGGGAAGTAGAACAATTCATGGAGGATAAGGCTGAGAATGGCTACTAGTCGTGATGGCTGCGTGCTATCTTTAGGAAATGAAGCCATATGCCTCTGCCACTTGCTGGGTATTTGACTTATCAAAGAATCATAGAAATGTAGATTTGGAAGAGACCCAGAGGGTCATGTAGTGTAGTCCAACCCCCTGCAATGCAGTAATCACAGCAAATGAATCCCTGACAGATGGCCATCCAACCTGTTTAAAAACCTCCAATGAAGGCGAGTCCATCACCTTCGAAGGGAGTCTGTTCCAGTGTTGATCAGCTCTTACGGTCAGAAAGTATTTCTTAATGTTTAGTTGGAATCTCCTTTCTTCTATTTGTGTTCTGCTTGTGGGCTTCCAAATGACACCTTTCTGGATGCTGTGGGAACAGAATGCTAGACAAGGTAGACCAGGGCCAGATTAAGACCTTTAGAGGCCATAAGCACTTAAAAGATTTGGGTGTCCCGTATATATCAAATTCAAAATATAAACAATAATAAATCATAAAATAAAATTCTATTTTTCAAAATGAAACAATACCTACAACAAGATGGTAAGTAATGCATATTTTTGTATACTTCCACTTTATATTTGAAAAAAAATTCTTCCATTTCTTCTAATTGCAAAGTCTTTGATCTGATCCTCAAAACTAACCTTACATAACACAGCTACTTCTATACTTAGTAGAGATAAGGCACCTGGCCTGTCTTGTTGCATAGTTGTTTTGTTGGAATTTTTTTTAGCATACGTCAACTGAGAAAATGAATGTTCAGCTGAGCAATTTGTGACCATTAATGTTAACATTCTGGCAATGGAACATTTCTGTAGCTCCCCTTCCCTTGATACCCTAAGGACGCTAAGGTTTTTGCTAACGTTATCCAGCCCTTAGACAGGCCTTTGGTCTGATCCACCAGAACTCCTCTTAGGTTCTGATGTATCCTACCTTTGTCTCATACTGTGCCCTAAATGGTTCAGTACATATTAAAACAACTGACATCAATCATTAATTTACATAATATTATGTTGCCTAAGAAAACAGAAAGAGCTAAAAATAAGGTTTTAAAAAGAAGAATCAGATAGCATTTTAGATGGTTGCTGAGCAATAGTAAAGTGGGGAAGAGATGGATTTCCTGGGAGAGGAATTCTACCACCTAGGTGCCACCACAAAGAAGGTCCCCTCACATATTCCCACCAGAAATACTTTAGATAAAGGAATGGGGAATGCAGGTGAGTCTCTCCCGCTTACCTCAGAAAACAGACTATTAGTGTGCTAAAGGTAACAATGAGCACTTGGAATTTTCCACAGAAGTTAATCAGGAGCAACCAGAAACAGCTTTCCAGGTCAGGTGGTCCTATTTTCCATCAAGGTTGCTGTTGCTTAGTGGGAGGTAAGTAGCTCAGCAAATACACCAGTGAAGCCAATCCAGTGCTGCTGCTGCTGTGTCTGCACCACACTGGCCCCCTTGGCTTCTCACTCCTCTCAGTAAGCAATAGCAATCCCTCCTCCCGACTTCCAGCCCTGGAAAGCTAGCATAGCAGCTTTGACTCGTTCAGCAAGCCACTTCTGAAAAGTGAAATTGAAGCTGCAAAGGAAATATGTGACTGCCCTGCTCAGAATTCTTTACTGCAGCAATATGTAATAATTCAATTTTTCGTTTGCTTCTAAAACATAAAAAGGTAAAGGTAAAGGGCCCCTGACAGTTAAGTCCAGTCGCGAACAACTCTGGGGTTGCGGCGCTCATCTCACTTTACTGGCTGAGGGAGCCGGCATTTGTCCGCTCTGCAGACAGTTTTTCTGGGTCATGGCAAAACCAGAGCAGTGCACGGAAATGCCGTTTACCTTCCCACCGGAGCGGTACCTATTTATTTATTTACTTGCACTTTGGCATGCTTTCAAACCCCATGTAAATTGTGCTGCAGTATCCACTTTTGAGGTAACTAAAGTATGAGCTTCTCAAGGAACAGATGCAGTTGGACAAAAGCTCTCCTGGACACTCTTACCATCTGTATGCCTCCTGCACCAAAGCTGGGCCAAGGAGCATGCCCATACAGCATGCCTGATTCTTCAGGGACAGTGCACCCCATTCTAAACAGGCTGTCATCTAGTTTCCCACATGTCTACCAGTGCCACGTTTGCCTCATGTGGATTCAACTTTATTATTATTAATAGCCCATATCCAGTCCTTCACTGTTTTCAGGCACTGCTTTAGAAATTGCATAACCACCCTGTCATCGGATGGGAAGGCGGAACAGAACTATTGCTGAAGGAAGAGACCACGTGCTGCTGTTACCGAATGCCACATTTCTGAATGATACGTTTTTCATATATTAAAGGGGGCAAGACTGAAACCTGCCAGATATTGCAACCCAATGAGCATGGCTTAAGCAAAGCCCATTGATGCCTGGACCATCCTTTGAAACTTACTCTCCAAGAGGGTGTGGGACCACTTTCTCCCCAGAAAAGAAGTGAATATTGTGGAAACTGGGCTTTCTCACAACCTGCTGTTCACTTGGAGCACCTAATTCCTTCTCCTTTCTCTTTCTTCCTCCTTTGCATCTCCTTGTCAACACACCTGAGATAGGAAAGGAGAGGGCATCAAAGCTTTAGTAACACAGGATTGCAACATGCTCTGCTGACATGCAGCTTTCACCAACCTGGTCCCCTTAAATGCTTCGGACTACAAGTCCCATCATCCCTAACTGTTGGTCATACTAGCTCAGACTGATGGGAGCTGTGGTCCAAATGATGTGGAAGGAAACAAGTTAGAGAAAATGAAGATAGAACAAGCCACTGAGGCTTTGACTGCTCTATCGCTTTCGAAGGCCAAGCAAACCTTATTTGGAAATATTTTCCCCCTCTAAAAAATTAATGTGCATATAACTTACACTATTGAATCTGTCCAAAATGACTATATATCAATATTAATGCTTTTTGATTGTTATTTTCCAGGTACTTTCATATAACCTGTCTTTCCACAGAGGGCTCATATAAAGTCTTATTTTTGTCATTTTCTAAGAAGTTCTAGTGCTGATTCATCTTCTTTAAATCTTCTTTTCAACAGATCTTTGGAATTAAGACAAATGTTACAAATAAGGGATTAAACTAACAATTTATTTTAGTCTTCAGGGTTTTCCTCCTCCCTCCTCCTTGTTGGTTTGGTCTTTTTTGCTGATTCCCTCAGCGTTTGAAGATTACCAAGCTGCACTTGCAAAGGCTTCCGTTGTCTTTTAAATCTTTTCCTCTCATCTCATCTGCATTAAAAATTTAAACTTCCAACATTTAATAATGATGAAGAAGATTAACACTGGAGCATAAAGTGTGCAAGGAAATGTGTTTCCATTGTAGCCACTGATGGGCTAATAGTTCTAAAGGATATTTAAGCCATCATTTTTAATCACTGGGTTTTTAGAATATGTTCCTCCTATTTGTCACTTACATCATACTTTTGATGAAAAGAGACTTTCCTGTCATCTCATTCATCCTCACAACAAATCTACCAGACAATTTGTTTTCAATGCTATTTGTGATTAAGCCAACACTGACAGTTTTGAGCCAAGGCCTCCCACCTGCAGTGAGTCCCATGTGTGAACTGACATTTAAAATTGGACCAGTCCAAAAACTTGCCCAAAAGTTGTTGGCCTGTGGCGTGGTAGAGAGGGCGCCAGACTTTTAAATCCTTTGATCTTCTACTTTCCTATATATACACATAGCCTGGTATTGAAATGCTGATAAGTCTGTGGTAAACTATCCTGTTGTGAAAGCAGGAAGGGACAATGGACAAGCAACTGCTAATCCCCACCCCCTGCCCTCTAATGGCTGTTGGAGAAAGAAGGCTGAGTTTTTCCATTGCCAAAACATACAGTATGAGCATCAAGGTTTATAATTTGGTAAGAGAAAATACTTGAAATTTGTCAATTGCTTAGGAACTGCTTTTGTCCCTGCTTAAATCCACTTTTGTTCTGAGTGGTGATCTGTGGGGATGATCCGATTATTTTGATAAGTAAGGCAGGCATCTTTGTCCCTCCAAAAATATTCTGTTGGCAGAAGAACAGGCGAATACACAAAATTAAAATGTTCCCTAGACTAGCACTGAAGAACTACAAAGAGGGATAAAAACCAAAATAAACAAGAGCTTGGAGAAATAATAACCTAAACATTGGGCAATGTGCTGCTGCTGTGAAAGAGGAACTGAGCCTATGAACAGATGAAGGCTTAGAGGATACAGTAGCCAGGAAGCTAGACAAGAAGTGTATGGTATCTCCTAATCAAAAACACAACAACAACAGGAAACTGGTCTCCTCTCAGATACTATCAAGTCCTGGGCTACCTAGTGACTGAACAATATATAATGCTATAACTGTATGACAGTAGTCACACTGCTGCTTCTCTTCTTTGCTCCTGTTGAGGCTTCCTCCTTTGGGGCAAATGAACAGTGAAAGCTATGAGAGTGAGACGCCTTTTAGAGTTGGACTAGAAAAAACAAGAAATGAAGAGGTACGACCAGCTTCAGAGAGGCAATAGAATAGTACAGGCTGGAAGGTTAAATCACAATGAAGGTCTCTTACTTTAAAGCACAGTAAAACAATTGTTGTTAGCTTATAACATAACACAAAGGAAAACAGAAACAAGGGGTTGGGGCAGCAGGAACTTGGACTTGGCAATGGGCACTCCACTGAGATGTGCCACACATCAGCAGGTGCCCAAGGATACAAATCCTTGGCACCAGCCTTGGTGCTAGCCAAAGCCTTTCTGCTTCTGTCTTCCACTAGCGCCAGCACTTTCAGAAGGCCTCATGTACTGTTCGGACACCTACCTTTACGTTCCTCTCATGGGGCCACTTAACACACATCTCTTCATGGTGCTGCATGGCAGGACCAGCCCTTAGTATTGGTCAATCTAACCAATATTGTCTATTCTGGCTGGTGGAAGTTCTCCAAAACCTCAAGAACACCTCTTGGACATCCTTGCTACCTCAAATTCTGTTTTTAATCAGAAATTCTAGGGACTGAGCCTTAAGTCTTTCTGTGAGAGAGGGGGATATTATTTTGTTTTTGTTTTAAATATCTATTTTGTGCTTTTATCCTGTATTTTATCTTGTGAACTGCCCTGAGATCTTCAGATGAAGGGTGTTTTGTTTGTTTGTTAGTAGTATTAGTAGAATGGAAACCATGTGCTTTAGAACTATAAGCCCTCCCATTCAAATGTGATTGCAATGTTCAAAATAGGCATATAAGACAGGAGTTGGGATGTATTCCCTTATTGGTAACCTTCCATGGGGTATGTGCAAGCAGTGGCAAGAGGCAAAACTGGGCAGAACACCTGATGATTGATGGCTTTGGACGGTGGCTACATTTCCACCATGCAAAAGTTATGGTGTTTCTGCAAACACACTCCACATTCCTATCTCTCCAGTTGTCACATCTAGGTAAGCATTATTGCAGTTCAAGGAAAGATTTCAGCCAAGCAAGAGCACTCATAGAGGATCCAAAGCAGGGCCTGGGAAGAGACCTGAGGGCCAGTTAGAGTTATCTTAGGAAGAGAGAGAAGGAGGACAGAAATCTCACACTGAATAAGAAGATCTTAGTATTTTTATTCTTGGTGTAGATTTAAGTTTGAACACCAGATGCTGACCATAAACTGCCTCAGTTTAATTTTAGGGGGATTGTTTAATTTGAACTTATATGAAATTTTGAATCTCACTTGTTTCCTAGCTGGTACTTCTATTTCATAATTTATGGAGCATTCGATATTAAATTTAGCCCCCAGGTGCTCAGGAAGGACTACATTTACAGGAAAATGATCATGGTCCAAAATATATATACTCTTGAGTAGCCAAACTAAAACCAATACAAGTTTTCCTGAGGATTACTGCATTCCATGGAAATATCCAAAAATGAATATTAACCTTCCAAGAAAAGGGATGGGTAAAGGTGTTATTATATATCCCAAAATGTGATTTAGCTTTTTCAGATTTGGAGCTGAATTATACAATGCAACATTTCATACATTCTTGCAGAACCTCATATCTTTTACATACATTTTTAATATAGTGACACTTCATAATTTTCCTCACAGTGCCATTATTACTTTATGCCTCCATTTCAGAGGAATATTGGACCAGTTATTCAAGAAAGTACATGTAGGTGACAATATTTTATGCTATTAAATGTCATGATCCCAAGTACTCTGGGCAGCAATAAACTATGTTTACACATAAACTGAAATTAATGAACATGACATTAATTGCAACAGGTCTACTGAGAAAAACTTGGTTGAATGCCACCTTCTTTCTATTGAGTAGGTAGCATTCTTTTTCAATGGAGTTTTCTTTTAAATGGTTGTGCTTAGGACTGTAGCTTATACATTGTATAAACACTTTGGGGACAAAATACATGTTACAAAGAAGACACCTGGCAATCTGCCAACTTTTTAAAAAATCTGAAAAGCAATTGCATGAAGCTGCTACCACAAGCAGAGAAATGATGCAAGTTAGTGGGACTCCTTAACCCTTCATTTCCTGTTAAAGTTGTTTAGCTCAAGTTGTCTTCACCAACCTATTCCCCCCCAACCCCCAGAAGCTAGAAGTTATGAGATCACCCTACGTTTTACATGATAAGTAATAAAGCAGTAGGAGAAGGCAAGGGTTAAGCAGCAAAAATGGAAAGGATCAACCAGTCTCCCCCATCAGTATTCTTTATTCTGAATCACAGCCCAAGGCTGTCTTTCAGGGTTTTTGTTTTTTTTTAAAAAAGTCAAAATATTACACTCCTTGTGTGTCTTCTATGTAATATCTGTATTTACCATTATATTCCCTGCTCTCTGTTATAATCTGCAAGGTTGTGCTCTATGTGTAGTGGAAAGTATAGGGTTTGTGTCCTAACTTTCTGTTTCTCAAATAAATGTTGAAAGGGTGCTGCTTCTGTTCTGGCCCACTTCTCTGTTCTATCACGGATGACTATGCATGCCTATTATACTCTGGAGGTAGTAAATTCCAGCTAATTAAACATTTATCACAACCCCCGATGTTAAATTAAACCATCTCCTGTGTGCTTTTCTTGACCTGCATATCAAAGAGAGTGCTGATAGGGCTAGTTTCTCACCCCCAAACCAGATTTGACACAATTTTCTGTAGATCATTTGCCGTGTACTGAACACAGACCTAGAGGGAGATTGTGGACTTGCAGAAATCATTATATATTATTGCCATTGTTATCATTATTACAGTGGGTTACAGCAATGCAAAATGTAAAAATACAATATTAAAATAAGTTAAAACAATTACAGTCCTAGTGCCCTTCTTATCAGGAAAGGATGTTCCATGTTACTGAAGGCGTCTCTGTCAATGCCTGTCATTCAGGCTTCCCTGCCCAGGCCAAGAGACATTTGGCAATCAATATTGTTATTGTTTTTGTTGTTATAGTATGATATAAGCCATGTGGTCCCCAATTGGCTTACATCATACCTTCATAGCTATAGAAACCTGATCATTTCTAAATCAGATAACTATATGCAATCAAAATCTGTATGGGATAAACAGACAGGACATTTGAAAGTACAAGCCCCAATCTGCGTGGGGATTGAGTCCTGGGTCATCATGTGTGACAGTGGAGTGGGCATAAGCCTGTTCCACCTGTTATGCCCCCTTTGCCAGCCACTTCTGAGTTGCCACAATGCACACAAGCATGGTTGCGCATCAGTTGGATACACATAAATTGGCCATTGTCTGTATAGTGATCCTATAGAATGTAGGTGTAAATCATGCTGGTTCCAAAATCCATTCAGGAGTGGGGCTACTGCTGGCCCGACAGGCCAAAGCCTAGCAGAGGGAAAACAAGCCTTTATAATAGATTTAGTGCAGGCATAGGCAAACTCGGCCCTCCAGATGTTTTGGGACTACAACTCCCATCATCTCTGACCACTGGTCCTGTTAGCTAGGGAGAATGGGAGTTGTAGTCCCAAAACATCTGGAGAGCCGAGTTTGCCTAGGCCTGATTTAGCGTCTTAATGTCTTTCCCCCCATAAACTAGGGTTGTTGATGATAATTAATAATAATAATAATAATAATAATAATAATAATAATAATAATAATAATAATTCCCCAGCCACTCTGGGTTGCTTACAGTATATCTATAAACAAAGCAAAAACATCAAGCATTGAAAACCTCCCAATATTTCAGCTATTTCTATGGAAATTCACCAAAACCTAGACTTCCGACATGGGTTGCCCTAAGTCCGGATTTTCCAGGACCTGACTGTCATATTCCAGCTATGTGCAGGAAATTCCAGACGTATTGCAACCCTAGCATAAACTGTAAACTGTGAGGGCACATGTCTGGTTTAAAAATTTTTATTTTAAAGTGTGGATGTTTTCAATTTTATAATTTTATAAATACATTTATATTGTATTTTAATTGTACTATTTTACTACCTTGTTGTTTCCCACCCTGAGCTCCTTTGGGTGGGTGGGTGGGTGGGAGTGCAATAGAGAAAATCATAAAACAAACAAATTGATAAAAAGCTAAAAAAACAAAACAAAACTACAGGGACAATTCTTGTGGCCTTCTATCCATAGGAAAGTTGAGTGACTTTCTTTTCTCCTGTTCCTTCCTGCCTTCCAGGCAGCTAATTCCTTGTGGTGGCAAAGATGTGCTCACTGAGAGACCGTCCTCTTCTACACCTGTGCTTCCCCGAAACTCTAAAGAGTCCTTAGTTCTCTGAGAAGTTAAGAAAATAATTTTATTGCCTAACAGGAGGGAAGGCTGCCTTAATTTTGTTGTCACTGGGAGTCTAAATGTGTAAGGACAGCTGCTGTGCTCTGGCGACAATGCAATCAGTTAATGCTTTCAGCAGGGAGACATTAGCCTTCTCTGCCTGCTAGGCAAGGGAAAAGAACTTACTCTGGAAACTTTTTAAAGAGGATTTATCTTTTTCTTGTGTTTCTTTAAACTGGAGAGAGATAGGAGGACCCCCAAATACGACTGTCTAACACGATCTCTGTAAGGTAGAGACTCATATTAAATTTGAAGAACAATTTTCAAAAAGGGAATAAGGGGTTGAAACAAATTCCTCCAGTTCTACAATCCCCAGGCACTATGGTCCAAGTCCAGTGCCCCCCTCCAATTTTCCTTGGTTGTAATGTTTGGCACAACATCAGTTTTCTGTAGTCCCCCTATCATTTCCCACGCTTTCATACAACAAGTTGTGAATGGGGGTGGGGAGAAAGAAAGGTTTTAACAGTAGCTGAGACTGAAGTCAAAGGCTTATTCCTTTTTACCAACTTGCCAGGAAAATGGTTCCCCCAATGGGGGAGGGGTATAGCTCACTGATAGAACACATGCTTATGCAGAAGGTTGCAGGTTCAATCCACAGTATCGATGGAGGATAACCCTGCGGAGACATTTTGAGCCAGTGTAGCTCAGGGGTGGAAAATGTCAGGCCAGGAGGCTCAAATATGGCCTTTCTATCTGGTCCTTTGAACCCAGTTCTCCATCAAATTCAGCACTGTCCACTCTACATGATGGCTCTGTGAAGCCTCCAGGATTCACACAATATCGCTTAACAACATAAGCAGATGCCTGAAAAATTATTTAGGCGTAATTCATGATATTTTCCAAACTGGAAGAAAATTCATCTCTACCCCTGCCATTTTTAGTATTTGATGCTCTCTTATTGTTACTCTCTTCATACAGAGTATGATGCATGAATCGAGAACTAGGCTGTGCTTTAGCATTGGCTGATAGACTCTCAATATTTGGAAGGAAAGTGTGGCTGAAAAGGATATTTGATTCAATACCAAATGAATAGACCTAGTACTGCTAAAAACACCCACTCTTATTAATGTTGAACACTGCTGCTGACGTATAGATTTTAGATCAAAACCTTTCTATGGAGCGAAATAAACAGGTATCTCACATCTTCTTTTACGTATTACAAATTGTAAGTTCAAGACAGGAACGCACACACAAGTGCAACTGCATTTAATCAAAGAAAGGGAAAGTATTCAGAAAGCTAATGAATTAATAGGTATTCCCAAAAGACAATGTATCTGGAGATAATTGGGTGTGCTATCACCCAAAAGGTGTATTGGGGAGATGAATTAATTCTTAAAAAGCATATGTCAGTTAGAAAAAACTATAATTCAGGAATGCTGACACTTGGGGCACCCGCTGAATAAGAACCTGTCATACTGAATACAAAAGAGAGGAAAGGCACAGAGAAGAAGTACAAAAGAGGGGCTTATGGCTGTCTAAGGACACCTTTCCAAGTTTTGCTGGAGCTGTGGTGACTGCTATAGTTCCGTTCCTTTCCACACCAACAGGTAATATGAGAAGCTCCAGGAAACTTCAGATGAGGACACACTGTAGCTCAACCACTAGGAACAGCACATACTGTAAATTAGATTCACTTTGCATTTAAAAGTGAACTTTCCTAATTGTTCTTACCATAACATTACTCTCACAACTATCCTCCAGAATTCACTGAATTCTCTGAATTTTGTAATGGAAGTCTCCAGTCAAGTAAATATTTTTAAGAGTATACTAGGGTGAAGGGTGCATAAAACAGATAGATTACTGAAAATAACATATGTAAATGCATTATATATGGGGAAATGGCTCGACAAAATGTGTCCATTAGGCAAAATAGCATACAAAAATGTGTCTTTTGTGAGAAATCCACACTAAAATGTCAACGAGGACTTTTATAATAATAATTACAAAGTGCTGTGAAAATGTGGAGAATTGAACTGAAGAGCGGGGGGGAAACAATTGAAAGAAATCAAAATAAGAAACTGAAAGAAATTCACATGCCAAGAGTGTAACCTCCACCCCCAATATCACCAAGATTTTTCTCCAGCAATGAAGAAAGGAGTGCAAGATCAGCAGTTTCTTTGTTACTAGTGTAACTTCAGAAGCAGGCTGTAGATTTTGTAATGGGAACTTCTTTTCCGGGTTGTTGTTGTTTTTAAATCATAGGTAACCCTTTAAATATAACAGGTAGGAAAAGAGGTAGTAAGTGCCTACCTGATCCATAGTAAGAGGAACTTTTCATTCTTCGCTTACCTCTGCCTTGCTTTTCCTCATTGCTTGCTCCCATTGCGCATCAACAGAAACAGAATTGCTGAGATGCCTTTTAATATACAGTACAGAATATACAGCACAGAAACACATTTAATACTTTATAGAAACAATAGGACTGATTTATACTCTGAAGAAACAATAGAAGTGATTTACTGTCCTTTCCTGAGTAATATATGGCAAGTACCTCATGGCTGTGAATTGAAAAGGAAAGTCTTTAGGACAATTATATGGAGTGCTCCTACAGCAGGGACTAAACTGTGGGTGGGAAACTGAAATTCTTTCCTGCATGAAATCATACATATCTGCCACAGCAGGGTATGTCACCTATTTTCTGAAACACTTAGTTTAATTTCCCCCCTCTTGATCTGAACTTAACAACATACTGTGGAAAATTAAACCTCTGTTTCCTGTAGCACTCCTGAAAACTGGAAGGGGAAGGACAGTGCTCATCTGAAGTCATTTTAAGTCGTTATTAATGTTGAGGTGGAATTCTAAAGCATCCTTACTATTATTATATTTATTTATATTCCATCTTTTCCCCTCGGACAGGAATTCAAGGAAGCTTATAGATAAAATAGAAACAGATAAAAAAACAGGGAAAACATCATTAAAAAGCAATTAAATACACACACACACACACATATATATATATATCTATATCTATATCTATATATATATATATATAAACTATATATATAGTTTTATATGTTGAATTCTTAGAAAATTGTATTAAAACATATAGGTAATTAAAATTTAAACACCACAGCAGCAGCCCTTTCCTTAAAAACAGTCATTTTCCAAAAGCCAGTTGGAATAAGAAAGTCTTTACTGGCTGGCAGAGGAACAGAAAGGAGGGAGCTAGTCTAACTTCTCTAGGGGGTCCTTCCTGAGGCTTAACTATCTAAATAAGAATAATTACTATTTTTATTAATACTATTACTTGATAAGTAGATGTACTTCCCGGTTCTGGAACAGCAGATATTTTAAACAGGGACCATGATACCTGAAGAACCGACATGAAAGCATTTGATCTGCTTTGGAGATTCTGCTTATATCCTGCCTGCCAAGTCAATTCAGGTTTTTTCAGTGGTGGCCCAAAGACTGTGGAACTTCCTTGCCACATTAATGCAGCCATCAATGCATTGGGACCAATTTCTGGTGGTTCTCTCTTAACTTATTATTTTACTACAAATCTTGTTGTTGCTTGGGTGACAGATTTCATTGAGTTAGATGGATGTTTGAAAATTATTTTTAGTGTCCTAGGGTTTTTGGAATATTTTTAACACCGTATCTGCACTTCTATGTTGTTTTTGAAATTTGTGCTGTTTTATGACTCTGCAAGTGAGCTATGCCCAGAAAGGTGGCGCACAAATGATTTTATAAATAGATAGTCATGGCTGGTGTGTCTGAAAGTTCTTTTAGTTGAATAGCCTCACAAATCTGTTTGAATCAGCAGAGACTGCACTGGACTGATGTCCAAGTTTAAATTATCTGAGTTCACAATCTGGGTAAGTGCTTACTATTCAGCCTTCAAGGAGGCGATAATTGGCAAAGTGCTTAACAATATACCCAAACTCCCTTCAGATTTCCAGAAAATACTAATAATGAAATGATTTCTTTACTACAGACGCTTAACAAATTAGATTTTGGGGAATGCCAATATGGACTGACCTGACCTGATTTACAAGCCCCAGACTAAGGTGAAGATTATAACTCCATTTGTCCATGGGCTCTCACATTTTCAGCATGTGCTGCCTCATAAAACAATCAAAATATATTTATAAAGTATGTTTAAAAAAAGCAACAACAACAAAATCTTGTAAATAAATATTTTATAGTATGTTAAGTAAACTGTTTAGAATTTTTTAAAATTAAGTGGTATAGAGATCTTGTTAAATAAAATAAGTAAATAATAAATATACTGCATGTGAAAATACATACAGAAATTCAGGGATGGCCTTTGAGACTGATTGGGCAGAAGACAGGGAGCCCAACAGTAGGTGGCGCTAGAGCCAATGACAGTGTTGCCCTATTCTAGTGTTGCCCTCATCTTCCCAAGTACCACAAGGAGAAGAAGCTGAGAACCACGGCCACCCCCTGTGCTAGATGCAAGTAGGAAAGCAGGCAGCTGAGAGCTGGCTGAGGTTGGTAGGGCATTGGCTCATTTGCCTTAATGGATCAGGCTCCAATGGGAATAAGTAGCTAAATATGTTTTTAAATTAACTTCTTTGGTACTGATTTTTTATTTTATTTTTTAAGTCACAGATTCAGCAGTGGGATGGAATGAGCAAACACCTGAGCTAGTGACACAGATGAGAAATTCTCAGATTCACCCAGCTCTTTTGCTTACAACTATGTAAGATGCCCGACTTGGAACTTTCATTTGGTGTGTTTTGATTAGTCTGGGAAGGTGGAATGGGAGTGTGCTGTCACTACGTTTTCTTAATCTTGCCGCCGCATAGTGTGCATTACCGCAGCTCTCATTTGTATGCCGTTCTGAGGACAATGTATTTTACAAATTACCGCTGTAAACAACTTTCCTCTTCTGCGGTGGCGGCTTTCTTATCTAATTTCTCAGTTATGTACTTGTGCTACGAGGGAAACTTTAAAGACATAGCTGCTAAACAGATAAAAGTGAGTTAAGAGAAAATGCCTTTTAGCCAATGAAAAATTGAAAACATGACTTAAGAGTCTTTGATATTTTCACAATATGCACGCAGCAAACACATTTTTACCTCTCTTGTCTGGTTCTCCCAGTAAGGTGCTTTTGGAATGTAATAGAGACATTTATTTTCTAACGCAATCTGTTCTTTTCTGCTTTAGATGAAAATGTGAATTAACAGTGCTATTATAGCACATTAAAAATTGGTTATAATAGAACATGCTCATTACATTAATAACCATCATACGTTATTCACCATATGAAAGGAATACTGTAGTAAAGGAATGCATGTTCTTCCCTGCCCATCTTCACAGGAGTCCATCTTTGTAGAACAATGTTCCAGCATTCCTTTGGACAACTTTGATTCATTTGCAATACAATTCCTTTGATGACTGAAGACACCAGGATTGGATAGGCAGGACTTACTGCATCAGGAATATTCAGTGGAAAAATAAGCCATGGTTAAAACATTTTCTTTAACTACTAGCAACCACTGATTATTCATCAGCCAGTACATCCCATGGCAATCATTTGCAACCCAGTGGAAAATTGTGGGGATTTTAGACTGTAATTTTTCAACTGTTTTCATGGATCACACCATGTGGTGAAATGTTGGGCAGTTTTTTCCAGCCATTTTCATGGCTTGAATAAAGGGGCAGTGATCAGGTCAGTCACATCCACTGTATCCCACCACACCCACTGCTATAAATGAAATTTAGTGTCACAAAAGTAAGTCCCTAAACTTTTAAAATTAACCCCACCCCACATTTTCCCCATTTTAAAAAGGTAAAGGACCCCTGACAGTTAAGTCCAGTCACAGACGAATCTGGGGTTGTGGCGCTCATTTCTCTTTGGAGGCCAAGGGAGCCGGCGTTTGTCTGCAGACAGTTTTTCCGGGTCATGTGACCAGCATGACTAAGCCGCTTCTGCATGACTCAGCATGACTAAGTCAGCAGAACACTGACACCAGAGCAGCGCATGGAGACGCCATTTACTTTCCCACTGGAGCGGTACCTACTTGCATTTTAGTGTGCTTTCAAACTGCTAGGTTGGCAGGAGCTGGGACTGAGCAACGGGAGCTCACCCCGTCGCAGGGATTTGAGCCACCGATCTTCTGATCAGCAAGCCCAGGAGGCTCAGTGGTTTAGACCACAGCGCCACCCCTTTCCCCCAGTTTAGCAGCTCCTTAATGTTGTCTTTTTGCTGCAACTCCTTGCGTGATTTTAAGTAATTGGCCAGGACTTATTGTTTTAGTCTTATCTTCTCATTAGCTTTCTAATAATTCTCTCTCTCTTTTTATAACAATAACCAAAGTGCTTTGTGGCACCTTAAAAACACATTTATAGTGGAATAAACTTTCATGGCCTATAGCACACTTGATCAGATGCCTCTGTGTTTGTGTGTCTTTGTGTGTTCTAACTGAGGAAAACTCCCAGCTGGATAATTTGAACTCTAGCTTTTGCTTCTTATTTCTTTCTAAGAAATATCATGATGGGGTACCATTCTGTTTGTCTTTGAGGTGCAATCCTATTTGTCATATTTGGTGTAATATCAATTTATTTTAAACACAGAGCTCTTGGGGTAGCTTACAACAATTTAATAAACTTCATTTAAAATACAGTAAAAAATACATCGATTAGCTAAGAAACTAAAAATAAAACATCAACTTTAAGTGAGTTACTTGCCTAAAATGTTTAGGGAAGTTTTTAATATTTAATGCTGTATTGTTTTAAACATTCAATTGGAAGCTGCCCAGAGTGGCTGGGGAAACTCAGCCAGACGGTTGGGGTATAAATAAATTGTTATTGTTATTGTTATTGTTATTATTAAAATGGCATTTAAAGCAATTGAGAATCTTATGTCTCTTACAAAGGATCCATGACCTCATATACAGACATATGGTAGTTTGTTCCTGATGTAAGAAATGAATTCCCCTTTCCCCCTCTCTAACAGAGGTTCAGCTCATATCAGGAGTGTGACAAACTGAAGGCAACCTGAGGGCAGGCACTACTTTGTAGAAACAGATTATCTGGAAGAAAGCCCAGGTAAATGAAGGGATGTGCACAGGTGGAATAATGGAACCTAGATTTCTTTTTAAAAAGAAAAATATGTAGAAGTCTGTCCCAAGTGTTTAGCACATTATTATTATTATTATTATTATTATTATTATTATTATTATTATTATTATTTTACAAAATGTCTATATCACTTGGTGGCAAAAAAGTGATTTACAAATCCTATCCAAAGATAAGATGTTGTAGCCTATCCCGATCAGACTTTCAGATTCCTATTTGTGAGCAAACTCCTGAGGGGTTGTTGTTGTTTAGTCATTTAATCGTGTCCGACTCTTCGTGACTCCATGGACCAGAGCATGCCAGGCACTTCTGTCTTCCACTGCCTCCCGCAGTTTGGTCAAACTCATGCTGGTAGCTTTGAGAACACTGTCCAACCATCTCGTCCTTTGTCGTCCCCTTCTCCTTGTGCCCTCCATCTTTCCCAACATCAGGGTCTTTTCCAGGGAGTCTTCTCATGAGGTGGTCAAAGTATTGGAGTCTCAGCTTCAGGATCTGTCCTTCCAGTGAGCACTCAGGGCTGATTTCCTTAAGAATGGATAGGTTTGATCTTCTTGCAGTCCATGGGAATCTCAAGAGTCTCCTCCAGCACCATAATTCAAAAGCATTAATGCACCCCCAATCCTATATGGGATGTAAGGCAGGATTGATCACGATTCTTTCAGAGAGAGAAAGACATGTTTAAGGCTATCTGGCAGGATATCAGAGCTATCAGAAAATTAAGTGCACATTTCATTTTGCAATTCTAGTGGGAGAAACTGACAACTAGGAGTACAGATAATAGGTCCATATGACAAAGGAGTTACATTTACAGATATCATTTATCCCATTCTAAGCGAATGTTATGTGAGAGATGCTGCAGGAAATTCTTACACTGGAGCAGGATGTATGTTGTTAGAGAGACAATATGAAAGCTATTCATAGGGTTGCCATACATACGAAATTTCCTGGACACATAAGGAATTTCCCAGACACATACCATGGTTGGCAGTAGCGTCCGGGCAGAATTCGGTCAAATGTGTAGGAAATTCCAGACATATGGCATCCCATGCCAGCACTGCCGTTTTTGCTGATTTTTGATAAAAAATAGCTCAAAAACGGTCAACAACTTTCCTGTCCAGATTTTCACTGTTTGAAATATGGCAACCCTATATTCCTGAATAATTAAGTAATGCATAGTGGGCTGAAACAAACAGAAAAAGATGGGTTCAGAAGGAGAGGCAAAGAGGAGAGTAAGGGGTTTAGAAACTATATAGGAGCAGTTAAATCAAATGTTTGATTTTATTGATATTTAAAATAAATATTTACGTTGTTTTACAGACGCTGCCTAGAGGTTTTTGTTGGTGTTGGTGTTGATTAAGCAGGATATAAAACTTGACAAATAAATAACTGGATATGGCTCCAGTTAATCTTTTTATTGATTGTGCTTTTATTTATAAGATTAACCTATTTCCTACTGAAGGAAAGCTATGTTCAATGTCATTTTTCATGAATGAACTGAAAATATGTAAACTTTGATATGGCCAAGCAGTGAAAAAGCTACAAAACTGCTTTGCAAAATTAAACTCACATCAGCATAATCCTGGTGTTACTCAGTTTTAAAAACTCAAGAATACAATAAAGACTGATTGGGCCATTTCCCCCCATACCTTTGATGTGAGAATAATACCTGTCAATTTTTTATAACATTGATATTTGGAGTTTAGCCCAAGTTCCAGTTATTAAATGATAACACTAATCTCTAATCTCTAATCTGATTTTAGGCGGTGTGTGTGTGTGAGAGAGAGGGGGGGGGACTTGACACGAGGCGCAAAACAGAGATATCCCCAGCCCCCCTCTCTCTGTGTGTGTATACACACACACACACACACACAGTGGTACCTCAGGTTAAGTACTTAATTCGTTCCGGAGGTCCATTCTTAACCTGAAACTGTTCTTAACCTGAAGCACCACTTTAGCTAATGGGGCCTCCTGCTGCCGCCGCGCCGCCGGAGCCCGATTTCTGTTCTTATCCTGAAGCAAAGTTCTTAACCTGAAGCACTATTTCTGGGTTAGCGGAGTTTGTAACCTGAAGAGTATGTAACCTGAAGCGTATGTAACCCGAGGTACCACTGTATTTTAAACTCTCTGAGAAACAAAATGATGGGTGGCGAAAGCATTTTAACTTCTGGCAAATCTACACAAAATAGGTGAAAGCCCAATTTCTTCACAGTGTGTAATAGTTGTCTTCTGTACTTCACACACAGTTCCATTTCTGCTAGTTCCAGAAATATCTGACAGTGAAATGGTAGATCTTTATATGATGTAGTGATCCACATGGCAAGCTTCCCTCTGCATTAGTGCTGCCATGTGGTGCGTCCATTATGAAGAGGCCGTTTCAAGTGGTGTATGTCGCAAGAGCCTAAAGAAGAGCCCTACTGGATCAGACCAAAGGGCCATTGAGTCCATCATTCTGTTTCCTGCTGTGAGCAGCTTAATGCTTCTTGGCAAGCTTGATGGGAAGGCAAGAACACCCTCCTGCTTTTTGTCTCCAGCATCTCATATCCAGAAATGTCATGCTTCTGGACTCATAGCTGGAGTTACTTACCTAAAAAGGAAACCAAGGATCTGAATTCAGGAA
Source organism: Podarcis melisellensis (assembly GCF_964234715.1). Taxonomy (NCBI): domain Eukaryota; kingdom Metazoa; phylum Chordata; class Lepidosauria; order Squamata; family Lacertidae; genus Podarcis; species Podarcis melisellensis. The sequence goes on from NC_138529.1 coordinate 91,714,195, forward strand.
ATGGGAATTGGAAATGATTGGGTCTGAAATGACTCTAAACACCTGTTCATAGATGATGGTGGCAGCCTGACCTGGATTCTGAAATAGTCTGTCAGGAATCCCGCCTCCAGCTCGACAACACAGGGAGCGTAGTTAAGTAGAGAGAATGATTTATTGACCAACTACACAGATAACACCTGACGGCATTAACCCAACTGCAGCCCTCATGTATTATGACAACTCTTCTGCCGAGTCCCTCCCCTTCCTCCAACTTAAATGGGATTCTGCCCCTTATGTTTCTGCTTCCGCCTCCTATCACACACCCTCCCCCAGCGGCGACTCCGTGGGCTCATTGGATCCCCTCCAACTTCTTCCTGAGAAAACAGTCTGTCAATCTTCTCTTCCTAACCTTTTCTCTCCTCCTGAGAGACCTGGTTCAAGATAGTTCCCATGGCAATCCGCATTCCTAAGGGCGGGGAAGTTGGTGCTCCGCTAGGCTCCTCTCTTCTGGTAGTTGACTCTATCTCTTCCTGCCTACTTCCTCCACTGAAAGCTGGCTGGGCTGACTCAGTCGTGACATAGTCCTTATAAGATTACATCGGCTCCAAACATTGTTTTCCATTTCTACATGGCTTTGTCCATATTTTACAATTGGGGGTGGCCTTAAAAGCTCATCATAAATTAAGGGTGCTAGGCAACTTATAATCATCACAATAATTTTACTATTTGTACCCTGCCCATCTGACTGGGCTGCCCCAGCTACTCTGGATGGCTTCCAACATATATAAAAGGTAAAGGTACCCCTGCCCGTACGGGCCAGTCTTGACAGACTCTGGGGTTGTGCGCCCATCTCACTTAAGAGGCCAGGGGCCAGCGCTGTCTGAAGACACTTCCGGGTCACGTGGCCAGCGTGACATCGCTGCTCTGGCGAGCCAGAGCCGCACACGGAAACGCTGTTTACCTTCCCGCTGGTAAGCGGTCCCTATTTATCTACTTGCACCCGGAGGTGCTTTCGAACTGCTAGGTTGGCAGGCGTCCAACATATATAAGAACTAATAAAACTAATTTTTACTCAGAGTAGACCCATTGACTTTAATAAGTATGGGAGGGGTAGGTTTCTTAATATCAGTGGATCTACTGTGACTAAAATTGAGCACCAACCCCAATCTATAGAATTCAAGTTCTTTGGGGTTGTTGTTGTTTTTTTAATCAAAGCTCATTGTGAATTGCCTGTGTCTCAGGCAACAGGAAACCCAGAGGACGTTAGGAGTGCACTGTCTCTGTTGCATACTGACCAGTCTTCAGATAGTCTTCAGTGTCAGTCCTAAATAATGTTTGCTGCAGTGGTCAAGTCTATTATTACTCCCTCTCCCAGATTAGTGATAGATAGATGATAGATAGATAGATGATAGATAGATAGATGGATGGATAGATAGATAGATAGATAGATAGATAGATAGATAGATAGATAGATGATAGAGTGGCCCAGAGTGGCTGGGACAACCCAGTCAGATGGGTGGGGTAACGATGATGATAATGATGATAATGATGATATCAAAGTTTAATTGTGCAAGCTGCCTTGGAACTAAGTATAGTGGTGCCTCGGTTTTTGAACATAATCCGTTCCAGAAGTCTGTTTGAGTTCCGAAACTTTTGAAAGCCGAAACCGGAAGCCTCAAAATGCAAGCCTCAATATGGAAAACTCAAAACAGAAGCTGCGTTTCCTGTTAGAGTTCCGAGGCGCTTTCAAAAGTCAAGGCATTTACTTCCTGGTTTTGGGGGTTCAAGTTCTGAAACGTTCGACTTCAAAGGCCTTCAAGAACCGAGGTACGATTGTACTGTGAAGGCTGGCATATAAAACATCTAGTAAACAGAACGATCCCTGGGTACTGTTAGCAGAATGCAGTTCAGCAACATCAGTTGCTGGGAACTGCAGGAGGGGAGACAGCCCTTCTGCTCGAATCCTGCTTGCGGTTTCCCACAGGCATCTGGTTGGCCACTTGGAGATTGCTGCACTAGATTGGCCAATGGCCTGATCCAGCAAAGCTCTCCTTGTTTTCTTATGTAAAAGTACTGATAGGATAATGAGGTTTCACTAGCTAGTAGTAAAGAGCACTTTTTGTTACAGCAACTATCTGAAGACCTTTGTGTATTGGAATAGATGTGTCATATGGCTTTAATTTATAAAAGGAACACATACCGTTCTGTCAGATGTCAGCATCAAGATCCTTCTCAGGGTGAGATGCTGAAAGGAGCATCTTGTTCACTGTGAATAATAAAGGAAACCTTTTTAAACATTACGCACCATGTTCGAGATTTGATTTAAAACAGACAGCATGAATTTGGTCCGGGATACTTAATGTTATTAAATGCCAGGCTATGTACCAGCACAGTTTGTAGAGCCTATGAATCAATAAGTCTTGGCAGCTTTATTTGGTTTAAAGGAACGAACTGCCTCAAAGTGACCAAATCATGGTTAATGTCTTTAATTTAGAGTAAAACAAAACTAACCCAAAAAATATTTGGCTGGCATAATAGTAAGCAATAGCCCCTGATTTAATACTGTATCATATTGTCTCTTAGAAGTTTTATTAAAATGTTTTCCAAACAGTTATTAAAGTGCAGGACACATTGTCATTTTTAAAATGTTTCCTTCCAGTGACTCAAAAAGTCACTGCTGTATTTATAGAAGAGATTTTCTAAGTGCTGGGGGTGTGAAAAGACAGAGAGAGAGAGAGAGAGACACACAGAGAGAATAATGCTTGGAAATAATTGGGAGTCCATACTCATGAGTGTCATGCCAGAGATAAATTAGATAAATTATTACGCTGGGTATTAGATACAAATGTCTGCTGCTATGCACTGTCTAATAATTCAACTCAGTTTCTTTGATTTTCCTTCACAGGGAGAGAGGAATAATGAATAATTTATTCATCTCTTGACTCTGTGCATATGTATACTCAGCTTCCAAAATATGCTTTTCTTTTCTTTTTTCCTTACTGGCTTTTCCCACCCGCAGGGAGGGGTGTTCAGGGAGGTTGTAGCCCCTCTGGTGGAGGACATCAGTCATGCTCCTTCTGGGTAGTTTGTTCACCTTTGGTCCCCACCCTGCACTCAGCTGTCACCTGTAACTTCTAGAAGCTGCCAGCATGAGACAGTGGCCACACCCCAGGAAACGGCTTTGACCGGCCAGCTAAACCAGGTGATGGTAGTTGATGGGTTTCAAAACCTCAATGAGTAAGGGACTGCCTCTGCATGGAAAGACAAATTCTGGCGGATTGAGCAGACAAGACCAATAGTAGGCCCAATGGCCAAGAAGGCGATTTCTGCAAGTGCTGTAGAGGGAAGTGAGGGGAGGATGGGGCTCATCAACCTGGGAAGGTAGCCTGCCCAGGAGAAGGAAAACTTTGATCCTAAACCTCCGCTGCCTTGTGGAATATGTTTGGGAGGAAAAAGGCTAAGGAGTAAACCCTGCAGAAATTGAGAGTGGAGTCCCAAAGACGTTGGATGACACCTTCTATGCCTCGTTCCAGCAGTTCCTGCCACACAGCTGTACTTTGAACCACTGTTTATTTGCTGTTATTCTTTACTTCGCTGTTATTTTTTTCTAGGCTGGAAAGGAAATTGTTGTATATTTATGCTATAAACCATTGTATGGATGCATTGTGTAGATTTAGATGCAGACGTAGATGTATCTGGTTCTCTTTCTAATTGCATTGCATACAAAATAATCATCTTGCTAAGGTTGATCATAGGAGGTGCCAGAGCTCACTGAGAGATGGCGAGGATATTTGTTTCATGGCAGAATACATAGTGTGCATGCATGAAGTCAAAGGATCAATCCTTAGCATCTCTGGATCTTTGCCGATCCCTGGCATGTCCAGGGAAGACTCAGTAAAACAATCTGTAAGAGACCCTCAAGAGCAGTCAGAGTTCACAGCACTGCACTAGATGGCCAAGTATAGGGTTTGTTTCCCATATTCCATTAATTTTGCAGAATAACAGGGCTGGGAAACAAATGAGGGATGCTTATTTCCCTCTTGCTCTGCCAGTGAGTTTTTCAGCAGTTCCTGCTGGAGAAAGCGTGGAGGGCTAAATGGACTATTGATCAGATCCTAATATAGACAACTGCTGAATTTGAAAGGGTCAATAATGCAATCTTCTTCATTCCCCTGCTATAAGGAAGGACCCCCTTCCCAGAGTGCTGTGCACAGAGAGTGGATGAACCCCAGAATGGCATTTGCAGAGCAAATGCCCCCAAGATGACCTAAACAAGTGAAGCAAGTTGCATATTGCAAAGCAAGGCAAGAAGAAGCCAAACAATCAAACCACGACAAAATCTGTGTGCATCCTCGCTTCGGTCTGGCTGCTGCGCATACACAAGTATCCCAGTAAGAGTACATTTTGCAGAGGTTCTTGTTCGGTGTGAGTAGGACCTTCAGGGTGAACTGAAATGAATATTTATCCCTTTCCAAAGCAAGGCACTAGTCTAGAAGCTCCACGAACTGTTTGAAACAAGGGTATGTAAGATATGAGCTTGTAGTAATGAATGAAGATGTTTCCAGTGGGCGGTTGGGGGGCACAGAGGACTATGACCAGATGACCCTCAAATTGCTTCCAGCATTGTAACTTCATAATTATGCTGGCCCAGGCTATCTTAAACTCACATCCAGATCCCAAATATGAAGTGCACTTTTTATTCTTTAGTGTCAAATAGTTCTCTCTCTCGTTGCTGATTCTGCTACTGTATATGGAAATAGCACTCATTAAGACAGACATTTTGCTGGAAGGGATCTTCTTGTTAACCATAGACTAGCACCTGTTGTTCCCTTGCACCCCTCTTGACCTTGAGCTATTTTTATGAAGTCCCAATATGTTTCGTCCGGCAGTTGTTTTTTTAAGACAGTTAAAATTGACACATCTATAGATCCCGAGGCTTAGCAATGCTTTTTTTTTCTTATTCCCCATTCCCCATGCCATAAAATGGGCAAATTTTTGAAGTTACATTTTTTTACTGAAACACATTTACCATAAGTTGCAATGTTTTCCTTGTCCAAAGACTTCAGCAATCCACACAACACTTGCGATGGCTAGTCTAATATTTCATGGATATCTGCAGCATATTTGGCTTTCATGGTAACCGCTTTTCACTTCTCAAAATGAACTGTAGGGACAACTTTCATATGCCCCCCCCCAACCTGAGCAGCTAATTTCTAAATGCTGTCAAGGATGTGATCTGTGCTGATTGAGGGTCAGGCCACCGATGGCAAAGAGTGTCAGAGTCAACAGGGATAGGGAAACCTGGGTTCAAATCCCCACTCAGTTATGGAATGTATTGAGTGACTGTGTGCCATTCAGTATCTCTCAGTGCAACCCACCTCACAGGATTGTTGTAGGGCAGTCAAAACAACCCTGAGGCCCTATGAGAAAAGGTGAGAAAGAAAATATGCTAAATAAAACAAATAAGATTTGCTGTTTATTACCTTAGCTGCACTGTGTCTATCAAGGTGTGTCATTTAAATTGGTACTAAATTTTATTTCTAGAGGGAATTTGAAGGTTTGTTCTTGTAAAACATTTCTGAGAAGTTGGGTCCTCCATCATGGAGGGCACATGTTGCGGTGAGATCACCAGAAACTGCCTCCCTGTTGTGGGGTGGGACCGTTTAGATGGCCACAATGCCCCATTGGTTGCCCCTCTGTTGCTGGGGCAGAAATTTGGCCAGTTGGGTTGGCTATTGGCTGCTGAGGGGCTACTTAAGATGCTGCACGTCGCTGGAGAGTTTCGCTTTCCTGTGATGTGCAAAGGATCACCCTCCCTCCTTTCCCTATATTTAGGGTTGTCCTTATGGCCTTGCTATGCCTGTCATGGGGTCGTCTGTTTTGGAGCAGGGGCCCGTTAGGAATTTGGCCATTTGGCTGATTGGCTGGTGCCACTTTGTTTTTGCCTACCGTGTAGCTAATCATCACAACTTTGTAAGGTTGGCAGTTAGGCATTTGATTCAATGTTTTGGGGAGGGGACGTGGTTGGCTGTGCCTGCCCCTCCATTGCTGCTGCTAGGGAATTCCATTAAAGGAATCCAGGGGCTTGCCATGCTTTTGTCCAAACCCTGTCAAGGGGCTAGGGCCACACCAGAGCCCCTGGGAGCATCAGGCGTGAGCTGTGAGATGTAAGGAGTTCTCACTCCCCCAGGATGCTTTCCCTTACTGACATATGGTGGTGCCCAGTGTCAGTCCTGTTCATGCCAGGATCAGGTGGTCTGGAACCAATGCCTAAGCAACTACTCACATGCTGTAATCAATAATGTTGTGGCCAAAATTTAATGCCAAAAACCCTTAAACTCAAATCTGTGTTATTGTGTCTTCATTTGGAGGTGATTTGAGGGGTCTTCACACGCAATAGCCAAAGTGGTATTAAGAAAGAAGGGGTGGAGGAAGAGAGGTTTTCATCCAACCAGGGAAAAAGCAGTGTGATTTCACACATCCCAAAATATTACTATCACCCTGCTTTTCTATTCTTTACCAAATTCTACATTACAAAATTCATTGATTTTGTGTGTGTCTGCAAAATTCATTATAACTCTCATCTAAGCAGGAACCGGTGTGGATTTCCCTTAACATTTTACTTTCAATGAAATTCAGATGATTTTCAAGTCTTATCGACATTTTTCTATTTTGGTGGAGATATGATGCACAATACTGGTGAGCATGCCCATGCAGAGAATATATTTATAAACTCAAACAAAAAAGTAGCCAGTCCCTGGTGGGGTCCCTTATCCGGCTTAGCCCTCTGAGGCCTGTGGCAAGTGTAAGCAGCTGCCCTCCTCCCTTTGCTTGGGCCTGCACAATGCCAACAACATTTTAGAAATCACATCATTTTGAAGGGAAAAAAAATGCCTGATTAAATTTTGTCTCAAAATCTGAGCTGAAAATTCATGATTATTCTACTGATATGCATCACTACACTGATAATATTATCCAAGATTATGTGTGTGTTGTATGATTCATGAGAGTTGTAGCCCAAATCGTACAGAGAGCATCAGATTCAGAAAAGCTGCACTCTCTGTTTCAGTTCCCCAGGTCTGTTATGGAAATATTGCCAACCTATCCCAAGGTGTTGTGACAATGAGTGGAATTAAAATGTCAATAATATAAGAATAAATCATTATTATTATTCCAAACTCATTAAGTTCACACAGCTCTTCATGGGTTTAATACATTTATGTGAAACATAAGGGGCTAGAAACTGGGAAGTGGGAGACCATTCAAATTATATTCCATCTTTTCCAGAATAATATATGCAGACTGGACATTCAGTTGCTACTGGCGACTAAATATATAAATATAGGTATAAACAGTTTGGCTGCAAAAATAGTGAAAGAAAGACTGCTACATTATACAGTATTTTGGATTTCTTTTTCTGTTTCCTTCTGAGTGTGTTTTCCTCTTGCAATCTTTGCAGTAAAAACTTGGAATACAAAACGGTGGCACTTGCTCACTCAGAAAGCCGATCTGTATCAGCTCATTTTTGTCAATAAAAAAAGAAGTCAATCACTATTGAAACGAAGCCTCTTCCGGCATAGCTGTACGCAGCTGGCCAGCACACTCAGAGTGTGGCTCAATATCCTCACTAATCAATAGGTTGTAAAATGCTGATTTGGGTGGATAAATTGTGAAGGATGAAAACATGTCTTCAAATAATTCACTGATCATTGGTGTCCTATTTACTTAGGGCAGAGCACTGATGATGAAGTCCTTGCCTGCTTGAAATGCCAGGAGATGCAATTGATGCACCCTGGCAGGCACCTTGAAGAGTGGTAAATCCTAGTATTCATTGGATTAGTAGTAGTAGTAGTAGTTAACTCAGGTGGTTGACTCAGGTAGGGGTGACTTGGATATTGCCTTTACCATGGCAGAGCAAATCCTTCAAAAATGAGCATTGCCAGTGCATCCTTAACTTTTGTTAAAGAGCAGGCTCCTGAATGGGATCCTGCTATCCCAGATAAAGGTAGGAAAGCACCCTGGTGGCTTAGAAGTCTTGCTGGTCCAAAGGCAGTCCCCTGGCCACCCATCCTAAATACAGCTTACACGATCTGACCCTGACATCTGAACCTAATGTTGAAGGCTCAGCACAAATGAGTCCTTAAACACTTGTCTGATCTCACATTAAAGGTAATGTGGGTGACATGGGAATGCTGTGATATGTGAAATCTCAGCAGGAAAATCTATCATGCTTTGGGCAACAATTCTACCTGCTGTCACATGGATGCAGACCTTCTTTAGATTATCTTTAGATTGTGTTTTTAATATTTGGTTGGAAGCTGCCCAGAGTGGCTGGGGAAACCCATCCAGATGGGCAGGTTATAAATAATAAGGTGGTGTTGTTGTTGTTGTTGTTGTTGTTATCCAGTCAGGACCAGTCCCTTCCTGTTCCAACTTCCTAAGCCTTCTCTTACCTGTCACACACTGCAGAAGTCTAGGCTTACATTGTTTCTCTATAAGAATCAGTGTGTTCTTAGACATGAGTATGTATATAACATTACAATATATGCCAGACTGGTGTCATTCCACAACCATAATGGTGCTAGCTTCTTATTAAAATGTCGCCACCCAGCAGAATGAAAATCTATTTTCATTCTTTGTGTCTGCTGTCCACTGTCTCTTTACCTTTGAAAACTTCATCCCCACTCTACGGATATCTTGGTTGCATCCTCTGTCTCACTAACTCTTGTATAAGTTCATTGCCCTGAACATGTCTAGAGATCTGTGGCAAGGTCATTCTGGACTGATTAGATGCATGTCATTTTAATTCCATAGACGAGTGTGCAGAGAAGCAACTGGAAGCCAGTCTGCCAAACACTAATGTCCAGGGGGAACGTGACATGCAATTAACTGGCACCAAACCATTCTGATGTGACATTGACATGAATTTTAAGATATGGTAAAAAGTTGCATCAGAAATGGCCCTGAGCATAATCTGGAAGTCACATGAGGCATTTCAAAGAGGGATGGAAATTAAGGGCTATATAGCTCATACACAGGTACTAAGTCAGCTTTTGCTAACCTACTGCCCTCCAAATGCTTTGGACTGCAACTCTGATCAGACCCAGACAGCATCATCCTCATATTCTAATAGAGAGTAATGTAACAAAAAAGGGTCTACTTGGAAAGAAAAAGGATATACTGTTACTTCAAAGTCTGGAAGTCAAAAATTAACCTTTTCTAATGTTACGAGTTTGTGGGTACCAGTTTGGGGTGGAGGAAGTAGGCTGTATGCAAAACCCTTCTAATTCCTGGATCCAGCACAGATTCAATTCCTGGAATAGCCAGGCCAGGCTGGGTAATAGGCTACTAGGAGAACAGAGGAAAGGGGACTCTGTGCCAGAGAGTAAGTGGGTGGGGCCCTTGTCAATCACAGGTCCTGGTAGGGGAAGTGCTCCTAGAAACCTGCATTGCTCGGAGAATGAGGTGGCATGCAACAATACTTAATTTCATATTGCAGTAGTGTGTGTGTGTGGGTATCCCCTCCAGACTGGAGTTTTATTGTAGGTGTATTCAGCAACATGTTCTTGACACAGTAACAGTGCAACTCATCATAGGTTTATCAAAAGCAAGTCATGCCAGACAAATCTCATTTCATTTCTTTTTCTTTTTCTTTGTTAAAATTACAAGCTTGGTGAATCAGGGGAATGCTCTGAATGTTGTGTATCTTGATTTCAGTAAGGCTTTTGACAAAGTCCCCCATGATATTCTTGTGGAGAAGCTGTTAAAATATGGGCTGGATGAGGTTACTGTTAGGTGGATTTGTAGCCGGTTGACTGATCTAACTCACCAATGGTTCCTCCTCATCCTCCTTATTATTTATTAAATTTATATACCTTATTTTATCTGAAGATCTTAGGGCAGTTCACAACATAAAAATACAATCTAAAAACACCAAATACATGATAAAAACAAGAACAACAAAAAACTGCTCCATGAATGAATAATTTGTACATTGTCCACTAATAATGAGGCATATGTTGAGATATTACTGCAATTCTGTTATGTTATTTTTGTGATGTACAGTTGACATAGAAGACTTGGTCTATTTATTTGTATCATTTATTATTCTAATGATCACTGTTTATAAAACCCAACTAAATAGTTGTTTTTAAAAAAGTTACATTCTCTAAATACTCAGAGGTATTGTGGAGGCAGGCAGTGGGAATCAGATCTATCCAGCTTTCATATTTCATATTTAAACCATAGGGCACCAGGTATGCGACAGAATCATCAACAAGCCTTTGGAAAGCTGATTCTGGCAGCATATTATGCCTGAAACGGCAATGAGAGGTGATAGCTGGAGGCCTGGCAGCTTGGTAAGACAGCCTTGAGCAACCCAGACCCTTAGGAAAGCTGAGTTTGCAGCACATGCTTAGTTATAAATGTCAAAATGTGCCAGGAGAAAGCCTGTGGCAGATAGGCACTGAGGAAAGGGACATATGTTGGGGAGGGCAGCCAAGTTGTGTGGTAAGATTCCTTCAGCTTTATTTCTGGAGATGCATCTCATACATACCGTTGACAGCAGAGAACATGCAGTGCAGATGGAGCCTGAAGAGTGGATAAAGTTCCTTCCATACTTAAGTTCTTTCTTAGCCACTTTCAGGAAACAAACCTTCAGGATTTGCATGCTTATTTAGTTGTAATATTTATATGCTGCTGCTCCTCCTCTTCCGCCTTCCCACATCATTGGTTCCAGGTGGTTTCCAGATGAATTGAACCACACCATAGTACAATAAAAGTAAATGTATAGAGCACATTTGAAAAATCCTCAAGACAACAGGCAACACCCAAGACAACAACACCCAAGGTAGGATTCACCTAATGAACCCCATCATCAGAAGCCCTTCCCAGGGGCTTCCACTTGTTCAATGGGGTTCTCTCCTCCTCCCACCATTGCTTTCTTGGCAACAGGAGTGCAAAAGTGAAATCAGTGGCACACTTTGGATTACATTCTGTTTATTTACCCCTTTCTCCCTTCTCAGCCCAGTCTTATTTTTACTGTGCCTGGGACACCTCAGGCAAAATAACAAAGGTATCTATGACATACTCATTATAGCTTATTTATGAATGGATGGATAGATGGATGCACATTATTTTGAGTAGGAGGGAGTCAATTTTCAAGAACTGTTTTAAGAGGTGCCCACCCTAGCATTGGCAATTAATCAAAACAAACTGTTGATGAGAAATTCTCATATCTAAATTGAGAAAATTAAGAGTAAGTTGTGTGTAGACACAGACACAAACACAGAGATACGTCCATTTAATAACAAGTACACAGTATCAAAAAGTGGCTAAATAAAGGCATTCAAGTGGTTGATGGAAATATGTCACTGTCAATCTTGCTAGAGCTATGTTTAATGGCTGGATGGGAATGTAGGAAGGATGCACAGACCTGCCAGCCTCCAGATACTCCTGGTGTGCTGCTGGGTCAAGTCGTTGTCTCCAGGCTGCCTTGGTTCACAGCTCTGCAGACTTTGGCCAGGACACGCCGCTGGTGTGATTCAAATTTTCTAAAGGTGTCAGTCCCTGCTACTTACTTATGTGCTAATGCAGAGTTAAGGGACTCATGGTAGGGCAGTGCTTGTAGGAAATGCTCATTATTGTATTTCTTTAGCAGTTAAAATGTTCCTTTTTCTTATGGGCTTGTTTTGGTTAGGCTATTTCCGTTCCTCCTTAAAAAGGGAACAGGCTGTTGTGTGTCACAAGCCTGCGTACTTCCTGCTCACAGGGAGTTTCCGTTTTGTATATAGCTTTTTTTCTGGCTGTTTCCTTGACATGGATGCAAGCAGTCATGCTTTTCCTTTGTTCTGACCAACGTTGAATAAAGCTTTAAAAATGCTCTTCTGGGTGAATCTTCCATTGTGGAAACTCTGCAGAAAGGGCGTGCATGAGTCTCGGAATGTGTCTGAGGCTCGTGTCGCTAATTGACTGATGCTGTTCTACGGGAGACCGAGAGATCGTCTGGAGATGACATGCAGGCTGCCTGATGCCTTTGTCTCCCTGGCAGTATCCCAACAGTTTTCCCCAACAGGGCAGTAAAAATGACACCATGTCACCACCATTTGCTATTCTTTTTACCACTGTTGACTCAGGTTCATCTTGCGATCTAGATCCTTTTCATACCTGCTGCAGCCAAGCCAGGTCGCCCCCATCCTATGCTTGCTGCTTTTCATTCTTGGTCCCTGAATGCAGGACTTTACAGTTATCTCATTTGAATTTTGCCCTGACTTGCGAATTTTCTTTGCGCAGCGAAGGATTTTCCCCTGCCTTCCACAGGCAAGCAATTCAAAGTTCAGTCCCCCAAACTTGTTGTTCAAGTGGTATAGTCTATGAACAATGTAATCATGCAGCTTCCTGTTTGTATAGTCCAGTTTTTATTATAAATAGCCCCTTTGCCTCATGATCTATCCTTATTTTGCTGCAATTATAGAAAGACAAAAACCTCTTCAAATGGAAAAATGTAAAATAAAATAAAGTCAATAATGTTGCACTAGAGAACAATATTTCTGATTCTAGGTTTAGATGACTTGAGAATGCTATCTTAAAAGAAAATCTAACAACTGGGTGTACAGATTTTCAACTTAACACCCCCCCCATATATGTTTTTCTAAAAGTCTGTGACACATTGAGATTAGAAAAACCTGAAATTGTTATTAGCATGGGAAGCTATGGTGTGAATTGTAACCTGCCTGCTGTGTCGATAAATTGCCAGGCATAGCACCAACACCGACTATTCAAATTTGATGAAACTAATTTCGCATATCTTCATTTTTCAAATGTCAACTATCATGAAATATTAACCAGTGCTAAACAGCATTCTCAAGGCTCTTCGAGCTTAGCGTCTGCATTCAGATGCAGTCATTATCATTTATTAAAGTATACCAATAAAGGGGTGGGGAACTTCTGGCCCATGGGCCTAATTTGGGCTGTTAATTTGCCCCCTTCCCCCCAGTCCATTTTGGCCAAGCAGTGCACATCTGCTCTACAACTCACTTCATAGAACATGTCATTAGACATTTCTATGCTTAATGCTCGTATGTTTGGCTTGAATTTAGATTGTAAATCTGACTTCAATCACTTTCTGCAGAAAAACAACTTCTTCAAATGACAATTCTTTCTAACAAGCCTTCTCACCGCTTTCTTTTGATTCTGCCACTCTGGGGCACTTTTTGAGGGAGTGGGGAGGACTAGCAGCTACTGCATGGAGCATAGAAATGATGGGGGAAGCATGTAGAACGTTGTTTAACCTACCTGATTATCTCCTTGCCCTTATATCCCTGCCTGATCACCGAAGTCTTTGGAGGAGTCACTGTTAGTGATCCCCCATGAATGGGATGCACAGCTCCTATACACCTTGAGCAGCGTGTTTAGTATTATGTGGTCAATTTTATGGAACACCCTTCCATTGCGGTCAGACAAGCCCCTCCCTATAAACTTCCAATGCCTACTGAATACTTTTTTATTATTCCAATAGATTTTTAATTGAAGCTTGATCTTATAGCTCTATTTTTGGTACTGAGTTTTTGTAAACAACTTTACAAAACTTAAATTGTTTAAATAAATAAAATAACCTAACATAATGAATGCACTTTTGTAGCACATGATAGCCTTGATTGCTGGAAAAGTATTAGTTAACATACATATCCTAGCTGTAGGCAGCTCTGAAACTGAAGGAAGGGTGCATTAAGGGAAAATGCAAACAGACAGGATTCTAGGTTGTTCCACTTAACACCTGCCCCCCCCAAGGTTGGGATTGTTTTTTGTGTAACCTAGAGCCTAGATCCAAATCTGGGGTTCTTAGACAGTGCTCTAGTATGACAAAGAGTTTGTCAAAGTCAGTGATGGGGTATCAGTGGACACTTATGTGCATTCATGTTCCCTCTGATTTTCAGAAACGTGAAATACAAATTTTGTGATTTGTTATTTGAATTGGAATGTCAAGTTTGCACAGTGCTATTAGAAATTTCCTGAAGAAAATATTTCATTTTGTATCAGACTGTGATGGTGGTGTTGCTATTATATTTATTTCACTTGAATGCCAGTTTCAATTTATTCCAGGCTTTCCTCATTGTATTATGAGAAGTTTGCTAGCTCTTAATTTTCAGCAAATGGCTCACCATCGACAAGCCCCAAGCTAACATGTGAGCTGTGAGGCAGTGGTCAGAAAGAGCGCTTCCACCCTGCCTTGAGTTCACCTGGGATTGCTTTTAATCATGTCCTTTACTATTTGCACATTTCTGCTAATTCATTTGACAGCTTATAGTCAATGCTTGAGGTGATGTGCTTGCGATGATATATCCCAGTGAATGACAGAAAAATGAGCCGTTTGTCAATCTAGACTTATTTCTGAGGAATTTTATATATCCACTTATTCAAGGTCTGAATTACAAACTCAGTAGGTCAAGAGGTTTAATCAGATTTGCACATGCTAAGATGAAGATGGAAATGAAAAGCTCATTTTTCTTTCCTACCAGAAAAAGAAAGAAAGAAAAGGTTATTCCATGGAGGCTGCAGCTTAGAACAGTCAGCTGGACTCTGTATATTACTGCCTCACTTACCACATTTGCTCTTGAGAAGATGGACAGATCTGTTGTTTTTGGCTTCCTGATATACTAATGGGAAGTATTAGGGGAAACGATGTAGCTCAATTGTAGAGCACATGTTTGGCATGCAGGAAGTACAAGGTTTAATTTCTAGCATGAGTGGACGGTCCACTAGATATTGCATTCTTGGATTTTTAAAAAGCTTCTTATAAAGTCTCTCACCAAAGGACTGGGTAAGAGGAAAGAGACTCTTATGGATAAGTAACTCACAGAACAAGAAGTAGCAGAGAGTAGGAATAACTGGAGACTTTGCACAATAGATGGATGTAACAAATGGGATCTCCCAATGATCTGCTTCGGGACCAGTGCTTTTTAATATGTTCATAAATGATTTGGAGTCAGGGAAAATCAGTGACATGGCCATGTTGGTTGGTGACACACAGGCTAGTAAAAAACAAAAAGTGATTTCAAAGAACCCCCAAAAGATATTTCCAAACTGAGTGAACAGGCAGCAAAATGGCAGATGCAGTTCACTGCAAGTATTTATGAAATGATGCACTTTGGAGCAAAAAATCCTACTGTCACTTCTATGTTAATGGGTTTGAACAGGCACCGACAGACCAGGAAAGAGATCTTGGGCTTAATGAAAATATTGACCTAGCTGTGATAAAGGAGAATCTCATGTTTGGGATTTTGGAAATAAAATTGATCCCTTTTGCATAATACTGGAACTTGAGGTCATCCAATGAAAGTGAACATTGGAAGAGTCAGCACAGACAAAAGGAAGGACTTCTTCAACCATAGTACAGTTAGTCTCTCATCCATAGAAATATCTGATGAAAATATTGTATGAGCACCTTTCACAACTATACTATGACTAGTTTTCAAACTGTATTTTCAAAATGTAGGCTACGGGTAGAATCTAGAGAAACAAACCAAGCCCATCCTTATGTGAATATGTCTATGGGACTTCAGTATCCTTAATATTCTGATTTCATTGAAAACAACATCCTTGTTAATTCATTTGGCATGGCTTCTTCATTTTAAATTTTAAATCAGAATATACACGTGCTACGAATGAAGTCTTCACTTAGTCCAAGATACTGATAAAAACGGGGAAAATTGTAAAGAAATATTTTTTATTAAATCTGAAAATGCAGTAAACAGTGTTTCATTACAGACCAAAGTGAGAAATACAGATCAGGTAATGTTATACATCACAAACAACTGCAAGCCTTTTTCATATTGATCACTGGGTTTTGTTGTTGTAGATATCTTGTACGTTTGCAACTCATACAGATATACTGGATTTCCACAACAGATCCCTGCAATACAAACTACCTTTCTTTTTCTTTCTTTCTTTCTTTCTTTCTTTCTTTCTTTCTTTTTTACAATTTTGGCTCTGTTCTGTTCATTTTGGGGACATCTTAAACGCAAATATGCTTTTAAAAAAGAGAAAGAAATCAATTATATTTACATTTTAAAGGGCAATTCATTATCTTTCTCAATAGAATCCATTTTCAGATATGACAGGTGCCAATATGTGAAAGGGAGGAAAGTCTCTGACCATCAATGGCTGCTTTGTTTTCAAAAGTCCAATGGCTGCTTGTTGGCGCCGTTCAACAAAATACTCAGGAGCTGAGTATATAAACCAGAATCATAATCTTAGTTGTCATTATGTAATCTTCAGAGCCGCAGGTATACATCCCTCTGGAGCTTAAACCTGCAAAAGGAAACAGAGATAGAAAAGTACACTCAAATTCACATGCTCAAGGCATTATTGATAAGAGCTGGTTTTAATGTGCTTAATAATCACCATGCTTTACTTTGCATGTTTCCCTCCACCCATCATTTTGATTATTTTTTTTCTTCAGGAGGATGAGGTCTAATACTATTAGTTGACTATGACTGCACTTTGAGAAGCACTGTTTCATTGCTCTGTTTCATTCCACCGTTGGTGAAAGACTTGCAACTGTACAGTTCAATGCATAAAGTATAAAGTACCTAGGACAGGCATAGGCAAACTCTGCCCTCCAGATGTTTTGGGACTACAACTCCCATCATCCCTGACCACTGGTCCTGTTAGCTAGGGATGATGGGAGTTGTAGTCCCAAAACATCTGGAGGGCTGAGTTTGCCTGTGCCTGACCTAGGACATTCAACCCACAAACCAGTTAATATTTTGTGTTTGGATTTCAGTCAAGGAAAGCAGTGGGGCAATTAGATTATTCTGAATTCTTGACTTAGTTATATTACAAGGGAAGCCCCCCCTTAAGCTGGAAATGTATATTACTTTGCTTACAGCAAAGTGCCAGGTGTTGGAAGTATTTGGGGGGGGGGGGCTCATGTTTATTCAGCTGTGTAGGTACCTGGATTTCTGCCCCAAAGTCTTGCCCTGATGGTACCATTCAATAGAACAACACCAGCTTTGCAACCTAACTCTATCCATATGAAACTGCTCACCCACCAAAGTCTTTGGAGGGTCTGTGGTCAGGTTACTTGAAATGCGTCATCATGCCTCCTGCCTGGGGGGAACTAGCCCTTGCAACTGACTTTTTCAAGATGAACATTTCATAACTTCTATTTACTCTTCCTAGTGGATGGCGAAGACCATGTCGCCCCCCCCCCCGGCCTTCTATGATAGTGGAGTTAGTTTTCAGAGCCCCTGATGCTGTGCATTTTTTTTTTTTAAAAAACAATTTTAATGTGCTATTATTTATTTGGACCATTTGCATCTGCCCTTCATCCAAATATTTTAATGCGGGAAGTAGCAGAAATCCAAACAAAGTGAGATCGCTGCTTTGAATTTGCATTTTGTAATGTGCCTCTCGTTCTTTTACTTACATTTTATACTTGCATTTTAACTTTAGTGAGCCACTTTGGTGGTTCTTTGGTTGAAAAGCCACCTAGAAATAAACTTTGGCATGACATGACATTGATGTGCAGTGGAGAATGACGGCTAAGCTCCCAGCCCTGGTAACGTATTATCTCCTTATTCCAGCACTCTGTGCATTCTGATTCCCTATGCGGAGGCAGAACCAGCCATCAGTACCAGAATACTAGAGCTGGTTTAAAATAACAACTATATAAGAATCATTGGAGGGCAGGGAGGACGTGGAGAGGACACCTGGATTTGCCCCCATGCTTTGCACCATATTCTGCCCCTGCCCCAAATCCCCTTAAGGCCCTCTTCAGTAGCTTTTGGTTGAAACATGTACTGATTAGTACAGCAATGTACCCTACCTAAAGTTCCGTGTAAGGGTGTTCCTTCACCTCAACGAACTAGGCTCTCCTCTCACTTCTGTACACTCTTTCCATTTCTTCTGCTTTTTATCTTTCTATTATCAGTCTTGAAGTCATCCATTTGCTATCTCTTGTCTCTTGCCCCCTTTGCACAGAATTGCCCCCTAGTCTCCATGTTCATGTTATTCCATCTTTATCTTTTGCAATACCCTCTAATTGTTTCTCCTTTTGCCTCCCTTTTGGTTCCTTTCCAGTTGAACAACTCCCTGTTCCCACAGTGAACACATGCCTGTTGATAAATTGATGGCCGCAAGCAGTGCTTTTTTGGGGGGACGGGGGACGGGACACATACCCCTAAACATTTTGTGAATCTAAGTTTGGCCTCAATATGAGTAGAAAAATGAGAGTACCCCCTAAACATTTTTTAAAGAAAAAAAGCACTGGCCGCAGGTGTGAATAGGTAATGAGATTTTTTTCAGTACAGTACAGGCAGGTGCCTATAATTGTGTGTAGGGAGGAAACCAACCCCTTGTTTTGCATAGGAACAGGCAAACTGTTTCTTCGTCCCTCCATCTCCCCTCCCCTTCAGTTAAAATAAATAACTGGGAGCTTGTGGGCAGAGACATTGGCTGTTTAAACCTATACACAGTCCTCAGTATATTTTAGGAACCTTTAAAATAGTAAATAACGAGGATTATTATGCTGAAGAGTTTAATTTCAACCCGACCCAGTAACTGATTTCCACACAGCTGCAGCCTCCACTTAAATCAGCAAGCCGCAGATCCGCAGCCCCCTGAAAATTCTGCTGCATTTTCCCCCTCATGTTAATTGGTTTTCCTTTTCTCCCAACCAGGCACGTAAGAGACTGTTCCCAGGTTTACCTGGTACCATAATATCAAGTTAGTGTCAAAGGTCTATCCAGCTTTAGTTCTTCCCAGCAGTCAAGGGACCACAGCAACAGAGTTGGGGAAGGGGGGGTGAGGTAACTCACTGGACATGGTTGGAATCCTAATTTCCTCACTGCTGCTCCCTTCCCCTCCATCGCTCACAGTTCTTATTTCTACGAGATAATCTTCTTCGAAAGGTACCAGCAGCTCAGCGGATGTACTGTTTGTCTCCAATATATGAGTGGTGCTTTGTCGGTTTTGCCTATACAGAATCTAAATATAAAACAAGAGAAGGGCAGGACCCGTTATATTATTGCCGCTTGCTTTTGTTAAGGCTTCTCCGCATGGTGGGTTGTGTTCTCAAACATTTCTGCAGCGTATTTTCAAGCACCCTGTGGGCACATTCAGGAAAAACACAAACCGCTCCAGTTGCTTACAAGAAATCCCTATGGAGATTCCCCATGTGGAATCTGAAGAGGTGCACGGATATGTTCACAATGCTTCCCTGTCTTTCATGCAGCGGCACATCTTCAACCTTATAATCCAGCACTTCTCGCTGTGTTCCTTGGAGCTTCTGGGGTTCCTTAAAGCACCCCAAGGGGTTCCACAATGTAAAAAGTTGCCGTTGTGGACACATTTGCATAATGTGTGATTTCCATTGAGCTGCAGCCGTGAGAGTTAAATGCACTTATTTCCTTCCTTCTCAGAGCTTTCCAATGGCTAAATCAGTAGCATCCAGAAGGGCTGTGTGGGCAGAGCAAATCTGCTTACCTGGTTTGCCAATGCTGCGCCAATCTGATGCTCTCCACCACCTCACCCCTCTTAGTAACTGGCAGTGGAGTGCAGTGTTGAGAAGTCAGGTAAGCAATGCAGCTTTGCTTGCACCATTTGCTACTGGGTTAAGTACGCTGCTCAAGCCCTTGTCACAGGAATCCCTTGTCTCCTTGTAAGTTCCTTCCATTGGAGCCAGCTCCTAGGGGCCAAGGTCCCTTTGAACCCACCCATAAAATGTTTCAGGGGGCATCCCTCCCCCAAAGGTAACGGCCATTGTCATTCAAATGGTGTATGTGATCAATGGTGTGTGTGATCATATTGTGATCAATTATGTGGGGTAGGGCTTACCTTCCCCCCAAATAATATTTCATTCAAGCTGATACCAGCTCAGCTAAATACATATATTTCAAGGGGCCAGATATATGAATACTATTTGCAAAGTAGTAGAGATTTGTTATTGCCCCATGTCAGAATGAATGGGGGAACCAGTTCTTTGATAATGGCACCATTTTTATGTTGTGACTAAGAATTAAAGAAAGCAGGCACAAAGCCAACCTATTTATTGATCTCACAGCTGACCTGTAGCAAGAGATGTGGTGACAGACCGTTTCTCAGTTGCCTAGCTGACAATTCCATTTTATGGAAGGTGGAATAAACAACAAGGGGGTGATCTCTCTTGGACCTGGTCCTCACAAACAGGGAGAAACTGTTTGACAAAGTGGAACTACTGGAAACTTTTGGAGGAAGTGATCATGTCTTCTTTGGTTTCATTATACCTGTGGTTCTCAAACTTTTTTCCTCTGGGCCACACTTTCAGAATAAAAATTTGTTTGGGACACACCAGTTTTTTTATGGATAAGAAATATATTGGAAAACCAAAAGAAACAACTCCAACAGTGCTTGATTTATAACACAGAACATCACTACATTGTAATATAATTGGACATCCAGAAAGTATAAAACATGAATCATTCCCAAAATAGAATTATCACCAAGTCTCTTACATATGTACCTTAAGTATGTATACAAACTCAAAGAGAGATGTGAGCTTGTAGTATCACTTGATGCTCTTTCTCTCATTTTGAAAAGGTTTCTATCCATATTCTACAAATAAAAACAAATTTATACTATACTAGACTGAAATGCTTAAATGTTTCTTTGATTATCCTTGAATCTTCCAGCCGCACTTGCCATCCTCTCCTGCCTCACCAGTGTGACACACCACACCCTTTGAAAACCACTGCATTTTACAGAGGCAAGGGAAAGCTGAGTGAAGTCGGACATGCATTCTGGACTTTAAGAAGGCTGATTTCAAAAATCTTAATGGAAATACTGGGTGAGATCTCATGGTCAGAAATATTGAAAGAGAAGAGAGCCCAAAATGATGAGAGTTTCTTAAAGCTGAACTATTGAGAGCAGAAATGCAGGCAATTCCAACAAGAAAAATGGGAGGCATCTGTGTCTGCATAAGGAGTTTACAGATAAGCTGAGATTTAAGAAGGACATGTATAAGAGATGGAAGAAAGGGAAATCATGAAGAAATAGTATACACAAGTAGCCATCAGTTGCAGGGAGAAGGTCAGGTGGGCCAAAATTCAGAATGTGCTTAGTGTTGCCAGAGAGGTTAAAAATAATATTAAAAGGTTTATCCAACTATGTTTGAAACAAGAGGGAACAACAAGCAAGGAGTAGATCCTCTGCATGAAGAAGATGGAGAAATGTTAATGGGTGATAGAGAGAAGGTGGAATTGCTTAACACCTACTTTGCCTCTTCATCCAAAAGGAAAGCAATGCCCAACCTGGTGATAACAGAATAAACGGTGCAAGGAGGAAGCTGCAGCCCAAGATTTGCAAAGAGGTAGTAAGGGAACACGTACCTATTTTAAATGAATTTGCAGATGACACCAAACCGGGGGGGGGGGGTGTAGTTAATGCCACAGAATACAGAATCAGAATTCAAATGAGAACTGGGCTCAACTAACAAAATTAATTTCAGTAGGGAAAAATATAAGATTCTAAACTTAGGCAGGAATAACCAGCTACACAAATACAAGACGAGAGACACCTGACTTACTGAAAAGGATCTAGGGGTCTTAGTATACCATTAACTTACACGAGTAGACAGTGTGATACAGCAAAAAAGCTAATGCTATTATAGGTTGCATCAACAGAAGTATAGTTTTCGTATCAAGGAAAGTAATAATACCACTCTATTCTGCCATGGTCAAATCACATACGGAGTAGTGTGTCCAATTTGGGGTGGTACAATTTAAGAAGAATATGGACAAGCTGGAACATGTGTAGAGGAGGGCAATCAAGATGATCAAGCATCTGGAAACCAAACTTAGGAGAAATTGTTAAGGAAGTTGGGTATCTTTTGTCTGGGAAAGAGGAGATATGATAGCCATCTTCAAAAACCTAAAGGCTGTCACATGGAAGATGGAGCAAGCTTGTTTCTTCTGCTCCAGAGGGTAGGACCTGAACCAATGGTTTCAAGTTACAAGAAAGAAGACTAGACATCAGGATGAACTTTTTGACAGTAATACCAGTGGAATGGGCTCCCTTGTGAGGCTGTGGACTCTTTTTCCTTAGAGGTTTTTAAGTAGAGGTTGGATGACCATGTGCCATGGATGCTTTAGTTGAGATTCTTGCAATGTAGGGCTTTGGATTACATGATTCTCAGGGTCCCTTCCAACTCTACAATTCTATGATTCTATTGGATTAGGCAATGCTAGCAGATGCTACCACAAAGGCTTAAGCCATGTTGGATGGAGAAACAGCTGAAGGTATGAAGTAGGTGGCGTGGAGGGAGGGCAAAGTATGAAAAAACAAGCCATAGTCACTTTGGTCATCTGCAGGTGATCATTAAACCATGTCTTAGGCATGGTTGAACCTGATGTGCGAAGCGAGCCTATAACCAGTCCATCTAATTCAAGAGAGGAGGCAGAAATAGAAACTATACCCTTCCTTATTCCCTCCCTTTCCATAGTACATCTCCACATGGCAACTGCAGGTAATAGTCATGTATCAGAGTCAGAGAAATGGGTCAGTTGTTTCCTCAGCACACTTCCCTTCTTATATTTGATGGCTCTCAACCCAGTTTGACTAACATGACTAACAAGATAAAGAGTCACGTGATAAAGATCCTGTTATTTTGAACTGATTTACTTATTGGATTCTCTTATAAACTGCCCTTAATCCATTTAGGATCATAGAATGGTTCATAATACAATAATGCAATAATATACAATACAATCCATAAAACCACGGACTACTAAACTGTAGAGAAAATCAGGAATTTACAACTCATCCTATGTAGAGAACTAGATTCTCAGGGGAAAGGGTTCTAGCCTACCTTTACTATTCTAGTTTTCTACATGGAGCAATGATGGATTTCTTTGGAGGGGGATTTAGAAGGCCACTTGGTCAAGTTAAACTCGCAATCTGGAGAACTGGTACAGCCTCATAGATTCACCTCAATGAAACCTATGTCTTTGACTGATGTGACATAAGATATCTGTCTGATCTTCGATGTATAGATGTGATGATGAAGAACAGCCTTTTCGTTCTTAATTTAAATTGTGGTCAGTCATCTCCTTAGTGGTTAAAGCCTCTGCATTTACCATAGTCTTTGGAATGATATTTTCCATTTCAAAAATAACATTTGTGGCAGCATGATTTGCGTAAGACTCATTGACATTTTGTATTTATGTTCACCACTTATGTCTCATGTGAAAACTGCACTGACTACAGAGTCATGTATCTAGATTCTCTGGGATCTCAGGATAGTCCACTTTTATTATCTGAGTGCCCATCAAACATGGCACATGCTCTGTTCTTGAATACATTTCACTTAATAAGCTGATGAAGCAATATAATATTTTTAGATCCAAATAAAAAATAGCAATACTTTACTTAAAATACAGCCACTCACAGGAGTTCCTATGTTTAACATACTTACTTTGTAGCCTAGTACTTCAGACTCATTTTCCATTGTTTTCACATGCTCCCAGTTCAAGCATATCTTCGAATTTGTCAGTTTCCAGGCAATGTTGGCTGGGCGTTGACTTGGGGCTTTAATAAAAGATAAGGACAACATGCATCATTTCCAGACAGAAGCTGCACAAACTGTTAACATGAAAAGTACTCAGATATGACTGATTCAAACTCAAAGTAACTATTTAAAGACTCTTATTGCAATCGCCTTTCCTATGTGAAGCAAATTCTATTCATAACAGGCGGGGAAGAACAGAACCCACTGATCAAAAAACTGTATTAACAAATTACATTATTAATAGAGCCCACAATCTGGTTAGCTGTGTGCTTTTGCACCCAGATGCTGGGAAGATATTTCATTAAAAGTTCCACAGTTATTCCACAATCATTGGCCTGGGATGTACCATGTAGCTCAAACCAGCTAGGGAATGTGATGCTTGCCACACTCACCAAAAACATTTGACTCATAAAACCCCACAAGTGGCAATATATTATGATGTGCTTCCCCGTCCTGGGAATTGTATAGTGAAATAGATGCCAACCCTCATATGCCTATGTGGGTACCCTATCTTTTTCTGTAAAATGTCCCTAGTTGGTTTTCAGGGGTGCCATATGTGGAGGGAGGGAAGGTGGCCTCTCCCATGGGTATATGGAGATTGTCATCTTTTTCTCAAAGAAAGAACAAATAAGAGGAGTCAATTAAACCACCTCACTAAAAAAATAAAAAGGGGGGTGAGAAAGCAAGCTGGAACAAATCATGCCTGGAAAGGTTGTACACATGTGATCTAAACTGCATGTCCATGTTTCAATCTGAGCATGATTGGTGGGCTATAAACCATGCAGCCTTGCTACAAATTGTGGAGGAAACCAAAATCTTCTCCCATTCTTGTGAACAGAAGTGCCTGTTGTGGGTGGGCGCAGGGCAGGGTTGTTGGTTTCAGGGAAAACTAGTAGGGTGGTAGGGACAGTTGAGGCATCTGGAACAGATGATTTGAAGCCAGGAACTCTTCTTCAGGTCAGACTTCAACAGAGATGGAGAGGGGCTTGTTTAGTCCTTTGAGTATCCATTGCTCATTTCCAGGCCTGACTCTGGTAAAAATAAAATAAAATCCCTCAAGCTTTGAATGCCCTGTGTGTGCCGTTTCTTGGGGTCTTGGTTCAAGGGCTACTGAGACAAGACTCTTACTGGGTAGCCACTGCCAACTGGTGAAATATATTATCTACAGTACATGCCTGCATAAGTGGAAAGGCATAAATATATCTTATTGCATAAATATTTATTTCACAAAGATAGCTGGAAAATTCTAGACATATTTCTTAGCTCTGATCTGATTTTATTTAAAAAGACACAGAAGAGTTTTGATGAGAAACAACTAAGCAAATGATTAAAGGTAATTGAAACAGTTTCTTTTTGTCCATATAAAGACTGACCACAAGTTCACAGCTGGAAAAAATATACAAAGTATAACCAGATTTCTTATTATCTCCATAGTTATATGGTGCACATTCCCACACATCATTGTTCTGTGAAGAAGGAAGAAGGAAGATAGAACTGTGTGGAAGGATACTTATTTGAGCCTTCTATAGCTGGCATTTAAGCCAATGACAAGCTTCCCTCAAGGTGCCTAATTTTATTTCATTAAGTCCTCTTCAGAAATTTCCCTCCATCTATTCCAGCTCCACCCTCCCAACTTCCTTGCATTTGGTGGATGGCCTGCCCACCAATATGCATTCAGGTGTTCTCCATGTAATTAGGATCCCAATTGTGCAGATGAACCTTAATTGTGTATTCAGCTAGAGGTGTGTAGGTTCTCCCTGCTGAATATGTGCAGTTCAAAAGACAGGAAGAAGATCAGACTGCATGAGATTTACAGATGGTCCACATTGTCCCATTCCCACACAACTCTCCCATTAATGCATCCATGAACATGTGAGAATATAGTTCTTTCTGGAGAGGACTATATTACATTCTACTATGTCATACTGAACTTAACTATCCAATAGAAGGATTGTAATGCAACAGATGACCTTGTTAATGAGTCTACTGCAATTTCAGGTACCATCTTTTATGAGAGGTACACTTCATATACCTGTGAAAGACTAACAGCACAATCCTATGCATGCTTCCTAAAAAGCAAGTCCTGCTGTGTTCAGTAGGCTGATTTACTAGCAAGTGTGTTTAGGATGCAGTCTAAAAATATAAAGCTAGAAAAGGTGAAATCGAAACAATCCATAGTTCACTTTACTATGCAAGTTAGTCCACAAGTAAAATCCATTAGTTGTGTTGTTGTTGTTGTTGTTGTTGTTGTTGTTGTTGTTGTTGTTAATAGTTTGATGTTTTTTTGTCTGATTCTCACTTCCATTGCCTTACTAAAATGCAATGGGTTGCATCTGGGAGTGAGAATATAATAATAAATGTAAAAATCACAATTTGTTGCCCTTTCCTTATGTCAAATTCAGGTTCCTGAGGTGGCCATCTCATTCTGCCCAATGATAGGGCTGGGCCAGGGAGGAGGGCATCACCTCCCACACTGTTCCAGAGTATCCTCCAACCCCACAGAACAGTTTTTATGGACATACAAGGGGCTGCAGGGGGAAGAAAGAATCAATGAAGAATCACTTATACCCCCTACTTTTCTCTGTTGAAGCACCCCAGAAGCAGCATTTGCTCATGGAGACTCTGAATCCAACCCATTTTATGAATTTGTTGTCCCCCCCATTTTAATGATACTTCCTCCACCCAAATTCTATATTCTCTTCTATCATTGAGTGTAAGATATGGAAAGTGTTTGAAGTCCTCATCCCGTCCACTCCCTCTTTGATGTGCACTATGCAGAAGAGTGTTTATAAGGATTCTGCATGCATTAAAAATGAATAACCACAAAACACCCTTTACCTGTGCATTAGTGGCCACCTCTCCATACGTAACCTAAAAAGGAGAAAGAGTTAAACGAAAAAGGGCAAGGTGATGTTCCAGTTAATTAAAAGGTATTACTGGGGGCTCACTACTTCTCGTAAGCCCAAGGTGATTTTGAATGAGAAGGATGAATAGTAGGCTCATCAAATCAATGGAAGATAGGTGGAGAACATTGAGATATTTTCACAGAGGACTATGAACACCATTCCAGCTCTCATGCATTTCCAATGATGCTTAATCAAAGAGGGAAACTGAGGGAATATTTACACCATATTCTAATTTTTCCTCTGGAATTTTAAGGTATGTCAGTTTAGACTCCTCACAATACATCACAGTTCAAATGTGATGTGATTCTTCTTGGCTGCTAGGATATTCTCTTTCCACACTATTTTGAAGTTACAGGTTGTACCAGGCTTTTGTCTGGCACTACTGGGAGAAACTGAAAACAGATATATACTCATTAAACCCAATAAAAACAATCCAGCATTCAGGTGCACAAAGGCCTATTGAAATGAATGAGTGTAGAACACTTCTAACCCATTGATGAACTATAGATTTTCTGCAGTAGTGCTATAATGAAGCAGCCACGCTCGTTGAGCCAAAATGTTATTTTCCTCCATTTTTAACAATGGAAAGGAAGAACAAACAAAAGGACCATCTCATATCCTCACCCTTTTCTTTTTCCTGCTATTCTTAAGGTGCTGAAATTTCTAATGTTACATGCACCTTGTTCAACTGAAGGTTAGTAGAAATTCCAGCTGTAAATGTGATCAAGCCTTCAAAATGACAAAAGGAGTATTTCCCAAACAAGTAACAAAATCCATCAAATGATACACATACTAGATCATGGGTAGGCAACCTAAGGCCCATGGGCTGGATGCGGCCCAACCGCCTTCTCAATCTGGCCCATGGAAGGCCCGGGAATCAGCATGTTTTTACATGAGTAGAATGTGTCCTTTTATTCAAAATGCATCTCTGGGTTATTTGTGGGGCCTGCCTGGTGTTTTTACATGAGTAGAATGTGTGCTGTTATTTAAAATGCATCTCTGGGTTATTTGTGGGGCATAGGAATTCGTTCATATATTTTTTTCAAAATATAGTCCAGCCCACCACATGGTCTGAGGGACGGTGGACCGGCCCATGGCTGAAAAAGGTTGCTAACCCCTGTACTAGATTCTATTAAAAGGACTGGACTTAATTCATTGATTTATAACTGCTTGCCGTTATCAGAGGTGGATTTAGGGGAGCACAACCAGTTTGGTCACACTGGGTGCTGAGCATTGGGGGGCACCACAGAGGATGCTGCAATTATTATTGAGAATGGAGCATGAGAAGCAGGGTGTGTGCGCCAAATGTTGGTGTTGTGCAGGGCACTGCTGTATTATGAGACCCCCTAGTCTGCCGCTGCTGTTAAGTGCACATATCTTCCATGCAGGAATTTTGTAACAAAAGGTAGCCCTCAATGAGAGTTGTGCAAGAGAAGAATGGAAGAGTATTCTGCCCCATGCTTTCGAAAAGTACAGTTCATGACACAATCATTCCCCCACCTCCCCAGAGGTGCATCTGTAGAGAGCATTTGCAATAAATCTTGTAGAGAAACTGCAGACCTGTGGCAACTCATTTCCTAGACAGGAGCTGTTGAAAATTAGTCCAAGACTCGAAACAGACAGAGGTGCCTGCCATTTCCATCTGAGTTGGTTGTCTCCCAATCCAAGGTGTTGCTTTCTTACGGGTCTGCCTTGCACAGCTGCCTGTACTTCCAGCAAAGAAATATGGTGGGCTGGGCACTTCATGGTGACCCACATTAATCCCTTTGAAATTTTGTAAATTGTGTGGTTTACTTCATGTGGTGAAGTGAACTGACTGGTGTACTGCTTGCGATTATTGCTTTAATCGTGTTGGGAAAGCTGGGTGCCCAATCAGTCTCTGAATGAAGGGGAGGACTTTTCATTTAGTAACACAGAGACATATTTCCAATACCCATGCAGTACTTAAGCACTGCATTTTTTTTAAAAAAGGTGGCAACTTTATCAGTTATTGTAGTTCAGCATCCAATATCATCACTTCCTTTTGAAATATAGGACAGACATACTAGTTGTGGAACTTTATGATGCTTTTCTACTAGGCAAAGTTGTGCTGCAGCAGGTTACTGTGAGTCAAGTGCACTTGTGCTTTTTTAAAAAAGTCATTGGCTGTTTAAGATACTCACGTGCTTTTTTTGTAGTGACGTTAACGGGGACACTGGATGGTCCAGTCCCAGCTGTGTTGAAAGCCCTCACTGTGGCAAAATACATTGTATTGGCCCTGAGGCTGGTGATATTTTTGGCTGTGATGTTGCCGTTGACTCTGACTTTGCCAGTTGCAGAATCCTTTGAGTCGTCCGTCCAGTACAAGACCTAAAGTTTAAGAGCAAGGGTTCATTGCTTTTTCTCCAATTACAACCTTGATTGGAAAGAAGACAAGTAGACAAGTAATGCTTCAAGAGGGACAGCTGATTTTGTAATTGAAGCTGTCAGGATATAAAAGCAGGCATGAATATTTATAGCATTTCTTGCATCCTGAATACAAACCAGGGGGGGGGGGACCCACACATAAACAAATTAGGACTCCTTTGCTTTTATAGCTATCCAAAGGG
This sequence comes from Podarcis melisellensis, assembly GCF_964234715.1. Taxonomy (NCBI): domain Eukaryota; kingdom Metazoa; phylum Chordata; class Lepidosauria; order Squamata; family Lacertidae; genus Podarcis; species Podarcis melisellensis. Next base: position 91,743,210 of record NC_138529.1, read on the forward strand.
GAAACTTTGATAAGGTGAGTAATGCTTAAGAGCTTGTCGATCTATAATTAAACCATGAAGGAAAAAGGAAAAAGAAATGAAATGAAAGAGGATTCCTAGAGAGATCTTAATTATTATGTTTCTTGCCCATGTAGTTACAATTCAATAACTATTGACTTAGGCCTCCCTTTGAGCTCTAACAGTTGTTTGATGTGGAAGAGCATGTGCTTTCTGAACTAGACCATCCACTCTGAGGTTCAGCAGCAAATGTACTTACAGTGTCACCATCCCCACACAAGAGGAGGTTTCAGCAGGCTTGGGAACATAGGAAGCTGCCTTATACTGAGGGAGACCCTGACAGCAGCTCTCCAGAACTTTAGACAATAGTACCTCCCAATCCTACCTGGAGATGTCAGGGATTGAACTTGGGACCTCCTGCATGCAGAGCACATTCACTACTATTGAGCCAAGACCCCTTTGGGCCCTTTTTTTGTGTGAAGTCAAGGTTTACAAAGCTACCTTTCCACAAACCCTGCAGAACAGCTCCCCCCACCTTGGGGTGGGGGGAATGGGAATACAAGAGAGAAGGAAATCATTCCATGAGTGCTATGACAACATTGGATGCAACCCATAGCTATTAAAAGCTACTAGAGAAAGGAATATAAGAAAGAAAATGGTTTATCTGGTTTGAGATAATAGAATGCACAGACAGTGCAATTTGCTACCTACCATTGCCAATCTGTAAGCTGCCCTCCAGTGAATCATGGAATATTTAAAGGTAAAGGTAAAGGGACCCCTGACCATTAGGTCCAGTTGTGGCCGACTCTGGGGTTGCGACGCTCATCTCGCTTTATTGGCCAAGGGAGCTGGCGTACATCTTCCGAGTCATGTGGCCAGCATGACTAAGCTGCTTCTGGTCTGGCGAAACCAGAGCAGCACACAGAAACGCCGTTTACCTTCCCACTGGAGTGGTACCTATTTATCTACTTTCACTTTTGATGTGCTTTCGAACTGCTAGGTTGGCAGGAGCAGGGACCAAGCAATGGGTGCTTACCCCATCATGGGGATTCGAACCACCGACCTTCTGATTGGCAAGTCCTAGGCTCTGTGGTTTAACCCACAGTGCCACTCACGTCCCCATGGAATATTTACAGAGATTCTAATTGCACAGGGTGAGTGTGTCTAAAAAACAACAACCCCAGAATCTTATTCAAAGTTGAAAGGAGACCAGTCTGTCTGCAAATAACCACATGCAAGGCATTAGACTAAAGGATATGTATACAAAAGCAGGAGAGGTTGAGGTTGGAAAGTTGTGTTGCAAGAATGCTGATGCTCAGCAGAGAAGATGGTGTGCTGAATGAACCAGCTATATTTGACTACAAAAATCTAATATGAAGTGTCCCACCTCATAGCCAAGAACCCTTCCAGTATGTCTGTTCCACACAACAGGATTCCAAGAGACTTCTATTTCTGAGGCTGAGAAACTTTGTACAATGGTTCCAGTTGGCGCTATCTGTGGCTCTGGGAAAGCAATTGTGGCACAGAAAACACACATTTAGAGACCACAATGTAATACCAAGTTGTTATAATGAAAAATAAACAGAAGGGATTATAAATCTGCAGAAATCATGAAAAGACTGATCTCTCACAACTAAAGACTTCCTGTGGCAACCAACTTCTTATGATGTAGTGAATTTAGCTATTGAACCACCATGACATTATGGCACAGCAATGCATCCATGCCACTGTCTATGATGTGATGTCAAACACTTCACAATATGGTTCAGATATCAGTTACACCAAAGTAAGAAGACCCAACAGTGTCATAAATGGTAAGACATGGATGATTTTGCTTACCGTCTTCTCCAGAGTACACAATATATATTGGGCTCATTGCGCCTACTCCTTCGTGATTGAAGACTCCCACTTTCACTTCAAAAGGGAATAAGGGTGTGATGCTTTCATTTCTATAGATGTATTTGGATGCCTCCACTGAGGCAACCACTGCCTTTGTCCAGCTTGCAGAGCCCAGAGGCCGGAACATAATAATGTAGCCAAAACCTTCCCCGTATTGTAGTTCCTCAGGAACTGACTGCAAGAGGCATAAAAATCAATCAATAACCACTTGCAAGCACTGTATATGCTGTTTTAATTGAATCTTCTCTCTATCAGTATATTTTAGTTGTATTGATTTGGTTGACTGTGCTTCCAAGAAGATAATAATGTTTGCTCCATCAGTCAATGTAATATTGAAAATAACAATAAAAATAAATCAATTGAGGCAATCAATTTAGAAACAAAAGACCTAATCAGCAGCATTAAAAAGCATGCACTACATTTTAAAAATTAGACTCATTTCATTATCATCTTAGTTTGCTTTTGATTTTCCACCATCCTACACACCCTTTGGAGTGCTGAATTGCTATTTTTTAAAGAATGACAACAGAATGGAAGTGACTATTGCTATATAAGTGTACACCAACTTGGTGATTGCAACTTTGGGCCATGCTACATGAGGCACACGAGGCACATGAGGCACACTAGATTCATGAATGGTATCTCCTGGTATTTCTATTTTACTAAAAGCTCACATGGGAATGCGGTCCAAATTGGCAGGTCTGGGGAAAGGGTTAATCATTTTCCCATTGCCATTTCCCAGATCATAGTGCCCCAAGATTTGCATGTAAGTTTAGTGTGTGTCACAAGAATATAACCAGTATTAATTTTTGTAGTTTCAACATTCTATAGTTTCAACATTGCCATGTTTCTATCTGTAAGTCTAGCCAAAGCAATATTCTCTTAATAAACCAAATGGAAAAAATATGCACTGGTGACTATGTCGATATTATTTTCATGAGGGCGTCCTTTTCCTTATACGTACTTTATGGAAAAAGAAACACTAGTGGAATATTGGAGCCATTAAGGCTTCATCTGTGTTCTTTAGTAAAACATCATATCCATAATCACTTCAAAGGAACCACTGCTTCAAAGGTAGAGGAAGAACATTAAAAGCCAACTAAGTTGGTGAATCCCGAAATAAATTAGAGGAACTGATCATCACTAGGGTTCATATAGACACTGCGGAATACGAAGGTATGTTCATGGGGATCAATATACAATGATACAATAAAGCACTGAGATTGGATTATCACAGTAAAAAAATAGCAATACTATGCCATTGAGAATTGGATATGGATGGAAGTAGCTAAATGCATAGATAGAATGTTTGTTTGTTTTTTTAATTGCTTTTAGCATTCACTGCTTACCCTTGTGACAAGAAGTGAGTATACAGCAGTAATATTTATTTATTTACTCGACATACCAGAAAAGTAATCACACCTTTGTGGTTTTTTGCTGCTGTTCTTTGTTCAGGCTTGCAATATATAGCGGTGATTGATATTAGAGAGACAGGAAATGTGCATATCTATCATCTGCCCATCTACCTAATATCTTATACTACTTGCTGGATTATTTAATTTTGGGGAGATGCTCCTGTAATGTTGAATTTATCCTGGCTGGTTGATCAATTAATCTCAGTAAAGCAGAATTGTGGTGTTCTGTTTTGCAAAATAAAAACTCAAGTGTTAAAATCCAGTTAATGTGCAGAATTTTTGAAACTTGCATGTGCTCTGAGTCACTTTTCTAGCTTAGCAGTTAGAGAAATATGATAAAAGAAATGCTGCAGTGTACTCTGGGAAATACATTTTTTTAAAAAACCCATAATTTATAATGTGGCACAATTTTTCGGTATTCATATTCCTTTAAACCGAAAGGTACAAAAGTTACTGAATGCTAAAGATAGAGTCTTTTTTGTCATTTCTGGAAATCTTTCTGAAACCCCAAAAGTCCATCTTCCTGCCTAAGTTCTTTTCCTTTCTCTCCCTAATAAGTCAAAATACTCTCTTTGTTCCTGGTCTCTTTTTCTGGAGTGATGCACAGAAAGCGACTGTCAGTTGTCAAGTCAATGGGAATAAAGGACTAGCACATTTTACATGTTCCCTGTCACATGCTGACAGAAAAACATTTTCTCTCAGAAAGTGGGGTGTAATGCAGCTGTTTGTTAAAAGAACACAGCTCAAATGATGCACTGGACTCTTGCCATACCCATCTTTGTAAAGTAAATTCCGAGAGTGAGGGCAGCATAAGTGAACTATGGACAGAAAAAGAAAGAGTTTGCCACTTTATTTGTGCCAATTTACACATTTTGCAATGAAGAGTGTTCTTTTTCTTTAACTTTGGGGAAAAAATACTTGCAGAAAAAACCTCTTAGGTTGGAAACTCAAGTATTTATCATCTCCTTTTACTATATTTAGTGTAGTCAATTTTCTGGCTTAAAAAACTTGACATAAGAAGAGCCCTACTGAATCACCCCAAAAGTATGCCTAGGCCATCATCCTATTTCAGAAGCAACCAGAGGCTTCTGAGGTTCCCATAGCCAGAACATGATGGCTACAGGACTCTCCTGTCTTGTGTTCCCCAGCAACTGGTATTCACACACAAACCATGAGCGTGACCAATAGCCACTGGTGACCCTCGCCTCAGTTAATTTGGTTAAATCCCCTTTTAAAGCCATCCATGTTGATCATCTTGCCATTTTGAAATCTATAGTTTAGTTATGTGCCGTTTGAAGAAGTACTTTCATTTGTCCATACAGAAAATCTCCCACCATTACATGATAAATCGTGTCCTCCTCCCAGACAGCACGCATTGTGGTGAGATCATCAAGACTGACCTCACTGCTGTTGGGGTGGGAGCGATTGGATAGCCACAACAACCCGATTGGTGGTACCTCGGTTGCTGAGGTAATTCTGGCCAATGGGATTGTTTCATGCATCAACCGAGGGACCTATATGTACCGCTGCGTGTTGCGTTGAGCTTCTTCTTTTCTCATGCATCGGATCACCCGCCCACCCTCCCTATATTTAGGGTTCAATATGACCTTGCTATGCCATTATGGGTCATCTGTTTTTGGGACAGGGGCCCGGTAGGAATTTTCCCATTTGGCTGATTTGCTGGTGCCACTTGGGTTTCGCCTGCCGCGTAGCAAATCATCACAACTTTGTAAGGTTTGGCGGTGAGGCATTGGTTCAATGTGGAGGGGAGGGGAGGTTGTCACACCTGCCCCTCCAATGCGCGAAAGGGTATTCCGTTAAAGGAATCCAGGTGCTTGCCATGCTTTTGTCCGATCCCCTTCCAGGGGTTAGGGCCACGCCAGAGCACCGGGGAGCATTGTGGGGTGAGGTTGCGTCTGTGGTAAGACCAGTGCTCCCCCAGTCTGTTTACCCTTACTGACTTCTGCCAGTGTCCAGTTGTCAGTGCTGCCCTGCCGGAGGTGTAGGTGCAGCTATTCGAACCAATGCCTAAGCAAACTACTCACATTCTGTAATCAATAAAGTTGTGGCCAACACTATGCCAATAACCTTAAACTAATATTGGTGTCAACTGTGTCTTTCTTTGAGAGGTCTTGGGGGTCTTCACACACATCCCTGGGTTCTCAGTATGATGAAGAAAACTTAACCTTATCCATTTTCCAACGCCACACATAATGTTATAAACCTGTTTTGTTCAAGGAACACTATTCTGCTCAATATGGAATGGCGTTACTCACTGTATAATGGCAACCACTTTATCTTTTTTTGTATAATTGTGTATTACGTTGTCATAACCCACCCTGGGTGAGAAAGGGCAGGTGAGAAATCCTATAAATAAATAGAAGACATGCATGCATATAGTCAGACCAGCTTTGGGCCAAGTGAACAGTAATTCATGTACCTTGTAATGTTTTAAGTGAAACTTGCTCAAGGGGGCGTACTCACATCCTAGGTATAGTCTGTGACAATTCCCATTTGAACATTAAAGGGAGATCCACCTCTGGACTGCAAAAGTGATTGTGCATTTGGTTTGGGAACTTCTCCAGTTACCTCCAAAGCCACTCTTAGTTGGAACTACGTCTCAGTGATTTCAACTGAACTTATTTCCTTCAGCATGAATTATCCTTTGGGTATTTGATTTTGCCTTCTAAACATACACTGAGTGGTATTTGATACTGAAAGGCCATGTCTCCTTTTATGCATGACAGGGTATGCCTTGGCAGCATAATATTCCAAATGGGAGAAAACAACAGCAAGAGACATGCAAACAAAACTGTGTGGAATGTTTAATGTGCAAAATACCCAAACAGATTAGAGTGTTAAGCTGCCTTCTGCATAATGATGATAAGAGGGCTACAGATGACTTCTAAACATCTTTATAGCATGCTGCTCACAGTTTACTTCTCTAAATCGCTACCAGTGGTGCAACAAACCTGCTTTTGCTACACCTGTATTGTAATCTCCCTTCATTATATTGAAGAGCTGAAGCTGATTTACAAATTACCTCCCATGTTATGACGAGCTCAGACCGGCTTCCTCCACCTCCACTCACATTTGCTGGTGCCGCTGTAGGAACTAGGAGGGTAAAGCAAAAACCAAAACATCACAAATTTGCGAAATTAAGAAGGCATTCATAGTTTTGTAAATCCTTCTTTGAATGACCATATGAAAAGAGAAATCAATACATGAGATCCAAAGTCAATAGCAGGTTTAGCATCCTGGTTGGCAATGGTTCCATTGCTCTCTGGACCAATGCAGATAAGTTCTAAAACTGACCATGGCTGAACTATAGATAAGTTCTCAACTGGGCTATGGGTTCCCTCAACATTTGGGGAGTGGATTCTATAGGGATAAAACTAATGTGCCTGTATGTTGTTGTTGTTTAGTCGTTTAGTCGTGTCCGACCCTTCGTGACCCCGTGGACCAGAGCAGGCCAGGCACTTCTGTCTTCCACTGCCTCCCGCAGTTTGGTCAAACTCATGCTGGTAGCTTCAAGAACACTGTCCAACCATCTCGTCCTCTGTCGTCCCCTTCTCCTTGCTCACTCCAAGGTGCCTGTACAGATCACCTCATTATAGTGGATCTTGAGATAAGCTGACAGTGGCTTAGATATGTGCAATGCCACAGGAACAATCTACATGGTAAGCCACTAAGTACTTTAAATTAGTAGCAGGCTGACCATAATAGACTCAACTAGAAATCTACACAGGGTCATTGACAAAACAAGTTTTGTTGAGTTATTTTATTTTCAGATATGCCATATTCATGCAAATAACACATTATTTTGGGAATGGGGGGGGCAGCCATTATCCTTTTTCATTGCTGCCGTTAACTTCAATTGATTTGTGTTAGATCTGCAAAAGTTTAAGAAGGAAAAGGAAATGGGGTGGTTAACTAAATGAAGAATTAAAAGGAGACTTTCAAGCCAAGCTCAACTAACATTCCACTGTTCCATGAACCAGTTAATGCTCAATTAGTGCTTGTGTTAAATGAGTTCAGTATTTACTGTATTTGCATGGGAAAGAAATTTATACTACTGCTCAACAAAGCCTCAACTGGGTCATAGTTGAGAAGCAGATGAAAATTTACGGTTAACTGCATCGGCAGAAGCGCAATTAATTCTCAGCTCCATTTTAATGAAATGAGCAGTGGCTCATTTGCCTCCAGGAATCTACAAATGCTCGATCGAGTTTTAGCTGGCAATGTAGACCTTATAAGACAGACTTTCTCATTCACCCTTTCATTGCTCTTTATTTGCCACACCTGTTACTCTGAGGATGATTTTAATTAGTAATCTAGAATCTTAGCAGCCAGCTGCACAACAGAAATGTTTCCCTTTTGCCTATGGGGCATCTGAGTAGTGAAATGAGTAGAGTTTATCCAAATCTGCAGGACTCTTTGGTTCAATACTTTAACCTGTACACAACACCAGTGCCTCTGTTCTATTTCTGTATCGTCTACTCTACAGATTTTGACAGTCCTAATGAGGGGATATCGAAGCCACATGAAGCTGTCTATGAAAGGTCAAAGTTTAAAGGAACTTTGTAAACCCTATCGTTTTGAATTCTACAGTGTATAAAATAGTCTGTGCAGCATAATAAGAAACATACTTTCCTTATCCATTCATTGTACAGTGATAGAATTATGCTTTCCCAGTACTTAGCAATAAAAAACTCTGTGCATCATTAAAACAGGGATGAACTGCCTTCTGACTTCTGCATTTAATGGGGCTTACTCCCAGGACTGATGCCTAAGGAAGTAAAAGCTAATCGGCAGGAAGGGGTGATGCATTCCTTCACACCTGGACTCTTGGTAATCAGTTGGGAATCTCTTCAGAATAAGAGATCAGAGGGAGGAGAGGCTACTGTCAAACACCCTTCCATTGTTCCTGGATACCACCCTCCCGCAAAAAGAAACAAAAGACAAACAAACCCCACTCACAATATTTTGAATTGCAAGCCAATTTTTAGCTGATAACAGGGATACAAAAATACAGAAGAATGTAACATTTGAATAATGATCTCCAACATCACTGAGCAGTAGAGGTGAGCCATTATAGCTTACTTTTGAAATGAACAGAGTTACATTTTTTAAGGAGTTTCTCAAGACAATTTCAGGAAACCTACTGGATGCTTTAGTTCTTAGTAGCTCAGATGGTGTGCTTGGCTCTCCAATCCCAATACTATTGCCAGCCACAACACGAAATTCATATTCAACCCAAGGGTTCAGATCAACCACTGTTGCTGTGTGGGTCCTTCCATTAATAACTTCAGGAACTAAACATAAAAGCGAAAAATGATTAGTGATGGAAGAATGTGAAACTATAGCATAGAATGTAAGTCAGAAATGTGGCTGTATACCTGTTGAAGCTGCTTGCCACCCAACTGAAAAAGGGGTCCTTATCTGAATAGTGTATATTTGGACTGGACTATTATTATCTGTTCCTTGTCTCCAGTTTAGCACTGCCGTTGTACTGGAAACATGTTCAATGTTAACATCTTTGGGAGGACCTGGAGTGCCTTATTTTAAAAGGAAGAAAATGCACATTTACTTTAGCAGAATACTTTGTAATGGTGCGGCTCTTTAGGGCTCTGTTGTGCATTTGATATCCACTACTAGATTGATTAGAGATATTTTTAGAAATCAGAAGTGAAGTAACCCACTGGTTCAACCCCCTGCTTTAAGGCCATATGGCTTAAAGCATAACATAGATGTCTAGCCATTCCTCCTAGATTACAACCTAAACTATACAAAATACTTCTCTCTTCGCTTTCTTAATAATCCAAAATAGTTCTCTGCCATCTCTGGCCCCAAAGGCCACCAGCTCCCAAACCCAAACTTCTTTTCCTGTTTTACTTAGCTTCTCCCTCTAGTAGGAGTGTCCTGTAAGAGGAACTCTTGAGAAGTCTGACGTCAACCTATAAAGCACATATACTGTGCAAGCACCATCCCTTACAATGTTATTCTCAGAGCAGATCTACTGGAATTAATGGGCCTAAGTTCATCATATCCATTAATATGAATGGGTCTACTCTGAGTAAAATTTTGTAGAATACCGCCCTGTATTTCTAACCTGCCCTTCATCACCCGATCTCAGGATGGGATGTGCATAAGACTATATGCCAGTTCCTGCAAAATTAAGAAAAAAACACCTGAATCCAATTATAAGAAACGAAAAGAACAGGAAAATATTCAAATCACCACCACCAAGCTTTAAAAACACAGTGTGGTTTTCACACTCCTAATAATAATAAGATTAACTAAAATTGAGTATTCTACTGGAAAAACTAATACATTTTTTAAGCAGGCACTGAAATGAAGAAAGTGTGAGATCCAAACATACCTTAGAGGTATATATTTGTTTATGATATAGGATGCACAAACTAAGCATTCTCCTCTAACAAGATTATTGAGCAAATAATGGATTCGGTTTAACAGCTAAGATATGCTATAGACATATATATCCTAGATTTCTAGAGTGTGAAAAAAAGTGTGAGGAAGAAATAATGTCTGCCGGCGTTTGCATTTGAGATGCTTAGATGCCCACCGGGCAAATTTTACTCTGATGGGAATATATGGTGGTAAGAAACATATCTGAGCTGTAGATCATGAGTTATTTACATTTCATTCAACCTCTTCTCTGATGCTGATGCATATAATATCATTCCCTGTGTTACAGTTAGCTGGCGTTTTATAGATAATAGACTTACCCCTTACAATAATTTCTGCTGTTTCAGATAGGTTGTCCATAGATGTTTGTACTGTGCATCTGTATTTCCCAGAATGATTTAACTGAATGTTTCTTATCATAAGGTCCCCTACTGATTCCTTGAGATAAGAAGAGGAGAAATAGACAGCTAATTCATTTTCTATAGTGAATATTTCTGTAATTTGCGAAGCATTAATAAAATATGTAGTTTTAAAGTCCAAGCATATACTGCTATCATCTGTTTATTTCATTTGCATGCCTTTAATGCACCTTCACAAATAAAGCAAGCATTGAAAGCAAAAATATAAAGCAATAACACTTCTGGTGGGAGGATACCAGAACTGGGAGACTTCATGAGTGCTACTATCAGATGTCAAAGAAATAAACAACTATATGACATTTAGAAGACATCTGAAGGCAGCCCTGTTTAGGGAAGTTTTTAATGTATTTTTAATCTTCTGTTGGAATCCGCCCAGAGTAGCTGGGGAAACCCAGCCAGATGGGCGGCGTAGAAATAAATTATTGTTGTTGTTGTTGTTGTTGTTGTTGTTGTTAGACAGAGTGAGGCAGCCACCCCGGGCAGTTGATGCTGTGGCAGTGAGTGACAATGAGGCACTGGAATACAACATTTGTGTGCCACCAAGCCTGCCCTATGCCCTATTAACTACCCTGCTTTTCTCAGGTGTGGTGAGGATAGTTGTCAGATCACTAGTGTTGAATATTCAACTCCACGTTCAATTGCCATCTGCCCATGAAATTGCTGGTGTGTGTGTGTGTGTGTGTGTGTGTGTATCCTTGTCTTTTGCCCCAGACAGCAGCTTCTTTTTGGTCACCTAAGACTTAAACCCCAAGTCTTTTAACCATCAGAAAAAATGCCATAGGAAGCTGCATGCCCATAGAAATATGTAAGGTGCATTTTTGTGACCCAGTATGTGAAGATTTCCAGTAGAACAAGTCTTTATCACTTGTACTTGAAAGGATATGTTCCATTTCTTCTGGTGGGTCGAGAAATATAGTTTGGACTCATCCTCAGTTGTAGGAAAGACATTTCCAGATACCCAGGTTGTTAACCCTTTTAGGGATTTTTGTTAGTTAGAGCTACCATGCTGGGAGCCTTCTGATTTTGATGTATATCCTTGTGGCTATTTCTTACTGTTTTAATATTTGGCCTTAACTGTAGAGTTTGAGGAGCCTTACCCTGACAAATCATGTCCAATAGGGACCAAGGGACTGAGGGACAAGCATCCATAGTCCTTGCAGGAACAGCACAGCACAAGTTGGTGCTGACACACTGCACATTTATCACCAACTATTCAGCAATGGACATAAATGGTAATGCAGATTTAAAATTATCATCTTTTTAAACACATAGACAAAAACAAAACGACAACACTAACCACAAATTAAACAGACATAGCTTTATGATTTCCCAATGCATGTTACAAAAATATGTCATTTAGGGCAAGGGGACCCATGTGATTTATGAATGGTTAAATACGCACACACACACACTGATTATATGAAGAAGTGTCTGTAAAACTTACTCCTCCGGCTCTTTCAAAATGACTCATTCTTCTTTTAAAATCTATAACATCTCCATTGAATGACCATGAAAACGCAACCTTGATAGATGGATCTTTGGATACCTGACAAGGCAGGACTACACTTTCTCCAACTGTAACATCCATATTGGAAGGTGGAGTAGTAATGATAGTCCTCTCTGTTGAAGGCAGAACAAGTCATTCTTGGTTGCATCAGTAGTTTACAAAAAAATCAGTTACTTTAGAAAGAACTACCAAGATCCCAAAGGACTTGTGTTAACCCCCAAAAGCATCGGTTGAAAGAAGAAAAAAAACCCTTTCAAGTAATTTAGATTACACTCCCAGCCACTTAATTAACGAAAATTATAGTTTGCTTAAGGGACGAGGGAATGAGTTAGAGCTTTGATTCCTGAACCCCTCCATTCTCATTGGCATGATTGTCAGATAAATTAGAGATAACAACTTCCCTGTTATAAGCAGTTTAGGCAAAAACAGCTTTTGTGGATGAAAGCATTATACAATCATGAGGATCATATGCATACAAAAAAAAAGCAACATCAAGCTTAGTCAAGATGATAAATACTGTATGAATTAAGTACTGGTAGCTAGGAGGGAGAAAGAGGTGTGAAATGAAGATATAAGAGATGTATTTTTTATGATTAAAAATAACGTTAAGGTCTTTAGAAAAATGGAAAAAGTAAACGGCAGACTCCACTGTTCCTAACTTGTAGAAAGTATGAAATAATTCATCAGAAAATATCGAGATATAATATATCCTGCATATTTTGGGGGGACAGGCTAGAAAGTGCAATGCTTTTCTCTCCAAATCTGTCATTTTGGGTGCCTGAATTGGTATTTTGTAGGAAGGACTGAAGCACCTAGTGAAATTTTAGGTTAGTGCATTTCAAATGGATGAAAGGGCTGTGATACCTTAGTGCAAAACATCCACATCCACACACACACAGGGTGGGAAAGGGGTGGGGCAACATATAGAAAAGTATAGGAGGGATGAATGATTTACACTCCACAAGCAAATGAATGAGTGCTTGTTGTTATATGACAGAAGGAACCAGTATTGACAAATTAGCCCATCCCTATCACCATATAATGGGACGTGGGTGGCGCTGTGGGTTAAACCACAGAGCCTAGGACTTGCCGATCAGAAGGTTGGCGGTTCGAATCCCCGCGACGGGGTGAGCTCCCATTGCTCAGTCCCTGCTCCTGCCAACCTAGCAGTTCAAAAGCACATTAAAGTGCAAGTAGATAAATAGGTACCACTCTGGCGGGAAGGTAAATGGCGTTTCCGTGCGCTGCTCTGGTTCGCCAGAAGCAGCTTAGTCATGCTGGCCACATGACCCGGAAGCTGTACGCCGGCTCCCTCGGCCAATAAAGCGAGATGAGCGCTGCAACCTCAGAGTCGGCCACGACTGGACCTAATGGTCAGGGGTTCTTTATCACCATATATAAGCTTTGCGCAAAGAAATCAGGATGAATCTTGAATGAAATGGTCAAGACGGCCTGAACCTAAAAACTACAACGGAAGCTCCATGTAAATGCATGAACATGAATTGTACCCTTCTGTCAACCCTGATTCCAAACACAGTACTCATGGACTTGGCCTTTCCTTCCTGCCTTTATGTAACTGTACTTTTGGTGCAGAGCTTCTTAAGCATCTAAGCATATTCGGAAACACAACATATCATTTGCCACAACGTACCCACTTAATACCTGGCTCCAACACCCTGATTATACCTCAACATGGAAATATGAGGACTCACTGGCTAAACTGACATACAAACTGCGGTACAAGGACAACTGTGACTTTAAGGAAGAATGGGAGCTTTTTACAAATTATCTAAAAAGACAACAAAATGAACTAGACTCCTGGGCAGGTTTTGAATAAACATACACAAATTTATTGGTTGATAACATGGTAGATAGATAATGTAAGGATATGTATAATTTTAGAACATGCAGAGAGTAATCTGTGCTGAGAAATCAGAGAGGGGAGCTGAGGGGGAGTCTCGGGGGGGAGGGAGGGTTTGTTGGGGGTGGGGAAAGGGAAAAAATGAATATATGTTTTGATATGTTATGTTGAAATTGCTAATAAAAACAATTTTTAAAAAAGAAAATAAGAGGACCCACAAAATGCTGAAGCCTAAGCTCCATGCAGGTGTTGGAATTCAGAAAAGAGTAAATATGTGGGGGGGGGTGTTCAGTAGCTCCCCCCCATCATCTTTCCCATAGCCCTCTGGAATTGGAAAATGATGGGTCCATGGGTACAGGAGAACTCCCCACTTTACATAGATGCCCTCCATGAGTTGTGGGCAACAGAAGCAACAACAGAGGTAGCACAGCTATCATGCTCATCCCTACTGAGCCTCTCACATTTACTCCTCGCTGCCTTACAATGTGTGCATTGAGCTCCATTGTTCCATTTTGTTCTATTGTTCTGCTTTGTTAAGCAGTTCAGCCATGCATTATCCAGAGTCTACGTGTGCATTCTTGCAGTCTTAGCAAAACAAAAAAGCATATTTTATAGAAGGCTGATGCTCGGTCTCTCTGGGTCTATCAGTCTAGCCAGATCACATCAAGTGCTATGAGTGATGCTAAGATGTTTGTTTCTCTTGATGCAAGCTGTTGTCTTTATGAGGTTTTCCTTAAGATTTCCATCTCAAATCTTTCTAAATGCCTCTTAAAAGCTCCCACGTTCCCATTATCTATCTGTCTTGCTTACTAACTGCAGACATGCATTATGGAGCATGCCCCGTTTCCAAAGAGAAAAATAGACAATGCACTCAGTGCACTTGAGGTATAATAAAGACTTCTTATCATAAGGAATAAACAACTCAATAAGCAGCAATAAACTTAATTTGCCCATTAGATATGCCTTTTGGAATTCTGACATTTCAGTTGAATATAATGCTGAAGCAATGAGGCCTATAATTGAACAGCCAAAACTTATCCAGAGGGGAACCAAAACAAATGTTCCCTGCAAACACTACCATTATGATAGCATGTTGTTATTTTGATTTTTAATAAATGTTGCAATTGTCAAATTAAGGCTTTTCTTTACGTTTGAAAAATTTAATTGTCACATCATTCACAATTAGGATACATGTCCGCTATATGAAAAAATACAACACTTCAGAATCTTTAAATGCTGGGAGGCATCCAAGTAACTTTGGGTGCAGAGAATTGCTTGCACATATAACCTGGGGCTGGATTTTTTTTATTGAACAAAAATATACATGTGTGCACACTGTTGCATTGGCACATCTCTCACTGGTTTTTATGTGCTATTTAAAATTAAAGTGTTTGCTACATTAAGTTGCTAGAGCCACCAATGGATAAGACAAATATTCTAAGCATAAATGCATACATATATTTAAACAACTCCTGGTAAGATGTTATATACACAATCCAAGACATTATCTGTTCCTTAGCTGATTTTATAAGCCCCAAACAGTTTTCTTAGGGAATAACAGACATTTAACAAAAAAGGGAAACTAAAGTTTGGAGGGAAAAAAAAAGGGAAACTAAAGTTTGGATGATAGTTTTCCAACTTCAGCAAATATATACAGTATATTGCTGAACATATTTACGGTGCTTGAAGAAACAGGCATGGCCATCTCAAAAGGAATGAGTAATAGAGCAATCCCACTGTCCCTCCCTACCTCCTCCTCCTCCTCCTTGCATGTGAGAGGAACTGGGAGGGGGTTGGATTGGACTGAGATGTTTCCCTCTGCCAGTCTTGCCAACTATTGGCAAGACGGCCAGGCAGATCACTCTTCCATCTGCTGCTGAATGGGCAAGTGGGTGAGATTGCTGCTGGTGAGCTTCCTGCTAGCAGCAGCCCACAGAAAGCCCCACATTGGAGGTGGCACCTACTCTCTGCCCCAGCCACCATGCATAGCATGGCTGTGAATGAGGTGATGGCCTCCTGCTGGGTGGGACTTGGGTTTGTAGCCAAAGAAGGGCATGTCAAATAATGCCAATAAATATTCTGACTTTTGGAACAACAAAGACTGCTTATGTTTGCTGGACAAAGGGGAGACAACTCCTTTGAAAATGTTAAGGAATGAGTACCACATATTGTATGAAACAAGGGCCAAAGCCAAGTAGTTGTGGAATACCTAGAGAGGTGCTCCTGTCTCCATCATTATTAACTTTCAGGATTCCTGTTTCCCCAGGCATTTAGTGGCTGAAGAATACTGTTTTCAGTATAAGTTTGGTACTCATTTTCATATTATTTGCGAATAGATTCCCCCTCCCCCCAGAAGCAAATAACATGGAAATGAGCACTAGACCTGCACTATATTCCACTATCATTCCAGAAGTGGTTTTTATGTTGTGTGAAAGCTCAAATATAATGTAGAACCTATCAAGGGAAAGTCATGAAAGCAAAATAAACTGCCATGTGAATGTGGCCTTTGGCCCTGACTCTAGTTTGAGCTGTATGGGGAGCGGGAATTCCCCTCATTAGTGTCATTTTGTGTGTTATCTTTTTATGCATTGTGTTTGAGCCTGCAATCCAGCACTGGGACACATGCAGGGTAGAAGAGTAGTAAAATGAGGCTGGGTTTTTTTTGATAAGAAGAAACAACAAAATTACTTGGCCAGTGGACTTAGCTGCAGCATTCCCTGTATCACAGCTACAGCTTAAATGCGGGCAGTTTTGCTCTATGCTAGCCAGGCTATAAAAGATATCCAACCTGAACTGTTACTACTGTACTTTCGTAACAACCAAGTGAAATGTAATTCACTTGACTACTGGTGTTACAGTAACATGGCTCCTGGCAAGGTAAAAGTATTTTGACAATATAAAAATAAAACTAATCAGTGTGTATATTGGTGGGGGGGGGGGCGGAGAGAGACACGCAACTATGTTATCACAAGCTATAATGGCCACTCCATTTTTCTTCAAAATACCATCATTGTTAATGTTATCTAGTGTCACCCTTTTTTTGCAGAGGGCTGATAATTACATTTAAAGCAATTTGCCCCTAAAACCCATTCCTCATCAGTTATAGTCACAATTTAATGTCAGAATGCAGAGCTTTCTGTAGAGAAAACCAATTATTTTAAAATGCCAAACAAGATCAGATTGAGGAAAAACCACACACTAATACTTAAGTTGCGCCTCTACAGCTGCTGTTTCTTGGCACTTAAACAACCTCTTCATGGGTTTATCACTCGGGGCTTAACCCAAGCCCTTAAGAATGCTTCTGTATCTTTTGAGCTGTAGGAAAATCTCTATTAGCTGGCAGCCATGAACTGCCCCCACTCTCCTATCTTCAGGCACAGCAGCCATTACAAAGATGACAGGATGTATTTTAAGCCCGTCTGCAGCCAGAGTTCACCCATAGCTAAAGAGCTGCAGAGTTCTTGTATGGCTACGCTTCCTATCTGCACAGTACAAGCTATTGTACAGAAGGCTGTCCACAAGCACTCCATATTTTGCTACACGGATACTTGTCACATCAGCTGATGAAAAGCTCATGTTGGCCCAAACCTTCATTGATATGGGTTGGATACTGACTACCTGTGTGCAGAACTCTGCCCTGGGGGTGGGGCTCCTGTTTACCCTTCTCCTTGCAGTCCCTGTGCCCATTAAAGAGCTGCTCCAAATGGCTGGGACATCCTTGAGAATAGTGTGAGAGTGGGGAACAGGCTGAATGGAGAATTAGTGAAAAAAGCCTCCGACTGTGCATGGGAATGCACCTCTAGCAGAAACGTTCCCTTCATTGAAATGAACGGGAAAGCCATGGCAGGCAGATTTGTGGTGGTTGTATATTGTGGGATTCACCCCTCATGTTTAGGAGCTATTCATCAGAAAATAGTCATCCCTGGCTTATCCCCCCTCCCCGGCAGTGTAATTTGTTCAAGAAGCTGCATAGCTCAGTGGTGTACATGCGCTGCAGACAAAATGGACCAGGTTCAGTCCCAGACATCTCTCATCAAAACATGAAAGACCTCCATCTGAGAACCTAGAGAGCTGCAGCCACTCAGAACGGGATATATTGGTCACATGGAGAAGATGCCTGATCTGGTACAAGGTAGGCTCAGCAATCACAATGTAACTTCTCATTATGTTGTCCTCATAGGGTCTCTGCTCTTGATGCCAGAGAAATACAGTCGTACCTTGGAAGTCGAACAGCTTAATTCCCGATAGTTTTGGCTCCTGAACATCGCAAACCCGGAAGTGAGTGTTCCAGTTTGAGAACTATTTTTGGAAGATGAACATTTGACGGGGCTTCCGTGGCTTCCGATTGGCTGCAAGAGCTTCCTGCAGCCAATTGGAAGCCGTGTTTTGGTTTTCGAATGTTTTGGAAGTTGAACGGACTTCCGGAATGGATTCCGTTCGACTTCCAAGGTATGATTGTATGCAGTTACATGAGAGACATCTGCTTTATTCAGGCACCGACTTTCAATATGTGAGGGTGGATTGTGTGTGCTCCTCATACCAGTTCCTTCATGCCCTCTGCATGTCCAAGTGTGACCGTATGGATCAGGGAACCTTCCTGAACTCACCATGGAGGATCCCACATATTATAGAACTCAAATATTCCCCCCCCCCCCAGGGTTTTGCACTGCACAAAAGCCTCAGTGAGTTCAAGAGGCTTCTCCACTGCAGGACTATCTCTTGGGAGTATGGAGGGACACTGGGAACTGTGATGAGGACAGAGATAATGCACTCATGCACACCCTTCCTTCCTTGTGTCTTTATTTAAACC
The DNA here is from genome assembly GCF_964234715.1 of Podarcis melisellensis. NCBI lineage: Eukaryota > Metazoa > Chordata > Lepidosauria > Squamata > Lacertidae > Podarcis > Podarcis melisellensis. Next base: position 91,761,547 of record NC_138529.1, read on the forward strand.
CCATTACAAATACCTACGTAGGGCTGGGTGTTAAAATTCTGAATCTGAATCTGAGTTGTATTTCACTGTACTATCTCTTTATACTTTCTTACATGTTTGGAAGAGAAGCAACCTATTTGAAATGCACCAATATCCAGAATGGAGCCTGAGAACTGATTGTGTATTTGTTGTCAGTATCACCATCTAAGAATGATATCAAAGCATTGGCACCACCTGCAGCTTGGCCAGGCACCCTCCGGTTTGCCAAAGGCATCTCAGCAGCCCTGTTCCAGACAGGAGATTTGGTTCAAACCGTGCCTCTGACAGTACTATTATATTCTCTGACATCTCAGCATGGTTAATCAAATATGCATGTGCATTTTCAATATGCATAAAGCGCAGATGAAGACAATAAAGTACCTTTCACAATCAGGTTCCCTGAGTTCCTAGCAACTCCAAATTGATTCATTGCTATGCACGTGTATACACCTGCATCTGATTTGGTAACATTATATATCTTCAGGCTGCCATCCTCTAGGATAAAGATTCTGAAGAGAAGGGGGAAAGAAAAGAACCACACAAACCAGTTAATAACAGGATATTGTGCTGAGCATTAAAGCCGTAACAATGATGTAACGTTACTTTTAATATTGGGACATTAATCATAGTTGATGTTGTCTACAGCAAACTGAGCACAATCCAGATAGATTTTCATCTCGGTGTATCATTCATCACTGTACTAGACACAACAGATTAGGCATACAAAAATTGACTAATAATCTATCAACACCAGTAGCCTGAATTCTTCTCTGCTCAGCATCAGATTCTTCTGAGGAAGGAATAAATCCACAACAAGAAGTCTAATTACGCTGCATTTCCTCAGGTGAAGAATACTCCTGATCTGAGATAATGAACTATTTACAATATGAAGTATGTGACCTATGTAATTTTCACAATATTAGAGAAAGTTATTAGTCATCTGGCATTGCTTACAATCTGACCAGTTAAATAACAAAAACAGCACAAAATGATTGCCATAACTTTGGTGCATCACTATGAGCCAATCTGTGAATTTCAGCTTCATGTTTTTCCTTCCCTAGTTCAGTTCTTCACAGTCCCACATCAGTTTGTGAACTATTGTTTTGTAAAGTCCTCGTGCAAATTCAATAGCTTTTTACTGTGACATTCTCCTAACAAGCACCTTATTGAGTCCATTTGTGGCTGATATACACATTTTGCAAGCAATATCTACTAATTTATTTTTGTATGTTATTTTCACTAATATGTGCATTTTTAAGCACATATTACTTAAGAATATAAGAAGAGCCTGCTGGATCAGGCCAATGGTCCATGTAGTCCAGCATCCACTTCTCCATGTGGCCAACCTGCAAGTAGAATTTGAACACAAGACGACTCTCCCCTCCTGCAGTTTCCTGTACTGGTATTCGGAAGCATTACTGCTCCCAACTGTGGAGGCAGAACATAGCCATCATGGCTAGTAGCCTCCCCTCTATCTATTTGTCTAACCTTTGCCCTAGTGTGTGCAGTTATACATTCCGGGGTTGGAGAACTGCACTGCAAAATTCAGAGAAGTGTGTATTTTGAAAGATGGCTGCTTTTCAGTTCCTGTATTGTTTCAGGAAGTGTAAATTAACTACAGTGGTACCTCTGGTTACAAATTTAATTCATTCCGGAGGTCCGTTCTTAACCTGAAACTGCCCTTAACCTGAAGCACCACTTTAGCTAATGGGGCCTCCCGCTGCTGCTGTGCCGCCGCCGCACAATTTCTGTTCTCATCCTGAGGTAAAGTTCTTTACCTGAGGTACTACTTCTGGGTTAGCGGAGTCTGTAACCTGAAGCGTCTTTAACCTGAAGCGTCTGTAAACTGAAGTGTTTGTAACCCAAGGTGTTTGTAACCCGAGGTACCACTGTAAGTTCATTTTTAAATGAGAACCAAATTAATTTCCCACCCTAATCATCATAGCCATAATCAAAAACCACACTGGGAGTTGTTAGGTTTGGCATAAATTTGTAAGAGTGCTCATGCACTACAGTCCCCGCTTATTATTGTACCACATCAGAGTGCATTATAATGGACAACACCCCACCACAGTGCTATCTCATTCTAACTCAAACCCAAATACTTGTGGGTTGTTGTTGGTTGTTGTTTTTTGTATTAATCTACAGAGCACCCAATTGCCATCCCTTCCCCTTATTTGACTGCAGTCCTAAAATGGGAGAGGGCAGAGTCAAGTGACCCAAAGAAAATAATCCAAGCCCCATTTTTCTGAAGAGAGAGAAAATTATTACTACTATCCATTGTATAACATTGTTGTGCCAGCTGCAAAATTCAAGAGCAAACTATAACGTGAGCAGAGCCAGAGAAACTAATTTGGAGTTAATTATCACAGGCTGTGTTCAACCAACTGTCAAACACAAGAGAATTCTCACACCTGTGCTTAGTGTTTGAGGTGATCAGGTGTCAGATTTTTTTTATTTTTATTTTAAAAAGCTAACTCCCTGGGATTTGCTTTTCATGATGGCATCCCCTCCTCTATTTGGTCCCATTGCTGAATCAGTAAGTTGCTTTAGTACCTCCGCTTTGTTTCTCTGCCTAGACTCAACTTAAAAATCTATACCGTCCTTAGTTAAGTTTTAATACATTTATATAGGTAGAGAATTGATCAAAATGGGGAGAAGAACTGGTTTGGCACATGTCTTCTGCTATGATGCTATATATTTTGTGTTTTTATGTTGTAAAGCAACCTGTGAACTTTGGGTGGAGAGTGGGATATAAAATTAATAAATAATAACAATAATGTCTGTGCTTCAATGAATGCAGGAAAGATATTCCAAGCCCTGTAACTAATGTGCAGCACTAAACACTAGATGTGCTTTGCTTCCAGTCTGTTCAATGGGGAAGTGCATTGCAGGGAAATTAAAAGTTGTGACGGTGCTGGTGAGTCCAGCCACGCAGACCCAGTTCTTGCATCAGTGCTGGGGGAGTTTGTTTGTATGTTGTTGTGTTGTTGTTTTTTAAGTGTGTGCTCTAGAGACCCAATGTCAGCTATGGGTGTAATACCTTTCAAGAACTCCAACCGCGGTAGACTAGGTGCTGGTGCCCAACCTATCATTTGACTTGGCATGTGATCAGTTGCGCAGAGCTCTCTAAGAAGAATACCATTTTATCTATTTCCAAAGGATGGAAGTCTAGTTCCAGCCAGCGGTGGAGCTTCATGCTCCGGCACCGGGGGGTGGAGAGCAGGCAGGGGTGGGGCTGGCGCATGTCCTGGAGGCGTGGCACCCAGCGCGGGCAGGGGGGCAGCCACGATGGCACCCCAGCAGGATTGCATCGCGCTCTCCCCGCACTCCTCTTCCTCCACCAATGGTTCTAGCCTGCATGTATGTGTTACTTGGGTACTGTAATGAAAGTTGGTTAAAGATCAAGGGTCTCTGGATAATAGAGGAACCCTCTTTCAGGAATGTGTATTTCTCTGCTGTGTGAAGAAGCAGCCCTGGCTGTTCACAGCAGTCACCTGCTCAAGCAGGCCCAACTCACTTCAGTTTGCAGCCTACCATGGTGAGCAAAACCCGCTAAGCCTTGTATGGTGGTCTTCTAGGTGTAGTTCCTGGCAGGCAGCAAACAGGTTTACTAAGGCCCTGGTGGAGCACTGTGTATGGCTGATGGGCTGCTTTGGGCCTAGTGGAATCACAAGTGGTAAAGATCTGTATTACCATATGGTTATATTTCATAAATAAAGAAATGGGACCCTCAGAACCATTACTTAGGGTGGCCTCAAACACACCACATCAGAAAAGAGAATACATCCCTAAGCCAGAGGGCAGAACAGGCCACAGGGCTGCTTTAGTTGAGATTCCTTCCTTGAAAGGGACTTGGACTAGCTGACTCTCACAGTTCCTTCCAATTCTATAACTATGTGATTTTTTAAAAAATTCATAGAATTTTTATGCTGTTTGATTGTAAAACAACAAATGGGATCCTCATAACAGAGGGTCCTGGTTGCACGCGGGAAAGAGCTCACCTGATAGGGTTAAAATGGGGGGGAGGAGCAAGAAGTCCTGGCCATTCCCCTGGGATCACACCAGGCGATTTTAGCCAATAGCCAGTAGGTGGCGTGATCTCAGGAGCTTTACAAATGGCAGTGTGATGCAACGGGGGGGGGGGCACTTGCTTCACACTGTTGAACCCCCTTCCCACCCTCCCTAGTTTAGGTAGAGTCGCTTGGCCTTTCTTTGGTTTTGGTCGCCTGTTTTGGAACAGGGGCTGGGTAGGATTTTTTTTCCATTTGGCAGATTGGCTTTAGCCATTTGGTTTTCGCCTACCTCTTAGCAAATCGTCACAACTTGTAAGGTAGCGGTTAGGCATTGGCTCAGTTGGATTGTGGGGAGGGGAGGTGCGGCCATCATCTGCCCCTCCAGGTTTACCCCATTTGATGATCACCCTGAGAGGTGGAGTCAGTTATAATGGGGAGTCAATGCCCAAGCCAATACTGCTCATGTTACTGTATTTCAATAAAGTTGTGGCCAAAAAAATTGCTACAAAACTTAAACTAATATAAGTGTCCATGTGTATTTATTTTGGGGGTGGGTCTTGGGGCCTCGAGACGCAGCAACAACCAACCCTGAAAGCGCTTTATATATGCAGGTGCAGATTTAGAAAGAATTACTGTAAGTTAGGTATAAATCCAATGCACAGAAATGCATTGTGGAGAAGACTCTGTGCCTGCTCAGTTTGCTTTCCATGTGCTAGCTAGCTATTGATGGGGCAACTTTGAGGAAGCTGCTGCTCTCCCTCCTTAGAATTCTTAGTCATTAAACAAGGTTTGGACTTGAAAAAGAGGATGCCTTCGGATAGAGGAATGTCTTCCATGAAGCAGGACCAAGTATCAGCATATCAGATGGGAGATTAGTGACAAAATGTATGAGAAGCTGGAAAGGTAGACTTCACAATGCTATCAGCATGCTGGCATTTCTAGATAAGAATGTCTATGCTCTTCAAAGTAAAGTAATACTTTTTAATTGGCATCACTGAGCTCTGCATCAAGCCACCAAGATAAAGGTTTATTTCCCCCAAGTTTTTTTTTTTTTTTTGGTGACATCCAGTGACTAAAATAGATAAAGAAAGGAGCTTTTCAAACACTTCACATTGTCTGAAAATCTTGTATGGTTACCCTTGTGGAGTTGTCTAGTGCTTAAATGCTTGAATTAAAAGAAGATAAATGATACATTATCGTTGGAAAGAATCACAGATTCTTTCTCTTTTCCTCTCTGAAGATGCCCTGTTTGGGATGCCATAATATATAAGGGTTGAACAAGGGGGAGGGACAGAATTATTAATATTCTATAAACTGCTACACACTGAGAGCAAACTAAAAGCTCAATGAATGTGCATATTGAGTGAATCTGTTATGGATAGAGTTTAGACTTTGTGGCCCTTAGAGAAAACAGTAGAGAAAAGGCATTTTAATAACAATGATAGGTAATGTGTGAGTGGCAAGATGACATAGATAAAAGGAGGAACTAAACTGAGTACAAGTAAGTAAAACTGGGCCAAAACTAACAAAATGAATTTCAATAGGGACAAATGTAAGATTCAATACTTAGACATGAAAAATCAGTTGCACTGATATACTATGGGGTACAACAATTTAAGAAGGATGTTGACAAGGGGGAATGTGTGTAGAGGAGGGCTACCAAGATGGAAAACCAAGCCTTACGAGGAATGGTGGAGGGAGTTGGGTATGTGTCACCTGGATAAGAAGAGACTGAGAGGAGATACAATAGCCATCTTCAAAAGGATGTCACATGGAGGATGGAGCAAGCTTGTTTTCTCCTGCTTCAGAGGGTAGGGCCTGAACCAATGGCTTTAAGTTACAGAAAGGAGATTCAGACTAAACATCAGGAAGAACTTTCTGACAGAAAGAGCTGTTCAGCAGTAGAATGGACTCCCTCAGAAGGTGGTGGACTCTCCTTCCTTGGAGGTTTTTAAGAAGAGGTTGGATAGCCATCTGTCATGGATGCTTTAGTTGATATTCTTGAATTGCAGGGGTTTGAAATAGATGAGCCGTGGGGTCCCAAGAATGAAAAAAGATTGAAATATTGTGTAGTAGTTAAGAGTTTTGTGGAAGGGTTCAGGAGTCCAGAGTTCAAATCCTCACTCGGCTATGAAGCCCTGGGCCAGTCATCCACTGTCAGTCTAACCTAACACACACAGTTGTGAGGCTAAAGTGGGGAGTGAGAGAACCATGGACACAACTCTGAGAGAAGGAAGGGTGAGGTGGAAACAACAAATGTCCCTCAACTTAGAAATGACACCTGATGTTTAGAAAATAAGGAAGTTTAGTCCACTTCGGTGCTGTATAGAAGTGGATGAAATATGCCAAGGAAGTGAAACAGACCAAGAAAGCAAAATACAAATATTCGTGGAGATATGCATGAAACATTAAAAAAATTGAATTGTAATAATCAGCTTGTTTTCCATCTTTTTTTTTTAGTTACAACATTTATATACTGCCTTTTCTAATGCATACTGTGTGGCATTTGCAATATCAGTTTTAAAGAGAGGGTGTGGTACCCAGTGATGACATCCTGTTTGTGCAACAGACATATGTTCTACCAAACGGGGCTTCCCTTTTTCTCCTCCATCCCCCAAGGCTCCTGTGTGTGTTCCCAGAATTGCTCAGGAGGGATGGGGGGACCCTCTGGAGCAGAGTGGGGGGGGGAGCACAGGGGGATGCGGGGTGGGGGGAGAGAGGAAGAAGTCCCATCCTGGGGGAACTTTTCCTATAAATACAAAGACAGAGAAGCACTAAGAAACTTAAAATCAACAGTGTGAGCTGCCTGACAAAACTGCCAGTGCTGAAAAAGTGTACGAGAGATAAAAGTAAGGACAATCAGCCATTCTGTCCATCTTCTGTCTCCATCAGCAGAGTATGTGACGAGTTCATACTATGGAGTTTATAGAAAGGCCAAAAGTCACAGAATAGACTGCTCGATAGAAGAACAAAAAGTGGCCGATGTGAAGAGCCTGCTGAGCAGGAAACTGAGGTGGGCCCTGATCCTGGGAAGGCTATGGTATGTGAGAGGATAAAATAGCAAATAAGTAAGTTAGAAGAGCAGTTCTTGTTTGCAAATCAGTGCAGAACTTGGGGCTCATATTCAGCCTGGGTCAACTTTATAGGTCAAGTCCGACTGACTGTTTTCAAGGTGAAGCAACCTTATGAATGCTCCAGCATGCATTGATATCTTAAGTAATTGCGCCAACAAAAGTGATTTTTGTTTCTATACTTCTTTTTAATGTTTATTATTGTACATTGTATTCAATTTCTGTGAAATAATAATAATGATCCTGATCTTCTGACCAGTTTCTTAGACTACTTTCCTCACAAATTTATTTATACTAGGGATAAGCCACTTACACCACAATCCTACCTACGGTAAAATGGGAATGAGGCCCACTGAGCTCAGTGGAGTGTGCGTATTTGTTTGTTTGTTTTGTCAGCCACTTTATCTTGCCCTAGACAACCCAAAGCAAACAATCACACATAGATACATTAAATCAAAGAGGAAAAAGAAATACATTTCCTACCCACTTCTAAAAGGCCACAGATAGTTAAAGGCCAATTGCCTGGTTATAGAGGAAACATTTGTTTGGCACCCATAGATACATAATGATAGCACCAGGCGAGCCTCCCTGGGGAGAGCATCTACAAATGGGGAGCCACTACAGAAAAGACTCATTTTGTGTTGCCACCCTTCGGACCTCTTTTGGAGGGGGCACAAGAAGAAGGGCCTCAGATGATGATCACAGGGTCCAGGTTGGTTCATATGGGAGAGAGACAGTTCTTTAGGTATTGTTGTCATGAACTTGCATTATTTAGGTGTATGGGTCACATCTGACCTGCCAATGTTTTTCTGGGATGGAGGAGAGCATTTTCAAGGAAAGCCTTGGTGGGTTGGTTATAGCCTGGTGTATTCCATTGTCACTTTGATCAGGTGTCAGTCAACTCTAGCTGGGGGCAAGTATTTGACAAAAAAAATTCCAATCTTACTTTGCAAAATATATATCCATACAAGACAAACATGCTGCTCACAAAAAGGACTTCAGAACGGCATTTTCACCACAGCTTTTCTAACATAAATTCACTTTGGAACACTACATGGGAAGTTCTATGTTGAAGTCAAAGGTGCAAGATTTCATTATCAAGACATTCCAAACCATTCTGACAAATTTAATAGAGTTGAAAAGTCACCCTAATGAAAATTTTTCTTAATTTAGGAAGTCAGTCCCACTTAGAGATGGATTACTGATGCTGACTTATTCCCTGAACTTTAGCTTAGATTTTGTTTTTAACTATGCTCACTTCTATAAAGCCATGGCTCAGTGGATTATAATGACTCGTGCATTCAGGCATACAGTGGGCACTCATGTTTTAGGTTACCCTGCGCCCTTTGAGAGTGTCTTGCTATGTTTAAAATCAACTGGTCCAATTAGAGGTAGAGCTATTATCTTTGCTCCTGAAATAAATGTTTAATACAGTGGTACCTCGGGTTAAGTACTTAATTCGTTCCAGAGGTCCGTACTTATCCTGAAACTGTTCTTAACCTGAAGCACCACTTTAGCTAATGGGGCCTCCTGCTGCTGCTGCGCTGCGGGAGCATGATTTCTGTTCTTATCCTGAAGCAAAGTTCTTAACCTGAAGCACTATTTCTGGCTTAGTGGAGTGTGTAACCTGAAGTGTCTGTAACCTGAAGCGTATGTAACCCGAGGTACCACTGTAAATAAAAAAACACCGTGGTAGCAGTCAGAAGGAGTTCTAAAATTACTCCAGAATAAGGAGCTTTCTCTTTTTAAAATGTAAACATTGACAGTAAACCTGAGAATGGAAATACTGTGTTGCATGCTGCCATAATTAACCACCATGAACTCTGCAGTAGGCTACACTTGCTGATGATTCACATTCTTCTGTGGATGCAAAATATAGCACTATTGAACACTCAGGCTCTTGCATGGAAAAGGCTTTCTGTCGATTTTGTATATGACCAAATGTGTTCTTGTAGACCTACTGAGTTTTTGGTGTAACCTGAAGCATCTGTAACCCGAGGTACCACTGTACACTATTGTTCTGTCTGCTTCTGCCATTTATATTCATGCAGATATTTGCTTAGTTCCAAACTAGACCCAGACGGTATGTTATTTTAATAGCAGCTCCAATGGGGCTGCTGAGAAAGGTTGAGGTTTTTGGGCCATGAGGTTAAATCTCCCTCCATGCTACAGTCCAAATGCGGGGGCGGGAGGGGGAACCTTACCCAAATAGGGGAACTGTGCAAGTAGACATTATTCTTAAAGCTTGGATCTGTAACAATCCCTCAACCAAGCCTTTCTCATACTGTTGTTGTGAACATAAAAAGAACAGGGGGAAGAACACTGTATGCAATTCTGAATTCCCCGAGGGGAAGGGGAACATAAAAATATAAATAACACAAACAGTTTATATGCGATCTATGTTTGGAAGGCAAGAACGTTGTAGAGAAGAAAATTTTCATGACTATCCTATAACTAGACACTACCCCCCCAAAAAAAGACATAAAAGGAAACAGGCTTAGGCTTTTGCATTTGAGGTTTAATTCATTTAGGGTCAAATATTAATTTTGAATCTGTGTTCTTGTTTAGGTTATATGGATGCACTTTCTTCCACTGGAGCCATTGAATTAAAGAACCTTTACTCTTTCAGACATTGCTGCTAGTTTAGTAATGCAATGTGGACTATGCAACACTACATCATGCTAGGTTGACAAACATTTTGGTTTTCGAATGCCATAAACCCAGAAGTAAATGCTTCGGTTTTCAAACACGCTTCAGAAGTCAAACATGCCGCGCAGAGTCCGCTGAGTGCAAGAACCCGAGGCCTAGCTGTCAGCTATTAAGCTTTCGGTTTTTGAATGTTTCAGAACTCGAACAGTCTTCTGGAACAGATTACGTTTGAAAACTGAGGTGCCACTGTACTTTGGACAACAGGGCTCAGGTCCCACTTCCATTATGAATTTACCACATGAGCTTAGTATGGCAATGCATGTTTAAACAGGTTTTTTTTTAAAAAAATAAACTGTTTAATATTTAATATTTTGAAAATAAAAATATACTATCATTGACAGTACTGTGCATAAATGTATTTCTTTATTAGTAGGAACACTTCTCTTTCGACATTGCATTACCACATGGAAGAAATGTAGCGTGACATTTCCCACTTCCCTTTCCTACAGTCACCTGTATATGTGTGTGTGTGTGTGTGTGTGCACGCGCGCGCACACACACACACTCTTTCGCTCTCTTTGACATAAGAGACCTTTGCTCGTACTATGCAGAAACACACCTCTGAAAAAGAACAACTGTGTTCATTTGGAAGAGTCACACACACATTTAAATGGAAGTGTGAAAGAAATCAAGCTGTGATCATATGTTCACATTTTAATTAAAAATGGGCCAAGCATCTCATCTGAACAAAATATTGTTAATGACCGATTCCCTTGATCTGCAGAAAATGAAAGCATTAGATCTGTTTAGTAAGGCTAATGAGAAATCCAAAAAATAGAAACTAATCAGCATGTGCTAATAGATTTTAAACAAAGAAGTTAGCTGGTGTTATGCTTCTTCTACTCTGTTTTAAGCAGTGATACAAGTTTAATGTAGTCTGTATTTTTTTATTAAAAAAACACACTATAGAACTCCTGGTACAAAATTAAGATAATTCTTAAATAGCAAGAACGAAGAACCCGTGCAGCTCTCCGCAGGCCCAGCCACCATGATCAAGGATGATGGGATTTGTAGTCCAACAATATTCAGAAGATCCCTATCCCTGCTATATAGAAAAAACACTCCAGTGAAGAAAGGTCCACTGCCGTTACCCACCTAGTCTTGGCTCAGTGGCAGCTCAGAGCTCATCCAGACCTAAGTGCAATAGGAAACCCCAATGTTGTTCCAGTGTTTCCTATAGAAACCATGTCAATGATTAGACATCACGTTCTGGGACTTGGTTTTTCAGACTAGTACATTCTGGTGTCAAATACATATATGTATGCTCATCTGTGATATCCACATTGTTACCCATGTTAGCTATTCTGAGAAGATAAACATTTGTTAAGCAGGCATGTCCTACAGTGGTTCCGCTCCTTCCTCCTGGGCCGTGTTCAGAAAGTGGTGGTGGGGGATGTGTGTTCAGACCCCTGGGCTCTCACTTGTGGGGTGCCTCAGGGTTCTGTCCTCTCCCCCATGCTTTTCAACATTTACATGCAGCCGCTGGGAGAGATCATCAGGAGGTTTGGGCTGGGTGTTCATCAGTATGCAGATGATACCCAGTTCTACCTCTCTTTTAAATCAGAACCAGTGAGGGCAGTGAAGGTCCTGTGTGAGTGTCTGGAGGTGGTTGGAGGATGGATGGCGGCTAACAGATTGAGGTTGAATCCTGACAAGACAGAAGTACTGTTTCTGGGGGACAGGAGGCGGGCAAGTGTGGAGGATTCCCTGGTCCTGAATGGGGTAACTGTGCCCCTGAAGGACCAGGTGTGCAGCCTCGGAGTCATTTTGGACTCACAGCTATCCATGGAGGCACAGGTCAAATCTGTGTCCAGGGCAGCTGTTTACCAGCTCCATCTGGTACATAGGCTGAGACCCTATCTGCCTGCGGACTGTCTCGCCAGAGTGGTGCATGCTCTGGTTATCTCCCGCTTGGACTACTGCACTGCACTCTACGTGGGGCTACCTTTGAAGGTGACTCGGAAATTACAACTAATCCAGAATGCGGCAGCTAGACTGGTGACTGGGAGCGGCCGCCGAGAGCATATAACACCGGTCTTGAAGGACCTACATTGGCTCCCAGTATGTTTCCGAGCACAATTCAAAGTGTTGGTGCTGACCTTTAAAGCCCTAAACAGCCTCGGTCCAGTATACCTGAAGGAGCGTCTCCACCTCCATCATTCTGCCCGGACACTGAGGTCCAGCGCCGAGGGCCTTCTGGCGGTTCCCTCATTGCGAGAAGCAAAGCTACAGGGAACCAGGCAGAGGGCCTTCTCGGTAGTGGCGCCCACCCTGTGGAATGCCCTTCCAGCAGATGTCAAAGCAATAAACAACTACCTGACATTCAGAAGACATCTTAAGGCAGCCCTGTTCAGGGAAGTTTTTAACGTGTGATATTTTACTGTATTTTTGGTTTTTATGGAAGCCGCCCAGAGTGGCTGGGGAGGCCCAGCCAGATGGGCGGGGTATAAATAATAAATTATTATTATTATTATTATTATTATGTTACAAATAAGTTAAATAAATAAATAATTTGTCTGCTGCAAGATACACTGGTATTTTCCAAAGCTATTTGTAGTATGTGGAGCTGCCCTTAGATGGAAGATCTGGTCTTTAGATACAATAGTATGCTTTTTTTCCTGAATCAAACTGCAGTGAATACTTCTCTGAACAGAGGCCAAAGACTATACACAGCTTTCATTCACCTCTCTTATCTCGGTCATTCTTCTGCTCATACCCCATTCAGTACATCTCATAAAAGAAAAGTCTACAAACAATTCACACAAAAGCATCTACTCTTACAGAAAAGAGTGAAAAGGAGAGTTTAACCGAATTATAGCTTCAGCCGATAGGCCAACTATGGAGAAAAAATAAAGCGAAGAAAGCAAATGCAAGGGTAGATTTCATTGTACTCAGTCCCTCCAGTTTTCTTTAGAGGAATATTAAAATCATTAAATGAATTTATTTGTGTGCTTCTGAACTGACAGCATAATTAGGTCAAGTGAATTAGGTCTGCCTAATGACGTATTTGTCAATAGTGCCACTAGAATACATCTTAGACGCTTATGATTTTCATTATATTGTTGAGTTGGGGGGGACCCCCCTGTAGTATCTACATTCAGTGAAGGGTTGAAATTTGAGCAAACTCCTAAATTCATCCTAAATTGTTTAGCAGGGGCTGGGAATAATCCTGGCAAGCTTCCTCATGAGGCCAGCCGGACGATGGCTCTCTGGCGGCTGTGTGGTTCAAGAAACAAAAGGCTGATAACGGCCTGGTTTGTTTGATAATAGTAAGCCATCAGCAAAACACAAGACCCTCTGCCCAGTAGCTTTTGTGGTAGGATGCCTGATGCAAGCAACAGGGGACACGGTCTTTTGCAATGTGCTTGAGTTACAGAGGTTGCTACAGCGACCAGAGGTGGCAGGGGGGTGCTGGAAGTGTAAAGGGCGGAGCTGTTTTTGGCAAGTGCTGCTGGGAAGGAGAAGGAAGAAGTGGGGAGGACTCCATGTGGGGTAAAGGTAAAGGTAAAGGTACCCCTGCCCGTACGGGCCAGTCTTGACAGACTCTGGGGTTGTGCGCCCATCTCACTTAAGAGGCCAGGGGCCAGCGCTGTCCGAAGACACTTCCGGGTCACGTGGCCAGCGTGACATCGCTGCTCTGGCGAGCCAGAGCCGCACACGGAAACGCCGTTTACCTTCCCGCTGGTAAGCGGTCCCTATTTATCTACTTGCACCCGGAGGTGCTTTTGAACTGCTAGGTTGGCAGGCGCTGGGACCGAGCAGCGGGAGCGCACCCCGCCGCAGGGATTCGAACCGCCGACCTTTCGATCGGCAAGTCCTAGGCGCTGAGGCTTTAACCCACAGCGCCACCTGCGTCCCTCTCCATGTGGGGACTGACGGGCAATAGCCATGCTTGCCTGCTGGAGCAGGCTGTTAAAGAGAAACATGGGGATGGTGCTTAGGATGCTGATGAGCCCCTCTTGATGTAAATGCCATAACCTGTCTCCATCTCATTTCCCCTCGTTTCCCCCAAAGGAAACAGAAACCCTGGTTAATGCCAAGACCCCTGGAATCTTGCATCGCACAGCAGATATTGGTGTGGCCTGTAACAATATGTTAATGATCTTTCTACTTATCTGTGTGTAATTTGTACGGCAATAATACCACAGTTTAATAAAACTCCATTTAACTATGTGTAAAAGAGCCTTCTCCCTATCTCAGAGCAGATTTTAATGAGCTTTGAAATCAGTTGCCACAATTTCACTGCAAATAAAATATATACTATTAAACCTGAGGTGAATTTGGATCAAAACAGAATTCCAAATTCCAGTTGAACAGGCTTATTAAAGACGTTTGAGTAAATAAAATTATTAGCAACAATAAGTGAGAGAGAAAAATATTCTTGCTAATTAAAGAGGCAATTATATTCCATTTGTGTGTTTTTTTCTAAGCACACCTTGGGGTGTATAAACTAAAAATACAAATATTTGTCATTGGGAAACACTGTGTAGATATGAAATGTGTCATCCTTTGTGATTATCTCCTTTGCAATTCATTGAGAAGATTAAAGTGTGTGTGTGTGAGAGAGAGAGAGAGAGGAGGGGAAGCGTGGAAAGAGGGAGGAAGACAGGAACAGAAAGCACACCATGCAGATGGTGTTGTCTTGAAAATAAAAAATAAAAGCACACAACAAAACATAAATCCTGAAGTTTAAAAGTTGAAGACAATGACTTCCTATATCCAGCTATTAAGATCCTGATTTAGATTCATGGAGTGGCATTCAAAGAACCACACAACTAGGGAAGCTTTGGGTTTGTGTTCAAACAGCAGCAACCTCATGCCACATAACAACTCAAAATTGAACCCAGGAAGCCTTTTAAAAGGGTTTATTATGGGAGACTACTGTTCAAGGGGGGGGGGGGGGAGAAGTCACTGGCTGTACTCAAATTCTTAGGCGCTCCTAAATTAATCTCTTTGGTTCCCAGTCATGATGCCCAGCTTCAAAAGATGAATAAAACCACCCACTTAGTAATGTGCAGTGAAATATTAGGAGTCTGGAGCTCAGGTACATTTCTTTTAGGTTTTAAATCTCAGTTTACCTATATATTTTATTGTACAATTTTTTTAAAAAACCACTAATCTCAGATAGTCACAACATCATTAGTTGCCAAGTCTAATATTGGTGCTGGTGAACTGAAATACCATTAATTGTGAGCCATGGTAAAAGACTCAAGTCTTCAATGAAACAATTAAGAGGTTTAAAGAGAATTCAAAGGGATTTTGATGACCCTTCTGCCTAGAGTGAATCACTCCTAATCTATCTTTATTTAGGAATATAGGAAGCAGATGCACACCAAGTCAGAACATTGATATATTTAGCTCCATATTGTCTACGCCTATGAGCCATGGGATCCAGACAGAGGTATTTCCCAGCCTCCCTGGAGAAGCTGAGAAGGGAACCTTTCACATCCAACATAAATAGAATGTGCTTCAGTACTGAGCTTTAACTCTTCTATAACAGTATCCTCAACAAGGGATGGGGTAAAAAACAACAACAAACAACCCATCTTTCTGGTTCATAAATTTCATATTTTTTGTGAAGAAACCTTGTATGTAAGAAGTTACTGCCATGAGCACATCATGGAAACATAAAGATCTGTGCCCATATTGTACACCCATGTCCTATAGTTCAATCCATTCCCACCTCAGAGCCATGTTACTTAAGCACCATGACTTCATGTGAAAGAGGCATCAAGCGATTACTGGGGTGTGGGGCTGCACTCTTGGCCCCATCCATGGTCCTGGCCCCCACCTCAGATGCCACATGTTTGTGTGGTCATCTGCAGTTGAAGAAGCCCATGTGCAAGCATGTCAGTCAGCCAGTCATTCTAATGCATGGACATGTAGCAACATGCCCAACAGTTGGGCCAGGGCCCCAGGAACATAGCTCCACTCCCCACATTTTTCCTTTGCAGGTCAGTTTGAATTCAATACAGTCTGTAAAGGGGAATGTTTCATCTGACTTCATGATGATGTCATGTGACTGAGAGGTGGGCAGTCTTGTTCACCTTGCACATTGGCCCGCTGGGGATAAGTGATACTGTATATGGCTCTCTTAAGTCCTATGAGCTGCTTTCTCTGTGTGTAGGTACTAGACATGGACACACCCATTTTTCCTGTTCGATAAGTGTTTCACAGTTGTCAAGTTAAATCTCATTCCATATTCTGCATGTATTGGGCAGTTAAATTATTTCAATAATAGGATTATTTCAATAATAGGCTTATATCACAGTTAATGTACGTTTATATGTATATATTTACATCTTCTTTTTTGCATCTTGGTCTATCTGATTTCTGTCCTCCAACATCCTTTTTCTGGCAACATCTTTAACTTCCTTGAATAATTGTCTGTGTCTTCTGATTGCTTTTCCTTCCTGGTCAGCCAGGCTGCTTACTTTCTCTATGATTGCAACCCAATCACTGTTGCTGTAATCTAAGTTCCAGAAAGACTATCTCTGCATATCTATGAACATGAACTTATGAACACATAATTACATTTAAAAGAATTCTGTGCTGTGTAGACTCAGCAAAAACCTTTAGTGGGTAAAGAACAAGGGAAAGAATTCAGGTTAGTTTTGTTGTTGTAGTGGTTATCAAAAAAGGTTTATTTTTTTAACAATATGTAGAAGTTATGTATGGGGGAATTTAACATTTTCTTTAATAATTTAGCTTGCTACTGTTACTTTCTGGCTGATGGATCCTAATGTTTGAGCAAAATCTGTGCTGAACTTTCCAGAGGTGCCAATGGACCACGCAGAAGTCACAGCTCCGAGAAGGTGCAAGGGCACTCATTAAAAAAGTTTCGTACACTTTCACATCCAACAAAGGAAAACTATGAAAGTTTTGATAAATTGAGGCCAGCAAATTGTCACTTTCAGCTGAAAAGTTACAACAAAGGAAGAAATGAGAACTAAGAATGATAGGAAAGAGAGAAGTGCAGACCTTCACCTCTCTTATTGTTACTTTGAAGAAAGAAATGTTTTGTTCCTCTCCTATCAGAGTTTCTCTGTTAATGTTCTTGTCCACCTTCTCACATTTTGATATTCAGACAAAAAATATGGAACTTTCCCTTAAGATCAGCCTCCATACCAGTGGACTCGAAAGTGATCCAAATAACACAATTTTTATATAAAAAGGGGGGATATTAGAAATTACAGGCCACTTAGCTTAATATCTGTTTGGGTAAAATTTGTAGAAACCATTGTTAAAGACAGAATTACCAAGCATGTACAAGAACAAGTCTTGCTGAAGAAGAACCAGCATGGTTGCTGCAATGGCTAGTCATGTCTAGCTAAACCTTTGGAGATCTTTGAGGGTCTTACTAAGCATATGGATAGGGATGATCTAGTAGACACTGCGCATTTTGACTTTCAAATGCTTTCAATAATCTGTGTCACCAAAGGCTCAAGATTCAACATTGTCAAGGCTCAACATTGTGTATGCCATCAAATGCCAACAGTGTCCTTCAGCTCTCTATATTGGACAAACAGGCCAAACCTTACGCCAAAGAATAAACGGATATAAATCTGACATCAGGAATCACAAGACAGAGAAACCAGTAGGAGAACACTTCAATCTCCCAGGACATTCTATACAAGATCTCAAAGTAGCTGTTCTACTACAAAGGAATTTCAGAAATAGACTGGAAAGAGAAGCTGCTGAATTGCAACTTATTACCAAACTTAAAACCATGGAGAGACCTGGTCTGAACAAAGACATTGGATTCTTATCTCATTATACATGACAAAGCCATTTCTCACCTTCTCACCCCTTGCTTTTTCCTGTAAGACCTATTGCAGTCGTTAAGAGTCGTCAACAGGCTCATCACAGCTACTGCCAATCACCCATTCCCACCACCCTTCTGAGTAATACCCCTCCCCACCTTCTCACTATATAGAAGGGTCTGGTGACTTCTGTTTCAGTGTATCTGAAGAAGTGTGCATGCACACGAAAGCTCATACCAAGAACTAACTTAGTTGGTCTTTAAGGTGCTACTGGAAGGAATTTTTTTATTTTGTTTTGACAAAGGCTCAAGAGTAAGCTTAGCACTCAAGGGAGCAGTAACTTGTTAAAGACTAGGAAACAGTGAGTAAGTAGCAATACATTAACAGTTCTTACAATGACAGGATCTAAGAAGTGAAGTTCCCTAAGGAACAGTATTAGGACTTGTGCTTTTTAACTTGTCTATAAATGATCTGGATTTAATCAAGAATAATCACTATGTGACCAGGCTAATAGCTACAGCTGTAAATAACTATGTGTGTAATGATAGGGTACATCACATGGCACTATACGTTAATACAAGTATTTGTACACAGTTCTGCTATTTTAATATAGATCATATTTTAAAAACTTCTACTGCATTTCACTTCAAGTAGAAAAATATGGGCAAAACTGTAATTTAACAGAAGCAAAAGAAGTCAATAAGAACATTGGAATTACTCAAATAATTTTTTCACAGCCTTGAAATTTTTAAACTCACAATCTTGAGAAGTGGAGAAGGAACTGATAGAGCAAAAGTGATGCTGCCTGTTAGTTCTGCATAGTGTTAATGTGGTTTCAGCTGAAGTGAGAAGCAACAAGAAAAAGATATCCAAGCAATTCTGCTGAGTGGCCTGAAATTTTGCATGCATTTTCATATCTCAATAGATACTGCAAAATGTGATGACTGGAAGCATGAAGGGAAATCTATGCCTTTGATTTCTGTCACTTCACCCATTAGCCAGAAATAGAGCTGAAGTGATTAATTAAAGTTAGCAGCTAAGGAATCAATCTCATTGGTCCACTAAGTAATACAAGTACGTCATCAAGAGAAGAGATCAATTTTTATTTATTTTGCTTTTATGGTGAAACTGTCTTCGAAAGCTTGTGCTGTCCCAATTGTCTTGCATTGTCTCGGCTCTAAAAGCCAAAGCCCACAGAGGTCTATTTAATAAAATGAAAATGAACATGAACTTTCTGGTTGATGAGGACGTAATACAATGCTTAGGTAGGAGGATGACTTGGGTGCTGGGGGTGAGGAGGAAAAAAAGGGGGTGAAGATTCCAACTGAGATTCAGAACAGAAGGCAGTTTAATGTTCCACATAAGAGAAAACTAGGATCTGAATGACCAGTATCAGATACTACTTAAAGAAGGTTGTAACAACTATGGTCTGGTTTGCATGACACTGTAAGCCAAAGAACAATCTTAAGGTGTGTTCTTGGATAGAATTTTTAGTTAGTGAGGGGAGAGTTTAACCAGCAGCCCAGATTCAGATGACATACTAAGCCAAACGTTGGCTTAGCTCAGCATTGTGCAAGATTAAAAAAGGCTGGGAAGCAGCAGCAAGCAACTGTCCAGGGGTCTGCACATTCATGTTGTCTTGATAAGTCATAGTTTGGTATACTCCGTGGTACGAACCACTTCACTGTCTAAATTTGGTGCTTCAAAATGCAGAGCTACAACAACAAAACTGTTATTCACCTAGATTGCTAAAACGCCAGTTTAAAAATTATCATTGCAAAATGATTTGAAATATTTCCAAGTATTGCCAAATTTACATTCCGCCTCCAATTCTACACCATTCTTATCTGTCTAAACAGAAAGCATAAGACAGACTGAAGCACTGGAATAGGCTAATGAACTGGGAATGAGAAAACACTTCTTGTTTAAAGCCTGCTCTGTGGACTTTTGTACATCTCTCCAAGGCATATATGACCTTTGTCTTTATTATATTCAGTTCTATAATAGAGAGCATGACTTTACTGCATAGGAGTATTTAATTTTCTACCTGAGGTTCAACCTAGCACCACTGAAAGGCAACGACAGTGGAAACAGTTGCGCATGACACTGTACTGCCATGAGAACCTTTCCACATGAGTTTTACCACAACTGTATGATTAGAGTGTCTCCCTAAGGTCACACTCATTTCTTAGTATGCACAACACCAGCTTGGATTGCTGCAAACTCTCTTACCTATTTTGAGATAGAAAAACTCACCTCTGAGAAGTCTGTCAATCAAGCACATTTCCCACCAGATTCAAATTAACTACAGAACCAGAACCAAAACCTCCCTTCAAAATTAGAGCACCCAGCCCCTAGTTACGCCTCATTAATATCAAATTATCAAATATCAAAACTTCAAGAAGTTTTCAAAGAGAGGGAAGAAAAGGCGTGAGAGGCATCAAAACTAATCCCCCTATAAAATAGGCTTTAAACACTGCTGTTCTTCTAGAGAAAAGGTGCCATGAACTTCTTTCTTGTTCTCTTAGAATGGCAAGTGCACCCACCTGAGCTCCTATGAGCAATGGCTGGAAAAAAGCCCTGGCTTGAGGTATGGTTAGGAGACCACCAACAACTTTCTGAACTATTTAGAACATGGGGTCATTTGGTTATACAAAAGTTATGAACGAAAGTCCCCTGTGGTTCAAAATTAGGCTACAAGATTTTTTGCTACTAACAATGCATATCATGAGACTAAATGAACCAAACAACAGAAGAATTCTCTGATGAATACACTAGTAGAACATTTCAAATGCACATGAAACTTTTCGGATAATAAATATTTTGGCTTAACATTATGCATCACTTTTACTATCCCATATAGGCCATCTGTTAGCAATCATTGTATAGTCTTTATTTGTTAGTGTTGTGTAATGCAGCAGTTACAACACCAGTTCAGTCACTTAACTTTAGTTAAAGAGCTTCTACTGTTTGTCTTGTTTGACAATGTACCATGGAAGAGAAATAAAAGAGGTGACACATGAAATTTTCTCCTCCATATCCTCATGTGAGATGTACTCTTCTGCTGATGACGCTGGAGCTCCTCGCTCCTATTTGTGTTTAGTAGCCATCAAACTCAGAATTCAGAAGTTTTCCAAATCTGAATTTCCAACACATATCTGGCCCCTGTAGGTAAAGGGGATACATTTCTCCTCAGATACCAAAAGATGGACCATTTGGTAAAATTATCATTGTGGCGTCAAAGAGTGGGCTTCGGGTTGAAGAAACAATGACCTGATTTATTTAACCTAATATATTAAAAGGTGAATATAATAGGCTTATGTTTCCCTGTAAGACTGACAAACGTACAACTTAGAAAATATTTATGCCATTTTGGCATAAAAGCGGTGTAGAGATTAATAAATAAAAACATAAAAGTTAGAATGCTCTTGTACATGCAATAGCCAGATTACCTAGAGTCAACTTCAATCAGATTATCATTTTGTATCATTTAATTTATCTGATCCAGCAGCTCTACTTTATTTTGGCATATTTCTTCAATCATCTCACCATTTTTGAAATGATTTTGCTTCTACTTCCCAGGCTTCTCCTGCAGGAGAAAATAAGTACCATCGGATATACCCAATGATCTTTAGACATTTTTTTCTATTAATGAACAGCAGCCCACTATGTCACTGCTGTTGCTATTTGAGGGGTTTGTGATATGACATGGATTTCAGCTGTTTGTTTTTTTAAAAAAGAGTAAAAAAAATAATCAATGAAATAGTGAAAGCTCCTTCCAGGTGCCCCAGTAGGTCCTTGGATCCTGCCAAGATTTGATAAACAGTGTTCCAGCATTAATCACTTAGAAAAAAACAAAAAAGGGGTTACCTTTTGCTTTGCCGTAGCGTTTCAGTGCCTTTCTTCCAGCTAATGATAGCCTTGGGAGAGGCTTCTGGCTTGCATCCAATCGCAACTTGGCCTCCCACTTGGACAACTGACGTTTTTTTCACAGGATGTTTGGAAAAGTCAGGGGCTGAAACTAGAAATAATTTAAATTGAAAAGTGGGTGTAGAAATATGTGGCATAGCAGTTCAAAGAAAATGAACTAATGAGTTTTCATTCTTTAGCTTTGAAATGTATGGGCCTTTCCTCTTGGCTTGTCTTCTCCATGACTGATATGACTTTCATTCTCAGAACTTAGTTGTTTACATCATTCCAGTCTTCCCATTTGAAGGAATGGTTAACTTACCTAATACTCTTAACTCGGCATTGGAATAGATGGAATCGTATTGGTTTTCTGCAACGCACTGATAGAAGCCAGAGTCTGAAATGTTCAGCATAGTTATAGTAAGAGTTCCATTTTCGATTTGAAATCTTTCCTAGAAAAAGAAGGAAGAAAGGGAGCCAATATTAATACCATGAAAACCATGTTTAAAATGTTTTATTTTATTTAGTTTAAGGAGAAAGAGAAGTTGTCTCTGCTAGAGTGAAGAAAGAACATATGTCTGTGTATATAGCCTCTGTGTCAGGGTTGTCAAATTCAAATCCCCTGGGGCTTTGCTCTCTGACACGTTAGGTTTACCTGAATCAGCTGCCAATACAATTCCAGTGTACCACCCTGTATTTCCGTCATAGATACCAGGCATTATTCCTTTTAACCTGGGTTCTAGATCAGCAGGAAGGCTGGGAGTATGATGACACTTTGTTCACGTGAATCCCTGACATGATTCAATATATTTTAGGGAGTCGGCATGGGGTGCTGCAGGTTGTATTGTGGATCCTTTGAGGATCTGCTATATGTGGCCTGAGTTATGATAACTTTGTTATATGTGTTAAAAGACTTGCTGGCCGAAGAATGCAGTAGCCTTTTGACTGCTGCTGATGCAGTAATCAGTTTTGTATGTGAAAGTCTGGATGTATACTCTGAACTTATCTGAATACAAGAGCTCCCATGTACATATGAGCAAGTTGTATTTCCACCTGAATTGGGGACTGTAGAGTGTTCCAGTTGGAGGCACTGGTGCTTCTGAATACCAGCTTCTGGAGGCTGCAGGAGGGCATAGGGGTCTTGTACTTGAATTCTGCTTGCAGGTTCCCACAGACATTGGGCTGCCCCTGAGGGAACAGGATGCTGGACTAGATGGGCCATTGGCCTGTTCCAGCAGGCTGTTACATTTTTTAACCAAACTGTTAGCCATGCTTCTTTTAGAATATGCCATTCTATCTCCCATCTTCCTGGTTTTCTGCTTCATTCTTCTTAGTCAGTCAGTCAGTCAGTTAGTCAGTCAATCAGAATTCTATAGTCCCTGAGCTCAAGCTCTGGTAGTTTTCCCACCCTAAATCAAGGGTGCTGATACCTGCCTCTTGTGCATGGATGGTGCTGTTTGGGTTACATCAGGTTTCACACTCGAGAAAGTGTGTTCTCCTTCATGGAGAGCACGTGTTGCGGTGGGGTCTAACAAGACACCCACTCTAGGTTGCTGGGTGGAACCGTTTGGATGGCCATGATTGTGATTGGGCCAAGTCAGGTTGTTGGGGAGATTTTGATGTTACCATTTAGAGGGTTGGCCCAAAGGTTATATATTCTTGGCACACAATTTTTTCATCCTCTTTTGCTGCGTGATTTATTTAGAGGGTGGCTTGGGGACCCCAACACGCAAATAAGGACAAAGCATATCTTCAATTCATTGTTTTGCATGAGACAACAGTTATGTTCACCCAATGCTACACACACACACTGCTGATCTCTCTGCACTCTACACAAGTAGTGTCTCCAAGCCAGTGAGCACCCTAATTCCACAGGCTCCAAATATAGGATTGTATGGAATTGTCTTATATCGAGTCATTGGCCCATCTAGCTCATTACTGTCTACACCAGGGTTTCCCAAACTTGGGTCTCCAGCTGTTTTTGGACTACAACTCCCATCACCCCTAGCTAGCAAGACCAGTGGTCAGGGATGATGGGAACTGTAGTCCCCAAACAGCTGGAGATCCAAGTTTGGGAAGCACTGGTCTACACTGATAGGCAGCGGTTCTGGAGGATTCCAGGCAGGAGTCCCACACAGCACTACCTAGAGACGGTAGGGATTGATCCTGCATGCAAAGCAGGTACTCTATCGCTGAGTTACAGTCCTGTCTCTTTACTTGTGGAGATTGTATTCACCAAATATGCAGCCATTGGAGTAAAGGCCAACGTCTCTCTCTCCTCTCTCTCACATGCATGTTTGTTTTCTAACCATTGGTCCTGCCCCCGCCCATGTTTTCAAGCTGTTTCTATTTTATCTGGAAGCCAACTTGAGTCCCTTTTAGGGAAAAAGGTGGGATATAAAGAAATATGATAATAACGTTGGCTGGCTCCGTCCCACTGTCTCTTCCATGTGTCAGATTTGTGGAGGGTTTTGAGTAAAAACTTCTAACATTCCCTTCTGTTGAAATGAATAGAAAGGTCTGAATGCACAAGATGTCTGTGTGATCATCATGATGTGTGTAGCTCTGGTTCTGGGCATATGTGTTAAGAATCAAATGTGCATAACTGCAGGGTTTTTTAATAGTTTAAGATGATGCCAATCGAGAGAGAGAGAGAGAGAGAGAGAGAGAGAGAGAGTAGGGTAGCTGAAGAAAGGGTGACTCCTACTGATCTTTTTTAAACCAATTCTTTAGCACTCTGGTTTTCCCTTAGAGGATTCTCCCTCAAGTATTGACCCATCCCAACCTTGCTTAGCTTAAAAATTTGATGAGGACACAGCCTCAGGTTGTATGGATGGTACACAGCAATCTAATTAACAACATTCCATTACTTCTCCACTTTTTACTTCCACAGAGCTTGCTGCAAATATCTTCTGCATACTTAGTTCAACCTGCAGGCTGTTGCTGTCCTCAGAGTGAATCTTACTCTCTCTCTCTATTTTCCACCCACCGACCCACAAAATCATATGAATGTGGAACATATCAACATAGGCATTTTATTTCAGATGGAAGCTCTACTTCCTAATCCTTTTCAGCTGCTTTTTCTTTGAGTCATATAACCAATCTGATAAATAATCATCCACAAATAAAAAAAGCAATGGACAAATGAATGGACGTTGTACTCTGGCTTGATAAAGGTGTGTACAACACAGATATTTTGTTGCAGCGCTACCAGGCATTCTCCTTCAAACCATGGAGTGGAAATGGTGGATGGTGATATATTGTTCACCTTTTTATGTCATGCTAAAATTTGGAATCACTCAATGGAACCAGTTGCTGATTGATTCAAAAGAGAGTTAGATTTTCAAAGCGACAAAAGAAAAGCAGTAAAGCATCACAAAAAGCAGAATCGGTTACAAATTTTGAGCTGAAGCCAAAATGAACCCCAGATCTTACCTCTGATGCAAGGGGCTGGCCATTTTTAAACCAGCTATATGAGGGGCTTGGCTTCCCAGTTGCTTCACATTCCCAAACCAATGTGTCATAAAGAGAGAGAGAGGCATTCTCAATGCTTTTATTCCATTCAGGAGGTGCTGTTATCAATGGAAAAAAACCCACAAATTTATTGTAACTTTATTGTAGGCATCTTTACCCTAAAGCCTTGGAACAAGAGACAAATTAAAACATAAATTCAAATAAATAAGCTTATCAGAACAGCCTACTGTTTACTTCTTCAGGAGAAATGTTGTGTGTTATGAAGGTGGTCATTTCTCTGTTGTTGACTTTCTTTGTCTGTGACATTTATGTGTTATATGAGGAATTAGTACAGAAATATACCGTATTTTTCGCTCTATAACACGCACCCAACCATAACACGCACGTAGTTTTTAGAGAAGGAAAATCCGTAGGCATGCCACCCGTAGGCATTCCCTCCATAACACGCACAGACATTTCCCCTTACTTTCTAGGAGGAAAAAAGTGAGTGTTATGGTGCAAAAAATACGGTACATTTAACAGTGGATATATAGCATAATCCAGTGTTAAATGTATAATAAAGACACGGGTGGCGCTGTGGGTTAAACCACAGAGCCTAGGACTTGCCAATCAGAAGGTTGGCGGTTCGAATCCCCGTGCTGGGGTGAGCTCCCGTTGCTCGGTCCCTCCTCCTGCCAACCTAGCAGTTCAAAAGCACGTCAAAGTGCAAGTAGATAAATAGGTACCGCTCCAGCGGAAAGGTAAACGGCGTTTCCGTGCGCTGCTCTGGTTTGCCAGAAGCGGCTTAGTCATGCTGGCCACATGAGCCGGAAGTTGTACGCCGGCTCCCTTGGCCAATAAAGCGAGATGAGCACCGCAACCCCAGAGTTGGTCACGACTGGACCTAATGTCAGGGGTCCCTTTACCTTATACAGCATAATAAAATCTAAAACCCCATTTGGAATGGCAGCGACCAGGAAATCTATGCTAAGACATATGCACACATTACCCTTCACTCTGACTTTAGTGCATTTTCACCCTGGTCTTTGAATCCATGTACACAACATCACCCACAATTACCCACAGTCCACTGGTATATATAATGGAGGAGCATCCCACTTCCCACCCAGCTACCACTTGCAGCCTGCCCATTACAATCCCCTTCATGTTTTCTTAGAATTCAGCCCCATTAAATTCAAATTCAGCCCCTTGTAAGTGGGTTAGGATCTCATTCATTTTAAAACAAGAGGAGGTGGGGGAGAGATGCAGGCTAATCTCCACAAACAAGAATAGGGGGGAATCTGTCTCACTCACTCATTTTGATTATGGAAAGTGCCAACACCAGATGGAGTGGAAACACATCATATGTGACGTGTGTAGCAGGATTTGTAAAATCAAAATGAAATGCGGCAAGGTAGAAAAAACAAAAACCAGTCTCAATGTATTTTAAGGCTGTAATGTGTGCTACCCTGGGTTGCATCCCATTATGACACCTGTGATATAATGTATTCCTTGATCAAGCAGAGGTTTCTGTTAGCAGAATGATGCAGGGGTATGATTTTTGCTCATCTCCCTTCACTCTGCAGTCCCCCGGCCCTCCAAAATCTGCTCCATAAGGCTGGGGGAATCTTTTAAACAGCATGATAGGTAGGAATAGTCTAATAACTGAGAAAGAAAGGGGGAGATTCATGAAAATTACATCCTACACCTACATTTTTTTACATTTTTTTGTCTCATTGCCCCTCTACTGAAAGATCCTCCTTTCCGTGGAGAAACACAATTGGAGAGTATCTTCTTTGTAAGCATTTGACCTTAGCTTTGCTTTCTGGCATAGGCAACATAATTTTGGAGTATAAGGAAAGAGCATAATTTTAAAGGTTTGAATACAAAGTGATTTCCTATACATCAATTGACTTTTATTGGTTACATAGAATTGTAATGCAGGAATCTTTTGCCCAGCTTGGGGCCCGAACGCATAACCCTGAGAATAAGAGTCTCATGGTCTATGAACTGAGCTATTATGTTCAGTAATGGAGCTTTATGGAACTATCAGCCTGACCCATAGACTGTAGGCAAAAGCTTTGGTATGGGGCTTGAGATAAAGCTGGGGGTGGGTGGGGTGGAAATAGAAAATCAGAAAACACAAAAATGAATGCTCTTCTGAATCCCCTGCCCCCTGCAATAATTTCCCAGCTCCTTCTTCCAGCCCAATCATCAATCCATCCACTTCTTTTTCTTGCTTGGAACACTGAACTGTTTTAAGCATGGGTGGCTCTAAATGGTGGCAAATGTGGGTATTTTCTCAGGTACCAATAAAAGGTCCACTGCCTCAAGGTTTCTATTTCCATTTTGTACCGGTTTTGCTTGACCTTTAATTATCTTGAAATAAAATATATAAAGAAATAAAATAATTGTCCAGTAGCACCTTAGAGACCAACTAAGTTTGTTCTTGGTATATGCTTTTGTGTGCATGCACAGAGAACAAACTTAGTTGGTTTCTAAGATGCTACTGGACATTTTTAAATAAATAAATAAATAAATAAATAAATAAATAAATAAATAAATATTGACTGCGTAAGACCAACACGGCTACCTGCCTGTATCTTGAAATTGATTAAGATTCATTGCAGTCAGCCATATCCCTAAATATTTCACCTTTTTGCCTAATTCTTTGCTTACCTTCCCCGTTTCTAGGACATGCTGACAGTGCCTTTTCCAAAAAGCCCTCCACCATCACCACAAACCACTGGGATCTTCTTCCTTGTTTAGTCCTGTCTTTCCCAACCTGTTGCCCTCTATCTGTCTGGGGGAACTCAATTTCCATAATCCCCCACCAGCATAGCCCATGGTCAGGAGTCATGGGAATTATAGCCTGAAAATCTGCTGGGCACAAAGTTAAGGAGCTCTGTCACGGATAAACGGGGGGAAGGTAAAGGTTAAGGGACCCCTGACCATTAGGTCCAGTCATGACCGACTCTGGGGTTACGGCGCTCATCTCACTTTATTGGCCGAGGGAGCCGGTGTACAGCTTCCGGGTCATGTGGCCAGCATGACTAAGCCGCTTCTGGTGAACCAGAGCAGCACACGGAAACACCTTTTACCCTCCCGCCGGAGTGGTACCTATTTATCTACTTGCACTTTGATGTGCTTTTGAACTGCTAGGTTGGCAGGAGCAGGCACTGAGCAACGGGAGCTCACCCCGTCGCGGGGATTCGAACCGCCGACCTTCTGATAGGCAAGTCCTAGACTCTGTGGTTTAACCCACAGTGCCACCCCTGTCCCTTAACGGGGGGAAGAGGAGATGACAAAATTTATCTCAGCCACTTAATATTTTGTATGTATGAAACCACTTTCCCCCTCCATTTTTCTTTGTATTTACCTTTGTAGCCCTAGGATTCTATGAGCTACATTTTTAGTCTACCACTGATGCACAATATTTCATATTCACTGAATTCTGAACAACATTTCAGCTCACCAGTCATTTTATTATTTTTGTCCTTGATTTCTTCCTGTGAGGACTAAACAAAGGGTGTAAGTAGTATTTCTCAATAGTGCTGGTATTCTATCTGGAAATAATTCAATTTTCTCACCATATATAAGCAGCTGGCCTTTTGCAGCATTCCTTCCCCGAATGTTTCCTGCAATGCATTCATAGGAGCCTTCATCTTCTTGCTGAAAGTCTGGGATTTCAAGGATTCCTTTGGATGTGTGGATTTTTCTAGCCAATGGGCTACCATCAGGTTTCCTCCAGATGATACTGGGAACTGGACTAAATGAATATAAGTCATTAGAAAACGTAAGAGCCTACGTAATACTTTTTATATGAAGGGAGAAAGTAAATCCTTGAACTTTTGAAATTATCAGCAACCACCAAAAAACTTAAGAAGTTATTTGATGTTATATACAGTATAAGGTGGTGGTGGGGGAGAGGTTCCATTTCAAACTGAAATACACAACTATTCCTAAAATCTGTCAAGGCTCCATTTTCCAAATGTTTGGTGCTACTGAGAGCCTGTGAGGTGCAGTGGTTAGAGTCTCGGCCTAAGATCTGGGAGATACAGGTTTCAAATCTCCCCCTTGGCCATGAAGCTCACTGTGTGACCTTGGGCCAGTGACTGCCTCTCAGCTTAACCAACCTCACAGTGTTTGTTGTGGAGATTACATGACGATGGGGAGAACCATGTTCCTCATCTTGAGCTCCTCAGAGAAAAAGGTGGGATGTGAATGCACTAAGTAAATGATTTGTAGGGAAATTGAAAAGGGAGAGCAGCTGTTTGCAGTCATTGCACAAAACAGACTTGAGAAGGAATCCAGAAATATACTTTTACCCGTATGGTAGAATTTCCAAAAAGCTCTAACGTTGCAATTGTAAATTGCCAACATTGTAAAGACTGTAAACTGTAAAGACTGTTGATGTTATCCAGGCATGAGATTTGATAGGATACAGCTTACTTTGTCAGGTGTAAACTGCAACCCATGGATTTCCACAAATATACACACACACACACACACACACACATGCTTGCAAACATGACATGAAGCATGATGTTTTATTTTCACAATAAGCCTGCTTAATGACAAGATCTAGGAGTAGAGATCCTAGAAGCCTTGCTACTGTTGCTGAGATGCACTTGAAATGTCTAAGAGGAAGCAAAGCACAGCGTTGAAGGTGCCTTAAAGATAATCTAACTCAAATCCATCCCCTCAGGCAGGAACAAGAAATGTGAATCTGCAGAGAGAATAGCGCAGAGAAGGAAACCACACGCAAACTCACCTCAAACTGGTTGCATTTTACAACAAACAAAAGCTTTACTCTGTTTGAGTGGATCACTACAAATCAAACCTATGGAACATTAGACATGACACTAAAAGAGGAAGCTGAGAATAATAAATTACAAGCAAAAGGCAAAGGAGTGATGAGCAGAAGGAGGGGCCTAGAGAGACTGGAATAAGGAGAACTTTTATCGACAAGGGAGAGCAATGCTTTGTTTTGCATTTTTATAGCTTTTTATCATTTTAATTTATATTTAGATCAATGTTCTTTATATGATAAAACACTCAAGTGTGAACATGGCTATAAATACTTCTAGAGTTTCTGGCAACATCAGAAAACACACAAGGCTCACTTTCTTGATTTATTATGTCACCAGAACACTTTGAAATATTAATAGTCTTGCATTTCACGGCAGCCTTTCATGCTCCTGCAAAGGAAAATAAGCTGCTTTGCTGCAGCAGAAAAACTGAAAAATGAATGCCTTCAGAACAGCTTTTAACAGAGACTTTGAGGCAGTGTTGGCAATAACGCTGTTGCCGCCGCTGCCACAGAAAGAAATATGCAAAGTTTCAGATGTGATGCAAATCTATCTGACACAAACTGTTCTGATTCATGTAAATAATCCCAATAAAAAGTGTTGGTTGGGTAGATGGTGGCCATTGTCTGGCTCTCCATATTTTATTGAGCAACTTGGGGCTTTGAGTTTGCACAATCCACTTCCAAGGTGCAGTAGGAAGTAGGCACATGGGCCAGTGTCCCACTACATGGAATCAGCTGCAGGTTTTACTAGTGTTTGAATCCTGAATAATATTGTATAGAAGAAGTGGTTCCCAACTGGTCATTCGTGGACCACAGGGGGGCCTTGTAACCCACCCAAAGGGGTCTGTGGCACCATTCACATAACAAAAACTACCATAGAGATAACAAAATTTTCAAAAGCAGGAGGTCCATGGCTTTGCTTTTGAAAAACAGGAGGGTCAGCCTACACTTGAGTAGGCATGTTCTCTCCCTCCTGGTCGATCGTTTGGGAGCTTCAAAAGCTTTCTTCAGCCTGAACATCACAGCAACTGATGCCAACAGACATCGGCACACTTAGGGATCCGCCGAGTTTGTGCACCTTGCATGACAGAGCTCAGCAACTCAGCATTTTGGCTAATCTACTTTATTTACATATAAACACACACGGAGCACTGCAACATGGCTCCCTCTCTCTCTAGACAGCAAAGAGAGAAAGAACAAAGGACAATAGTCCCACTTCATGGAACACAATAACACAAACATCCTGTCTTTGTCACTTCCCACTCTGTGGAGTCAAAACATACACCGTCATGTGAAAGACAACAATCCCATGACTGCAATCATGGAGCAGGACTTCTAACTCTTAGCTAATTGGGAACCACTGCTATATGGAGATAGAAACCAATAAGCAGAAGTAATATTATTCTTGTAGCAGGTGTGCATTTGTTTTTCTCCTTCCTCAAGGAAAACACTCCCAAAAGGAGCAGGTTGAGGGGAGGACCATGTGTGTGTGTGGGGGAGCCCTGATGGATCTTCATACAAAGCTCTTCAACCTTTGTATAAGGAGTGTGGGCAGGTAAGGTGGTTGGGGAGAGAAACAGCAGGTTCACTGAGGCATTATTGGGTTAAGGATACCCTTTAGTGATTTGCCAGGCAGTAGGACTGGTGGGACTTATGGGGGATGTCCTTTAAGGCCCAACATGCACATTTTGTGTGAATGCTGGACAGTAGCACCCAGATTGGAATTCACATTCAAGGCTCACCTAGTAATCAAGCCCCCCGCTGCTGCCCAGTTTGCTGGGGAGTCACCGTCTGCAACTGTATGACATGCTAAAGGATCTGAAGGGATGCTGCTCTACCAGAATTAACTAAAATTCTCACTTGTCTGTACTTTCTGAATTTGGTTGATTGGTTAAATTGTTTGCAGTTCTTCCAAGCTGTTATATTAAGAAATATGGCCATTATCCTAATGTTTCGTCTCATGAGTCTTCTTGGCAGGTGTGATCCATTGTAAGTACAACATCTTTTCCCGGGGCTCTGCACTTTTGAAGCACTCTGATATTTAAGCAATACTATCTTCCTATCAGTTTTGTACAGTGGATGCTCGGATTGCAAATGTGATCCATGCGGGATGCACGTTCGCAATCCGTCTGCTCATGCACGGGTTGCGATTCGGCGCTTCTGCACATGCACAAAGCGCAATTTAGCGCTTCTGTGCATGCACGACCGCCAAAAACCGGAAGTAACCGTTTCCGGTTCTTCCGGGTTTCAGCGGTCCGCAACCCAAAAAAACGCAACCTGAAGCGGCTGTAACCCGAGGTATGACTCTATAACATTTGAATTGTTTATGTTTGTGTTATATTTTAGGGGGGTGTTACTGGTTGCTCTGAATGCTATTTTATAGTGGAATGATGGGGTATAACTTGTTTTACTAAATAAAACAAATACAATTGCTTAACCTTCTGGCTTTTTGCTTGTGGAAATCCAAAACACCTTTCCACTGGAGAACTTGGGGCTCATGCTACTTTTGTAGACTTGGCCCAGACCTAATCAATGTCTACAGAATTGAAAAACCCACAACTCTACAGTATTGTGATCCTACAAAGCTGCTTTATTCTGTGCTAGACAACTAGTCTATTTCAGGAGCAAGGAACCTCCAACCCACAGATGAAACTTGGTCCACCAAGAGTTTGAATTTGGCCCACAAGGCCTTCTTCCACCAACCATACCCATGTATCTCACACCTGACACAAGAGCATTCTCTCCTGACACAGTTTTGCAGAGCCAAAAAGCAGCCTGGCCACTCCATCTAGTCCAGTAGGATCTATTCTGACTGGCAAACATTTCAGACAGACATATTGTTAGCACCAGTACCTGCAGGGACAACTCAGATAATATTGTAAACTTGGGTAACAATTATGCTGCCCAATGAGTGGAAGAGCTGCTACTCAGAAGTAGGGCACTCCATGCAAAAGGACCCGGGTTCAGTTCCTGACATCTCCTGGTAGGTCTGGGGTAGACTAATGCCTGAAACCTAGGAGAGCCACTGGGCTCTTCCTTAATCCATAAGTGAATGGAATGAGGGGGGAAAGACTGCAGTATGTGAAAAAATGGCAGGGGAACTGTTCTCAGGTTCTGTGACCAGGGAAACTCTTCCCTCTGTGAGAGTTTTCAAGAATAAAATGGTGCCTCTTGAATTCTAGCATTTCATGCCATTGTTGGTACTAGCTATTGGGTGTGTTTGATCTGTCCCCAGCTAACGCTGTAACTAGAGATCCTGGGGACTTGGCTTGAAACCTGATCCATGCAAAGTTTGTGTTCCATCCAGCCCTTCACTGTCAGTTGTTATTTTTCATTTCTAATGTAGACTTGGGCATCCATACCAAGAAGCGCTGCTCTAATTGGAACTCGTTTTTCAAACTTCTATCATCTCTTGTATGACTGTGAAACATTTTCTGATCAGGTCAAAGCAGAGATGTAATTGGAGTAGACTTGTAGTAGATTGATATAGATCATGGGTGGCATTCTTGAGGGTATTACAGGCTTTTAAACCAATGTCACATATTTTAGCCACAGGCAAATGACTTCTTTTCATTAAAACTGGTTACAGAATTTGATTCCAAGCCCATCGTCGATTTTGATGGTGTTTTGTTTTGTTTGTTTAAAAACAGCAGGAACTCTCAACAATTAAATTAAAAACACTCATTTTAGTAGAGGATGGGGGAAATTAAGAACTCACCACCTGCACTTATCTTACCCAGAAATGAGCCATTTACATACTTTTCTAAGCTCTGTAAACTGCACAGTCTTTTTAAAATGTGACTTCTGGAATAAGACAAAGTTGGCAATGAACCACCAAAGCTAGAGGCGGCACTCCATGAGGAGAAGCCTCTTCTGTCAGGCTGTCAGCTCAGGTTTACTGTGTCCTGCGATGAGGCTGTCCTCTTGTTTCCTTTTCCATATCAAATACTCATAATTACTTCCTCAGGGATCTTTCCCAACAAATCCTTTCCTCCTCCTCCTCCTCCTCTCCCTTCTCCCTTTCCTTCTTTTGTGTGTGCCTGTGTATTTTTATTCTTTTCCATGAGACTAAAGCTGTATGACACATAAAGGCAGTATGTGCATTACCATTGCTTTACTTAGATAAGTTGTTGCGTTAAACACTTAGCTGTGCTTTATTCTCTCCCAAGGATAATGGCTTTGTGCTGAGCTGCAAGAAATGATACAAGAATCAAGAGAGTGATAAGGAGTTCTAGGCAGGGGTGGATTATCAATTGTGCTGCAGAGTAGGGCGGCCCCAACTAAACCAGGACACTTTGCTGTGGTATAATATCTGGAATTCCCATTGCTGCCTGCATTTGGGTTCATGCATCTTTGCTGCAACTCTCCATCTGTTCCCTTTGCGCTAATAGAAGGCAAGCAGAAGCCATAATCCCAGTATGACAATGTATAGAGAAATGGTAGGCTGCTTATCATGAAGAGGAGAATATCTTTTGTACTGCAGAAATATTGAGGTCAGGCTGTAGTAGACAGGAACAAAGAGGATTCTCTCTGAATGTGTATGGATATGCCCATTTGACAGGTGAAGGCTAGCAAATGAGAACATGTGGTGCATGCTGCAAAGACAGGATGCCTTTATATATGGGTCAACAGATGGATTCAGGGGCCTTTTACCTGATGAGTATTAGGATATTGCTGAACAGTTTTCAATATTAGAATATTGCTGAACAGCTTTCAATATTATCTTGCTGAAAAGAAACCAATTCCACAGGTTCCACAAACTTCCTATTGTCCCACAACATCACACCCAAAATGCAGCGTTCACATGTTTTCGTGTGTGGAGGAAATGTACAAGATGCTGACACTGAGAAAGCTTGTGTGTCTCCTGGACAACATGAAGGCTGTGTTTTGGTTCCAAACAGCTGGGGAAGAAAAGAAAGTGCAATGAATTTGTTTGTGCTGTTCAAAGAAAAGCCCAAAGCCAACACTACGTCACTTAGCCAATCCCCAGCAATTCTGGGTAGAGACTATTATCACAGAGTGCTGTGTGGGATCAATAAGGATGCTTTAGGAAGTTGATCTTTATGAATTTTGATATGAATTGACCTGATCTGGTGTCAGGTAGCCAGGCAAGGCTTACCTTCCCCCTCTCTGTAGATAAAGCGTGTTCTCCTTCATGGAGAGCACATGTTGCGGTGGGGGCCGACAGGGCACTCCAAAGTTGTGGGGCGGGCTAATCGATCATTGGCCACTGTTGTGATTGGGCTTCCCTTGTTGTTGGGAAGAAGTTAATGTTGCCATTTGTTGATTGACATCCAGAAATGTTAAAACTCCCTGCATGAGGTGTAGAGCTTCCTCTTTTCGCCCCGTGCATCAGATTGCCTGTCCCTCCCTCCCTCCCTTTAGGGTTCTTTGCTTTGACCTTGCTATGCCTGTCATGGGGTCGTCTGCTCTTGGGGCAGGGGCCCAGTAGGAATTTTGTCTATCTGGCTGATTGGCTGGTGCCATTTGGTTTTTGCCTACTGCGTAGCAAATCGTCACAACTTGTAAGGTTGCAGTTAGGCATTGGTTTATGGTTTGATTGGTTGAGGGGCATGGATTGGCTGTGCCTGCCCCTCTAATGCGGCTGCTGCAAGGGATTCTGTTAAAGGAGTACAGGGGCTCACTATTGCTTTTGTCCGAACCCTGTCAAGGGGCTAGAGCCACATAAGAGCTCCTGGTTGCATTTGGGGAGGGCTGAGGGCAGGCTCCCTGCTCCGTCGCCCCCCCAAATGTATTCCCCCTTTCTGACTTTCGCAGGCGTGCGGAATGTCAGTCTGTCCCCCACTGGGGGGGGGCAGATAGTCACAACCAATGCCTAAGCAACCACTCACATTTTTGTATTTTAATAAAGTTGTGGCCAAAATTATGCCAAAAACCTTAAACAAAATTTCTGTGTGATGTGTGAGTTATTTGGGGTGGCCCTGGGGATCTCGACACACAACAGCACAAAGTGAAAGCAGTCTTTTGCAGCAAGAGAGAGGTTTCTTGAACACAGCACGAGCATTCAGGATCCGTTCTCCTCACCATATGATCCCTCCACCACTGAGCCTTCCGAGAAGCTACCCTATCCAGATGCCGGGCTCTAGGGGCTCATGGCCTGATCACTTTCTAGTGAGGAAGATTCAGCCAGCTCTCTCTCTTCCCGTTCCTCTCCCCTTGGTTGTTCTTTTCCCAGCCTAGCCCAACTGTCAGTTTATGAACTGTGTTCTTCCACAAAGCATTGCTCTAGGTCGATATTATCCTCCTGCTCCAGAGGAGCTTCAGGATCAGGCCCTTGCACAGAGGGAGATGGCGGTTCCCACCATTCTTCCTCAGAGCAATACACTTTAGTCCGGTTCCTGACATCTGGTCAGAATCTATGAACTGATCTTCCTGGACTGGACTAATGGAACTGGACTAATGGACTAATGGATCAGAACTGAATCTGCACTTCTAAGATGTTTCTATGAAGTTCTTGACTGATTACCGGTATATATCATCAAAATACACTTCATAATATGTATTTTGCAAGAAAAATACAGTTTTAAATGCCTATTTGGAAAGTAAAAAATACTTATTTGAAAGTTATTTAAATGTACATTTTTGCAAAAAAATAAAAAATAAATAAACCCCAGGTCAATGCAAAAATGGGATGGAGCCAAATTATGCACACAGGTCATATCTGCATATACATTTAAAGCAGTGTCATACCAATTTCAACAGTCATGGCTTCCCCCAAAGAATCCTGGGAACTATAATTTGTTAAGGCTACTCTTAGAGTTGTTCATACATTCCTAGAACAATATAAGAACAACTACGAAAATAATGGCATTCACCTGGCCTCAGGTTCATGTGAAGAGGTTACAGTCATTTATACCCTTACATGGAAATGTCTTATATGAATCAATTGGACTCCTGAGTAAATATACTTGGAATGAGATTTTGGTTCTGAAGCTGTGGCGACACATGACTCTCAATTCATTATGAAAGGCCTGCTTAGCAGTGATCCATTGCAACTAAGAAGTGGAAATATTTTAACAAGGGGGAAAAAGAACTCTTGCAAAAAGACCACATTAAAATTTCATATCCAAAGAGAGAGGTTTTGCTACTGTTCATTTTAATAAGAGTCCATGTTTTATGAGATAATTTAAAGACACTGGAAAAACAGTGTTTGAATTAAGGGCAGATTTCACTTTATTACTTCAGTTCTACAAATACCCATTAGTAAGTAATTCCATACTCTAGTGTTTATACGTTGTGTCTAATAATATAATCAGAAAAAATAACCTTTGCTAACAACAGTATATTGTATGTTTCTCCCCTGATACTGGATGCGATAGTGATTCGGAAGAAAAGCATATAACTGGGCAAAATATGCTTGAAATACTTATGGGATACTTTTCGACATGAAGTTAATATTTGCAATATTCAAACTTTACAGGGTTTTTCAATTATGCCAGTCCAATTTTTTAATGAGAAATTTCAAAGCAAAATTTCAATTCCCATTTTGAAGAACAAACCCTGAAGACGTTCAGAACTGGAATTCTTGCCAGAAGCTTGACTGCTTTGATTTAGGCCAGCTTCAACTTGAATTTCCCGCAAGCTGTCAACTTTCAGACACTAAAATGTTATTGCAATGTACCCAATGCTGGTGAAGTCTTGTTTGGCCACCCTAAGCACATTAGGGGGGTTCTCTGAACCCTATGTAGTATATTTGGAGAGGGATTGGGAGGGAGGGGACGCACATGAGAAGTGGGAAAGGAAATTCTGTTGCATAGCCAAAAGTCCTGGTGCAAGTACTTCTAAAATGGTAAATGGCATACTCCTGCTCCAGAAAGGATTCAACACACCCCTCGAAAACCTGTTCCCAATTTTGGCAGCGATTTTACCCACCGAAACATTCCACTTTATCACTTAAACAGCTTGGTCATATCTTTCCCAACCACACCAAGGTGCAAGAGTGGCACAGCTCTATATCTTTATTTCCTACTTCTTGCCTTAAAGCACTAGCTTAAGACTTTTAAAAAAATAATTGTAATATTGTCCTGCCATGTCCAGTCTGTAAACTGTCAATATAATAATAATAATAATAATAATAATAATAATAATAATAATAATAATAATAATAATTTATACCCTGCCCATCTGCCAAATTATTTATACCCCCGCCAGCTTCCCAAATTTTTTTATTATAATACTGTAATACATCAAACATTAAAAGCTTCCCTAAACAGGGCTGCCTTCAGATGTCTTCTAAAAGTCTGGTAGTTGTGGTTCTCTTTGACATCTGGAGGGAGGGCGTTCCACAGGGAGGGCGCCACTACCAAGAATGCCCTCTGCATGGTTCCCTGTAACTTGGCTTCTCGCAGTGAGGGAACCACCAGAAGGCCCTCAGCGCTGGACCTCAGTGTCCAGGCAGAACGATGGGGGTGGAGATGCAGCTTCAGGTATACTGGACCGAAGCCGTTTAGGGCTTTAAAGGCACCAACACTTTGAATTGTGCTCGGAAACGTACTGGGTAGAATCATGTTTCACTACTTTCCTGGAGATAGCATACTTTATGGTAATTTTTTGAGTAATACGTGGCATTTTGCAACTCCTTTGTAGTGGCACAGTTGTACTACCATAGCTTGCTTCATTAGTGTACTGTACTTTTTTTATTATTCCCTGTGACAACGCAGCACATGATGCCCTCTGTCCTCAGTCTGACCTGGTTTTTGCATTTGCATTAGTGTAATCTGTGGTTTGGTTGCAAGTTGGATATAATTGCAGATGTCACTGTGGTACTGATGTTTGCATTATGCTAATAATAGTATTAATGAGGCCATGTTTCCTCATTTTAAAGATGCAGATAAAGGGGTGTTTTTTGGCATGATAGCCACTGATGCAAACACAGCTTTGTGTAAAAGGAATTACAAGATCTCAAATGTGTTATGCTTCACAAATAATTAAGACACCCCCCCGACACACTTCAGCATGAATAAGTGGACACAGTGCAGAAATGTGCATCTATGGCAGTGAAGATAAATCTATAATTTGTTTGCCTGAACGCTCCAAAGCATTGAAAGAACACTGGCTGCAGTCACTATTTTATTTATATCCTACAGAACAGGCAGCAGGCCCAGGAATCCATAAGTTACCAAATTAAAACAGAGAAGAAGAAAAATATTTTCTTCGAAGTGACAAGTCTAGTCACACTGGGCATCAATTTCAGTTTGACTGGAACAACGCAGGAATAGCCAATAAGCAAACCTTGTCTCTCCCTTCAAATGAAGGCGCATGCAGAATAACCCTCAGTCAATCATACAGTATCTGTGCTGCATCATTCATGTCACTCCTCTCAGGATACTTCACAATAAAATTAAATTTGCAGCTCAGATAATTATGACCATGCCTGGTTAAACAAATGAGACAAAGCAGAGATGAGAAAAGCTGTGCCGGTGGCTTTTGGCACCAAACGCTGACATGGGGTGGGGGAAATAAGTTCCAAAAGGGCATAATAATTAAGTGGTTCAGCCTTCCAGTTTTCCTGCTTGATTATTTAGGTCTCGGCCCTGAGCAAAATTGCATGTTTGCAAAGAGCTCTAACGGAATAAGGGTACTTAAGGGACTTCCTCACACTGCATACTCCTGCCTGGCAACTGGGCTCCTATGCTAGGACACAGTTAGGAGGGCCGCATGCAGAATAATTATAATTATAATTATAATAATAATTTTTATTTATACCAGCCCAAGAAGCAAGGCCAACACACAACAACACAGGAAAATGAAAGTAACCACAACAAGCTAGAAGGTAAAGTCTTCGCTCCAACCCATAATAACTGGATACAATGTTTAACTCTACAGTTACCAATTACTACAATGACCAAGTAAAAGAAAAGGGGGGAGGGAGCGGTCACTGACCTCCCACCCTGGCCAATGTGCCCAGCAGGACTTAGGACATTCTACCCAGCCTGGACTCTCCACACAACCTCCAAAGGATTGTTCTGTCCCTTTTTTCGACTGAACCAAAACCCTAGGATTGGGTTAATTTCAAGTTTATTCTCTGTTGCTACATTATTTTCTTGGCAAATTCAGCTCCAGCTGTGATATCTGTGGTCTATTATGACAAATCGTTGCTTTCTTTTTAAAAACCTAAACTCTGCTGTGGTTGTAATTTGGGTAAGTCTCCCTCTCCCCCCCCCCCTGCGGCTCCCTAATTGGTCTTTGTTCTGTCAGGTATTTCACTATAATTGTGTCTTCTGCTGTCAAATAATATAAAAGACAGCAAAAGCTAAATTAATCCTTTGACCTTCAGCTTTTGAAACTAATTCCACTAAGAGATAATGCACACAATTTGTGTTTTCCCTCATAACAAGGAATAAGAAGGCGGCAGGGCTGAAATAGCATTTATCTGCTGGACTCTCTTTCCAAATATTCCATCTAACACTTATGAAGAAACTTTTATGAGGAAATTTTACTCTCTAGAAAATGCTCATTGTGGGGTTTTTGTTTTTTAAAATCAGACCAAAATATTTAGTCATAATACTCTAGAGAAGTCACAGTAAACCTAAATATATCTAGGAATTGGAACAGGAACCTGACATTTCAGATGTGGTGTCTTGCCAAGAGGATTGGAAAGAAGCAAGCTAGCTGGTGAGAAAATGCTTCCTTATTTATTTTTTAAGCATTTCACATCTTAAAGATGTGCAATTTAATTTGTTTCCTCACCCCAGTTTAAGCTTTTCTTTAATGTGGGTCAACTTGAAGAGCTGACACTACATTTGCAATGATGTTTAAAACAACAAAGCAAATTGATTTTCTGATTGCCCTAATTATTTCCTATTTTAAAAATAAATAAGAGATGGACACATTTTCCCTAAACCCAAATGAAGATGTGAGACAATATATGGGTGAATATGGCTACAACTTTATTAATACAGCACATTTGTAAAACAAATAAGGCCTCTTCACTGCTGTTAAAGGTGATGAGAAGGATGGGTCTCATCCTTGTTGGGTACCCATTGATGGTTCCTGGCCTGAGAGAAGTCGCTGTATGATTCCCTCCTCCTCACAGGCCTCTGCTCCTCTTTTTCAAGGAGCTGAGGGTGCTACAAGTAACAGCATTAACCACACACTGCCAAACCTTTGCGACTAACAATGCTACCTATGCCTAGGGACATGCCTGTCCCAGTTCCCTTGCACCAGTCAACCATGATGCTTGGCTCGGGCACTCCTCCCTGCACTGCAGTGGTGGACCACACTTTCTGCCTGTTGTGTAGGCCAGCAATTTCTCTGCTTGGAAAACTCAATGGTAAGAATATACCCATCCATCATGACAAGAGGTGGGCAGACTATTCAGCACAATTCAGAATGGCACTCAGGAGCTTTCTTAGCGCTTGGATAACGCTAACAGCTCTTTCCCAGCTTGTTTTGTAAGCGTATATTTGCAGGTGATGCAGAGACAACACACATCATTGTACTTTCCACTTGGAAATACACAAGCGTCCAGAACTCTGAGTTGTTCCTCAGAGTGAGGAAGAGGAAAAGAGGTAAAGTCAAGGCACAGGCACTTCTGCTCCATATCAGTTAACCAGTAAAGCGCTGGGAAGGTGAGGGAAATTAGATGTAGGAGCCATGGCAAGGATGAAGAGAAGGAGTGGAAATTTGTCACCCGCCTCACCCACTGCCTGAGGTAATTGTCTCCTCTTGCCTCATGGCAGAGCTGAGCGTGATTTTAATGGTATGGACTTTCACTCCAAAACTATAATTCAAGATGGAGCGGTTTCCCTTGGGAAGTTGTGGACTCTCATTCCTCGGATGCTTTTTCATGGATGCTTTAGCTGGGTTTCCTGCATTGCAGGGGGTTGGACTAGATGATCCTTGGGTCCCTTGCAACTCATACGATTCTATGATTCTAAGTCACGGGTGTCAAACACAAGGCCCACGGGCCGAATCTGGCCCACCAGACCTCGTCATGTGGCCCGTGTAGCCGCCGCCGCCCGCCAGCCTTCACCTTTTATTCTCGCTTTTTTTTTTGACACAAGAAAGCCGCCTCTTCAGCGCATGCGCGGCAGCCTACAAGCCAGAGAACGTCTGCCCTCTAGCGGCGCCGGCCGTTCTACACAGGAAACCTCCACTTTACATGCATTCAGGAAACCTCCACTTGTTTTTATATTGAGCACATGCCATCCTGTGATGTGACAGATCCAACGGCTGCCTGAACCCTTCTCTCCTGTACTGTAAGTACATATGATGTATGGGGGGGGGGTCTGCTTATAGTCCTACAGATACAACATAGTCCTACAGATACAACCGGCCCTTTGAAGGTGACCAAACTGCTGATGCGGCCCCCGATGAATTTGAGTTTGACACCCCTGTTCTACATTATCCATGTTTAATTAAGGGGGGGGGAGTGAAATGCATGCTTGATCTGAAGAACTAGTGTCCATATTGTAGTTATTTGGATCAAATTATCAGAAATTAAGCCTTATATGTTGAAGCATAGGTGTACTCTGAAGTTTAAAAGCCACCAGTTTTGCATAAATGGAACATAAAGTGGGACAGCAGAAGCATTTGCAGTAGTTTTCATAAGTTTCTCATACTGAAGGATTTAATACCATTGGTAAAATGTATACACACACACACACACATTCTTAAAAATCAGCATTCTTTCAGAAAGATATATTATAGTTTTGTGAGAATGAATGCTTAGCTGGAGGAGCTTGGTTATCAGGAAACTGCTAACAACCTATTAAAAGTTGACATGAAAAACCAATGACTTGGTGGAAAATTCACCCATTCCCCACAGCCTAACAGCAGGGATACAGCAGGAGGGTTGTTTGGGCAGCCTCCTGCTCTGGTGAGATGGTATATTTGTCCTCTATAAGGCAGACCTGCAGGATTTCTAAAATTTAAAAAACCTTTCTATGACCATAGGATATCACTCAAATCCAAATCAATACCCATTTGGTAGACTATTTGAGAAATGTCCTTATTTTATTACAGCAAACAAGCATTGCGATTTTTTATTTTTACTTTAGAAAAAAATAAATGAAGAACCTTACTTTCCAAGGGCAAAGCATTCCAGTTTAACGGATGAGCCTTTTGCTGCCAGTGTTGTTTCTGGAAAACGCACTTCAATCTTTGGTTCATACTCCCCCATCACACCTGTTGAACATCAAAACAGGGAGCGCTACAGTTGTGCCTCAGACCTGTCCTACTACAACAGATTATCAGTGTGACATTAAAAATTGTGGCCTTACTTCTTCTTATGGAAGCTAGTAAATGTCTTCCAGTGAGAACATGAGCAGGCTACTGTGGAAAACTTCATCACCATGCAAGTGCTTAGTATGAAATCTACAAATCAAATCATACAAGTGACTTCACCTTGACCTCCTGAACCATATTGTGAAAAAGAAGCTAGCATTTGGCAGTTGTCATGCAGCACATTCTTTTTCAAATTCCTAAGATGGCTTGATTTCTGTAAAAATGCAGCCCTAAAGTCGGATGTCTTTCACACTCCAACCCTTGTGAAAAATGGGTTTCCATCTGAGAAACTGGGCAAACCCCTCATTAGATGAAATTGCAAAACATTTTTGTTCATACCTTCCACCGCATATCATTTTAAGCCTTTCTTCAACTAGATCCCATTTCCACTGAATTTAAAGTATTTTTTTCTGCTTTTTTCTCTTTTTAAATACATATTCAAATGCTTTAAAAATATTTTTTTTCATATAGATGTAACAGTATGCCACCAGGCTGCACAACTTATTACTCACCAAGCACATTAACCATGTAATATAGATGTGCTGAGCAAACACCTATACTTTATGCAAGGGACGCGGGTGGCGCTGTGGTCTAAACTACTGAGCCTCTTGGGCTTGCCAATCAGAAGGTCGGTGATTTGAATCCCCATGATGGGGTGAGCTCCCTATGCTCGGTCCCTGCTGCTGCCAACCTAGCAGTTCGAAAGCACGTCATAGTGCAAGTAGATAAATAGATACTGCTCCGGCAGGAAGGTAAACAGCGTTTCTATTCGCACTCTGGTTTCACCAGAAGCTGCTTAGTCATGCTGGCCACATGACCCAGAAAAACTGTCCGCGGACAAACATCAGCTCCCTCAGCCAAGTAAAGCGAGATGAGCACCACAACTCCAGAGTCTTCTGCTACTGGACTTAACTGTCAGGGGTCCCTTTACCTTTTTATACTTTATGCAGGTTAAAAATGAGGAGATTACTCAAACTGCTGGTAAGAAAAATCTCTGGCATCTCAAGCATCTGGTATATATCTGAAGGGGGAGCACATCAGTGGGCCTGACAGATCTCCAAAGGTGTAGTCCTGGCGTTCTGCAGCAGGGAGCCAATGCTACACATGTAGACTTCCTGTCTGATTTCGGGGTTCTGACTCACGTAGGTAGTTTATACAAGTTTTGCTGCTCCCTACACCACATACCTGCTCCTGCCGTCACCTATTCTGCCACCATTGCATGCCCTGCCACATCCTCTGCTGGTGGAGAAGTGGCACCACCATCGGCACTGATTTTGGACGAGTTTGTCAAGATTTTGCATGATATCTTTCCCCAAATTGTGTCAGATCTTGCACACTCTGCCTCAAATGGCTCTCTCCTCCACTCCCTACCTTTGGGTTTCTTTTTTTTTTTTTTTTTCCATTTTCCTGAGTAGTTTCTTTTTTTTTTTTTCCTATATTTTTATTGAATTTTAGCAACACAAAAAAGAAAAACTTATTTGTATCCCATTACATC
The DNA here is from genome assembly GCF_964234715.1 of Podarcis melisellensis. Taxonomy (NCBI): domain Eukaryota; kingdom Metazoa; phylum Chordata; class Lepidosauria; order Squamata; family Lacertidae; genus Podarcis; species Podarcis melisellensis. The sequence goes on from NC_138529.1 coordinate 91,806,042, forward strand.
TCATCTCTCTTCTCTGTTTAGACCTCCCTCAACTTTCCCGACAATCTTTCGCACCCTCTATCCTATCTACACATTTCTTAGCTTCAACATTACCATTAAACGTTACAATTCTTTCTATGTTTCTCTTTGCGTAATGTTCCTCACTCTTTCACAAAGCTTCTTTGAGACACACTAACGTTGTCTGTTCCTCACATACGATTTCCAAATAATCCGTAAATTTCCCCCAGTTTTCCAAAAATTTCTGATCTTTTTGATATCTTATTTTGCCTGTTAATTTGTCCAATTCTGCGTAATCCATAAGTTTAGCCCTCCAGTCTTCCAGAGTCGGGACCTCTTTTCCTTTCCAATTCTGGGCCACCAGCATCCTTGCCGCCGTAATAGCATATTGAAAAAATTTACAGTCTTTCCTTATTATATCCCTTCTTGTTATTCCTAATAGAAAAATTTCCGGTTTTTTAACAAAATTATATCCTAATATTTTCTTCAGTTCACTGTGTATAGTCCCCCAAAATTCCCTTATTTTGCTGCACTCCCACCACATGTGCATGAATGTACCCTCCTTCTCTCCACACCTCCAACATTTATTACTGATTTTATACATTCTAGCTAATCTTACTGGCGTCAGGTACCATCTATACACCATCTTCATTGAGTTCTCTTTTAGGGAGACACAGGCTGTAAATTTTATGTTTTCGTTCCATATTTTGTACCAATCATCTATTTCTATGTTTTGTCCCAAATCTCTGGCCCATTGAATCATCGTATCTTTCACCCCCTCATCCATCGTATACCATTCTAACAAGATTTTATACATTTTTGAAATCACCTTATGGTTGTTATTCACTATTTCTATTTGAAATTTGGATTCTCTTTCTCTATACCCTTTTTCTTTTTCATCCCTCTTAAACATTTCGTTTATTTGGAGGTAGTGTAGCCAATCATAAACCTGCCCTTTTATTTCCTCGTATGGTTTTATCCTCCATTTTCCCCCTTCCTTCCTCACCAATTCTCCATAAGTCGCCCAGTTGTCTCTCATATTAACTTTTTTAACTGCCAACACCTCTAATGGGGACAGCCAATGTGGGACTCCGACTTCCAGAATGTTTTTATATCTATCCCATACCTCCAGCAAGGCTCTCCGAAAGATATGGTTTTCAAATGATTTATAACCCTTTTTCTTCTCCTTCCATAAATGGGCGTGCCATCCAGCTCTATTATCGAATCCTTCCAGATCTAACAGCTTTGTGTTTTTCAGGTTGATCCATTCTTTCAGCCAACATAAGCATGCTGACTCATAGTATATCTTTAAGTCGGGCAGGGCAAAACCCCCCCTTTCCTTTGCATCTATCAATAATTTATGTTTAATTCTTGGTTTTTTCCCCTGCCAAACATATCTTGCGATCAACCTCTGCCATTCTTTAAAAATCAACGTTCCTTTTAAGATCGGTAGCATTTGGAATAGGAATAACATTTTGGGCAATACTGACATCTTAATTAGAGAAATTCTGCCCCAAATGGATAATTTTAGTCTATTCCATATTATCAAGTCCTTCTTAATTTTATTCCATGTCGGTGTATAGTTATTCTGGTATAGGTCGATATTTTTTGGGGTCAGCCAAATTCCTAAGTATTTCACTTTTTTGACGATTTCAATTCCTGTTTGTTGCTGCAATTCTTCCGTCGCTGATTTCTCCATATTTTTAACCATGATTTTTGTTTTCTTCCTATTTATTATGAACCCCGCTACCTCTCCAAATTTCTCAATTTCATCCAATATTTCTGTAGCTGACTCCAGCGGATCTTCAGCCGTCAGCACCAAGTCATCTGCGAAGGCTCTTACTTTATGTTGGTCTTTTCCTACCGCCACCCCTTTTATTCTTTCTTTTTTCCTTATTGAGTCTAGTAACACCTCCAGAACCATGATGAATATCAATGGGGACAGTGGACAGCCTTGTCTAGTGCCTTTTGAGATTTTTATTTCTTCTGAAATCACACTATTTACTATCAATCTGGCTCTTTGCTCCGTGTATATCGCCTTTACTCCGTTGAAAAAATCGTTGCCCATATCCCTCTGTTCGATGTTTTTCAGCAGAAAGTCCCATGATACATTATCAAATGCTTTTTCAGCATCCACAAACATTAGCATTGCCTGCTTCTCATTCCTAGCAGACAGATATTCTATAATATTTACAATATTTCTCACGTTGTCTCTCATCTGTCTGCCGGGAAGGAAGCCTGCCTGATCTTCATGTATAATTCCTTGTAAAACCTTTTTCAGCCTTTCTGCCAGTATCCCTGCGAAGATTTTATAATCCGTATTCAATAGGGAGATTGGCCTATAATTTCTGACTTGCGTCAGATCTGCATCGTCTTTTGGAATAAATGTTATGAGTGCTTCTCTCCACGTCTCCGGAATCTCTTTCTCCTTCAAAATCATATTCATCACTTCTTTCATTGGTTGTGTCAGAGTTGTCTCTAGTTCTTTATAGTACCTTGCTGTAAAGCCATCTGGTCCCGGGGCTTTTCCATTTTTCAGTTTTTTGATTGCCTCTTTTATCTCTTCCAATCTTATTGGAGTGTTCAGTCTCTCTTGTGCCTCTGTTGGAATCTTCTGTACTTCTTTCTCTTTTAAATATCTTTCTATTTTCCTTGTGTTGTTCTTTTCTTTCCTTCTATACAGTTGTTTGTAGAAATCCAAAAATCCTTTCCTAATCCCCTTAGGGTTGGTTATCTCCTCTCCACCCACCTCTATTTTGTTTATTGTATTTCGCTCTTTTCTTTCCTTAGTCTGCCATGCCAGCCACTTCCCTGCTTTATTTGCAAATTCAAAATTCTTTTGTCTTAATCTTTTAATATTCCATTCAACTTCTTTGTTTATCATCATTTCGAACTCCTTTTGCAGCACTTTAATACTTTGTTTGATTCTGGCATTATTTGGCTCTTTTATCAGTTTCTGTTCGTTTTCCATAATTTGTCTTAATAGTTCCTTCTTTTCCTTTTCTCTATTCTTTCTTTTAATCGAATTCTGTTGGATAAAGTACCCCCTCATCACCGCCTTGCCTGCGTCCCAGACCACACTCTTCTTCGTTCCTTTGTCCCAATTATCTTCAAAATATTCTTTCAATTTCTTCTTCGCCTCTTCAATTACCTTTTGATCATCCAATAAGTAGTCGCTCATTTTCCATCTAAACGATCTTTCTTCCAAACTCTTGATTTCTATTTCCAAAGGACTGTGATCTGAGATTACTCTTGGTTGAATTTCTACCTGGGATATTCTCGGTGCCAGCTCATTTGATATCCAAATTTGGTCAATTCTGGACATAGATTCATTTGGGTCGGAGTAGAATGTGAATTCTTTTCTTAGTGGGTATCTCAGCCTCCAGATGTCTATTAGATTACAGCTCTTTATCATTTCAAAAAAAGACTTAGGTAACTTCCCTTCTTTTGAGCTGTTATTCCTTAGTCTATCCATTTCTAAGGAGACCACCCCATTCATATCTCCCATCAAAACTATCTTTTGGTCTGCAAATTCTAATAGTTTGTCCTCCAATTTCTTGTAAAATTCGGATTTATTATCATTTGGCGCATAGATCCCGACCACTATTATTTTTTCACCTTGCCAATTGATCTGAATTGCCATCATTCTTCCTTCATCGTCTTTGAATATTTGTTGGGCTTCTATTTTGCTTTTGACGTACATTACCACTCCTCTCTTCTTCTTTTTATCTGAGGATATAAATTCATTGCCTAATCTCTTATTAATCAGGATCCTTCTGTGACCCCTTGCGATGTGGGTCTCTTGTAGACAAATTATGTCTAAGTTTTTCTTCTTTAAAAATTGTTCCACCTTGTTGCGTTTTTTCTTTTCATTCAAGCCATTCACATTCCAGTTCCAGATTTTTAAAGCCATATTATTTTACTTAGATGTATTTAGATGCCTTCCTCCTCTTCTTCCTCCTCTTCCTCTCTCGCCTCTTCTTCCTCCTGTTTCTCGTCTCTCTGGCTGTTTTTCCTCTTTGTCTCTTCTCCTCCTGATGCGCCCTTATCCTCTTCCTCCTCTTCTGCCGTCAGCTCTTTGTATTTCCTTTGAAATTTACTTATCTCTTGCGGATTGGTCAGTCTGTGCCTTTTGCTCTTGTAAAAAAAGGAGATCCCCTCGGGGAACTCCCATTTAAATTCTATATTATTCTTTTTGAGAGTTTGGACTATTGCTTTATAGGGGTCTCTCCGTTTCAATAATCTAATTGGAATGTCCTTGAAAATGATTGTGTAGCTACCGTCTATAATTAGCCTTTTTTCTCTATTTTTTTGAAGGACCAAATTTCTCATGTCCCTATCTTTGAAAATTATGAGGCAGTCTCCTGGATATTTCTTCGCTTTGTTTGTTTTAACCCTCATTCTGAAGACGTTCGATATCATATTTGCTACTTCACCTTCCTGGAGTTCCAGCCACCGCGCCAGCTCTACTATTAACTTTTGTCTGATATTCTCATTCTGCGTTTCTGGTATCCCTCTCATCCTCAGATTTGCTTCCCGTTGTCGAAGCTCACTCATAGAGATGGCATCCCACATTTCTTCTTGGGTTTTGTTGGTCTCCTGGAGTCCCATCTTAGTTTTATCTTCTTCTCGCTTTAATTCTCTTATTTCCGTTTTTATCTTTTTCATCCCCTCTTCTAATGCTTGGGTTCTTTTAGATACTTCCTTAATTTGCCCTTTGAGTTCTCTTACTGTCTCATCTATTTTCTTATCCATTTTTCCAATTCTTGCGTCTACCTGTTCAATTTTTGATTCTAAGTTCTTTTCACTCTGTCTAATTTCGCTGAACATTTTTAATATTTCTGCTCTGAAATCAGATTCTTGTTTGGACCCCTTTCTTTCAGTTGGGGTCCCCCCCTCCCCTACCTTTTTCTGCGTGTATGACATTGTGAGATTTTGGTCTGATTCCGCTGAACCGTTTAAATTAAACCCAGTATACCGTTTTTCCCTTCTTCCCACTTCCCGGAGAACCAACTCCCCCCTCCCCCAACAGAAAACTCAATTTAGAAAAAGAATGAGGAAGTCTATATTCCAGTTCCCACTGTCTCCTTAAGTTTGCAGTCTTTGCGAATTTGGTCCAATTTTAGTCTTCTTACTTCTTGCCACCAATTAGGCTAATCCGTTAAATATGAGGATTCCAACTTCACTTCCAAAATTTGATACCCCAGTTCCCTTTTCTTTCTTTCTGAATCTTCTTGCCCCCAATTGGGCTAATCCCCCTTTCACTGTCTTCCAATCCTGTTTTATCTTCTTGCCCTCAATTGGGCTAACTCCTTTTGGCCGCGATTGAAATCACTTTCCAGAGGCTCCGGAAGCCCCTTAGACAGTGCTCTGTTTTTCGCTTCCAACCCAGTTCCGATGAGTCGGGTGGGTAGGAAGAATAAATGAAGTAGTGATATATTACAATAGTATATTGTGTTGCAGCTTCCTCCTCTACCGCAAGGGCGCTGTTAATCCTGCTAGCCAGGGGGGAGTGAGTGTCTTGAAAGGGCAAAAGAAGAGGAGAGCACCCCAAATCTCAAATCTCCGCTGTGTTCTAATAAGGATTTTCTCTCTGAGAGGGAGATAGGGAGGAACCTTTAGTATATTTTGTTTTGTCCACGTCTCTGCTGGGTAGTAAACCCCCTGTCATGCACTCCCCCTCTTATCCCCTCCTCCTTCTCCTGGTACGTGCTGACCGTGGGGGAAATAATGGCGTCTCTTATTTCTCTTATCTTCTCTCACGCAGTACTTTCAAAAGATCGCACTATCCTTTCTTTCCTTCTACCTTGTCACAGGCTGGGGAAACAGGGACAAAGTCCGTCCAGAGATTATATTGTTTCTTTTGGCTCTCCCCTTGCCTTCCTCCCCTGCTACTTAATATCCAGCACTTTAGAAAGTTTTCAGGGAGAGAGAGTTCTGTCCGCTAGCGACTCGTACGTTTTTTTTCCGCTTTGCTTAGCGCTCTGCGTCTAATGCGATCTCGGGTGGAAGTTAAGCTCTCTTAAATTCTTCTTTTCCAACTCGAATTTTAGCTTAATCAAACTTGTACAGCCTCCTTCTTTAATTCGAAATTGTCCTTTTATCTGAGAATCTAGCGTTCCTCCTCCAGGCTCGGGGCTTCGCTCCCCAGAGGCAGTTATGGCTTCCCTCAGCCCGCTTCCCCCCCCGCCGTGCTCTTCGCTCCAAAACGGAGTTACCTGACGGCCGGGGATCAGCGTTTCGGCTCCACGGGAACCTCTGTATCCGTATCGTCCTGCAGATACTTTTCAGGGGTTCGCTGCGCCCTGCGACACCCCTATTTTCCCCCGGAGAGTTCGGGATCCTCCGCAACGAAGAGATCCCCGCCTGGCTCAGAGTCTCGCTAGACCGGAAGCCCCCTACCTTTGGGTTTCAATTCTCCTGAGTCATCTTTGAGGAAAAGGCGAGGGGCCAAATATGCCCCTGCTGCAGGAGCAGAAATGATTTTTGTCCTCCTGAAATGTAGGCAGTTGTACAAAGTCACATACATTGGTTTTCCCAGTTATGCCAATTGTTCTTCCCCACAGAGGAATGTGCACTTGGGCTGAAAATGTCCCACAGCTTTACAGTATGGAACATAACGCCTTGCAATAGTTGTTGCTATTTTATGAGAGCCCTTTTAGCTACACTTAAGAGGGGCCATGGCTTGAAGGAGTCAACCCATTTCAAAAACACTTCACCAAAAGATTTCTGAGCTATGTATTTTCAACTGCAAACATTTAATTAAAAGCCTTTTTTTTTTTTAAAGTGCCTTTCACTTCAGTGACTAAACTGGATTAAATCTAGTGTTCTGCTTTGTAGCTCTAAACAATGAAAGCCTGTCACATCTGAATCTGAGCATTCTTGGAATAATAACATTAGCATGTGGATTAGGATTTATTTTCCCCCTGCAATGTGCTTGGTTTACTGTTGACATATCTTCCTTACAAACTGACTGGCCTAACAGTCATTTGCTCTTCCCAGAAATCCCAGGGACTAGCAATCTCTAACAGAGGATTCCTAGCATGTCACCAAAATAAAATTCATTAAAAAAAAAAATCAATGGCATTTGAAAAAAACTTTTGCAGTGTATTTAAGCCACTCTGTCGTCCTTTGCTTATTTGCTCAATTATTTCATTTTAGCAATGGTGAGCAGACTCAGACTCAAAAGGAGCTCTTTGATTAATGTAAATGGGTAACACAAATGTTGCGATAATCTATTGCACTTCAAAAATATTAAGGTGATATCTTATGCAAGTATTTATAGTTCACTCTTCATTCAAGAGTCCCAGTGTAGCAAAGGGTAAATTAAAATCACAGTTAACAATAATAAATAAATAAATAAGCAAGCAAGCACCATACATTAATAACAATCACAAATTACGCAGGTGGGAGAAGCAAATAAGTGCATCTAAACCTGTCTTCTGAATGAAAATAATATACTGTCATGATTAACTCATGAAAGGAGGCCATTCTAAACCTGCAGGGCTACCACGGAGAAAGCGTTCTTCTGGACCCCTCGACTGCAAACTTCACTCTATGTGGGATCACCAAGAGAGACTCCTCTGTAGACTTTAACAAGTCGGCAGGCTGCATTTTTTAAGGTGGTTTAATTGAGATTGTATGCAAAACAAGCCTTACCATCACTACGGAGTACAAGGGGTGTGGGTGGGCCCTGCACACTTTGTTTGGCTTCTATGTTGGTTACAACACATGTGTAGTTGCCCACATCAGAAGGTTCCACTTTGGCGATGTATAGATTTCCTGTCTCTTGAGATACAAATCGACGACTGTCCTCCTGAACATATAAGGGATTATCATTGAAAATCCAAGCATAGGATAAATCTGGAAAACATCAAACACTTATTACACATATTTTCCTAGCAAAACTCTGATAGCACTATTGGAGGCAAACTGTGATTTCGGTTTTTGATAAAGTTAACTAACATAGAAAAGCAAGGCTCTAACGGTAAACCTTCAAGCAGTGTTTCATTCATCCTGATTCATTCATTGTCCTCTTTCTGTTCAAGTGGTTTTCTCCCCACTCTTTAAATGAAAATGAAATGCTGAAATAACACCACTCTCTTTGCCATTTGCCATTTGCAATGAGAGCACCTTAGGGTTAGGGAAACATGTAGATGCAGTGATGTCAACAGCAAATCATGGATAGCAGAACATTTTAAAATCCAGCCAGGGATCTAGGTGGCAGGAAGAACACCAGTTGACAGATACATACACCTGTTGAATGCAATATCAGTAATGATTTGAGCCACCAGAAATCACCCATTTTCATCTTCAACGGAACAGTTTTTAATGGAGATGAGTCACACACTAGAATGAATTGTCATCAAGTATAGCAGGTTCGAGAGAAGCAGCCCTGGGGATAATGTGGATAGCAGTGTGGAGGCAAGGAGCCTATGTGTTGGGCTACTTTAACAGCTTCCCTTTCTCGTTCTAAGTTGCTGGGTACGTTGCAGTGGAACACATTTTTATCAGATAGGAGGTACTGTATCCTCAACGGGTTAATATAATACTGTCAGTCCTTGGACACACGTACATCTGCAAGTACAGCTGATAATTATATGTAACAACTGATTCTGAATTAGTTCTAAGGAAGACAAATACAGCGAGTGGGTGGATTACATTACCCTTGAGAAAGCTCCAAACATTGTTTTCCAATTCTAAGTCTTCTGTCTTCAGACTGCTTTCTTTGGAATGACTTTATAAAGTCTGGCAAAACTCACCCTTCCCTTTCTTTCACTACTTCCTTTGGAAGGACTTCATCTAAGCAACTCAAGAGTAAAGGGTGTGTCTAGAGGAGGCAAACTTTTTCACTTCCTATCTTGGCTCATATGTGTGGGACAGGAAGTATAGGGATAGCAGTACTTAAAATTCAGGCCCAATGCAGTCGATTTAGAAAGGGGCCCACTTTTGATAGACCTTTGTCTGTACAGCACAGTTGCCTTAGATCATCATATGCAAATAGCAATGCCAATTTGCAAGTGAAAACAAAGGCAAACAAAAGTGGATGGTTTAGGCTCAGTATGCTGCCTCAATTAGCCGATAAAAGCCATTGCACTTGTGCGGACTCGGAAAACAGTGAACATACTTAACACTCAAAAAAGCAAAACAAATCCCAAGTATTACGTTCCGCGTGAAGGGTTCTCGCTGTCAGTGTGCCAACCACAGGTCGTTCCCCCATTAAGTTATGAAAACACTTGACCAGACTAGTAGGAAGAAAGAGCCCTTCAGAGTCTAAAACCAAAGAGGGCTCCCTGCCTAAATTAACCCCATCTTCTCCAGTTCTATCCAATGAGCTATGGATTGGTTTTTAAAACTTTGACCTGACAGACGACAGTCTGCATGGGCATTTTAAGTGGGTTTATACAGTACTTTTTAAAAAGGCTATCATAGGCATTCAGAGTCTGCACAACCACACAGGTGATGGTAGACATCCACAGACACCCTCTGCACTTCAAATACTTCCCACTTTGGGAGTTACACTTTTTTTATTTCCTTTGCACTACTGTGCTTTGAGGACCGACAATTCATATGCTAACTTTTCCTTTTCCTTTTTCCCCAGTAGCTGCTTCCTAGTGGGCGCTGGTAGCTCACCTCCTTTCTGATCCCCCAGCAGCTCTGATCTGCCTGACTCACTGCTCTTCTGTCCAGTGGCTTCTGTTCACCTGCTGTCGCAATTGTTCCTTCCTGCTGTCTGCAGTTTGACAGCTGACTGCTGAGCTCTTTCTATCGGGCTCCGGCAGTGGCAGGAGCGGCATGGAAATTGTATTTTTAATAAAACATAGTAAATCAGAAGTTTTGAAATCTAGCAGTTTAGCATCCCTTAATTAAATGTATAATTCATGAGCCGAGCGAAACTCTCTGCCAACTGATTCATTTCAAAACGTTGACTCTTTCCCCATTCCAGCTCCTTGCCATCATCAATGCCATTTTACAAACATTATTTATGTTCCAGTTGCAACATCAGCGTAGTATGATAATGAGTCTGTAAACACTAGTGGTTTCTCTGGAACTTTATGCTGACTTCCTATAATATTATGTGACTATAATTAGAAACAGCATGTCACTTGGGATCTATCAAAGATGCTTCCCTTCTGAAAGTATCCCTCCCCCTATAAGGTAGTTAGGAAGTTAATAAAATCTAGGGAGGGAAATGGAGTATGTGAAATATTGAAAAGGTGTGTTAGAGTAGGGATGGGGATAGCACAGGAAGCTGGCATCCTCAAAGAGGCATTATGTCTGAGAACAGAAACAAAATGAGGAAAGGCAGTGCTATTTTCCTAGAAAAAGACGTGTCGGAACTCACAATGAATGCCTCGTTTGTTCTCTTATAACAGCAATCGTACCCACCTAAGAGGTGCCGGAACTTAGTTCCGGCAAGTTCCAGCTGAAAATAAAAACCCAGAGGAAAGCCAAATTACATCCCCCCTTCTCAACACACACATGCCTCAGTTCTGCATGCACATCAACTCTGGCCAGTTCTTCCACCCATTCCTCCTGTCTGGGAGTCTGCAGCAATTTTAAATCTGCCTATTACAATCTATGGAGACCTCTGCATTCTGTCAATTTAAACTGACACATTAAAACCCATTGAATGCTCCAAAATGGCTGGTGGGGGATTAAAAAGTGATAAGAGGGTATTTGGGGTAAGTCACTTTCTCCCTCACCCCACCCCCTGGTCTGAAGAAAATGACAAGCACAATGATCAAGGGGCTGGAGCCACACCCCATTACAACAGTTGGGCTTTGTAGTTTAGAAAAAAATAGTGAGGGGGTAGCTGTTGTTGGAGGAACTGGACGTGGAGGAAGGGGTTAATTTCCTTCATGAGCACAAATCACTCCAAGGTTGAGATAAGCCAACAGGTGGATGGTCAGCAAAGCCAGCTGCAACAGCCCTGTGATGACTATATAAGTGATTAAGGCGTGTCAGTTTATCAATCCGGGGACTTGTGCTGTCTGTCAAGGTCAGTCTTGAGAAGTGAGCCAGAGTCTGTGTTATGTCTTGAACTGCTGGAACAACAGAAATACTTTATACTTGTCTGTATCAGTATCAGTATCTGTATCATCTGTATCTGTATCTGTATCTGTATATCTGTATCTGTATCTGTATCTGCAAAGCCTACAAGCTATATGTATATTTCAACTTTCAGAACTGTACTACTGAAGCCTTATATTCTGCAGCATGGTAATGGGCAGGTTCTCTAGTTCTGATCATAAACCTTATGCATACTGAATCTGCATGAGGATAAATCATGCCCCCATAATGTGTTGCACATTCATCAAATTACAGTATGCAAATACTTTTTAAAAAAAGCAATAAGAATGTTGTATACTACCTCCATAGTGTGGTGGAGGTCCACAGAGCAGAACGACTCCTTGTCCTTCTCTGACTGATACGGTGCTTCTTGCTTTGGTTTCAAAGTTTTCAAGATCTTAAAGAGAGAGAAATAATTAAAAATCTGTCAGGTATTTCTATTTCCAAACCATGGAGACCATTTTGCTGTTCATACTGGGAGGACTTTGGAGGAATAAGCATGGAAATGATTTGCCTAGGTCCTTATTGGCTCTTGGAAAGTTCCTGCTGTCTTGGTAAGCTTCATTTGAAGTATGCCAGCGCCACACTGGTAAGTTTCCTATTAGCTGAAATATATATACTGAGAGCTTGGCTTTTTACAATTTTTGTGTTCTCATCTCCTTGAAGATATTGTCTACTCAGAGGTGGCTGAATTGAACTGTAAGCAGTTTCAGTCTCATAAATACACTGTGCACCCTCTTATATATAGATTATAGCTATGTATTCATACAACAGTTAACATGTTTAAAGTTTATGCTCATCCATGTGGTTGTTTTTTCTATCGAAATATTTTTTTTTAAAGCATTTTATTATCCCTCTTCTTCTACCACCAGCTTTGAACATTCAGCCAGTTTTACAGGGGAAAATGCTAGTGCATTTCTCCTAGGCACACTGAAATCTGAGCAAGACCTCCCCCCTCCTTTTTACCATATTTTATTGAACTGATTGGTTCAAAATTGGGAAAGGAGTATGGCAAGGCTGTATATTGTCTCCCTGCTTATTTAACTTATATGCAGAATTCATCATGCGAAAGGCTGGGCTGGATGAATCCCAAGCCGGAATTAAGATTGCCGGAAGAAATATCAACAACCTCAGATATGCAAATGACACAACATTGATGGCAGAAAGTGAGGGGGAATTTAAGAACCTTTTAATGAGGGTGAAAGAGGAGAGCACAAAATATGGTCTGAAGCTCAACATCAAAAAAACGAAGATCATGGCCACTGGTCCCATCACCTCCTGGCAAATAGAAGGGGAAGAAATGGAGGCAGTGAGAGATTTTACTTTCTTGGGCTCCATGATCACTGCAGATGGTGACAGCAGTCACGAAATTAAAAGATGCCTGCTCCTTGGGAGAAAGGCGATGGCAAACCTAGGCAGCGTCTTAAAAAGCAGAGACATCACCTTGCCAACAAACGTCCGCATAGTTAAAGCCATGGTTTTCCCAGTAGTGATGTATGGAAGTGAGAGCTGGACCATAAAGAAGGCTGATCGCTGAAGAATTGATGCTTTTGAATTATGGTGCTGGAGGAGACTCTTGAGAGTCCCATGGACTGCAAGAAGATCAAACACATCCATTCTTAAGGAAATTAGCCCTGAGTGCTCACTGGAAGGACAGATCGTGAAGCTGAGGCTCCAATACTTTGGCCACCTCATGAGAAGAGAAGACTCCCTGGAAAAGACCCTGATGTGGGGAAAGATTGAGGGCACAAGGAGAAGGGGACGACAGAGGACTAGATGGTTGGACAGTGTTCTCGAAGCTACCAGCATGAGTTTGATCAAACTGCGGGAGGCAGTGGAAGACAGGAGTGCCTGGCGTGCTCTGGTCCATGAGGTCACAAAGAGTCGGACACGACTAAACGACTAAACAACAACAACAATTGACAAAGGAAACAACAATAACATTATTACGAACTCACCCCCCCCCCAAGTATAGAGACAGCGTTAAAGAATAGTACATTAGAATCAAGGTGTAAAGTGATGCCGTCCAGTGAGAATAAATCAAACAAATGTATTGTTCCACAGGGTCATGTGAGAAGGTGAAATATAGAAGCCATGTTCAATAGATTACACATATTCAAGTAAATTAAACCATGTCATACAGAGCGTTGTGGTGTCCCTCCCCCCAAAGTACAGTGTTCTCTTTGGGGTGCTGCTGGCTTATCCATAAGAATTATGTCCCATATCTCTACTACCATTCTTCATAAAGGTCTGTATTAAGAGTTCTCCAGTATCTGGCTAAAACAAGTTATGAGCCGTTAACAGGTGAACAATAAGATCTTTATTAGACAAACCTGATTCTCCCTTTTTATTCTCTGAGATACTAGTTTAGACCATACTAACTTCCTTCCCATAGCTTTTTGCCTGCCCTCAATGGAATACTTTACTCTTATGTTCAAGTTAAACAGAAATTGGAGAACAAAATGAAAGGATCAATAAAAGGTAAAGGGACCCCTGACCATTAGGTCCAGTCGCGGACGACTCTGGGGCTGCTGTGCTCATCTCGCTTTATTGGCCGAGGGAGCCGGCGTACAGCTTCCAGGTCATGTGGCCAGCATGACTACACCACTTCTGGCGAAACCAAAGCACCGCATGGAAACTCCATTTACCTTCCCGCCAGAGTAGTACCTATTTATCTACTTGCACTTTGACGCACTTTCGAACTGCTAGGTTGGCAGGAGCTGGGGCAGAGCAATGGGAGCTCACCCCTTTGCAGGGATTTGAACCACCGACCTTCTGATTGGCAAGCCCTAAGGATCAATATATTTTATTATAAATCTAAATTTCAAATAAGCAGATCTAATGGACCATATGGCCCATTTTAATCTTGAAGAAAATCAAAATACACTACTCCTATATGGAGTTGGACCCAGACTTTAGTTCTACTAATATCAACAGTACTTAGTCATACTCCATATAAGTATCAACAATCTGGATCCACAATAAAATAAAAGCAAAAACTAAGTGAAGGAAAAACTGGAGTAAATGTATAAACTCAAGTCAGACCAAGATAATGATGCAACTGATCAAACGTTTGGATGTGTCTAAAGATTAAAAGGAAATTTCCATTAAGGGAATAAATTGAACAGTGTTCATATAAAACAACTTTCTACAAAACAGGTAGAACAACACATGCTTACATTGTTTTGTTCTGGACTTCAAACTGGTACGGTTGCTCAAAAACAACTTCAGGGGGATGGATATGTGTGAAGTCTAATGAGGCTACATACTGACAGTAATTTCACAAGTCCCAGAATCACATGCCCATTGGCTGAACATGGGTCTAATTTATTGGATTGCTTTGGCTGCACACATCATGAAACAGGCATTGGTATTCCTCATGCTGGGACAATTGGGCTTCAATTTACTAACACAGGAAATACACCTAGAGACTGATCTTTTATTTTTATTTTCCTGCAAAAAAGAAAAGTATTCCATGCAGCTTGATATTTTAAAATAGAAAAAAAACCACTGTAGGTTAAGAGTATCAGAAGAAAGCAAATAATTAAGTAGTATTGACTTTTACAAAAATACAGCCACACTGAAAGATGTCCATTCCTATTACGCCCCCCCCCAACTAAAAATGTTTACTATGACATATCTGTTGCAAACAAAGTTGAAAGCCAGATTTGTAGCATATTGAAAATCATTAATCAGCTTTTTAATGGCCAAAGTGTTAATGATGTAATGGGCTCCTGAAAAAGCAAAAAAGAAAAAATCTACATGATCGTTTACAATCTCGTATTGTTATTGCATTACCTAAAATGATACTATTACATAACATTACATAAGCTATTAAAGCATAATGGTTTATTTTGTTGTTGTTATCAAGGAGTGTGGAGCAGAGATCAGGTGTTCGGAGTGGATTGCAATTGCTAATAGACATTTAAGGAACGCCAGCTCTATTTCACAGATGGTATATTTGCTAACTGTGCTTTCCACAGAAATCTATGAATAAGTTATCACCTGACTCTCCATAATTCTCCTTTTCCTCTGCCTGCATTTGTCTTACACTGTGAGCATCGACTTTGCTCACATTGCATTTTGCTGTCGGCTGCAATTCTGTTCCAATTGCCCCTTCCTCTCTTTCCCTGGCAATCCTCTTTGATCATTGCATTCTGGCATGTGGCTATTGGCAGGGCGCTGGCTAATCAGTCAAATCTGTAACGGTATCATGTAGACTGAGCAGAATGCTCAGGTGCGAATGTGATCCTTCCACGTATGGCATGGCGATGCCAGGGCTCAGCTGCACAGGGTGGCAAGTCATCACCATCTGAGGAAAGCATTCGCAGACCACAGCAAGCACAAGATATGCTTATGGCAGGGAAAACATATGTTTCCTTGTGTTAACCAAATTAGATTATCGCAAGAACATTACTGATATACACTGAACCATATGGGGACAATGCTAGAGAAGGCTGGGAAGCAAGTTGAAAGAACAAGCAAGTTGTTCGGCTGGTGTAATTGAATCTTGCCAACTCTGGAAATTTCACTCAGGGCTTTCATGATGAACATTGCTTTTCTTAAAACAATACGACGGCTTTCCAATCAGAGACAGGCGCAGCCAGAGTTGACAAAGAACATAAGCCAGCGTTCTGGATGCTAACAACAGTTGAGCCCCATTCAGACCTCCCTCGGAAAGCAGGGAGAAGAGACACAGGTGGTGAGAGAGTGCAGTTAGGCTGCAAATGCATTACTAGTTTAAAATGCAGCTTGCTTGTTATTTTACACAACGTGTATCAAAGCTGGGTTGGGGGGAAATGCATTGAAATGAAGTATTTTGTAATAAACGGCAGGATAGGTGTGGATTGAGTCTCACATTGTTTGCACACTGCTTCTTGAACCAGAGCTGGGAGTACACTGGTTTCAGAGCCAACAGGAGTGTTTACACAGTTTTAGAGCCACCACCCCTTCACTCCTTGCATCTCAATGCAAGAAGATCCAAAGCAGAGCTGGCAAGTGTGCAATGAGTTAGGCATGGGGTTTGAATGTGTGCTTCTGTCCTCTCCACGCACCATACACTTTTATCTGAACATGGATTTAGAGATGGGGGTTGTAAGCTCTTTCCTGGCACCTGAAAATTGCCACGAAGACGTCAGATTTGCCACTGGCGCAAAGCTACGGACTTTAGACCCATACCCGTTTTATAGGATGGGGATTGTCCCGGGCCTTCTACCTGGAGAGGTGGGGTGCATTATTATTGATCATCAATATTGATCAGTTAACACTGCTGCATTGCTGCCTGCTTCATCACCCCCACTCAGATCCCACTCCATAAATCTCATGGGGAGGATTTCAAAACAAACTGCCACACTAGCATCCTTTTCTCACAAATAAACATACCTTAGAAGCACAGTGAGTGCATCACAAACCAGATTTAATGTTTTAGAAGTGGAATCAGTAACTCTCAAACCTTGCCATTTATGTGTCCCCCCCTTTTCTTTTTGTTACCAAGGAGTGCCTTTCTCCCTTTGCTTTGAGGAGTCACTTCTTAGATACTACAGAGGGATGTGATGGATCTAAGACTACTACAAATAAGATTTTGAAGATCAGTTTATAATAAGGTACTTGTTGAAGCTTTCAGAAATGTTACTATAGCTTCTTGCTTAATCTAACTCTTCTCATTCCAAAGTGCGAAGGAGAAAGAGCATTCTCCAAATTACCCTTTATTAAAAATAAATCATGGCGAACAATGCTGCCATTGAGACTGACATCTTTATCTGGTCTCTCTATAGAATGGGATCTTCGGAGAGAAATTACTTTTGATAAGCGCATAGCTGGATATGCTGCTTAAAAATTGAAAAATGCCTAATGTTAGTCATATGCATTCATTTCAGTGGGCCTACTCTGAATATGACTTAGTTGGGTATCACCCAATATAACATTTACAATAACCTGAACACAGTTTGTCATTATGTGTGTGGGGGTTTTTTAACCTTCAATTTTCTCCCCATCTACATAAAAATGTCGAGCCATCATTGTGAAGCCTCCATTAGAGGACTTGTAGTGTTGCATCACGGGACGCGGGTGGCGCTGTGGGTAAAAGCCTCAGCGCCTAGGGCTTGCCGATCGAAAGGTCAGCGGTTCGAATCCCTGCGGCGGGGTGCGCTCCCGTTGCTCGGTCCCAGTGCCTGCCAACCTAGCAGTTCGAAAGCACCTCCGGGTGCAAGTAGATAAATAGGGACCGCTTTCTAGCGGGAAGGTAAACGGCGTTTCCGTGTGCAGCTCTGGCTCGCCAGAGCAGCGATGTCACGCTGGCCACGTGACCCGGAAGTGTCTCCGGACAGCGCTGGCCCCTGGCCTCTTGAGTGAGATGGGCGCACAACCCCAGAGTCTGGCAAGACTGGCCCGTACGGGCAGGGGTACCTTTACCTTTACCTTTAGTGTTGCATCACAATCCTGGATTTGCATGAAGTTGGGTGGAGGAGAGGGGAGCAAAAGAGGAGGAAGATTGTGCAACAGCAGCAGCCAAGGCATGAGAATATGAAAGAAAGGACACTGGCAGTGGGAAAGGGCGGGGGAGATTAAAACAACAGCAGAAGTTTTAGTAAAGCAGGTATGGGGGAAGCTGAGGGGAGGAAACAGCGATTCTAAACAACAGCAGAGGTTTGAGTAAAGTACCTTCATACAATGAAACATTTGAGGGCTTCACATCCTTTTTCACTCTCACATGAGGCAGCTGAGGGAGAACTTTGAGTCAAGGAGTGGTGGAGACCAACAGAGAGGGAAATTGTGGTTTAAAACAACAGCAAGGTTTGAAGAAAGCAGGAATGGAAGGAAACTGAATTGGGAAAAGTGGTGATATTTTTAAAAATGGCAGAGGTTTGAATAGAGTTTAAACATGGTATGAGTACACTGAAATGGGAGCTAAAGAAATACAGTAATGTTGTGTTATTTCTCATTGTTAAAATTGGTTTGATTTTTTAAAAATCCTCAGTGTTACACCATCTCTGCTTTACTCAAACTTTTGCCATTGTTGAAAGGCACAATTTGCTGCAGAATAGACAAGAGATGTGGCTTCAGAAATGGGGTTGTAAAGATGAAAAGTGTGCTTAGTAGTTGCATGGTGTGAGAAGGGGAAACCTTCTGGGATTAAAGTTGAGGGGGGAGAGTGGCAGAGGACTGTTAAATAGGATGAGCAGCGACACAGATCCTGACCCCTCAAAACGTTACCCCAAGTTCTGCTTGCCCTTTTTGAAGCATTTTTGCTTCAGCCCCACTGCCCTTCAAGTGATTGCAGTAAGGACCATTTGAAGGTGCAGCACAACCTTGTGGACAACTGAATGCCACACTTACAATTTGGCATCTGAAAGGAAGAATGAGAATATAGACTCTTGTGAATATTTGTATGCATATGTATACGCGAGAAATGAAGCACACATGAGCCTTGCATTTTGTTTTATTTTAAAGGGCACGCAGTTTAAAACTGGCAATGGAGCCCTCCCATTAAAAGGGTTTCTTGTGCTAAACGTAAATATTCAAAACAGCAACACTTTAATAAAAGAAATGGCAACAGTAGTAAAGTGAGAAAATAATCAACAATTGGAAGCACTCTAATTGCCTTGAACTGTAATTATCAAAAGATGGGCAAATCCTCAGTGATTGCTGAGGTGTTTGGTTAAGGTGATAAACAACTGTATCCCAAGAAATGCTCTAATGTAACGTAAACAGACATTTTCCTTTTCTCTGTGATGGTTCCATTAGTGTTAATGGGAATAAGAATCTGCCACAGAATAGAGAATATATCTTTTCTACCTCCCCATCCTCAGCACCAGGAGTTTATCATTCAGTCTTAATTGGATGACAAAACATTAAAACGATAAAACAAAGTCTGTTTGCTTTTAATTTGGAAGAGTAATTTTTTCATACTGCCTATTAGCAACAACTTTCTTCTACTAAGACATGGGTGGAGAATCTCTGGCTCTCCAGATATTGCTGGCTTGGAACTCCCATACCTATGACCATTGACTGTGCTGTAACAAAAGTAGTCATAAACCATAAATAAAACTGTAAAAGTACTCAAATTGAACAATTTGCACATAAATCATGGTAAGATCTAAAATATAGAGGCAAAAATTAATCTCAATAACAGCAAGAACAGCTCCTCTCCCTCCTGGCAGCAAACCCTGCTAAAAAATACCCTAGCCCAAGATACAGCAGCCTCAACTTTTGTAGCTGGAGTCATTCATGGCCCTAGCCTTTCAGGTGAGGTGGGAAAATGCCTACAAGGCAGGGAGGAGGTCTTCTGGGATTCACAGCCAAGATGGTCTCTGGCATAAGGTACCTTACCCAGGACCTCCTCAAACTTGGTGCCAGCCTAGCAGAAATGAAAAAGGAGCTTGAGATGATCACCACCTTCAGTGGTGCCCTCAAAAGAGCCTCCTCTCTAAGATCAGTGACTACCAATCGTTTCACTGGTTGAAAACTTGGTTAGGAGATATTATGTGGGACAGAAATGGATTTGTGGGAATACATGGTCAGGGTTGACCCAGGACACTTTTCCACTTCAGGCAAAAACCCCAGTGCCACCGCCCCACCCTTGGCACCACTTTTTATGCTGCACTGAGAACCTTGGGTGTAGGGGCATTTAAAGATAGTAATGGTTGATTCAAATAGATGATGACAGAATCAACAGAACCAAGCTATATGCAGGGTGCAATTCCCATTGTGACGTTTTAAAATTAATGAAATAAATATGTTAACTTATTTTAGGAAGGACTATTAGATAGCCATGTCTTCCTAAATACCAAACAAAGATATAACAACATCCTAATACATGTTATGGATAATTAGGGGAAGGCAAAATTCATCACCTTGCATAATTACTAACAGTTCTTTGGAATTAATGCAATTTCATGCTTTCTTGAACTTTTGATTCCATCCCACAAATGTTTTGTCATTATATAATCTTAAATATTACTGTTGTAATTATAGTCCATTATTGAATAATGGAGGGGGGGGGGAGCATTAGGAGCAGAGACACTTTTCAAGCTAGAGACATCTCCTAAAGGGAATGGGGGTTGGGATGGGGGAGATCAATTCCTTTGAAGAAGCTCTGCTTTATGCAATGTGATTTATTACAGCACAATGACTAATGCAACTGGTTATGATGGATCACAATGCAGCTCTTCACCCAAGCAAATATAACAGGAAATTATGAACTTAGCCGTTTTCAAAGTGCACCCATTGTTAAGATTTGCATAAGTAACTGCACCGTCTGTGTTCAGGAGATTAACAATTTGTTACCTATATTACCCTGTGATGCTAATTACACACAAATGCTTTCCAGTCAAGGGAGAACTTCTTTTCTGTCATGCTTCTTTTGTTTCCTGACTTGTTTCTTAAGGCTACTTCCCTGTCTTGTGTTTACTAATATGCCTGGATTTACAGGTGAGCAATTGAAGCAATTGCAAGGGGCCCAGATTCTGAAATTTCTATTTTTATTTTATTTTTTACAAAGAAAGTTAGAAATAGAAATGTGCAGAGAAATGGCCCAGCCTACCTTTTCCTGCCTTTCACTGTTTTAAGCCAATGAGTGAAGTCCTAAGTTGTGATTGATGAGTGAGTTATTTTACCCAACAGGATTTGGGAATTTCTGGGTCCTAAAAAGCTGCTTTCTATTTTCTTTCTGTGATCTTTCTAGCACATTTTCTAGTCTGGGGAATCTTTGTTGTTTTTCCATAGCTTGCAGGAGGGGGCAGCTGGTTAGGAGGAAAATGGGTACATTTGTAATATAGCGCAGACTTACTTTTCCTAATGGCTTTGGAAAACTCTTTCCCTGCCCTCCACCCAAAGTAATTGAATAAATGGAATACAAGTTTGAAGTTTTGGAAATAGGAAGTGATTTATAGTGATCTGTGTGAATGAATAAAATAGTTTGGCTAAGTATGATCTGAATAGGGTTAGACTTTAGATGTTCAGGTTCAGGTTTGATTTTTGTGGAAAGTGACAATTTCCCACAGAGGTACGTAGGGAAAAAAGACAGCTAATTTTAAAGGTTCATTGTTTTATCACTGCTTATTATTTTCCTTATTACTGATCTGTATAGGCCACTGTGGAAGCCTGGAAGAAAATTTTTTTGTTTTCTCGTCAGTTGTATAGCATGCAAAATGACAATATTGCTGCTTCAGGGTAATGGACTTTGCTTGGTTTCTTGAAGCAGTGTGTGTGTGTGCATACCCTCAACATTTTACTGATGAAAATATGGAATAATAATATTTATACCCTGCCCATCTGGCTGGGTTTCCCCATTCACTCTGGGTGGCTGCCAACAGAATATTATTAATAATAAAGCAATAAAACATCAAACATTAAAAACTTCCCTAAACAGGGCTGCCTTCAGATGTCTTCTAAAAGTCAGATAGTTGTTTATTTCCTTGACATCTGATGGGGGGGTGTTCCACAGGGCGGGTGCCACTACTGAGAATGCTCTTTGTCTGGTTCCTTGTAGCTTCACTTTTCACAGTGAGGGAACCGCTAGAAGGCCCTCGGAGCTGGGCCTCAGTGTCCGGGTTGGACAATGGGGGTGGAGACACTCCTTCAGGTATACTGGGCTGAGGCTGTTTTGGGTTTTAAAAGTCAGCACCAACACTTTGATTTGTGCTCGGAAATGTACTGGGAGCAAATGTAGGTCTTTTAGGACCATGTTATATCATAACAACAACAACAACACCCCACTCTGGGTGGCTTCCAGCATATGTAAAACGAAATAAAACATTAAACATTAAAAAACCCTTTTGCTATACAGAGCTGCCTTCAAATGTTTTCTAAAGGTTCTACAGTTACTTATCTCCTTGGCTCAAGGGTCACACAACTCCATACACTCCAACATTTCTCTGATGAAAATAGGGACATCCTAAGGAAAAGCAGGACATTCCGGGATCAAATCAGAAAGTGGGATGGCTTCTATAAATCTGGGACTGTCCCTGGAAAATGATACTAGTAGCCTGACTACAATTTTTCTGCCTCCACAATGCCCCAGAACTACCATGGTTCCAGGTCATGTTGAAGGGGCTCCACATACAAAATGGTGGTGAATATTGAAAGGAAATTCTACAAAGTGACCTTTTTGTTCTAGAGGAGGTAATAAAAAGCAGAAACAAAAACAGCACAACACATTTTTATTTTTATTTTGCAAAAAAATGTATTCTGAGCAATTTTAGCTCAGCTCTACTCTAAGCCTCTGGAGTTGAAAGCAATGGGCTATGGAATAATTTCTCCTATTTTAAATGCAGATTCCTGGCATGTACATTAATGACACATACCAAGGAGTATTTCCACTGTATTTCCACTGAATCCTGCTTTAATATTTAATAAGCTGTAGGCCATATAGGTCCTTTGATTTATTAGCATAGCTTCAATACATTGATTTAGGTCCAAGTCTAACAAATTGCTGTATCCCCCTCTGCCCCTTATTTCATCAGTATCCATGAAATCCAAGGGATTTCAGTGTCAAGCTTTGCACCGATAAAGCCAGCCTTGCTCCATGTTTTTTTACGATGACAGGATAACAAAGAATATCACAGTATATGTAGAAAATCCGTGTAGTCAGTGAGGCCTAATGGTAACTACTCAAGGATTCTGAAGGTGTTAGCTGGTGAAAGCTGAAAAGCCTAGGGAAGAGTGAATATATTATCTAGGCTTTAAAAATGAAAGGGAGAAGACTCAAGGAATTACAGACTGATTAGCTGTTCTTCAATACCAGAGACAAAATTAGACCAAATCATACACACTATTTGGTTTTTAACCACTAAAAGAAAATCTGGGTGATGAGTAGTAATCAACATGGATTTGTTAGGAACAATCAGGGCAAACCAAAATAGTTTTATTCTTTTATGAAACTTCCTTCTGTGAGGCTTTAAAATACTCCTAAATGACAAGCTCCCGCAAATGATTGAGCAATGTCTATAATAAGATGCTTTCTATGGCACTGATACACACGTGATAGGAAAGTTATATTCAAAGACCAACAATTAACACATCATCATGAAAATTCAAAGAATGATCAACTGGAATCTCCGTTGTTGCTCAGTGCTTTCACCAATTGACATGTCTCAAAAAATCCTGAGGGAGCCTCAGCTGTGGAGCGTTGGAAATAGGGTAATGGGTAGGAGATCTTATCAAGCAAGACAATAATACTACTTACAGGAACATGTGTAAATTCCTCCACTTGGTGTGAAACTAAATGTTACAAGTTTGCTCACTGTGTCCGAGGGCTGCAGTGAGCAGTGGAGAAATGCTGAAGGATGACCAGCTCAGTGTTAAGAGCACACACCTTGCATTCAGAAGCAGTGGCGTAGCATGTGGGGGCCCACAGGGGCAGTTGTCCTGGGCACAAAAAGATTGTTAGGAGGGAAGGAGGAGGGATCTTGAAGTATGGGAAGTCAGCTAAATAATTATAATAATTTATAATTAGGCATAACATTGAGATTTGATTATTGGATAATTTATATAATTTGGAATATATAATTTTGTTTGATTGGAAAATTTTAATAAATTTTATTTTTCAAAAAAATTGTTAGGAGCGCAAAATTTCAACACCTGTGCTGCCTCAGTACAGCTACACACTTCCATTGCAGTGCTCTGTTGAAAATGGCTTTTCCATGCGAACAGCATGGAAAGCAACCTTTACAGACAATGGAACAACTCTTCTTTTCTTACCTATGTGGCTATGCTCTCCTGGGTAACATGAACACCTTAGGTAGTTGAATATGCATGCATACTCCATCTGTTTTCTTTCCTCCAGTTTTCCTTCCTCCCCGCCTCCCATGCAACTCATGTTACACCACTGTCAAGGTCAAGATTTCAATGCCTAGAATGTCCTAGGAAATATCCCTGTCTGGAACCATGAAGAGCCACTGCAGTGCAAATTTCCTGGTCAATTTACCTTCATTCCAACATAACTCAATAATAATTTCTATATTCTTTGGTCACTATGCATACTGTCCAGCAGTCCATTTGGAATGTGCATGCCTCACATTTTTGTATATTCTCTAGGCCCTGGAAAACGTGCATATCATGATAGGTTTTGTTAAGCTTCCCCCATCCTACAGTCCTCCCTCCCTGTGTTTCTCCGTAGACTAGCAGGAAGGGATATCATAAATCACATGAAATTAGACAATGGGATGCATGTGGCTTGTAGGTGACAGGTTGCTCATCTCTGACAGGAACAAAGGGTATGCTTATTGGAGAGCATGCATATTGCCTTGAGAATGTACAAGCATGCAGCTGAGCTATTAGGATTCTATTAACTGGGAAATGTGCACATTTCCCTCTTCATTGGCAGATTATGTACACACTGGGCTAGATGGACTTGGTAGAAACCATAAAGTATGTTTCAAAGTTTCTTTCCACCCACCTACGCAATGATCCATAATAGTAGAAGTAAAACTGAAAATGGGTTTCAAGCCTGTTTCAGTTGCATAGCAGACAGACATGCTGCAGAAATTGGGGGCAGATGAAGGAGCTTGCCAGTTTCACAACTGTTCTTTGCTGGTTTGGTGTTCTTTGAGTTTCTCCACACACTATCCAAATCAACAGGCCAAGAGCCTGCACATCCAGCAGCTGATGATTGTCATGATCTTGGAGTCCAACTTCCCCTCTTGAGGGGACAAAGTGGGGAACTTGGAGGAAGAATCAGAGAGTGAAGAGGAATTGTCCACGCATTCAACCACATCGTCCCTACTGCACCAAGAGCTCCAGCACAGGCGGTCAGTCTTTTAGCAGCAGTCCGGCAGAAGGAGATTGCATTGCCACTCCAGTTTTGAAGCTCCAATGAAACCACTGCCTCCTCAACACTGTAAGAGTTGAGAGCCACTGAATTAGGCAGGTCCCCTTTAACTATAGGAATTTCTGCTGCTGGGAGTGAAACTAACTACCCAGATTAAGCTGCAGCCTTATCTGAGGCTCAGTCTAGGACATGCTAAACTTGCATCCTTCATAGAGCTAACTACCAACATGGTACATCTTGCCTGCCTATTAGAGTCATCACAAAGAGCAGCACACAGTTGTTCCTCTACCTCTTGATGGAAACTAAATGAGAAAGTGGCAGACATGAGCAAAATGCAGGATACCTCAAGACCAGCTGTATGGCAACATCTACACAGGTGATCAGGCTTGGCAGATTACTGTGGCATCCCTGGTTGCACCCCAGAAGCATTTGGACACTGATTTCTGTTGCTGTTTTGGAAGATTGAGATCTGGGAATGCAATGACCTCTTCCATCTTCCTCAGCAGCAACAAGAAATACCTGCAATAATGTGTGAGGCTCCTTCACTGGATCATGGCCTACACAAAAATGTGCTGTTCCTGCTTACTTTTGCAAGAGGAGTGTTCCTGATGAAACCTTGCTGTTAAATATGTTATTACAGGAAAGCTTCTGTTAAATATATTTATATATGATTGTAGAGTAGCAGACCCATCTAACTTTCAAATATATATATTTTTAAATCTATTGCTATCTATTGATTTTTCCTTTTTTAAACAAACCTTTCCAATCTTTTGTCTGAATTGTACCAAAAATAAAATGAAAAGCTCTGGTGGATATGGTGGAAATTACATTCAATAATTTATTGGAACCTTGGACAGTAAAGGGAACTTTACCAACACTGCAAATAAAGAGACTGGCTTTAACCTTCAAAAATATTAAATTTTATCAATAAAAATCTAACTGCTTTGAGACCTTTATCTGTTTTCTTCCTAACAATATCTCGCTAACACGTATTGCTTTTCTAAGAGCACTTTCTGGAGGTTGTATATGACTGTATTATATTTGAATGTTACATGTAGAATACATGTTATATCACTCACAAAAAAGGCCTCAAGGACAGTCCATGCTAGGGCTGTCTTACGTCCGGATTTTCCCAGACATTGCTGGGATTTCAAAAGCAGAATTGACATCTGGGGGAATTTCCAAAAGGTAGCGCTTTGTCCTGGATTTTAGGCAAGTCAATCAAAAAATTGCATTTTTCTCAGTGTTTTTGTAAAGGAAAATGCTCAACAATGTCAGGGATTGTCTTTAAAAAGCTCAACAAGGTTGAGGTATTCCTAAGAAAAGCTCAACAACTTTTGGGGTGTCCTGGTTTTTAACTTTTTGAAATATGGCAACCCTAGCCCATGCCATCTTGCTGTCTGAGGTGACGGAGAAGACGGTGTCCCTCATCACAGCCAATTGGACTGGCAGTTTAATCTTATTTCAACACTAGAGATGGGAGAGCTACTTCCAGTGCACCTAGGGAAAGTAAGCTAACTTGCACCCCAGGCACGCTGTATGGTATAAACAGCTTTGTTGTCCAACATTGTCCTCACTGCTGCTTCTGCACCACAGTGTTGGCTCCCTCACTCTGCTTGATGGGAGGGCCAGCAACGAAAACTGAAACTTAAGTAGGGCACCCCAAATTACATTGGGATGAAGTTCGTCCATGGTGAAGACTTCATTCTTTTTTTATTTATCATGTTTACATTTAGTGTTTCCCCCTGCATGTTGTAATGTTCTGCATGCACCACTTCCTAATCTGAGGTAAAATTTCATATGAAAATTTAAAATGTTGTCAAATTATTCATGTTTGTTAAAGAGGGATATTATGGAAGGAGGCATATATATATCTGAATCTGATTTATCGGACCAGGAAGCGCTGTAGCTCAAAGATTGTGAGCTGACTTGGCTGTGGCTCACTTGGATAGTGGATGCGATTGTTGGAAAACCCAGGAACAGGAGTTAAAGACACCCCAAATTATTGATTCTGCTCTGCAAATGGCTGGCTGTAAATAAACAAGCAGGAGTGGTCCAAGTCATTTTGCCACCTGAGACAGAATGATGTTAAAGTGAACAGTACCCCTGAAATAAAGTGACTAGTGTTTGGCCAATTATTCAGTTTCAGAGTAAGGATTTGAACCTGACTACTCAACATCCAACACCTTGACATTTTCATAGGAGGACTGGAATCAGGATATGTACATAACAAATTAAAACAAATGGATGGATGGATGGATGCTTCTTCATTTCCCTTTCCAAATTCCCCAACCACATCCAATTGTCCTGATGGGACTTTACCAGTAAAGATCAGTATACAAACTCTTGTAGAGCATTAGCTTACCATGACTGTGATAGCACAACTTCCCTACATACATGGGATCTTTAAATTGCGATGAAATAACAGCACTAACAGTAATTCCAGACCAGAACTGGTGTGTAACACAGCAGGATACCATCTGGACCAGAGACAGAGAAGCCAAGAGGAAAGAAACTCATGCATCCTCAGCTTTTGTACATATCTGATCTGATTTAGCTGCATTGATTTTCCCATTTTCTGCTTCCAAACATATGCTACAAGTTTTAAAAAAAACCAGGGTTGTGACATTCGGAGCTATGCTGTATTGCTTTCTGGTGCTCATGCAATTTGTGTGCACTCAAAGGTAAACAACATGATGAAATAATCAGGGGGAAAGTGAGCTTTTATGTTTGCTGAACAATTCAAAAGCTCCATCTCTGCACATACACATTTATTCAGTACTTCTACATTGCCTGGCCTATGATTCAGCATCAACTGCAACAGCCTATCAAGTGACTTGTCCAACTGTGGATTGACCAGATTTTACACTCTCAAATTCACTTGGCTATTGGAATGCAACTCCCACTAAAAAGCAATGGTAAAAATGTGTATTTTACTTCAATATTTCAGTAAAACATGTGTAAAAAATAACTATGATTTAAGTGTACTTTTTGTGTATTCTTTTAAAAAAATCCACGAAAAATGGGACAGGACAGACCAAGGACTGGAAAGTGAAGCTGAAATGGAATAGAATTATGCTGCTCAGTACCTCCCTAGTCTCCTGTGATATATTTCTACACTCCGGGAGAGACTTGGGACTCCTACACGCTTGGAGGCTGCATGTTGCTCTGCTACAAGACCAGGCCTGATACTTGGAGGTGTACTGGACCCAAGGACAGGAGTTTTGGTTGCCTAGAAAATTCCAAAGGTTATGGCTAAACATAACAATTAAAATATCACTCAGTATCTGGGGCCACTAGTACCCACAATGAGAGCCAATGGAGTGGTTAGAGTGTTGGACTAGGACCTGGGAGACAAAGTTTAAAATCAGCACTCAGCCATAAAGTTGACTTGGGCCATTCTCCATGTCCATGGCTTCTGGATGTTGTGAGGGTAGAATGGGGAAGCAGGAAGCTTGTATGCCACCTTGACCTCTTCAGAGGAAAGGTAGGACCCTTTTGGCAGTCCCTCCACCCTCAGAGACTCAAGGGGTGGGTGGCCCAGAACAGAGCATTCTCTGTGGTGGTCCCAAAGCTTTGGGACTCCTTCCCCACAGAGGTGCATCTGGTGACCTCATTGTACAGCTTCCTGAGTATGTTGAAGACACTTGAGGTGTGCAGTTGTACCTTGGTTCTTGAACAGAATGCATTCTGGGAGTTTGTTCGACTCCCAGAACCATTCAAAACCAAGGCGTGGCTTCTGTTTGGCTGCATCCTGCAGCCAATTGGAAGCATCCTACAGCCAATTGGAAGCATCCTGCAGCCAATTGGAAGCCGTGGCGGACCTTCGGCTTCCAAAAATCATTCGAAAACCAGAATACTCACTTCTGGGTTTTGACCGTTCAGGAGCCAAGGCATTTGAGATTCAAGATACGACTATATATATTCTAGGACCCATCTTATTTTTATGACTGTAACTTGTTTTAAACTGTTTTCTATGCTATTTTAATGCCCTGGAACATTTGGGTAAAGGGCAGGAAATAAAGAAATAAAATATTCTCAGTGTTTCATCGCTCAACATTAACAATCAGTTCATTTCCCCGTTTGCAGAATGGAAAGTCAAGTCCTGAAGAAAGTGCCGCGTTTCCCTAAAAGCCACCATTATCAACATAGCTTCTGAGAGACACCTGCCGTGGCTAAACCGCTAAGAATATGTCAGGGCACTCAGGCATCCCAGGTTCCTTGCAGCGCTTCTGATCCTTGGTATGGATCCAAGCTTCCTCAAGCATGCTTGCCAGCACTGCACTTTATTCCTGGACAAAAGGATGGGAAATTATTGTGGAACTTCATCGGCTTTCCTGAGGAGCAATTAGCAACAGGCTTCAATGCAGCTCCCTCAGCGAGGAATGTTTTTGCTTACTCTGCAAGCTCGCCCATTGAAATCTCACCCTGAGATGCCAAACAAAAGCTCCTTTATTAACAGCTCCAGCCCTGTTTACAACAGAGGGAAAGCTTTTTACAATGTGGGCAATTTACAAGTGTGAAAGGGCTGTCTGACTCTGGGGTATTGCTTCCCTATGCAGCCCATTAATCTTGTATGTGAATTAAAGCGCTTGTCAATATCTCTTGAAATTAACAAGCTAAAATCACAGTTGGTGACAGACAAGTGACTTTCACGTGGCAATGGAAGTGAACTGAGTTAAATAGGAACCATCATCCCTTCCTCTGATTAGTGACGGAGCCTGAGACAGAATGATTTGCATGTATTAGAAGGAACCTCATTTCACATCCCAAATTGGTTATTTTAAATAATATTTGGTCTGCTGTTCTTACCCTCCATGAATAGTTATGAGTGGTATTTTTGTTTCATGCCTGCGCTCTTCCCCACTTCCATCCATTCCTCAACATCATTTCCCTTCTGTTTCTTATCATATGAAAAAATATGTCTAAATTGAGGACTGAAGGCTAGGTTGTTGTTTTTTAAGCTATCTATAAAACAGACAAAACACATGTCTGCTTAAAAGTAAGTCCAACTGATTTCAATTGAACTTACTCTAGAGTAAGTTAGTACAGAATTCGAGCCCACAAACTTTTACCCTGCCTTTCATCCAGATCAGCCTATATGGAGTCTTGCAGTCATTTAAACAGTAAAACATGAACAGAAATACATCCATTAAAACTGATGAACATGATTGGCTTTTGGTATGACCTTTCGTGTTCATGCACACTTCTTCAGATACACTGGTGTATCTGAAGAAGTGTGCATGCACACGAAAGCTCATACCAAGAACTAACTTAGTTGGTCTTTAAGGTGCTACTGGAAGGAATTTTTTTTGTTTTTACTATGGCAGACCAACACGGCTACCTATCTGTAACTGGATGATTGGCTTTGAATCATTCATTTCAATGGGTCTGCCCTGAGTAGGGCTAGTATTGGTCACAACCCCCAAAGAAATATCCCAATATAAAAACAGAGAGCTGAACAACAGAGCCAGCAGAAAATATAAGTGGAAGGAGGGAAAAAACTTAACTGGGGAGGGTGTTCCACCACCAACCTAGTATACAAATGTCTTGTGACTATAGAGCCTCTGATGCCCTTCTGTTCTTTGATTTCCATGAAGGAGGAAATTTGAAAGTACAATATACTCTTGACATTAAAATAAATGCACAACTGACCCATTTATGAACATTATGTACCCATCAGAGTGCAGATTTGGCTCTGTATGGAGAAGCATGTTTACTGTACATTAACTTCAGCTATCTAGCCACTGCACGGTTGTGAAAGACCGTTACCACAAGCAAGTGATTATGGGATGCAGTGCTCATCCCAGGAGGCAAGCTTATGAAAGGTGCCAAAAATGAACACAACTTGTGGCCCACCAATCTGGTCTGCCAGTAGTTAGCAATCTTCCTGGTTTTGTCACCCCAGGCTGCTGTGGGCAACTAAAAATGGCTGGTGGCCTGTATTTAGCTTGAAGGCTTGCAACCTTTGTAATCTTGAGCTATCTTTAATTGGCAACAACCACAACAGTGTAATTGCATATAGCCTGGCTATTTAGGACAGTGGAAAAAGAAGTTGCGATGCCACTGTTAATATTCAGCTCGATGAGGATATTTCCTTTACACCTATTTATTTACATTGACTTACTTTTACATAAAAGTGGTGCAATAATGAAAACATCCCCTAGCATTCCAATGAATTTGTGTGTGTTTAAAAACACCATTTAAATTTGAGTTATGTAAGCTTCATTCATAATAGTAGGCCTACATTATGCACAACAAATTAATATTCATGAAGATTGTGCCTCTCAACTGCATTTCAGACTAAGGGGGGGGGATCTACTTTAGAGTTCAAATATTCCCAGACCCTTTCTATTTTCTTGGCATTGTTGACGTCAAGAATGCATGGCTACTATTTCTGACAGTTTGAATACAGAATCTAAATGGTGCCTTTTTGTTTCCTCTATGACATTTATATTTAATACCATTTTCCTATATTACCAAGGAGGTAATACTGAAAATAGCAGGCCCCTAGATACAAGATGCCTGTGGACAACGCCACTGTCGTAATCAGGGAAAGAAGCTAACAAGAAACAAAAAACGCCTGCGAGTAAAACCTGCAACATTGCTTTATCTAACACCTATAAAAAATAGTTATTGTGTTTTAGGTGTGCATAGCAATTCAGTACTCTACACATTAATATGAGTTTTGGATTACTCACACAACTATGTACCTATGTATCCATATACTTTAATCTGCAACTGTACCAAATTAGTGCCTCTGTTTTCCTTAGAACCCCCCTTTTCTCCTTCTCCTTCAGATTGCATGATGCTACGTTCTGCCTTGGTCAATGTCAATGCCAACATATCTAAGCCATTTTGGAGAGCTGCTGCCAAGCATAGAATTGTAGAGTTGGATGGGACCATGAGGGTTATCTAGACTGACTCCCTTTCACCGCAGGAATCTTTTGCCCAAGGTGGGGTTCAAACCCATGACCCTGAGACTAAGAGTCTCAGGTTCTACCAACTGAGCCACCCCAGTAGACTATACTGCCGAGATATCAGTGCTCAAAGTGTAAGGCAGCTTCCTATGATCTTGTTTCCGTTATCCAAAGAGGTCACTGGAGGCCTCTTTGTTTTGGTGCTCATTCTTCAGGTTGTCTGTTTTCTGTGCAGGAATCCTAGTTCATTTCAATCCAGATTGCAGCTGACCTGAAGCTTGGTTTCTAGATGTTTCAGCAATAAAGGCCATTTCACACAGAACAGTTTTGCTGTATCAAAGTGATGTCCATGTAGGAAACCATCTTGTGTGAAGAGTTCTTGATGACAATATAACTCTGGTAGCCAGCTGTCTGTAAGACACCCTGCTATTATATGTGGACAATTTTCTTCTTGCATATCTTATGTATTCTAATTGTGTTGTTATGAGTTTGGTGGGGTAGGCTGTATACTTCTGCCCACCTGCTAACCCCTGGATCCAGAATGTGTTAAGCCAGGCTAGGTTCTTGTGTTGAGGTGATCACCTGGGTGATGGGCCATTAAGACAGCAAGGAAAGTGGGCTCTGCGCAAGACAGTGAATGGGTGAGGCCTCTCCCACAACTCAGAGATGGTTAGAAGGACAAAGCATGAGTTTAGAGTTGAGTTTTGCCATGGTGTGACTGAGAAGCAAAGCAGCAAGCTTGAAAGCCAGAGAGAAATAGCAGTGGTTGATTTCTGTTTGAAACCAAGGGTGCAGCTATGGGAAAAACAAGACTATTTTAGGATGTTAATGCTGTTAACCCCTCCATTGCAGGCTCAGGTTGTATATATGTGAAAACAAACCAAATATCATAAAGACACCACAGTTTCAGCTGTGCCTCATTCCCAAAGAAAACAAAGATCCTGGGTAAGGATTTGGGTGGCATGCAACAGTATTTTCAAGCTCTTACTATGCAGTCTACATTTCCTTATCTATGTCATCCATTTTAGTGTGTGTGTATGTGTCATAGCATTTCTAAATACAGTGGTACCTCGGGTTACAGATGCTTCAGGTTACAGACGCTTCAGGTTACAGACTCCACTAACCCAGAAATAGTACCTCAGATTAAGAACTTTGCTTCAGAATGAGAACAGAAATCACACAGCAGCAGCATGGCAGCAGTGGGAGGCCCCATTAGCTAAAGTGGTACCTCAGGTTAACAACAGATTCAGGTTAAGAATGGACCTCCATAATGAATTATGTTCTTAACATGAGGTGCCACTGTACAACACTTGAAAACAAACTCAATGTAAAAAGACCCAGGCTTTTTTTCAGCAGGAACTCTCCGGAACTCTCCATTGCCATTATAAAAGAACAAGGGAGGCATTAATGGTGAGTTCCAGCATCTCTTTTTCTAGAAGAATAGCACTCCTTGTGACTGAATTTAGCTGAAACCAGAAATGGAGGTCTTATGCACTACTGGGATAACACTGAAAAAAATCTTCCCTCTGCAAAGTTTAGAAAAGCTTGCCATATGCTCCGCTGCGCTGTCATCATATTGCACCTTTATTTCTGCAATCTCAAACTTGCTTACTGTGTAACAAGTAATCTTTACACAGAGCTATTCTTGAAGAGTGTTCGGAAGCTTGAAGTGATATTAGAACACAGCAGCTTTCACTGAAAGAGGCATACTGACAATACCACATAGTGGCATGGCATCTGCTTTAGTGGTAGGGCATCTGCATTGAATGCAGAAGGTCTGAGGCTCAGTTCCTGGCATCTCCAGGTAGGGTTGAAAATGTCCCCTAACTGAAAGATCCTAAACAATGCAAGTCATTGTAATCAATACTGAGATACATGGATGAGTTGTCTGATTCAGCATAAGGCAGCTTCCCACATAACACCACTTCTAAAGGACTGTGAAAGGATCTGAAGCTGGTCTGCCAATGAGCCTGGTGCCTGAAGTCAGTTCCCCGTAGAGCACGTCCTTGGGAATCCTAAGACACTAGTGCAAACATGCTGGGAATGTGGGCATGGGAGAGCACATCTTTGTTTGAGATTCTGTCCTGCCATGTGATACCCAAAATCATCCTGATGCAGCACGTGTGGAAGGTGTTGAGGCATCGTTCCTGCGGGTTGTAAGTTGCCCACTTCCATAAAGCAGCATGCTCAACACACAATCTGGTAGACCTTCATCTTGGTATTGAATGTTAGCATCACATTCTCCCATACCCTTTTGGAGAGACGAGCCTTTGCCTTAGCTGCCTTGCCAATATGCTTGTCAAATTCAGCAGGGATGGAAAGATTGCTGGTTATGGTGGAACTCAGGCCAACAAAATCGTCTACCACCTCAAGCATGTGGTGAGCATTGCTAATGTGTGGAATGCAGGTGATGTTCTGACCCAAAATGTTGGTCATTGTCAGGCTGATGGTAACCATTAATATAAAGGTAAAAGGACCCCTGACCATTAGGTCCAGTTGTGACCGACTCTGGGGTTGCAGCGCTCATCTCGCTTTATTGGCCGAGGGAGCCGGCGTACAGCTTCCGGGTTGTGTGGCCAGCATGACTAAGCCGCTTCTGGTGAACCAGGGCAGTGCACAGAAATGCCGTTTACCTTCACACCGGAGCAGTACCTATTTATCTACTCGCACTTTTGACGTGCTTTTGAACTGCTAGGTTGGCAGGAGCAGGGACCGTGCAACGGGAGCTCACCCTGTCGCGGGGATTTGAACCGCCGACCTTCTGATTGGCAAATCCTAGGCTCTTTGGTTTAACCCACAGCGCCACCCAAGTCCCTTTGACCATTAATATAGTATATGCTAAATATAATATAGTACAGTGGTACCTTGGCTGTCAAACTTAATCCATTCCGGGAGTCCGTTCGACTCCTGAAACCATTTGAAAACCAAGACGCAGCTTCCGACTGGCTGCAGGAGCTTCCTGCACCCAATCAGAAGCCGCATCGGACGTTTGGCTTCCAAAAAATGTTCACAAACAGGAACACTCACTTCTGGGTTTGTGGTGTTCAGAGGCCAAGCTGTCTGAGTACCAAGGTATATGGTAAATGGCGTTTCCGTGTGCTCTGGTTTCTGTCACGGTGTTCCATTGTGCCAGAGGTGGTTTAGTCATGCTGGCCTCATGAGCCAGAAAACTGTCAGGCCAAGGGAGCTGTGGACAAATGACAGCTCCCTTGGCCTGAAAAGCAAGATAAGCATTGCACCCCATAGTTGCCTTTGACTGGACTTAACTATCCAGGGATTCTTTACCTTTACCTTATATGCTAATATTATTATCACTACTGTCATTATAATTATTTAACTATTTTAAAATATCATTTAAAAATAGCTCTCTGGTGGTTCTATTTTATGACCACAATACAGAAAAAATAAAAATTAATATTAAATAACAAATCCCACAAACATGATGATGAATGTACAAGTTGAAGTTCAGGCAGACATAACAATTTTTAATTACACTACTAAAAGACACAATTGGGAAATGTGACATCAGAAATGTTGTTCTGTCTTCAAAAACACAAGCGTCTTAGATATGCAGACCCAAAGATGGTGCAGTTTACATCTAGTTGCAGAACGTCTACAGTTGTCATCTATAAATTCTCTTGATCTTGTGACCATAAAGATTATTAAGAAAGCTTAGACTCTGCCACAGATGATATCATTTAATCCAGCGCAAGGGATCAATGTGCCCATATATTTATATGGCATTTGAACATTATTGCACTGCAGGGGACAGTTATTGTGATCCTGGCTTCTGCTAACCAACAGTTTAGGAACTAGTACTTGAAATTAGCTCCGAGCTATACTTTTACCAGGCTTCATATGATTCAAAAAACATTAGTAAGTCCTTCCTTCTGTGCCTTTTATCTAAACTAATATCAGTTCTTTCTAGTCCATTGGCTTAAAGCCAATGAGGGATTCATGGATAATCACCTTGGATTTCCTTAACCGAGGGGACCAAACTGCAGATAATTGAATGTTGTCCAAGGCTTCTTTCCTCATCAGAGACAGACAGACAAAGAGCTGCATAAATTTTTGTTTTTCCTTTGCTTATAATTGATCCTCTCTATTTATGTGCCACTTCTCTCCTCCCCATACAAGCTCAAGATGGAACCTGGATCCACAAAAGTGAATAAGCTTTTTGCTCATGGAATGTATGGGTTATAATCAAATAAGTCATATTCAGAGAATATATAATTACCCCTATCACCATGGCTCTGTAAGAGCCCTTAAAGCAACATGGCAGTACCAAGAATGAATGAGCAGAGTGGTTAAAATGGCTCCCTCTTTGTTTTCTTTCTGACAGCAGGCTAAGAACTTCCTGTTCAGAGAGGCTTTGGAAACAGAGGCGCAGATGATGCTGTCAGGACAAATTGTATTTTAATTGCTGGTTTCAACTATGTTGTGATGTTGTTGTTTTAATTATTGCTTATAACGAGTTTATTTTTATTCTTCTGTATTCTATAATTGGTGCTTTTAAATGTTGGAAGTTGCCTTGAATTCTGATTTGGGAGAAAGGCAGGATATAAATATATTAAATAAGTAAAATAAATAATTACAAATACAGTGGTGCCTCGCAAGGCGAAATTAATTCGTTCCGCGAGTTGTGTCGTCTTGCAATTTTTTCGTCTTGTGGAACACGGATTCGCTGGGTATTAACGGCTTTAAGAAAAAGGAAGCAAACTCGCAAGACGTTTTCGTCTTGCGAAGCAAGCCCATAGGGAAAATCATCTTGCAAAG
Source organism: Podarcis melisellensis (assembly GCF_964234715.1). Taxonomy (NCBI): domain Eukaryota; kingdom Metazoa; phylum Chordata; class Lepidosauria; order Squamata; family Lacertidae; genus Podarcis; species Podarcis melisellensis. The sequence goes on from NC_138529.1 coordinate 91,842,576, forward strand.
CAACGCAAAAAGCGAAAAACCCTTTCGTCTTGTGCGTTTTTCGTCTTGCGAGGCATTCGTCTTGTGAGGTATCACTGTAAATGAACTGAAAGTAAACCAGTGAAGGTAAACAGCAACAGAAGTACCAGGTTTTGGTTTGGGGCAATATTGATTACTTTTAAAAGATTTTAGAAAGCCACAAAAAAGTGGCTGGGGCAATACAGTAGTATGGGCAGGATATAAGTTTAATAATAATAATTTTTTTTTTTTAAGTAATAAATATGCCAGCTAAATGTCTCCAAGATTACAGATCCACAACTGGGGTACGTCCACGCCCCCTCAAAGGCACCTGGTTGGGTGCCTGCCCGTGGGCGTGGTGCCAGCCGGGTGAGTGGGAGGCAGGGGGCTAACGCCCCCTGCTTGAGGCGGAGACCGGCTCCCGCCCACAACCACTCCCCTCTTTTGCAGGAGGAGAGCCTTTCTCATTTTTCCAATCTTAAATTCAGTTCTTCACATTTTGCAGAAAATCGTGTTTGTCTATTGTGGTGTTTTTTTAAAAAAAATAATTAAGAAAATTCATCAGCATGCAAATTTCTCCTAATAAACACATTTTTATATGCAGTTTTGACTCATGTACATATTTCTGCAAGAGTTTCCCCTGATACAATGCATTGTGGACTCCCATTTGGACTAAGTCATTCTGTCTCATATTGCATATGTCAAAACCAACCCAAGGATTTCTCAAAATGCATTGATAAAATGCATATAAATCTCTTTCGTAATAAGAAACCTTTCATCTTCTTGCCAGCTTGAGGTTTTTCCTTTTTCTCATGGCACATGTTTAAAAAGAAGCCTGCTTCCTAACCCAAGATGACTGAAACCACGACCACCAACAACCACATATAAATACACTCACTCTTGAGTAAGTACCTGAATACAAATTTATCACCACTTGAATACTTTGAAGTGGGCTACACATTATAGTCTCCACAGGAATTGACATCCCCCTGACCAGCTTTCCACAAACGAGCCATAATGCTGAACAACACGAGTCATAGTGTGAATTATGACAGTAGGTTTCCCTACAAGGGATAACACAGAGCTGGGGGTAGAGAAGTTCATTCTGTGCTGGTTCCACAGAGAGCATTAAAGCAGACTGTTCGTCGAGCACTTCATGTCCTGATGGTTCCAGTCCTACTTTGATAGCCATTTCCATTAGTCAGTTTGCTTTTACCTTTGAACAGTCAGAAGAAAAATGGTTTAAGACCATGGCAGAAACAGACAGGAATGGCCACCTTTGCACACATGCACAAGTCTGTGAACCATCACCGTTTCTACAGCCTCCTTTCTATGACCTCTGTGACAGGCAATTTGTAATAGGAACAGAAAAGGATTAATAATTAATACCAGCACTGATGTCTGAAACAGCTCCACGAGGCTGCCTTTCGAAGTATATTTTATTAATGAGCATTAAAAACAATTGCTCTCTTAGTGCGGCAGCCAGCCCAGATGGAGGACGACAAAAGGAGGATGGCAGGGAGGTGGCGGCGGGGTGGGGGAGGGGGATGTGCAACTTTCTCCAAGGTGCTTTTTGAAGAAGAGCTGCTCTCACAAGAGATGCAAGAATACAAAGGCAAAGGCTGTGATCTAGAGCTGTACGTGGCGGAGAACCTAATGGATCGGTCCAATGTGTTGTTTTCTCATAAGCGACCAAGTTCAGTGGGGCTTTCACCCTTCTGAATGTGTTTAGAATTGCAGTCTCAAGCTTCTACAGTGGGGGAGTGCCCAGTTTGATAGATGAGGCTCTCTGGCTGGATTGCTGCTGATGGCTTGGATCGGACGTTTGCCGCCCCCCCAACACAATAGCCTCCTATTCAAGAAAGAGCTCCACACACTGACGTGTCCTCTAAGTAGAACAGGTTCGTCCATGAGCAAAGCTCTTCTTTCGTGAACAGTGCCTTGTTGTGTTCATGGAATGGAAACTCAGGACCCAGTGTCTGCAGTAGCACTATTTGACTTCCCTGGCTTATACTTATAACTAGATATACTTATACTTCTCTGGTGTAGGGAAGAATGTGGCTGCATAAATTTCTTCTATCTTTTCCATCTCTCTCTGTGTTTGTGTGTGTGCGTGAGTGTGGTCTACTGGATTTTATTATTGCTTTCACTATGCGTGGGCACACATACACCTGTGCTTAAAGGACAGCTACATATTTTAGGTGCAGGCAACAATGGCACGCCAATTACAAAGCAAATTGTGCGGAGGTGTATATTCCTGTTAATGCAACTAAATGTCAGTAAGGTAATTACCATGTGTGACATTTCTGTGACTCTGCTGGACATCATTATACTTTTGTGATTACTTCATTTTCCAACCTAGAGTGGGGTGAGGAGCAGGTATCTTACAAATAGCAATCGGACCGTGAAAAAAGGCATCCCAGGGGGTGGGGGTGGGGTGAGGGAATAGCAACAGCTCTATTAAGCAAAACCTAATTGTGTTCATCTTTCTTGACCTTTCCCTCGATTGTAGATAATTGTTGTGTGTTGCAAGGACCAGTATATCTGTCTCATTATTGCTGTTTACTGGGGAAAGATATTGGAATTCAGCATGAAAAGGGAAAGATGAGCAAGTTCAATCATTTCATAGCAAATTTCATTGATGTTTTAATTGCCTAATACATTGTTTGCAAAAATAAAATTGATGAGGAAATAAAATATCCATGCAACTTACATGCAAACTGGAGTTTTGCTTTCCTGCTCAGAATTGTTCCAAACGAATTTGTGACCAAACACTGGTACGTTCCAATATCCTGTTTTTTATGTGGGTTATTGATTGCCAAGCTGCCTCCAAGCAGCCTGTAGTGATAACTCATGGTGAGATCAATATCTGTGCCATTTTGCTTCCACCTTTGAGGGAAAAAAATCAAATTATACTTATAATTTACGGAGGCTATTCAGGTTTCCTTTTTAAATAGTGTGCTGTAGCTTACCTGCAACAATAAAACCATGGTTAAAATATTAGAATATCATACCATATTTTACAGCAGACTGGTTTTTATATCCATCTTGTAAATTCCCCCGTAAATTTTACTGTTTGAAAAATCCTCTCTATTTAATGGTGTATCCTAGGCAAGCATCCAAATGTCTACAAAAAATAATTATAACTTATTCATACATACGAAGTTATACATTCAAAAGCGATAGGAGGATGACACAAGTACATCCTTTTCTTACTATAAAAGGTACCTAGAAATATTTTACAGTCTTTGCCAGTGATGTAATAAATTTGCTTATAGCAATGATTTCAGAGATATAAATCAGAACAAATTATACTTCAAAGGGCAAGAAGAAAGCAGAAAAGGAATGTTTTTATACCACTAGTTTGAGATTGATAATGTAATAATGATAACACTGTTATTTTAAAACATGATTTGTCTCTGTTAGCCCGTTAGAGAGAAAATGAATCGTGTCTGCAACATATCACAGCTATTTACAAATGCCAAAATAAATTGTGTTTCATAGATAATCATATTTTCCACAAGAACAAAAATGTCCTGTGGATTAACCATTTGTTGTAGCAAAACAGAATTCTCATCACTTATGTAAAATCACATTCCTGGCACTGCCATCATTCACAGACACAATGCTCCAAACAACTATGCTTGTCCAGTGTAGCTTCTGACCTGGGTATTATTATTTCTGATCATCCTGGTGTCTTCCAACACTATACCAGAGACCACCTCAGTTAGCTCAGTCAGCAAGAGAGTGCTCTGTTGAGCCACAGAGTGGTTGATAGAACAACTGTTTAAGGAAACTGATTAAGGAATCCGCTCCAACATCAAGTGCAGACATAGAATCATAGAATCATAAAATCATAGAGTTGGAAGAGACCACAAGGGCCATCGAGTCCAACCCCCTGCCAAGCAGGAAACACCATCAGAGCACTCCTGACATATGGTTGTCAAGCCTCTGCTTAAAGACCTCCAAAGAAGGAGACTCCACCACATGCTAAACCTAGCCCAATATCAAAAGCTTTTCTGGTAGCAGAAATAGTGCTTCTATGGACAATAGCAACACCCCACCACACTTGACTCCCCATTCTAATCAGGTGCTGCACAGAGTACTCAGTTGGGCACAGCTGATGGACACCCAGATTACTCACCTAAGTCTTAGTAAGACGCAACAGGTCAGCCCCTTCATCCACAACCAAGACATGGATGAGAATGATCTCATTATGGACTGACCTGGCATTCAATAACACTAAACCAAAGGGATCAACAGGTAAGATACCAGAAACTTCTGGAAGAGTAGGAGGGCTGAAATGGAGATATGGATCAAATATCTAGGTCTTTGCCCCAGATGGAGGTCAGCCACTCCACTCCAAGTATAATTTCCTCTGCCTATCACCTCTGAAACTGAGGCATCATCTTCACAACTCCTTGCTACCTGTCCTCCCTGCTAGTATCATCATCCAATGTCACACTATACAAGACAGAGATTAGGGCCACACATAATTAAAAAGGGTCCAGGAATAGGCGCATCCCTAGCTTCTATAGACCATTAATGATAACCACACAAATTCTTCCCCATCTCAACCAACTCTCACAGGCACACAAACTGTAGCCTTCTAGAAATGGTAGCTAAATGACCTGTCACGAAATGTAAGGGAGATCAGATCCCTCCTCCAGCTCTTCCATGTAACTGGAGCCTTGCTCTATTGCAGGTTGGAGCGGCATTAGGATTGGGCATGGTTGGCCACCTGCTGAGAGGACCCCACTACAGCTCACTGATGTTTCTCCTTTTCTGTCAGTGTCAAAAAAAGAGAGACGAGAAGAGGTACACTAAATAAGTCTTTCCGAATTCCCCTCCTGAAACCTTGGAATGTCAATGAATGTCTGTAGCCTGGTTGTATTAGTTCCGCCATCACTTCTGTTTTACCTGGATTTATTCCACTAGAAACAAACCTGAATTAAATGTTTGCTCCTCACCACTTTTGTAGCTTAGAATGCATTGTTGTCTATAAACATCACTCATGAAGGAAATGGTCTGAGCTGGTCAACAGCGAGTACAAAATTGCTGGGATATATGCCCTCATAAAAACCACCACTCTCTAATCTACTGTGAAACTGGAAACCCCAACTGATTTACGAATGTTGGAGCATCAAGCAGTCATAAGGTATCTACAGCACATTAGTACAGTGGTACCTTGGGTTACAAACACTTCAGGTTACAAACACTTCAGGTTACAAACACTTCAGGTTACAGACGGCGCTAACCCGGAAGTAGTACCTCGGGTTAAGAAATCTACCTCAAGATGAGAACAGAAATTGCGCGGTGGCGGCAGTGGGAGGCCCCCATTAGCTAAAGTGGTACCTCAGGTTAAGAATGGTTTCAGGTTAAGAACGGACCTCCAGAATGAATTAAGTTCGTAACCAGAGGTACCACTGTACTGTTATATTTGGCTGCAGTTGCTGATCATTTTGACTCCTCTCCCCATTTATTTCAATATATGTGCAATTAACATGCCCTGGACCCAAAACTTGTTCTCAGTTTTCTAGCTCTGGATGTACTGGTGTTTAATTTGCCAGCTCACTTTAATTTCAGAATCAATCACTGAAATAACTGCTGTCATCATTACATGGGCTCCCAATTAAGGTCTATAATTGTTTCTCAACACAGATGCAAAGTTGTTGGCTTATTCGCGGCAAATGAATTTTTCACAGTGTCCCCCATAATCATTCTAATCACACAGTATGATTATTATTAAACTGTGCATATAGATCAGGGAAGGAGCTCCTGGTTAGGGCCTTTTCTTAATTAATATGTTTCAATCAATGAAGGAAAGCTATTAATGGATGCCTATGATTGCCAGGTGAGGTTTAATCATATCATGCATACTCCGGTGAATTACTTAAGATTAAAAACAAAACAAGAAATGGAAACGATTTCAGTTAATTCTTAGCTCAAGAGTAATTCAGTATAGTTTAATTATTTTAGACATGATTTTTAAATGCTAATGTATAGCTTTCTTACTTTTATTTGTGCAAACTGTGCTTTAGAAAGAACATAAACCAGACATGAGGCAACTGGATACTTTGAACAATTAGAGGGACATTGGCCTAAATCTAGTAGAAAGTCCAGTTTGCTCAAGTTTATAATACAATTTAAAATTAGACAATGAACAATGTTCAGGTTTATTGGAAAGAAATGTTTAAAACTGACATTTGATGGACACGTGAGAAGTTTTAGAATTTTTCAGAACTGATCATTGAGAAATGGTTGAATACTACATACATATGATATTCTTCTAGGATAACTTTAAAAAATGTGGCAACAGAACAATGAAATTTATTTTGGGGTTCTATTAACTGCTACCAAAAGCAAAGCAAAAAAATTGAAAACGATTTCAGAGCATCTAAATGGAGTGTTCCAATAGTCCCAATACAACAAGAATGGTTTAATGCAGTTTGATATCTTGCCACGATGAGCAAATTAACAGAAATGGTACACTTAAGGAAAGGTAAACAAAGAACAATTTGAGAACCTTATCATCTCCCATTATTAAATATATGAAACAAGAACATCAACTAGTATAATTAAAAACCTTTTCATTACTATTATGATGAAAAATTTCTGGTATACAAACAACATTAAATATATATATATTAGAGGATATATTTATATTTTAATACATTGCATTAAAGTTACGTATTTAAGGCTTGATGATTTAGAAATAAATTATACATTTGATGAATATTAGAGTGGAATATGGAATATGTCATTTTTGGTCTTTGTATGTTTATAATTTGAAGGGAAGCGGATGGCACTGTGGGTTAAACCACAGAGCCTAGGACTTGCCAATCAGAAGGTTGGCAGTTTGAATCCCCGCAACGGGGTGAGCTCCCATTGCTCGGTCCCTGCTCCTGCCAACCTAGAAGTTGGAAAGCATGTCAAAGTGCAAGTAAATAAATAGGTACCGCTCCGGCGGAAAGGTAAACTGCGTTTCCGTGCGCTGCTCTGGTTCACCAGAAGCAGCTTAGTCATGCTGGCCACATGACTGGAAGCTGTACGCCGGCTCCCTCAGCCAATAAAGCGAGATGAGTGCTGCAACCCCAGAGTCGGCCACGACTGGACCTAATGGTCAGGAGCCCCTTTGCCTTATGTTTATAATTAAACCTTTTAAAAAGCTATTATTATCATGGCTACATTCTCTTTTAATAAACTGTTCTGACTCATCTTGAATCTATTGGTGTTCCTCATTTCTGTCATAGAATCCTAAAGTCCCACAAATTTCAGTTTCAAATCCATATACATGGTTGGTTTAGGCTATGTTTAAAAGATATGCCAGGAGGAGTGTTTACTTTCCCCAGCAATTATTATTTATTACAAGTGGGCCCCAACAACAACATGGAACGATGAACCTCTGGTGTGATAGGTATTGGTTTTTTCCTACCTGAGCTTCTGACTATTGGAGTTGATAGAACACAAATTAATAGCAAAGATAGAAGTTCCTCCTCTAACTTGGGTCTTACTTCATGAGCCAATTTCATTTTTTACTTTTTGAACTTTTAAAGGTGTCACCAGAAAGCATGAAATGCATGCAGCCGACTGCCTGATATTGCAGGGCAGCTTTAAGCTGCTGGCTCTCAGCACAGTTATTCAAACTGCAATAGGTATGTAAGAGTGAACTCCACTGCCAGGTTGTTGTATATTGCTCTCTCAGCCCAACCGGCAATTGGGGTGTGGGGTAAAATCAAAACATACAATTGCACTATTGTAGTTTTTCAGCTTCTGTTGAAATTCCAGTGCTGCTTGACGACACTGCAGGCTTGTCATAAACCACTCAGAGCCTGACCTGCAGCATTCAGTGTGAACCACAAAGCAGGGCTCTCACTCAGGACCACAGGCAATTCCAATGCATAATGTGAAGAATGAACTTCATTGTTGTGAAATTTGTGCCAATATGTTTGGTGGTGGGTTTTGTGTGTGTATATATGTTCTAAAATGTTTCACACTAAACAAGAACTGACTATGAAAGAAGAAAAATTCATTAATTTGCTGTTACTCAGTACTTTTTTCTGGGGAGACACATACCCCTAAACATTTTATGAATCTAAGTTTGGCCTCATTGAGGGGTAGCATTTCAATATGAGTAGGAAAATGAGAGTACCCCTAAACATTTTTTTAGAAAAGAAAAAAAGCACTGTTGTTACCTCTTGGTTTGTTTGTTTATTGTGGGTCAGCGCCTAGGACTTGCCGATCGCATGGTCGGCGGTTCGAATCCCCGTGGCGGGGTGAGCTCCCGTCGTTCGGTCCCAGCTCCTGCCCACCTAGCAGTTTGAAAGCACCCTTAAGTGCAAGTAGATAAATAGGTACCGCTGTATAGCGGGAAGGTAAACGGCGTTTCCATGTGCTGCTCTGGTGCCGGTTTGCCGGAGCAGCTTGTCACGCTGGCCACGTGACCTGGAAGTGTCTGCGGACAGCGCTGGCTCCCGGCCTCTAGAGTGAGATGAGCGCACAACCCTAGAGTCTGTCAAGACTGGCCCGTACGGGCAGGGGTACCTTTACCTTTTACTGCAGAGTACTCAGCTACATTAAAGTCTTGGATTTTTCTATTGATTTCTATATCTATACAAGTCTTCACGTTTCTATTCCAGGAAAAATTTAAAATAACTTCTCAGTGCAAACCTGGAAACGACCTATTGAGACAATGAGATGGCTATTTCTGTTCCCTTTTTATCTCCCTATGTCTCATATCTGCATTGCATGCTGAAGGTGCAAAGTTCAGTCCCCAACATCTTATATTGGGACTGGTGAGGTTGCAGAAAGGAGGAGATTCCTTGCATTAGGGTTTTCTTTTTGAGGATGCCAGTTCCTCTCTCTTGTGCATGGCTATCGCCAGTTTAGCTACAAAATGGCAGACTTTCCCCTGAAGTTTAAATATGGAATATAAAATGTATATACCACCAATACTCTGCATGGTGCTCTACATAGTACAAGAAGACACATCCTGGCCCAGAGAAGCTTGCAATCTAAAATTTAAAACAGGTGAAAACATAGCAGAGGATGGATACCAATAACAAGATCCTACGGTCTTTCCAAGCCTCAGTGCAGGCCTCGGTGCTGCATTTCATAGCACAAAATTGAAATAGCTTTAAAATCACTCTGATGAGAGATGCTCAGCTTGTTAAACTGAATGGATGGTTGGTATTGAAGAATAAAATGTAGTTTATGCAGTTTGCTCACAAAAAAAATATTATTTTTAGTGATGGATGAGATGACTTGCCTTCTGCTAGATTCAGAATTGGACTTGGGGGCAGGGTGTTTTCTCAAAAAACTATAAATAGACAGATTCCCTTTAGCCAAATATCAAATTTTGAAACCCTTCCCCTTTTCTGATAATGTTGCCAGGTGCATGAAGGAATCAAAACACCCATCTATTGCCTCCTATATGTTTCCCCAATTCCCAGTGAACTCTTAAATCAGAATTGGGGGACCCGTGAGCCCCCAGATTGTTGCTGGATTCCCACTCATATCAACCCTTAGCCAACTTGGGCACTGGTCAGGGATGATGAGAGATATAGTCCAGCAAATTCTGGAGGGCCATAGGTCCTCCTTCCCTGCCCAAACCCTTTCCTAATACCTTTTCCTTATACAGTTACCTGAGGGTGGTAGATCAACAGTGGCCAAGGGCAGTAAAAAAAGTATCTCTGGATGCCTTCATGCAAGGCTTCTTTAATTCATTTACACCTAGAAAGCTGCAAACGGGAGTGTGCCCATGGCACTACTAGATAATAATAATGGTTACAAAATAATTTTACAGGGTGCCTGGATCTGCACCATGCAACCTTGCCATCATGACTACTGCCCCACTCCACCATCAGATGAGTTGGGGGCTGAGGGAATGGGGTGGCAGGACAAGGAGGGAAGGCTGGCTAGCTTGAGGTGGTTGAGGAGACTTAAGCTAAGCACACACTATAGGTTTAAAGTACATGAATTCCCCAAAGATACCTGGGAATGATACTTCACCCTGCACAATGCCAAGCTCCCAGCATGCTTAACAGTTCCCAGGATTCTTGGTTGGGGGAGGGAGTTGTGTGATTTATATGTATGGCGTATAAACAGCCATTTTGAATCCCAATATGAAACGGGTCCAGACTGAGAAGAAGGGGAACTCTATTTATGTGTAGGTTGCAAGGGTCAGTAAAATACAATTAAATCCAAATCATTAAAACAATTTAAAAATGTGCCAAAATAAACCCCAATACAGCAGGAGAGTACTGCCAGAATAGGAGTGATACATTAAGTCAATATCCCTGAAAAGTCTGTTTGAGTAAGCATGCCAGTTGCACTTCAGGCTGAGCACCTCAACTATGTGATCCCTGCTTTTTGCCCTTTTGTTTTGTGGCACAGAAGAAATTCACCACAATAATAATTTCTCCAATTCATGGGTGGTGTGAGCATGTGGATTCATACACCCATATTGGAAGGAAATTTGTTGTTTTTTCATGCAGCATAATTTATGGCCGGAGCAGGAGTGGGTGTTTTTTGAAAATTTTCTTCCCTTCAAAATGCTCTCTGCACCCAAATCCCATTTGTACAATAGAAAAAAAGACTTCAGCCAGCTAAGTTGACCTGTAATTGTCTTTGGTATGTGGCAAAATAGCAATCTATTAACTTAACAGGGTGTGGATTGCACCCATAAAGGCCAAGTTTGACTGAGAACATTTTTTTTTGCAGAGTTCTCATATGTAATAATATATACAGTACTTTATGCTTATAGTTTGTCTTCTGTTTTGTTTTCATTCTAGTCAGCCCTTTTATTCTGTAGTTTGTTGTACAATGCAGGATTTAATGATTAATTTTTACTTATTCTCTCTGTGCTCACTTCGGTGCCATATTTTTTTGTAGTAAGGTCGTTAAGCATTATGGGTTTTTGAAAAGAAGTTGCAAAAAAATTATTACTGCAGTCAATAGGCTTTCCTTAAATGTATAGTATCACCACAGAAAACAAACTTTCATCCTCACTCTGGAAAAACATAGTGGAATGGAACTTCCCAATATAACACTTTCTGCGTATTCTGAGGGATTCTACTGCATGCATGTAAACCTAGTAGGATTAGGAGGTTTTGGCTTTCCCCTCCAAAGTTTAAAATTACGGTGTCGGGGTTGGTGATAGTCAGACCCAATGGCTGCACTGCTCAACTCCTGTACCAGTTGGAAATGAGCACAGCTGAGTTGGAGGTGGAATCAGGTACTGATGAGTGAAGCTGATGGATACCTAAGCTTCTTCAGCATATAGTGAGGCAGACAGGCTGAGAGAAAAAGTCAGCAGCAGCAGCAGTGATTGTTCCAGAGGGAGGCTTCACCTTTCTCTTTGCCTCAATGTCACCAGCAATGGCAGAGGGCCTTCTCAGTAGTCATGCCTGCCCTGTGGAACTCCCTCCCATCAGAAGTCAAGGAAATAAACAACCAGCTGATCTTTAGAAGACATCTGAAGGCAGCTCTGTAAAGGAAGTTTTTAATGTTTGATGGTTTAATTGGTTGGGATTATTGACTGGGGGAACCGATTCAGATAGGCAGGAAAATATATAAAATATATTTTATATTTTATATTATATAAAATATAAAATAATGGCAGCATGTGAGGCAGTAGGGAGGGATTGAATAGTTGGGCAAAGCTTGGAGTGAGGAAACCACATAGCTTTGATAAAGTGCTTTGAGGTGGTGGGGCAACTTAACTTAGTTAATATTCCCTGGCTTTTGGCAGGGGTCCTAATAGTTAGAAAAGTTCCAGGCTTCCTTGCTAAGGGAATAAGGCATTCACCAGCTTTCCCCTGGAGTAAAGACAGGAGATTTGGGACTCTGAAGGAACCCTGTAGGGCTGGTGCCACTGCTGCCCTGCTCCCCCAATCAATGCCCAGCCCAAAAAGAGTGCCAGGCAGGATTCAGGCAGTGCTCTAGGAGCACAGAGTTCTGAAGTTGAAAGGAACAGGAGGTGGTACAGCCTTGTTGCCAGCAGCAAAGCTCAGCCTTTTCTGGTAATCTCCTACTGTGACAACAGTGGGGCAAGCTCAGATCTACCTGGGTCTTCTGCAGTGGAGTGTTGGGAGTCAGAAAAAGCAGTGCCACATCTTTGAGCCCAGCAGGTGGGGCAGTGGCTCTGCAGGTTCATCTTGTGGCAGTTCATCTGGACCTGGGTCTGCGTTCTCTTCAGCTTCAGACTCCTGGTCCCTGAGACCTACTAGATTTCTTTTTGGAATTGTTTTCTAACTAGGTTGTGGGTTTGGGCCGGGGACTTGGCACTTGATTTTAAAAAGATAGTCCAAACCTTTCCCTCCATTTTTTTCATGGTGTATCCCCCTCCCCACTGCATTGCTGGAAGGAAAAAACCATTGAAGCCACATCCCATAAACCCTGTATTTCACATCTTGACTTATTTGACTCATAGCCAATTATACCTGTACTTAAGTTTTAAAGTAAGTTTTTGTTATTCTGTGGAACACCAAAATGGAATTTAAAATAACTTAAAATTTAGCTTAATGTTGTAAATGGGCCTTGTCATTATCACTTCACTACTGTTAAATGAACATATCAAATTATGTTTTTCTACAGAGAGAAAAACGAAGCTAAAGAGTAAGAGATGAGAGAGAAGGAATGGGGATGATGCATAGAGAGTTTTTGCATGCAGAATTTATGACAGGAATTCCTTGTTCCCATCACAAACACCTATTGTGATTAAAACTAAGTGGTTCAGCCTTCTTTCTTTTTGTCTGTCACCACATCAATGTTCATTTCTTACATTTTTGCTGCTGAGTCTTCATTTGAAAAATTGTAGAGCCGAGTGATATTCCATTAACCTCTTCTTAAAGCCATTCAAAATGGTAACAGTTGAAAAACAAAAACCTTACCTGTAGATTGGCAAAGGATGTCCTTTAGCTGTACAGTTCAAAATTACTTCTGGATCTTCAGAACTCACTGAGTAAATGACATCAAATGGCTCTTGAATAAAAATAGGTCCATGTGAAGTTTCTTCATCTGTGAGATGAAACAACAATTGAAAATTAATATTTTTTTTCCAGTTAAAGCGCAACTAATGTGGATTCTGTGTTACACCCTTGAGTTCCATTGGCCACTTTTTACCAAGGAAATACTTTCTGCAGAAATATAACATATAATATATATAATTTATTATTTGTACCCCGCCCATCTGGCTGGGTTTCCCCAGCCACTCTGGGCGGCTTCCATAGAAACCAAAAATACACTAAAATATCACACGTAAAAAACTTCCCTGAACAGGGCTGCCTTAAGGTGTCTTCTGAATGTCAGGTAGTTGTTTATCGCTTTGACATCTGATAGGAGGGCGTTCCACAGGGCAGGCGCCACTACCGAACCAGGGCAACCGCCAAAAGGCTCTCGGCCCTGAACCTCATTGCTTTTGATGCACACATTGGGGTGGGACAAAAAGAAATGACTCTTCAACAGCATACAAGCAATTGCCTCATTTTATCATCACAACAGCCCTGTGAGATGTTAGGTTGAAAGATCAAGTACAAGTTGTTTTATGACAGTCAATGACCAATATCAAGATAAACACCCCCCCCCCCAAGCTTCTAAATTCAATGACTGCACTTTTCTGGTTGAAAGACTAGCTTCAACACCATGGATTTGGTGAGGTGCACAGCTGAGAAAGCATTTGAATTTTCCCACACTCTGTTCCCTAGACCAGGGGTAGGAAAGCATAAGCTGGTTTTATTGTGACCCTCCAAACCACTCTGTTTGGCCCTTAGAGTTTTTTCCCATGTCACACAGCTCTACTGACCCTGCATTGCACCCTCCTTGAGTTTTTGCCTGGCTGAAATGTCCTTGAGTACTCATAATGCTTTTTCCTTCCCTGGATGAAACATAGGAGTAAAACTTGTATTAATTGCTCCACCCACTTTTCCTCTGAACCTACCCACCACTGCTATGTGACCCCTGGAAAGTTGCCCAAAAGGGAATGTGGCCTTCTGGATGAAAAAAAAATCTCTACCCATGGGACGTGGGTGGTGCTGTGGTCTTAACCACAGAGCCTAGGGCTTGCTGATCAGAAAGTCAGCGGTTCAAATCCCTGCGACGGGGTGAGCTCCCATTGCTCGGTCCTTGCTTATGCCAACCTAGCAGTTCGAAAGCACGTCAAAGTGCAAGTAGATAAATAGGTACCGGTCCGGTGCGAAGGTAAACGGTGTTTCCGTGTGCTGCTCTGGTTTGCCAGAAGTGGCTTAGTCATGCTGGCCACATGACCCAGAAGCTGTATGCTGGCTCCCTCGGCCAGTAAAGCAAGATGAGCGCCACAACCCCAGAGTCATCCCCTTTACTTTTACCTTTACCCATGCTCTAGTGTCTTTCAATATGCTACAAAAAAAACATGAATAGGTTGGTATGCTTGGGGCAGGATGGGGATAGATTTTCATCTCCTATATGGATAGTATGAGAAATCTGTGCCCCCCGCCCACCCCCATTATTGGACCTCAGCTGCCATCAGCCCCAGCCAGCATGATCAATGATTGGCAAGATGGTCCAACATTATCTGGAGAGCCAAAAGTGCCCAATCCCTGCTGTATGGACAGGTTTTCTTTATAGCTGAGCAGAAGTCCAGGCAGGCAGGCAGGCAGGCAAGCAAGCAAGCAGTGTAAGTCTGAACACGATTCAAATATCCAACAATCATCTGCCCTTAATACCACATCACCTCCCTGCTTTCATAACCAAGGTTTTATAAATATATGGCACTCAATGCCCTTTATTTCAAAATCTCACATGGGGAAATTGCCTCCAGCCTATCCTAGATAGTCTGCTGGCAATTTCCTCTTCCCACACAGCAGCAAACATTTCATGTCTGATTGATAATAACACCTCATTTCTTGAAGATTTGTGGGGCTTATTTACATAATGAAGGTGAGGAAAGGCCCTTGTTTGTATCCCTGCTTCATACAGATGGCTCTTACCTCCACCTTGCCCGTATCTTGCTTGAGCAGAAAGATCCTTGAGCATGTCCTGGAAAGCAAGGCAAGGGGCTTGCTCTGTCAAAATGAGATTGATAGAACCAGCCAATCAGGCAATTATGCCAGCGTAGATTGTCATGACCTTAAAATCCCATGTTAGCAAGCATCCAATTTTGTTTCCTGAATGCATATTTTGAATTCTGTAATCCACACTATAATTTAAAATGTTCAAAAACCAAGCAACCTGTTGTTGTTTTTTCCCTGGGTTTTTCACAAATCCTGTGTCAAATTTCATGGAATTTGCAACTTAACTCTCTCTATATTTACTTTAAACTTACTAATTACATAGGACTTATTCCTACACTCTGACCGTAGGCACATAGCTGTAGATCTGAAAGGGGCTTTGGAAGCCATGGCGTTCCACCGTTGCTCAATGAATAATCCACAGAGCAGGTTGCAGCATCCCTGAGATATACCAATCCAGCCTCTCCTTAAATACCACTAGCGAAGGAAAGCCTACCACATACTGAGGCAGTCAGTTCCACTGCTGAAATGCTTCTCCTAAAGTTTAGTCAAAATCTAATTTCTTGCAATTGTGTTTACTGTATGCTTATTCAGGAATAAATTCAATTGGGTCTTTAGAATTTGTAAATATGTGAGCACAGCGTTCCTCATCTCTCAAAGTTTTTTCCCCTACTGTACTAAGAACCACATTCTGCATCCCCATTTGCCCCATGGGAAGACTTGTAGCAGTAACTAGGACTTGACACTTAATCTTGTCCACCTTTGGCTTCTCCCAGTTTCTCATTTTTTTCCTTTCTTAAGTTCAGTTCTCCACATTTCTGTATCACTTTGCAAAGAGAAGCGTGCATGAAAATGAATCAGCCTTTTTGTGTCAATTTCTCCTTATACACTTTTTGTATGCAAGTTTGCCTAAAATACACATTTTTGCAAAGCACATTTCGCCTAATATTTATATTTTCTCTAATATATGACATTTCCCACTAATATATTCATTTTACACACACTTTGACCCAGTATTTGCATTTTTGAACATATTACGTGACTAGAGAACAGCACTGCAAAATCTGGAGGAGTGTGAATTTCAAAAGATGCCCGTGTTTCAGTTCACATATTATTCTGGAAATTGTAAATTAGGTAAATTCATCTTGATATGTGAACTGTTATTGCTCTGCAAAAATGGGGAAGGAAGAGAGAGAGAGAGTCCTCTGCTTTCACAACCACATTACAGAAAGCAGATGTTGAAACACCTGTAGTTCATAATTTTGAAACAGGTATGGGTTGAGGAAATTAATGGGTATGACCAAAGGAGTAATCCTAAGTATGGGAGGAGGGCTTCAGTTATGCCAATGTAAAGGACACCAGATCCAAACTCCATGGAGGAGCAGGGCTACTTTGGGCTGAGCTGGTCTACGTCTGGCAGAGGGCTTTTATGCTGGTTGAGCCCCACAGATCTGCTCCATCCTAATGGCATTGTGCCTTAGTCCCCCACTGTACTTAGCAAGCTCATTATTGGAGGCTTGAGTGCTCCATTTCCAAATACGGTGGCAATTCTTTTTTTTAAAAAAAACATTACTTATATCAGTGACAGATCGTTCAACGCACTTAAAAAAGCTAAAAATTACTTATGTTCTACTATATCTCTAGAGCATTTAATGAGTTCAGAAATTTTAGTGACTAAAAGTTCCACATTGCAGGATGTAGATTATGAAAAGTTAATTTACCTTTTTATATATTTTTTTGCAACGGAAGTGTCAAAGAAAATATGTGTGAATTTTATGAATGTTTTATGAAAATCTTTGAATTTCCATTCCTTTTGTTCCTTCAAAGAGAGTTTACTTTCAGTTGGAGGTGTTTTCATTTTTACTTCTACATACACATAAATCATTAATTAGAAATGAAAAAGTACATTTTAATAATACAATAGTTAAAAAAATATAACCCATGTTAATAGCGAACTCATTCTTATGCATTTAGTTTGGTCATATTTTCAGAAAGTCACATTTATGTAGGTGAATGATTATGCCCCTCCTCAAGCCATAAAGTTGCCAATGTTGTCTTTTTTATACTACATTTCTTATCCTTGTTAAATTTAGCAATCATTTGGTGTACCTAAGCCCATGTGTATAAATCTTGCTACTACAGAACAGAATACTTCTGAACTCATTTATCTAGTTGCCCTCTGTAGCAACTGATTATTTAACAATGTCCACAATCCACAGAACTACTGCATTATCTTCTTAAAGAAGAAGCCAGTTAAGAACAAATACTTCATTAACTATTGAAGTATTGAACTGGGGAGAGGGAGCAGGGAACACAATAACTTACTATCTTAGACCTGGATCTGCCTTGCTGTGAGCTACCTCAACTACAGGTATGTGCCTTTTCAAGCAGGAAGTGGGTGACTGTCACTTTGTGTGAGACCAGCTCGATGGTCCAGCAATTACTTCAAATATATCCAAGGACAACAGAAGTTTTCTTAGGTGTCTTCAACAGGATTGCCTTTCTCAAACTGGACAAGAGACATAACGCCCTGTGACAAACTACTTTGGATTCTCTGCCCCATAGTTTTAAAAGTGGTTTGTCGTGTAGTATAAGAAACTAACACTTAAGAAGCGTAATGCTAATGCACTAGTGGGTGTACACTGCTAGCGTTCTGGGATTGTGAGATATGATTAATATACTTTATGGATGATATGGTGGAAGCAATGTTGCCTATGGCCATCTTTAGTTGTCTTCTTGTATGCAGCCAACATGACAGTCAGGAGCAACTTCACCAGCTGACATTGATGTGTCCCAGTGGCCCCACCAAGTAACTGGAAGGGTTGGAAGGGGCAAACTCAGAAACTCTTTCAGAGCAGGCATAGGCAAACACCAGCTGTTTTGGGACTACAGCTCCCACCATCCCTAGCTAACAGGACCAGTGGTCAGGGATGATGGGAGCTGTAGTCCCAAAACAGCTGGAGGGCAGAGTTTGCCTATGCCTGTTTTAGAGCTTCTTTCCAATGCACAGGAGTCTGTGGGTCAATTGGGCATGGCAATGTTGGGCCAGGCTCTTACTCTTGAGCATAGCAATGCTCCCCCTTCCATGCATTTGGTGGATTTATTTTTTATTTACTTCATATAATTTATGCCTCATTTCATGGTAAGAAACATCAAGGCGGTTTATAAAAAGATAACACTATAAAACCAGGGGAAATTACAATTCATTAAAACATACAAGAAGTTTAATGTTAAAGCAGATTAAAATTCACATCATGTGTGGGGTGTAGCTCAATAGTAGAGTATCTGCTCTCCCAGCAAAAAGTCCCAGGTTTAACCCTGAGCATCTTTAGGTAGGGCTGAGAACGTCACCTGCCTGAAACCATAGAAAGACCCTGTCAGTCAGTGTAGACAATACTAAGCTAGATGGAACAGTGGTGGACTTTCATGTCTCAAATTTCAGTGGGGCCCTGTGTGACATCATAATCTGCACCCCACACCTTCCATTAGTGACCGCACCTGCTCTAGCCACCTCACCTGCCGCGCTCCCCTAGTCTGGATGGACCAATGGTCTGATTTGGTATGAGTCATGTTCCAAACAGGGCATTAGGTATGTTCTAATGAGAGCATTAGGGACACAGGTGGCGCTGTGGGTTAGACCACAGAGCCTAGGGCTTGCCGATCAGAAGGTCAGCGGTTCGAATCCCTGCGACGGGGTGAGCTCCTGTGGCTCGGTCCCAGCTCCTGCCAACCTAGCAGTTCGAAAGCACGTTAAAGTGCAAGTAGATAAATAGGTACCGTTCCGGTGGGAAGGTAAACGGCGTTTCTGTGCGCTGCTCTGGTTCGCCAGAAGTGGCTTAGTCATGCTGGCCACATGACCCAGAAGCTGTACACCGGCTCCCTCGGCCAATAAAGCGAGATGAGCACCGCAACCCCAGAGTCGGTCACAACTGGACCTAATGGTCAGGGGTAACTTTACCTTTAATGACAGCATTAAGTTATATTCAGATTTGTGACGACAGATTTCTGTTAGATAATGCCAGAGAACCCATTTCCTTTGCTAACATCTTCTTTTAAATGTAGACATCTGCCCATGAACAAACTCTAGATATTCTAACTAGCTTTGTTTCTGAGAAGAGAAGCATTTAACAAAATGCAGCGGGAGACTCATAAAATGTCTGAGTGGCACTTGGCTGAGTAGCCTTAAGGAATATCATTGTGAACGATAACATGCATTAGCTGTTTGGCTAGAATCATCTTAGTTTGACCTGGGGCTTACACTAATATTGGAAACTAGAAGGTGGGATGATGCCTGACAATCGTATTTTCCCTCATAATCTCAGAGGATATTGGAAGGATTCTGACTAGGCACATGAGAGGAAGGTCTACATCCAGAAGGGCAATAATTGTTGCAGGGCAAGGGTGGGGAGATTATGAAGAGAATATCAAAACGTATATACGTTTGTTATACTCATAAAATAAAGAAAAACCTATCTAAGGGGGGAAAAGGAGAGCTGCCACCATGTAGTATGTCAGATCAGTAACAGGCTGAGATGAACTAGCGGCTGTAAAGTTAAAGCATTAAACTTGTCTGAACAGGATGGCATGTTGTAAGTGACATAACAGGCCATAAAATGTAGTAAATCATATATATTTTTAACTGCTGTCTATTTCCATAAAGCCTCTTTCAGCCCACCAAACTCAGAAAGCTTTCGTTAACTGGAATGAGAACCCCCAAGCATTTTCTGATTTATCTTTAACTAATGGGCATGAATTAGGTCTACACTGAATCAATTTAGGTTGCCACCTTGATTCTGGAAATTGATTTGTAGGCCTTTAACAAATGTGTAACCACCTGAAATACTTTTCTTCCCTCCCTCTGTCGCCCAAGAGCAGGATAAGCCCTAGTCTGAAGCTGCCTGGTTTTCCCTTCGGGTCTTCATCTGCTGTACTCCAATCCAGGGAGATGCAGAAAATCACACTTAACATTCATATCAGCTCACCAGAGGTCTAAACACAGACTACTACAATAATTCAATCCTGTAACAAAACAGCCATAGTGTGCTCCCTGCCTTCTAATTGTGTGTGTGTGTGTGTGCATGTGTTTTTCAGCAAAGTAGACAGGCCACATGCATCACCAAAAATAAAAATGCATATACTAATTTATATATATAGGTGCATATTTAGAAATAATTGCTATAATTTAATACTATAGTTAATAGAAAACACTATAGAATGGAACACTCAACCACACCTCCTGTCTGTAACAATACAGTGGAGTATATTGCCTCCTTCTGGCAAATTGTGCAGCCATGCTGGTGCCAAATGTATTGCTCTGCTTTCTTTTGGACTACATCAGCGTGGCTAAGATGGGGGTATTGTCATCTGGGCAACCCAAGACCTCCCATACACACTGGCCAGGTTTGTACCCTGAAGAGGTCACAGCCACAGCAGGCGCTGTGATTCTCCAGAAGTTTGACTTCACGTCCAGAGGTGAATTACATTGTCTCTCGAGACAGACAGATGCCAACAACAACAATATTGTGGGGGCAGGATGGGACAAGGGGGGGCACGGCCTGGTCCCTAAGCTGTGGATTCACCCCTCCCCCCTTTTCCTTTTGGAAAATTGCCTTTTTAATTTGTGAAATGAGAGACAATGACAACCTCCATTTAAAGAATGACAACTTGCTTTAAGAACAGGCACGGCTTAAGTACAGGACCTCTTAAAAGTTCGGTGAATAAGGCAGAGCAAGTACCCAACAGAAGCCTCATCATTTGGAAAAGCCTTCAAAAGTCTGCTCACTCATGACTTTCTCTGATGATTTTTCATTATCACAATCACCCAATAATTACTTAAGTGGTCCTGGAAATACAGCAACAGCCTGTATAGTATACTCAGACACATACACAAACAACAGCTGCCAGCACAGCCTCCATAATGTTCCTGGACTTTTAATGGACAAATTTGGAAACCTGATGGGCGTCAAACAGCGTATAAAATATAGGAGCATATGGACAAAAGAGGACATCTGCCCATTCTTCAACAGTGGTAGACTCCAAATTAGCAGTAGCTTAAACTATCGTAATTGCACTTCAGACAAACCATGTTTCCTTGTCATCAAAGAAGAGTTTCTTCTCAGCTTCCTTAGGGTATAATATAGAATGGGTTGTGCAAATGAAACATTTATTTTAAAGAACACGTTGGGTTTATTTTTTAAGAAGAAAGCAAAGCAAAGCAAAACACCTGCGTGGAAACTAGAGCTAAGCTGAAAGACTCCCTCCCGCCGAGTCCCACCTCTCTTTGACAAGCCAGAAAAAGAACTTTCTCTGAGCATTCTCACTGTTGTTTTTTTAAGAAGCAGCTGTCATTTTCCCTACACAGTGCCCTGGAGTGATGCCAGGTCTGGGACATTGTGGAGGATGCGAAACAGTTACCAAGCTGCCAACACTGTCGGTGCTACTGCTGGTTAGAGTGGCAGCGGGGAGAAACCTCAGGAAAAAAGAAAGAAGCTGTGCAATTGCCACTGCTAAGGGTAGGTCTCACCCCTGAGAAACTGAAAGAGCTTCTCCCCCTTTCCTGCAAGAAGAGAAATCTGCCCACAGATAGGGTAGAGAATTTGTTTGTTATATGAAACCGTCTTAAACCAATATAAAGATTAACAGAGTGAGGCTAGCATATGGAAAATCACATTTTGTTTCATAATCATAAATTGTCAGAGGATTTAATTATGTTTATATTCCTTTTGTTGTTGTTTTTTTGTTTTTTGCACAGGCTGCAATTTTTTCTTTTGTATGCAGTTGTGGGAATCAGTTCCAGTTCATTTTGGTTTTCTGCTCCGTTGCTATTATTGGCGCCAACGATACAGCAAAAGCAAACGTATGCAGTGCTAAATATACTCATATTCAGGCATTCATATAAACATGACTAACTGGTATGAATATGTATGTTGTACACTCATTCGACAACGGTCTAGCTGGGCTCAGACAACAATGGATCCCTATGGGTCAGGTTGGATGGGGAATCAGGCAGGCATTAGGAGGAAAACCCACAAAAAGCCTGAGGCTTACCTCACTGATGGCTACATCTTCTGCATCTTCCCAGGAGAAGGTTGGCAACCATCAAGGTGTAACTTTCCCGCTTGCCTGATACCCTACCCTGCACTGATCCTGTGGAGCAGAGGGATTGATCTTCTGGTGTGCATGCTTAAATAGGCTTTACCCTAATTAAACATTGCTCCCACTTCCTGAACTAACTGGAACTGGATCTGAGGCCCCTGGATTAGCCAATTTTAGGGTAAACAGCAGGGGTGTGAAATTTCTGACAGGCCAGATGTTGTGGGACTCCAATTAGTCCCAAGGTAATGTGGTCAATGATCAAGGATGATGGGAGTGTTTATTAACTGCACATTTATAAATCATTTTTGCAGTCAAAAGTTACCAAAGTGGTATACAATACAATGAATTAATAGAGAAAACATTACAAGCTTGGTACGCATGTCACCATGAGCTCCTTGGAGGAAAAGTGGTATAAAAATCAAAATAAAACATACATTTTGAAAATAGTTTAAATATAACTTAGAATAATCCTTTTAACATCTGATAGCCCCCTGGAACAAACAGGAGCTATTGCAGAGGTGCAAAGTGTAATCATAATTATATGGGGAATATCAGGAAACAATACAATTTTTCAAAACGTAGCCTTAATGAATGGCATCTTTGCAGTTCAGGCAAGCTAGTCCCTATAATGTGGTTTGCTGATTGAGGGAAGATACAGAACACCAGGAATAGCTTTCTAACATGTTCCATAATGATACACTTTGTAAAAACATAACAGAAATGGAAGCTTTTACAGCTGCCCACAATGACCTACAGGTTACGTAAATAAATACCTGATACACTCTCAATAATTGTTTCTGTTCCCTCCCCCCCCCAACAATGTTATCTTTTGAACTTTTGCCCACATTATGAATAAAAATAGAAAATGGTCTGTTTAATTGTGTTGTATTTTTTAACAGTCGCTATATAGTAAACATTTACTAATAAAATCTAATAAAGGGAGAAAATGCTGCTTGAACATTTTTTTTATTAAGTGAGTGTAAAGATGACAATATAGCTTTGCAGTGAAATTTCAAGAGCTCATTCTCCTCCATCTTCTTCTGCAGTAGTGGAAGATTACCGAACAAACTAGGTGCTGTGCTGAAAAATTCTCACACTATCCCACCCCCTGCCCCAGCCAGTCACCCCTCCACCGATTAATGGGGAAAGAAATAGCATTAAGAATGATAAAGGAGAAGAGAAAATGTTGGTGAAATTCTCATCGGCAGAGTATTTGCTGACCTTACCTTACCTTTGAGTTGCCCAAGAAGTGTTTGTGTCAAGTCTTTCATTCTACAAATCATCTCACCAGCAGTCTGTACTTGGTTGCTTTCCTAGGTGCTTGCCCTTCAATTAAAGCCCATGGGAAGCCTGTGGGGTTTTTTTCAGATCAGGAAATGCACACACACCCCATTCTTGACCACCTTGCATTGATATGGTACATTTATGAAAGTATATTGCTTAATGTCTATGAATTCTATCTCTGATATAACCCATCTAAGTGCATCCTGTGCCTGTTTAGCCAGAAATGTGCACTAAGACTAACTCTTGGATAAAAATGCACAAGACTGCAGCTTAAAACTTACATTTGAATTTCACAAAAGTGTTTGATATTCATGTCCAGGAATATATCAGTTTTTCACATCCTCAAGTAAAAGGTGTCATAGATCAGAATGTGGTGATGCAGTGCTGCAGAATTCCACCCGAGGGCTGGAGCCTCTCTCTGATTGGCTACCCAGGTAGAGACCGCACTTTGGGAGGGAGAATAAAAGGAGCAGTTTCTGAGAGAGGGTTCAGATAGATGGTTTTGAGAGAAGAGAAAGAGTTAGTTCTCAGTTGTCCACTCTGAGGAGAATATCTACAGCTAGAGAAAGGAGTCTCTAAACATAGAAAGACAGTATGCAGTGCATTGTGAGAGTGCCTTGAAAACAAGAGTTAACTGGAGGGCTGGGTTTGAGCCAGGAGTCTGTGAAGATGCAGCCTACTTGGGTCTCATTTCAGTCAGGAGGGTGTGATCTGCTAGAAAGAAAAGAATCCCAAACCAGAAGAGCGGTGTGGTGATCTCCTGGGTCTGTTATACTGCTAGGGGTACCTCACTTACTAGTGTTTGCCTCCTCCTTCTCCTGAGCAGGCTGAGGAAGGAGAAGTCAAGCTCTTAAATGGCTAATGTGTCCCTCGCGCCTGAAAGCTTTGTTACCTCTGGACCTGTGTATACATAACTCAGGAGGACACTTCATGCATTTGATGAAGTGGAGTGGAGTTCATGAAAGCTCATGCCATAATAAATGTGTTAGCCTTTAAGGAGTCACGAGGGTCTTTGTGCTTTCTGCTGCAGCTAAGGACTGATTCACACCACATAGTTAAAACACATCCAGCGCACATTTAAAGAATCCTGGCAACTGCCATTTCCATTTCACAGAGTTGCAATCCTCAACACTCTTAACAAACTACAGTTCCCAGGATTCTTTGCAGGGGGCGGGTTGTGGTTTCAGTGTGCCTTGGATGTGTTTTAAATGTATGGTATGGATCTGCCCTAACACTAGTACTACTCTGGAAATTATTTAATATGTCTCTGCAAGTAAGTTTTGACTATCCGTTCAGCAGACAAGCATGCATGCAAACTGTACATATGGAGCAAAGGCAAGATGAAATAATATAGGATTTGTTATTATTATTATTACTAATATAATTTTTTTTTGTAAGACCACATATAAGAAAATCCCAAAATGATATTTCTAGCTACAATGAAATTCCATGATATCACTACATTGACTGCACAGTCCTTTACTACTATTGTGCAAGATGCATGAAAGATAAAGTCTTTTCTTTTGTGCAGGTGATTTGTTTTATGTCATGAACTTGGCCATGTCCTTCAGACACCAAAGTATTGCTGAAGCAGACATCTAATTACAGAGACAAATCTTCACCAGCAAGTTAGGGGGATGTGTCTTTATGATGTATAGTAATCCTGACATGAATTCTTCTCAATGGAATGTCATTAGTTTTGTGTTCCCAGTCAAGACAAATAAATAATAATGAACCCTTTTTCCAATCTACTGCACAAGCATTTTGTTCCCTGCAATCCGACTTATAAGGGAGACCTAGATTTTGTGGCAGATACTGTACGCTGCATTGTACTGTCGTAATATTCATCTGCCACTATTGCCAAACTAACTGAAGGTTTAATTCAATAATTTACACTGCAGAAGGAGATAATAGCTATAACATTTAATACCCTGTCAGTTAAATAAATCCCACACTTTATACTTCAGTTACTTTTACAGAGTAAAAGACAATTGGGTTTAGTAATATGAGAGGGAGGATAATTTAGCATCCCCTCCCCTCCCAATAGAGTGCATCTATTTTTGATTAAAGTTGTCAGAATATCCTCAAGCTAAGGCTAAACAAAAAACAAAAAACCCCTCCATGGTCCTGGAATGTAACCCATTATTTCAACTTCTTCCAGTCAATGAATAAGAAAGGAGCCACAACAATGGAAAGCAAAAACATGGGATGCTGTCCATCTTGAAAAACATTATGTGTAGCCTGTGATCACAGATGTATTTGCCATCAGTGACTACTTGGCTGGCAGGTGAGAAGTCAAAGCAAAGCTCATTGAGGGAACTGGAAATGTGAAGCATTAGAGCTACATGCAAGAAGAAACATTGGGCTGCTGCCAACAATTGGATGCTTCTGTCATATTGTCTCCTTCCCATCCATAACAAGTAGTAAACAATATTCTGGCCTTGTTCATAAATATGGCAGCATTCCCAATTACAGCCCCAGTTTGCACACCATGGTAAACCACAGTCAGTAGTTTACCTCGAATGCTCAGACAGCACCCTCTTCTCTCCAGCCCATGGGGAAAGCAAACCATAATCCCTGGTTTGGTGCTAATCCAAAACAGGGATTGAGGATTGCTTCATTCCAGACAAAGCTACTAAACCAAGAACAGCTTTACATTATTGTTGTTTGGAGTGGCATAAACCACAGTCCCTAGTTCAGGGATCATGGTGTTTTGCTTCTTTCCCCACAAACAGGGTGGAGCAGGATCCACCTGCACATTCAGAGTATTTATCCAACAAAGTCATCTTGTTGGTGCAATGACTTCCACCTGCACAATGAGGCTTCTCCTTGCCCTGCATGACCCTGTTCTGGAGAGTTGGGGAAATCCCCAGACCAGATTTTGAGAATGTGCAGAGAGCAAACAGGAAGTCCTATTGTGCAGGTGGAAATCCTTGTGCTAAGGGAATGATTTCAAATGAAATATGGAATGGGGGTTTTTTTGTTTGTTAATTGCCAGTATTTCTACAATGTTCCCATCAGTAGAATAGTGATGACATAAGGCTTGTCACTGGGCCAGTTCATTAACCAAAGTCAGCACTGGCATGGAGTTTTCAGTGATTCTAGTGTTTGTATGAGTTCAATATAACAACCAGCTTTTGAAATCTTGAATAAGCCCTCCATTTGGAGGCAATTAATTTTGCAGCCCAGAGTACCGTTCAAGAAAGAAATCATCAGAATGCACAAAGATACATTAAAGATTTTTCAGACAGTAAGTCGTTGATTGCTTGTAGATAATTGACAACTGGATGTGGAAAACTTGAAAAGTAAATCATTTCAAGCAATTAGGGCAATGTAAAACCAAGCAATATTAAAGGCAAGGCTGCATTTTTTTACATCTATAATTTGGGGGGAAATGCAAGTGATATTAATTTTAGAAATAGTACAAGACCCTTAAGATTAATAGTTAGAGTGTTCTATGAATATTTATTTGAGCAATGGGATGCTTCATATGATCCCATTGATACAAGATAAAGATTGATTACTCATTGAAAAATAATTGAACCAAAGCAATTCAAATCTTATGTGTCAAAAGGAGGAAAGGAACAGAGCAGAAAGGCTCCCACATTGCAAACTACTCTAGTAATTGGAATGCTTTGCCAAATATGCCAAAGCATAATTGTGTACTTTTTCATATAATACATAATTAATATATGGGATTTATTGCCACACAGTATACTAATAGCCATTAGTTTACTTTGGAGAAAGGCCTAAGGCTTATCTATGGGTCATAGATCTGAAGCAATAAGCTGAGTCTTTTGCTGGCCGTTATCTTAATAGAATCATAGAATTGTAGTGTTGCAAGGGATGACAAGGGTCATCCAGTACAACCCCTTGCAGTTCAGGAATCTTTTGCCCAACATGGGACTTGAACCCATGAACCTGAGATTAAGAGTCTCATGCTCTACCAACTGAGCTTACCCACCACCCTCACATATGGGAAGACCTGTGACCTCCCCAAGGCAAATCTGCCGCTCCCACAGTGGGATAAGGCGAAGCAAAGTCTCCATTAATCATCCATTCATGTTCAAAGGCAATCTTTGTCTGAGTATCAAATTCTAGGGACAGAAGAGGGGGAATGAGTCATAAGACCAAGATGCACACGATTGGCACCATAAAGACAGCAGAAAACCTAGTTCAAGAATTAACTTCCTATGGTCCCAGTTCTTCTCTTCAGAGAAGGTGACATCAAGGAGCGTTCCTGACTCTAGTGTTACCCAGCACATAGTTAAACTATGGAACTTGCTCCTACAGGAGGCAGTGATGGCCACCAACTTGAATAGCTTTTAAAAGAGGGTTAGACAAATTCGTGGAGGATAAGGCTATCAACAGCTGTGAGCCATAATAGCTATGTTCTGCCTCTATGCTTGGAGGCAGTAGTGGTCCTGAGTATTATTAGATACTGGGAGCTGCAGGAAGGGAGACTGCTCTAGTGCTCATGTCACGCTTGCAGGTTTCCCACAGGCATCTGGTTGGCCACTGTGAAAACAGGATGTTGGATTAGATGGACCATTGTTAGTCAGGGAGATAATGATATACCCTCTAGGACAGCTCTCATAGAAGACACTCTCTAAGCTCAAGAAGCACTAGTTTCATCTGCAGTGAGTGGCACAATTCCCATTTATTTTCTGAGAGCTACATGGCACATCATCATAGCTGGAGTCCATAAATGAGCTGTAAAATTGTGTAGAGAAAAATTCAAATGTTGCATTCAAACTGCTTTCAAAAGTCAACTACCCATGTGTTGCTCTGATGCTCCTTATTAAGATGGTTGTGTTGAAACAGCATTTTGGTTCATTTCATTTGACTTGTTACATGACATGATGACTTGAACAATGGCCATCCTAAAACCTAGAATATGTGTGTGTGTTCATGTATCTCTATATCTATCTGGCCCTGGGTTTAGAAGCACCTTAAAATGCAGACCAATACTTCATAAATAATAGAGCTAATAATAGAGCTTATTAGACAATAAGAAATCTACTACATTTGGCAACTGAATATTGTTATATATATATATGCATTACTGCTAATTATACAGCAAAGGCCAAAACACAAAGTTGATAAATCATTACACAAAGAAAAATTAAAAATCTAAAACGCTGCTTTGCTTAACATATTACTTTGCTTTTATATGTTTCACCATAGACAACAAAGCTTTATTTCTAAGATAATTAAAAAATATAATATTAATGATCACAAATATAATTGTTTCTCACAAACTATTAGTAGATAAAAAGCAACTTGAGAAAACCATAGATTTGTATGGTATTTCATTTTAGTCTGAGTGGAAACAGGATGAATATCCTTTTATCAGGCACTGTATTAAAACCTTAAATTTCAGCTGAAGCTTTTATTCAGCTAGGTATATTGCATTTGCTCCAGTAAGTATGTAGGCTGGACTCTTTACAAATTTTGACTGGTTTATAGAGCTGAATTCCTTCAACAAAGTCTATGGCATGTGTGTGTGGGGCAGGCAATTAGCAAAAAACAAAAAACGGGAAAGGAGAAATATGCAGTGTAATCCAGCAAAAAATAGGCTTCCCTTTGTGTATTGTCCTCAGGATGCTGCAAGGGGAAAAACCACAACCTTTTCCCTGCCTCATTCCAACAACCTGTGGTTCACATGGTGCTTCTGTTTTCTGTACACACACTGGAAAAGGTAATCCTCTGTGTGACAGGGAACACAAGCATATACACATGGACACACACAGTCAGACAGACAGACAGACATGAACACCTCTGGCAATACGTGCCTACTCAACCCTTTGTCAAAAGTAGGCCTCTCAGGTGTGTATAGGGTTGCTACATAAGTCCTTCACATCAGAGGCGTTATACATATCTGAGCAACACATCCAATGATGTCACCCCATTAGGGCAATGACTTCTGCCTGCACAAGGCTATTCCTTTTCACTACCTTCTCCACCTCCAATCAGCTCTGCAGGCTTGTAGGATCCCAAATAACAGATTGTGGCATCCAGAAGGAGGAAAGGGAGAGGGAGTCTCATTGCAGAAGCAGAAGTTTTAGTGTTAACAGGACGTCTTTGTTCGCTAAAACCCATGGATTACCAAGCAAGGTATGCATGCTGAAAGGTGGCTGGGGAGACAGAAAAATGTGCTAAAGCTTCAGAGTTGATCCAGGATAAATTTCACAGATAGAAGAATAAGGTGTAGGATTCTTCTTCTACCTCTTTCTTGTCCTTGTGTACTTGTACCAGTACTAGGACCGGTAAGTGAGTGAGAAACTGCCTTCTTCAGCATATGGGAAGGATTAGGCCTTCCTCAACCACAGGATAAAACTAAAGGAACAGCCCCCAGTTGGTCTGATAAGTTCAGGAAGTAACTTGGTTTGGCAAGGCACTTTCATTAACCATAGCAAGCAAAGTGATAGCCATTGGCAGGACCTATGATGGTAAGTTTATCCCAGTTGACAATGATGATTATCTGCATATGAAGGAGAAGCTCTAATCATTTCAAATGTCCATTTTAAGGAAAGCATGGGAGCATTTTGAAGAGTGTACATTTGATGCTATACATATCATTAAATGGCTTCAATTCAGGTCAGTAATGATTCCAGTATCTAAGTTTTATTACAAATAAGGGCAATAAATTACTGACTAAACCTTCTTAAGTAATAGATTACCAAAGCTGTGTTAGATGCACAAGAAAGATCTTAGGCAACTTCATTTTCTGCTTTAGATGATTTTAAAAATGCCTTTAGCAAAATGGGTTAATTAATGTGATTGAATGTGATCCAATTCCTCTGAAGTAACTTTTTTTTAAAAAAGAAATTGCTCAGCAGTTAAAAGAAACTGATATAGGAGTTAGGGGCTTTCTTTAAATCTTCATTTTCTGAAGTGTGTCAAAGTACGATCTGGGTAGGCTTGCATTTGTTAAGTGTAATTAATTCCATGCTACTGCACAAATTCTCTCAAATTAAATGGTGTTCCCTCATTGTCTATTTCACGTTTTGACTCTCAATCTATAGAGGAAGAGAGAAGGGCATTCTAGTCCCCTTGCATGCAGCAGGAAGGATGATACAGAAGGAGTGAGGCGAATATTCAGGCTGCCTTAACCCACCCACCTCAGTCTGTTTCGGAGCAGCAGCCCCACCTATTCACCTCTCACCCCCCCTTTTTACCTGGAGAAAGGGAATATCTGGTTGTCTGACAAGGCTGAGTAGGGTTTTAGGGAGGTTTCCCCCACACCATTTTTACTTCATGATGTATGAGTTTTGGGGGAGGGAAATCAGATTTGGCTGATTAGGCAAACTGTGTTTGATTACAGCAGACAGTTAAACCTGGAGACTAGAGCTCCAATCCTACTGTCATGTTGCCAAAACCACTCTAAAACAATGAAAGTTAAGATGCTAAGAAACTCCTTTTCTAACCCCTCAAACTCTTTCAGTGGTGAAATCATGATCTCTGAAATGGCAGCCAAGAGGCAACACCTCCTCTATCCAGGGTCGTAGGAATGGGTGTGTGGTCTGCCCTGGGTGTCATCTCTGAGGGGGTGACAAAATGGCACACTGCGGGCACTGGTGGAGAAAGAGGAATGCAGGGGGAGTGCCCCGCCCCTGGCAGCACGATCCGAGTAGGGTGCCAGCACAGCTGCCCCTCCGCCCATGCTGGGCGCCTCAACCCTGCAGGTGGCGTGCCCCACACCCAGGATGTGTGCCACACCCCTGCGGATGGTGCCCCCACCCTTGGGATGCACACCAGCCCCACCCCTGCCTGCTCTCCGCCCCCCGGTGTCGGAGCATGAAGCTCCGCCCCTGACTGCGGGGGGCAACACTTACCACGGGGCCTGACCTGTAGTGCACCCGAGTCACACGTCTCTCCTGGGATTGAAGTGATGGCTCAGGGCCCCGTGCTGCCTGAAATGGCAGTGTGGGGTTTGCGTCTGCCAGGTGGACTCCATGGACAGCTTGCCACACTGCCTCCCTGGGTGGATCGCCATGTTGCCCCGTGTGCCGATCACCGTGGTGCCCTCAAGGGCGGTTCGCCCTGCCTCCGCTGCTCCGGGTGCTGGAGCAGCTAGCTATGTCCCTGCCTCTATCATTGCTGGAATAATGTAGCAGCTTGCTCAAGGTGGTCTATGCTTTTTGTCCCAGTTGTGCTCACAGAAACTGGGCAGGGCTGTTTGCCTTTATGAGCGGTACAATATCTCATGGCATTCCCGGTGGGGTCTGTGTGTCTGCAGCATGATGCTAATGAAAGGGAAAGGTGCTAATAATGCAGCAAGGCAATGTTACATTGATCATTTAGAGTTTTAGAAATGTTGAGGCTGAGATATGCTCAGAAAAACCCCCTTTTTTTTATTAGTCAGTGCCATTAGTGTAAAGAAAAAGAAAGAAACGTTTTCCAAGACAGTGAAAAAGAAAGGCTCACTGTGGGAAATCCGCCTCAAACAGCAACAGAATTCAGTTGGGGTGAATGATCATGCTGGAAACATTAGGAATAAATCTCTGACAGAATAGTAGGATCTGTAAGGTTCCGTGGCGAAATTCAAAATTACGACAGAATTTCCAAGAAATTCATCAAATCTGTGATACAAACTAGTATATGGAATTACCAGAAGGTGTGAAGATGAAGTATCTGTTAGCTGTGGAAGTATGTGTTGCCCATTTTTGTGGGAAATGATTGAGTCTGTTGGGGATTTTAGCCACCCTACAGCAATTATTCATAAGGAACACTACATCTTATCAACTGGGTATTTTGAATCAGCTCTAGACTGCCTGTGGTTCCTATGTACTTTAACTGTAAATCCTGTAATCCTTTTTTTTTTAATGTATCACTATAAACTGCTTTTGAAGTTCAAGAGGGCCAAGAGCA
Source organism: Podarcis melisellensis (assembly GCF_964234715.1). Taxonomy (NCBI): domain Eukaryota; kingdom Metazoa; phylum Chordata; class Lepidosauria; order Squamata; family Lacertidae; genus Podarcis; species Podarcis melisellensis. The sequence continues at coordinate 91,874,813 of NC_138529.1, forward strand.
GCATCCTTGGGGCAATCATTAAAACACTATCAGTGGGTATATGGACCCCCTCTACAAATCCTTAAACAAATTTCCAACCCACTTACCTCGGGTATCTGAAACTTCAACCCCTTCTGCCCACATAAAGGAAGAACTCACCAATGTAGCAGGAAGTGGAGGGTTTCCTTGAAAACAGGAAAGACCTTTGTTTTCTGGATTGGCTCTGCCAGAGAAGCAGCAGAGATCACGTGGGTCAAATTTACTGGCTTCTCTTTGGCTGTAAATGAGCTCAACCTACATAATCTTGGTCAAAATTGAAGGAAAGAAAAGCTGCTGCCAGAATCACGACGGCTGTGTCATTGTAGTGACATTCTGTAAAGAAAAATGGTTGCTGAAGCTCTGTTCCAGCTGCCTCAGGAGTGAAAAAAAGAAAGGTACCACAACTGTGAGAAGCACCATTTTGAAAAGCAGGGGTAGAGAGCCTATGGCCCTTTGGATGTTGCTGGACTACAACTCCCATCATCCCCAATTGTTGGCACTGCTGAGTGGGACTGATGGGAGTTGTAGTCCAACAACATTTGGTGGGTCTCTGTTTGTCCACCCCTGTGGTTTTTTTAAGCTACCACAGTAAATTTCCCCCCTTTGCTCAAATCCATTTGAGCCATTTTGAGTCCTGTCCCAGATACACATTGAAATAGGCCCCCAGATTCTCCACCTGCAAATGGCTCAACCATAAGACATGCATATCAGTGTTGGAGGAGGAAGAAAGGAAATGCAAACCTGCAGCATAATGGGGACACATGTAAAGGTAAAGGTAAAGGTACTCCTGACCGTTAGGTCCAGTTGCAGATGACTCTGGGGTAGCGGCACTCATTTTGCTTTATTGGCCGAGGGAGCCGGCGTACGGCCTCTGGGTCATGTGGCCAGCATGACTAAGCCGCTTCTGGCGAACCAGAGCAGCGCACGGAAATGCCATTTACCTTCCTGCCGGAGTGGTACCTATTTATCTACTTGCACTTTGACGTGCTTTTGAACTGCTAGGTGGCCAGGAGCTGGGACCGATCAACGGGAGCTCACCCTGTTGCGGGGATTTAAACTGCTGACCTTCCGATCGGCAAGCCCTAGGCCCTGTAGTTTAGACCATGTAACTCTGTACAAAAACTGAATAATCTTATTTACAAAGTTTGCACCTAAACCATACCTCTCCTCCTGTTACCTCTTCCTCTTCTTCTTCATCTTTTACAAGGGGTTAGGAGGCCATGCTCACAACAAATATCAACAATTAAGGTATAGGAACAGCTTAGAGAAAGCTCCTATTTTCAGAACCTTATTTTGTTATTATTGTTTTTCTTTTTCTTATGCTTTCCACTTTTGCAAGGCTGTTGAAGACGGGAGATAATGCCTTTCTTTCTGATTTGTTTGTGAAATAAATACGTGGCATACTAAACAAAAAAATCCCCTTGGTTTATCTTTGTCTATGTAACTCTATACAAAATATGGATAGGCACACACCGGGAATTCAACAAACCTAGTATTCCTAATGCACCATTTCAGGACCATGAATAGGTCATACAGAATTCCAAATGTCAGATCCACATCAGCATCCCACATGGTGTCATTTGGGAGTTTTCAAAAAATAAATAAAAACTGTTCTTTTTTGTTGTGATTTAGTTGTCCAGCAGTTCTTTGAACCATGTTGCCAGATGGTGTCACAATGTATAAGTGTCTGTAGATGAATTTTAAAACACATATTTATCCCGGAACTTTCAGAGAACAATCCCAGTACTAGTTAAAACCTGAGGGTATAACTAACCTCCATTATGAAGGCAAAGTGTGTACTATGACCGTGATGCCTTAAGGTAAAGGTACCCCTGCCCGTACGGGCCAGTCGTGTCCGACTCTAGGGTTGTGCGCCCATCTCACTTAAGAGGCCGGGGGCCAGCGCTGTCCGGAGACACTTCCGGGTCACGTGGCCAGCGTGACAAAGCTGCTCTGGTGAGCTGCACACGGAAACGCCGTATACCTTCCCGCTAGAAAGCGGTCCCTATTTATCTACTTGCACTTAGGGGTGCTTTCGAACTGCTAGGTGGGCAGGAGCTGGGACCAAACGATGGGAGCTCACCCCGCCACAGGGATTCGAACCACTGACCATGCGATCGGCAAGCCCTAGGCGCTGAGGTTTTACCCACAGCGCCACCCGCATCCCTTCTAGTCCCTTCTAGTAAGGTGATGCCTTACTAGAGCAAAATAAATGAGGTATGCAATTAGCATTTATAAACAGCTGAGCATCCTTCCCAAACATTATCTGCATAATCCTAACACAAGTACCATGTAAGGCAGAACAGCATTATTAAGTGTAGAAGAATAGTCCTAGTACATCAGACCAAAAGGTCTTGCCAACTAGTCTTGTTCTCTTCAGTGCCCACCAGATGCCTCTGGGAATCAAACAAGTAAAGCTTGAAGGCAATATGCCTCTGCCTGCTACTGTTCTCCAACTGCTGGCATTCAGCGGCATGCTGCCTCTAAACTTGGCAGTCCTATATCGCTATTGTGGCCAACAGCCATGGATAGGCATGTTCTTCTGGATTTGTCTCATCCCTTTAGGCTAGTGGCGATCACTGCAAACTCCACAAGCTAATTCTGTATGAAGGAAGACTTTCTTTATCCTTCCATTATATGTTTTCTTTCAAGGTAGAAGAAAGAATGAAGAGGTTGCTCAAGGCCCCACCTTGTGACTCAAAGCCGTCTAGTGAGATTTGCCACTTACTTTTGCAAATCTGAGGTGAGATCTGGATTGAGGATTTCCCAGCTCATGACTCACATTTCTGAGGTAGTACACAACACCAGTCTTCTCACTATTTCCTCTGACAAATGTGTAACATTTAGAGGGGGGCAGAATTCAAAAGGAATTCTTCTCCCTTAACTGCAGTTTGAAATCTGAAGGGTGCTTCTTATCATTGCTGTGGTTGTAGCCCAGGAAGATCAATCCCTATATTTTAGGGGCTTTTGTTTTCTTGGTATATGGGGTTCCTTTGGTGGTTTGGGATTTATTTTTATTTTTTCTGGGTTTGTTTGTTTCTAAACCCCTTTCCTGTGTTTTCTTTTCCATACATAGATGAGGGCCTAAGCACTTGTAAGTGGGAATTGCTAATAGACTGGGTTTCTTTGTTGGTGTTATATTCATGGATTCTCAAAGAATGTATTCTCTCCCTTGAATTGAAGCAGCTCAGTCTGGCAGAAGCTGAGAATTCCTGCTGCAAACAGCTGTCAGTATCTACAGGGCCTTTATTCAAACTGACTGCGTCTCTTTCCCCCCACAAACAAAAGGACGTTTCATCACCTCTCCCATCACAACAAGCATGCTGTCTTCACTAAAAGGTACAACACAGAGGGAGCTCTTTGACCTGACTAGAGGGTGAGTTTGTTGATGAATTATCTTTCAACTTTTCAAGGATTAGGCAGTACACGCCATAGCAACACTCATAATAGCCTTGTTCAGGTGAAATCAAATGAAGTTGATAAAGCACAGTGAATAGCCCATATGGTGATGGCAGAGAATGAAGAGGATATTCAAAAGGTTACAAGCTAAACAGTACCAATATTCTTTTAATTAGGAAAAGGAAGAGATTTTAGCTGGTTGCATGCAGAGAGGGGTGGTGTGGTATTCTCAAATAGGTAAATGCCTGAACCCTAAGATCCTCTTCAGAGGTCACTTCTTTGGTCACAGCCATTGTATTTCCCACCACAGGGTTCTGGAATAGACACATGGGCATCTTAGCCAATCAGATTATGTTTAATAAGTGAGTTTAGCACTTGGATGAAAGTGAGTAGCTTGGTTTTCCCAGGAAATGGAAAGCAGTTTGCTTTAGTTAAGGCAGGATATGCTTCTGAATGGCTCCATTGCCCACAAGGGATAATCAACAACACCCAAATTAGAGGCTTTAACTGCATTAGGTATGGCATTGAGTTCTGGGGGCATCATTAAGCAAATGTGGTCACAATATTGGTTACTGTGAGGAAATTCCTCTCTATAGTAGGGATGGGGAAGGGATTTGTTTGGCCTACGTTTCACAGCAGACCCACCTGAGTTTATACTTCTGAACTTGCTTCCACAGCAGAAGACAACTCCCAGTCAGGTGACAAGCCCCTCCAGTTTTTGCCACCAAGGTTTGGTGTGGCAAGTGGGAAGTGCATAGATGCAAGGATAGATACAAAATGCACATTTCACAGATAAATGCATCAAAAGCATTGAAAAGTGTGTGCTTTCCATTTACAAGTGTGTACAAAATGTATATAATTTAAATATGGAGCTTTCATGAGATCTTTCAGAAAAATCTGCACAAAATAGGACAGGAAGGATTTGTGATTGAAAGCCAGTGAGATTGAAACAGGATGGAATTTTTTTTTGCCAAGTCTTTCTCTTCTCTATAGAAGCTATACTTGGTAGGACCATTGGTGGGAATCTCTGGAGCTTACCCAGTTTTAAATCAAGAAAGCAGCTGAACTGCCCAGTCCAACTTGTACTATCTGGTATTGAAGCCAGGATCGCAAGTGGGTACTCGCTTGGTGTCAAAGTAAGGATCAGGCAGACTCAGCAATGGAGAATAAGAAGGTGAAGTTTATTGCCAGGCAATAAGGACCCAGTCTGGAATCTCTTCCAAAAGGAACTGGGACCCCGATTGACAGAAATCCAGAGGTCTTATACCTGAGCAGATCACAGCAAATCATAGATCATGAGACAATCATGAGGGACTCACAATACACAGCAAATCATAGATCATGAGACAATCATGAGGGACTCACAATATTGTCAGCGAGAATCAGCCAATCAGCAAGCTCTTGTCACGCTACCCGACCCTGGTCAAGCACTGGCCAAGCACAGGGTTCTAGTTCTGCTTTCCAATGCTTTCAGTGACGCTCTGTCTAACCTTTCCCCTAATTATGACAGGACAGGGAGCTTGGACATTTTGCGGTTTTGCTCTTCCTGTTCTGTGGATTAATTTAGCCTGTATCTGAGGGGATTTTGTACCAGAATCTCTGATTCACGTCTTCCCCTTGTCCAGGGTACACAGATGTTTGTGGGGGAAAGGTCGGCTCCTAACTTTTGCTGTTTCAAGCAGTCTGCAATTAGCTAAGGCACAGCTTCCCTTTGATTCAAAATGGATTATAAAATACTGTAAGCCCTGATTATGTGCGAACATATATGGATATATATTGAATATATTGATTACTGATAACTGATTATATGGATAGCATAGGGGTAGCCCTTCTTCCTTGCCTCAGTATGATATACTTCTATCATAGTATCCTCTCAACCAGTGATAACAGCCAATGATGGGGAAAGGGGGCGAAGCAACTGCTTCATGTCATGACATCAAGATATGGTCAAACTTCAGTCATTGGGTGGTGAGCTACATTCATGGCCACTATTTCAGGCACCTTAGAGTTCCCTATGAACACTTTGGCTGGTGCTAGTTTTTCCTCAGTTAACTGCACATTACCTAAAGATGTTAAGATTATTACAGATTTAATTATTTAAATTTATTTTTTCCTCTTAAAAGCAATAAAAGTTGCACCAGGTATTTCAAATACTTGATCACCTGTGCGTCTCAGCTTCATAAAAAGAGATAATAAAAGCAAAATAGAATTTTTCTTTGAATCTGTTCTGTACCTAAATGAAAACATTAAATTATTTCTGAACTGCCAGAAGAGTATCTTCTCAAGTTAATAAGCCTTTCATAAGCAGAGGTGAAATTATTTGATATTTAAAAATAGGAGAAACCTATAAAAACCCAGTAGTTGGAAGACAAAAATGTACTTCCTCTTACATAAAGAAATTCATTGGAGAGGTCATGAAATAATAATGGTGTATAGGTTTTGAAAGCATCTCAAAATCGGATAAATGGAAATACACCAGGCACCAATGGAGGAAATGTTAGAATAGAGTTAGAATAGAGTTCAAGGACAGGGTCAAGACATTTCAGGGATGGCTCACATAACTTTTAAAAATATACATACAATTGTTCTGACAGGTGACTCAATTCAACCCCAAAATATGAGAGAAATGAGCCTCAACAAAACAGCTGTTCTATGACCTACCTATACACTCTGTGAATAAAAGGGATTTCATGTTGAAATGAGATAGTTTACTTTTAAATGAACTATGAGGAAAGGGTTGTGTTGGAACTGCAATTAAGTCCTTTTTGGAGTGGGTGAACTGGAATTGGAACTAATTTTTTAGAATGAACTTTCCAAGCACTGGCAATACTCCCTTCCCCTCAGCTCATCTACATGGATAAGCTAAGGAGGGGTGGCTTTGGGTGTCCTGTGTGTGAGACAGAGAATGCAAGTTTATGTAGTTAGCCACACCTACCACTGTGAATTTAGTCCTCAGGCCAAAACAAGGTTTAGCCAAACCTGCCATACAGAGTTTGTTTTGTTCAATTTCTGGAGCTGTTTAGGAAGATGAAAAGGGAAAAGGGAATGTTCGCTTCTCGCATTCAGTGCCTGTCTTCCTGTTACAATTGGCACCATGTGATTCTGTTGTCCTCTCCTTATTCTCTAAATGTTTCTTTCTTATGCAGTATTAATATATAACACTGCCATTTTACCAATAGTGCAAACGGGAACGATGAATCCAAATAACAAATATTCAGATTTTCAAATAATGATCTCAGAGTTTATCTTCATCATACGCCTTGCCTCTGGTTATATGTTTACATCAGATTATCTCATTTAAGTAGCACTAGGTTATTAGAGAGGGAAGGCAGAAGAAAAATGGGGTCCATTCTGTTTCCTTACAATGTCATTATCCATGGATGCATTATTTATTCCTTTTGGCATAAGCAAAAAAGACTTGTTGAGACATAAAAAATAAGTGCTCTTTGAGAAAATGAGAAGAATAGAGAACATCAGTTTTAATGGTATGAGATGTACATTTCTCGGGGGTGGGGGAGATCTAGTCACATTAATTGAATTAAAATATTCTTGAAAGATTTATTTCACATTATTTTTGCTTCATTGTGCCAGTTCTGTGGTAATGCAGGTCTTTTCAAGGAATCAAAAGCCTTTTCTTTTTCTTTTCTTTTTCCTTTCTAATGGCATATTTTATAGCCACACAATACAGATTTTAGATCAGACTGGGGTGGTGAACTTCTGTATTATGACAGCAATCTCAGCATCTAATATCCTTAATGGTTCAATCCTATAATACTTACATGAGAGTAAGTTGCATCAAAGTTATTTGGGGCTTCCAGGGTCCTTTTGTGATGGAACAAGTTGAAGTAGATATCCCTAAGCTGCTTCATGGCACATTAGCAACCCAGACATTTAAAAAAAAAATGCTGTGAAAAAGGATCTGCTGAAATAAAAAAATAAGATTGCAATAATGACTATCACAAATGTGGGGTGGTGGGGCTTTGCAGTGAGGCAATGGTTTTATCAGTGTTTTTCAATCACAGTGCTTTGCAGGAAGGAGTAACTTTGCAAAATCAAAGCTTAAGGAGGACACCAGGATGGAGAGGGAAAGCTTCTTTGTGATAGACCAGTCCAGCTTCCAATAAGAGGGAATTAGTGTGCCCTTTGGCTATTCCTATTCCAAAATCAACTGTACAGGTGCCTAGAACAAAAGCCTATGGTCCAGGGCCGGATTTAGGTTTGATGAGGCCCTAAGCTACTGAAGGTAATGGGGCCCTTTATATGTCCAGCTGTTCTTTGACAACAACAAATTGTCACTTTTTTGTGTGTGTTGAATATATACTACATGGTAATTTAGGGACCTAATACACAACACGAAACACTGTTGCTGCTGTGTGTAGATTTTATTTTATTTGCTTTTTATCTTATATTTTGGAAATGTACATCCAGTTTTTTCCTTTAATGTTTTTGGGGCCCCCAAAATGTTTAGCTTATATGTAAATCCAGCACTGCTATGGTCCCATTTGTCCTCAGTTTGGCAACTTTCATTTCCAGGAAGGAACCCACAACTGTGAGTCCAATTGTCCACAACATTCTAAAGGAGATTAAATGATCCCTCTTTCACAAAAAAATAACTGCAGCTCCCCCTTTGTTGCAGCAGGGTAGAATGGCTGTTGATTATGGCAATTCTGGGGAAGAAAGTGTGGGCAAGACATTTGGGTGCTGGACTCTTCTGCCTCATTCTGCCTAATAGTCGGACTAGTCCTAAGAAATCTAAAGGGCAGTTGGTCCTAGTCAGGCTGAAGAAGGCACTTTTGCAAGAGCATCTCTCCCATTGAGGTAGCCATATATAAAGGCGGTTCCTAGGGGAGCACAAACAAGCCTGCCAAGCCTCAGGGACACCACAGCAGGCAATGCAACTATGATGTCCAATGCAAGATGAGAGGTGAGGGATGGCAGATTCTGGTGTCGGACAAGGGGCTGCTGAAATTTAAGGTGCCAAGGTCCGCCACTGCCATGTAGAATGGTTGCTGATGGAGGAGGCCAAGCAAGGACAGTCGCTGTGTCTCCTCTGAGGGATCCAGTGGAATGGGTGTTTTAGGATGTTGATTAGTCGTTTAGTCGTGTCCGACTCTTTGTGACCCCATGGACCACAGCATGCCAGGCACTCCTGTCTTCCACTGCCTCCCGCTGTTTGGTCAAACTCATGTTCATAGCTTCAAGAACATTGTCCAACCATCTTGTCCTCTGTCATCCCCTTCTCCTTGTACCCTCAATCTTTCCCAACATCAGGGTCTTTTCCAGGGGTCTTCTCATGAGGTGGCCAAAGTATTGGAGCCTCAGCTTCAGGATTTGTCCTTCCAGTGAGCATTCAGGGCTGATTTCCTTAAGAATGGATAGGTTTTATCTTCTTGCAGTCCCTGGGACTCTCAAGAGTCTCCTCCAGCACCATAATTCAAAAGCATCAATTCTTCGGCGATCAGCCTTCTTTATGGTCCAGCTCTCACTTCCATACATCACTACTGGGAAAACCATAGCTTTAACTATATGGACCTTTGTTGGCAAGGTGATGTCTCTGCTTTTTAAGATGCTGTCTAGGTTTGTCATTGCTTTTCTCCCAAGAAGCAGGTGTCTTTTTATTTCGTGACTGCTGTCACCATCTGCAGTGATCATGGAGCCCAAGAAAGTAAAATCTCTCACTGCCAAATTTAAACCAAATTGATACTGTAATTAGAATTATATTGTTTGCTTACTTAGGTTAGTTACTTGGTTTGTTGGTGCTTAGTTAGAAGAGATTTTCAGTTTTGCATAAACTCTGCTATGAACAATATAGCTTAGCTTTGTTTTAAGTTTTGTCCACCCTGTATTTTGCATTATTTTCTGATTCATTATTCAAAGAAAAGACAGCTGCTGAGTCATGAATCATATTATTAATTTAAGGCTCACATGTAGTTGCTATAATTAGCATAACCACACCATGAGAATATGACTAAGATGAGACCAGGGGTTTTTTGTTTTTGAAGTATAACAAGTTCAGTACGTTAGTTAGAGGCCGATGTCAGGCAAATGTCTACACTTGGGAACTGGATAATGACCCTATAAAAGTCAAAGCAGCATTAATTGGAGAAAAGACCATTTCTTCGGAACTGTCCACACAGAAAGCAGTACATATTTTATTTATATTTGAATATTTATAAGCCTCCTTTTGGGATCATGTCCTTACCATCATGTAAGGGGAAGCGGGGCACACTGATGCACAGGACACCTTGATACACCAGCAATATTTCAATATCGAGAAATGTTATTCGTGTCGCAACATCACTAAAACGTGTCTATACATGTGTGAGTACAATAGTTGTGACCATGCCACCCGCCAGTTAGCCGTTGGCGTTTGACGAGAGTAGGTGTGTTTTTAGCATGGCCAACTAAAAAATTATGTGAAATGTAAAAGTGTTCCAACACTGTTTTACGTCGTTTAGTTAAGATTTAAAAATACCAAAGGTAAGTTATTCCACTCAGTAATCAGGATTACACATTATTTTTAAATAAGTTCAGTGGTTTTATTAATAATTGTTAGTTTTTTTTGAAAATGTCCATTGGGGAACTTTGATACACTAAGACACGGGGCACATTGATACATATAAAAGTGCCCCGCTAGTGTACAATAGTGCCCCAATATACAAGTTTGCATGAAATCTCATTAAACTCATTAAATTTGAAAAGAAAAAAACCTGTTGTTTACTACATGGCCAAAGTCATTTCTAAATATAATATGACCGATTATCAAGTGTCATATCTCAGGAAAAAAACAGGATCTTGTCTTCCCCATTGTAGAAGATAAGGCAAGCGTTGATTTCAAGGATGTTATTTTTGCTGTTGCCAAAACCAAATTTCCCAAAGGGCACATCTCGAACATCATCTCTTTATACTTTTTCTATTGACTTAAGTTCGAATCCCCGCGGCGGGGTGCGCTCCCGTTGCTCGGTCCCAGTGCCTGCCAACCTAGCAGTTCGAAAGCACCCCGGGTGCAAGTAGATAAATAGGGACCGCTTACTAGCGGGAAGGTAAACGGCGTTCCGTGTGCTGCGCTGGCTTGCCAGATGCAGCTTGTCATGCTAGCCACGTGACCCGGAAGTGTCTGCGGACAGCGCTGGCTCCCGGCCTATAGAGTGAGATGAGCGCACAACCCTAGAGTCTGTCAAGACTGGCCCGTACGGGCAGGGGTACCTTTACCTTTACCTTTAAGTGGATATAATGTGCAAAAGAAGCAAACCGTTAAGTAATTGTCTTAATTTTTTTTTATAAGCATTTTGTTTAAATTACTATTTTTTGACTACCTAATGTGAGTTCTTATATTTTTTAAGTTTTTCCAAAGTTTTTTTTAAATGTTTGAGGAAAGATTAATACAAGTTTTGATGTTTTGTTAAGAAAACCTGCCATAAAGTCTATGATATGTGTGAAACGCTGTTAGTTTTGATATGTAATTTAGTTTTTAAGTAACAAATTGTAAGGCTGGTTATGATCTCTCACAATAAAAAATGTTTTTTCATTATTTTTTTGTAAATAATTACCGTTCTCATGCAATTTACGCTTTGTATCAAAGTGCCCCGTCCAATGTATCAAACTGCCCCATAGGTGGGGTAGAATGATACAAAACCTATTTTTTTACTGGCGTCATTATATTCTCATTATCTTCTAGCTTTAATGGTTCTTTTGATTGCTATTGTAATATTGATTAGTTATGCCATACTTCAAGCCAAACATTTTATTATTTGACTCATTTTTGTTACATAAAATACGAGATTGAATTTTTCTGTATTAATCTGCCCCACTCCCCCCTGTGGTGTCAGGAACTCATGGTTCTCAAATCCAGCAGCCCCACTCAACATGGCCAATTATCAGGGATGGCAGGAGTTATGATCCAGCAATATCTGACATCTTGTTAATAGCAGTCTCTGAGAATCACAGGTGAGGAAGGTGCTATTGTGCAGCGTGCAGGCTCCCTAAAGTCATCTGATTGGCCATTGTGAGAACAGGATGCTAGGATGGATGGGCCATTGGCCTGATACACCAGACTCATATTATATTCTTGGAAGAGGATTTGAAAATGTACAGCACAGATATTTAATGCCTTTTCCTTGTCACAAAGGAACCTGAATATAGACAGGGTGAGCCCTGCTGTGAAGCAGATTCAGTCAGCTGCCTCACAGGGCAATGTTTGTGGGGAGCAGTGAGATAGAATAGTAGAATCTTAGAGATGGAAGGGACCTGCAATGCAGGTGTCACGGTCTGGTTCATGGGCGATCAAAGTCCCGGCAGGGGACGTCAGGACCGGGGGCAAGATGATGAGGTGGGAGCAGGATCCTGGCCAGAAGCCAGGAAGTCAAGAGCCCGAGGGTCAGAGAGCCGGGAGTCAAGAAGCCAAGGGTCCGAGGGTCAGGAAGCAAGGTGTCACGAAGTCAGGGGTCCGAGGATCAAGAAGCAAGGAGTCAAGAAGTCAAGGGTCCAAGAATCAAGAGGCAGGGAGTCAAGAAGCCGAGGTTCAAGGATCAGGAAGCAAGAAGCCAAACGCAGCAAGGCAGGAAGCGTGTTGCTGTGGCAAAGAGCCAAAGGGAAATGCTGACCTTATATCCTTTCCCAGCTCTTGCCACCAGGTGCAGTGAGTTACCAATCGGCCTCACCTGTGAGGCCACGCCTTGCCTCTTCAGAACAAACTTAGGAAGGCCCCAGTCCTGCAAAGTCCTATTGGTCACAGGGCCTGGCTCCTGCATGCACACCTGACAGCAGGAATCTCAGCTAAAGCATCCATGACAGATGACATTCCAACCTCTGCTTAGAAACCTCCAAGGAAAGAGAGACCACCACCTCTCGTGGGAGTCTGTTCCACTGCTGAACAGCTGTCAGAAAGTTTTCTGAATGTTCAGTTGGAATCTACCTTCTTGCAACTTGAAGCCATTGGTCTGAGTCCTACCCTCCAGAGCAGGAGAAAACAAGCATGCTCCCTCCTCCGTGTGGCAACCCTTAAGATATTTGAAGATGCTGGATGATAGAGCTGTGTGATTCTCATGCCCTGCTTTACACACCCTTAAGTTAGCCTACTGTTCTTGGGCAGGGTTAAGGCTACTACCTCATCACAATTAAATCAGTGTAAAAACCATTTCCAGAACCATAACGGCAAAACATAAATAAAACAGCAGCATTACCAATGAACTTAACTTCCAGTTATACATTTCTCACTGATACTTTCCATGGAACATAGACACTATCCTTCATTACTAGCTAAGAAACATCACAGGATTAAAGAGCTAAAGCCCAGGAACCAGACGGTTATCTGATCAATTTCCTTATACCAAGACAGGATCAAATAATATAAAAATTGCTGTACCAAGTCAGACTAATGGTCACTCAAGCTCAAATATTGTGTTGCTTGAAGGATGCCAGTAATCCTTGGCACAAGAAGACTTCTGATTTGATCTCATTCTTTCTTTCTTAACAGGGACCTGCCATGTGCATATGGGAAGTTTACTAGCCAGTTATGCTTTTGAGAAAGTCCCCCATGATATTCTTGTGGAGAAGCTGGTAAAATGCGGGCTGGACAAGGTTACTGTTAGGTGGGTTTGTAGCCGGTTGACTGACCGAACCCAAAGAGCAACTCACTAATGGTTCTTCATCATCCTGGGGAAAAGGGACATGTGGGGAGCACCAGAGTTATGTCCTGGGCCCATTGTTGTTCAAGGTTTTTGTAAAAGACTTGCATGGGGAAAATTAGGGGATGCCCATCAACCCCTAACTCTAAAATTCGATGATTCTATGACAAAGGCAATGTGTCCCAGCATCTGCATTCATAGTTAAAAGTTAAAGGTACCCCTGACCATTAGGTGCAGTCATGGCTGACTCTGGGGTTGCGGCGCTCCTCTCGCTTTATTGGCCGAGGGAGCCGGCGTACAGCTTCTGGGTCATGTGGCTAGCATGACTAAGCCGCTTCTGGCGAACCAGAGCAGCACACGGAAACGCCGTTCACCTTCCCGCCGGAGCGGTACCTATTTATCTACTTGCACTTTGACATACAGTGCCCTAAACTTTGAACTTTATCTACCTGGTGTGATAACTTTTCTAGATCTATTAACTTTGACTTTTGGATGAACGAGCTGCATACAACTAAATCCTAGTCCTGGCAGAAGCAAGTGCAATGAATCCTGGTAGTACAACATGATTTGCCTTCTCTCGTTTCCCCAGGCAACCCTGCATCCTCCTCAAATCTGCTCCAGGGGCTCAGGAGAATATTCCATGGAGAGGGCAAGTGATAATAGTTCCACCAGGAAGGAGAAATGCTTGTGATGATGGAATGATCTCATTACCAGTACTTTGCATACAAGCCACAAAACAGTGTTTCCCACAAAACTGACAAGTGGAACTGTTTGTTGAACATATCCAACTTCGGAAATAAGCTCATTCTCTGCACCACCCTTAAGATGTTAAGATCTTCCATTTAGGGCTTTTCTCCTTAGATAAACCTTCCATTAGAGGGAAGATGAAACTGGCAGGTGGTTTTTCAGTGCTGGAGTGCCAGTTACTGAACTCTTTCAAAGGTGCTTGTTTAAAATTTCTGAAAGGAACACCCTTGACGCCTGTTATGTCATCTTTTAGATGCCAGGCAAAAATACTACTTGTAATTTTACTGCACAGTGTACTCTGTTATTTTAAAGAGTATTTCATGCTTTTCTGAATTTGCTTTCATAATTCTTTCATTGAATTGTAGAGTTCAAAGGGACCCTGAGGGCCATCTAGTCCACCCCCCCTGCAATGCAGAAATCTCAGCTAAAGCAGCCGTGACAAATGGCCATTCAACCTCTGCTTCAAAATCTCCAAGGAAGGAAAGTCCAGCACCTTCCAAAGGAGTCCATTCCACATTTGAACAGCTCTTACCACCAGAAAGTTATTGCTGATGTTTAGTCAGACTCTCCTATCACGAAACTTGAAGATATTGGTTCAGCTCCTACCCTCTGGGGTAGGAAAAAACAGAGCTTGTTCCACATGGACACAGTACACCAGGTGATGTCTGACCAAGGCAGAATAGAGTGGCACTATGCTTTCCCTTGATTAGGACACTATACTTATGTTGATTCAGCCTAGAATAGCAATAGCCTTTTTTGCTGGTGCATCACAGTGTTGACTCATGCTTTTGGTCTACTAAGACCAGTTCTCTAATATGTTAATGACATGCCAAGAAGAGGTAGCAGGGAGGGGCAAAGAAAGCACATTGTCAGATCTCCAAGGGAGTATTTATTAAGGCTCTGTAAAACTAATCATGTCAAGAATTGCATAACAAGATGAGCTCCTAGGAAGACAAACCAGAGAGGAATTTTGTCCTAATTCCAAACGGGGAATCATCACCTCCCAAACGCATTAGAGGCACACTGTTTTCTCTTGCTCAGTATAGATTGGACTGAAAATGTTCAACTTCCCACTGTCTACTGAATTCCTTTTAAAATATCCTTTCTAACACTTAAAGATCAGAACACCTGCAGCTGTTGATGGCACACACAAAGATCATCCTCACTCAACTCAGTCCTTAGCAATTGGTGGCTTTCACATTCCCAGCTCAGCCCACAACAGCATCAGTAAAAGTCAACAGAAGCTCACAAAAAGCTGTAGCTGTGCCAGAGTTAAATGGCCTTTGGAATAAGTAACTGTAGCTGACATCTTAATGACAAGGTGCTTAGACCAGTGGTTTGTGCAGATTAGTCCTCTTAAGATGCATGCATTTCTGTTAAGAAATAAAACACAGTGATATATTTATCAATCGACTTCTACAGAGTAATAATTGAATACTTCACCTGCAAAGCAGCTCAGAAGTAGTAGCAGAAATACGAGTTTCCATAGCAACATCATCTCCACGTTCCAAGGTCAGAAATTCTTCCCATCCAATCATCAGAGAAACTATGTAGATCTTCCTGTCACTACTTTATAGCCTGTAAAATAGTAAGATAGGTTGGTGGTATACATGCCAAACAAATATCTAGACTTGTTTTATTTAAATCCACCTTAAGGCCCTAATATTGTATTTGTCCTCCTTTTTGTGTGTGTTGTGGGACGATGAGTTCTTTCCTTGGAGGAAAAGATGTCATGATTGTTTGTCCCAACATACATACGTTTATAGTTACATTGCTTTTCACATGGCTTATAAAACCTCTGATTGCTTTCATGAGGAAAAGCTAAATGCCCATCAGTTCATTGGCATTTCATAAGCTACACTCTTACACCACCAGCACCAGTGGGGCTTTATGGAATCGCAGGGCCACATCTGCATCTGCAGCCTTCCTGTGCACAGTGGATGGGTGGAAATTGGAAAACAGGTAGATCAGGTCCAGCTGCTATCATGTGATGGCAGTGGGGCTGGCTCTGGATCCAATTGGTCCTGGACTAGTGAAGCTCCACCCTTCCCTGCCCCAGAAATCTATACCCCAGAGCTTTTTGCAAACAGCATTTGTAATATCAGTTCCAAGAACACAGCTAGAATAACTTCCTAAGCTACAAACCAGCATGAAAAAGGCCTCCGGAGATATAAGGAGAAAAACCAAATACATTGCCTGAAAATAAAAAATAGTATCAAAATGAATCATTTATTAAACTAGGAAAAAAATTGAGAAGGGAAAAGAGGTTCTGAGAACAAATGGTATTTTAACTTCAGTTAGGAACTCTGAAATGGAAAACGCAAAAATAATAATCAGCTGAATCATTGGAGGCCACAATTCCATGAGAAACTTCCCACCAATGCCAACAATGCAGTTCTTCAGAGCTACAAAAATTGGGGAAATGCTGAAACTGAACTATGGTACTTACTCGACACAATCCTCAAGTGGATGGGGGAAATGGTTTCAATGCAATGTGTCAAAATCCAATTTAAATCCAATATGTTTCGAATATTTACAGATGAAGGAATGTTAGAGTGAGCTTGCTTTATGAAATCAAAGTTGATATAGTCTATTTGAAAAGGGGACCATTTAGGTGTTCCATCTAGGAGGTCCCATGTCAGGGGCTTTGCCCAAATATTAAATGTCATAACTAGAGGTGACTCCTCTCCCCAAAAGCCTGAAAAAGCCATGGAACTTCCACAGTCCAACTTTCTCCATCATGGACACCTTGGCTTGCCTTGTGTGGAAATGCTGGCCTCTATTATATATGTCCAAGTTTTAAAAGCTGCAAAAATTTGTAAGTTTCAAACTCTTCTAATAATTAATTTCCATGTGGTCCAGGTACTGTATTTTTCGCTCTATTAGACGTACCAGACCATAAGACTCACCTAGTTTTTGGTGGAGGAAAACAAGAAAAAAAATATTATGAATCCCAGAAGCCAGAACAGCAAGAGGGATTGCTGTGCAGTGAAAGCAGCAATCCCTCTTGCTGTTCTGGCTTCTGGGATAGCTGCGCAGCCTGCATTCGCTCCATAAGACGCACACACATTTCCCCTTACTTTTTAGAAGGGAAAAGTGTGTCTTATAGAGCGAAAAATACGGTATATTGCAATAAATTGACTTTTGACAGCGCAATGATGAACAACAAAATTTTATATGCATCTTTACTCTGAAGTAATTCCCATTTCATTTCAAGAGGTAATCAAGTTTAGGATTGCAGACTATGTGGACATCTTTAACTATTCAGATGTGTAGGCAATGGAGGTTTTGTGGTAGCGGAAAGCACTTCCACTCACATTCAGGGAGCCCAGTTTTTCTGAACCCCACCTACTACAGCTTGCTATTTCTTCTGAAAGCTTTGTCTGAGGGTTGGGACAATATGGAATAAGGAGTGAACTGCTGAACTAGATGGGGGCAGAGGAACTGGCAGAATCAAATGTCCCTGTCTTGTGTGTGTTGAAGTACTTTTCATCATTGCAAAGCGATGGTTGAATGCCCCTATCAGATAAAAGTGCTATCCTTAAGTAAGCAACATATTTCCCAAGGGTTTATATAACAAGTTGCTCTAATTTCCTTTGACATTTCAGCCACTGTATGATTAAGTAAATCAAGAAAGTTGTCAACTTGGCCTTTACTCCCAAAGGGCAAACTAATAATTTACTGTTGGGAGTAAATTTGTACAAGGCTGCAACGAGGAAGCTTCGATCACACAGACCTATCAAACGATAAAACTATTTTGGATTGACTCTTGGTGCACATGGAAAATCCTCATTAAGGAGGATGGATCCATTAATCTTCTCTTGATTCAAATTCATTTGGCCACAAAGCAAGATAAAGGCTGCAATCCTATATCATACCTGGAAGCAGATCCCATTGAAGACAATGGGATTACTTCTGTGCAACTTTACATATGATTGTGTTCTAAGACTGGCAAAAGAGCTATTGGGTGGTCAGATTTTGGGGAATGGCTATGATGAAGAACTCAAAACCAAAAGTGATTGTTTAGTTCAATGCAATACAAGAAGAAAATAAATTCAGTACTGTGCAAAAAAGTACCGGTAAGTGTAAAGCAGTATTCAGTTGAATGCATTCCATCAGTGCAAGGATTTCTGCTTGCACAGCAGGACTTGCCCCTCTCCTGCCCCCATGCATGTCCTGTGCCACCCCCAAAACTGTTGGGGAATCCCCTGGAAGAGATTTAGGGAGCTTGCAGGGGAGGAGAAGGGAAGATTGTTCCATCACATAAACAGAAATGCTTGTAAATTTACAATTTACTTAAGGGAACACTGTAAACAACTAAAAACCTGGGCAGGATTTGAGTAACACTTGTAATGTACTAAAAACTAAGGTAAAAATGGATTATTTTAAGAAAAATAGAGAAATTATATGATGAAGTTGAAAAAGTTTGAAAATGGAAACCATGGAAGGGTGGAGAGAAGTCTAAGGATTTGGGGAATACTAAATGTTGATGATTATGACTAATGTTTGAATTCAAATGTGTAGTGTAAAACTGAATAAAAAAAAATAATAAAGGAAAGGAAAGGAAATGCTCGCACTGATGGAATGTTCATATAGCGCTGCATTGGATACAACCCATAGTGAGCATTTAAGGAAATGACCTGATAGTATCTTACTGAGGTCATTCAAAGTTACTGCAGGGAGTTGGATGACTGGGTGAAGAGAAAGAATGACTGAAACATGCAGAAGAAGAAGGTGGTAGAATCCTGAGGTATTAAAGTGAGTACTAATCACTTTGGCCTGCAGGTGAGGAATGCCATGGTTAATATTCTTGCACACAAAAATAAAGATCCCTGTTAATAAAAGCTAGGATAACGGAAAAAGGTCTGTCCCATTTGTTCCTTGCTATATCAGTTTCATAGGAGTAACTTTTAATGCTGGGCAACCGTCAAAATATGAGTGTATACCTCATGCTGAAGTGCTGTATTGCTTAGGTAGGAAATAAAAAAAACCTAGTGTCTTGGGGGTCTCCAGCATCATTCTCACCCATCCCATATTCCTTATTGCACCTTCACCCCAGTCATGAGTCATGGTTCGCAGAGAAATAGGGTTCCAGAAATGTTTTCACATTGGGCATATGACGCCAATCAGGAACTAAAACGGAACAACCACCAAGTATCCATTCTACATCCTTATATACAACCAATATCCAGTGAGCATCCACCACATATTCACAGAGGGTGGTTGTTGTTGTTTTAATTACTTTTTATTTGATTTTACATATCTTTGTCATCTTCACATCGTTCACATATCAAAAAAGAAAAATAATGCTATCTTCATAATACCCCCCCACGACTTCCCTCAACTTCCTCTTCTGTTTTTTTACAGAAAAAATTCTTCTGCTTGTTTTGTTACTCTTAATTCAGAGTCTAGTATAACAATTATTGTTTTCTTGTTGTTTTGAGATCATTGTTGTATTTTCTATATTTATTTTTGATAGTTGTAAGTGTTTAATCAAAACCTGCTAAAGAGTCCATTTCACTACATTGTTTCTGCAGGTATAACATTAAGGATTCCCGATCTTTCTTAAGGTCTCTGTTGTCCTTATCTCGTAGTCTTCCAGCTAGTTTTGCCATTTCAGCATATTCCATCAATTTTTCTTGCCTTTCATCTTTTGTTGGTATTCCTTTGCTTTTCCATCTTTGGGCTTGCAGCTTTTTTACTAGGCATTTCAGGTCAAGAGTTGCCAAAAGAGAAGAAATTTTTTTTATGTATGCCACACCAGCAGCTAGGATGCTGCTAGCCCAAAGACAGAGGGTGGTTTTCAGCAGATTTTTAAATTTATTTTTGGAATTTTAAAAATTCCCCCCTGTAGTTTGTACCAGCACAATCAGTTTTTAAGGTGAACGCATTGACTTGGGAGGCTTTTATCTTTCATTCTGTATCATTGATCTAATACTCCGTGTATGTAAAACTAAGCCATTGTGCTGGGAACATCAAAATCCATAATGCAAAAATGTGCTGATACTATCGAACTGTCTATTTAAATTACAACTAAGCATGCGCCTTTTGTGATAAAGACAATGCATGGTTCTGCCACTGTGCAGCTGTATGTTTAAGCCACATGTTTTTAGTGTACTTGGTGTTGCTTTTAATTCATCCATTCTGACAAAGAAAAGGGCAGCACAGTCCTATTTTATGTCTACCCGGAAATAGGGATGGGAGAGAAATGTGGCTCAGTTCACATTTTTTATGCAAACCTATGTAATCTGCACTTCCCAAAACAATGTGTGAGCTGAAAAGCAGCTTATCCTCTGCCATTCAAACATGTCTGAATTTTGCAAAGGAGTTCTCCAACAAAAACAAAAACAAAAGTACAGTATTGCATATACTCAAGGAAAGTTTGCATAAAGGACTAGCGCTAGAGAAAATAACATCCAAGATGAATTATGCTACAATGCCTTGCTTGTAAAAAATACTTTAGAAAAAAATCCAGGCAAAAATGTACATATTATGAGAAATGTGTACCAAAATGTTGGTGAATTTGTGAGGCAGATGCTGAAATATGGGGAGTGAAGAAAGAAGAACAGAGAGGAACCACAATTTGTCTATCCTGTCTCAGGTGTTGAGTCCAGTGGAGCTTATGCCCAGGTATAAAACTGCAGCTTGTGACAAGAAAGAATAAAGATAGATGTTTTCTTAGGTATTATTGTAACTTTATTTATTAAATGCCAGCAGACCCAGAAACCTTTCTGACAAACATAAATACTTGTTAGTATTACAGCTGCTAATACTGTCTTTCATATGATAATTTACTGTCAAACTACACCAAGAATATTTTTTTTAACAAAAGACTGTAATATTTATTGTATGAGAGTGCCTGGTTTAAACTGGAGTGTCTTGCCTGTTTTTTAATTCTGGTGAAGTATAAAGATAAATGGTGCTGTCAGATCCTTTGTTTTCTGGATATAACTATTGCTTAAATTAATTATTATTCTCTAGCCATCTTAAGCAAATGGACAGGGAGACAACAAAATGAGTTAATGGGAGTAGAAGTGCCTATCTTGTGTAGAACAGTTTAGATATTTACTTCTTAATGGAATAAAATGTATACAAACATATCTCTTTAAAAGCAGATATTAAAGGTATTGTTTTTTTTTTTGCTGTTAAAGATGCTCCCCCCGTGATCTTTTCAAATTAAACTCATTCCCATATCAAATTTTCCTGTTAATGTGGCATTCCCACTGTAAAATTTCCTTTTTTTCCTCTGATTGGATGGCACTCCCATGAGAGGGGACAATCCACCTAATATTGCTGGGGTGAAACATTTTCCGAAACTGGCTTTCATCCAAGGGAAATTTGGTGTAGCAGATATGCTATGGTTTGGATGGATGGGCAGATACCTCCTCTACTTTGAGCATTCAGTAAATCCCCAGCTTTAAAAAGTCTGCATGTATTTCCCCCATTTTTTTTTGTGTGTGTGTGTGTGTGTGTGTGTGTGTGTGTGTGTGTGTGAGAGAGAGAGAGAGAGAGAGAGAGAGAGAGAGAGAGAGAGAGAGAGAAATTAAGGAGCCATTCTTCTTGGGGGGGGGTGCGGAAGGACTCTTGTCAGGCTGAAGTTGCATGCATAGTGCAACAGTGTTAGCAATTTCACTCCTCTGATGCTGCAGATGAGATTGTTGTAAATCGCATGCCTGTCTGGGAGCCTGTCTGGCACGAGTCTGGGGAAAAAAGACAGTCTTATCTCTTCAGCGGCAGGTATTATTACACTGTACTTTCGCTTTTCTTTCTTTCTGCTTATTCTCTCAGAGCTGGGGAGAACGGACGACATTATGCTTTCGTCTGTACATAGTGTGTAAATAAATACAGTGGACGCTTGGGTTGCAAACGTGATCCATGCAGGATGCATGTTCACAACCCACAGCATCCGCAACCCGCAGTGGCGCGTCTGCACATGCGCAGGTTGCGATTCGGCACTTTTGTGCATGTGCAAAGCGCAATTTAGCACTTCTGTGCGTGCGCGACCGCCGAAACCCGGAAGTAACCCGTTCCAGTACTTCCAGGTTTCAGCAGTCCGTAACCCAAAAAAATGCAATCTGAAGCATCTGTAAGCTGAGGTATGACTGTAGTAGATTAGTTCTATGATGTCTCACTCGTCTTGCTGTGTTATGCCAGAAGATTAGTGTGCATATACCAGCTGGTATATGTCGCTAGGAAGCGCACTGGAAGAGAAGGGAGATGCCTTTTCCAGAGCTGCACGTACCAGAGGATGCTCAGAGTTTAGGGGGCTTGCAGGCATCCCCAGGGCATTTTTCCAGTGTGTTGAGTTGTGAGTGGGGTTGTCCTTTTAGCCCCACCTCCTGCACCTGCTTGTTTCAACAACTATGTTATGTAGGGTAGGGAAGACCCCAGTGCAGACTTCTTGCGCACATGTATGGGCTTCACATCAGTGGGGCACTGGTGGAACTGGGTGTCCCAATCACATGGAGCCCCTTAGCTTGCACCTTAGGCTCTTCTTAGACACAGCTGTAGGCGTGGTGACTGAAAGAAGCAAATCTAGTAACATTGGCAACATGGACCCATTCCCAACTACCACACAATTGACCTAACCTATGCATGGGGTTAATGCCAGGACCGCCCCACTCATGAGGCAGGCAGCTGCCTTGGGTAGCAGATTCCCACAGGGTGGTGCCCCCATACGAGTTTCACCTGCCCCTGCCACCACCTCGCGAGAGCTTCATGAGAGCTCTGCAAGATCTTGTTAGAAGCTGATCAAGACACACGACCCTGGTAAGCAGGGGGCAGGGCAGAGGGGGCACCTTCCTGTTTTGCCTCAGGTGGCAAAACAGGACAAGACACCCCTAGCTAATGCATAGGTTGGTTCCAAACTTCAATAATCTACAAAGAAAATGATGTGATACTGGAGGGAAGGAAAAGCACTGCTTCAGTGGATGAATATGGGAAAAATAAATGATTTAAGGAAGGGGTCAATGGGGGATGCAGTCGGTTCAGGGTTTATTTTGTCCTTCTTAAAGCCTGGCGGATATTACAAACCTGTTTCCCCCCACACCCATTGTCACCAAAAACCGCGTTTAGCCTCTGATCCCTGCCTTTCTCTCCTTCTCTCATGCTCATTCTTTGCTGTCTGACACTACAGTATCTAGCAAAGTCCCAGCCAGGGATACAGCAAACCTCTATATATGATCTCTCTATTCTCTGCTGAACACCTGATTTGCAGGCAGCTAATGTGAGCTTCCTCATGAATGCCAATTGTATTCAGAGAGTATTTTTCCTTTCAAACTTTTTTTTTATCCCCCAGGCAGTCTCTGTGCAGTTTGACTACTTGAACTTTCTGTATGCCCATAACAGGGTGAATTGTAAATGCTTTTAGTGGTGTAGAATAAGGCAGAGGGCAGCTTGACTGTGTCTGAGATTTACTAGCATTTTTGCTGCTTTTCAAATTATTTCCTAGGCAGTCTTGGGAGAAAACACACTTGCTATTTATCTCAGCTTTCTTGATGCAGATAATTTCTGCTTTCTCCTTGTTGTAAATACTATGGCTTCACCTCTCATACGATCTTTTATGTAATACCCTCAACACTGAACTGAATCCTGTTAGTCACGCTTAGAACAGACACGTTGAGATCTATAGAAATTTAGTTTAGTCATTAAGTTCCATTGATTTTAATGATCTGCTCTAAGCATGACTAAGTTTGGACCAACCCTATGAAAATAGTTCAGCACCAAAGCTTTGCACTTTTGTGTCAAGTGATCCTTCCACATTCAGGAGACAATGAAACCCTCTATTACCACCTTATATATTTCTTAGATTTGTCCGTTTTTATTTGAGGAATGTCTATGGTATTTATGGAAGCCAGTCAAGGAGTCCCATCCTTGTGGCAACTGTGGTCTTGCAATACATGCTAAACCAAAAAATCAGGATATGTTAACAATATTTTGTTAGTTACTTCATTGAGGTATTTTGCACATCTACAGTCAGTTTAATCAAGGTCCTCCAAGGTTAGAAACATGCAAGGGCATTCTCACAACCATGCAAACACCCTGATATAAAGACACAAATCTCAGAAAGTCTTCAACTTCCTTCAGTTAATTAAGCTCAACTGTGACATACCTAGTTGGTGATTTTTTTTAAAGTGTAGATGACTGGTTACCAACAATGCCTCTTCTTCCTGTCTTATTTGAACAGTAGTTACAATTATTTGCACTGTTTACCAGTACTTTTTTCCTTAAAAAATGTTTAGGGGTACTGTCATTTTCCTACTCATATTGCCCCTCAATGAGGTCAAACTTAGATTCACAAAATGTTTAGGCATATATGTACCCTGCACCCCCCCTGAAAAAAGCACTGCTGTTTACTGTACATCTACAGTGGTACCTCGGGTTACGAACTTAATTCGTTCTGGAGGTCCGTTCTTAACCTGAAACTGTCCTTAACTAGAGGCGTGCTTTCGCTAATGGGGCCTCTTGCTGCTGCTGCGCCACCGGCACACAATTTCCATTCTCATCCTGGGGCAAAGTTCTCAACTCGAGGTAACTCTTCCAGTGGAGTTTGTAACCTGAAGCGTTTGTAACTCGAGGTACCACTGTACCTCAGTGTCATGTCAAATAGGTCACGACTGCATTTTCAGTACCAAGCCAGTATGCCTTAGTGAGGTCATCAGGGTCCAAACCTGAACCAGATCCCAGGGCATCCAAGGCAATAAGCAGTTGATTCACAAAAGACTCTTTTCACCATATAACGCCTTGAGAGCTCACCAGCATACTCTGTCCTCACCCTGCTCTCTGACTTGCCTGCTGTGATCTAATTTAAGCAGTGAATTGCTCCATGCTAACTGGATGTTATATTTTTTTAACCTCCAACCTAACAGTGAGGAGCCACAGTGAAAGACAGGAACACCAATCCCCAAACTGTTCAGAAGGACGAGGAAATTGGATCCTTTCCAAAACAAGCAACTGGATGTCTTGGGAGGGAGGCCTTGCATTTCCCCGCCCCCCTGCTGTTGTCTCAGGGGTGTTTCCTGTTAAGCACCTGGTACGGTTGGTATAAAATACATGCTAAATTGTTAATATGAAGTAAGTTGTTTTATTCAGAATAATATATAAAGAGGCAATTTCTCTGCTGGGAAATCATTTACAGACAAACCATAAAACCTGTTTTAGTAATAAGTCATAATGAATATAGTTGTCATAAGCACAGAAAAACCCATATCCTCTGGGCATAAGTAATTCCTAGAAAAGGCACTATAAAAATACAGAGTTATCTCCTAAAGTACAAGTTCTCTGGAGCTGATTCATGGTTGGCGTTGCCATCTCTCTCTCTCTCTCTCTCTCTCTCTCTCTCTCTCTCACTCCCTCCCTCCCTCCCTCTCCCCCTTGCAGTTTATATACAATATGCATGATCGTAATCATTCTGAACATGACGTCTCTTGGGCACAATAACAATTTGCTTCATGTACTTGGAATTCATTAATAGAACCAGCGTTAGATTGCCCCTCCCACCTGCATTTTAGGCAACGGGCATGATCAACGTGCCAGCACGTAGCTTTTCACAGTGCCTTCTTTCTACAGGTGTAATCAGGGGAACTTGAAGATGTATCAGCATTGACGTCTCACTGTGATTTTTTTTTTAAAGGCTAAACAATTTCTGAGGTGTCTAGAGCAGAACAGGCCAGCTAATTAGTCATGGGTACACGCCTAATTTTAATCCAGCCTTCAAAGCAGAGCATTTCAACATGGATTGGAATAATCTACAAATAATGCAAATTGCACATGGAGAGCAATATTTGGGACTCCTGGGAAATCTAGACCTTAGAGGGAATGAAGCAGATACATACATTTGTTGGAAGTTCACACACACACACACACACACACAAACATATACATTCTTCAATCCAAGAAACCACACACAACTTAACACACTCTACTTTTTCACAAGTTGAATCTATGCTATACTCTCCCTGTGCATAGGAACACAGAAAGCTGCTTTATATTGAATCAGACCCTTGGTCCATCTAAGTCACCTCATTGGACCATCTATACTGACTGGCAATGGCTCGCCAGAGTTTCAGATAGGTTGTCCCAACCCTACCCGGAGATGCCAGGGTTTGAACCAGCAGCATAACGTGGGTCCCTGGCCAGCGTCTAATCAAGGGAATCTTTCCTTGCAAACTAGGCCCAACCTGGGAGCAGAGATAAGGCAGAGAAACATGAAGCCAGGAGCACCTCTGTGTTGCCTTGCCCTCCTGTCCTTACAGTGAGGAACTCTGGGCAACACACATGGCTCAGGCAGTGCTTTCTCACCTTCCTCTTCCTCCCTGTTCATCCTCGGTGGGCAGTGGCAGCAGCCTCACCCCCCCTTCTTGACATGCAAGTGTCCCTTTGCTAGCCATGAGGAGAAGGAGGCACTGCCGCCGCCTCAGGAACAAAGGCCCAGTCACACATGGCTTGCCTCCCCATGGCTCCTGCTTCAGTGAGGAACCTGTTATGTGGGTCCTCAGAAGTTTGCACCCGGCGGTCCCATGGCCCCCCAGGCTCCCCCACAATATGCCTTTGGTTTGAACCCAGGGCCTTCTGATTCCAATGCAGTTGCTCCACCACCAGCTACTCAGAAAGAGATTATTATTGGTAGTAGCAACAGTAATGTATCCTACTCTTATATCGCTTCACAGTGAAGGGCGGGTGACAATTTCATAAATATAAATAAATATGCCCTTGCACCACTGTTCCAATTTTCTATACTTCTATACCAGCAGCAAAAATTATTTGTGTAGTTCTTTACCTCCTTGACATCTGATGGGAGGGCGTTCCACAGGGAGGGGTGCCACTGCCGAGAAGGCCCTCTGGCTGGTTATAAGAGGCAGAGAACCAATAGAACACAGTCCCATCCACTGCATTGCAGCTTGGACTCTCTTCCTTGCCTGAGCAGCAATTATACTTGAGCCCACATACGCATGCCAGCTCCTTAAACAAGCCTTAAGTGTTGCTTAAGTGACACCATCAGTGGCTCCCTACCCCTTCTTTGTCTTTGGATCAGTTAAATACAAAGCAGGATTAAAGTGTCATTGGCCTAGGCGGTGGGTTTATGGGTTGCAGCTCTCTCAGTGAAGTCAGATGGAACTGAAGTGAGGCAAAACACAGTAATTATATACCTGAGTTTGCTTGTTACGAAGAAAAAGAATAGGCACGCAGTGTCACACAAAAGCTTCCCGGGGGTAATGTGAATAACCTTAATGACCATTTCACAGTGGCGATTTCAGGTGTTTAGCCGTGTCGGCTGCACTTTTCGCAACTGAAGGAAGACAAAACAAATTCAGGCCCATGATGGCAGCATTACGGTGGTTTAAGTCACTCTGTGAATTCTTGTTAGCTTCAGGCACTCTGAGACTGATGTAAATCTTAAGCCACCAGTGTGGCCAACACCTTGAGAAGTTATCTAAAAACATAGTTCTATAAAAAGAACCGTGGAGAATATCTTACTATCCAGAGGCAAAGTTCAGAAAGTGAAGAGGCCAAGTTTTTGCTTATCCTAGGTCAAGGTTTTTTCTCACATGTTTTTCCTTAAACTACATGTTTCCCCCCACTTTACAGGATGATATTAGAGCAGGGGCAACCAATGTGATACGATCCAGGTGTTTGGGGCTACAACTTCCATCAGCCTCAGCAGTCAGGGTGTATCTATTCTGCTGTTTGTGTAGGAACTTGCTGCAAGCTGGGTTAATGGCAAATCGAACTTTCCTCTGGGTGAGGCCTGGGATGGAAGTTGTAGCTGGCAGCATCTAGGGGGCTCCCTGTTGGCTAGTCTTGTATTAGAGAGACTGGCTACAAACATGGATATGTGTGAATGAGAGTGAGGGCCAGAGAATGAAAGAGAATTACATTCTCGAGAAATGAAATATTAGACACTGGTATTTCCATTTAACAGCTACAATTTTAAATCCATAAAGCAATGCATTATCGTCATACAAATGCTGATTCAGGTCATGTTTATGTGCATGTAACCAAAGTCACACTACTCATGGGAGGGGAGGGGTGACTCAGAATAACCCTGAGGTTTCCACAACACACACACCAATAATGCACATTTTGCTTGTGAATAATAACTGCATTCATCAGTTTTGTGGTCCCAGATCCTCCTTCTTCAGATGATGATTATCTGCTACTTCAAGACACAAGAAGCAGCTATTTATGTATGGCATTAACTTCTCAGAGTTGCAATTGAAAAATGGTGATCATTTTACCAAGATAAGTAATTATCCCATCTTTATTTCTATTTTTGCTGCGTTTAGGAGCAAGGAAGTGTAGCTCGGCAAAGAGGTAAAGAGCTGTAAGTCTTTTGTGGCTATTTTTAGATGCAGTCCTTTAGGTAGACTAAACAGGACTAAGCAGATTGTGTTTTACATGCCGGTGATCCCACTCCCTTTGATTTGCAATTTATTCAGCAAACCACACCAGCATTCGCCTGCCACCCTCCAGCCATGCACTGAGCTAATGGCTGAAGGGGATTAGCTTGCAATAAGTCACAAATCTCCAGTTCTGAACAATGTGCAGAAGACATCTCTCAATTATTGTGGCTCTTCATTTTTATTCTGGGCACAGGCGGTGGGATGTTTCTTTTGCAGGACCTCGTGCTGTTTATTATTCTTACTTCTGAAATGTTCTTTCTGGCTTTTGCAGTTGTTTTTTTTAAACTATTAATTATGGTTCCTTCAAAATACAAAATGTCACTTAGATACTCCACTTTACATATGTATTATATGGGCTATGGGACAAATAACAACACTGAGCTTCCCCTACCTCCCACCCAGTGGTGTAGCGTGGGGGGTGCAGGGGGGGCCGGCCACGCCAGGCGCAACATCTGGGAGGGTGCACTCGCAGCTCTCTGCCCCTACCTGGCTCCACGGGTTAGGGGGCGCAAATTACTTGCCTTGCCCCGGGTGCTGACAACCCACGCTACACCGCTGCTCCCACCTCTTGCTCTCCCTCCAGTAAGCACCAACAACACACTGTGTTTGGAAACTGAGAGAGTAGCGATGCCTCACCTGTGTTGCTGCATCAGTCACCTCTCTCTCTCTCTCTCTCTCTCTCTCTCTCTCTGTCTCTGTGTGTGTGTGCACGCGCAAACGTGATGTTCATTTTAGCAAATGGCCTCTGAGATTCTAAGGGGCATTGCTAAGGTTTCTGTGTTTAGAAACTGAGAGAGTAGCGATGCCTCACCTGTGTTGCTGCATCAGTCACCTCTCTCTCTCTCTCTCTCTCTCTCTCTCTCTCTCTCTCTCTCTGTCTCTGTCTCTCTGTGTGTGTGCACGCGCAAACGTGATGTTCATTTTAGCAAATGGCCTCTGAGATTCTAAGGGGCATTGCTAAGGTTTCTTCAAGTGTTTCTGAGTGGGAAATTAAATTAGAGAAAATGGATCTGGGAATGATCTTGGCTATGGGCAGTGCTTTTTTCGGGGGGGGGGGAGCAGGGGTACGCATACCCCTAAACATTTTGTGAATCTTTGTACTTTCATCCATTTACTGTATTTATTTATAAAATGGTGATTTTCTTGAGTCAAAATGAGAGTACCCCTAAACATTTTTTTTAGAAAAAAAAAGCACTGGCTATGGGTAAGACATTAATTTGGGGAACTAAATTAATTTCAGACAATTTTATCCAGAGATGATTTGGGGACATAATGAATGGAAGGTGGTGTGTGTGTGTTTGCTTGCTTGCTTGCTGTAAGCCACCCTTTGAGTATGGGATGAAGAGTGGTATAGAAAGTTAATTATTATCAGTGATGATAATGTTGATGATTAGGAATTGTACCAGGATCAGTTGGGAAACTGGGAGTAATTGAAGTACAGTGGTACCTCGGGTTAAGAGCTTAATTCGTTCTGGAGGTCCGTTCTTAACCTGAAACTGTTCTTAACCTGAGGTACCACTTTAGCTAATGGGGTCTCCCACTGCCGCTGCGCCGCCGGAGCACGATTTCTGTTCTCATCCTGAAGCAAAGTTCTTAACCCAAGGTACTATTTCTGGGTTAGCGGAGTCTGTAACCTGAAGCGTCTGTAACCTGAAGCATCTGTAACCTGAGGTACCACTGTACAAAGGAACTGATTTGGGGTGATGTATATTAACTGAAGAATTTAGCTGGCATTACTCAGATGCAAAATTGTTGACTTTCAAAGCCAAAATTTGCATCTAGCAGATAAATAATCATTTGCAAATTTTAGTCTATGGAGTTATGCCCCATATCTTTTCAGTAGCTAGCAATGCCCTGGGGACTTCCTTTCTGCCAATAAAACATTTAAATGTGTTATAACAAATTATTAAGGGCTTAGTTATTTTTTCTCTACTTTTTTGTTATTTCTTCAATGAGTTGCCTTCTGTAAATGGAGTCCTTCCCTTAGAAGTGGGATCAGAAAGGCCACGTGTTACTTCTACCACCTGCAGTCATGGCTCATAGTCTTTATTTGCAAATCATTTTTTTTAACAATGAAATGAAGGGGTGGGCAGGTCAATTTTTGCTTCTCAGACAAGAAATTGGAAACCTGCCAGCTTATTAACCACCAGAACTTCAGCCTGGCAGCCTTAATTCCAACATGAATACAAATTCTAAGTCTCAGATTTCCCCAGAGAATTGCCAGGAAATACTCTGAGCAAAAACAGAGCTTAAAAAAAATGAGTCCATTTATGCATTGGAGAGGATGACTCTCGTAGAGCTTTAATCACCTGTCAGCTGGGATGTGCAGAACTGTAAACCAAATATTAGGTAGCTGTACATATTTTCTTGCTAGCTGGGATGCTTTCACTGCGGGGTTAGACTACAGTCAGTCAGCATTATGTGCAATGAAAAGAGCTATGTAAATAATAATAATAATACTATAGAATTTCTAAAGAAGTCTTTGTTAATAGTTATATAAAGAAGATAGTTTGGCAGGGGGGTTTACCTTTTTTTGATTACATCTGAAGTTGGTGCAAGATAAGATCAAAAAGAAAGAAAAAAGCATGTGCCAGCTTCTAAATAAGTCCCACATGTTAATCAAGTTTGAAAAATCCAGCTTGCTGAAAGCATGGTGATGGTAGACTCTATTACACTGAAGACACTTTCAGACAAACTCAGCCAGTGGATCCAACCAGAAAAACATTAATCTCCAGAACTTCAGAGGAAATGGCCTTTAAAATATTGCTTGTTTTCAGCCTGAGCATTTTAGACTATACAGGGTTGATCCTGACATCAGGTCCACTGAGATGGCTGCATCCCATGACAAATTGCTTTTATTTTATTGGAAGATTTACATTCTGCATTAATAGTTTGTTTTTCCCCTCTGCCTATCGTCTGACCTATTGATTTCAGCTTTAATTACCACATAATATCCCAACTATTTAGTGCTGAGTAATGGAGAGTGGGCAGAAATGAGTTACCCAGGAAGCTTGCCTGTGTCACCTGGAAGGTTAACTCCTATAGAGCAAACCTTGTGTGGAAATGATCTGGTAGAGTATCTAAGCCCTATTCATGCATTTGAGTGAATGTGTAGGGGTTTAAAGGAGGGATAAGGTGTATATGCAAGCATCACTTCCCCATCCATTCATGGGCTGCCTGCACTTCAGACCTTCCTGTGATGAGTAAGAAGGACTAAAGAAAAATTCTCTCTAGAGGTACGTGACAGGCAGAAGATTTGACTTGTATCTGTAACCTTTGGGAGCAGCCAAACTGATTTACTGAATTACACTTTGTCGTCATTCATTATCTGGGTACAAACTTGATTGGTTAAATCCAACACTGTTTCATCCCATTGACTACTATAGCCATAACCTCCCTACCCTGTTTACAGAAGTGGATGAAATGTGCAGGCAAGCGAGCCTTTCCAGAGTGAATTCAGCCTGCCAAGTTTTAAGCAGAGCTATTTGAGGGTTTTCATGCAGCAAACGTTTTAATAAAAAGAAAAGCAAAGAAGATGAAATGTCTCTAGCTTTTAAAGTTTCTGCTAGAGTTGGATGCAAATTGTAGGCTTTTAAAATCTCTTTTAAGGGGATGTTAGACTTACTGTCTATATCAGTAAGTTAGATGGAAAGGTTCTGCTATCATGCTAAGAGATTTTACCTTTGTTATATTAAAAAAAACCTGGGGGGAAACTGTTTTCTCCCCTTTCCTGGAAGTATCCTCCATTAAGCAAAAGGAAAAAAATCCTGCCTTAATGCCCAAAACTAAAGAATTCATTTAATTCTTTTAGAGAAGAGACCCCGTCATCATGAACAAAACTGATTACATCCAGGAGGCTCACAGACAACTTTCCAATACCGCCTTTACATAAAATTGGACTCAGACCCCACACAACAGTGCCCTTCAGCTCTCTATATTGGACAAACAGGACAAACCCTACGCCAAAGGATAAATGGACATAAATCTGACATCAGGAATCACAAGACAGAGAACACTTCAAACTCCCAGGACATTCGATACAAGATCTCAAAGTAGCTTATTACAAAAGAATTTCAGAAATAGACTGGAAAGAGAAGTTGTTGAATTGCAACTTATTACCAAACTTAAAACCATGGAGAGACCTGGTCTGAATAGAGACATTGGATTCTTATCTCATTATATATGATAAAGCTATTTTAGTTATCTCACCCCTTGCTTTTTCCTGTAGGACCAATTGCAGTTGTTAACAGTCATCAACAGGCTTACCACACCTATCAGCCAATCACCCATTCCCACCACCTTTCTGAGTAATACCCCTCCCCACCCTCTCACTATATATAAGGGTTTGGTGACTTCTGTTTCAGTGTATCTGAAGAAGTGTGCATGCACACGAAAGCACATACCAATCACAAACTTAGCTGGTCTCTAAGGTGCTACTGGAAGGATTTTTTTTTTATTTTGATATAAAGGCATCTTCATATGTTCCAACGTTAAAATGAGTATGTTTAGAATAATTTGGGAGCCCTCTGAATCAGAAGCCTGTAAATTAGAGAGTCCCAGTGTTGAGGTTAATCTCTGCCATGAACTCATTTTTCAACTCATTCCCCTTCTCAATCTGCAAAATGAGAAAAAGAATATCTTCTTTAAAGGGTTTTTGTAAGGGCTATAACACTCTATGCGGATATTCAAAAGTCTTACATAAGTGTATAATACTATACCATACCATATAATAATTATATTGTATATAAAAGTCTTACATAAATGTTTATAATACAGTACAATATTATATTGCCAGCAGATGAATTGCCCCTTTCACAGTTCACTTTACTGTTCACTTTCACATTCTTGCTGCAGGGTGGCTGAGGGTCCCCTAATTAATATTAGAATAAATAACTTTCTTTAACAACTTGTCACAGACTGTCTTGTCAAAATGGCAGTTCTTTGTAGCTAATTTTAAAGCAAGTGTCACCAAACATATGGAAAAACTTACAGATAACACTCTTGTGTCTTACTGAATATTTTTGGAGACATGTTGTGAAGCATTTTCCCCCCCAGTTCAAAGTGATATTGTTAAAGTTGCAGCAGATTGTGTTGTTTCAGAGGCGAGCAGAAAAACATGTTTAAAAAATATGATGTCCCCATACAGAACCAGCTGTGTGTAGTGCTTACCACTGCCTCTCTGTCCATGTCAAGATCCCGAAAGTCCCATGCTCCTGTGCTAAAGGACTGGAAGAGGAACACACTTGGATTTGGTGCAATTGCAGTTCCAGGTTTGCTAAAAAAAAGTTACCTGTTTAGGAGTCTGTAAGCCAAACACTTGGTGTGCTAATGCTGGAGAAGCATGCACTAGCTGTGTTACTCATATGTGACCAACAGGTAAGTTTTTAAAAGATTCCCATCACTGTGGTTAATCTGGATCCCTGTTTATGCAAAGACTTGAAATATATTCTACTAGGTGTTTGGGAGATAAGAAGGGAGAGCTCTACTTGCTGTTTTTGAAGTTGAGATGCAACTGCAAATGCTGATGGATTGAAGCAGACAGAGTTCTCTGTGTGTTTTCCACAGTCTGCCCCCCTGCACCCCAGAGCTAGCCTAGTGTATGCCGTTATTGTGAGGATTCTCCCCCATCACCTCTGTAGAAATAACATTAATCTACAGGCTTGATGGATTCTGTACATACAGCTGGGAGGCAGGGAGGGAAAGAAGCTGTCTCACCCTTTGCCTCAGGCATCAAATTTCTTTGTTGACAGCATCTACATTTCCCCGTCCCCCCCAAAAAAACCACACACACACACACACACACACACACCAAGTCTACCAGTTATTGGATTTGGATGGAGCTATGAAATAGTATTGTTATAAAATGGTTTGGGTTATAGCTTTGTTTGAAAAGTTATCAAATAAAAGAAAATTGGCTAGGGAGACAAAGGAATAGTTTGGGGCCACGTTGGAGTGCTTTGAATAAGAAATTGAATAATGTAATGCTGCCATCTCAGTATGCCATTTGTGGAATTCATAGTTGTTTGTTTTTGCTGTAGGCTGTAGTAACATTAAGAACATCTCTGAGTCAGTAAAGTGTGAGACTCTTATAAGATCTTAGGGTTGTGGGCTTGAACCCCATGTTGGGCAAAAGATTCCTACTTTGAAGAAGGCTGGACTAGATGATCCTTGTGACCCCTTCCACTCTAAGATTCCATGGAGGGTGGAAGAGAGGAACAAAAAGAGTTGTGACAGGGTAAGAAATGAACCTATCCATTCTTAAGGAAATCAGCCCGGAGTGCCCACTGGAAGGACAGATCCTGAAGCTGAGGCTCCAATGCTGTGGCCACCTCATGAGAAGAGAAGACTCCCTGGAAAAGACCCTGATGTTGGGAAAGATGGAGGGCACAAGGAGAAGGGGATGACAGAGGACGAGATGGTTGGACAGTGTTCTCGAAGCTACAAATATGAGTCTGACCAAACTGCGGGAGGCAGTGGAAGACAGGAGTGCCTGGCGTGCTCTGGTCCATGGGGTCATGAAGAGTCGGACACAACTAAACGACTAAACAACAACAACAACAACAACAACAACAAATAAATGAAGTGCTGCATGTATTTTTAGGACCCATCTTATTTTTGTGATTGGAAGTTGTTTTAAATTGTTTTTCATATTGTGTTGTGATATTGTTGCCTGCCATTGGGACGTTAGAGTAAAAGGAAGGTAAATGAGGAAGAAGGAGGAGGAAGAGGAGGAGGAGGAGGAGGAGGAGAAATAAACATGGCTTTAAAAGACTTACTCTGTGCCTGAACTGACTCTGGACATGCACAAACAGCAAGAGAGAAAAAGGACAGGAAGGGCCACCAGAAGTGATGTCAATTCTATTAGCCTTCAGCAGCTACTGCAACTAGGGAGTGCTTTGTGCATTGCTTTGCCAGTTGCTGGGAAGACAACACAGAGTGCAAAGGAAGGCTTCAATTATGACTGAGCAGCCACAGCTCTTCTTCCAAGTCACACACAGAAGACCACCAGCATGAGGTTTGGGAACCTCTGTTCTTGGTATATTTGTGGAGAGTAAGTCTTGGGCCTATTAGTCTCTGGAACCGACTTACATTTATATTCAGAATTTTGTTTATATTTTGAGCTACGTTCTTTGTTTCTATGGAGATATAGATATTAAAACACAAAGGTCTACCACTTAAATGTAATTCAGTTGGATCCAAAAAGTTTATTTTATTTTCTGTCTGCCTGGTTGGTTTAAGTTAATAGATTGAAAGCAAAACAATTAATTTACTGGAATCTTTTGGGTGTTTTTCCATCTGGCATGTTTGGTTAATTTAGGCTGCATGCAATCTACGGCTGCATATTTGGAAGTAAGTTCTTTGACAATAATGGCACTCCTCACATCATGCGAAAGACTGGAATGTCCACATATTACTTTGTTAACATCTAAAAAATGCCCACATTCTGTTGTTTTGTTATTGGCATCAAAGGCATTTCAAATGCCATTGTGTTTTCACAAAGCTCTTCTAAGGCTGTCGTTCAATGATGAATATCTGAATGCTTCAATACATCAGAGATTTGTGGGTACTTTGGTACTCACTGGGCAAGGTTACATTACATGCTAAGTGCAAGATGCATTCCAGCAAGTATAGCCATGTAACTATGTTCTGAATAATGACTGCTTGATATTATATGGGTTTCTTCAGTACTTTTTCTATAACACTAGTCTTTCCAAATGGCTACAGTGTTCATAAAGTGGCGCCATCACCACCACAATCAACAATGGGGATATGTTTCAAAATGTAAAATTATCCACCATGCACAGAACAATGGTTTTATGGATTCATTCACTCTACAAACAATTCTGCACAATTTTATAGGGACCCTAAATCAAGAAGCAATTTTCAGCTTTTGACAACAACAATACTGAAAAGTACCCGTTCCCCACCTGATCACTTTCCTGCTCTAAACTGTTTGCTCAATCTAAAATAGTCCGAGCTTTGTTTGAAGAGTTTGATGTGGTTATAGCTAATCTTTTAACAAGACAGGAAAGATTTATGTATCCTAAATCAAATGCAATCTTTGTCTTTCAGCATTACTGTTGAAATGTTTCTCCATATATCCTGGAAATGGTTTGTTTAGGCACTACAGGTGCAGCTATCTTCCACTTCTCTGATGTGTGCTTGTGCCTTTTTATATGTGTGTTTAAGCAGCTAAGGGAGTACATTGTGGTCAGAAAGACCCTAGTTCACATTTCACCCAGGCCACAGGCTCAGTAGGGTGGCTTTAGGCAAGGCAATAGTTGCTCTACTTCTTTATTCTTTATTCTGCAGTTGGGGTCCATAATACTGGCTTACTTTACACTACTATGATCATATGGCTAAGGTGCTTTAAATACTTAAATTCTGCTATATAGAATTTAAGTATTTAAAGCACCTTAGCCATATGATCATAGTAGTGTAAAGTAAGCCAGTATTATGGACCCCAACTGCAGAATAACTGCAGATTTCCCCTCTGTTATTTATTTCAGTTTTGGAGGTGCTCCTGAACTTGATCAGAGGTGACCGGTTGGTGCAGGGGATTCAGGTCGGAGCGAAACAATATAAACTTAAAGCTTTTGCAGATGACCTAGTTTTGACATTGCAGGAGCCAGAATCTAGTACGAAAAGAGTATTACAACTGATACATGATTTTGGTCAGGTGGCGGGATTTAAGTTAAATAAACAAAAAACGAAGGTGTTAGGGAAAAACATGACAGATACAGAGTCAGAACGGTTTCGGAGAGAAACAGAATTATCATTGGTGAAAAAGGTAAAGTACCTAGGGGTTAACATAACAGCCAAAAATCTGAGTCTATTTAAGGACAATTATGAAAAATGCTGGTCGGAAATTAAGAGAGACTTGGATAGCTGGGCAAAATTGAAGCTTTCTTTGTTGGGCCGAATTGCTGCTATTAAGATGAATGTATTGCCAAAGATGTTGTTTCTGTTCCAAACATTGCAAATTGTGGACAAAACGGAGTGTTTCCGGAGGTGGCAGAGAGATATTTCCAAATTTGTCTGGCAGGGCAAAAAGCCCAGAATTAAGTTTAAGATATTAACAGATGCGAAAGAAAGAGGGGGCTTTGCCCTGCCAGACTTAAGGTTGTATTATGAAGCCGCAGCCTTCTGCTGGCTAAAAGACTGGCTACTTCTTGAAGACACTGACGTGTTGGATCTGGAAGGTTATAACAATGCTTTTGGTTGGCATGCATACTTATGGTATGATAAGGTTAAGATCAATAAGGCCTTTAAGAACCATATTGTCAGAAAAGCAGTGTTCAATGTCTGGACAAAATATAAAGACTTACTGGAAAATAAAACTCCAAGGTGGCTCTCACCTTTGGAAGCTAAGGCCCGAAAAAGACCCAATATGGAAGCCTATTGGCCAAAATATTGGGAACTGCTAGAAAAAGACGGAGATAATTGGAAATTGCAGGGTATGGAGAAAATGAAGGATAAAGTGCGAGACTGGTTACACTACGCTCAGATTAAAGAAATTTTCAAAAGTGATAAAAAGTTAGGGTTCCAGGTGGAGAAATCGAAGTTGGAGACAGAATTGTTAGAACCTAAGACTAAGGTACTTTCAAGAATGTATAACTTGCTGTTGAAATGGAATACACAAGACGAAATGGTTAAGTCGGCTATGATAAAATGGGCACAGGATATTGGGCATAACATTATGTTTGAAGACTGGGAAAGGTTGTGGACCACTGGGTTGAACTTTACTGCATGTAATGCTTTGAAGGAGAATGTAATGAAAATGATATACAGATGGTACATGACCCCAGTTAAACTTGCCAAAATATACCATTTGTCTGATAACAAATGTTGGAAATGTAAAGAAAATGAAGGAACATTTTTTCACCTCTGGTGGACCTGCCCTAAAGTGAAGGCCTTCTGGGAAATGATATATAATGAGTTGAAAAAGGTATTTAAGTATACCTTCACCAAGAAACCAGAGGCCTTTCTTCTGGGCATTGTCGACCAGAAGGTGCTAAAGAAGGATAGAACATTTTTCATGTATGCAACAACAGCAGCAAGGATACTACTCGCTAAGAACTGGAAAACTCAAGATCTACCCACACTGGAAGAATGGCAGATGCAACTGATGGACTATATGCAACTGGCGGAGATGACTGGCAGAATCCGAGACATGGGAGAAGAAAGGATCAAAGAAGATTGGAAGAAATTCAAGATTTATCTACAGAAGCATTGTGATTTAGTGGAATGTTAAGAAGGATGCTTGGTTATAAATAATTGGCCATCACTAAATTGGATCAGGATTTGATGATAAGAGAGATTAAGAGAAACAAAATTTGTAGGAGAATTATTTCAGTGTATTTAAATAAGTGGTTATAAAATTGAAAATAAGATGATAATTTGCTTGACAAAAACTTATTAATGATGTAAGTGGGAGCGGGGGATGTGAGGAAGTCTAAAGATGTTATGAAATTTTGTAAAAACAAAGCAACGCTGTTTATTATTTTTGTATTTCTTTTATTAAAAACTTCAATAAATATTTTTTTAAAAAATACTTAAATTCTGCTATATAAAAGACAGGCTATTATAATTATTATGGGTTAAAATCGCATGCTCACTAGAACCTGGAGTAAGTCCCATTGCATACAGTGGGCTTACTTCCATGTAAATTTGCACAGGATTGGACTACACATTTAGAAAAAAACATAAAATGCAAACATAGAAACTAACAATCTGATCACCAAAAGGGCATCAGAATTTTTCTGTCAAACATAAACCATTGCTAAATGGTTTGATTAGATATTCTGTTTATTTCTGAATCAATAAAGCTCTTCTCGGATGAAAGCTTTAGCCCTGATAATCTCTCTTGAAAGTTTCCAAGTTCATGTTCATTCCTATTTTGTCACCAATTTATTTCAAGTTGGTAGTGTTACAATTTGCATGCCATGGTAATTTCAAGAGATAAGCAAATATATCTATGGCTACAGCAGCAGCTGTGGATGACCAAGAAGAGCAATGAGCCAGTGTGTGAGGCGTTTTGTGTGTTTTTTAACTTTGAACACTAAAACATCTTCATTGCAGGGAATAGCCACCAAATTTAGTTTAAGATGGTAGACTTAAATAACCCCAAAAAGGTTTAAGGGGAGTGAGGTCTGAAGCATTTGCTCCCTCCATTTCTTGTAATGTGATTTTCTGAGACCCCACAATGTATTTGATAAGAGACCCAGGCCCTGTCAAAATTATACAGTACTCAACCAGTTGTCAGAGCTGAATGCAACAGCTCTAGTATATATAGTCAGTTCCCTGTGGAGATTTGTTAGACAGTGTAGTTGCCACGGCCCCACCCTTAAGGCTCATGGAAGGAAGAGTGTGATCTGGTTTTCAGAAAGGTTTTTCCTAACAAGTGAAGAGCAGAACCAGGTTTCTGCTGATGGCTGTGAACCCTTGCCAAGGAATTCATAGACATGTTTCACTGAGCCAGATTCACCTGAAAAGCCAAACACCTACAGCTCCACAATGCCTACCCAAGGACACAGGGAGCATACCAGATGAGAAACCACAAAGAGGAAGAGAAGTTCTCACTTTAAGCTCCAGGTATTGTCGAGAGAGAGAGAGAGAGAGAGAGAGAGAGAGAGAGAGAGAGAGAGAGAGAGAGAGAGATCAGTGTTCCACCCCACTCCATTACAGAATCAATGAGCCACCATATATTTGTGTGCATGTGAGTGTGTGGAGGGGAGGGGATAGATTTCATAATTCAAAAGCTGCCCAAATTTCCTTTCAGCAGCTTGTACAGAAATCCTGATTTTATAGTACATAACTCTTCTAGTCAGTGCATGATCAATTTGACCATAAAAAAGAACAGTTGAGGATCTTCTCAAACTTGAAAATAGATTGAGACCATTGGAGGATGTGAACCATATGTACAAGAAATAAATCTTTATGAAAACACACGAGAAAGGAACAAAAATAACGTTATGAGAATGAACACAAAATCTGTTTTATTGATTCAGCCAGCTTTAATAATGAAGATATGCAGTCTGTGATCAGTTGAGAAGAAGCATAGAACTAGATTTTTTTGTTCATCACAGCTTGTTTGTAATGTTCTAGTGACACCAAGCAGACTTAAATGGGACATATCCCCTAGAAATTCTTGCCATTTCCCTTGCTTAAAATGCAGTATGTTTCCATCTAATAGTTTACTAAAGAGTGATGTACTGCAGATAGAAAATTTACCAAGACTGATCCTCTAGCCTAAATAAAACTAGCACTTCCTTCTTTTGAAATATATGTCCTTATGGAGACAATGCACATTATATATTGTTCTGTAATGCATTATAAGCGCCATTAGCATAGCAAATGGCCTGGTAGCATACAGAAATAATTCTGACATATCTGATCCTCTTCAGGATGTCCAAATGATCATCCTTCATGCTGGAGTGACAGCAGGAAACAAAAAGGAAGGATATGAACCTCAAAAAATGTGATATAATAGGTACTCGTGCACTGTTCAAAACATCATATTGAATAGAAGTAAGCCAAATTACTGGCTCATATATATACTCCTTTGTCAAGGTAATGGTTTTGGTTGGCTGTACCAACCTCCTCCAGAGCATCTGCAAAGAAGTTGCTCTGTGCCAAAGAACAAATTGCTTTTTTCCCACCCCTAAGCACCTGGCAGGTATATAGAACAATAGTCAGAGCTGTTGTGTATGAGAGATGGAAGCTTGGGAGAGAGGCATGTCTTGCTCTGTACTGGAATTTGGGGGTCCCCTGGAAACCTAAAGGGGAAACATGATCTATGGGAGTGTTAATGCAGTGAGCCCCTCCATCCTTTGCTCAGCTTGTATATGTGTGTAAATAAAAAATCATATATCCTAAAGACACTACAGTGTCCATGGACCTTCATTTGAAGGAAACTGAGCCCTGGGTAAGCACAGGACCCCCTGGAGTCTCTCACTACTTGGATATTAGGATGGCACATTACCAGACATCCCCATTTCCTGGGGACAATCCCCGGATTTACAAATCAGTCCCCTGAAAAAATGTATCTATTTAGTAGGAAGTTGAAAAGTATCCTCGGATTTATTGGGAAAAAATCTGGTAACCTTAATTGTAACAACACATTGCAGTTTTCCACATGCTTAAAAGTAACACTGAAGTAGCATCTATAGCACATGGAATACCTCTAGCTCAGGGTTTGAAAAACCCCCTCTGGGCTTCTCTATCCAGTACATGGCACCTGACCCAGCCCATGCCCAATTCTCCTAAGCTACTGCCCTCACCACCCCTGACCTGCACCTTTCTTGAGTGCTTTTGCCTGCCTTGGGTGAACCTTTGAACTGTGATAATCCCTCCTGCTTGCCTGCATGCATGGAGACTGGAGAGATGTGGTGGTAGGGATATACAGTAGACCTGAAACTTACATGTGCTTTACTTACTGGTACATGATTGCAGCTTTGCACAGATGGCAGGAAAACAAACAAATGGAAAAGGAGGGGGCTGTATGAAGGGGTCATCTGAGATTTCATGAAGGCTGCACAAGATCTCACATAATCTTCCCAGTGGAGGAACTCTTGCCATGGAAATAATTTTTAAGGCCTCCACCTTGCTTGCCAACTTCTGGAAGGTAACTTTTGTTGCTGGCTCCAGTCACCCTATCCAACTAAGGCTGGAACATCCTAGCGCTTCCTGGACAGATATAACCTGGTTATAGTTTTCCATGCCCTTGAACTTGATTAGGTTATTTCCAGTTGATGTATGTGGTGCTACCTATTGGGTCTGCATCTGGTAGGTCCAGCTTTAGCCTTTAGGAAACATAGCTCAGCAGTGCTTAAACAGCTATGCTAGTTGCTGATTTGTTTCTTGGTCCCAGTCCAATGTGCTGGTTGTTATATAAAAAAAGGCAGTAAGTAGCTTGGGACCTACCACCTGTGACTCAGAAGCCTACCTGAAGCTTATGGTCACCATCAGACTTTTATCCTTCAAGAAGGACCACCCCATTCAGATGAGCAATGACGAAAAAGGAGCTGAAGGGGTAAGGGGCAGAAGAAATAAGGAATGAGACCCGTAGCTGCTATTAAGCCTATTTAGTGGAACAGGGTATGTAAGAAACTCCCTCTTTGGCAATATGTTACTTGAGAGGTAAAGGGGAGGGGGAATAGGCAAAAATAATCTTGATAAAATGATATTGATTCATTGTGGCATCAAGTTGGCCCAGCTATTTCTTTCTCTTTATTTCAGTCTCATTAGACTGCTTCAACATGATTAAT
Source organism: Podarcis melisellensis (assembly GCF_964234715.1). Lineage (NCBI taxonomy): Eukaryota > Metazoa > Chordata > Lepidosauria > Squamata > Lacertidae > Podarcis > Podarcis melisellensis. The sequence goes on from NC_138529.1 coordinate 91,917,275, forward strand.
GGCTTGCTTAAAGGGTAATTTAATTTCTAACATAGTATGTACAAAAGATTATTCCTTGTTATGCCCTAGTCACATAAACTCCAACTTTAGAACACAGGGACCTTTAGTGTTTCAGTAACAAAAACCACAGAGAAATTTCAGGACCAATTATATAGTGGACAACAATCCATAGCCTATTATTAAAACTGGAGATCGGATACATATTGATCTGAATTTGATCCTGAAGCAAGAATTACATTCTTTTAAAAGTGAATAACAAAAAAGATGTAATATATGCAGTAGGTTCACATGGCTGTGAATGTGACCACACAACTGAACATATAAGACAAGTTGTGCTGGTTCACACCAAAGTTGATATTGTCTAAAGACAGGCATCCTGCAATCTGGCCAGTGTGCACAACAGTCCTAACCTACCTGTATGATGCCCCACGTCTATAGTGATCAGTTTTATTATTATTTTTTTAAAGAATATCCAATCAGCAATCATATATATATGAGAGTAACCTCACAAAATCAAAAGGGACTTCCTTCTGATTAGACCTGCTTAGGCTTCAGAGTTCTAAGCTGAAGTAGCCAGGATGAAAACTGGAGCAGATCTTCATTCTGAAATCTAATTCACAATATTTATTTTTCTGGTTGTGTCAATCATCTGCTCTAGCACCACCCACCACTGGCATGCAACCCCAAAAGGATTGCCCCTCAACAGAAAAAAAGTTTATCCACTCTTGAACTAGTCCAAGTACTCCAACTATACCAGTATGGTATAGTGGTAAAAGTGTTGGTTTAGGATCTTGGAGACTAGGGTTCAAATCCCCGCCCAACCGTGAAACTCATTGGATGATATTAGGCCAGTCACAGCCTCTCAGCCTAACCTACTTCACAGGGCTGTTGCAACGATAAAGGTAAAGGTAAATAACTCCTGGATGGTTAAGTCCAGTCAAAGGCAACTATGGGGTGCAGCGCTCATCTCACTTTAAGACGAGGGAGCCAGTGTATGTCCACAGACAGCTTTCTGGGTCATGTGACCAACATGACTAAACTGCTTCTGGGGCAAAGGGATACTGTGATGGAAGCCAGAAGGCACAGAAACACCGTTTACCTTCCTGCAAGAATGGTACCTATTTATCTACTTGCACTGGCATGCTTTCGAACTGCTAGGTTGGCATAAGCTGGAGCAGAGCAATGGGAGCTCACCCTGTCACGCAGATTTGAACCACCAACCTTTTGATAGGCAAGCCCAAGAGGCTCAGTGTTCAGATCACAGCGCCACCTGCATCCTTGCTGCAATGATAAAGGGGGGAGGAGGAGAAACATGTATGCCACCTTGAGCTCCTTGGAGGAAAGATAGGATACAGCTGCAATAAATAAACTCAATAATCCTGATTCCATGCTAGTCAAACAGATACGTCCGTGTGTACTTCCTGGGAATATTTGGTGTTTTAAGAGCTCAGAAATGACACACTGTTCAGATAATTTTTGTTGTTGTTGTTTCCTGAAATTTGCACCTGAACATAAAATATTGTAGCCAGTGCTAGTCCTGCTCAGAGTAGACCCACTGGAATTAATAAGCATGACTAATTAATTCTACTCTGAGAAGAACTTAGTTGGGTATAGTGCTTAGCAGCAAGAATATTGAACCAGTGAGACCTGTGTTCAAATCTTTTGAAATAAAAGCTGTAAGCGTTTTTCACGGTAGATGTATGGAATAGAAAAGAGATAAGCAATCTGTGAAGCAAGCACACACTAATAACCGAAATAACTAGTTTGTCATTCATCTATATTTGAACATAGAACAATGTGGATGAAACTCAATAAAAGAGCAGACTGGCATTCCACCAAAAATAACTTGGCTGCCTTTATTAAACTTCGGGGTTTTGCTGCTCCCTCTGTGAATAGTGGCAACTTCTCTTGGTTGGCAGAATGAGTTTTTGTTTCTCTTAACTCTGCTGTTTTCCATCTTTCTTAATAGGAATGCTGCCAAGAAGAATGAATAAATCTGGCAGTGTTTCTGACTATCTTTCTCAATTTGATCTTTTTTATAAAGAAACAGGCTGTAGGCACATTATCTGGTATGAAAAGTAAAGAACGTACTCCCATCTTCCAGAACGCTGCAGTAACCCGATTTCCTTCCACTTATAAGAAATCCATACAGATCCCGCAGTGCGAATCTGATAACCCCAGAATCTTCTCCTAGAAAAAAAGCTAAGGGATATTAATGATATCTTGCTTTACACACACATACTCTCTCTGTCACAGAGAGACATGCAAGTAGAGCAAGCACAGCCGAGATTGAACTGATTTGGATTTCAGCACAAGAAGTGCTAAAAAGCTATCATTGCACAGGGTGCCCGCAATACCGAGAAACGCTGCCCTAACTGCCTACAGGTGACCTGATCAGATCCATATTACATTTCATTTTGGAGCAAACCTTCCTGTTCTGCAAAGTCTTGTGAAGATTCTATTAAGATTCCTTAACAGACTATACCAGATCAGACTTTCTGGGGTGGGGTGGGGTGGGGGACAGAATTTCATTCCTGAATGCTACTTCACATAATATAAAACTATACACACAGAATAGCACATGATTTAGACCCAAAGTGAGTCTTCTCAATTAAGGAAGCTGTTCAGTCTACCATTACATAGTAAGGTACAGATATCTGTGATATTACCTGCACTTGCCCCAAGCTCTTGAGGCAACCATATGGCAGATGGAATATGAACTAGGTCAACTCATGTTCAGGATATTGATGTCTACAGATGTTCAAACATGGGTTGGGACAATGATTCAAACTGGTGTGGAACTATTTCTGGGATGCAGAAAGGTATCACTTTAAGAGGGGATGGCACCATATTGGGGGAAATGGTCATGTGAGTCTATCCCAGGGCTTTTGTTTTCCAGTGGGAACTCACCAGAACTAAGTTCTAGCACCTCTCAGGTCATTGCCATTTTAAGAGAACAAGGAAAATGTTTGTGATGGGTTCTGGCACCACTTTTTCTAGAAAAATAGCACCGGTCTATCCTATGTGTACATATGCAAATGTAGAGCTTAGTTCCGTATTAACATGAAAATAAGGACACATTTAAACTCACAGGCACAGAGTCTGCATGTTGTAGGAAGCTATACACAAATAGTTGTGATGGAAATGAAAACAAAATTCAAATTATTAGATGTAAAGAAAGCAGAACAGATACACAGTCCAATTTTGTGACAGATCTCCCCTAATTAAACAAGGAGACAAATCTATGCTACAAAGATATCTTGGGGGGGGGATGACTCCCCTTTCTGACAACTACAGATATTAGATGACTGTGGTTTCCCTTTTATTCTTTATCCCTTTGTTGCTTTGTTGTTTTTAGGAAGTAAAAATCACACACAATAAATCACCCTCGCTAAAACAACACCATGCTGAAAGAATATGTGTCTGTGAAGATGGTGATACTCATGGGGCAAGCTATTAAAAAGGCTAAAATTATTTGTGGTGGGAGAATTCGCTGGAAACAGTAGCATATGGGTAAAGAAGAGATAATTTAACAGAGAGCATGAGAGAATGGGATTTGACTGTTTTATTAGTCAGGGGATTAGAAGCCATGGGCCAGGGAGAAGGAACAGGTCTTTTATTAACAGTGCTAATACCCATTTAGTTTATCCAAATGTGATTGGAAAGAGCTACAATGTATAATCCTGAGAAGCTGAGCTTATGCTGAAAACTCCAATTCATCTATAATTAGTCCAATTCAAGCAGCCAGTTCAGGATGATACAAGAAACTTTATGAGATCTGTTAAAGCTATGCAAAGCAGTCTCTTTAATGAATTCAAAGGAAAGTAACATAGATTATGGGAGGGGGTAAATCAAGTACAGCATATGTAAACATCTTCATTGCATGCAGCTATTAGAAACCTGCTTTAGAGACGCTTGGGATCCAACATTTGCTTGAGCCAAATATTGGACAATATGAAATAGTCAATAGTGGACTGCATTCTTCTTGGCCAAGCCTTTATGTGGCCTTCTCCAAGACTGATTTTTCTAGTGTCATGTTTAAGAACCTCTTATTCTGCTTTGAAACTTACAGCTTCCTCTTATCCACATTTAGGTGCTGCAATGGTGCAAGCAGAGGCTTAAGTCACAATACCTGCACATGTACCTTTGAAGGCACAGACATAGACATTTGAACGTATGCAAGTTATGTTGGAAACTACTCCCACCTCCTTATTATGCCTTGGATCTCAACTTCCCTTCCATGAACAGAACAGAGTGATTGTTCACAGAATGAGGTTTCTGCTGCCCCCATTTCCATCTGCAGCACCCTACAGCCCTCCAAATGCTTTGGGGCACTGGGATACCTTTAGGATTGGGATGGGGTATGATGCGTGGCACTACATATAGTGGGGGCAGTTAGCAGGAAACTCTCCACTACATACAGGAATGGAAGATGCCTCCTTCCGAAAACTCTTGCAGCCAAACTGGTGCTAAATGTATTGTTCTGCTTTCCTTTGGCCCACATCAGTGAGACTGAGAAGAGGGTCTTGCCATCCAGGCAGCCCAAGACCTGAGTATATTCTGTCCAGGCTTGTGCCCCAGAAAGGTCACTTTGGGGCTGCTAATGCAGCAAAATTAACACGGGAGGCAGCGGTTATAAGCTCAACCTGATTGACATAAGGTATGAGCACCACAAGCTGCCTTTATTGGTGGGAGAGGTAATCATGTCTCACTGGTCAGGTGCTGCCCACTTTATGCAGGGCAGCCCCCAGTCAACCTTCCACTATCTGCCTGCTTCAGCGGGTGCTTGGAGCTCAGAGTACAGTGGTACCTCGGGTTACATACACTTCAGGTTATATACGCTTCAGGTTACAGACTCCGCTAACCCAGAAATAGTGCTTCAGGTTAAGAACTTTGCTTCAGGATGAGAACAGAAATCGTGCTCTGGTGGTGCGGCGGCAGCAGGAGGCCCCATTAGCTAAAGTGGTGCTTCAGGTTAAAAACAGTTTCAGGTTAAGTACGGACCTCCAGAATGAATTAAGTACTTAACCTGAGGTACCACTGTATTACTCAACAAACAGACCAAAACCCTGCACTAGGCACTGTTCGGTGGCACACTGCTCCATAATCTCTTGAGAAAGACTGATACCAACACTGCAGGAAGGGCTTCCTGTGGTGCATACTCCAAGTGCATGAATACCTATTCATTAGAATTATGCCCAAATCAAAAAAGAACTATTTGCTACCCTTGCTAGGTGTCAGAAATTTCATCAGCACCATTTATGGGTAATTTGAAACTGCAGAAACCAATCACAAATCCCTCGGAAGCAAACTAAAAAAACCTCTAACTTCTGCTCCACCAAGTCTTCAGCACATGATCTTAAAACTGCAACAGTGCAACATAAGAATAACCATAGCTGATCTGCTCTCACACAACTGTGTGGACACTGTCAATGAGAAGAAAAGAAAACTTAGAAGAACATGTGCACATGACATCACAACACCTGCCTGCATCCACACAAAAAAACCTAGAAGAAATAATGCAGAAAGAAGAGAGAGAATGTAATGAATATCTTGAAAGCTAGAGGAGATAAGTAGAGGGTGGTTTAGCAAGAGGCATCAAGTTCCTTTGGCTATAAGAAAATTCTGGAATGATAAGACAAAACGAACAATAGAAAATGATGCCAAAAGCAATTCCAGAGAAGCTGGAAAGAGTCCACAAAGGACACCTTGGGATGGTATTGTGCAAGAGAAGAGCAAGGGATATGCTCTACTAGCCTGGCATGAACAGAAGATGGTTGGAGACAGTTGTACTTGTTCAAAACAACAAAAACAGAACAAAGAAACCATGATAATTAAGGAGATGTCCCGCAGAATCTGACAGCAACTGGCTACAGAACTATTTGAACTGGAAGGAAAGCATTACTTGCTAGTCGTTGATTATTATACTGTAGCTGTTACATTGAAGTAATTGAAAAACACCTCATCCAGTGCTATAACAAACCAGACAAAGGCAGGACCCTCAAGGCCTGACATTTGTGATGAATTATTTCCTGACAATGGATCCCAATTTGAAGAATCCCATGGATTTGCAAAAGAGTGGGGTTTGATGCACACTACCAGCAGTCCATATTACCCACAATCCAATGCTCTGGCAGAGAAATGTGTTCAAACTGCAAAGTAGATACTGACCAATGTCAAGCAACATTGACAAGATCCATACTATGGGTGACTAAACTACCCATGGAATTGGGATACTTGCCTGCTCAAATGCTAAGGAGAAGAAGGCTCAAATCCAGGATACCTGCCAAAGACTCATTTCTGAAGCTTAGAGCGGCAGATCATCACAGGGTGAAACAAAGCTGGATTGTCAAAAAAGAAAAAAACAGAAATTCTATGATAAAAAGCCAAAATACTGAGCCCACTCCTCAGAAATTCAAATGTAATGATTCAAAGCCAAGGCAGCCAATGACACCCTGGAACAGTCTCAGAGACTTCAGGATATCTCAGGTCATACAGAGTACAAGTAGAAAGCGAACAGTCACTAAGATGAAATTGCAGACACCGAAGATTTACTCCCAGAGTCACTTTTGCAGCTGTAAGAGCAGATGAGCCATAGGGAGAAGCTGAGAGGGATGAAACCATAACTAGTTTGGGTACCCCAGCAAGACTGTCCAAGAGGTAATGGCACAAGAACCACAGGGAGAATAACTGTCATCACATGACTCTCCAGAGACAGCAGAAAATATAACCAACACTCACTCAAGGTAGGAAAGAAAATTCTACCTAAGCAGCGGAAAGAGTATGTCACACAACAGAAGCAATTATTAGCCCCGTTTGTAATTTGTAAAAACCAACCAACCTCAGAGCAGTTCATTAAAAAAATAATCATATATTGTCAACTAAATATATGGCAGGCAGCCCATTTAAGACAAGCAGTTGTAATTCACTAGGCCAGCTTCTGAAGTTCTGATTCAGAGGTGTGTACTGGATGGAGAAGTTGGTTACTACTCCACGCAGGCTCCCGGGCCTCCTCAGAAAGTTGTTTTTTAACCATTAATTCAGCTTGTGGTGAGTTTCTATATAAACTGCTGGCGGCAACACTCATATTGGGCTTCTCTTTTGCTCTCCGTAATTTCTAGGGCAATAATGATGGGCTATATATTCTTTAAACCTCCCTTTCGTAGAAGCCGAATGAGGGCAGTCATCTGCCCGCTGCCACAACCCAGAATACCTCTGGGAATTATCCTACCCCGTGACATAGTTTGACATAGCAGCAAGGCTTTTGCGGTTCTTGTTGGTTTGGGGAGGGAAAGCAGAGGAACTTTAGTTACCTCACATTCTTAGGTATACCCAGTGACGGAGGGGGGAGAGCAGGTGGGGGCGGGGCTGGCGCATGTCCTGGGGGCATGGCACGTGTCCTGGGGGCATGCCGCCCAGCGCAGCCAGGGGGCAGCCACAATGGCACTCCACCGGGGGGGCACTCCCTCCACACTCCTCTTCCTCCACCAGCCAATGGGTACACTCACACCGCCCCAGCTCAAATTCTAATTCACACACCAAATATTGATGCAACCTATAGTTTCTGCACACACCAAAAGCATCATCATCATCATGAAATGTGGCTCAGTGTGTATTTAAAAAAACAACACCTAGATTTTGTGTAGAATGAGAGCCTTGAATCATTTACATGAAGCCACTGAACACCAAAGCAGAGGCAGCTGCTTCTCACTGATGAAGATATATTGTGGCTGTGTTGCCTTCATGCTCAGCATTCCAAGTGGACATTTCAGTGGTAGAGTCTCTCTCTCCCTTTCTCTCTCTCTCACGGGTTACTTTAATTTCTCCCCCCTTTCCTCTTCCCACATGATACAAATGGCTAAAACTACAGTTCTTTGAGAACGGACCCTCTATCTCCTGGTAACCAAGAAAAATAAATAATTTTTATTTATTTATTTTTTGCAATGGAAACCCTTTTTGAAATGCATGCAAAAATGTAGTTCTCTTTAGTTAATAAATAAATGATGGATGCATTAAAAAACAATATTCTAGGGCTCTGTCTGAAGCTCCCTGCTGCTTCCCGCTCTTCCCAACTCACAGGACACACCTTTGTATTTGCCTCATCGGCAAGTTCGATGCAGTTCAGCACTAAATGAAGGGAGCTTCTTAATCAGCATATAAACGACCACACCTTTTCTGCAATTCTGAAGTCAGTGAGGTTATGCCAATGAACAGGACCACTGACCTGGCCTTCGATAGCTCACGTGTCTTAAGGCCCTTATATCAGGGACAGCCAACATGGTGCCCCTTAGAGGTTTCTGGATTAGAACTTGGACCACCCCTGGCCAAAATGGCTGGGGTTGATAGCAGGGGCTCCAACAACATTTGGGAGGGCACTACATTGACTTATCCCTGCCTTATACTGTTCACCGTGCACTAAATGATGTGTTTGAAAGGCAAGACTATTTAAAGAAGTAACAAATGTCTGAATCCACACAGAAGGCTTTATCACACCCACTTGCAGAAACCACAAACTGCTCCATCAAGCACTGCACTTTTGGCATAAAATGCACACACATCTTCTAGTTTCTGGTACTGTGAGCATTCCAAACTTTTCATAACATACAACAGCTCATCTAGCATACAAATGAAGCGACAGAAACACAACTTATTGATCTCTAAGTGGGGAAAAAAACAACCACACCAATCCCCCGCCTTATGAACTTCAGTTCATTTTAATTTGACATTTTGTTTTCTGGTCTGAATCTTTCAACAAAAAAGAAAAGAAAAGATCCACTGAGCACTCTCCTAGTGAGGATACTTCCTCCTTGAAACTCAGTGAAATGAGCTGAAAAGAGACATTTAGTGCTTTGCATATGTTGGAACAGTTGGAAAATGAAACAAGCCACTGTGATCTTCCTTACCTTTTAAACGCGAGGGTCTAAAGCCATGTGCAAGTGCTAAAATCAGCACTGTCATCCTGTGTGCTACCCATTAAATGCTGCACACGGGCACACCAACACACACACACACACAGATACACACACACACACACACACACACACAAGAGCTGTCGGAAGATACTCAGAAATATGCCTATTCTGGTGTCTGGGTATCAGCACCCTCTTTTCCCCCTCTCATGAACACAGATTTAAGAGAAACGCAGCAGACCCTTCTCTTTCTCTATAAATTGCAATGGTTAAAGATAAAGAGAAGGGGAATCAGTCAGTCTCCTTTATTCTCTATCTCTCTTATGCTAATGCAAATCACTACAAGGCGGCGGGGGGGGGGGAGTGTTGGAGAGACAAAAGAAAATGAAGCTTCCCTTCCAGCATTATTCACATTGCAACAGACAGCCCAATTTTGTACTTACAGATCTTAGCAGCCAAACGTCTCAGGATCTTTTGCAGTTTTCTGCCAAACTGCTACAAGCTCTCGGAAAGCCACACTGCTCATCCAGGCAAAACCGAGCCGTGCAGAATGTCCTATGCAGCTGGGAAATAATGGAACTCTTTCCCCAGCTGGGACTGCAAGCCTTTTATCCGCTGAGCATCCTCTATCTCTTGGCTGGGATTAACTGTGAAAGGCATGGCTTTCCCACAGCATCCACGACAAGGACCCACACCATTAGGGCACAGGGACAAAAATGTGGCTAGCGCTTGGAATGCAGGGATCCAAAAATCCTACACATTTTCAAATTAGTTCTCTACTTGGCTCCCTTGCAATACAAGGACACACACACACACAGAGAGAGAGAGAACACAAAGCTGTATGTCACACCCTCAGCATGATAGATCAAATGTTCTTACCATTTTTTCCACACAGATGTGAGCTCCTGCCAGGTATTAAAAAGCTCCTTCTCGTCTTGAAATCTGGGTCACTAACTAATGTATTAAATTTCTAACAGGAACAGGGAGGGTTTTGCCTGGTCCCTGTTCATAAACCTGCCCTGTTCACTATAAAGGATTAGGTTTGCCAAGCATGTATCTAAAATAAAGCAATACTCCAGTTCTCATTAAATATTTAATCCTACTATGGTGCGTGTATCTATCTTGTATTATATCTCTACCTGTTTTATATACAGTATGATGTGTGTATGTGATAATGTTCTTGTCTAAATAATACAGTAGCATACTGACATGCTTCCCATATTAGTTATATTTATTTATTTGTCACCTTTCTACCCCAAGCTCAAGATGGCATTAATGGTTTTCCTGCTCCCCATTTTATCCTCACAACAACCCTATGAGGTAGGTTAGGCTGAGAGGCAGTGACTGGCCCAAGGTCGCTCAGTGAGCTTCCAGGCTGAGCGGGGAATTGAACCCTGGTCTCCCAGCTCCTAGTCCAGTGCTCTAACTACTACACCACTCTGGCTCTCCTTATATTACATATATAATATATAGTCCGGTCAGTGCTATTTTTCTAGAAAAAGAGTTGGCAGAACTCACCGTAAACGCCTCCCTTGTTATCTTATAATGGCAATAGCGCCCACCTGAGAGGTGCTGGAACTGAGTTCTGGTGAGCTCTGATTGGGGGGGGGGGAGCCCTGAGTATAGTATAGTATAGTATAGTATAGTATAGTATAGTATAGTATAGTATAGTATAGTATAGTATAGTATAGTATTTATTGTATAACCTTATACTGAAAGTTGCATATAGATCTTTAACAATGCAATTATATAGAATTGTACAGAAACAAGTCTGTACAATTGGTAGTAGGTGGTGGGTGGGTGTGGGTGGTTGTGTTTAAGCATCACATCATTCTCCCTTGCTCATGGTTCCATGGCTCTGAAAAAATATAGAAGCAGTGAAATTCTGTCAAGTGTAAAGGTGTCACTTCTACAGAACAAACCAACAACCCCACCCTCAGAAATGTTGACAATCTTATCAAAATCCTGTCAAATTCCTTCAAAATCCCTACTTCTCCTGAGACAGGATCCTCCAAATTCATTGCATCGATGGCAGTCTTCATTCTGTGGAGGAATTTGTGCTGGGAAGGTGCCATACAACTTAGAGGCAGTTTGGACACCAAAGCTCACAATCTTTGTGCTTAGCTGATAATGGGTGTCCAGTATCCTTTATGCGCTATGTATAAACAATCAGGGAGCCATTCCTCACTTTTCAAGGAGGGAGAATCTACTCACTTTCTGTTCCATCCTAATCCTAAGCAAATAGGAAAGCAAATAGGAAAAAGAAAGTGAAACACATGAACAGTCCAAAGACGAAGGCTTCAGCTCCAATCCAATATAATGAGAAGTTAAAATGCAACCCTATAACATCCCATTGTTGCCAAGGGCTTATATAGGGGCAACTGTCAATGTCTTTTGGGTTTCTTTGATGGTTGTCAAAGCTAAAATCGGTGAGTCTTCTTGGATGCTGTGCAAGAGAGGAATTTCCATGCTGGTAAGCATTTGCTGATCGTGAAGCCGAGGCTCCAATACTTTGGCCACCTCATGAGAAGAGAAGACTCCCTGGAAAAGACCCTGATGTTGGGAAAGATGGAGGGCACAAGGAGAAGGGGACGACAGAGGACGAGATGGTTGGACAGTGTTCTCGAAGCTACCAGCCTGAGTTTGACCAAACTGCGGGAGGCAGTGGAAGACAGGAGTGCCTGGCGTGCTCTGGTCCATGGGGTCACAAAGAGTCGGGCACGACTAAACGACTAAACAACAACAGCAGCAACAAGCATTTGCTATGGGTGATCATTTTCAGTATTATTGCATTGTGTCAGGGGTGGCCCCTCTTTGGTGTGCCAGGTTGTATGGGGACAGCAATTCCCACCAGCCTCTGTCAGCATGGATATAGCAACATCTGCCCCAAGGTTAGCCAACCCCATACTATTGATGTAATATGTATGTATGTATGTATGCATGTACTTTCTTGCATTTGTGTCTTACCTGTCTTCCGTCATAGGTTTCAAGGGAATGTTTGTCTGGTTCTCAGGTGGTCTACTCAGACTTGCTTTGCTTTAGTTTGTGGCAGCCACATATGCCTTCAGACAACACTTTGAGGCCATGGTTGGTATTATTTACTTTAAATATCTTGCCCAGATAAAAAACTACTTTAAATATCTTGCCCAGATCCTTTGGGTATAGGTGCACTGAGACCACCAGCTTCCTGAAGCTAAGTAGATGTGGTCACTGCCTGGATAGAATGCTATCTGGCACCTCCATGTACGTTGCATTGAGTTCCATCATAGAAGAAAGGTGGATATACCTGTGAGGCTATAAAACTTATAAAGTAATGGATGGATGTGTGAAATAATTATAGGCCAGAAATGGCTCATCCAATGGGGTAGAGCCACATGGCTAGCTTCCTAGCTGTGAGGTTGCTGCTGTTTACTGGGATGGGAAGGTCGGCTTCGCAGGCTTGCTGAGGGAAGTGTCACTTCTGCTACAGACTACTAATAAACTTTCAGGTCCTCGCAGGCCTTCCACTCAAAAATGGAATGTGTCAACCTGCCACTACAAGAGGATGCCCTCCTTTTAGGAATGAAATAATTTGTATTCACAGTGGAGGGAGGCAGAAAATGAGAGTTTAGAGAACACTTGTGCCAAAAAGAAAGGGCCTGTTTTGAACCCTTCGGCTCACTAAACATTTTTATGTAATCCCAATGTAAATCCATTAGTTTGTAATAGGATTAATTGCATGCCTGCCTGAACAATAAGATATGGAGAAGAAATGGAGCACTGGCAACAAGAGATACACGTGTGCCTTTCAGACCCAAAATGACAGGCTGGTAAATAGAACCCAGGAAGGCTTTTATGGTGTGAAAGTAGAGCAGATTTATTCCAGTCATATAAAGAGAAAGGATATAAGTTAACCTATGGAATAGGGGTTATTCAAGTTTCTGAAGCAGACCAGTGTATGGAATAGAAGAGGCTGTGGAAATACCAAAACCTCAAATTCTAGTGTAAAGTTATATTCTGATTCCCTGCTTACAATGTATTGGGCTTGGCAGTGGTGGGGGTTTGATGAGCTGTCCGAGTTTTTTAAAGGTACCAATCGCATAATGTATCTGTAGACAATATGAACCTCCAGTATATAATGATCTGTTGAAGTCAGTGTGGTTAAAGGGAGTTGTGACAGTGATCTTAGTGGGCTGCCATGCAAAAGGTGGAGAAGACTTGTTCCCTGTTGCATCAGAAGTCAGCATTAGAACCAATGGGTGGAAACTTCAGGGAAGGAGATTTTGGCTAAACATTAGCAGAAACTTCCCAACCTAACAGCTTCTTGACAGCGGCATAGATTGCATTTGGAGATAGTGGGCTTTTCTTTACTGGAAGTATTCAAACAGCAGTTGGGTGGCCAGGGAAGCTATAGTTGCATTTGTAGATTGCAGATCCTTCACTGAGCATGATGTTGGGGTGATGTGTAGGGTTTCTCAATGACCTACTTTATGGCTAGGCACCTTAGTAAAAGTTTGTTAACATCCAGCATCAAGTGATCTATGAACATCCATAGAGAAGACTGTGTTGAAGGAACACACATGGGCATGGTTAAGTCACTGGATTCTCTTTGAGTTCCAGATGGCACAGAACTCTCTAAAATGAAGGCTATGGTGGGGGAACATGGACACACTGCCAAGCCATGGGTTCTCCCAGAGCCCTCACAAACAGGTATGAAAACAGAATAAGATAGAGCCATCAAATCTAATCAGATTTTGCCTCTTAAAGATTCCAGTCTTTGAGGGGGTGGGACCTTTCTAATACAAAAGGAAGGAAGGAAGGAAGGAACTAGTAGGTTTTGGTTTTCCAGTTATGGGTAGTGAGCCCCAGACTTCACATTTGGGTGAAATGCAATTTAGGACTCTAAAAAGCAAATTCAATAGATATATCCTGTGAAGTTTAATTAGATTGGATCTAGGTAGGGACAGAGTATTTGCCCTTGTCCTTGTCAGCAGAGAAAAGCTGGTTTATGTTTACATCTTGACTTGCCCTGTGAGGTCAGTTCTGCACTAGAACTGCTATTTCAGACAAAATGGAAAATTGCGTGGTCAAAGGGTTAGGTAGACACTTCAATATGATTTTAGAATTTGGCAATCTTAGCTACAGCTGGCATACAAAGGAGCAGTTTGATCAAGCTGCATGAGGCAGATTTGCTGCTTGGCCTAAGGATAAAATCAACCCTGTCCTGTATAAGGTTGGCTAACGAGCAATAGATTTTGGGTGTTGGTGGTAAACGAAGCTGTATTGAAGCATAGCTATAAGCATAATATATATTTTTTTAAAATTGTCCAGTAGTTGGTCTCTAAGTTAAAAAATTAACTTACTTGGTCTCTAAGGTGCTACTGGACAATTTTTAAATTTTATTTTTATATTTCGACTGCCTCAGACCAACACGGCTACCTACCTGAATCTATAAGCATAATGTTTGAGTCAAAGTACCCAAACAATAATTTTCTCCATTTTATTTTGTTGCAAAGGAAACTAATAATAGGAATTCTAAGAGCTGGGATGCCGACATTCAGAGGTACAAGCCCCTCTGGCATGAGACACAGAAACTCTGTCTAATTGCTTGTGGCGCTTGTCATAAAGTTATGTGAAGGCTTTGGTGCGTAATGTGGAGGTGGTTTGAAGCATAGGGGAAATCTGTCTACCCTTTGCTTGCAGATCTATTCCTGACTCTCCCTCAGTCAGTCCAATCACTAGTGGAGGGGGGGGGCAGCCTCACACAGCTGGGGCCTTTGATCCCCATTCTCAGACTTCCCTATTTCTCCACCTCTCAAATTGTCATGCTAAGATACTGAAGTGGCATACACCACTTTGTACAAAATCCGAGATGGCTTAATGAAGACTGTTGCAGTACACTGTTCTCTCTTTTTTAACATGTACACTGACAAGCTACAGAAATGAAAAAAATAAAAAATAAGGAAATGCAATCTCCCCCCCCCTTTCTTTTGCCAGGTTTTGTGAACTTTCAAGAAACTGCACCAATGTTCACATAAAACTGTGTGCCCAATATTTTGCAAACAAACAGTGTGTTAGGTTATCAACCAAATTATTTCAGATTAAATCAACATAAGATGATGCTCTTCCAATCAAAATAACCTGCCCCAAATGCCTTTATTGGCTCATGCATTTCACACAGCTCTTTGTTCCACTTCATCTGCACTTTATTGCTGCAGTCTACATCTCATTAACTTCAGGGTAGTCCTATTAAAGTCAATGAGATTACTGTGGAGTAATGGGAATGGAGACTGTACAGCCCTTTTAGGGAAATCTCAAAGATATGAAGCTCAGAGACACAAACAGTCGTGACAACCAAACAGCCCCATAAATCCTGCCTCCCTCATTACTTTTGTCTAATCCTTTCCCAAATGACTGAGACTATGGAAAGGCATTCCCCAGTAAGTGAGAGATCTGTCATATAGGCAATAGTAGGGTAATACACTCTGATTGTCCCACCTCCATAATACACATCCCCATGAAAAATGCATGTCAGAAAGAAAGCTAATTTTCAAGGACTTTCTCTGTTGTGTAAGATATTCAAGTGGCTGAATGATATAATAAATGTACATAGCAGACATTTCTAAGTGGTGTATTAGAGCCGTAATCATATAATTCTTTTGTAGGGCAGTGCTGCCTTAATCAGGGGTCAGAGCTGGATTTTTAATGCATCCTCAAACATTGCAATAGTAATAATAGTAACAACAATAACAAATTATTCCACCCTTCATCTGAAGATCACAGGACGGTTTAAAATATAAAAACACAAAAGTATATACCAGAATAACAATATACCAGAATAACAAACAAATACAATACCCCCTCCAAAGGCCTGGGAAAAGAGGAATGTTTTTGCCTGGCCCCTAAAGAAGATATGTAACAAAGGCACCTGGTGAGCCTCCTTGTGGAATGCAGCCTATAAAAGGGGAGCCATTGTGGAAAAGGTCCTTTGTCAACAGCCATGAGAGCAGCTGCTGCTGTGTAGGGGCTCAGTGTCTTCAGGACACAGGAACAAGCAGGTATCCTTGCTGCATGGAATCCCTATGCAAAAGGAGCTGCTTGTGAACCGGAGCTTCTTTGAAACCATGTGCAACATGCAGTTTTTGAAGAAAGGAGACATAATGTCAGGGGTGGGGTAAAAGTGCAGCCGCACTCCCAGTTAAACATAGCACCACCCTTCTGTTTATTTATAGTAATCTGCCATGAACCAACAGGAAAATATATATAACAAATATGAAGCAATTTTATTGTTTGTTTAAAATGTATAATTAAAAAAATATATGAATACATCACTTGCCATGCAGTCCTAACTATGTCTACTCAGGAGTACGGAATTTGAATTCAGTGGGGATTGCTCCCAAATAAGTGGGATCACGATTGATTAATATTATGCAGCTTTCTTAGAACTAAGGCCCATTGGTTTCAAAGGCATTTCCCTTTCAGAAAAAAACAAATCCTAAACCAGGTCTGCATAACTTATTTATCAGGGTTTTCTCCTGTTGCTTTTCTGACAAATATTGCCTCCTAAAGCCACCCTTATCAATTTACAAAAACGAAAGACAGGCGTTGCCTTCAGAATTAACAATTAAAGAGATAAGGCACACAAGGGAAAAGGGAGAGGAGATGACAAACGAAAAGGAAAGAGATCACTTTGACATTCTCTGGACAGAGTTGTAAACAGGCATTTTGGAGCCTGGCAGATCTTCCCTTGCTGGTGCTCTTCCTTAGATTCAATAGCCTTTATTCCTCTGGCCAATGACAGAAGCCAGCTTGTGTCTTCTGTTCTTCAGGCAGCTGGTAGCTGAAGCCAAGTGTTCTTTCAAGCAGGAAGTAGGAAAGCAGGCTCCCTGCAGTTGCCCTAATTCTAGACCAATCATAACTTGCTGTGTGATGTTCTTTCTTGAAGATGGGGTGCAGCCTCCCAGTGGTCAATGGTCCGTAGCTGATGACAGAGTCCAAAGTGTGTGTGCTTTCCATTCTGAAATCTTAGGGCAACTCAGTGACAGTGACAAGATGCAACAAGCTAAATGCAGTCCACTGGCCACTTATCAAGGTCTGGCAGATGCTTGGCAACCCTTCCACTTTTGTGGAACCAGGTGAGCAGCGAAAACAGGTCACTTTTTGGGTTCATGGTGTTCCTCTATAGATGACAGACTGCACTCATCTTGGTGGGTCACATGAGTTTTGCCAGGTTTAACTAATTTACAAAGAGAGGGAGAGGAGAGGAGAAAAGGGAAGGAAAGGGGGATATCCTTAGTACATAGAGTTAATTATGTCCAAAGGACCTAATAAAATGGGCTCCAATGGACTCATTTGATCTGCATTGGCTTCTTTTGCCATTACAATCATGTCACTGAGCCCCAGTATTTGAAAACTTTCTGCCCTCCACAGATAGCTAGTTCCAACCGAAAGGCGGAAAAGAAAAAAAGAGTGAGAGAGGCTCACTCAAATCAATATCCCTGAGCTTATCTATAATGAAACTGCAAGCTCTTTAACCCTGGAACTGAACTCTCAGGCCTGATTGGAGATAATTGGGCAAGGAAGTTCTAAAAGTCTTCACAGAAATAATCAGAGGAGCTTTTTATTAAAGTTATTTTTAAAACAGCTGTGGGTGTTGTATCGAATGTGGCTTCTGCTCCGAGTGCCTGTGTGGCTGCAATTTATTATCGAGCAGGCTTTAGGCATGAAGACAATTATAACATTCTTAGCAATCCCATTTTAGTGCCCTCAGGATAGCTCTGTGGCTATCGCTAACTCAATTTCTCATTCATATCATGAACCTTAACAAGTTGGTTTTTTTATTAGCAATCAACAAGGTGACAAAGGGGTAGTTGGCCTTTTTGTTTTCTCAGAGGTACACACACACACACACACACACTTTCTTCATTTATGGCTGAGGTTTCCTAGAACTGAAGATATCAGATAAATGGGTCACTACTCAGATTGATTTTCCTTATGGGAGAGAAAACTAGAAGAATAGAGCATGGCAATTACAATGAACCTGGAATGATGCACTTTGTGAGCTTGCTAAATGCTCCTCGGATCAATGTCCTCCATCTGTGCTGTGTGGAAGAGAAGCCTACAAAGACATCAGATTGGCTATAAATGTGGGGTGCTGGATGGCGCTTAATGTGCATCAGCTGGAAGTAGTTAATCAGCAGGGAGAAAAAGTGAGGGAAAGGCTAAAACCGGTTCATTTACCAAATATATAAGAACCTGTTGTGGTCTTGGACCATTTCTCCTTACCAGAAGACTAAAGCAAACCGAAAGTAATTGCATCCTTATTTGCAGGGAAATGTAGAGTTGGAGGCAAATGGCTGTTCAAAATTCCTTGCCTTATTTGTGGACAGATAAATTGGGGGGAGGGGAATCTTGCCATCAAATTTTTTTAAGGGGAGGAGAGACTTTCCAGCAGGAAATGACTCACCACATGTAACGGCAGCAGCACAGCTTCTTTCTTTTTCAATCGTACTTTCAAACTTCTACACTGCTCTGAATCTACTGTCATTCTGGGCCACTATTATTATTAGGCGGAGTAGCAGTAGTCCTAAATGGTGGCTGACATTTAAAATTGTGGAGAATTGTATTTATGAAGGCTAAGGAGAGGGGAAATATCAGGATTTTTTCAGAAATCAAGTCATCTGATACATTTTGACTGAGCTCTAGAAATATCCTAGTTCAAAAGCCTATGTATCAAAAATGGATATGAGAAGTCTCCCTGTGTAAAAGAAAACTGGGGAAGGAGGAATCAAAACTTTTGTTGTTGTTGTTGAAAGACTGAAATTAAGAGATACCACTATTCACTTTTCTGGAATATGAGGGCCAGGTTGACACCTTCCCACTCTTATTCTGTTCAAGGCAGTAAGTTCAACCAGATTGAGGTTTGGTCCTAAGCAATGGAAGGCAGTTTGGAGATCAGTCAGGAATTTGAGTGCTAGCAGGAGATCAAGTACAATCAGGAGCTCAGGTGAAAGTAGGGCCTTGGAGAGCTTTTCAGTGGAGCTCAAAAGAGATCAGGCTATATATGCAATAACACACAAAATGGGTTTTAGCTGTTTGTTTTAGCAGCAGTCTAGAATTCACTGAGGATTGTGTCAGGTTGCAGCTCTGTCTGCATGACTAGTTCCAGCTCTGCTGGAAAAATCTACAGGGCCTTGCCAAATTAGAAGGTTCATTGCTAAGAATGGTTTCCTTGGAATCTGAGAAATCTAAGGGATGGTAGCTCAACTATCTTAGGCTAGGAACTCCAAATAATAACCTTGGCAATCCACAATGCATACCTTGCTTTTAAGGTGACCAGCCACAAATCAGTGCCAGGGAATGACTTATGCCTCCAACCTACTTACTTACTGTGCTACTGTTCCAGAAGTGGTTGCAATGGTAGTAGCAGGAGGGATGGAGACCATACTGACACTCACTATTCCTGTATCCTCCACCTTCTTCTCCTCATTCTCTTCTGTCTACATGGACACTGGGGAATTGGGTTCAATGGGAAAACTACCGGTATATTTTCTAACATTTCAGAGAGGGACAACTATAGTTTCTAAGATTTCAGAGATGGAAAACAGCTATATTTCTCAGCTGGAAAGAGGAGCAGAAAGAACTCCTTCCTTCCCCCTACCACTTTCACAATAAGGGGAAGAGTAGGGGGAGTGGGGATACTGTCAAAGCAATAGCAGCTATTGTAGCAGCAGCTGCTATCAGGTAACGTGGCTTGGGAGTCTATGGCTATGATGTCAGTTCTGAGAAATTCTAAGCATTCTCCAGTTTTGCCTTCAACTGAGAGTTCCAAACCAAATTGAACCTTACCTATTTCTGCTTCCTTTGTGTGCCTGTCTTGCATCTCCATTTGCAGCAGAGACAGTAGACGATACCCTATGGGGCCAGTCCCTATCACAGAGTGTTCGTCACTGGTTTCGTCTTTTGCCTTTATCTCCCTGGTGACTCAAGAACATCTAGATAGAATGCCACCATCTAGAAAATGATGGCCATCATCATTTTAGGAGTTGATTCCTCCCAACATAAAATAAGCAAATAGATGCTAACTGCATTTTTGCATTTCACTTCCACCCCTCCCCTCCCCTCCCCTCCCCACTCCACTGCTTTCTACACATATTCAGAACAGGATGACACTGGAAACATATCGGAGATCCTGAAAAAGAACTGGCTTAGTCTCAATGTGGCTTGAACACCCACAGTTTTGTTTGAAAAGCTCAGCTCCTTCTTCCCTTTGCCTCGAGGACTCAATATTAGTTTCACCTGGCAGCCTGGACAGTCTTGCTTTATCAAAACTGTAGGGGTCTGATTGTCCCATTTAGTGCAAATACGCATGCAGGAAGAAAGGATGCACTCAGCAATTTGCTTCTGCAGGGCAGCATTTACTGGCTTCACCAGCAACAGACACATGCACACAGAGTTCTAAGTGTCAGTAATGCTGCGTCAGGGAAAAAAAATGAAAGACTGAAGGACAAAGAAGTACCATAAACTCCTCTGATGCACATCTCAGCTTGAAGGAAAAGGATAGTACAAGAGACTCAAAACATAAAGAACCCTTGGCATTTCCCACTTGTGTATGGGTGCTTCAGTTTTAAATGCATATTTGTGGAAGGCTGAGTTTTCACAGAGATACGTCTCATAAAATATGAAAACCAAAAAGGGGGTGGGAAGAAGGCACTTGGTGAAGATGAAATGCCCACTGCAAGAACGAGAGTTCTCAGAGTTCCAAAACATTTTATCATGCTCAACACATTCATATAAGGTATTTGTCAGTGCTATTTTTCCAAAAAAAGAAATGCCGGAACTCATCATAAACGCCTCCCTTGTAATGGAGTTCCAAACCAAATTGAAGAGGTGCTGGAGCTGAGTTCCGGTGAGTTCTGGCTGAAAAAAGTGCCCTGCTGCTCATGCATATGGTACTCATGCATACGTTCTATGTCCACTGTTGGGGAAATAATCTCTCTGAATACCAGTTGCTGGAAAGCACGGTGCGGGGGGAGAGTGCTCTTGTGCAGAGCTTGGCCTCTGTGAAAACAGGACGCTGAACTAGATTGGCCATTGATCAGATCCAGTAGGTTCTTCTTATGTCCTTAGGTAAAGGTAAAGCTAAAGGGACCCCTGACCATTAGGTCCAGTCGTGATCGACTCTGGGGTTGTGGCGCTCATCTCGCTTTATTGGCCGAGGGAGCCGGCGTACAGATTCTGGGTCGTGTGGCCAGCATGACTAAGCTGCTTCTGGCGAACCAGAACAGCGCGCGGAAACACCGTTTACCTTCCCGCCGGAACGGTACCTATTTAACTACTTGCACTTTGACATGCTTTTGAACTGCTAGGTTGGCAGGAGCAGGAACCGAACAAGGGGAGCTCACCCCATCGTGGGGATTTGAACTGCCGACCTTCTGATCAGCAAGTCCTAGGCTCTGTGGTTTAACTCACAGCGCCACCCGCGTCCCTCTTATGTCCTTAGGTGCTCATATTTACAGTATTTTCCCTCTTTCCCTTTTCCCTTTAGGTGGGGATAGGTGAAGTGTCCTTACCTGATGTGTTAGAAAGTTGCAGAAACTGCTTTCTTTGTGGTGAGAGCCTGCCATTGAGGATGGATTCTGCCACTCCTGCTAGTGAAATTAGGAGGACTGTTTGGAATAAATATTTTACACCAGGGTGTATTGGTGTACTGTAGCTTGCTTACATGTCAATATCTGTCCAGGGTTGTCTGGGTCTCATGGAGTAGACAAATGAGTGGGTTATTGATTGAGGGTGAAAATTATGGGAGTGGTTGCAGAGTATGGTTTGAGGGTGTGCTAGAAGAATGAAGTTTGAATATATTGGGTTACAGTGCTTAAGTGTTTGATCTGAATGTGTTGAACATGTAAGAGTGTGCTTGAATGGGATGTATTTTTAGCTGTGGTTAGATTAAATTGCATTTATTGTTGTTTAGGGGGCTGGGAATAGAACTGGATCGGTTTGTTTTATTGTATGATTAATTTGGCATATGGTGGTTGGGAAGAGTGAGTTTGTTTTTCTTTGTTAATCATGTTGCTTAAAATGTGGCGTTTATACTTTGTTGTTGTCTTCAGAATAAAGGAGGCAGCTTGAGGACACTTCTGCAAAACATGCACATTTGCAGGGATTTTGATTGTATTTATGTTTCCTTGTACATAATGCAAAGTTTTGGAGGGGAAATAATATCTGATATTATTGGAAGAGAGCCATAGTTGGGGTTTATGCACCCAAGAACTATATATGCTTAAGCCAAAGATTATAGCTTTGATTTCCACTGTTTAGAGGGGGAAAGCCTGCTGGAAAAGTTAATACATCTTTAATGCTCAGCACAAACTACAGCAAAGCAAGCTCCATCACTAATAATATAGTCGCTGGGGCAGCTGTTTGCTTTCTTTCCCATCTGGATCACAAGTGCAGAGAAGCAGATAATTGTTGATTAGGGAGACACAGGTTGAGGAATTAAGAAATGAAACAAGGAGGCACAGTGGCCAACAAAATAGATTTGCTTAAATGGGGGTGGGGAACAACAATCCTCAAGAAGCACTAATGACTCAAGTTTGCATCAGCCACCAAACAGAGGGAAAATATCTCAACACATGGCAATCCAAGCATGGAGAGGCTGTGTAGAGCTGCTGTGGGACC
Source organism: Podarcis melisellensis (assembly GCF_964234715.1). Classification (NCBI taxonomy): domain Eukaryota; kingdom Metazoa; phylum Chordata; class Lepidosauria; order Squamata; family Lacertidae; genus Podarcis; species Podarcis melisellensis. The sequence continues at coordinate 91,939,843 of NC_138529.1, forward strand.
ATAGACAATAGAATATGTAAGAGGGGGCGGATGGCTGAAAGGATGGGGTGGGACTGAGCCCACCCCAAGCAACACTGCCCACAAGCTACACTGAAAAAAAGATAAAACACAGTTGGTTATCGATGCACTTATTGATCTTTCCACCTGCCTTGCCCCACTCCCTGGCCCTGGGACTCCTCATGAGGGAGCTGTGCCTGGAGGAAGAACTGTGAGAGACTTTGTCAGGCAAGGCCTCTTTCCACCTGCCTTGCCCCACCCTCTAGTCTCTGCTTCTCAATTTGTATTATTTTATGTACTGTGGCTTGCCGTTGTTTTATTGATTATAGTTTAGAAATTATTTACTGTAACTGTTGAGTGGATTTTGGTTTAATTTTTATATGTTGATATTATTATTTTATACTATTCTAAAAATGGTTGAATGTTACTTTTTGATGTAGGTTGCTTATTTTAAAGTTTTGTTTTATTATCACATTTTTGTATTGCATTAGATTGTTATAAGTTGTACATTTTTTGTTTCTTCAGCTTGTAAACCCCCCTTGAGTATTGTAAGATAGAAAGACAGTATACAAATAAAAAATGATGATGAATGGTGATATGTAGAGAGGGCAACCAAGATGATCAAGGGTCTGGAAACCAAGCCTTCTGAGGGACAGTATAAGGAGCTGGGTATGTTTAGCCTGAATAAGAGGAGATATGAGAGCCATCTTCAAATATCTTAAGGGCTCTGATAAGGAAGATGGAGCAAGCTTGTTCTCTCCTGCTCTGGAGGGTAGGAGTTGAATCAATGGATTCAAGTTACAAGAAAGGAGATTACGAGTAATCACCAGGAAAACCTTCAGTCAGGAAGAGCTGTTCAGCAGGGGAATGGTCTCCCTCAGGAGGTGGTGGAGTGTCTCCATCCTTGGAGGTTTTTTAGTAGAGGTTGGGTGGCCTTCTGTCATGGAGGCTTTAGTTGAGATCCCTGCATTGTAGGGGGTTGGACCTTGGGGTGCCTTCCAACTCTACAGTTCTATGATTCTGTGATTTGCAGGAGAATGTTTCCACACTTTCCCAAGATGTTTGTGTGTGTTTCTTTACATGCAATGTATATATTCCACCCTTCATCATGGATTGTGTTGTGAACTGCCCTGAGATCTACAGATGGAAGGGTGGCCTACACATTTTATAAATAACTATAAAAGATCGATCAATTTTTTACACTCACTCTGTGGCCAACTATTTCTCATGGGTCCTATAAAATCATGTTATTACTGGAACAGTTCATATCCTAGACATCTGCAAATGTGCATCTGTTAATCACTTTATGCAATTCTACACACCGTATAGGTAGCTTCAATCTCTACCCCTCTTTTCCAGGTGCTGAAATTTGAATGACTTTTGTAGCTGCATTTTTTTTATATATATAAAAAGTGAAGTAAGTGAGCAAGCTTGTGCTAGTGATTAGGAGAACGAATGCCTTTGGGACACAAAGGCACATAGGGGCTATGTTGAGACTAAATTGTGTTTTCTGATATGTATGAGGTTTGGAGGCTCATTTGGTCCAAAGTTAGCTCCTTGCAAATGTTTTTAGACTGCTTCAGGATAGGCATCCATAAGATGTGTATCCACTGAGCCTTTTAAAACAATCTCTGGTCATTTTTTTCCAGGAGCTGCATAGAGGCCACTGAATCTTGCTTACTCTTACATTTGGTTCCCCACCCCCAAGGAAGCAGCACATAAAACCCACTTATTATGGATAGATATGAGATACCGGTGACTGAAATTTTATAGCTTTGGTTTTACTGTTGAAAATGTAGTTATTTTGGGATCTCAACAGCAATAAACACGTATATAGATTTCCCTCCCTGTGCTGAGCAAGCTGGGGTAAAATTAAAACATAAACTCTTTTCTGCATGCTTCTTTGGAAAGGCTGTTCATTTAGATAGCTGTATTTTCAACTAGCAAGTACGTGGCACCACTTTCCCTTCCAGAGATAGCCAGAATTAATGAAATTAATCTCGTATGTGAAAAGGAATCACTTGGCGGATATTTTGTACGGCGATATTCTAATTTGAGATCCTGATTGCTTATTTTCCAACAGGTGTACAAATTGCTTTAATCAATACTCAAATATTTCATGTAGCCATCTTCTTGGAAAGCAGTTGCGTTTTCTAAACTATATCAAATTTCATTATGAAAATAACTTACTCGTATGCAGTTCCATTGACCTCTGTTATGGGGGAAGCTTTAATTAAACCTAATAACTCTTGAATAAGATCTTCATTTGGGAGTTTTAATGAAGATACGTGTCTAACCTTTTCTATTATATGGCGCAATGGATTCCCTTTTGTTGTCAAATTGAGTATCAGAGAGGAACGTTTTAATTAAGAGTTAGTTGTGTTCTTGGCTGAACCCCCTGTTCTTGCAGTAGAGGAGATAACAGCCCTTGAAAACAAATCCCCTCTTGTCCAGAATTTCAGTATATTATAAATTCATTCTGTGTTTGACTACCACATATCCTTTCTGTGGATACAAAAGACCTGATGTGCTATCACTCTTTGCCAACATGAGCCTTCCATTAAAGAGCTGTCAGGCACACCCTTTCGGCCAAACCCTGTTCTCTGCTATAGTTGAAGCAAAGAGAATGAGGCATTGCTATCCACTTTCACAAAAGCACAGATAATTCACCTGATGTTCCATGTGGTTTACTATGCAGAGGGTCGAGCTTGGGTGTGGGAAAGAAAGGAATTCAGTAATGCTCCGTGTGAGCATAATATCTACAAGTACAGTGGTACCTCAGGTTACATACGCTTCAGGTTACATACTCCGCTAACCCAGAAATGCTTCAGAACTTTGCATCAGGATGAGAACAGAAATTGTGCGGCGGCAGCAGGAGGCCCCATTAGCTAAAGTGGTGCTTCAGGTTAAGAACAGTTTCAGGTTAAGAACGGACCTCCGGAACGAATTAAGTACTTAACCCGAGGTACCACTGTATTATTTATTTTGCTCAGTATTATATTCATTCAAAATAAACAAATACCTTTTATGAATTTCTGGGAATCTCATGAAGTTGAGATCCTATATATTCATTTATTTATTATTGATATATTAAATTATGTTGTTGCTGTTGTGTGTTTTTTGTTGTTGTTATATTTATTATTCACACTTCGCCTTAAGTTTCCAGGGTGGGTTACAGCATTAAAAAGAACATTACAAACGACTTAAAACAACTTACAGCTATAAGATAAGGCGGGTCCAAAAAACCCCATACACCTTAAGTATCAAAAGCCAGGATAAAAGCCAAAAGTGTGTCTTCATTTCTTGCCTTTCCTCTGAGCCTTTCAGTACAGCCAACAAGGTTGTCCTTCCCTTTTATCTTGACAACAACATTGTGAGTTAAATTAAGCTGAGCAAGAGTGACTGCCCCAAGATCACATAGTGAATTTCTTGGGTGAATATGAATTTGACACTCTACCATTACTCCACGTTGGCCGTCACAGTATGTCAGTGTATATTACAACAAGAAACAACATGTAGTGTTGCATGTCGTTCTATTTGTCTTGTCATGCCTAGATATAAAACCCAGTGCCCCAGTTGGTTGCCTCTTGAAGAATTATCCCATCCAATATCTTGAGTCCACAGGCCAGTTGAGGGCAAACAGTAGTATTTACATCACACTGGATCTCATGGAAGGCTTGCAGATGCCATCTATGATTTCATCCCAGTCTAGGAGTGAATGGTTTAAATTATGTCCAAGGGCTTTGTGCAGTGTCTCTTTCTCTTCTCTTGAATAGTCGTCCCTGAAAAATGAGAAACGTCTCAAATGAAGATTTTTCTCACTGAACATTTTAATTTCTCTACATACTGCCTAACTCCTGATAACCTAAAAACAACTTGCCTGCTATTTCAGCTAGTAAACAACATTCATTACCCAGTGCATATTGCTGTTAATAGCTTGTACATACTCCTTGAGGCTATGTGTATTCTCCTAATAATTAATTTATTAATACGATTCCTGCAGGAGCAGTGGCAGAAATCTAAAGGCTTCAGAAAGAGAGGAAAACAGAGACAGTACAATTCATTGTGTGTACCAAAGATCCTTCATTAAGAGCACATCAAGCTCTGATAATTGAACTCAGGGGAAAATCATTGCCTGATTTGTGTGTGTGAAATTGTCTTCTCAGAATATTCTGAACTCTCCCTGCACTTTTTTTCTGCCTCATGCATAATATTGTTAACTAATCTGACTTGCCAGATATACTGAAAATGTGAGTTGCATCTGAGAAAACATGCTCCATGGAGATGGTGACGTTAGGCCATGCCCTTCACCTCCCCCACTTTAAATCTAATTGCCAGCTTTCAATTCCAATAAGGGAAGTGATTTGAAACTCTCATCATCTTCTGTAAAGTTAATGCAAATAGAAAATGCAAGAAATTATACACCCTGTGGTTCCTTCCTAGACCAGATACAAAAATCCCAAGAAATTATTATTCTTATACTATAAACTTTATTTTATGGAAAAACATGCTCTATGCTTGCTTTCTCAATGCTGCCGATGATTGCTGATGCTATGGCTGTATTTCTCTTTAAGCAAGCATAGCTGCTGGCAGAAGTCCCAGGTGAACCTCTATTAGCCAATTTCATCAGCAACCCTAAACAAACCTGCTGAGGAATCAGCTCTGCTAGATCCAATGGGACTCACTTCTGGGGGGTAAATGTATAGGATCGTACTTGCTCATGCACTCAGAATGGGCTGGTTTTGTTGGAATCAAGCCTTGTCAGAGGAATGTGCCACTCTGCTAGGCACCGGCTGATTTCCTTGTTGACCTCCCCGCTGCGACTCCCGGCAGGAAAACAGGCGAGGTCTCTTATCGGCGATCCTCCTCGAACGTGAGGAGAACACACCACTCCTTTCCCCCTCCTCCCTGCTATCCCCAGGGAGGGGAAAGAGACAGACAGAAATATATTTACATGCTTTTATTTCTGTCTTTTGCAGCAGTACAGAGAAACATGTCTGCACTCAAACAGCAGAGAGAATATAGCTCCTCCCATGTACTTCCAGTACAGGTCAGATGACACACTGAGCTAACATCCGGTGCTCAGTACAGTGAATGGACTGCCCCTTTGTTCCCATGGTAACAGTCACAAACATCAACATCCTGTTTGCAGCCATCTGCAGCTGCTGCTCACTGCTGCATTGCTTCTTTTTGGTAACAGGTTTGACACTTGCGCAAAGGCAAATACAGAAGCCACTTGGGCAGTTGCTAGGCATCGTTCTACATACCCACTTCTGCTTCTGACAAATATCCCCAAAATGTGGGGAGCAGAACCCTCCTGGAATATTAAAAGCTGAAGCATGCACACAAGCAAGCATCCCACATGGTTCTGAAACGCCGTTGCCTCATGAAGAAGCATTTTCCCAAAGCGGCTGTGACAAAGTGAGATGTTCCAGTTTGTGTGGAACTTCTTGTGTGCTTCTTTGGATCATGACCAAGAGAACTCTTGGTTTTTGGAACAGTGAGATTGTCTTCTGCAGCCTGTTCTTCAAGAATAAGGAATTCGGAACTAAATGGGTTCCAGCTGCCGCCACCCCTCCATCGCTGCCCCTTTTCACACTGCCAACTCAGCAGTGTGTGTGTGCTGGTGGGGTTCCCTCATTTGAATCCTTACCCAACCAAGTAAACAAGAAGATGAATATGAGGATAAATTATTGGGGGAAACCTGGCAATTAAACTGAGTTTGCTTTGATCAGAAGGCCGATGGAAATATCTCATTCTCATTCTTGTGGACAATAAGTTGTGTCTGTTATACCAACCCATCTAGTAAGAGATGAGCCTTGGAGATCCAGGTCAATTATGAAGTTTCCAGGTCAATACCACACTGTACTAAAAAAGCTGTGCAGAATGCCATTAAGGATGCATAATGTAGTCATGGGAGACTTGACAGATCTGCAGCTGAGGCAAGAAAAAAGTTTACATATGGAATTACATTGTTCTTGAATAATCCTCATGAATAGCCTTTCACCAAGGAGTGTCCACAGCTACATATATGCATCCATACATAAAGTGTCTATAAATTCAGTTAGCTGTGCTAATCTACCCTGTTTACCTGGCTAATGTGTAGATGGAACCCTATAAAATAAAAGAAGTATGGAGCCTCTGATTTCTCTCCCTCTCTCTGCATTGCTTGACATCCTCCATGCTAGTGTCCCTTAAACAGTGGGCCAGAGACCACCAGAGAGCCTCACACCACTTTCAGGTGGGTCCACCCAGTGCCTCCTCACTGGGTTTGTAGTAATTGAATATAATAATATTGAAAAGAAAGAAGAGGAAGAAGAGTTGGAATTCATGACATCTGGAGGGCACTATGTGGCTATCCCTGCTCTACAAGGTCTTGCTGCCTCTTGCTGCATCACTTCCTGCCCATCTATCCCTATATTATGATACTTGGTGTTCCTTTTTTCCTGCTGCATGGCAGGTCTGACCTTGCCTCTAAAAGGGAGAGAAAGAGACTTGTTCAGTCTCCCCTTGGACACTGTATATGGCTTCTGGGCTTTGTTTGGTTTACAATGTCAAAGGATGTGATGGGTGAGTGTAAGTGAATCTGCAGGTCTGCAAAAACCTGCCATAATCTAAGTGATGAAGAGGCAAATTAATAACGTGTTGTCATTTTTCTACCTATGATCACTAGAGCTCAGCTGCCTAGGAAATTGGAAATGAGTGGAGGGCATAGGCAAGAACTATAAAGTGCATATCTCACAGATGTGTGAAAAGACATGCAGCAGAGATAAAAAAAACCCCCATGGAAATTCAGTGGCCAGGCAGAAGTTTTAAAAACCGTGCATAGCCTGGAGACAATGAATAGAGTCAAATGAGTCATTCTGTCTTGGAAGCATTCACTAAAACCTCTGGCATTGGACTGGATACACTTCAAAGTTTTTCTTTTAAAAAGTTTGATGAGCAAAATGAAGTACTTATAAGTTCACACAATACATAATCAGCCTGTGGAAATGATTGTAACATAATGCTTTTCTTTTTTAGGATTTGGCTTGGGATATATATATATATTTATGCATGCTGACTGAGCCTTATCTGATAGCTTGAGGTTGGCAGAAGCAGCGACATAAGAAACAATTCAAAGAACAAAAGAGCAGGAACAAGGAGAGACTAGATTTTAAAATATTGACCTTAACAAAACACGTGGGATATGTGTAACAAACTTTGGTCCATATTGTGAGAAAAATGTACTATTCAACTTCCAGCAGTTATAGCAGCCGCTGGAAATGGCTTCAGCTGATGACCCCAGGGAACAGGTTTGGGAGAAGATGCCCCCTAAGGCAACTTGGCCCCAGATTATTTAGGGCCTTATCAACTTTTCTTGGTAGCAAATTGAAAACCAGTGTTGTTCCTTCAACAGGGGTGTTACACACATGCAGGTTGTGTGTAGCTAAGCACTGCTAAGCACTGCTTGCTGCACCAGCTGCAGGTTCTGGACTAATCTCTAGGGCTGCCCCATATAGAGTACTTTGATGTTGGCCAAAAGCAAGGTCAGGGAACCTTTTTGGCCACACAGGTCAGATTTTTATCTCCTTCCATGGGTCAGCTTTGACCACTCACTTGTCAGTCATCTGCCATCCTAATGACACCAGGTGATGGATACCTGTCAAAGGAAAGCATTTTTCAGAACATTTCCCAAATGCCTATAAATCAGCTGGTTGTTAGATGCTTGGGGAACACTGTGCATGGGGCTTTGCAGGCACTGCCAATCAGCCGTGTCTGCAAAGCCACTTTCAGCCACTTCCAGCTCCACACCTATATCTGACATCAAGTGTAGAGTATGTGGCCATGGGCCTGGAAGCAAATGGGAAGGCCTGGTAGGCCAAAGTTGGCCCTTAGACTGGAGAATTCCTTTTCCCTGGCCTATAGTGTACTCTGCCCTTTGCATATTGGGCAGAACTTAATGGTTTGACAATTGTTGTTCCATAAAATCTTCTCTGGGCAGGACATGACTGTACTTATATTCTGCTTAAAGTTTTGATCTTTCTTTCTCTCGGGTGGTAACACATGCTATTAATACGTTTAGTCCTCAGACTCCATATAACTACTAATAGATGCATGGCACCTTAAAAACTAGCAGATTTATTGTAGCATAAATTTTTGTGGACTGTAGTCCACTTCATCAGGTGCATGAAGTATTATTATCAGTTGGCAGCTACAGATAGGGGGAAAGGAGCCAAATGACAATGAAGGGCAAAAAGTGCAGCATGTGACAGTTCTGTTTGAAGTTGCAGTTAACAAAGTGAACATTCACAATTGCGGAAATTTGTGATAACATTGTCATGCCAGTTTTGCTATGTTAATGAACAACTGTGGATCCATTGTCTTTGTTAAAACCAACACAAATGGCAAAACAACAAAAAAAACCTATTGAAATTTTATTAATGTGTTTATTATATTTCTGTTCTACCTTTCCTCCAAGGTACTCAACAGTTGTTGTCCCCATTGTATCCCCATAACAACCTTGTGAGGGTAGGTTAGGACAGTCAGTGTGCCAGTGTGGTGTAGTGGTTAAGAGCGGTAGTCTCGTAATCTGGGGAACCGGGTTCGCGACTCCACTCCTCCACATGCAGCTGCTGGGTGGCCTTGGGCTAGTCACACTTCTCTAAAGTCTCTCAGCCCCACTTACCTCACAGAGTGTTTGTTGTGGGGGAGGAAGGGAAAGGAGATGCTAGCCACTTTGAGACTCCTTCGGGTAGTGATAAAGCGGGATATCAAATCCAAACTCTTCTTCTCTTCTTCACTGGCTCCAGGTCACCCTGAGAGCTTCGTGTCTGAATGGAGATTTGAACCCTGGCCTTGGAGATCCAAGACTCTGCACCATCTAGCAATTTGTAGTGCAGCTCTAAAATTATTTTGCGGGAGAATAGCAGCTTTCTGGTCTTCAGTAAAGCATCTTGGAAGACTCAAATGCTATCTCACCCACTGACTTCGAATGTGGCAATTTCTAAGATGAGCTTTACCTGCATTTATTCTTCCACTCAGGGACTGTTGTTTGTCCTTTGTGGAATTCAGAAGACCATTGCTGGAGGGTGGTGATATATACTCCACTGGAAGCTGAAGAGGTGAATGAAAACTTGATATGAGGACTGACATGATTAGCTCCTCTAAGCAAGTTGCCATATTGGTTTCTTTCCCCAGGGTTTGATCCCTGTGTTGGTTCCTTATTTATGTGGTTTCTTGTTTCTGGTGAGACGTTGTTTTAGATTAGTTGGCTGCTTAAGCAAGAACAGGGTAGATTGATGATCACTGCTGTGGTTTTACCTGAGATCTGTAGGTAACAAGTCGTGTTCTGTCGCGTTCTTTCTTGCTGGTTTAAGCAACACAACAAGGAGCAATTCTGAAGATACTGTCTATTGCAAAATGTCTGGTTCCTCCACCATGTAACTTCATATGTGTGGTTTTTTTTAGAATTTCCTGCTAGGATTGAAACGTGAATTGTTCACAACTAACCACATTAGAGAGACACAATGCAGTGATCAGAGGCAGACAAGGAAAGTCACCGTAGTTGAATAGAGCCCCTGAGCTCACAACATTTCTATCTCAAGTGTGCTTGACCAGCTCAAAGAATCACTCTTGAAACTTATGTTATCCCCACTCTTTGCTCTTCCAATGCCTCTTGTTTAAAAGAGGGGGGCACTGTTTGGAAGGCAAAAGCTGGAGAAGTAGAAAGATAGATGAGGTACAGATCAGGACAAATCCCAGAATGTCCCTTCATGGCTCATGCTGGTTTTGCATTCTTCACTTTTTTTGTCCACACTGCCAGGGGTCCATCCCTACTGTGGGATCCTGGTGCTGCCGGCATGTGTGTAGCACAGGATGGGATATAGGACACAACATAGCCTAGACTGAAACCCACTATAAATGCTTTTGAGGCTAAGGAAAGCTACTTTTGACTTTATCAGAGCATTAGCCCATTTAGCTCAGTAATGTCTGACCAGCCATGGCTTTCTAGGACCGAAGACTTTCCCAATCCTACTTGGAGATGCCAGCGATTGAAAACTGGGACATTCTGTATGAAAAACATGTGCTCTACATGCTGAGCTATGATCTCTCCCAATGTGACCTTAGTCCCATTATTAAAATAACTCACTCTTTTTGTAGCCCCCCATATTCCACCTGCTTTGGGGTGTTTTGTGTTCTGCCTCTTTTGTTATATTAATGTCTCAGGGAATGTTTCCCAGAATCCAGGTGCTGTTAAAATTCCTAACTGTTTGTTGCATTTGATCTATCATTTCTACAATATTTTTCTAGGTACGACTGTGCCCTCTTGGTAGTGTATTTTTGTTACAAAGTTAAGAAATATATTCCCTGTGCACCGGCAGATTCTCGGAGAAGACAGATTGAAATTTCATTAGAAGGTCTGAAAAGGCAGAAGAATAGCTGCCTTTCCATTTTCTAAATCAGTATGGAATAAATTCTGTCAATCTCTCGTTGCTATATCTTCTTGCATAGATAGTATGGAATGTGGCAAGTGCTAAAAAAATATATGTGTTGATAGTGTTTTTACACCGGTGCACTGGGCAAAGTGCCTGAAGTGGAATCTGTTGGCCCCATCTGTGGCTGTCCTCTCTTTGCTGTTGTGCCTGAAGTCCTCCTTAGGGCAACAGTTATGGAGAGCTGAAGAATCATGCTCTGCTTGGTGTGAGTACAGTGCTCAGAGGCTGCTGAGGAGCTCTAGACTCACCCACACATTGTGACTTCATTTAACATACTTCTCTGTTCCGCCAAGCCGATGACCTATTGGTTAAAGACCTGTTTCCTATCTTTGTCTTCATTCTTCCCATAAAGTGATTCTACCTGAAATTTAAAACTCTAGAAGCAAAAACCTTTCCAAAAACAAACCAACAAGCCATGTAACTGCAGAAGTGGCTTCAATGTAGGATGCAATAAAGTGAAGAAAATGTATGCCCAATTTGTTCCAGTTGTAGATTTCACTTTTTGAGTCTCAGAACCTAGAGCATGCTTTCTCCATAATTTTGAAAGCAAATTGCCTCTGTCTGTTGGCACACGCAGGATGAAAAATAGAAACAGAAAGAAATAGAAACTGTGAAAAACTGTTCTCTGGGTGTTAGTGTCCATGCATCACACAGCTCTTGTCCCAACATAATATAGTCAGTTTAATGGATGATAACAGATGATTTGTTTGTTCAAGGATGAAGGTGGTACATCAGATTCTACAAGAAGTCATTTTAATTCTCACATATTTGTGTTTTTGCTGGTTCCGGTTGCTGATAAAGTGGCTCTGTAAATAGAGAGAGATGTAAATAAATAAATAAAAGGTCATATACATCTACCAAACTAGCATGTTCTGTATTGAGTAATCCAAAAGCTATTATCAGAATTATGCATCCCACTTGCTATGTTGTAACTATAAATATTTTCATGCGTTCTTTTCTGGGGACGCATGATTTGGGCTCTGGCAGAAGAAAGATTAAGCGAGTGTAAATAAGTGTTATATTCTAGTGTAGAAACTACAGACTGGTATTTAACCTTTTATTTTGATGTCAAATTTATATTTAATATAATCTAAATCGGGGGATCCTCTAAAGATAAATTCAAATTTTCACTCATTGATTAGGGTTATCTTAAACTCATGGGGGTTTTATTTTTATTTCATTAAGTTTATGCACTGCTTTATTCTAAAAAACAAACCTGCAAGCAGTTTACAAAAAGATTTTTAAAAAATACAATAAAGATTATTGGAGATTAGGGTTTGCAGATTAGTAATACCTGGTGGTTGATTTTAGACCTGGAGTTAGGATGAATAGACTTTCAAACTGTAAGGGCCCATTATTTTCAAATGTCTAAGATAATTCCGAAAAGAAGCTAAGGCCTGGGATGTTGATGCGTGTTGATAATGTCAAGCCTTTCAACTTGGTTCTGGTGAGAAGGCTCTTTTCCAGAAATGAACCAGAAAATCCAGTAGACCACTTCTGGAACAAATCCATTTCTACTAGAAGGTGTGTTCCAGCACAAGTCACATTAAACCTGTGGAGGGTTTACATGCCATTTAAAGAATAGGAATAACTATTGCCTTTTGCACCAACTGGAATTCTCTCTAGATTCAAGAGTTCTAGATGGGACAGTGCCAGCCTCAAACAAAACAGAATTTACTGTAATCCCTGAAGACAGTTATGTTTCTGTGAATAGTTGCTTAGAGTTTTCTGTCTATAGTTCTTTCCGATCTATGATGGCTTCTCAGAGTTTTGATCTGCCATCCTTTATTGCTGAGTTCTCTTGGGCATATGGTGCTGGCCGTCATTTTAGTGTTTCTTCTTTGCACATTTTTCTCACCAGGCATCATGAGATATACCTCAAAGAACCCATAGAAAGGATTGTTGTTGTTGTTGTTGTTTAGTCGTTTAGTCGTGTCCGACTCTTCGTGACCCCATGGACCAGAGCACGCCAGGCACTTCTGTCTTCCACTGCCTCCCGCTGTTTAGTCAAACTCATGCTGGTAGCTTCGAGAACACTCTCCAACCACCTCGTCCTCTGTCGTCCCCTTCTCCTTGTGCCCTACATCTTTCCCAACATCAGGGTCTTTCCCAGGGAGTCTTCTCTTCTCATGAGGTGGCCAAAGTATTGGAGCCTCAGCTTCAGGATCTGTCCTTCCCCTGAGCACTCAGGGCTGATTTCCTTAAGAATGGATAGGTTTGATCTTCTTGCACCACAGTTCAAGAAGGACACTAACAAACTGGAACGTGTCCAGAGGAGGGCAAACAAAATGGTCAAAGGCCTGGAAACGATGCCTTATGAGGAACAGCTAAGGGAGCTGGGCATGTTTAGCCTGGAGAAGAGGAGGTTAAGGGGTGATATGATAGCCATGTTCAAATATATAAAAGGATGTCACATAGAGGAGGGAGAAAGGTTGTTTTCTGCTGCTCCAGAGAAGCGGACATGGAGCAATGGATCCAAACTACAAGAAAGAAGATTCCACCTAAACATTAGGAAGAGCTTCCTGACAGCAAGAGCTGTTCGACAGTGGAATTTTCTGCCAAGGAGTGTGGTGGAGTCTCCTTCTTTGGAGGTCTTTAAGCAGAGGCTTGACAACCATATGTCAGGAGTGCTCTGATGGTGTTTCCTGCTTGGCAGGGGGTTGGACTCGATGGCCCTTGCGGTCTCTTCCAACTCTATGATTCTATGATTCGGCGATCAGCCTTCTTATATGGCTGTTTTTGGTAGGGAAAACAAGCTATACATGGAAGTCTTTTTGAGCCACTGTAGGCATTGGTATGACTCCTGACTCCTGGCTTTTGCTTTTAACACAATTTGTGAACAACACTCTGAAACTGTGAATCAAATAAAAACCTGGATTAGAACTGGCCATTGAGGCTCCATTGAAATATGGCTGTATATTTTACAGTAAATAAGTTATACTGAAGTGCTTGACCTATGCTACAGGGTCACATGATTATACCACAGAAATCTATGGCCAGCTCATTGATTTTTATGCATTTGAGATGCATTGGTTATAAAATAGGTCTCTATGTGCTAAGTATATTAGAGTTGTGCACAGCGAAATAAATCTCACTGCAGCATTTCAGACAGGAGGCCAATTCACCCCAGATCAATTCAGGCAATACCTTCCATGGAATGAAGCTTCCAAAATTCAGAGAGGTAAGCTACAGGTAAATGGAAGCTCATGCAAAGGAATTTTGCTGGAGCCCCTGCTGAATCCTGCTTGTCTTAAAATCTCATGTTTCTAACTGAAACATGAGGAACATAAATAGCACCACATTTCCAAAAGTCTCTGTATGTGTATGCATGCCACCTGTGAATGGCTGTATTATCAAGGGCTTAACATCACTCTATCAGCCTTTAAAATGACCTTTGGTCTTACATGTCCCTCAAGCAATGATAATTGTGTCTGAATTCTGAAAGCCTTTCTTTAAGCACTCTAAAGAAACAGGATTGTCAAAAATTGTCCAATACTCAAGACTTGACCTCATTTATGCTACTGACATGCTTGCTGAATTAAGAGGTTTTCAAGGTCAGAGCATTGAACAAATGCCTAACTATATTCCACAAACACATTGAATCCCCCCGCCATGCTGTCTGTAAAAGTTGAATCAGAACTGGTCTATGAGAATGTGTCAAGGGTGAATGGGATGGCCTTAATGAAAATCAGACATAAGGAGAACTGATTGATTGATTGATTGATTACTTCATTAAATGGAATGGTAGGTGCTATTCTTAAAGTGCTATTTAGCGATTAAAATATTGTATAATGATTATTGCCTTTTCATGGACCAAAGGTTAGAATCTGCACACACTGAGCTTGGAGCAGATACCTCCAGCTTGAGATGGACAAATGACAGAATTGAAACATTGGAAGGGAGCCTGATGGTCATCTTGCCCAACCCCCTGCAATGCAGGAATTTCAACTACAGCATCCATGACAGATGGCCATCTAACCTCTGCTTAAGAACCTCCCTTCTGAGGGAGTCTGTTCCCCTATCAAGCAACTCTTACTGTCGGAAAGCTTGCTCCGTTTTCCATGTGACAGCCCCTTAGAGTTTAGGTACTTGAAGATAGCCATCGTATCTACTGTCAATCTCCTCTTATCCCTTATCCAGGATAAGCACACCCAACCTCCTCAGCTGTTCCATATAAGGCTTGGTTTCCAGACCCTTGATCATCTTGGTTGCTCTCCTCTGTGCACGTTTAAATTGTGGTATCCAGATCTATTTCTGTTTCATGCCATTTTGCATGTGTTAAGTCTGTTCCGTCCTGGTTCTGTGAAGCAATAAAAAAGGTTACGTTTATTTAAATGCTTATTTTTAAATGTATTTGGATACTTTAAAATGCATTTTGATACTGCTTAGAGCTGAGAACCAAGTCACAACATTCAGAAAACTATGAAATCCACAGCAGCATTCCAATCTGCCTACTAGTCTAAAACCTGTGAATCAGTTGTTTGTTTTGGAATTTGCACACCGAATTCCTCAAGCATCTTGAAACCCCGTTAAACAGTTCAGTTTTGGATAGGAATAAGGCAGAAATTTGGGTTTGGTTTGAATTTTAATGCACACCTATCTTAGGACTTAACAAAACAATAAACGAGCTGAAACCCTAAAAATTCAATGTAATTTCCAATCAAAACATGGGTACAAATACACAGGTACATAGCTGTAAACCTTTCCCTTTTCTTGTGAGGAATCCTATTCGGAAAAGGGAAAAGTTGACAGCTATGCACAGGTACATGGCATGCATATGCATATATTAGTGAAAATGTGCATTAAAATGCATATATTAATGGAAATAACATTCATTATGTTCGTTTGCTTGCCCAAATATGCATTTTTAGGCCTAGATGCGCACACAGAAATATTATAAGAAATGCACTTGGAAATGCTGTTGAATTTTTATGAGGCTTCTATTTAAAACATAAATGGGCAAATTGATGCGGGATTATGCCATAGTTCAGGAAGCTGAGAGAAACTTGAATTGACGCTTTGTGTACAGAAGGTCCCAGGATTAATTCCTGGAATTTCCACTTATGTTCCTGAGACCCCAGAGAACTGTGCTAGTCAGAGTTTTTAGTACTGGACTCGATAAACTACAGTGGTACCTCTGGTTATGAACTTAATTCATTCTGGAGGTTCGTTCTTAACCTGAAACCGTTCTTAACCTGAGGTACCACTTTAGCTAATGGGGCCTCCCACTGCCAGCGTGCCACTCGTGCCCAATTTCTGTTCTCAACCTGAAGCAAAGTTTTTAACTCGAGGTACTATTTCTGGGTTACCAGAGTCTGTAACCTGAAGTGTTTGTAACCCGAAATGTTTGTAACCCGAGGTACCACTGTAATAGCCAATCCTGGCATATGCCATTCAGCAAGCTGCTTTCAATGCAGACTTTGGAAATGGCTTCTGGATTACATCAAAGGGCTGAAAATGAGTGGGAGGAAGTGATGACACTGGCAAGCATCTGCAGAAGGATTTGCACAGTGGCCTTGAATCTGTGGCAAAGTCAGCCATCTTCCACATCACCCAAAAATATATACACCTCTCTAATTATGTGACCTGACATTAAATGCATAAGAACTTTTCTTCTTCTTCTCCTTCTCCTCCTGTTTCTACTTCATTGCAAGAGGACACAAGATTTAACCATGTGAGTAGGACATGGGCTTAGGCTCTAGGTCATTGCACTACGCAGAAGCAGCTCCTACACAGGTGGAGGTAAATTTGATTATGGCCAAAGTACCTGAGGTCAGTTATCAGGTGAACACTTGTGAACTCCATAGGCTTCTAACCTATGCAGCATCCTCAAAGTCACATTCAGGGAGACATTATAAAGAATGGTGATGACAAGGCACCAGTACCCAACTTCCCATCTTTCCCTTAGTCTTTTGTAAAATATATTTCAGGTCGTGATGGTAGATAATTTATATGTCTGCTGTAGACCCTGGCATGCCTTTGTCCTACAGCAGGATACAGTAATGTTTAAATACTTGATGAATATTTAACCAAATGTGGAGCCAAACCTATGACTGATTACTAGGAAAGAGATTCGTATGGACATTGGGGGCACTGATTTAGATACAGTCATCTTTCTGCAGCAGCTCAGCATCGCTCCCCTTTCAGTAATGTTGAATAATGTATGTGTGCATCAAAATGTCTATTGCAGTGGGAAAAAAGAACAGAGGTAGTAAGAAAAGGAAAAAGAAAATCTCGTTACTGCAAATGCAAGTGGGCCCCATACAAATTCGTGAAAATGCTGTTGAACAAGAATCCATTTTAGCTCTTTTATTACAGATCTAAATCTACATTTTTAATGCAGCAGTATCCCAAAGCTGTATCACTTATGCATGTCTACTCAGAATCAAGCCCTACTGAGTTTGGTAGGACTTACTCCCGGTTGTGTGAATAGGTTTGCAAACTTAACCACTGCAGGAGATGGGAAAGTATGTGCTGTTGCAATGCCTTAGATTATAAATGATCCCAAAGATCTTTTATGTTGCCATTACAGGTTTTTCTCCCTTTCTCCATACATAATTTAAGGGTCCAAATAGAGCTACAGAAACATTCTACAAGAGCACAACATCCTTTTTATATCTCATGTGGGACAGAAGAGATTTATGAATGAAGGTTCAAGAAGTTTGATCTATAAAAAGGACTTTTTTTTTACTTTAAACAACTACTGCCGAACTTTACGATGCAGGTTCTAAATCAAGTGAACAACACTCTGCCGTAACAGTGACTATATTCATGTTTTATACGGAAGGAGGAATTTCCTAGACTTCATCTTCATTTTACAGTCCAATCCTATGTATATCTACCCCAAAGTAGGCCTCAATGAGTTCCTCCCAGGTAAGTATGTAAGAAAGAAAAATAATCTCCGTCATGAAATTACCGGATAGCCTTAGGCAAGCTATTCTCTCTGCTTTTTCTTCTCGCTACAATATGGGGCTATTAATGCTAGCCATCCTTAAAGGGATGGTGAGATAATAAAGTGAGTTGAATACTAAGACCATGTCTGTGCCATATATTTAAAACACAGCCAGTCTTAATAGTTCCAGGGAGAGGACTGCTTTCCCTAAGGACACATCCACACCATATATTTAAAGCATGATTATACCACTTCAGTGGTCATGGCTTTCTGCAAGGAATCCTGGGAATTGTAGCATTTTAAGGGTGCTGAGAATTGTAAGGAAACCTCTATCCCCCACCCCACCCTGGAAGCTACAATTCTCAGAATTGGAAGAAGTAATGATTGTTGAACTACTCTGGAAATTGTAGCTTTGTGTGTGGGGGGGGGGCGGTTCTCCTAGCAGCTCTCATCACCCTTAACAAAATACAGTTCCCAGGATTTTGGGGGGGAAGCCATAATACAGTGGTACCTCTGGTTACGTACTTACCGTAATTTGTTCCAGAGGTCTGTTCTTAACCTGAAACTGTTCTTAACCTGAGACACCACTTTAGCTAATGGAGCCTCCCATTATGTCTTGCAAAGATAGATTTTTGGCCTTTTCCTCACTCATGAGATTGGACCTTGTTATTTCTGTATTCCTGTTTTTATAATGCTGCTTTACTGCTTTTTTAATGTCACACCTCTGTTTTTTTATGATACTTGCCTATTGCTTTTTATGTTGCATTTTTGAATTCTGCTTACAAGATTTTCACATATGAAGTGGTTTAGAAATGCTGTTCAGTAAGTAAAAATAAGGAAAGGACTTTCGAGAGAAGCAGGTGGAAGTCTCAGAAGCTGATCATGCAACAGGAAGGTTGGGTGCCTCTCATGAGCCAAAGTAGGTCAGTGACAAATCAGATGAGATGCGAAATGCATGAATTGACAAAATTCTAAACAGGAATTGGAATCGGGACTGTCATCAGAGGAAGTTTTACCCTTTCCCCCCCGACACTCCTTCAAGCTGGTCCATTTCACTCAGCATTGTCTGCAGTGATTGGAAGTACCGGTAGTTCCTTGGCCTTTGGCCAAGGCACAGTCTGACTCCCTCCTTTGGTAATCCTCACAGAACTCTAACCCAATAATTTGATTTTGAACTGATTTTAAAATGAATTGATTTTAGAATGCTGTGTTACTTTTATTGTTGTTAGCCTCTCTGAGCCCGGCTTCGGCTGGGGAGGGCGGGATATAAGTAAATAATAATTATTATTATTATTATTATTATTATTATTATTATTATTATTATTATTATTCTCCATGGTTTCTGCAAGGGAACAATCCCAGTTCTTCCTGGAGATGCCTGGGACTGAACCTTGGACCTTATGCATAGGTCCAATGAGCTACAGCCCATTACCCTTAGGTGTGATGCTCCCATTTTGTCACCTGATTTGGCCCTCAGACTGAGGGAAGTTAGAATATCTGGGCATATCAGCCCATGGCACTGGATTGGCCTGTGAGGCTCATGTGACCCTCCAAGGGTTGGCTGTTGTGAGAATGGCACAGCTCGAACCGCCTACCCGACCAGTTGAGGGAGCCAAGGTTTGATAGGCAGGCTGCTGGTTCAAGTCCAACCAAGCCAACAAAAAAACCCAGGATTTATAAGCAGGTTGCCACTTTTTAAACACAAGAATGCTTTCAATATACAGGAGCAGTCTGCCTCAAGAAACAACATTCCATCTGGATTAAATGTTTTAAAATCATGCCCCAATTTAGGAGGTATAAAAAATTCTCTCTCTCAAACGCATTTTCCCAAAGAGCTCCTAAAAACATGAATATCTCATGCTTGTAGCCTGCTGATTGAAGTTATTTGCTAGTGGTTATTACTGAGCATTTTTTGAAGAAGAGGGATTGATTTGATGGAAACGCTGGCACTTTGTTCTGCTCCTCATGCTGTGATGACATGTTTTTGTCAGCTCCACCACACTACCCCTTCTATATTAAGGACTAATCGCAGATATGGAAACTGCAGCTAACACCTACAAATAGAAGGCTTTCTCCCTATGGGGCAGGAGCATTCCTTAAGCAATTTTTCACCTTCACACAGGTTTTCAGCTTCTAACCATCTGCCGTGCAATTAAGTTATTTTAAAAGTGCTCACATCAAAGCACTGCTCTGGATTTCCACAAAGAGAAGCCAATACTGTACTAAAACAGTACAGATGAAAATAAATAAATCTATCCATTTACTTAGCCCACGGCAAAGAAACAAATAATTTTTCTCCCACTATTTCTTATTGACAAGACACAGCACATTCTGAAAGTGGTTTATAAATAAAATATTTCCTGCTAGCACAAGCCTCTGCCAAACAATGCACATCATCTCAGAGATCTCCTCCCACTCCTTCCTTTTAGGTAAACCTTTTTCGATGCACACTGCTGGGAAAGGGATGGCAGTCTATTTTTGCACATAGTTGTTGATAGAAATTAAAACCAAATGCATCACTATATCAGCACTTGCGTGTGTGCTGAATGCATGCCAGTTTGAAAAAGGGAGTCCCAAAAATCATTTTCAAAAAATGAGAGTCTTCTGCTCAAAAGCACAGGCCAAGACCAGGGGCTAAAAAGTTCTCGTTGTCAGAGATCCCATCTTCTCATATTCTGAGCTGTCACAAAACAATCCCAGAGGCCTAACCCATTTTTCCTTTCTGCTCCTGTGCCTTGATATTTCGTCCCTGCCCATAACCTTTCCCACCATGAAATGTACTGTGTTCTCTTAAAAGACTAGTCCCCTCCCTCTCCTCATTATGTCTGGAATTTTATTTGCATATTTTTTTCCGTCTTGTATTCCACCCCACCCCCAATTTAAAGCACACCTCTTACCGGAAATTTTGGCTTAATCTTGCGTAGAGCAATCCCATGGAGGTGGGAGGTATGAATCTGTTGATCTACAGGAGCTGCAGAATAGGAGAGAGGAGGAGGCATGGCAGTGGGGGCACAAATGAGCAGCAGCATAGGAGGCAACAGTGGCTTTGTAAATGGGCAGAAGGCAGAAAGGGTGCTTAGTCATTGCAATGTGTGGGAGAAGGAAGATGCAGGAATGTGTACATGGGGTGCTTGCACAAAAGCAGGAAGATTGGGAGGTAAGGATATTGGTATGAAAGTGAAAGCAGAGGTGTAAATTGGGGCTGCAGAATAGAAGAAAGAAGTGGTTGTGGGATTGGGGCTGGTGATGCAGGCAGCATAAAGGAAAGTATTCCCACCTTTGGTGGGAATGTCCTACGGTAGCCTCCTTCTGGGAATCTGTGTTTCACAAAATTAACCAAAAGACAGCACAGGACTTATTACCTGTGCCCTCACTGGCAGTGCTAAGTACCATATTTCTGGCAGGCAGAACATCCTTCCAGCTACTCTCCTTTTTTAGAAATATTGCCAACAGGATTTTTTGGGCCTGGTATGTGGATTGGGTCTCCTGCTGCATCCACAAAGGACGATATAAACTTACATAAAATGTGCATGCACTTATTTTCACATGCAAATCTGTACCCTCTTTCATAGGTGATGGTGGTAGGGAGGAGCAGCCTAAATAAATCAGGGTGAAGCAGAAGTAATAAGATGCCTGACAGAATACCAACAGAGGAAGCTTTCCCCATGATTGTCATTCCATACTAGAAAAGCCTTACTCAGTTTATTATCTGCCTCCCACCCAGTTGTTTGTTTGCATCATAAAATGTATACACTGCTTGATTGTAAAAACAAAACAAAACTCAAAGCAGATGACAAAACGATAAAACAATAAAATCAGGAAATATTCACAACCATACTTTAAAGCGTACAAAAGCTAGAATACTGTTTTTTGTTCGTAGAATACTAACCTGTTAAAGGCATGGCAGCCCTGCTCTCCTCCAATACCAACCTTAATCCATGCAAAGAGCTCAAGTACCAGGAGGTGTAAAAATGAGTTATGTTATGGCAGGTATTTCATCTGCTGATCTTTGGTTGGCGATATATTACAATCAGTGCAAGTCCAGGTGCGGAATTTCAAATGTAGGGGGTTAAACGTGATTTAAGATCAACAGCAATTTTGCTCAGATCCTTGTGCTTGGATAAATTCAAGATTTACCTGGTTAAAAAGGAAGCATTCTATTCACTTGCTGTGGTTTTGGAACAGGGGTATTGGCAAAGAAGCTTTCTCTCCCCATTCCACTGATGGAGGCTTTTGCTGGATCAGAGATTATGCTGATTATGCTGGGGATGATTGTGTAGCAATATTAAAGAACACTGTGGTGTGTAGCTGCTGTGGCTCGAAAGGGGGACCACATTATGTACCCAAAGCAGAAAACAAAGATTAGATGTGATGCTACAGCCAGCAAGCTGTCTTCCAGCCATGATAATAAAACAACAACAATGGTAGCTCTCGGCAGAAATAATTGTCAGAGATAAGAGCTTCATGTCAGGAACGAGCCGCAGCCTCCACGTTTCACCCAGCGTACAACATCCCGTTAATGTAAAACATGGTACCTACATTAGACCCAAGCAAAGGTAAGATGAGAGCAGAGAGATTATGTCACTCACATTTGGTTGGCTGGATGTGGCGGGAGTATCTGTGGTTTGAAGCTGAAGGATTTAAAAAGCACCACTTTAGTAACAGACCACCAAAAAGTTCAACAGCTTTCCTTTCCAGATTTTTCTGTTTTCTGGAAGTAGCCTTCAGCACCATTCTTCAAACAAAGGAAACATAAATCAGAGCTCGGGGTAAATAAAACATTCATAAGGCTATGCTGTCTATCATTAGCCAAACCACTTATTGTTATAAGTACCCCGAGTGTCTTTGTATTGCAGCTGAAGCAACATATTTGTGCCAGTCAAGGATGTTAGAAGTATCCAGTAAAGCCACTGTACACAGCTTTTAAGTGGTTACCAATGTATAAATACAGAATAGTTAAATGCTATCAGACACACTGGAAATATTAATGAGCCTCTCTTACAAAGGAATTGAAATATTACATAGTCCATCACTTAGAATCAGAGAATTGTAGAGTTGTAAGTGATCCAAAGGGTCATCCAGTCCTACAAAGAAGGAATTCATAACAGATGACCACCCAACCTCTGCTTAAAAGCCTCCATGGAAGGAGAGTTCACCAACTTCCAAAGAATTCTGTTCTACTGTTGAATAGCTCTTACAATCAGACAGTTCTTCCTGATATGCAGTGGGAATCTCCTGGTTCAAACTCTACAGAGCAGGAGAAAGCAAGGTTGATCCATCTTCCATGTGACAGCCCTTTAGATATTTGAAGATATCTCCTTTTATTCTCATCTTTTGGAGGTTAAACATACCCAACTGCCTCAACCATTCCTTGGTTTTCAGACCCTTGCAGGAATTTCAACTACAGCACCCATGACAAATGACCATTCAACCTCTGCTTAAAAACCTCCAAGGCCGGAAAGACCACAACCTTCCAAAGGACTCTGTTCCATTGTCAAGCAGCTCTTACTGTCAGAAAGCTTGATTCATTTCCCATGTGACAGCCCTTTAGATATTTGAAGATGACTATCATATCTCCTCTCAGTCTCCTATTATCCAGGCTAAGCATACCCAACTCCCTCAACCATTCCTCACAAGGCTTGGTTTCCATACCCTTTATCATCTTGATCACCGTCCTCTGCCCATATTCCAACTTCTCAATATGCTTCTTAAATTGTGGTGTCCAGAACTGGATAAGGTACTCCAGGTGGGGTCTGACCAAGGCAGAATAGAGTGGGACAATTACTTCTCTTGATCTGGACACTATACTTCTGTTGATGCGGCCTAGAATAGCATTACATCAAGGAGCTGGCAGGTGAACACAGGTCATCAACAGGGCAGGAAAGAAATTGAGACACAAAATGCAATTAGCTTTTACTCACAGAAAGTGAATACAGAACACAGTAGAGTTCTACCGGCTTGTCTCATCTAGTTGGCAATGTTGCTGAAAATGACCACTGGCCCCACCTTTCCCTTTGAGCCTCTCACTCTGGATCCTTCCCAAGCAGATGGAGGCTGCAGAGAGGGGGTGGGCTCCTCCTCTGGGCCCACCTGGCCTGTTGCTCAGTAACGTGCAGGACTCTCCTCAAGTGGGTTATTGGGGTGAGAAGAGAGCCAGCAGAATTGGAACTGTCCTGCTGCTGTGTAACAGGGGCAATCCCTGACTCCTCTCCATCTACGTCTGTGCTCACATGGAGACATTCAGCCTCCACTCCTGTCTTGGAAGAGGAGGCATGGTAGAGGTTTATAAAATCATCTGGAGAAAATGGATAGGGTTGTTTTTCCCCCTCCTCTCTCCAAATGCTAGAATTTGCTGTCAGCCCAAGAAGCTGAATGTTGGAAGATTCAGGACAGGGAAAAGAAAGCACATAATATAATAACAACAATAATTATTTCGCCCCCACAAGAGGTAATAGCGACTACCAACTTGAATGCTCCACTACACACAGAACAAGGCTCCCATTAAAAAACAAAGACTGTTGCATTAAGAGAATGACACCAACTTGGACTAGATAGGCCCTTGGTTGGATTCGGTAGGCTCTTCTTATGTTCTTAAGAAGATGTGGACAAGGAGCAAAGAAAGATGGTTACAAAGATAGGACTTGTGTTTACATCCACACACAGAGGACAGACCGTTTACACATTCCTTTAGGTAACTATCCTTATCACAGGGTGGAGAAGCAGTCTCCACCCCATCTCTTTTTACAGATAAGAGTCTCCTTCACCAGCTTGCCTGTATCTGTGGGAAGGCTCTTTAAGGTACCACAAGGACATCATTTCTGCTGCAGCTGACTAAAACACAGCTATTCCACTGGAATTCAGTCCAGAGATGTAGTCATTTAAGTCTCAGTTGAATCCTGCGAAGCTTAAATTGGAATGCCTACGGTTAGGAATTACTGCTTGAAGGTAGAACTATAGAAAAACAAAACAAAACCCTCTCCATGGTTAGCTCGTCCCTTTATTCTCTTTACCTTGATCTGCAGCTTCAAATCCTCTGGCTGCCCACTTTCATATTTAAAGGCTTTATGCCTATCCTTTTCTTTCAAGGACAGTCGTAATTTCACCAGTTGTGTTAACTACAGGGGGAAGGGAGAATGCATATCATAGCAAGACGGTATATGCACTTAGTACATGTCCCAAGGAGAAGGTGGCCGCTGACTCTGTCCT
Organism: Podarcis melisellensis; assembly: GCF_964234715.1. NCBI lineage: Eukaryota > Metazoa > Chordata > Lepidosauria > Squamata > Lacertidae > Podarcis > Podarcis melisellensis. Next base: position 91,964,416 of record NC_138529.1, read on the forward strand.
GGAGCACAAAAGGAAGAAGGGAGACGACAGAGCATACAGTTTCGTGTTGCACACTTCAGAAAGCACCACAAGGACAGCGCTAGTAATAAAAGTGGAGTGTAAACTGCCGAATAATTTATTTATATTTTTTTGTTTTGTTAAAAGTGGTGTCTCCCGCTCTTTTTGCCTCAAACTAGCTCCAGTCAATTATTATGAAAAGCTGTGAGCGAGACAAGCCGGTTGTGATGCTTTTGAACTTCACCTGAGCAGCAGCCCTCCCTAGGGGGAAATCTTTCTTGAAAAGCAATGAAAGGGAAGAGAAGGTTAAAATAAAAGTTACAGGGCGTGGGGTGTGGAAGGGGGGGGGGGGAGCATAACAAAGCCACAGGAAGTAGGACAAAAAAGCAGCAATTCCCCCTAGACTTTTAAATGAATGAAGAAAAAGGCTCAGTAATTCATAAGCGAAAGGTGGTTTGAAAAGCTATAGGCATGGCAGCTGTAGCTTCCATTACTACACCTTTATTAACCATCCAGGATGCTGGAGGCATATAATTCTTAAAGACTGAAACCCACCTGATGCCACAGTCATCCTCGAACATAGCTGCTAACACTTTGTAATGGGAGCATTATGCGCTGACAGCTTCCTCCATCAGAGTCTGGCTTCTGTTGTGGGCAGCCTTCATATCCCACAGAGTTGGGGGAGGGAGAACATTCTAGCCAGGCAGCACCTTGTGCGGAAAGGAACGCATGGCTGTCTGTCACAGGTGAGGAGCGCTGAACAGCAATCAAATCTCATCATTCTCTTCCTTACACTCAGGGATTCTTTCCCCCCAGCGGGAATTCACCAGCTGAAATAAATTGCATTATCATTACAACCTGCCCTTCACCCCTAAGGTCCCAGGGTGGGTTACCACAATTAAAACACAACATTAATATTACACCACAATTATTACACTATTTAAAACATTTTAAATTTCAACAACAACGAACATCCAAAATGACTCTGGCTTACTTTTCTCAGCTTCATGAGATGCATGAGAAGCTTTTGGGCTTTATTATTATTTGCTTTAACTTTTTTTTCTTTAGGGTTGTTTCTGAAATATATAGTCTTAACATGTTGAACCTAAGAAATCCTTTTTCTCGCTTAGGTGTCATAGATGTGTGTTGTTATTTTTATTCAGAAGAAAGCATACTCCCAGAATTGTACTGTTTTCTGGACTTCCAAATTCAGTAAGTGTTAGCAAAATTGTACATCTCTGGTTCACAAAATAAAACAATAGGGAGAGGGGGGGCTATGCTGGCCTTTCTTCCTCTGCCACTCCCCCTCCCCAAATTTGGATACCTCTGCAAAATATGGCCTTCACATTATTAGTTTAAAAGTGCTATACTAATACTGCTGCGTTGAATACCAGGTTTCCAGATCTTATCCTGGAAAAATAACCCTAAATTTCTTCACCACTACCAAGTCCATTTGTACTCTATAGATTTGGGACAACAGTGAGTCACCTCATAGGACTTGGAACATAACACAGAGGGTAAAACACTTTTTCACAATAAAAGCTCCATATATATGATTTATAATAGCAATATTTGAAAGTTCCATATAATATTTTTTTATTAAAAAAACCACTAAAACAGCATTAATAAAAGAAATCAAGAATGCTATTGGCAAATTCCTCCCTGGAGACCCAGTATGGATCTCTTTAAATAAGATTGATAATTATCCATTGTTTTTATTGCATAAAGAATTGATCTTGATACTCCTCGTGGCTGCAAAAATGCCTTTAGCTTTAAAATGGAAATGTTCTTTATTGCCTACTAAAGCCCAATGGTATGAAAAAGCCTAGGACTTATTTGCAACAAAAGAGGTAACAGATCAAACTGAAATACTCAACAATATAGCTGGTATTTGTTCTCTCTCTCTCTCTTCCCCTCTCTTCTTATTTCTCTGTAGGCTGTTCACCATAGTAGATGCTTGTGGCCACCAATTAAATTGTCCCCAAAAGTATATTGTTGTTTACCTAGCAATGTTACAGTGTTCAATTTTGTATGAAAAATACTAACACTTCAATTGTGGAAGGGAGATCCATGCATAGTGTGTTCTCATTGGCATTGTGAACCTTATCCAGGCTCCATTGAATTGGCTGGATGGAGATGGCAATTGCCTCTTCATAGCTACTAGTTGACAGAGCTGGAGATGGGACTATCTCCACTGCTTGGGGCTAAACAGTTTTGCATTGTTCACAGTGTTGTTGTCCTTCTTACTTGTCAAATGCAATGACTTAACGGACATCACACATGATGCAAGCATAATTTTTGAGGGCCCACAACCCCGTGAAACTGGTCTCTTCCCACATACATGCGTCTTATCCTGTTACGCAATCTCATGAGTCACAGATAAGGCTTAATGCTTTAATTCTGACATTGCATTTTCTATGTTCATGAAATTGCACCATGGCTCACCTATTTTATTTTATTTTATTTTTAAACATACTGCATGCAGTTTTCTCCAGATGCACTTTCTGGAAAGCCATGGGAGCAATGACCATTTCTGGCATGTCCGATATGTGTGCGACTGTGCACATGTGCATCACGCTGTACCCAGAAGTGAGCCGAAAGCATTGCAGAAATGTCACAAAAAGGGGAGAGCAGAGGTGGAATGGGGTGTTTGAAGGCTTCTTCAGTGGTGTTTCAAATATACGTGATTTCACTTAAATGTCATGCATACCTGAAGGAGCATCTCCACCCCCTTCATTCTGCCCGGACACTAAGGTCCAGCGCTGAGGGCCTTCTGGTGGTTCCCTCACTGGAAGAAGCGAAGTTACAGGGAACCAGGCAGAGGGCCTTTTCCGTAGTGGTGCCTGCCCTGTGGAACGCCCTCCCACCAGATGTGAAAGGAAAACACAATTATCAGATTTTTAGAAGACATCTGAAGGCAGCCATCTTTAGGGAAGCTTTTAATATCTGAGGGACTATTGTATTTTAATCTTTTGTTGGAAGCCGCCCAGAGTGGCTGGGGAAACCCAGCTAGATGGGTGGGGTATAAAAATTATTATTATTATTATTATTATTATTATTATTATTATTATTATTATTATTATTATCATCCCACTGCAAGCATTTTGACTTGCCAGATGGAATGACACCCACCCCACTTTTCTCCCTATATGCTGTTCTGGGGTTTCTCTTGACCCGTTCAGTGCAAATTTGGGGGACTTGGGGAGAGGAAAGGGGAAGGAAAGGGAGAGAAAGCCCCACTGAGCAAACAGAGGTCCTTGCTGAGGGTTTTCACTGAGAGGACTCATTAAATGAATCCTGCCTTTCTTAAAAAGGTAAAGGTAAAGTCCAGTTGCAGACGACTCTGGGGTTGTGGCGCTCATTTCGCTTTACAAGCCGAGGGAACCGGTGTTTGTCCACAGGGTCATGTTTCCGGGTCATGTGGCCAGCATAACTAAGCCGCTTCTGGTGCAAAGGAACACTGAAACCAGAGCAGCACACGGAAACAATGTTTACCTTCCCGTGGGAGTGGTACCTATTTATCTACTTGTACTTTTGGGCATGCTTTCAAACTGCTAGGTTGGCAGGAGCTGGGACTGAGCCACAGGAGCTCACCCCTTCATGGGGATTTGAACCGCCGACCTTCTGATTGGCAAGCCCAAGAGGCTCAGTGGTTTAGACCACAGCACCACCCGTGTTTCTTGGTCTTTAATTAATACAGAAAATGTATATTAATCTAAACAAAAAAAAATTCCTTCCAGTAGCACCTTAAAGACCAATTAAGTTAGTTCTTGGTATGAGCTTTCGTGTGGTATCTGAAGAAGTGTGCATGCACACGAAAGCTCATACCAAGAACTAACTTAGTTGGTCTTTAAGGTGCTACTGGAAGGAATTTTTTTTGTTTTGACTATGGCAGACCAACACGGCTACCTATCTGTAACTGAACGTATATTAATCTACATGCACTTATTACAAGAATCAGAAAAGTTGTGCTAAAAATAAAAACCAGAATCCAGGCAATCCATATTATGTGCTAAGAATAGCAAGCCTGATTCATGTACTTAATCTTTGGTTTTACATTTGTGTGACCTTTCTTGTCATATTATTAGAGTAATTAATAAAAGAAATCAAGAGTCTAAACAAGCAAAAAAGGAAGTTACTTGAATTTTCTAAGAAATGCTGTAAATCCTCACTCCCAACCATGCTCATAATTTCAAGGTCAAGATTTATCTGGTCAAGCGGTGCTAGGGTTGCAAGCAATATTTCCATTTCAGTTACAGTCCTGTTCTCAGTTTCATAAATTTCAAGGCTACAACCTTAATCATAGCGTCTGCCGCTCATATTATTTCTTCACGTAGCATTTTGTGCATTGCCAATTAAGAGTACTTTTTGAAGAATTTTATGCATTGGGTGGTGTGATTAAACATTGCTATGACATTTATAACAGTTAGTGTGCAGTGCTTGTAAAAAAAATTTCTAGTTAAATGCAATTTGAATCCTTTAGGCTCAGTTGTAACTAATTATTCCAAATATTATCATAAGTAGGTGAAAGTAAATTACACTAAATCTACAGTGTGGATCTGATGTCTGCATTTAATACTTATGGATACATCTGTCATCATTTCATATGCACATAAATTTTCACCAACAAATATTGCCATGCATACGGCAATTACATGGTGATAATTTTGCAATATTAATCCTATAACATTAGAAATAATGATGGCTGTAATAAAAGGAATGCCTTGTAATGGAGTCTGATCCACTGATGGACTATTATGGCCTGTTCCTGGGAGTCGCTGCTTGAATGGGGCTTGTATAACGGCCTTCATTTCAACTTGTCTGTTCGTATTTGTCCTCTTGCACCTTAAAAGTTAATAGATGTTGCTGTAATAGGATTCAGAAGAGAGCATAGGAAGCTGCCTTAAGCTGAGTCATAATCACTGCGTCCATCTAACTCTGTACTGTCTACAGATTCCTGTACTGGAATCAGCTTTCCGGGGTTTCAAGCAGAATTCCTCCCAGCCCTCTTGTCCCAGAGAGCCAGTCAGTAAATTTCAAAGTTGGATTTCACTCTTTATTGGCAAAAAAATGTGATCTTCACAGACTTAGCTGAGTTTCAGGCCTAATGAGCACGGCAACTCACTCCCACTGGGTCTTCCTCCATGAAATCAGTGGCTGAGACTTGTGGGATGTAATCCATTGCTGCAGTCAAATGCAACATGCCTTATTTTCCTAGAGTGGGCACAGGCAGGGGTACATCCAGTCAGTGTAACTTCCTGTTCCACTGGTCTGGAGCATCCTCCACCTGCATGTGACCTGGGAGATAGGTGTGGCTCTGACTGACTCCATAAAAAGAGCCGAGTCATGCAGCCATTTTCTCAGTCTTGATTCTTGCTGTCTTGTTGCTGCTCTCATGCAGCCATTTTGTTCTATTAATGTAATTTTGCTGTCTGCTGGCTCTTAGCCAGCAGCACATGAGTTCAGTCTCCATATGAGATTAACTCACACTTGGTTTGTGTAACTGCTAAGAAAAGCCTACCTTTCGAGGATCAAATCGTGAATGAATATGTGAGCAAACGTTTTGTTACTTTACTCAGAAAGATGCTTGTGTCTTTATTCTTTTAGGAGGAATAAAAGGGGACCCCAGGAATAATCTTAACTAAGAGATTCAAACGAATCTGCTAACTAGCTTCCAGGTATATCCAGGGGAATATGCTCTGCTAACATCACTCACTATCGTGAGTGAAGGAAATACTGTATGTCCTTTCGTACTATCCTTAACATTCCCACAAGGTCCCTGCCTACCCACAGCTGTCGAAGTCTCCTCCTCTCCAGGGCTTATCCCAAGCCAATGAAGACTGTGCCTGCGTGCAGCTAAGACCTCCTCTGCCCTTTTCATGCCTCTCCTGGTTCTGTAAGTCACTGGAGGGAGGGGAGCTTGGTGCAGCAGAAGGGGGAGACACCCATGACCAACCGGACTCATCTCTGCCTCTAGACCTCCCTCCTCCCACTCAACTGCTTCAGCTTCTGCCTCTACTTCATGACTCCTCTCTGGTATAGACTTTCCCAATTCACTGAGCCCTGTAACACCTACAGCTCCTTACACCTCCTCTTCCTAGTTTTCTCCTTCTTCTCCTTGTGACCATTCAACCTTGTTCCACCACCACTTCCTGGGATCTGAGCCTTCTTCCCTTGGTGGTTCCCCAGCTGGTTCCGCTCACCATTCCTCTGTCCAACCAGTCCAACCGGGAGATGCTAAAGATTGAACCTGTGGCCTTCTGCATGCAAAGCAGATGCTCTACCACTGAGCTATGGCCCTTCCCTGTAGTTTGACCTTTAGGAGGAACCCTTAAGTGGCATCTTACTGACTGATGTAACCTTCTGAAAAAGATGGGACTACTTCTTCTTCTTCTTCTTCTTCTTCTTCTTCTTCTTCTTCTTCTTCTTCTTCTTCTTCTTCTTCTCTCTCTCTCTCTCTCTCTCTCTCTCTCTTTAAAAGGCCTTCGATGATGGAAGCCATTCAGGAATATGCATGTTACTCAAGTAGATAATCCCTTGGGCCACATGAGGCTTTCTACATTCTCCAAAGCCCCTGTATATTACTGCAACTCCTGCCACCGCTGGAAAATGCCATCAAATGCTTTGTAGTCTTGCATGCATCTAAGAGGAGGTGCTTGAATCATGATGCAAATACTGTGCTCCACTACCAAAATCTCTTAAATTCCACTCAATGAAGGTATGAACCTGAATTCTTCTCAATGTTCTCATTATGTAGGAAAACAGTTGCTGCCAATTTGATGCAGTGTAGCTTAAAAATCAGTTACACTACCATAACATAATATCGGTTAAATTACTCTCTCTCTCTCTTTGTAAATAAATTTTTATTGTTTTTTTTCACAATTAAATTTCCACAATTAACTACAAAACACACACACACCCTTCCCATTAAAAAAAACCCCAAAACATTTCAAAACCTTATCTTTGAGGTTCTTTTGAGGTTCCCTTCATTCCCTCTTCTGGTTCTGTATATTAACAAAATTCCGCATTTCATTACACATACTTCATCAATTCTTCTTCTTCTTCTTCTTCTTCTTCTTCTTCTTCTTCTTCTTCTTCTTCTTCTTCTTCTTCTTCTTCTTCTTCTTCTTCTAATTTTATCCAGATTTTGCAGATTGCAAGTGTGTAGTCTGAGCCTGCCAATATATTAATTTATTTACATTATTTTGCACATATACAATATTCGTTAAATTACTGTCAAACTACCCCACTGTGTCTGATCATTTTATCACCTTCTTAATATGATAACACTTCATTTCATATTGAAGCCTTTCTCTATTGCATCAGGGAATTCCACTCTCATCAACAATCACTAAGTCTTGCAAGATTAATGAGGGAAGGCTAAGTAAAACAAGGTGCGCTGAATGCTTTTATGGCAGATGGGTTAGTGTCACATCAAGATTATCTGCCAATCTTCTAATCAACAGGTTAGCTAATTAGCAGCAAGCAAATCTGGACTAAGTTTCTGAGACTCCGGATGGGTGGAGTATATATTGCAGTTTCAGAAGACATAATGCTAGATTCAGATTTTATTGTGAAGGAGAAACTCAGTATGTTGCCCTGAGGTAAATCACAATGAGATCTCTAGACAAGCCTGCCAAGACCTTCTTGAGGCGCTAAAACTCGGTAACAATCCAATGTTTTATGGATAACTCTGAGGACCCAGTTTCAACCTCCACTATCTCTCGTTAAAGGCTATCAGGAGGCAGGGCTATGAAAATTGCCCAAAACTAATTCTCACTTTATAACACCAATATGGGAAACTATTGGAAACAATTATGTGTGGTGCTTGCTTCCCATAATTGAAGAGCCACCCGGCTTGTGGATCACTCCAGTAGCACTCTCCGTCATAGCCAATGTGCTGCTCTCCAAAAGTTGTTGGACTCCACTTCCCATAATCCCTGATCATTCGTCATGCTGGCTGGGACTGGTGGGCCTCCATGTTGGTAGCCGTCTAGCACTGGAAATGGAATGCTACATGCAATGGGCCTTTGGTGTGATCTAGCAAGAGCAGTTCTTACACATTTTTTTGTTTATTTCACGTGGCTGTGGAAGAACACAATGCTTTGGAAAAGATGGATTCTGAGAGTAGTACTGCATGGGTCAGAAGAAGCGGGCAAGGCACCTCCATGCCACTTCTTACCCCATTGCTGTGCTTCTTCCAATGGAATAGGTGTATGCCTGAAAGGCATCTTGGGTCTGCTAGTGCTTTCTCAAGGGAGCATGGGCAGCATGTCACAAAATAGTGCATCTCTCCACCACACATCCTGTTCTTCTCCAGTGACAGAGCTTTACAGTTCTTTGGTTAGATGTAGATAGCAGCTTTTACACTGTATTTGCCACAGTTAGATTTGTGCTCAAAGCAGTCTACAGGGAAAATGAACAAAAAAAGTAATAGTACAATACCCTACACATCATTGCAACATAGCACAACCAATAAATGATTTTAGATGTTTACAGATGCTTTAATTGTTTTTTCACTTCTGTATTTTATCATCAGGAAGAACTTTCTGACAATAAGGGCTGTTTGGCAGTGGAGCGGACTTCCTCAGAAGGTGGTGGACTCTCCTTCATTGGAGGTTTTTAAACAGAGTTTGAATGGGCACCTGTCAGGGGTTCCTGCATTGCAGGGAGTGGGACTAGATGGCCCTTGGGACCCCTCCCACTTTACAATTCTATGATTCCATGAATCGTTTCTTTCTTTGCTTCTATCTTTCTCTGGGTCCATTGGTTTTCAAGAACTAAGGCTGTCTGGAATGCTGGCTTAAAGAGCACCGAGGAGTACAGTCATACCTCATGTTACATTTGCTTCATGTTACGTTTTTTCAGGTTGCGTCCTGCGGCAACCCAGAAGTACCAGAAAGGGTGACCTCTGGGTTTCGCTGCTCGTGCATGTGCAGTAGCACTAAATTGCACTTCGTGCATGCACATAAGCGCCAAATCACACCACACACCTGCGCAGATACGGCGCTTCAGGTTGTGGGCTTTTCATGTTGCGAACGGGCCTCCAGAATGGATCCCGTTCACAACTAGAGTTACCACTATATTGAATTTTTTGACATCCCAGGCTTTTCTGGGAGGTAAGGTGGCGTCACCATCATATTTTAATTTAAAATATATCAAGATTATGTCAGCACAAAACTCACTAATAGGTCACTTAATAACATTCTAAGGTAGCCAGAAACGTGATGGTGTTAATGTTGAGCAGCACCCCTGTCCCATATTATACCTAGACTCAAAAGTTCAGAAATTCCCTCATAATTCTTCACTCGGCAGCTCCCTAGTAATGGCTCCCAGGACACAGGAGGTGGAAGCAGCCAGGTCCTGATTGCAAGCGCAGTTTCTTGGTTGTGACTTTTCGTGTCAACTTAATTTGAAATTAAGCCAACCAATGGATCATGTGAATGAATTTGTCCAATATAGGAGGTGGGCAACATGAGCAGCATCCTTATTGCTTGTCATCTATGACAAACAGTTATCATTTCGAGCAGCATAAGAAGCTGCCTACACTAAGCAGTTCCCTGCTCAGCAAACTGTGAAGAGGACAGCTGGAGTGCTATGCATTTACAGCTACGGTATCCATTGCAGAAAATGGGTTTGTGTTGGCATAATGCTTTGCAAAGTGAAGCTTGAGTTCCTTAAGAGGATTATTGCAAATGGGATTTGGTTATTTTTCAACAACCCTATTCTACTGCGTTACAAAGTAATATTAATAGAGAATTGGAACCAGATTGTACAGAAGCCCTCGTCCCCAAAGAAGCAAATGGGGGAGAAAGGAAAAGGAAAAAAAGGAAAAGCTTTTCGCAAAACCCTGCATGTCTCAAACTGCTGAGTCATCTGTGGAATGTATTCTCTTCTGAGTGTCAAGTGGGGATGAGCGAATCCATCAAAAAAAATTGTTTTGTTTTGTGTTCAGCACTTATATTTTGTTCTTCACATTTCCACATCAATTTTTTAAAGTCCTCATAAAAAAGGCATCAGCATTTTACTGTTCATATACCCTAATTCTCATATATCTTGTAAGCAATTTTCCCCAATATAATACATTATAATGCACCGTCAAGGAGGCTGCAAAGCACGATTGGTGAAGGATCTGGCCTGGAGACGAAGAGTGCTCCTGGGGTGGGTGGATGGGTGGCCTGGAGAGAGTCCTGGGGGTCAACTGGAGAGGTCTGAAAGCCCACATATGTCTCTCGAACCCGAGGTTTCCCATCCTAGAAGCTCACAAGCAGAGCACATGTTGCTTGCCATCAGCATCTGCTAGTGACAGGCATGTTGCCTCTGAACAGGAAGACCCATTTGAGTGTCCCAACTAACAGGTCCTAATAGTCCTACTCCATATTATTTTTTTAGAAGGTGTTCTCTATCCATACCAACCATGGCTCTAGACTCTAATGAGCACTGTTTTATGTATTCATTTCATTTCATTTCCATCCTATGTTTGCTCCTGGGATCTCAAGAAAGACTACATGCTTCTCCCCTCCCCGCTATATCCTCCCAACAACTCTTTGGGGTAGATTAGGATGAGGGAGTGCGGATTGCCCAAGGTCACCAGGTGAGCTTCATGGCCCAGTGGGGGATCTGAAGCTCGGTCTCCCCCACTCCTAGCGTGACACCCTACCCTGTGCCTGCTTTCCTTTTAATATGCTGACCTGTGATTGACACTCGTTGAAACTACTGCATGGTGTGCTTGTTGTTTATGAACATGAGTTAAAGAAGCTGTCCTCATCACCTTGCAAACTACAGTACGACAAATGATTGTGGGTAGGTGTATTCACCGGAGGGATACAGCAAATGTTAGCATGATAAGCATACAAATGTTTGATGGCATCAAGACTCTCAGTTAGCTGTGTCATAGTTATCTGCTGCGCGTGCCCCCCCCCCCCGTCTCCCTCTCTCTATATATATACCAAAATGTGTTCCCTGTGATTTGTTTACCCTTGTGTTCTCTCTCTCGGCCTCAGTGTGCACTTTTAATTAGATGCAGCTGAGTTCTTTTGCTGCTTACTAACACCTTAATTTGGGAAGCACAGTTTTCATTACCTCTGCAAATATCCACTCTACTTTGCAGTCAGGCTCATTACGTGCAATAACCTTGTTTAGCCCTGGCTATCAGTGTTGTACCATTAATAATATGGCCTCCAATCTATCCACCTGTAAACTGTTGAATTCCCACCTAATTTAGCTTTATTACAGAGGTGTATAGCATAACAATCCACCATGTCCTAGGGCAACATTTCCATGCCTTATAAAGGGCTAACCTTTCCTTGGGGCCTTTTGTGTGGTTAGAGGCATCCCTAACATTTCAGAACCACCTTATTCAACATTTTCACACCTCTGTCTCACCAGAGCATTGGTGCATTCTTAATGGCTCACTCCCTGCTAGTCTCATAGAATCACAGGGTTGGAAAGGAACCCCCAGAGTTATCTAGTGCAGCCCTCTGTAATGCATAATTCACAGCTAAAGAATCTCTGGCAGATGACCATCCAACCTCTGCTTTAAAAACTCCAGTCTTCTCAATCTGCAAGAAGGGTTTGGATTTGATATCCCACTTTATCACTACCCTAAGGAGCTAACTATCTCCTTTCCCTTCCTCCCCCACAACAAACACTCTGTGAGGTGAGTAAGGCTGAGAGACTTCAGAGAAATGTGACTAGCCCAAGGTGACCCAGCGGCTGCATGTGGAGGAGCAGGGAAGCGAACCCCGTTCACCAGATTACGAGTCCACCACTCTTAACCACTACACCACACTGGCTCCCAGCATTCATTTCTCTCAAAACACACACAAAACATCTCCTTGAATCAGCATTTGTGAAATGCAGTTATGAATTTATTGTTAATTGTGAATGTAATTATGGGAATGCAAACTTTTAAAAGGTGAATTTTTGATTTCAGATATATGGAACCTCTGAAACAGTTTTCAACATCCACTGCTTGTGTGAGAGAAATCTCTGATTTCAGTGCTGATGTTTAGTTTTGCTCTTGAGATTAGAACACAGGTCACAAAACTTTGGAGCTAGCATCCACCTTTGGAATTTTGTGAAAGTGCAGAGCAATTCTAATTCTTTGTAGAAATGATAAATGCTCAACTCAATAACGCAGCATAAAATAGCTCTCAATTATCTGATGAGCCTGATGCTCCATAATGTAAAGGTTTTGGCCATGATCTGTGCCATTTATGCACATATGTTCCATGCTGTAAAGGCTTTTATGTTGATAAACACAAAAGTACACACATCTAGCTTCGTCAAAGGTAATTGTCATTATGATGTTGCGCTTGAAATAATTTGAACAGCAAATGCACCCACAACTTTGCCATTTTTTCCACAGCTGCTGAGATGTAGCTAAACAGCAGGACAAGACAGGTCTAGCACCTGAGAGCTAGACCTGTCTTGTCCTGCTGTTTAGCTACATCTCAGCAGCTGTGGAAAAAATGGCAAAGTAATGTGCCACTTCCTTGTCAAAACGGCATTAGGACATAATTCTAAGGGATATAACACTACAAAGATTTGTCTTAATGAATGACAGTGTCCAGTTTTGCTCATAATATGTGGGTCCCTAGACTGAACTTCCTATTCTTCCTTGGATTTATGTGTTCATTTCGTCTTCAAAAAAAGTACAATGTAATATCATTTTTAAAAGATTTTCCACCCCGGAGCCCGTGAGACCACATGCATCTCTAATTATTATTGGACTTACTTTTGCAAATAGCTCCAGACATGGAGATTACCTGTGATGATGAACAGCTGAGTTCTATAAACAATCTGCCTGAATGCAGTAAGTAGCAGACAAAATAAAATGATGGATACGGTGAATGAAAGCTGAAGGGTTTGGGATATTAATACATCAGCAGTGTAGTGCTTCATTGTAGGTGGCGCCGTCAACAGATTCTATTTACCTGTAAATAATGGTGTATGATGCTGAACTGACAACTCCTTATGTAAATAGAACATTTAGGGGAGGGGAGCCCACATTGCTATTATTTCTCTAGTTCATAGTGTGAAAGAAAGAAGTTGCCTTGAGCCTTATTTTGTCAAGGTAATTGTTTCTTCACCCCCTTCAAGGCAGAGCTATTAACAAGATCTTTATTGTTTTTGTGTTATGGCTGGAAGGAAAGAATTTGACATGCAATGCTTAGTAAGATGTACTCACTTAAGCTGGTGAAGGTTTTGGGGGGTTTTTTGTTTCTTTTTTTACAGCAGTGCCGATTTTACAGTTATGAACATTTTGCAGAATTACCTTCTTCCTCCTTTCATCCCATTCAAGGGCATCTATGATTGCCATATGGACAAGAAATGTTCTTGAAATCAGGACATTCTTTTTGCATCATATAGAAGCTAGAGATAAGACAGCACTAGAGTCTATAACTTTTCCCCAGATACATTGGGAGGGCACTCCTCTGCCTAAATTAAGCTGCACTCTCTGTGCTCTTGCAGAATAAAGCCAGGATTGTCGAGGCAAAATGATTCCCCTAGCATGAGAGGTGAATTCCCGTGTTTATTTCCTGCACAAAGAAAAATAGATTTCAGGCATATATAAAGACTTGTCATTATATTTGACTCCAAATTCTACCTTTAAATCTAAAGAATTAATTTCTTTCCTGTTCACAGCAGCTAGACTAGTTTTTGCTCAATGATAGAAGGAAACTTCTAAAATACCAATAGAGGCTTGGGTTAATAACATCTGGGGCATTGCTCAGTCAGAACACCTCACATACCATCAGCGACTAATCAAAGGCATCTCCAAAACATGATCTGGTCTCCCTTTTTCTCTTTTATTGAAGAACAGGCTATTTTAATGCCGCCACCATCACCACAGAGGTGCCTGTGGAGGGGATATATTGATTGAAAATGTATTGTAACTGTATTGTAACTTCTGAATAGATGTTTTAAAATGAGAGAGAGAGAGAGATGTGTCTTGATGAAGCTTTGTAACATCCTGTCCCTGGTATTTTGCCCCTATAGCTCTTCTCACACCCAGTGACACACAAGGTTCTTGGATGTTGTCTGAGGACACCATCCTAGGTTCTGGCTGCTATTTGGCCCACAGTCAGCTTGATCTTGCAAAGTCATCCTTCTGGTTTCTGACAACCTGTGCTCTGTTCTCCCTGTTTGGTGTGTGTGATGAGTTTGTCGTGCGTACCTGTGATGGCCTGGGATTCCGATTCAGAGGCTGAACCAGAGGAATCCCAGCCTGCACAGGAGTCCCCGCCTCCAGGGCCGGCTGAACTGGGGCAAGGCCTAGATTCTGAGGAGCCTGCACCTGTGTCAGATCCTCAGGAGCAGGCACCAGGTGAAACCATTCTGGCCCCAGAGGTGCTTGAGGACTCAGTGTCTGCAGGTGAGCCTCCTCCGGGGCCCAGTAACCCTTCGGCCTCTCCTGAACTGCAGAGGCTTAGGGCAGAGAGGCGAAGGGAACTGGTTGCTCCCAGGAGGAGTGCTCGCCTTAAGGCCAGAGGAGGCGGGGCTCCTGGGGGCCGGGACCGCCCCTGGCCTTAGAAGAAGATAAAGGTCAGTCAGCCCGGTCCCAGGTTGCGGGAGCAACGTCGTTGTTGGCTTCAGACCTTCCAGTGTTCCTGTTCTCTGCCCGGCCTCCTGCTCCTGACCTTCCAGCGTTCCTGTTCCCTGCTCGGCCTCCTGCTCCTGACCTTCCAGCGTTCCTGTTCTCGCCCGGCTCCCAGCTTCTGACCTCCCAGCGTTCCTGTTCCCCGCCCGGCTCCCTGTTTCGGACCTCGCCTCTCATCTGGTGAACTCTGACTACGATCACGGTACCTTCCCCCCGGGACCAGCACAGTACCATTTCCACAGAAGATGTGTTATGTCATCACTTGGGTTTGACGATTGTAGAACATTGTAGTGGGTTTCTGCTTAGCCTGCTCTTATGGCACTGCTCATCAGTACTACCCACTATATTAAATTGCAGGCTGCTATGTGCATAAAGACTGCATTGCTTGATTATCTGAACATGTTTTTAGTCCAACTTTGTTTTCCCTGTAGCAAGTAACCAGCTGTTTGTAGGGGCTCAGAAGGAGGGCTTAAAGGTGGTTATATGCATAAATGCAGTTATAGGTTCCATATATGGATGTACAGTGGATGAAGTGACTAGGGATTTGATATAATCTCTTATTAGAATCTAGTTCTAAAATCTAGTTTTGTTTACTATTGAATACTAGCCAGGTGGCTACTATCTGAAATAAAGACTACTGTTGTCTACTATCTATATCTACTACTAATGACCATTAGAGCAGATCAGCTTGAGTGATGGGTTTGGATCAAATTCAAGGCACGCTATTGGCTAATTATTTAATAATGTACTAGTATTTCTGGCTGCCCTTTTGTTTTTAATTGAAGTCAATGAGTCACAGACTGTTTTCATTGGTGACAATCAATTAGTTTCTGTGTACAGTACATATTTCAGATCTTTCTTCCCCCCTATTGATGCCAAGGCATTTGTGATGTGCTTCCATTTTGTCTAATTAATTTTCTTGTCACCCACAATGATACTGCTAGACTTTCAACAGCATGACTGAATGTTTCATCAAAACATATTGAACAGAGCAAATTAAGATGCTTACAGTATTCATTATATTCACCCTTGTCCTTTAGCAGATCTCTAAAATGCATTTTGTTCATGATAATCAACTCAATCTTATGATCCACTGGAAGGTCAAAGAAATTCTTCAGGAATGGGTTCCACTCAACAGGCAGTACAAAAGGACTAGTGAACTCGAGGTCCCATGTGCACCAATGTGAAAATTTTGTGGACGCCCATAGATTTCAATGGGAACTAAGTTCATCTGGATCCAACCCCATGTTTACTCCAAGATCAGCAAAACAATTAACACAACACTTGTGGGAGGCTGTCCCTAGTGAAGCATGCCTACCACTATGAGCCAGTGTGGTGTAGTGGTTAAGAGTGGTGGACTCGTAATTTGGTGAACCGGCTTCGCATCCCCGCTCCACCACCCTGCAGCTGCTGGGCTAGTCACACTTGGGCTAGTCACACTTCTCTGAAGTCTCTCAGCCTCACTCACCTCACAGAGTGTTTGTTGTGGGGGAGGAAGGGAAAATGAGATTGTTAGCCGCTTTGAGACTCCTTCGGGTAGTGATAAAGTGGGATATCAAATCCAAATTCTCTCTATTTCCATCTATTTTTAGGCACCAAATATTTTTCTCTTTCCCTAGATTTTTTAGCCTCTACTCTGAAGGGTGGCATTGTGGCATTTTTTTTTCTTTTTTAGCAGAGTGGGATTACTAGGTCCTGATCTGTTTTGTCTGTTTAGCTGAGTTTTTAGATTTTTACTGGATGCTCTTAACTGGTTTTAATGCAAGTTGCTTTGGCTCACTCTGTGAGAAAAGCAGCTAATACAGCAAGCAGCTAATTAAAATAAAATAAAGAAATAATAACATAAGGAGAGCCTTGCTGGATCAGGCAAAAGAACTCTCTAGTCCAGCTGCCGCTTCTCACAATAGCCAACCAGGTGCCTATGGTAAGCTCACAGGCAAACAGTGGAAGAAACGTTCAGAACTGAATGCTTCTAGCCCATTCTCTTGAAAGAATATCCACAATCAGATAATGATTTCCATTAGTTCATCATTATTTGTGAAGAACCCTTGACTTATATCTGCTTCACAGAGAATTAATGAGTATTCGGGAAAGTGGCCTTTGTGGTCATAGAAAGCTGTGTGGCTTCGTTTTTATTATTATCATCATTAAACCTATTAGTCGCCTGTCACCAAACAGGTCTCTAGGCAACTTACACTGAAGAACGTATACAGGGATACATTATAAAATAGAAAAGAATATATATATATATATATATATATATATATATATATATATATATACACACACACACACCTTAACATTTCATTCAACATTTTTTAAAGGTTAAATACACAGTTCTCCATAACCTTGATAACAACACGGGCAGCAGAGTAACAAAAATATATATTCCCACCCACTAACCAGTAGGTAAAACTAAAACAAATCTCAAATACTACTAGCCCAGAGATCAGCCATATCAGCCCAGCTTTCTTTATTTGTTTCGTCTTTTTTTTTTAACTCACCATTTCACCCAGGTCTCCGTTGTCAAGGTCCGGTGCTGTAAATTACTGGGGTGTGGGCCCCTCCTCCAGGGATGGTCCAGCGGCTCTCTTCTCTTGTAGAGATAGTGGCAACAAATGCAGAGCAGGAAGAGATGTCAGACATTTTATTTGCTCTATTGTTGTTGTTTTTTTCCTGGCTGCTGCTTCTCTCTTATCTTGGCTGGGGGTCCAGAACACATGCCTGCCATGGAAGTTTATCCCCCCCACTTCCCAGAAAATTGGTTGGTGTAAATCACGGGGGGGGGGGGGTGTTCCTTCAGGGATGGTCTGAGCTCCCTCTGCTGTAGGGAGAGCAGTTTTAGTACCTGTATCTATACATACATAGGAATGGTGATTGCTTCAAAAGTGATTGCTTTTTTGATGGGAATGCGGTGAATAATAGGTTTTGTTTCTTCGTCTGTCTTCCATGGTAGTCAACTATTCTCTTCATCAAAAGATTCAGAGAAAAATTTAGAAAAATGAACTGAAATATTTCCTGTTCTAATATTCACCTCAATCTAAACAATCGTAAGAATGATAGCACCTGACTAAGGCAGTTTAAGGAATTTTTTTAGTTCTGTTTTAGGAGATGGAGATAACAGGAAAATGAATCTTGATGCTGTACAACGTAATTTCTTTTCCACAGTGACATCTATTAAATTGTTTCCTTAGCTATACGAAAACAAACACATTTTTATCCTAGAATATTTTTACTCTATATTGTTTCTCTTCCCACTCCCCAGTCGAGCCACACAAAGGTGCCTTGATGCTTCCCCCCTCTGTTTGCATGTGAGCAGGGGGAGCACCAGGGCTGGTTCAGTTGTGGATCAGGAACCTCCCAAGCATGCATGTGCCCAAGCAAAAAAAACCTTAAGAAGAAAAAACACAGACATTTATTGTAAATTGTAAAATTCTGTCTGGACAGAGATTCCGGCCATTGAAAAGATGACATGTCCGGGAAACCCCAAACATATGGCAACCCTAATGCATGTCAATATAATTTCTTTCCTTTCCCCCAACTTGCGTGTGGCATGACCTCAGAAGATGTGGAATTACAATGGAGCAACAGCTCAATTATAGGTTTTAAAGGTGACTAAGTAGAAGTCACGGTCTCTAGTTATCCAGTCCTCATTGAAATATGGAAACAGTAATATTGGAAAATTAATAAAATTTTGTTATATACTGCCAGCAAAAAATAAATAAATAGAAATATTTGTTACGATAGTGAGTGAAAGGTTACAAAACAGTAAGCTAACTTAAAGGGTTTTCTAAGTACAGTGGTACCTCTAGTTATGAACTTAATTCATTCCGGAATTAACCTGAAACTTAACTAAAGGCGTGCTTTCACTAATGGGGTCTCTTGCTGCTGTTACACCGCTGGCACATGATTTCCGTTCTCATCCTGGGGCAAAGTTCTCAACTCGAGGTAACTCTTCCAGGTTAGTGGAGTTTGTAACTTGAAGCGTTTGTAACCTGAGGCATTTGTAATTCAAGGTACCACTGTGTTTTAAAAGTGAAGAAAATAACAATTTTGAAGAACCCTTATTTCTTTAATAATAATAATAATAATAATAATAATAATAATAATAATAATTATTATTATTATTATTTATACCCCACCCATCTGGCTGGGTTTCCCTAGCCACTCTGGGCAGCTTCCAACAAAATATTAAAATACAATAGACTGTCAAACATTAAAAGCTTACTTTGACTTCAGTTGTTTTTACATAAAAAAAAGTTGGACTCCAAAGAGATAATGTATTGGAGAAATTTGCTTTTCAGACACGATAGAATTTGTAAATCTCTCTCTCTCTCTCTCTCTCTCTCTCTCTCTCTCTCTCTCTCTCTCTCTCTCCACCCCTCCCTCTCCCCACCAACACGTTGTGGTTAAGTTCTTTACTTAAGTAAAAAATTCAGAACAGGTAGTGATTTCATTCATAGTTGTGGCTTTTTTATATATAAAGGTCTTGTTAGCTTTGTAGCTTAGGAGAGGGAGGTTCTGTATTATTTTAGTGATGGATTGTTATTGCATTATCAGATAACCACAGGCATCTCAGTAACTCAAGCATCCTGCCAACATGCTGTGACTTGACATCATTCGCAGTAGGTATATTTCTGATGTATGATTCTGTGCCATAGTTCCAGCTAATCAGCATTTTTACTACCGGAGAGTAATATCCCTTTCTGAGCTTGGGCTTGCTGAGGTGGCCACTCCACAAATTATGTCAACAAAGCAGTGGTGGAACAAGAGTAAACAAAGGCAGTGGGTAACAATATTTCTTCCCAAATGCATACCAGAGGGAAGCTCCTTGAAAGGGATTTTGGAACCGCATCTAGTGTTTTTGTCACAATAAGTCTCTCTCTCTCTCTCTCTCTCTCCCTCTCTCTCTCTCTCTCTCTCTCTCTCTCTCTCTCTCTCTCTCTCTCTCCTCTCTCTCGTGTGTGACTTGTCTTCATGGATTAGGACTTTTATTTTCCACTTCACACATATGGGACCATAAAAAAACAGTTGAGGCTTCATATGCCTCATTAAAGAGCCCTGTTTGATCTAAGAGTGCTTCCCTATTTGTTTGGTAAATAATTTCATAGCTTACAAAAGCAAATTAGAGTAACCATACATCGTTTGGAGGATCTCATAAATGTTATATTTGGAGACTGTGCTTAATTAAAAACAAATGGAAAAGATGCCACTTCAAGGCCACCCTCCACATTTGTGAGGTGAAATTTGCAACTGATGTTATCTCTTGAGCACACGCAGGCTTGTTGGCCGAGAGCTCTTATCTTCTTTAAAACATTTCCTTTATAAATGAGGTCCTTTGGGAAGCTGCTGAATCTCATATTTTGCTTAGAATTAAAACTACATCCCACATTATGCTGCTTTTGTTTGCCATCTGGTTGGCCACTGTGGGAACATGAGGCTGGACTAGATGGGCCATTGGCATGATCCAGCAGACTCTTCTAATGTTCTTGTGCTGTTTATTTGTTCTGTTTTAACTGCACATATAACAGAAAGAAAAGTAAAGGAGAAGAGCAACATCAGCCCAGTAAGGACTATCCATCAATCCTGATTTAGCTAGGTTGTAAAGATGTAACACTTCAGAAATGTGCATGTTATGCTTGTGAGAGCCAGTGTGGTGTAGTGGTTAAGAGCGGTAGTCTTGTAATCTGGGAAACTGGGTTCGCGTCTCCGCTCCTGCACATGCAGCTGCTGGGTGACCTTGGGCCAGTCACGCTTCTCTGAAGTCTCTCAGCCCCACTCACCTCACAGAGTGTTTGTTGTGGGGGAGGAAGGGAAAGGAGAATGTTAGCCGCTTTGAGACTCCTTAAAGGGAGTGAAAGGCGGGATATCAAATCCAAACTCTTCTTCTTCTTCTTGTGAGGAGCCAAACCGCTGTTCACGTGTATGTTTTATTACATTAGTAATGAAGCTGATGGAGATACCTTGACTGTAGTAGATATATAGGCAACATCGCTTGGTCCTACTTTAGCATTGATTGGTGGTTGCTTGGGTTTATGACAAGGGTCTTGTGCCTTAATAATAGTTTTTCAGATGGTCATTGAGTTTCCTGTAACTCATATCTTCAGGCTCAGCAAAGGGGGGCATATTTGTGTGCCAAGACCCTGTGGAGTAAATAACAAAACAAGAAATAGCATATAGGTTTATGGATTTAAAAAGGCCACAATTTTCATTGGTTACAGGTGTGAACGGTTTGGCATAGATAATTCCACTCCAGTCCATCTGCTGGGAGTGCATCTGAAGGGCAAACCACCATTAAGGGAGGCCCTATGACCTACTGTACATCAACTAGGGGTATCCCCCCAGGGGTCCCCATTGGAATGCTATGGCCATCAGACAAAAGCCACTTCTTCTGGATCCCTTTAACAGGATACCCTTAACCAAGGAGAGGCAGGCAGAGACTACAAACTTACCTCCAGACAAGACTAAGGCTGCCCACCCTAAAACCCAGTGGCATTGGCCAATTGCCAGCAGGCAGGCTGTTCAACTCTGGCCATTCGCCGGACCAGTGCCATGGCCCATGGTCTAGCTGCAGCACCTCCCACCAAGGAAGGTGAACAGGCTTACCAAAACATTATCTAATGTGTTAATGGACAATCTATCCCATACTTATATCCAGGATCAATGGCTAATGCAATCCTTTGGCCCAAACTACCTATCTTGTAAAATATCCAAAGCTGTAATCTAAGGGGAGCTTAAAGTGCAATTGTCAGCTAATTTTTTCAGTCATAGTTCATGGGATTTATCCAGCAATAAGAGGCTTGAAAGTAATATCTTAACAGTCAATAGAATTGTAAGGAAGAGAGGCTAACCAGTGGCTACCAGTGTGCTGACAAGCTTGGCAGCCAATGTTCCCTGCTAGACCCAGCCCAGAAAAGCCTTCCACAAAGCCACCATCACATTAAGAAGGCTACTTGTTCCTTGCCATGATTTCTCCACCATCTGCACTGTACAAATTAGCATTAAGCGAAGATGGTGAACAAGCAATTAAAGCAGCTGTGAGGAAGAACCCTGCAACCTCTTTTTGGAAAAAGGCCTCCAGTTGGGATTGCTTTCAAAAATATTGAACCACGTGGATCTTTAGAGGCCTCACCACAGAAGCAGTTCAATTATTCATTCAGAGCAGAAACTGTTTTATTATATATCTTTCAGTTGCAATGGTTAAATTGGAATGTGGGACATTGTACTCTCACTGAGGAGCTCATACTTGCATTTAGACTTTAATGTTTCCTGCCGAGTAGTAAAATAGTTGCCAACACCAGCTGGGAGAGACAGGAATATCATTAGCACATTTTTGTTTTTGTTTTTAATCTTCAAGGTTACTAAGATTCAGAGTTTCTGAGCCAGAAGTGAGAGTTGGAGGAAGGTAAAATACTGTAAGGGAATTTATTTGCTTTGCAGCTATGTCTTTTCCACATTGATTTTAAAGTTTTAAAGCTCGATATACTTCATGAGAAATAACGGGTGCAGCGGGCAGGTGGAATTGCAGGGAAGAAATCATTACTCGATGTGCAAACTAGTCTCGCATAACTCACTGGCGTTCTGGTGGAGCATCACTATTATTCCTTCCTAAATCAGCGACGCTGTAAGAAATTGCAATATGTATAACTAAGCTTAGATCTTCTATGCATTTTTATGAAAACATCACTATGCGCTACCTTACTAGAGATGCTACTTTTGAGTTAAGACGGAATCCCTGAGGACCTCTAGCAAAAGAGACTGAAGCCACATGTCTTTGATTGGTGAGAGCAGCTCAGTGCAGCCTGAGTAATCTCCAGTGCTGTGCTGAAACCTGTCCTGTTGTTTTCTGAGTGCTTTCTTCCGCTGTGAAAGAGGCTTCCATCTTGCCGCCTCTTTCTCAACACGCTATAGAATTTATTTAGAATTTCAGTGGGTGTGAGGTTAAGCTTACATATTGTTTCTAGTTATTGTTTCCTCTCCGGTCAATGTATTTCTAGCACTCTGTTACCTCCCTGTTGAACACACATTGATCTGTAAAAGCCCCATGGGATAAGTTACTTCATGATGAGGTCTTCCTGTGACTTTTGATTGAACCACTGAGTTACTAAGTGACTAAGATTGGTGCAGGCATTGATTTTTAGTAACCACCACCACCATACCATTAAAAAATCCACCATGATTTCAATGATTTGTTTAAAAAGAGTTCATTTTAATAAAACAATGAGGAAGCATACAGTAGGCAGCACACATGCCTTCCCATGCTTATAGGAAAACCCATCTGAGGATGTCATGTTTTTCCTCAGGGAATGCGGGTACCAGAAATGGCTGCACAGTGCAGACCACTGGAAATATGATTTGAGGAAAAGTAAGGAAAGCACAAGGGACACGGGTGGCGCTGTGGGTTAAACCATAGAGCCTAGGACTTGCCAATCAGAAGGTCGGTGGTTCGAATCCCCGCGACGGGGTGAGCTCCCGTTGTTGGGTCCCTGCTCCTGCCAACCTAGCAGTTCGAAAGCACGCCAAAATGCAAATAGATAAATAGGTACTGCTCAGGTGGGAAGGTAAATGGCGTTTCTGTGTGCTGCTCTGGTTCGCCAGAAGTGGTTTAGTCATGCTGGCCACATGACCCGGAAGGGGTATGCCGGCTCCCTTGGCCAATAAAGCGAGATGAGCGCCGCAACCCCAGAGTTGGCCACGACTGGACCTAATGGTCAGGGGTCCCTTTACCTTTAAGGAAAGCACAACAAAAAGCCTCCATCCCCTCCCCTCCCGATAATTTCACCAACATTTCCCCTACCCTATCACAATCTTTTTGAATGTATATTACCGAAAGGATGGTAACACACCTCTCAGAATCTAGTTTCAAATGCATAATCCAGCAGACAACTAAATTTCAATCTTCACATTAGTTTGAGAAGCATGGGTCAGGTAATTGCACATAGGAATTTACAAGGATTAAAAGCTTCAAGCATCCCTATCTACTGTTGAATCAGGCTGCATTCAAGTATCTAGAAAAAAACACACCATTGCCTACATACAGCAGTGTCTGTCAAGCCACTTATCTCCTTTAAATAACTCTTTAAGAAGCCCTTATCTGACTTGTTGTAGCCATATAATTTCCTCATAGCTGTGCATCCTTGTGTGAGTTCTGGCATATGAGGGCCTGTACTCAATTGGTGTCCTTTGTTGCTGTTTAGTTAGCTTT
This sequence comes from Podarcis melisellensis, assembly GCF_964234715.1. Lineage (NCBI taxonomy): Eukaryota > Metazoa > Chordata > Lepidosauria > Squamata > Lacertidae > Podarcis > Podarcis melisellensis. Next base: position 91,988,223 of record NC_138529.1, read on the forward strand.
CCCCAAATGTACAGAATGAAAAGACTGATGTCCTCTCCCAGCTATAACAAACTTCAGCGGTGCTCTTTTCCTCCCTCTTTGAAACTGATCAAATCAGGGCTCTTAAAAGAGTCCTTTTTTCATTATGACAACTGTTTTGAGCCCTGGTGACAACAAGTTTAATACTGCAAGCAAAATATTAGGAGTTGTTGTTGTTTTTGGTCTGCAGTGCATTTATAGCCTTGGGTGCCTGAAACCAGCTTATCTGGAGGATTCTGTTTATGTGGAAGAAATTGCTATGATCAATCACTGTATAGTAAGGGATCAAAGAAAGTGCTGAATCAAGAATTGTTTTCCATTGCACCTGTTCACTAAAAAAAACCCCTCCAAACAAACCAACTTATGCAAGTAAGCTGTTCTAAATGTTCCGAAAGGTACCAACAATTGATGGCTGGTTCTGTTCCCTATCTGGCAAAAAAATATGTTTTCAGGACATTTCCTCACCTCTGACATCCTATATTGTGTCATAAAACCAGAAAGATAAAGTGTTTGTGGCTTCTAAGATAGGAATGGGGGAGGAATCTGTTTCAAATGGATTTAAACATGGAGTTTGCTGGTTTCAGCCACCTTGCATCAGACCACCTCTTTCTGTGCACCTACCTTTACCCCAGCACCCAAAAAGCAGTCTCAAGAAACCTGGTTAAGGGGTAAAAAGGTCATATTTATTAAAATACAACAAGTTAGATCATCTGCCAAATTAGCCAAATTCTGAGTAGGGGAAATCAGTGCTTTCATGTGAGGGAAGCATCCCTCACCCCATGGCATGTAAGCAAGCAGGTTATGTGCTTCCCAGCCAAGGTGGGCTCAAATCCCTCCCCATTCCAAGAAGAGGAGAAAACCTCATGCCTCCTTTCCTTCTGTGGTGGGAAAAGGCAAAGATGCTCCCACTGAAGGCAGGTATCACAATGTTTGAGGTGCTAGGATATTGTATAATTACATGCAAAAAAAGTACATGCAAAAAATTGTATATTGTACTACAATACATATAAAGGACCCAAACCCCTTTTTCTGCAGCATGATTTTATAAATTTTATAAGTAAAGTCCAACAAATTCCTCAATTGCCTTGCTCAAAATTTTATTTCCCAGAAGGTAGAAAAAGTATAGTGTCCAGATCAAGGGAAGCCATATAAGGTAAAGGTAAAGGTCCCCTGACAATAAAGTCCAGTCACAGACGACTCTGGGCTCATCTCTCTTTACTGGCTGAGGGAGCCGGCGTTTGTCCGCAGGCAGTTTTTCCGGGTCATGTGGCCAGCATGACTAAGCCGCTTCTGGTGCAATGGAACACCGAAACCAGAGCAGTACAAGGAAACACCATTTACCTTCCTGCCAAAGTATTTATCTACCTGCACTTTGACATGCTTTCGAACTGCTAGGTTGGCAGGAGCTGGAACCAAGCAACAGGAGCTCACCCTGTCATGGGGATTCGAACCGCCGACCTTCTGATCAGCAAGCCCAAGAGGCCCAGTGGTTTAGACCACAGCACCACCCGCATCCCTGATAGGGAAGCCATAGTGCTGCTCTATCCTGCCTTGGTCAGATGAAACCTGGAGTACTATGTCCTGTTTTGGGCACCACAATTTAAGAAGGATATTGACTGGAATGTGTGCAGAGGAGAATAACCAAGATGATCAAGGGTCTGGAAACCAAGGCTTGTTGTGAGGAACAGTTGAGGGAGTTGGATATGCTTAGCCTGGATAAGAGGAGACTGAGAAGAGATATGACAGCCATCTTCAAATATCTAAAGCTTCCACATGGAAGATGGAGCAAACTTGTTGTCTCCTGCTCCAGAGGGTAGGACCCAAACCAATGGCTTCAAGTTACAAGAAAGGAGATTCTGACCAAGCATCAAGAAGAGCTTTCTGTCGGTAAGAGCTGTTCAACAATGAAATGGCTCCTTTAGAAGGTGGGGGCTTCTCCTTCCTTGGAGGTTTTTAAGCAGAAGTTGTATGGTCATCTGTCATGGATGCTTTATTGCAGGGTCCCTTCCAATTCTACAATTCTATGTATCTATGTTGTGTACCTTTTCTTAGTTATATGCATTGTTGTTGCTGTTTTTTTAAAAATAGATGATTGAGCTGGCATGAGTAACTTTTCTGCAAAGGGTGTCCCACAGCAATAAATTGTTGTGAGCATATGATAAATTTACTACTTTTTATTATATAGATGTTTCACTTTGAACAAACAGAAGCACAGTTTTGCAGATCAAGTCTGTTTTCCCAAGAACAAAGGTTACATTATAAGAGTGTGAGAATGGCAAAAACAGATTTTGCTACATCCCCCCATCACACATTTTATCTATAATTTGAGTGGAGGTGGGGGTATGAAAATCACAATTTAATTATTCCACGTTTTCAAGTTGTGAAATCTGTAGCTATGGTTACTGGCTCAAACAGAGGATTGTTGTAGATATATTTTAATTGTTAATAGCAAAGAGGGAGGCAAATATCCTGGGCAAAGTGTGAGGAAATGGGAGACCTTTAGAGGCCCTAAGGCAGGGGTAGGCAACCTAAGGCCCGGGGGCCATTACTTGGATGAAAGAGAAAGGTGCACATTTAAACTGGAAAAAGTTGGCCAAATCATTTACTTCGTGTTTAATCATTTCAGATTCTCAGGAAAGCAGAAGCCACCATTCTAAGTAGACTGCTCATCATCGCCAGAGCAGGGGATGCCTTGTTGTTGTTAATACCACGTGACAGTAAAAGGATCATAGCCTAAGCAAAGGAGAGCAAGAAGTCTCTGTCTTATTTCATATCATCCAACATTTTGCAAATGAAGGGTTGCTTGTGACACTCCTTCTCTCATGCTGTCTGAAGTCCATCTGCACTAGTGTGCATTACAGAAAGCCATTTCATGAGCCACATTCATTGATATAAAAACAAGGTGGTGTTAACCATGTTTTGTTGTTGTAGTTTAGTCGTTTAGTCATGTCCGACTCTTCGTGACCCCATGGACCAGAGCACACCAGGCACCTCTGTCTTCCACTGCCTCCCGCAGTTTGGTCATGTTTTAGGAGAACATAATTGTCTCATAATATCCTGCCATGGCTCAAAATATACCTGAGCAGCTCCCATACACAAAACAACAGGCTCTGTGCTGCATTGTTCACGTATCTGCATTTATGTGCCTGTGTACCAGAGAACAAATACAACTCTCTCCATCCAACTCAGTGATTTCACTCTTAGAGAGCCAGGCGAAGCAGCTAAATGCTAAAGAATGACACTGTCAAATCTCCCAAAGGCAGAGAATGGGAACTGTGATTTACTAGGAACAAATACCACACAAAAAAGGAGATTATCCCCTGTTGCAGTGCATGCTATTTACCAATAAAATATGAAATTGCAACTTTTGCAAGCATTTGCTTGTGTCACGACAGCCACAGGATCAGGCTAGTGAAAACAAATCACATTGGGTCGAATACTACTGGTTTGACTTGATCAGTTAATACGTCCATCTTATAGAAGCCACAGATAACGCATTTGAGATGAGGCGATCAGTAAGTATCAATTTAAGTTTGTAAAGCAGTTTAGTATGAAAGGTACTATATCATCTGCAGCATATTTGCTGGAGAGATATAGACTAGCTGATTTGTTAGCCTTTCCTCCACTCAACTGAATGTAACAATACAATTTGGCTCCCTGTCAGCTCAAGTTGCTAATACTGAGACCCCCAAAAGTAGTTGATATTCAGCTGGCAAAGGATGGATGGACGCAATGAGATTATAAGTTGAATTTTATGTGTACTACCTTTTAAATATATTTAAAGTCATTAGGAGAATAACTAAAAATTGTGAAGATTAAACATGAACCAATGCTGTAATAAAATTGCAAGTGCTGTTAGCAGTGAAAGGAGGAATCATTTGAGTTCTTTGTTGCATCCCAACTATAGCAGAGTCTTAATTATTAATCTTTACGGTCCAGAAGAAGAAGAAGAAGAAGAAGAGGAGGAGGAGGAGGAGGAGTTTGGATTTGCTATCCCGCTTTATCACTACCCGAAGGAGTCTCAAAGCAGCTAAAATTCTCCTTTCCCTTCCTCCCCCACAACAAACACTCTGTGTGTGAGTGGGGCTGAGAGACTTCAAAGAAGTGTGACTGGCCCAAGGTGACCCGGCAGCTGCATGTGGAGGAGTGGAGACGTGAACCCAGTTCCCCAGATTACAAGTCTACCACTCTTAACCACTACACCACACAAACCTTCCTCTAAGCACTGCCTCTGGTGGATCTTTTCACAGGCCCTGCAAGATGGAGCTGTTCCGCCAGGCCTTTGGTCAGGGGTCAGTCTGACTCCCCTCCCCTTTCATAAGAACTTGCAATTTTTCTCACAGGCCCATATGAGTTCAGCACAAACAGTTCGGCCTGGTGAGCATTTAAGGTCCCCAACCCTAATTTGCGGGTTGCCATCTGATTGGATTTTATTCTGATCCTGATCTGATTTTAGGATGTATTTTAATTGATTGTCTGACTTTATGTTAATGTGTTATACATTTGAGGTTAGCTGCTCTGAGCCCGGTTATGACCAGGGAGGGTGGGGTGTAAATAAAAAGTTGTTGTTTTTGTTGTTGGTGGGGTTTTTTTTAAAATTATTTTATCTAGGACTGGTGCCTGATTAGCAGGGCTTCTTGCAGTTTGAATCCCGTGGTCCTTTTTTCTTCTTCTAAAAGTCACCAAAACATTCATTTCCCATTAATTCAAGCATGCTAATGAGGGGAAACAATTATAAAGCTAGGAATTCATGACAAAGGATCAACACATCCCCAGATTTATACATGATTGCTGAAACTAGATTGTGGAGCTGCGTTTTTAGACATGAGGCTAAGTTTCATTGAGCTCAACAGGTCTTACTTCTGAGTAAACAGTCATAGGGTTTTGCTGTTCTCCATCCAGGTACAAGGGTAGTTAGGAAACCAGTGTAGCATATCAGGACAAGGGCCTAGCTATTCCAATCTTGTCACAGAATCAGAGCTTTTCATTTTTGCAAAATGAATCAGACATGATTTCAACATTGCTTTCGGAAAGACACTTAAAAGGACAGGGACTGCCCAGATGACATAATTAATAGGCTGTAGGACAACTGCTAAATTAAACATTTGAGGATATTGCCTGAACCTAATTACATAATTTAGTGAACATTGAAATGAAGGTAATCTCTTGAAAGGGAAATTTATCCCTTTGCTTTTTTAAAAGTTCTCTTTCACATACAATGGTTGGTGGCAGCAAGGTCAGCACAGTTTAGCAATTTGCCAGCTTCTGTCAAGCAGATACATTAGTGAACCTTGATCTCTGTGAAATATAAATTGAGAGAACATTTTCTGATGTTCTGCATTATAATGAGAAAAGGGCTCGGATCTCTCTTTTTGTTTGATGCCGGTAGTGGTCTAGTATTTGCTGAAAGCAAATACTATTTTCGCTGACAGTTTAACATTCTCTGTGTGACTAATCCGCCTCCCCAAAACAGACATGCTCTGTCAATTCTAGATGATATGATATTCCTCTTCTCAAATGTCAGCTCCCCAAGCCAGCATTTTCTTTCTAACTGCAAACATTAATTGATTAAGCATTATGTGAGTAACTGCTTAATGGCTTGATTGCAGATTAAAAACAAAGCTCTGATTAATTGGAAATGACCAGCTGGGATCTTGTAGCGCTCCTTGTTCACTGCTTCCTTCTCTATCTATCTGCATTTCCCCCTCTTCTTCAGCCCACAGGGTTCTGTTAGACCCACTTTTTTGATGGTGGTAGTGATAAGACAGCAATAGTCCTCTGAGGATGTAAAACTACAACACAGTGCTCTTCGTGCTCAGACATCAGTGTACAATCCTAGCCTAGAAGACCGTATATATCAATAGGAAACTCATTTTCCAACTGTCAGTGCTTATATAGCCAGAATGGCACCATCTACACACAATAGTGAAAGAACAGGAAGTTTGGAGGAACCCCAAGTTTTGCAGAAATAAAAAAGAAGAAAAGTCCCCCCCCCCCAAAAAAAAATAGCCCAGTGATGACTGAACATGTTCTATTGCCACAGAGTACAATTCCAAGTATCTATTAAAGAGTGTGTCTGGAAAACTGGTGCATGTGTGTCTGTAACGAAGTTTCCTGAGAAAGGGTATGGAAACCTGGACAAGAGCACACCACATTTTGTTGTAGATTCCACTTGCTTTATTTATAATTATTGGAAATACGAGATGGCCAGTGACACAAGGTCAATGGCTTCTTTGCTGCCATGTCTTATTTGTGTGGAAATGCATAGCCCACTCTTTTATTAAATATCACAAGGCATCTTACAGCATACAAAATATAATGAAAGCAATTCATAAATATCTATAAAACATTCTTTAAAAACATCATAAAATAACAGGAAATACTGGGTGGTTAAAAGTTCAGAGTGTGATCAGGTCCTGTCTAAACAGTGCCGATTTCAGGAGATACCTGAAAGAAGGCTGGAATGGTTCCTGCCAAAATGCAGGGACATGGGGAACCTCCATCAGTGGATCACAGTGATCGAGATGGAGTATAAGGAATCAGTTTGTCCTTAAAGTACTTTGGGCCCAAGTCGTTTAGGGATTTGTGAATTAACACTATAAATTTGAAACCTGTCCTGGAAGCAAATTGGCAATCTTGTGTCCCTGTAGTTTTCTCCTTTGACCAGAGCCGTGTAATGGTACAGAGAGGATCTCACAGAGAGAGGCCCAGACAGGTGCAAGCCACTTCCAGCTTTTGAGGCTCCTACCCATGATGAAAATTCAAAATGACGAGTCAGCACATGAAAACAAAATAAGTCGCCCCAACTCAGTTCAGCAACCCAAAGCTGTTTCTTTGCTTGCCTGCTTGCCTCTCTCCTGCACCCCTAGTTTTGGCCATAGTGTTGCTTTGCATTTTAGCTCTCAATAAATCCTATCCATCTATCCTTCAATGCCTAGGACAGTATAATTCCTTCATTGCTGCCTGCATGCTTAGGCTCTTTTGTTAACTCTTTAGGTGATATTAAACTATATTTTGCTCAGAGTATGCCTATCAGAATTAATGAACCTAACGTAGTCATGTTCATGAATTTCAATAGATTATACTCTGAGTAAAACATATTTGCATGCCACACATTACATTGCCATTCTATTTTTTTATTTTTTTAAAGTTTGGGATATTTTGATGTTTTGAGGTAGACCTGTCTGAAATTTGGCAGGGTTTTCTACTCTTTGGGGGAGGGGTTGCTACATCTGCAAGTTTTGTGTACCTGTGTGGAAAATAAGTTATGGTCCTTTTGGTACCCAAGTCAACAGGAGGGCTGAAGCTTTGGACTTCCAAATAATGCTTCAGATTCTGAGTCTAAAGTGAGGGACTCTCAAAGCAACCCAAAGTGAATGCAGGCCTGATCTGTAGCAGTGAAGCTGGCTCCAAAGCAGTGGGTGTGGGTGTGTAGGTTCTCCTCTCTTCTTCTTCAGAAGGACTTCTGGTTCTCAACACTAAAACCCCTTCACTGGTCTTTGCCCCAAAGCATCCCCCAAATAAAGAGAACAAGCAGCAGAAATCCTGAAGAGAGCAGCTTTCTGTCAGTGTAGAAAATACTGAGCTAAGCAGACCAATGGTTCTGCGCAGTGTAAGGCAGCTTCCTTAGCAATAACTACTGGAATTAAAGAAATGAAAGACAAGAAAACCAACCCTACATTCCCATTAGAAACGTTTGAGAAGAAAATGTCTATTGACCTTGTTAGTCCAGCATAGCATATAACTGCTTTCAGTTGAGCAGCCAAGGTGTGAACTGTATTCTACTTTTCAACTTGGCAAGGTATCTAGTCCAGAACCTTAGATACAACTGTTTAAATGATAATAGAAACCTTTAAAGGGTTCACTCATCTGGAGCAAAAGTACCGTACTTTCAAGGAGAGCTGCATTTTCACTTTTCTTAATCCTGTCCCCCCCCTCCCGACACTACGTTTTCTCCAAATTGGCTGGGAAATAGGGATTTTCCTTAAATTTTCATAAAGGTCATTTTTTTCAGTCATTCAACATTGTCATTTGCCTCTCTACAGACCAATAAGGAGATATCTCACACAATAAGTGTGAAATACTGTGCAACATGAAATTACTGTGCAGATAATATAATGATGTGGGTAAAAAGGTAAAGAACCCCTGGACAGTTAAGTCCAGTCAAAGGCGACTATGGGGTAGCGGCGCTCATCTCACTTTCAGGCCGAGGGAGCCGGCGTTCATCCACAGACTGTTTTCCAGGTCATGTGGTCAGCATGACTAAACTGCTTCTGGCACAACAGAACACCATGATGGAAACCAGAGTGCACGGAAATGCCGTTTACCTTCCAGCTGCAGAGGTACCTATTTATCTACTTGTACTGGTGTGCTTTCGAACTGCCAGGTTGGCAGAAGCTAGGACGGAGCAACGGGAGCTCACTCCGTCACGGGGATTCGAACCACCGACCTTTTGATCAGCAAGCCCAAGAGACTCAGTGGTTTTGACCACAGTGCCACCCACATCCCTATAATGATGTAGATCTATAGACAACAGCTTGAGTAACAGGGCTGCAGATATGTTGGGATACTGCCAGGGAGACAAAGGCCATCACTGCCTCCATGTCGTCTCCGGACGTCCATCTATCTCCCATAGATACAGTATCAGCAATTAGCGGCATGAGCTCCAGAAATAGATTGCCGCATTCCTGGGCTGATGCACACTCTATCAGCAGAATTCACACAGCGAAAGTTGCACAGCAGGAGAGCATATTTACAAGTTTATTCAGCGTTGGTCAGAACAAAGAAAAACATGACCGCCTGCTAGCGTGTTCAGGAACCAAGAGAGAAAACGAAAGCAATAGCAAACATAAACATCCTGTGAACAGGAAATACGCAGACTCTGTGACTCACAAGCCTGCTCCCTTTTAAGGTGGAACGGAAATATCCACTGTAGTCCCTCTTCCCACTTTCAGGACTAATAATAATAATAATAATTTCTGTGCCAACTTTCATTCTAGGATTACAGGGCAGTTTCCAATATAAAAGCACCAAAAGGGAAATATAGTAACATAGTAACAAACAAAAACACAGTTTAAAAGGCCATAGATTAATCAGATTAATCAGCCAAAGGCCTGGTTGAAGAGGAACGTTTTCACCTGGTGCCTAAAGGGTGTATAATGAAAATACCAGGTGAGCCTCCCTGGGGAGAACATTCCAGAATGGGAAGCCACCACAGAAAAGGCCTGTTCTCGTGTTGCTGCCCTCTGGACATCTTGCAGAGGAGGCACATGAAGAAGGGCCTCAGATGATGATGTCAGCGTCCACGTGGTTCATATGGAGAGAGGCGGTCCTTGTGAAGCCTTAATTACTTGGGATCCATTTGCCCGCTTACCCAGGACGCAGAGGTGACAAAGAAGCACCAGGGATTCAGTTCCTTCGGAGAAAAAGTTTATTGTGATCTGCGCAGAGACCACCAGCGGAATTATTTCCAAAGGCTGGGGGCCCCTAAAACACGTAAGCAAGCAGTTTTTATACCCTAGCAGCACCTCCCAACCACCCCACCACCAGTAACGTATCATATCATATTCCCCCCTTTGCCTTATGGCCTCATTGGGTGTTGCCAGAGCATTTTGGCAGTGCACTCCTTTCGCTTATCAGTCAAACCTGCATATCTTATTTGCTCCAGATGCATTTCTCCTCCTGCTCTCCGGGCGTTGCCTTCCAACTGTCAATGCACCCCCCCCTGCCCACTCCCTTCATTTCCCTCCTCTTCTTCTGAACAACCTAACCCATAGGTTCGTTCGCAGGGATAGGCCTATACTCTCGCATGAGGGCAATCACACGGGGTCCCATCATTCGGGACATCATTTTTTTGCATCATCTGTTGCAAAAGCAGGGAATACAGAAGCAGAGCAAAAGCAAAATTAGCAAAGGTCCCATAAGCATAGCAAAGAGCCCCCGGAGCCACCCTGTTGGGAGGAAATTGTCTAGTAGGACATATCCCATCCTTCCTTCCCAAGTTTGTACAGGAACATGGGCTACTTTTTCTGCCAATTGAAGCCACTTGTTATAGAGACTCTGAGCCCCCTGTCTTCTCATTTCATGTGTGGGGAAAATGCTATTACGATTTAAGGCCTGGAAGCATTTGGCCTTGGGAGTGGATTCTCCCACCATAAATAGGAGAAGGATCATCAAGGGGATGGAGGGGGATCGCTTCCTTCCAGAAAACCTATGGCGTTCGTGCCAACAGAAATATAACAGCATCCATATAATCAAGGCAGTACATGTCACCCCTATCCACCATGCCCGATGGTTCCAAGGTTCCTCCCACCATTCCTTAATCATGATAAGGGTCTGGGGAAGGTTTTGGCCTGCCTGGGCGTTCAGGGCGATCAGGATAAAAGGGGTCGTGGAAACCTCCAAGGATCAAATCCTATAGTATGCAAATAGAACCCTTCTAGTCCTGCGGGGTGACTATATCCTTGGTGGGTGGAGGGCAAACACAAGCCCCACGGGGAAGGAGCCCAAGGTTGGTAGATTACCACACACCCACAAGAGTAGGTGGCACTTGGTGTCAAAATACCCACGGGCTCTTCCTCACACCAAATAATACACACTAGAGTTCTTTCGGAATTTAAAACATTATCAGGTGGTGTTACTCAAACTGCAGGCACGCTGGGAGCGCTGCCGGCGGGCGCTCCTCCCATCCACTTCTTCAGCCGTGCCTAGAGGTCCGGAGTGATACCAGCAGAGCGGTCGTCCGCTGGGCGCCTGTGTACGTACATACTGCCACAAGCAAATAATGATACAATCCACATCGAGGTAATTCAGTAAAGTCCACAACAAGGTCCTCCATGGGTGCCGTCCCACTGTGCTGAACTCCTGGTGGAGCCAAGTGTCCAGTTCTAGGGTTGTTCCTTTGGCACAACATGCATTTCCTGGAAGCTTGGGCAGCCAGTTGGTAAAGGTTGGCCACATAAAAACACTTTTCCAGCTGCTTGGTCATGTCATCAGGTCCCACATGGGTGGACTCATGGTACCGCTGAATTACTTGCCGGGACAATGATCCTGGGATCCATATCCTCAGCATCTGCAGTAGCCACCTCATGGGCAGAGTACCTTGGTTTCAAGGTGCTATCCAGAATTTCTTCTGGTACCAGGGCCCCAATGAAAGGTGTTGGGGATGAACCCCGGGCTGCTTCCTTTGCTACCCGGTCAGCCAGGCGGTTTCCCCTGGCCTCTTCACTAGGTCCAGTTTTGTGTCCATAACAGTGTATCACTGCCACTGCTTCAGGTTCCCAGACAGCGTCCAGAAGGTCTAAGAGCGCCTGAGGGTGCGCCACTTGACCCCCTCTGGAGGTGAGCAGACCTCTTTCCTTCCACAGTGCCCCGTGGGCATGCAGGGTGAGGAAAGCGTACTTTGAGTCAGTATAAATATTGATCTTTTCCCCTTTTGCTAGACACAGGGCCCTGGTAAGTGCCGTTATTTCAGCCAGTTGGGCTGAGGTTCCCAGTGGGAGTGAACTGGCCTCAACCACGTTGTTTTCAAGGGCTACCACTGCATATCCTGCCTTTCGCTGTCCAGCCTCAACAAAGCTGCTTCCATCCACAAACCATGAAGGCCAATGTGGGTTTGCCTCATCCTTAAGGTCAGGCCTGCTGGAATACACTTCATCCATGACCTCTACACAATCATGGGTCGGTCCCTCACCTTCTCCTACCGGTAATAAGGTAGCTGGGTTAAGGGCTGTGGTAACCTGAAACTTCAGGCGTGGATGTAATAACAACATCTGGCACTTCCTCATTTTTGCTTGTGATAGGAAATAGGTGCCTTTCATGTCAAGTAAGGCTGGGACTGCGTGTGGAGTCACACAAGTGGTGTCTTGTCCGAACGTGAATTTATCTGCCTTTGTGAGTAGGGTGGCCACTGCCACAACTGCTCTCATACAGGGGGGCAACCCTTGTTCTGTTGAGGTTAGCCTCTCTGACAAGTATGCAACGGGTTGCTGCCAATTTCCCAGTTTCTGGCATAAAACTCCCTTGGCTACCCCCTGGTCTTCATCTATGAACAGGGTAAAAGGCTTCTCGGGGTTTGGGATGCCAAGCGCTGGGGCTTGTTGTAATGCCACTTTGAGATCCCGAAAAGCCTGCTGCTGTTCCCTGCCCCATATAAAAGGATCCTTCTCTGTTCCCCTAGTTGACTCATGCAGGGGCCGAGCAATGCTGCTGTAGTTAGGTATCCATATCCTACAGAACCCTGCGGATCCCAGAAAACCACGGAGCTCCCTGCGGTTTTTTGGCTCTGGTATTTGGATAATAGCCTGTTTTCTTTCCTCCCTTAGAGTTCGCTGTTGGTGAGAGATGTCAAAACCAAGGTATTTTACAGTTGGTTGACATATCTGCGCCTTCTTCTTGGATACCCGGTATCCAGCCTCAGCCAGGTGGTTTAACAAGTCCTTGGTGGCTTTCATGATTCTGAATCACTTCCCTAACTCTCATCACCTACGGTCTGCAAATAATAACATCCTCAAGGTCCCAGGCCTCAGAGAGGTCAGGCTGGCCTCAACTAGAGCCAGGGCCTTCTCGGCTGCGGCTCCAATCTGGTGGAACGCTCTGTCACAAGAGACTAGGGCCCTGCGGGACCTGACATCTTTCCGCAGGGCCTGCAAGACAGAGTTGTTCCACCAGGCCTTTGGTCAGGGCACAGCCTGACTCCCTCCTCTGGCAACCTGCACAGAATCTTGCTTAATCAGTTGCCATTAATTTGATTTCAATTGATTTTTATAATGAAATATTTTTAGAATAGTTACAGATAGGTAGCCGTGTTGGTCTGCCATAGTCAAGACAAAAACAAAAAACAAAAAAAGGTGCTACTGGAAGGATTTTTTTTTTTTTTTTTAGAATGTGCAATTATCTGATTGTTTGATTGTTTTGATTGTTGTTAGCCGCCCTGAGCCCGGCTTCGGCTGGGGAGGGCGGGATACAAATAAAATTTATTATTATTATTATTATCAAATTAGTAGGCTTCCGGGAGGCCCGCCTTATCCCAGTCAATACATTCAAACAATTTTATAATTTTCGCTGGGTTCTCCTCAAAAAAAAAAAAAAGGGGTTCTGATTGCGCCAATTACATACATCTGCACTTGAGAAAGGCACATGTTGGACCGTATATGTTCGTGGCGCTGGCGCCCCGTTCACCCCTGGGGGTCCCGGTGGGTCATAAACCCGGCGCAGGGGGGCTATCTTCTCTGCTCTCTCCTTTTGTTTCTTGGCTGCCTTATGCAGGGCAGCTCTATCCCAAGCCTGTTCCCAATGTCTCTGTTTCTTCTTCCATTGCTCCCTTTTACACTCTGCGGCACTCACTAAGTGCCCACTAACGTCTATTTCTTCCTTAAAGTCATTTACAAAATCTCTAACTCTTTTCCTTTGTTCTTCAGTCCACCTCTTTCCACCCTTTGTCAACTTTCCAATAGTCTGTCTAAACTCCTCATCCTCTCCCTTTTCCTCATCTGATTCATCATCTTTGGCCTCCCCTGGCACTGCCATTGGTGGGGCATATGGGGGAGGAGGTCTCAATACACCTTCTTCTTCCGGGTCCTGTAAGACCTGGGGTTTTGGCTTCGTTCTGACCGCACACAGGCGGGCGCCCTGGTCTATTCTACTGCGGCAGGATTCCAGCCACGAGGGATTTTTTTCCACATTAGTTTTCCAGGTGGAAATATAAGGAATCTGGTCCGGGTGAACATTAACTATATTTTGCCACAGGGGGTCTATTAACTGCAGGTCGAGAGTGCCCTCTGATGGCCAGCCAGTACTTCACATAAAGTTCTAAGTCTCTCTTTCAGCAACTTAAAACCCCAATAGTCATGTTTTGTAGCTGTTCTCCAGTTATCCAGTAAACACTGCAAAGGGGTACATTTACTGCCTCCAGATCCCATGTCTAACAAAATACTCTGCTCCTATACGGGACTTCTCTTCAAACACACCGGTTTTGCTACAGACTGTGGCTTGGCGAGCTCGCGCTGCCAAGAAACTCACAATCCTACACACGCTTGGCCATGGGGACGCTAAGCCCCGGCCTCACATATACATTCATCCTTTCACACCACACACAACACAGGCTCCCCTCTGTCCTCCCCTCCTACCCTCCTGGCGGCACTTTTACTGCCACGGCCAGGTGAGGTTGATCAAGCCTCTAGCCCCTTTCCCTTAGAGCTCACCTTTCTCCCGTTGTGGGTCACTTTCCTCGGCCGTCGTTTTTCTCCCTTGACCGGGTGTCTCCACTTTGGGACGGTGTGGCTAGCTCCCCCTACAAACTGGCAGGGTGCGCGCTTGGAGCTGCGAGCACCAGCCCAAGCTGTTCACCGCGGTCGAGCCTGGCCTCCGGTCCAATGGGTTTGGGCAAATCCCGGACGAGCCCCCAAATCTGAAGCCTTAATTACTTGGGATCCATTTGCCCGCTTACCCAGGACGCAGAGGTGACAAAGAAGCACCAGGGATTCAGTTCCTTCGGAGAAAAAGTTTATTGTGATCTGCGCAGAGACCACCAGCGGAATTATTTCCAAAGGCTGGGGGCCCCTAAAACACGTAAGCAAGCAGTTTTTATACCCTAGCAGCACCTCCCAACCACCCCACCACCAGTAACGTATCATATCATATTCCCCCCTTTGCCTTATGGCCTCATTGGGTGTTGCCAGAGCATTTTGGCAGTGCACTCCTTTCGCTTATCAGTCAAACCTGCATATCTTATTTGCTCCAGATGCATTTCTCCTCCTGCTCTCCGGGCGTTGCCTTCCAACTGTCAATGCACCCCCCCCTGCCCACTCCCTTCACTTGAGAGGTTTTGCAGTCCTGAGCTGTTTAAGGCTTTCTAGGTTAATAAAATATATGTATCAGCCACAATTTTCTTTATTGCAAAAAGTCAAATTTTGGGTGGAACAGCTTTTTTTTTTTTTTTGCACAGGAGCACTAATCAACATTAATTGTGCAATCTGAATTTGCCAGTATGTGATTGAATCCCACCTGAGCAGAACTGGTAGAGTCCTGGAAAAAGAGGCCAGTTTGTTGGTTTTGATTAACTTGAGAGATTTTACATTTTGCACGTGATGGACCCTTTGGGGTGTACCTATAGAAGCTGAAGCAATATTAAGAAAAAGAAAGAGAGTATTTCTTATGGTTGCCCTTTGCTCAAAGTTGGACATCTGTCAGTACAACTACAATACAGATGCATTTCTGAAAATTGAGATGCTTCTCTAGAAATTATGTTTGTGATAGGGGATGCATTCAGCTGCAAAATACTTTTTGACTGGAGAGCAGATCCTCCCACATAATTACAAAGAGTCTCTTATACAGAGCATGCAATCATCTGCATTATTATTATTATTATTACAGCTTTGCATGCTTAATTTTATGATGCAGTGACTATATATTTGTGAATAAATCCTGCTTACAGTATTTTAATAAATTAAAATGTCATCATTTTATAAACCTGTTATCCTTCTTTGTCAGATTAATTACAGAGGACTTAGAGCGGAGTAACTTTTGTTTGGCTGTGTTTGTTGACAATTTGATTCAATAATTGACCTCCAGCCTACAAGATGAGGCAAAGTTGAATCACTAAAAAGAACAGTGAGTGACTCACCATATTAATATATGCTCTTCTGCGTTAGAAGACACTTTGAAAATCAGGAAGGCCAGGAAATATTTTAGCCCAATCAAGAAGTCCTATGTAACCCTAGCATGGGAAGGGCCAATCTGGAATCTGAGAACCATTCACTGCCCAACTCACATGGGGCAGTTGCAGGCAGAAACAAGTTTTAACTTTTTTAGCCTCTCTGTTGCCAAGAGCAATTGTAGTTTTACTATATTCTAATGCAATGACCAAACCAATGAGTGGAAAATATCAGGTGTTTGTTATAGGAGCCATTGCTGCACAGCACTCACTCCTCACAATGCAAAAGTCTTCTGCATCTCCATTACAGCCTTTGTGAACTCCTGACACAAAACCTGGGTTGAAAATGTGCTCTGGGTGTCCATAAGTCCTCTTTTTCCAGGACATGCCCTCTTTTTCATGGGTAGAGTCGTCATAGCCATCCATAGTTAAAAGCAGAAGTCGGTGAATGTGCCCTCTTTTTGCTCTTTAAAATATGGCAACCCTAGTTGAAATGGTTCAGAAAGTTCTTTGCTGGGAAATTATTTGAGGGTTTTCCTATTCAGGCTCTGTTGGAAAACTTCAGAAGGGAAAGCTGGATAATATTTTGAGAAAGCATGTTCTCCCTCATGGAGAGCATGGGTTGCGGGTGGGGCTGACGAGACACCTCACTGTTGCTAGGCAAATGATTTGGCCATCCTTTAAGCACGGGCGGGCTATTACTGGGGAAATCTAGATGTTGCCATTTGTTGATTGACAGCCCTATTTGTTAAATACAATGCATGCAGCGACAAACTTTCTCTTTTGGCTGCGTGCTTTGGATCACCCGCCCTCCCTTCCCTAATTTTAGGCTGTTTGCTTGACCTTGCTATGCCTGTCATGGGGTCATCTGCTTTGGGGCAGGGGCCCAGTACGAATTTTGTCCATTTGGCTGATTAGTGTGTGCCACTTGGTTCATAGAATCATAGAATCAGAGAATCATAGAATCAATCATAGAATCATAGAGTTGGAAGAGACCACCAGGGCCATCGAGTCCAACCCCCTGCCAAGCAGGAAACACCAACAGAGCACTCCTGACATATGGTTGTCAAGCCTCTGCTTAAAGACCTCCAAAGAAGGAGACTCCACCACACTCCTTGGCAGCAAATTCCACTGTTGAACAGCTCTTACTGTCAGGAAGTTCTTCCTAATGTTTAGGTGGAATCTTCTTTCTTGTAGTTTGGAACCATTGCTCCGTGTCCGCTTCTCTGGAGCAGCAGAAAACAACCTTTCTCCCTCCTCTATGTGACATCCTTTTATATATTTGAACATGGCTATCATATCACCCCTTAATCTCCTCTTCTCCAGGCTAAACATGCCCAGCTCCCTTAGCCGTTCCTCATAAGGCATCGTTTCCAGGCCTTTGACCATTTTGGATGCCCTCCTCTGGACACATTCCAGTTTGTCAGTGTCCTTCTTGAACTGTGGTGCCCAGAAGTGGACACAGTACTCCAGGTGAGGTCTGACCAGAGCAGAATACAGTGGCACTATTACTTCCCTTGATCTAGATGCTATACTCCTATTGATGCAGCCCAGAATTGCATTGGCTTTTTTAGCTGCCGCATCAGACTGTTGGCTCATGTCAAGTTTGTGGTCAACCAAGACTCCTAGATCCTTTTCACATGTACTGCTCTCAAGCCAGGTGTCACCCATCTTGTATTTGTGCCTCTCATTTTTTTTGCCCAAGTGCAATAGTTTACATTTCTCCCTGTTAAAATTCATCTTGTTTGTTTTGGCCCAGTTCTCTAATCTGTCAAGGTCATTTTGAAGTGTGATCCTGTCCTCTGGGGTGTTAGCCACCCCTCCCAGTTTGGTGTCATCTGCAAATTTGATCAGGAAGCCCTTGAGTCCATCATCCAAGTCGTTGATAAAGATAGGTAGCCGTGTTGGTCTGCCATAGTCAAAATAAAAAAAAATCCTTCCAGTAGCACCTTAAAGACCAACTAAGTTAGTTCTTGGTATGAGCTTTCGTGTGCATGCACACTTCTTCAGAAGAAGTATCTGAAGAAGTGTGCATGCACACGAAAGCTCATACCAAGAACTAACTTAGTTGGTCTTTAAGGTGCTACTGGAAGGAATTTTTTTTATGTTGATAAAGATGTTGAATAAGACCGGGCCCAAGACAGAACCCTGTGGCACCCCACTAGTCACTCTTCTCCAGGATGAAGAGGAACCATTGATGAGCACCCTTTGGGTTCGGTCAGTCAGCCAGTTACAAATCCACTGAGAGGTAGCAGTGGTTTTTTGCCTAAAGGTAAAAGGTAAAGGTACCCCTGCCCGTACGGGCCAGTCTTGACAGACTCTGGGGTTGTGCGCCCATCTCACTTAAGAGGCCAGGGGCCAGCGCTGTCCGGAGACACTTCCGGGTCACGTGGCCAGCGTGACATCGCTGCTCTGGCGAGCCAGAGCCGCACACGGAAACGCCGTTTACCTTCCCGCTGGTAAGCGGTCCCTATTTATCTACTTGCACCCGGAGGTGCTTTCGAACTGCTAGGTTGGCAGGCGCTGGGACCAAGCAGTGGGAGCGCACCCCGCCGCAGGGATTCGAACCGCCGACCTTTCGATCGGCAAGCCCTAGGCGCTGAGGCTTTAACCCACAGCGCCACCTGCGTCCCTGGTTTTTTGCCTACTGTGTAGCAAATTGTCACAACTTGTAAGGTTTGCGGTTAGGCATTGGTATTGGAATTGGTTGGTGGAGGGGTATGGATTCGGCTGTGCCTGCCCCTCCAAAATGTTGCTGGTGGTGGAGGGGTATGGATTCGGCTGTGCCTGCCCCTCCAAAATGATGATGCTGCTTCAAGGGTTTTCCATTAAAGGAACCCAGGGGCTCCCCATGCTTTTGTCCAAAAACCCCTGGCAGGGGCTAGGGCCACGCAAGCCCCTGGGAGCATTCTGGGGAGAGGTGAGGCATGGTTCCCAGTCCCGTCTCTCTCCCCAGGTGACTTACCCTTGCTGACTTCGCGGGGGGTGCGAATGTCAGAGCTGTCCCTGGGCGGGGTCAGTTAGTGCTACCAATGCCTAAACAACCACTCACATTGCTGTAATTTGAATAAAGTTGTGGCCAAAATTATGCCAAAAACCTTAAACAAAAATTAAGTGTCAATTGTGTTTTTCTTTGGGGGGTGTCTTGAGGACCTCGCCATGCAAATACCCTCCCCCCCTAACAAATAACATGGAGCATTCAGTGAGGTCATTTTGGGAAAAGGCAAAATGTGCTGTGTAGAATAACTATCTTGCATACAAACTAGACCAGGCTTGATCCCTGGCATCTATCGCTTTAAAAAATCTCAGGTAGTATAGCTGGGGAGGGGGAGAGAGACCCTGCTTGAAGTCTAGGGGAGCTGCAGCCAATTGTGCTGGAGGAATTTTTTTAAAAATCATATTTTATTTTGAAACATTTTTAATAACCAGTTGAAGCCGTGCACAAATGGACTCTCAAAATTCCCTATCCTAATGTGGGCATAAACACTGTGGGGGCCATATTACTGAATTTCTCCAGAGGATATTCTCCAACAGTTTCATGGTGCTAGGGTTTCCGATTAGCAGTAGGCAGGCCACAGCTCTTTTCGTTTATCCTAAGGTTTGTTATTATTCTTTCCACTGGACAGCAGGGAGAGAAATTGAGACTGGCACAGACACACCATAGCTGTCAACGTTTCCCTTTTTTAAAGGGAAATTCCCTTATTCCGAATAGGATTCCTCGCAAGAAAAGGGAAAAGTTGACAGCTATGACACACACACACACACACGAAACAGAGAACATTCAAAGAAAATTCTGATTTGTGGCCTATTTGGAGTAGGATGTGAGACAGAGAATTCTCTGACATTTTCTCCGAAAAGGTATAAGTACTTTTATTTATACTCAGTGGTAATATAAATATTTCACATAATGAATACATAAATAAATGATCCTTTACATTTTAAAGTTTATTTTCCATATTTATATGCCACCCATAATGACATTCTCAGGGTAAGTTACAAGAAGTATAAAAAGGAATTAAAAATACATAGAATAAAGCAGGTCAGCATATTAAACCAGCAAAGAAACTGGCAAATATAAAACAAAGCAGAACTTGAAGAAGTGGGCGGGGCAGGTGATCCACTGGGTCTTCAATTCTCTCTGAAGGTTTTAGTGACTTTGGAATTTTGTTGTTGTTACTGTTGCCCTAACACAAAGAGTAAAATAGATATTCACAGTGGAGGTTTTTTTTTAAAAAAAACAACACCAAGAACAATTTATGATGCATATGTATTCTCAGTCACAAATGCCAGCGCTGGCATGTTGCAAATTATTTCAAACTTTATTTCTGCCATCTACTGTTCCTGGTTTGCTTTGTTTTTTCATGCAGCAGTGGGGAAGCTTGAGGCCAACCTATTCAGTTTCATTAGCAGAAACTGTCATCTCTTCGATGCAGACTCCAGCTATGTGGGGCGATGAAGACCTCTGGTGGAAATCTGGGTTCATTTATAATTATATTCTCCAAGGTCCTATTTCTACAGCAAGTGCTCAATATTGCAATAATACATTCAACGTGGGCTGGAAGAAAACTCAATATAACTCAATATAAACCTCAGCATTTGGGCTGGGGGAAAAACATGGCCTTTTCATTCCACAGGACATTTCAACAAATAGGTGAAGAGGGTACAAGGTGACAGCCAGGAAATTAAGCTTAGAGTAAGAAGTGAGGTGAGAGACACATTTACTTTTGCCATTACCTTTCCTTTTCTTCTTCTTTTCTTTTTGCTGATCTTTTTAGCTCCTGGACAGCGAAAGTTTAACTTTTCTATGGAACCTAATCATAACGGAGTAGCATTTGTTTATCTCAGTTGAGGGTATTATCCCTTTGTTAGCAATAAGAATATTCTCTTAGCTCTGCCTCAGTATGGCAGTAGGATTATTTTTCAGGAATGTTATTTACCTCAGAGGTTGATTGAGTTATACATACTGGGTACACCGCTCCTCCCACAGGTTATTTCCATCCTTCTAAACAACCCTATCCTGAGCTCTTCTGTCACTCCCACCAAATTATTTTATTGCTTTTTCTTTCATACATCAAAGAGGGCAGGTTTCAAGTTTGAGGGCATGTCCAGTACTGTGAACTCAGCTATACAACCACAAATAAAACTTTTTAAGTATGATATACAATGTGACGATGGTGAGCCTCATGGAAAATTCAATGTATTTTTAAAAACACGTTTTTGAAAAAGCATGTTCAGAAAGCTTTTTTAATATGTGTGTAGATTCCTGCATCCCCACATCTCCAGTGAGCCTTGACCAGCTTACCTGGTGATGATAAATGGTAGAGGCAACCACATTCTCAAGAGCATTGGATGACTTGGAGCTCACTGTTTAAATTTTCCACAACCCCCTAGGTTATTTTACACACACACCTCCCCTCCATCCAGGCAACCAGACGCATCATCAGAGCTCAAGGGCACATTGTAGCCAAGAAAAATCACTTAAAGTGGGTACAAAGGGAAGCCAGAGAGGAATGTGGCTTGAGTGAAGTAGTGTAGCTGAGAAGGGGATGTGGTCTGGGGACAGTCATAAGGGCCAGCTAGAGACTCCTGGAGGGCCACTTTCATTCCCCAAGCCCAAGGTTCCCAATTTCTACCCTAGAGCTATCCTATACTGGGAGCACTCAAGCGACTGCAGGAAATTAAAATGGTGGTTCAAGCCACCATTATTTTCATCAGAGGCTCAGAAAAGACGAGTCCCCAAAAGGTGTCAGTGGTAGAAGCATTGACAGCTGCCCAAGGATCCTGGATTCTGATGCCTGTTGTGCCTGAAGCCCATTATTATCCATTCAGAAAGCCTGTGTTTGGTTTATATATGAAGCAGAATAAAGGTAGTATCTTGAGCTAAAAAAACAGGGATTGGCAACCTTTTCGGCCCATGGGTATCTTAACTGGAGAAATTGTCATGGACACTATGCACACAGCATCACATGGAATGCTTCTTTCAATTTCAACAATGGGGAGGGTACTGTGTGGGCACACTGAAAATCCTTTATCATCTAATTCATGTGTAGAACAGATCTGAATAATGTTTGACAATGATTGAGATGTTACTTTGAATCTTGGCAGTCTTCTTTCCAGAACTCAAGCAACAACAGATTCTATTTTCTGATCACAGACCTTGTGGCACAGCTTTCAGAAAAAATGGAAAGTCATAAGCAAATATTACTGTAATGCTAGATTTCACAAGAGCTGAGGTAAAAGTAGCCAGTGTGGTGTCGTAGTTAGAGCGTTGGACTAGAGCCTTGAAGACCAGGGCTCAAATCCCTACTGGCCATGAAGCTCACTGGGTGACCTTGGGCCAGTCACTACCTCTCAGCCTAACCTACCTCTCAAGACTGTTCTGGGGATTAAAGGTGGTGGTCAATTATTCACAGCACCTTGAGCTCCTTGGAGAAAAAGGTGGGGTATATGGTTTTCCCAGTAGTGATGTATGGAAGTGAGAGGTAGACCATAAAGAAGGCTGATCGCCGAAGATGCTTTTGAATTATGGTGCTGGAGAAGACTCTTGAGAGTCCCATGGACTGCAAGAAGATCAGACCTCTCCATTCTTAAAGAAATCAGCTCTGAGTGCTCACTGGAAGGACAGATTGTGAAGCTGAGGCTCCAATACTTTGGCCACCTCATGAGAAGAGAAGACTCTTTGGAAAAGACCCTGATGTTGGGAAAGATGGAGGGCACAAGGAGAAGGGGACGACAGAGGACGAGATGGTTGGACAGTGTTCTTGAAGCTACAAACATGAGTCTGACCAAACTGCGGGAGGCAGTGGAAGACAGGAGTGCCTGGCATGCTCTGGTCCATGGGGTCACGAAGAGTCGGACATGACTAAACGACTAAACAACAGCAACAACATAAATGAAATAAAGAAACAAGCAGTGCACTGTGGCAGGGGTAGGCAGCAGATGCAGGAAGACTGGTGACTTTCTGGTAGAGCACATTGTGCTGGAATTCATGCAAAGAATACTCAACTAGGTGGGCCTTGTTTTCACCCAGCAGAGCACTTCATCTGCTCTTAAGCAAGAGTGCATTTTCAGAATCACTTAAAACAGATTACCAAAAGTGTTAGGAAACCATTCTGTACTCTTGCTTTGCAAATTTAAAACGTATCAGTGAATTTAAGGGGTAATCACACACACAAATGCACCATGCAAGACTGAAGTTAGCTTCCCACTGAGCTGGGGCACGCACACACTGAAACTTTGCGACAACTGGTCACACACAACCTGTTTCGAGTACATTCAATCTGGGACATCATTTTTTGGTGCATTGGAGATATTTCTGAATGAATTTAAAAGCATATCCACACATGCCCATGTGCACAGGCTTACCAGGTTTTTTTATAATAATATATGGAATCTGTCATGTTATTATTTAGGAGACTTGCTCTTGGGTTATTCAGATGGATGCATTTTTAATGTGTTAAGCTCATACATACAATATGTTAATTTCCTATAAGATCCATAATTATCTTTCTAAGAGTCTGTTATGTCCACCAGCAAGTGAATATCAGAATGGGAAGTTAAATTCTGAATTTTGAAAAAATAAAAATATGTCCAGATATTCCATGGATTTCCATATAAACTTAGGTAACATTTTTCCTAAATTGGACTTGTGTCATAATAGTTGGCTTTCAATTAAAAGGCAGTGACATAAATTAGAAAGCATTACATGGACAACAAAAACAAATAGATTTTATTACAATATTAGTGCAGGACAATTCTAGTTGATATACTATCCTATATCCGCCCCCCCTTGAAATTGCAGGCTCATGAAAAAAAGAAAACCTCAGGACCTAAATGGATTCACTCCTTTCTTTGTTTTCAAGTCAGCAGGAAGAACAAGAGCTAATTTATGTTTACAGTGACTCAGTTTGATTAAAAAGTCATACTTCACCAACTCTGAAGATGCATTTCTGAACATCCCTCTTTCCATTCAATTAATTCCAAGTGATGTTTGCCCAGAAAATGTAGAGCATGTTTAACTGCAATAGAGATAATGCTAAAGCAAGCAATCCCCGTTTAAAACTTAGCCTTACTTCTGTCAGCAATCTTGCAAGAACATTACACCTTGGGTTCCTCATTAATATTGTTCTACATTAGCCTAATGTAGAACTAAGTAATGTGTCATGAATCCAAAATGAGCATGCAAACATCAAGCATTTTATGTTAGGTAGATTTCAAATGACCTTCTGCACTTCCTTTCTCCCCACCCCTTTCTCCAGACAGTGAGCTTCTGTAAAATGTCAGTTGTAAAGCAAACTGGTGAATAGATCACAGGACTCCCTGTGTTAATTCAGTCTCTGTACATGCTCAAAATGTGATTTGCAAATTAGAGTTTATAAGGCAATGAATGTATTTTTATTATTATACCGATCAGTGCAAAGAAAGTAAAAATGAAACCTGTCCCATGTCAGACCAGTAGCAATTATTTAAATAATTGTATTTGAGATGCATCATGTAGAATCATGGGTTATGCCCAATGGTAGTGGTACTCAGAGTAGAGCCATTGAAGTTTTGGATATAACTAAGTTAGGTTTATTAATTTCAATGGATCTATTCTAAGTAGAACTTAGTTGGAGACAACCCAGTGGAATTGTAAGCGTCTATCTCTCAGTTACCCTATGGACCTCAGGTGAACATGTCACACTGGCAGCAGTATTCTAATTTTTGAGCTCAGACTGACTTAATGGTGCATTTTCCTCAGGGAAGCTCATCTGTAGGCCCTCTGTACAATATCTTCAGTACCATGTGAATAAATTTCTCTCTTTTTGGTCAGGCTTTCAGTACAGTGGACCCTCGGGTTACGTTACCTTCGGGTAATGTAATTTTCCGGTTGCAATGACCGCTCCCCGCTTAAAACGGGGGGGGCGCCCTTTGCGTGGACGTGTGCAGCCCCTAGATCTGGAGCGGCTCCAACAGCATAGGCTTGGCCTTGCCTTCCCTCAGGTGGGATACCTGGAGGTCTCCGCCTACCTCAGTCATTTGCCCAATCCCACCTGGGGGAAGCGTTGCCAAGGAGACCAGGCCAGGTAGGGGAGGGATTACCTGCCCACACAATAGAGGGAGGATCTTACCTGGGAATCCTCACTTGGCTCCAGAGCTTCTCCCACCCTACCCACCCTCAGTTAATTTCTTATTTTGCAGGTTAACTCTTCTTCACAGGTTTCGCAGGTTAACTTTTCTTCACAGGTATGCGGGCGCTGCTACGTAAGGTCGCTGTTAAAGGGCCGGAAAGGAATTTCCCTGCATTGGCAGGTTTCACCTTTCCCGTAGCAAAACGTCACAACTTTGGCGGTATCAGGCCTTGGGCGGAATCCTTTAGTCCATCTTCCTCTTTGCGGCGGCGATACCAGGGTTCCCCATTAAAGGGGTTTCTGAAGGGAGGCTTTGGCCGTGCGCCGAAAGGTTGTCATTGCTCTCCCCTGCGATGGCGGCATAACGGGGGCGGCTATCTCTGCTTGAACATATGTCCTCCAGAGCCAGCCCATCCCCCCCCCCCCACATACTGGATAACCCTGATGCTCCCTAGGTCCCCGGCTGGGGACTGGGGAGGGAGAACGCCCAATGCCTGAGCCACGGTCTACCCACATTTGAAATTTAATAAAGTTGTGGCCAATTTAATCCCATAGCACGTTGTCTTGAGTCGTTATTCCACATGACGGGGGGGACCGCGGGGGATCTGGGGACTCTGCCTGTCCACGCAAACGCGGCAAACTTGGAAGTGTATACTTCTGGATTTTGCCGCACGCACATGCGCAGAAGTGGCACCTATAGATGCGGACTTTTCGGGGTACGTGCGGAAACCCAGAATGAATTAAGTTCATATCTGGAGGGTCCACTATAGTTGGTTTTTTAACGATTTATTAATCCTCACAGCGGCACAATTCTGCACTTTGTGTTAATATATTTAACCTAGCCGATGATGACATTATTATTGTTACTACTATTATTATTACTATTATTGCTTTACATTTAAAATAGTAATAAAATAATAATTTAATGGAGGGACTTGTTTGTTGGGTGTTGTTTTATAAGATTGTAACTATGTATTTTAACTTCTGGTCTTTTCTAAAGTTGTAAGTCCCATAGAGGCTTTGGGTGGAGGCAACACACAAATGCAATTAATTGTAGTCATCATCTCAAATGCAATGGCACTGTAATGCTGCAGGTTGTCAAGTGATGTGCCTGCTATGTGGACTGACCTTTGGAGCAACTCAGAGATTATTGTTGCTGTTGAAAACCAATAGTTTTCTGCTTTGAGGACTTCATTTGTTTGGTAGCACAGCTCTTATATAAATTGGTCAAGGGCTTTCGAATGAAGAACTATCACTTCATTCCCAAGGTAAGGCGTTAGTATAATTTACTTCATGTGAAAATCCATGTGTATATGATGCAGACAAACAAGGGCCAGAAACCCACAGAGTGGGAGAATAGATGAGGACCATTGAACTGACCTTGAACCCTGGGAAGATGGAGCCACTGTGGATTGGTAGTTCCTGTGTCTGGGAGACTGGTGAGTTGCCTGTTCTGGATGGGATTGTGCTTCCTTTGAAAGAACTGCTTTGGATTTGGGAAGCTGCACCTGGATCCATATTTTTCACTGGAAGCTCAAGTGGTCTCAGTGGCTAGGAGTGCCTTTTGCCAACTATGGTTGGTATGTCAACTACATCTGTTCTTGGACAAGGATAGTCTGGGCATGGCAATCATGCATTGGTAACCTCAAAGCTAGATTATTGCACTGCACTGTATGTGGTGCTACCATTGTGCCTGATCAGGAGGCTCCAGCTAGTGCAAAAACACTGTTGATGGGGACAGACTCTTGCCAGCATGTAACTCCAGTGCTCATAATGGAGGTGGTTCAAGCTTCTTGTATAAATTTACAGGGCCCTTAATGATTTGAGTCTAGGATACCTCAAAGACCACCTGAACCCTTATAACTCTGCTCCTATTAATCATAAATCTGTAGTTTGTCCAGGTCAACATACCTTTACTCTACCTTTTCTTCCCCTGAACTACTTTTATTGGCTCCACATCGCTTTCACAGTCTCTTACTAAGGTGTTAAAAATATCATGCAAATAATTAACTGGTGCAATTGAGCATTTAACACCACACCTGCAACGTTTGTTAGCCATGAAAATTTATAGTTTAATAATGTAATATGGCACATGATAATGTGAAATATACAGTTCTGTGAGGGAAACAGCTGTAAATTTCCATGGCTAACAAACTTTGCAGGTGTGATGTTTTATGCTCCATCACATCAGTTAGTTATTTCCATGATTGCTAGCACACCATAGGAGGCCACATGGTGAATTCCTTTGGAAAGTAAAATGGATTCTCAACAACGAGTCAAAAGAAAATCACCAGCACTGTTCCTTCATTTTTAGTGCTATTGTTTCAGATTCAATGAGAACTCGGGGCTGTTTGAAATGCTGCATGTTTCTACAGATAAAGTACATCCATATAGGAAAACCTTTAGACTAGCATATGTATAATTACTGTGTTTGTTTCAATACATACAGTATCTCTCCCTCTCCCTGTATGTTCCACTCCAGGTATTAAGATTGGTAAAAGAGACAATGCTCCATAGTGTCCCACTACCAGGAACTTATGCATCTGGTTGGCAGGCGAGGCTGGACTTTTCTGTTGTGGAACCCCTACTTTGGAATTCCCTCACCTGTGAAACCTGGTTGGGGCCTATGCTGGTGGTTTTTAGATGCCAGGTTAAAACTTGGCTAGTCATTCATGCTTTAGGACAATAGTGTCACTGTTATTTGAGATTGTATTAAATGCTGTTCGTGTTGCAATTTTCAAAATTGTATTTTTTTGTTTTTATTGAATTTTATTGTTACCTGCCCAGAGATCAATGGAGGTGGAATGAGCTTCTAATAGTCTAATTAAATAAATTAAATATCTCACAGGACCAGCCCTTCCATAAGGCATGCTGAACCTCTTTGCTCATCTTAGGCATGGTGGCAGAATGAGCACTCACTCAGTGTGTGTGTAGTGGTTAAGAGCGGTGAACTCGTAATCTGGTGAACCGGGTTCACTTCCCTGCTCCTCCACATGCAGCTGCTGGGTGACCTTGGGCTAGTCACACTTCTCTGAAGTCCCTCAGCCTCACTCACCTCACAGAATGTTTGTTGTGGAGGAGGAAGGGAAAGGAGATTGTTAGCTGCTTTGAGACTCCCTAAGGGGAGTGAAAGGTGGGATATCAAGTCCAAACTCCTCCTCCTCAAACTCTTCTTCTTCTTCTTCTTCTTCTTCTTCTTCTTCTTCTTCTTCTTCTTCTTCTTCTTCCCACCTGGAACAGCAGTGCTACCATCTCCTATGCATCACATGCTCTGGTTGGCAAATTGTAATAATCCACTATGCCAGAATGATCATATATTCTCTGCCACTGCTGCTCAAGATCCTATGGCAGATGTCTGCCTGCTCAGATGCTCCATAGTAAGCCAAGCACCCTGCTGGGCTGGGAGCACCTTATCAAGCAATGACTGTAGGTAAGTCACTTTCTCTATTAAGTGATGTGCAGCAGCCACTGGACTTCAAACAAAAGAGACAAAACAAAGGCAGATGAGCTATTGTCCCACATTGGTTCTCAAGGCCAGTGACCACTGTGGAAATGAGGAAGGTGGAACGGATGGACCTGTGGTGTGATTCAGGAGGGTTCTTCTTTTGTTTTTAGCTATGCTGTGAGTTTAAAGTTAAAATTGAAAGTCCTTTCTGTACCACAAGCAACATTCACTGCCACATTTCAAGGAGCATTAGCAATTTTCAATACACGACCCAATTCCATCCTCATTTCCATCATTTGCCAGTAAATGACTAGGAAATCTACTGTGAGGTGAATTGCTCCTTAGATATTTTCTTGCACATTCTGTGATTTTGTTTGGCGGCATTAAAAGGCTTTTAAGATGGGTCAAAATGGAAGAAAACTATTTCAAAATATAAAATATTATTTTAAAACAGTATTTGATTTTAGCTTATTATTTCTCGCCACTCTCAGTTTTCACCTTGCATCTTATGATTGTATATGTTCGGTTTTCAATAGAAAGAGTAGTAGCAGTAATAGAAATGGATGTGAAGTGACAATGAATGATTTTGGTTCCTAATTATTCATTGTACCAGCATCAGCAGCTGAAGTACAGGAAGATTGTTGGAGTAGATCGTTGGTCCCCTTTAACCCACAAAAACTTATACTGGGATGAAGGGATGTGGTCTTCTTTCTTAAA
The DNA here is from genome assembly GCF_964234715.1 of Podarcis melisellensis. Taxonomy (NCBI): domain Eukaryota; kingdom Metazoa; phylum Chordata; class Lepidosauria; order Squamata; family Lacertidae; genus Podarcis; species Podarcis melisellensis. The sequence continues at coordinate 92,017,165 of NC_138529.1, forward strand.
GCGTGTGTTACAATGCACAGGCCCCATTTCTAAACTCATCTAAAGAGGTTTGTTTGAACATTTTCAGTGTAAACATTTGCGCTAGAAGAACATCCATAGGGATCAGACAAAAGGTCCATCATTCTATTCTCACAGTGTCTGGAAGAACAGAAAAGTTACATGACTGATCCAGTGATTGGAGCCAGGGTAGAATCACCCATTACTAGCCTGCCTTCTAACCCTGCCCAGTTGGACAGATGAAAGACCCTTTTAGTCCAGTATCCTGTGGGCAACCAGGTGCCTTTGGGAAGCCTGCAAGCAGGACATGAATGCAGGAGCACTTGCCTCACTCATGAGCCCCAACAACTGGTATTCATAAGCCTCCCACGCTGGAGATAGAACATAGTCATTGAAGGCAGTAGCCATTAGTAGTCTCATCTTCCATGAGTTTGTCTAACCCTCTGTTAAAGCCGTTTAAGTTGGTGCCATTCTGCTAGTGCAACAGGCTTGGTGTGGAGTGTAGCACAAGATTCAAGTCCGATGGGTGTTTTGCGCTTGCAAAAAATGCTGTGTGACCTGATGTTTCCATACTCAGCAACAGTTAAGCTTGTGTGCTACTACTTGCACTGTTGCTACTTGCACTTCTTGTGCTAAGATTACATGGAATTGCAACCAAAATCCAGTTCAGAAGCCACTGGTAAAAGAATTATGAGTCACTTAGTTTTGCTGGTATAAGCTGTTGTATGATATGCTAGTATGGCGCAACATAGTAGCATACAAAATTTACAAGGAAGTAGAAATATCTTATTTTTGTCTTCTGTAAAGGGGGAAAAAATCAATGTCATCTCTTGGGTGCCTTGTCCGACAGGTGAAGACTACAAATATAACAGGAGATCATGCAGGGTCCCCCCCCCCAATAGAAATTGTCAATAGAAACACAGTGTCTACTTTTAATATAAACCATTACACTATCCATTGGAAACTGCAGTTACGTATTGCAAAATTTACCAGGAAATAAAATATAGGATCAGAGAATGCAATAAAGTCCCATTTATCCTGTTTTCATACAGTGCCATCTTTCTAGCATAACAGAGGCAATTATGAATGAAAAATATACACAGACATCATAATAAAGCACACAGTGAACAGTGGCATCTAATGAATAGCAATGAGGGGCTGCATGCATTCTTATCATTCATCTGACAACATCCAACTGGTTGGTACTCAGCAAGTGTGGTAGTCAACTACATTTTACTCAGAGTAGAGCCTCTGAAATGAATTAGGTCTGCTAAGTTACATAGGTCTACTCTGAGTAAAAGTTAGTTGGATGCCACCCACTTATCCCATGCAGAAAGCACTTCTGCCCCCGAGTTCTCACCCACAGTTCCTCTGCATTTCTAAATCAGCATGTCAACAGAGGCTGTCCTGGAGGCATTTTTGCTATTTAACAAAATATGACATCCAATTATATTTGACATTTGCATGCTGTTCTTGGGTCACCAAGGGACAGTATTATACGTGGTGAAAGGTGATCCATGATTAACCTGCTGGCATTTTTTTTTGTGTGGTAGTGTTGTTGGGGTAAGTAGACTTGGCAGCTCCAAACTTGAAGCAGAGGTAGGGGTGGGAGATGATATGTGCTTAAACCTTTCGTTGGGACCATTTTTGTGATCAAAACGCCCCCATTTGCTTTCACAGCTTTGGAGGTAGAGTGAGATTTGGGGACCTCCTTTCCTCAAATGCTTGGAGATCAGTCCTATGGCCACATGTACACCAGCCCTCTTCTTCTTCTTTGGCGATCACTTGTAAACGAGTAAGATTGTCTTCCATAAACATGGTTTTAACAATGAGTCCGTAAGTGACTGTGGAGGCCAATTCTGGATCCACATGTCCTTCCACAGTGGGGACATTGGTGGGAGTTGATCACGGTGTGGATTTGCCAAGTGTGCCTTCCTTTTAGCACATTTCTCCCTTGCGTCCTGAGTGCAAGTGTCTTCAAAGCCCATGACACCTTTGGTAAAGGCTGTTCTCCAGTTGGAGCACTTGCAGGCTCTATTCAGTTCGGAATAGAGTAGTTGCTTTGGAAGATGATAATCAGGCATCCGCACAACATGACCAGCCCAAAACCCACATCCATAATTTGAGCTCCATATATAAATTTTATAGAATTTAACAGACCTCAGCACCAGAGTTTGCTATTCTAATGCAATTATACAGGCTAAACATACACAACTCTCTCAACCATTCATCGTATGGCTTCATTTCCAGACCTTTTATTCTATACATGTCCCAGCTTTCCAATATCCTTCTTAAACTGTGGTGCCCAGAACTGGACACAGTATTAATGCAGCAATCCACTTATGCCACTCTAAGTAATACTTTGCTAGTGTGGAAGTTCTTGGTATCTGGCTGTTAGTAATATGGTTTAACTAGATTTGCATCTTATCATATCAGGCAATTATAATACCTCTAATTTCTTTCATTTATTTTAATTTCTCACCCTTGTTCCTGAAGTATAGCCTGCAGGGTTGTAAAAGGAATGCATTTTTACGCAATGTAAAAAACAAGGGTAACCACACGTTACCACAAGCCATAATAAACCATAAGATTGGGTATTATGGATGGATGCACCGACCTATTTTCATGTCATTTTTGCAAGTGTTTTTTGCATCTCTGTCTTTTCCATCATCTTTCCACATTAATTTGAGGTTATTATTTTTTTTAAAAAAACTGCGCAAAAATCCCCATTTAAATATACATTAATGAGTTTTCACTCAAAATATGCATTCGAAAACATATTTTGATGTGTTTTTAAGCCAAGGATAGTGTTCAAACATTCTGGAAGTGCAGAATTCACTGGGTGGTTCTGATCCATGCATCAGCCCAGGAAGGTACAGATTAGGACAATTAGTATTTGAACTGACAGAGCATCCCTATAAGGTCAGTACAAGTGCAGCAGGTAGACAATCTTCTTGTTTCTTCTTGTTTCTTCCTTCATTATTTCGCAGAACCTTTCAGGCCCTGTGGTGGTGGAACGTTCATCATAGAAATGTTCTAATTCAAATTGACACGTGCTCATAAAAGTCAAGTAAAAGAGCCATTAATCCAATCCCTTGACACAATGACTCAGACTTTACCAAAGAGGAAGAGACAACCAGACAAAGTCCAAGGCAACCCTTTAGCCCAGTAAGACTTAAGATTCATTAAGACATTCATTAGTTCTGATAAATAATTTATATCAAGTTCAAATACTGATTTTTTTTTTAAAAACTAAACTATTCACAATATATAGCTGTTTGCTTTCTTTTCTTTTATAGGGAAAAATAAATAATCTACCATTGCAAAATGCACTGCTGAGACTCATAATCACATATGCTATAACTCCTCACACGCTCTAATAATATTAACTGTAAGAACCCCATCTATAAGTAATGCGGGGACGTGTACTTCTAATGTGGTTCAGAAATGACTGGACTATAATTTTAAAGTTTTGCTACATTAGGTGTGCCTCAATTATTCATGCAATATATTTATGTATGCTATTAATGTTAATGCTTTGTTTACATATCTTTCTTTTTATTGGCAACCAAGAATGATGGAGTGAACCATCAGTATGACAGATCCCAGAATGCATTCTCACTCTGCTGTTTTACACACACACACAGAGAGAGAGAGAGAGAGAGAGAGAGAGAGAGAGAGAGAGAGAGAGAGAATGAATATATATATATATATATATATGGAAAGCATACTGGGGGAAAGCAATTACTGGCAATCTGGTCCATAATTGTATTATAATGACGAGCTCAGGAGCAGAGTTTTGATGGCTGTAGAGTCAAAATGGGAGAACTGGAAGCAAGAGGGTTGCAGAAGTAGAAAACAGCTGGAGGGGACCTTGAGGGGGTAAATAGTCCCCCAAATGACTCAATGAAGAATGAGCATTATTATTATACCTGAGTGTCTGTTGGGGCAGGGAAATGGAGAACTGGAAGGGGGGGATGAAATGGAACATCCTGAAAGTTGGTGTAGCTGGCTCAGTACTACATTTAAAAGCAGCTCTACCCCCTGTAACATTTTGTTGCGGATTCTGCGATCAGGATATAATACAGCTGTTCTTTAAAATGGCATTAGTCTTATTGACTGCTGTGATGGGACGATGAGCTGCTTGTGCGTAAAATGCAAGTCCCTCAGAGTTTGATCAGGTTTTCAAACCTCTGCCTGTGACGGAGCCCCTCCAGCATGGCTGCGTCAATCACTAGTAGAATCCGAAAGTGGCTGCTTTCGGAATCGTTTCCAACATAAAAGCTCTTTAACGGAAACACGTCGTCTGGCCTCTCGGCGTGACAGTTTCCGGCGAGGTGTGGGTGTCCCTATAGGAGGTCCTGAGACCTCCCCACTGTTTTCGCTGGAAGCGTCTCTGAGCCATCCCTCCGACTCACTTTCCCTTGGAGTTCTTGCTCGCCCTCTACTGGTTCCCTCTTCCGCTGCTACTCCTCTCTCAACCTCAGTGAGCCTTTGCGCCCCCGGCGCTTTAGATGGCAGTTCCCTGACATCCACCTCCCCTCCAGGGCCCCCTTCACCCCCTCCCGTCTCCTCCCCTACTGGCGGTGAGGAGGTAAAACCCCTGAAAGAACCTCCTTCGTCTTCCGACGTCGCGAACACTTCCCTCCACTTGTTGCTGTTCCTACTCTCTCGGTAATCTTCGTCATCGGAGTCCACTCCCTCTTCCAACTCCGACTCCGCGAACCCTTCCATTTCCTCTTCCTCATCGGTGGTGCCGAAATACTCCCTCCTAAACCTTGCTATCGGCTGAGGTTTCCTCGGGAACCTTTGGTGGAACGTTTCTGTTAAAACCTCGTCATTGACTTCCTCTGCATTCACCCAGGTGTTTTCTGACTCCGGTTCCCCTTCCCACGCCACCAAATACTCCACCTGATTTCCCTTCCACCTGGAATCGAGGATTTCCGCTACATGGTTGCGGCGTTCCCTCTCTTCCAAGGCTGGTCCCCTGACGTACTCCCCTTCACGTCCCCCCCTGTATGGTGACAGTAACGACCTGTGGAACACTGGGTGCAATTTCATGTGGTTGGGTAATCGGAGTTTGAAAGCTACCGGGTTGACCTGCTGAATGACCTCAAAGGGTCCCAATCTTCTGGGCCTCAATTTCTTACAACCCCCTTTGAACGGCAACCCTTGGGTTGACAACCACACTTGATCCCCCACCCTTATGGTTTCACCTTCCCTTCTGTTCTTGTCTGCCTGCTTCTTATATTGTGCCTTAGCCCTTTCTAAGTTGAGCTGGAGCTGATGATGGATCGCTTCCATCTCTTCTACAAAATGTTCAGCCGCTGGGACGCTCCATCTCTCCCCTCCTTCCCCTGGAAATGCCCTGGGGTGACACCCGTAATTTGCCAAAAAGGGACTCATCCCTGTGGACACATTCTCCGCATTATTGTAGGCAAATTCTGCCAGCGCCAACTTTTCGACCCAATCGTTCTCTCTGTCATTGACATAACACCTCAGATATTGTTGAAGAATGCCATTTGCTCTTTCCGCCTGCCCGTTGGTTTCAGGGTGCCGGGCAGTTGAAAAATTGACTTCCACGTGCAGCAAGCTCATGAGCTTCCTCCAGAACCTGGAAGTAAATTGTTTGCCGCGATCTGAGATCACCCTCAAGGGAGCCCCGTGCAACCTAAAGATGTGTTCTACAAACAACTTCGCTGTTTCTTCCGCTGTGACTGCATGTGAGCATGCTACAAAGTGGCACATCTTAGTTAACAGGTCTACTACTACCATGATGGCTGTTTTCCCCTTGGACTTTGGCAGATCCGTCATAAAATCTATTGATATCGCTTCCCAAGGCCGTTCTGGTGTGGGTAATGGTTCTAATAACCCTGCCGGCGCCCTTCTTTCCCCTTTGGCTCGCTGACATTGGTCACACCCTCTTACATACTCCCTTACATCTTCCCTCACCTTAGGCCACCAAAATTCCCTGGTAACCAACCACATGGTCTTGTGTTGTCCAAAATGTCCCGCCGTGGGGCTATCATGCAACTGCTTGAGTACTCTCCCCCTCAATTCACCTTCGGGTATATACAGTGCCCCTTTGTAATACAATGCCCCATTTCTTTCCTCAAAACCTCCGGGGCTCTCGCCCTCCCCCCTGAGACCTCTGAGCTTATCCTGGGCATATTCATCATTTTCCGTTTCCTCTACCAGTTCTCGTTGCCCCACCAGCGCCGCCCCACACACCCAGCGGTCCTCAGGGATGACATGTCTCTCTTCGATCACCCCCTCCCCTTCCCAATACTCTGGTTTGCGTGAGAGCGCGTCGGCCCTGACGTTTTCTGGGCCTGGCACATAACAAATTTCAAAGTTGAATTTGGAGAATTCCTGTGCCCATCTCACTTGTCGTTGGTTGAGCACTCGAGCTGTTCTCCAATACTCTAAATTCTTGTGGTCGGTGCACACTTGCACCTTGTGTTGTGCCCCAATTAATAAATGTCTCCACCTCCGGAATGCTTCGTGAATGGCAAGTAGTTCCCTGTCATACACCGTGTAATTCCTCTCGGATTTATTCAGCTTCCGCGAGAAGAAGGCACACGGTCTCCACTCCGACGCACTCCTCCCCGGTTGAAGAAGGACCGCCCCTACCGCCCGGTCGGATGCATCGGTTTCCACTCTCATGGGTTTTCGTAAATCCACATGCAGAAGTTGTTCTTCCGAGGCGAAAGCCCTTTTCAGTTCTTCAAAGGCTCGATCCGCCTCTACCGTCCAAACAAATTTCTTCTTGCTGCTGAGGCAGTCGGTGATGGGCGCCGTCAAGTGGGCAAAGTTCTTGATGAACTTCCGATAAAAGTTCCCAAACCCCAAGAATCTTTGCACGTCCTTCTTGGTCTTCGGTGTCTTCCATTCCAGTACCGCTTGGACCTTGCCTGGATCCATGGCCAATCCCTTGTCTGACAAGCGGTACCCCAGGAATTCCACCTCCTTGGTATGAAACTGGCACTTCTCCAGTTTCACCCACAGCTGGTTGGCTTGCAGCCTGCCCAACACTTCTCGAACGTCCCTCACATGCTGTTCCTCATCTTCCGAATACACCAACACGTCGTCTAAAAAGGCCACACAATTCTTGTAGAGCAAAGGTCCCAGAACGTGGTTTATAAAAGCTTGAAAACACGCGGAGCCCCCTTGTAGACCGAAGGGCATAACGAGGTATTCAAAGGCTCCCAAAGGGGTAAACATGGTGGTCTTCCATTCATCTCCCTTCCTTATGCGTATCAGATTGTACGCCCCCCGCAGGTCCAGCTTTGTAAAAATCTTTCCCTTCCTTACTCTGGTCAAAATGTCATCAATTCGGGGCATAGGGAAAGCCAGGGGCTCCGACACTGCATTGAGGGCCCTAAAGTCACACACCAGTCTCGGTTTGTCTGTGTTCTTTTTGTCCACAAAAAACACTGGGCTGCCCCCCACCGCTCGGGACTCTCTGATGAAACCTCGCTTCAGGTTTTTGTCAATGAACTCCCTCAGCTCCTGCATCTCCCTGTCTGACATGGCGTACAGCTTGCCTACTGGGAGTTGGGCCCCAGGGAGTAGGTTGATTTGACAGTCAAAGGGTCTATGTGGTGGCAGTTTGTCTGCTTCCCTTTCGCTGAATACGTTGCTCAGATCTGCGTATTGCGGGGGCACCTTCCCTTTGTCCATTACTTCCATCCCGGCTAGGGTGACTCTGTCTCCTCCCGAAACCTTCCCCTCCTTGCAGTGTTCTAGGCAATGCGCTGACCCAAAGGAGACCACCCTCTGATGCCAGCCCACTAGCGGATCGTGTAGCGCCAGCCAGCTCATCCCCAAAATGATGGGCGCTCCTCCCAGGATGGCCACATTAAACGCTATCTGTTCGGTGTGCCTTGCCACCCTCATTATCATCGGGACAGTCTGTTGGCTAACTTCTCCCCCCAACAGCTCTCTGCCGTCAATCGTAGTCACCTGCAAGGGGTTACTTAAAGGGATGGTCTGTATCTGGTGCTCAGCTGCGAACTCCTTACTCATGAAATTACAGGAGCTGCCTGAATCCAAAAGCGCCTTGATCTTTAGTGGGTGTCCGTTTGGCAGTTCTAATAACACCTCTATCACTAAAGCGGGTCTGGGAGGTTCCGGCATGGGCACTTTCACTGCTCTTTGGCCTGGCTGCTGTGCCCCGACGGTGGCAGCCAGGCGTTGGCTTTTACTTGCTCCTTGCCTTCCTCTTCCTTTCCCCCAACAGCTCCTGCCATCCCTTGCCATTCCTTTCTTTGTGGGCAGACTCTGGCAAAGTGCCCTGGCTGTTGGCAGAGATAACATCTCTTGGCGCTCCTTCCCTCCTTCTTCCGCCCTTCACTGGGATTTGAAACTGCGCGCGCCCGCGCTGTTCCAACTTCCATCGGCTCTGCCGGCGGGAAAGGTGGCTCTGGAATGTCTGGAATGCGGAACTCCCTCCAACGGTCTCCTTTCCCTTCCCGCTTTTCCAAAGCCCTCGCCTCCTGGCGCGCTCCTATGCACAGCGCAGATTTGGTTAACTGATCCATAGACTCCGCCCTGGGCCCCCGGGAAAGCTCATCTTTGACGGTTGAAGAAAGCCCCTCTTCGAAAAGCATTTGGATGGGCTCCGCCGATAGGTCCCACCCCAATTTATGAATCAGCATAGTAAACTCAGTCCAGTACTCACGGACAGATCTGCTTCCTTGCTGGCAAGCCATTAACTGCCTTCGCACCACCCCCTGCTCAATATCGCTGGAAAACATCAGGTCCATGGCACGAAAAAACTTCCTCGTGTCCTTTAGGATCTCATTATTCGCTGCCATCAGGGGTCTAACCCAATCTTTCGCCCCGGATTCGAGATGGCCAATCACAAAAGCCACTCGCGATTCCTCGTCGGGGAAGTCATCAAACTGCAAGTTTAGAGCGTATTGCATCTCTGTTCTAAAGGCATGATAGTTCCTGGGATCCCCCCCGAATTTCTGCACCAACCCTGGCACCTTTCTGGCGAGCGGGGTGGTTTTCTCCTTTCCCTTTTCTGCATCCTGAGCCCTCCTCTCCTCAAGCCTCGCCGTTTGCAGCGCCAACTGGATCTCCAACGCCCTGTACCTTTCTTCCAGGCTTGGACCCCCTCCAGCTGCTCCTGCTCCTCCGGTTCCGGCTGGGTTGCTCATGATGCTTCTCCCTGCACAAGCTGGCTTTCGGTGACTTTCGGATTGCTGTGATGGGACGATGAGCTGCTTGTGCGTAAAATGCAAGTCCCTCAGAGTTTGATCAGGTTTTCAAACCTCTGCCTGTGACGGAGCCCCTCCAGCATGGCTGCGTCAATCACTAGTAGAATCCGAAAGTGGCTGCTTTCGGAATCGTTTCCAACATAAAAGCTCTTTAACGGAAACACGTCGTCTGGCCTCTCGGCGTGACAGTTTCCGGCGAGGTGTGGGTGTCCCTATAGGAGGTCCTGAGACCTCCCCACTGTTTTCGCTGGAAGCGTCTCTGAGCCATCCCTCCGACTCACTTTCCCTTGGAGTTCTTGCTCGCCCTCTACTGGTTCCCTCTTCCGCTGCTACTCCTCTCTCAACCTCAGTGAGCCTTTGCGCCCCCGGCGCTTTAGATGGCAGTTCCCTGACAACTGCTTAACACTCTGTTTCATAGAATAAAGACCAGGAAAGCATCTTATATTTGTTGTTGCTTTGTGATAAAACAGAGAAACGTACGTCAGAGAAATGTGGTCTAGTAGTAAGTGGGAAACTCACCCTTTCAGGTGGCGCAGTGGGTTGGCGCATCTGGCTGTTATCCAGAAGGCTGGTGGTTCAAGCCCACCCAGGACAGAATTTCTGCATAATAGGGCATTGGCCCAGATGACCTCTAAGGTCTCTTCCAACTCTACAATTCTATGATTCCTATCTATTCCCCTGTCTGGTTCACCTGTTGTGATTGACAGGTCAAGCTTATCATCAGGGGGACTTATTTTACCAGGGATCTCCAAAACTAGTTTAAGAATGACACCCGGATGACAAAGGGGAAAGGGATACACTACTCCTTCACTACTGCTGTGTCCAGGGCCTTGCAGAGCCAGGCAGAGGCCTGGGCCAGGTAGATAATGTGCCCCCCTTTTTTTTACCCTGGGGATAACTGAAGTCTTATAAATAAGTAAGTATATAAATACCGTATTTTTCGCTCTATAAGACGTACCAGACCACAAGATGCACCGGTAATTTTCACAAAAGTTATGCTGACAAATAATTTTATTTCAAGACTTGAACCGTATCTGCGTATAAAGAAATGGAAAATATGCTGACTGAGGCCCCCTTTGGAATTGGAGGCCCAGGCCAAGTGGCCCATATGCCCTACCCCCTGTCTGGGCCTGGCTGTGTCTACCTTGTAATCAGAGGGAATAATTTTACCCATAAGACAAATCCCTTTCAGTTTTTTTCATCCCAAAAATTCAAAATCTGCTTTAAAGGTGACTACCATAAAAGCCCCTGAACAAGACTCTTGTCGGCCAGCACCACAGATGTTCCTCTGTGTATGTAGCTACAAGTCATGATCACTGTGTGCTACTTACACTATCAAATGCAATATGCCTCTGCATATCAGTTGCTGGAATCACAGGTTGAGAAAGCACTGTTGCACTCAGGTCCTTCTTGAAAGCCATGCGGTTGACCACTGTGGGAACAAGATGCTGGACTAGATGGGTCTTGGACATGATCCGGTAGAGCCCTCTCTCAAACGAACCTATTTGCCTGCAATTGGGTAGCTTTCTTATGCAGGAGCATCTCTTTCATGCTTGCAAAACATTTCAGATTAAGTGAATCCCTTTAAAGCATGGGTAGGCAAACTAAGGCCCAGGGGCCGGATCCGACCCAATCACCTTCTAAATCTGGCCCATGGATAGTCTGGGAATCAGTGTGTTTTTACATTGGTAGAATGTGTCCTTTTATTTAAAATGCATCTCTGGGTTATTTGTGGGGCATAGGGATTTGTTAATCCCCCCCAAATATAGTCCAGCCCCCCACAAGGTCTGAGTGACAGTGGACTGGCTCCTTGCTGAAAAGGTTTGCTGACCCCTGCTTTAAAGCCACCCCCAAACAGCGATTTTCTGCCTTTTCAGGAAAATCACTGCAGCCATACTGGCAGGATCCATGCCTTCAGAAAGGGCAACCTAGCCTGCAAATAGACCATTCATTTTGGGGGAGAAACATTATAGAGGTGTCCATCATTGAAACCCTGCACCTAGTTCCCTGCAATTTGGCAGGTTTTGTCTATGAGCGAAAGGCTAGTGTGACTGCAGATTTCATCCATCTCATTAACATGGGGGAGGGGGGAGGAATTACAGCCTTTTAAAAAATTCACAATACTTAATTGGGAGAAGGGACACAAAGTGAACTCACACTTCTGAGCCAAACTGAGCAGCCTCTAAATTGATCTAAGCAGCACTGGGCTCTTTTACAAAGTTCCAAATTGGGGTTCAAACTAAATATTGTGGCTGGTGCAATAAACTCTATTTCTTTATGCAGTGGATTGGACTAGGCCACCCCTTGGGCCCCTTTCCAACTCTACAATTCTGTGATATATTCTGAATTTGCTCTGACATTCAAAGCAGATTCTGGCATTCAAAGCAGGTTTATTTGGCTAAAATAAATCCCCACCTCGCTGACGAAAGACTATACTGTGTCTCCAGCACTGACTGAAACATGAACCACAAGAAGATTAATTTAAAGCACTTTGCCAATGTCAAATGCTGTTTTCATAATAAGGTGGCAAACTGGTTTAGCAATATTGGCTGGAATTAGTGGTGAACATTTAGCAAAGGAGACGTGTGCACGGAATCAGCTTTCTATGTGCCTAGCAGATGGCAGTTCTGCCAAAGATGCACATTCATATCCGTACTATACAGTGGTACCTAGGGTTACAGACACTTCTGGTTACAGACGCTTCAGGTTACAGACTCCACTAACCCAGAAATAGTACCTCGGGTTAAAAACTTTGCTTCAGGATGAAAACAGGAATCACGTGGCGGCGGCGTGGCAGCGGGAGGCCACATTATCTAGAGTGGTACCTCAGGTTAAGAACAGTTTCAGGTTAAGAATGGATCTCCAGAACGAAATAAGTTCTTAACCCGAGGTACCACTGTAGTTCCTCTGCATGCAGCTTTTGGTGTGGAACTGGCTTCATACAACTTTTGATGTGCATTAGAATATATATATATGTGTGTGTGTGTGTGTGTGTGTGTGTGTGTGTATATATATATATTTGCTTTCGTAGATTTTCACGGGTACAGGAATGCAGGTTTTGGTGTCCTCGGGTGTCTTCCCGTGTAAAAGTTGGGGTGTCTAGGCGACGTTTCGACGAGGTCTCACTCGTCATCTTCAGGCTGGTGTATGTATATGTATATGTATATGTATATGTATATGTATATATATACACACTGTCCAGAACAACTAGATGTTTTATTTGCTTTAATTGTCTCAATTAAATCTGGACTGTTTCTATTGTGAACATGCTGCAGAAATTCAAATATAGTCAAAATCTTAGTAAAACTTCCCATGAAAGCTGAATTCTAGGGTGTGTGTGTGTGTTTGTGTGCAGATGAAATTAGTATTGCCTTGTGAACTCTACTGCAAATTTCCCCAGTACAATGACTTTTCTTCCCTGCTTGAAAGGCTATTAGCTCCCTCTAGTGATATCTGTTAGGTCTGTAGCATCATTATGAATAATAATTGAAAACTAAAGTGTGAAGAGTCAGTCACTTTGTACTGTCATGCGTAACAGGCCCAGCCCACCTATGAGGCAAGGTGAGAAGACTGCTTCAGGCAACAGGATTCACCAGGGCAGTAGATCTTAAAGTCAATCTTTCTTTCCCCCTGGTTACTCATGTAGATCTTCCCTCACCCCTTCTTCCCTGGTGGGGAGAGGGATGCCATTTGGGGGATCTGCCTCAGGTGTCAAAATGTCTTGCGCTGGCCCTGATGCATAAGATTTGGTTTCACTCACAAAAATGAAGACATGGGGATGTTTTAACTGAGGGCCAGATTATACTATACACTGGTGGTCTATGACTGAATATCGTCATGTGAGTTTTGTTTATATTTTAACCAGAATGCAACCATTGCCCTCTGCTAATTTGATCGGAGAAGCAGCAAGGAGTGGTTGAAACTTGCCTGTGAGTTATTTTCTTTACCATTTAATATTCCTTGTTCAGTTGATATCACACACACACACATATACATTCCAGATTTCCCATAGTCACCAGCTCATAAAAAGATACACGCAACAACCCATTAACTGTATATTTATATTTATTTATCTATTTCGTTTGCAAATTGTTTTCCATGAGTTATCCTGAAGTGATTGGCAATGCAATAAAAACATATGCAGAGCTGTTGCCTATATGAAACACTTACATCATTCGCATGTATAAAAATAATTAAAAAGCAATTCCATATATCTGATGATGACGATAATATATAAAAGCATCATAAAACAAGAAGCCCATAATAATATATATTGATTATATATAATCAATTCAAATCCAAATACAGGTATCAGCTGGATTTTAACATGATTTTTAAATAATCCGCTTAGTATGATAAAATTATGTATTAAAATACAGTGGTACCTTGGGTTATAGGCGCCTCAGGTTACAGACTCCACTAACCCAGAACTAGTACCTTGGGTTAAGAACTTTGCTTCAGGATGAGAACATAAATCGTGCGGCAATGGTGCGGCGGCAGCAGCAGCAGGCCCCATTAGCTAAAGTGGTACCTCAGGTTAAGAACAGTTTCAGGTTAAGAACGAATTAAGTTCTTAACCCGAGGTACCACTGTATAGTAAAACACTGAGCTTGACTCTTATATGTACTGTGGATACAGCAGAGGGGGCTGCACTGTCCTCAGAAGTCCTCAGAAGGAGGCACATTGTTACTTTATTAATTTTTGTGCTATCCTAATAAACATTTTTCACAAGAAGATCATTTAAAGGATTTTTTATTATTATTTGAAACCCATTTGCTAAGACTGGTAAGTGGCAAATGTAGTAACAGTAACTAAAAATAGTAATGGTAAATTTTGTGTATAATGTTAGATTAGGGCTGACATTACCAGGATTTCAAAGGAGGGGATCTTGAAATTACCGTAATTGTGGTTTTTGTAAATGGAAGAGGCTCAACAATCAGATCAAAAACACCCAATTCCATGTATACATTTTTTAAAAACAGCAACAACCTGATTCTTCATCCATTCCTTGATGTGACCCTGGATGAAGAGTGCATGTATGGAAGCATCTGAGAAAAAGGCCTCCAGTCCTCCCTCTCTCACTATTATTATTGTAACAACAACAAAAACAACAACAACAATATCAGTCTTGTTTTGTTGTAGAAATGATCAACAAGTAAAACCTGCAAGTATTTCAGATTGTGAACAACATTCTATTTTGTTGTAATGTCTTGGAATGGACACCCCTCACCTTTCCTCATCCTGAACTTAGCAACATGCAACAAGGAAGGTTCACTGCTGCACCTCAGTTAGTTAGGTGCTACTGTAAACTTGTGTGGCAATATTCAGTGCTATTGGGGGGCAGGGAGGAATTGAGTCCTTACTATTTCTGACATCCTTCTAATCTAATGAACATCAGGTGAACCACATTCCCCATGGTTTGCAGTGGCTAGCAGGAGAAATGTATATATGAAATCACTTTAATGGGGCACTGCAACCAGGTGAACAACATGGTTTATAGTGGTCTAAGCCACATATGATACAGGGCTATTCAAAGCCATGAGAACTATGTTACCCTGGTTTCTGGAAGCCCTGGTTCCTACCTTGTATGCTTGCAGAAATGTTTAGGGACTTCTGTAGTCCCTAAATTTAGAAATCAAATATTGCCCTGAAACACACTAACTGTATTACCCAGACTGTATTACCCAGAGTAGATCAATTGAAATAAGTGGACCTAAGCAAGTAGTGCCAATTAATTCCAAGAGGCCTGCTCTGAATAGGACTAGCATTGGATATAACCCTTAGATGGCAATCCTTTAAACATCCTGGGGTGATATTGTTGACTTCGGTGGGGCTTGTATTTGAGAAGACATGTATAGGATTGTAGTGTTAGAGATCTGATGGTGGAGCATTTTTCTTCTTCTTTCTGCTTTTACAATCAAGTATTTTGAAGTTGTAAGGGATGCGGGTGGTGCTGTGGGTTAAACCACAGAGCCTAGGACTTGCAAATCAGAAGGTCGGCAGTTCGAATCCCCGCGACGGAGTGAGCTCCCATTGCTCAGTCCCTGCTCCTGCCAACCTAACAGTTCAAAAGCATGTCAAAGTGCAAGTAGATAAATAGGTACCGCTCTGGCGGGAAGGTAAACAGCGTTTCCGTGCACTGCTCTGGTTCACCAGAAGTGGCTTAGTCATGCTGGCCACATGACCCAGAAGCTGTACGCTGGCTCCCTCGGCCAATAAAGCGAGATGAGCACTGCAACCCCAGAGTCGGCCACGACTGGACCTAATGGTCAGGGGTCCCTTTACCTATTTTGAAGTTGTGGGATAGGAAAGGGACAGCTTATATGCAGAAAAAACCATGCATGCATGGATAGTATTCATGGGAGATGTAAAGATGCTTGTCCTGGATCTTGGGCATAGAAAACCAAAGACAAAGCTCATTTTGCAATTGGATTTTTAAAAATGTGAAACAATCTTAAAAAATGATTAAATGCTATATTTAAGACAAACACACCTGCTTTTATTGCCCAGGAAACACAAAATGCCATCAACTTCAATAGTGCTGGCAATTGGAAGAAGAAAACTATTTTGTCCTAGCTTTCTGCAAAATAAGCAGAGAATAAATGCAATATTAACTTTTAGAGGTCACCCTGCCCCTCTTGCATTCATATTAAAAGTGGGAGACTGTCCATGGCTGCAGAACTGGGTGGAGAAAAGAAGGCTAAATTTGTGTTGTTGTTGTTGTTGCTATTTAAATCCACACACAGCTGCTTCCCTTATGACATGCTCTGAAATCACAGCTGCAAATCTTAGTTCTGTGGTACTAAGCTGAAGAGGCTCCAAAGGTACAAATCATTCTCAAAACCAGAAGATAAATCTTGCAGCCCTGATGAAAAACTACCGCCTTATTTCCCTGCTGGTAAATATGAAAATGGAACAGGCATTCCTAAATGGCTGTTTAGTGACTTTGTTGTGGTCAAAGAGGCTCTCCTGGAGCTGTAGTGTCACCTTCCAAAGGCAAGGGAAAGAATTTGGGTAATTATGACAACATTCCCTGTGGTCATCAAGAGAGATTAATGTTCTTTTGTCAAGTCCCTGACAGCTTCTCAGTTGCCTGGTGATAGGCCCCTTTATGTGTGTGTGCATAATAAATTCTCCATTGCCTCATTCCTGGTTAGCATCATTAAAATCCTGAGGGCCTACTTAAGTTAACACATTCCTGGTTCTTTTCTCATTCTTCTAATCTTCGCCCCATGCCTATGTGCACAGGCATGCCATGATTGGGGAAAGTGGATAGGTCAAGGTTTCTCTCCCTCTGTCATAATACGAGAACCTGGGGCCATTGAGTGAACTGGAAAGGTGGAAAAGTCATGGCAGGCAAAAAGAAGCACTGCTGCATGCAGCACATAGTTACAAACGGTAGCATAAACTCCTGCAAAATATGTTGATGGTCACCAACCTGAATGGTTTTAAAAGAATTCTATAATTACATAGAAGTTACGGCTATCAGCGGCTACTAGTCAGATGGCGATATTCTGCCTTACCTGTCTGACGCTTTGAATACCAGTTGCTGAGAATCCCTTGTGGGGAGATGGATATTGCACTCTGGCTCTGCTTGTGAACTTCCCACAAGCTTCTGGTAGGCCATTGTGAGAACTGGACGCTGGGTTTTTGGTATGATCAATCAGAGCATGGTTTTATAGGAATATTTGAAGACGGCTTGGAAAGTGAACAGGTTATCTCCCCCTAGCTCCAATCATTGGATCAGTAATATAACTCATTTTTGTTCTTCACTGCCACACATCTGAAAGGTATGCAGAAGTATAATCCAGCAAGTATTAGGCTCAATGAGACCACTGTCACCCAGGAAGAAAGGATCCTTCCTCCAGGTCCCCTTGGACTGTTCAGTCTCTTTGAGAGATTGGTTTTGGTAATCCTCTCTACACCATGCCAGTGCTTTATTCAATGCCCACTTTGTCTCTCTGTCATTCAGCCCTCCGATGAACCTGCCACCCGTGACATAGGGGAAAGCTCTTTGACAAATGAAGAACTTTTTTTTTTTACAGGTCTGCCAGGATTAGCAGATGTGGTGTTCCTAGCAGTAAAGAGGAATAGACAGTAGCTCTGGAGTGGTAAACAGGCAGAGGTATTCAGGCCAGGTGGCAGAAATCTCATACCAGGTATACCAGGAGACCTCCTAGAGACAACTTGGGGTGGCCCACAAGTCTATTAAAGGGAAGGAAGGAGAATCTATCCATGTCATGATGTTCTGTCCTTTCCAAGGGTGGACACAAAATTTTCACATACACACCACATGACTAAGGTACCAGATGTCTACCAGGTAGCAGATACCTACCCAATCATCCAGGGTTCCAAACGGCAAGGAGAACCTCCATGTATAGTGTTGGTCCTTCCAACTCATGGAGGCAGTTGGTGACAAGGGGGAAGTAGTGTAGTGCTCTCACTCTCACTTGCCTGTTAGTTGTAACTCCTGAAGAGGTTATGGAAACTAGGAATGTGGCCTTACACATAGTCTCAGGATCGCATTGCAAAACACAGAATGACTTGTGTGCGCGCATGTATGTAAATAAAACTGACTGCAAAGCATGTACATATATGCATTTTTTTTCTGTGTCTTTCCAGTGCTCTTGTCCAAATAGGCAGAAGCATCATATAGTGGAACAACAGTTTAGTTTACTAAAATAAGCTTTTATGCTGGTGATCATTGCTAAATTTACCTTGAGCAAATTTATTGATTGCACAGCACTCACTGATGCAAGGTTTTCCTGTATTTGCATTGTCTTTCCTAAATATACTAAAGCATCATATAGCTAAACAGCGGTCCAGTTTACCAACATTGACATTTATGCTATCCAACTCTTGCTAAAATTGCCCTGAGTCATCTGAACTAGCTGCTGATTAGAATCTCTTCAGTTCTCCCCCTTCACACTTCTCCCTCATTAAATGTGGTTCTATTTATCCTTGACCTTCTCTATTGCTCTTTTCAAGTGTCTTTTGTTGTTCAAGGTATGATCTATTGTGCAGATATGCAAATATCGTGCACTATACAATGTGTGAACTCATTTATAACAGACAGGCAGTATAGCCAAAAACATTAACCCTTATCACCTACACAATGATTGCTACTTACCGCCTTGTATAGCCAAATACACATTTTGATGCAGATTAAATATTTTGAGAACTTTACATACTCAGCTTCCATGTCCTAATATTCTTTTTTTCTTCCCTTGGGCCCATCAAAATCTCAGCCCTGTAGTCTCTTAATGGCACAACAGCAGATGTGAAATGTTTGTGGTAGACGCAGCCTCATATAGCTAGCATTTTTAGTCTAGTTAAATGCATGAGAAGGTTAAGACCACAGAGTAAGCTGTTGTTGCTAGACTTGACCAGGTCATGCCCCCTCATCTCCAGTGAGGAAAAGTTAGGAAAGTTCTTTGTTCGCCTTCTTTCAGCTGTTCCTTCTCTTTCCCCATGTGAACCCGATCAGAGAGGGCACCTGAGCTTGACCACTCCAAGTTCAGACGACATGTTCAGAATTTTTTGCCATTTTTTTGTAAACTAACCTTTTCTACCTGAGTTTTTCTTGCTGCTGAATGGGAAAATGCATGAATCTGGCATTTGATGAGTTTGTAAGTAAACTTCTTTTAGACTTACCAAACTACACTACTTTGCTACACTCAAAGCTGAAATAAAAGTGCGATTTCACACCATCTCCTAGGCAGTGGCGGAGCTTCATGGTCTGGCACTGGGGGCGGATAGCAGGAGGAAGCGTAGCTGGTGAGCATCCCGGGGGTATGGCACGCTGCCTGCAGGGGTGTGGCACCCAACGCGGGGGGATGGCACCCCACCGGGATCATGGTGCCGGAGGCGGTGTGCTCTCCTGCCTTCCTCTTCCTCCGCCAGTGTTCACAGGTGCTAGGAGTATCCTCTTACAATCTGATCATTTCCATGTTTACACAGAAGAAAATGGCATAATGTTGATTACCATTTCAGACTTACACTGAGTAGAAGCAGTCCACCCAATGGGGTGAAGCCACATGGCTTACTCCCTGGCAGTAGTCTTATTGGGTTAAAAGAGGGAGAGGTGGTTTTACAGTGTCATGGTAAATGCCTGAATGTGGGTATAGCATTGCACACATGTCAATGTGGATGCATTGACAACCAGTCAAAGATGCGGAGAAAGGGTTTTGTTATGCCTTACATTAATCTATTTGCATCAGTAGTTTGGGGCAGGGGGAACAAGCACAAATCACACAGTGACGCAATATTCTTCCACAGGAACATTTTCTTCTGAGGCTGACTTTTTTTAAAAAAAACTTTTCAGTCATAAAATATTTTAAATTTGTTTGTTTTCCAGATTTTTTTAACAGGTTGACATTGATTCTTTGTTTTGCTTCCAAATTGAATTTGATTTTGAAATGCCGAAATTTCCCAGGAGATGTCAAGTTAATTTTCAGAGCAGCTGGCCATCATGTGTGTAGAATACGTAGCTGAAACAGAATAATAGGAATGCCATAAAGAAACTGATAACAGATGATGGCTCCTTTTCATACTTTGTTCTTTATCCTCTCGTTGGAAAATCAGCCTACAAAACAGATCTAGAAGGGGCATTTTTCCATAGAACCCAACTATTTTATGAAATCCACATGCCTATACTTTCAAAAACATCCTATAAAAATTGATTTTCAAGGCAAGATGCCTTCTAAATGGCAGTGCATGCAAAAATCCTGGAAACCAATGACCCTTTGACCTTCTCTGTCAAATGCACTTATTTGAGTAAATTAATCATCAGACTGTCTCAGCTTGATGACTCATTAAGCTTACCACAGTGAAGAAGCAATTTACTTTGATATTCTACAATCCACATTATTTATTCACGGTCTCATAATAGGGAGAATAGGAATAGGAAGAAACATGGAATGAAGTCGAATGCAGGTGCTGTTTTGTGATAAAAATAGAGAAGTGTCTTACCTAACTAATTAAACCTAATAAGGACAAAAAACACTGCCTTTAGGGTGCCTAGAACTGTACAAATTCAATTTTCTTGGATGCAGAATTGATTGGAAATTGCTGGGTAACAGGACTGAGGAAGTTTGATATGTAACCTTTGGTGAAAAGCATAAGATGAAAAAATATATATATTGAGTCCTACTTGAATTAGGGCAAAGATCCACAAAATCCAGCATTCTGTTCTTAAACTGGTCACTTACCTGATCCCGAGGTGGTTGTGGTCCATCGGTTCCTCCTGGGGTGGGGGCGGCAAAATGTTCCTCATAATGGGCTTACTATGCCCATTGGGGGCTTACCTGACCCCTAAGATTTCATTCAAGTTGGTGTCCCTGAGCACTTTAGAACCTGTATGATTACACCTGAAGCTATAACTTTCTACAGGAGTCCAACACTGTGTGAACAGCTCAAATTCTAACATGCCTGGTATATTTGCTTTCAATATGTAGTTTGCTATACCCAGCTTTTCCCGGCATTCAAGTTGTACAGCACTGGTAGCGGCCTCGGTATTTTCAGTTGTGGATATCTGCTTATTTTCCGGTACCTGGATATTTTCTACCTCTTTTGAGACAGACGCATTGGGTGCTGCTTGCACAATGTCTGATGAAGTAGTATCTTCAGTATGTGTGTGGGCTTCACCAGCTGTCTTCTGCTTTTTGAAGTAGTTGTTGATATCCAGAGCAAAACAGAGAGAAACAGCTCTGCTTCTTTGCTTTCTTTCCTTAGCAACCTTATATAGAAAACCCTTGTGCCATCCTGTCAACCGTCAACCAATCAAAAGAGTGGCACTAAGTTATCTTTTTCCACAAGAAAAGGGTGTTTGCCACTCATTTCCTGAGAGCCTTGTCAGTGCTATTGGTGCCTGTTCTTGGCTACTAACCCCGACCTGCCTCACAAAAGGCAGGGCTGGATCCAGCCACATCATCAAGCTCCTCACCTGCTCACAAAAGGCACCCCAACTCCTTTGTTCATATTATACTTGTATTTCTGCAAATCTTGTAGCACTTGCAGAAGCAGCATCATTAGATCAGAACAAGCAGCATCCACCTGAGCTACCTGCTGGCTCAGGAAGATTCTGCTACCCTACATGATCTTCTTAATTTAGTTCAGATTCTGAACTGTCAGTTGTCCAATCCAGACATGATTGCACATATTCCGCCCATCTCTATATTTTTATTAACTGCACGTGTGAACTTGAAGTTTCACACAGATGCAGAGCAAAAACTTTGCTCAGGTCAGGCCACCCTGACCAAGCCTTCAAATAACAACAAAAAAATTTCTTATTTTCTTGGGCATTTTAATTGTATGATTTATCTCCCATGCCTGGTTTCTGCTGTCCTGGTTTCTGCAGCAGCTGGTTTTACTGCTGTTGTTACTTTATTATGGTTTCCATTACAGTGGCTGTATCATTGCATAAGCTGTTGTGGGAAGAGTTTTGGAGAAATCAATCAATCGATCGATCAATCAATCAATCAATCAATCAGACCAGTGTTTATTTTTCTTTAAAAATGTTTAGGGGTACTCTCATTTTCCTACTCATATTGAAATTCTGCCCCTCAATGAGGCCAAATTAAGATTCACAAAATGTTTAGGGGTATGCGTACCCCTGCGTACCTCCAGAAAAAAAGCATTGAATAAGACTGTAACTTGTAGAACGTGGTGGGAGGATGTGCCTCCCCCATACCTTTATTTTTAAAGGACCTTTAACATCTTCAAAATGGCCTTTATGTAGGGTTGCAAACCTTTGCACCATTCCCTAGACAGCCATATGTTTTGCTCTGTGAAGGCTGGTGCCCATTGGTCATAGTGCAGGAAGAACAACAGGAGCCAGATCCTGTTGTAGAGCTGACTAGCTTCATCGCCATCCTCCTCGTAACTAAACTTTGCAAAGATTGCCCCCTAGACTCATTATAAGTAAGGAAGTAGGCAGGTAGGGGCAGACTGAGGTTGCCTGAGCAGTGCTCAACTTGCCCTCATTGACCTGGACTCCCCTAGATTTTGTTCCCTGTTTTGTTCCCTGTCCCTAAAAGACAAAACCTTTATCGGTTGATTTCTGAATCTCAGAAATATGGAGCACAGAGGCCAATCGGGCCATTTTGTTTTCTGTCAGGTTTTACTTTCTTTCCACTATTTGGCCACCCTAGCCTGGAATAAATCATGCATTGGCAGCAGAAAGCAAACACATCTTGCGGAAGTTGTCTGCACAGCAAGGAGTAATGACAAAATTATCTAGAAGCCTCATACAAAGAGGTCTTACCACTTGCTACATGATGGCTGAAAAGAAAATCACCTAATGTCTCCTTGAGACCATGGCGCTCTTTCACCGGTGAATTATTTGACAAATACTAATTAAGGTAAAGTACATTTTTGTTTACAGTGAAACCAAATAAATGTGTATGCCTTACGTCCTTTACAGACAATGCATTCTTCATTTTCTTTCAAAGTGCTGATTCTTTTTATCCTCTCGACGCAGCTGGCTTGCCTGAAAGAAAAGCCTGTAAACAATTCCTACTTTTCAGCATCCACATTTTTATTTTTATTTTGCACTGGAGGGAAATGTGTACATTGGGTTTACATAGGGAGCAGTGCTTCCCCCCCCCTTTCTAGAGATTTTTTTTTAAAAAAAATTGTTGTGAGGAAAACTGCACAAACATTTATATATGGAAGTGGCAAAGTGTCATTTGAAAAACAAACAAAAATGACATTTTACAGTGCTTATAAATGCTTTTTTAAAATGTGAACCATAACGTATATATTACATGAAAAACTAAAGGTACAAAACACAAAATGAAATCCATGGGTTGTTATTTTATGCATCCCTTTAGAGGTGAATGCACCAGCCACTTTTGCCTCTGACTGTGCCCATCCCTGGTATGTGGCCCTTAGAAAGTCACCCAGAAGGAAATGTGGCCCTCAGATTAAGAAAGTTCCCCATCTCTCCTTTAGAGATTTTCATTTAAAGCAAGGGGCACTGTGAAGATTAACATGATCATGTCCCAATCCCTCCCCTAGCATAGTATCTGTCCTGTTGTGATAACTGTGACTGTTAGTGGTTCTAGTTAAATATTAAGACTTAACTTTCTAATTTTTTCTAGACATGGGCTATGCCATCTTATCAGGGGCCTTGCATATTAACCATCTGCTTTCAACACCATTTGAAAGAATGTTTCAACCCCAGTCTCTTTCATCTGTATAGAAGCAGCTTCCATCAGTGCAGACTCCCCCATGGCCAGTAATACATAGAGGTTTGAACAAGTGATTCACAAGGGGAGAGTGGTAAGATACAGGCGTTTGCCTGCAGTCTTCCAATAATTCCTTCCTTCCTTCCTTCCTTCCTTCCTTCCTTCCTTCCTTCCTTCCTTCCTTCCTTCCTTCCTTCCTTCCTTCCTTCTCTCTCTCTCTCTCTCTCTCTCTCTCTCTCTCTCTCTCTCTCTCTCTCTCTCTCACACTTTCTAATTGTCAAGCCCCCGAAGTAGCATTCAGTGAAACTACATCAAACAATATTATGATGGTAATAAAAATGATATAAAAATTGAGCAGGAGTAGCTTGAAACATAAAAAAGAGCCATATAGCATACTTTACTGTTTAGAGACACGTTATTCCAAACCAAAGAACTCCCTAAACAAGGGATTCTTCCTCAGCATCCATCCAGGAAACAAAATGAGAAGTGGGAGGTGAGTCTCCAAGTAGAAGGAGCTCCAAAATCTGTGTGGAACAACTGATAAATCTATTCACAGTTCTTGATGGTGATGGCCCATTTATGGAATTCTCTCCCAGGTAATATTTGGCTGGGACCCACATTAGATGTCTTTCATTGTCACCTTTTTGTATGAAGCGTTGGACCCTAGAAGGAGTGCTGCTGAGAGTTATGGTGCTTTATATCTCTTTATTTTGTTACAAAACTACAGAGAAAAAATTTCATTGTGATATATAGCATAATACATAATCAGAGTATAAAAGTTGGGAAGTAAAGACTATGTTAATATTTGTTCTTACATATCAACCCAAAATACTTAGCCGTAGTTGACCATAAATGACTGGAGTACGGCAGGCACTTGCAATAAAGGTGTACTATGTATCTCGAAACTTGACTGACACGGTACATTTCTTCACACTTTTAAGTTTGTGCATTAACTTATCTGTCAGTGCAAGTTTCCAAACCTGCTATAAATATTTGTTGCTGCTGAGTTATGGTAACGGCCATAATTGTGTGATTTTAAGTCTTAAAATTGTACTAGCTGTTTTATGTAATTTTATATTGCAAACCACCTTAGGTCCTTGTTCAGAAGAAGGGCAGGATATAGATCTAGATATACAGTAGATATAGATATGTATATGTATAAATAAATAAATAAATATAAATAAATGATATGCTGTTGTCATTGCTAATGGTCAACCCCACCCCTTGTAAATGGTGAACTCTGTCACAGGAACATGAGGTCATTTACCTCATTATTTGGGGTGCACACAGCACCAATGCACACCCCTAATACTTGGGTTTTGAAACATCCTTGGACTGGGCAGATATATGAGAGGCAGCTGCAGGACAGCTGCCTTCCTTCCTTGCCCTAGGGAACTGAGTGCCTCATCCATGGCCCTCCAAGTGCTGTTGGCCTGCAGTTCCCATCAGCCCCAGTCAGCATGGCCAATGGTCAGTGATTATGAGAGTTGTGGTCCAGGTTAGCAGCCACCCCTGCCCAGGGGGGAGAGCTTCCTCCTTACTTGCAGGAGCTGCAGTTTAGAGGACTGGTAGCTCTGCTCTTCTTAATGAAATTGTGGGCTTGGTTAAATTTAAACAGGCACTATGTCCCCCCCCCCCCCAACTCAGGGACATCTACATTAGAAAGCGCTATAAGTAACTGGCAACAGTGCAAAAGGGAGGGCTCTTGGAAGCAGCACTTGAGCTGAAGTCTGCCAAATGCAATAATGGAAGGCTGCCTTTTCTTTACCCACGTTACTGTCCATTAAATGCCTTCTGGCACTTCATGTCAGTCTAGCATACTTAATTTGTTACACTGGCCAAGCATTAGTAAAGTCAGTGTTTTCTTTCTCAATTTGCCAGACGCCACTTAAGTCACTTCAGTATTAAATCATTTCTTACAAGTTTATCTCGGAATATGGCTGTTTCAACAGCCAGTGGGCAGTCAAGTGCCTTTTTGCCGAAACATCTGGATAAAGGGGCACGCACAAGCTTGTTATTTATTATAGAAACTTAGAGAAGTTTTATGAGTCTTCGAGGGAGAAGAGAATATCCAGTATATCATTAGACTTGAGGAAAAAGTTGTGCTCTGCACTGAATAAAATAAATCTGAAATTAAAATAAGCCGAGAACTGCAGCCAGCACTGTGGCTCCATCCATTTATCAACGGTGTGACTTTTCATTATTACAAACCCCCTCTTTGCATGTTGACATTTTCTGTGGAGATTTGGAACAAATCCATCTAAGACAAGTAAAGTTCCGTAGGGAGGGATACATCTCATTTCCCATTGGTCATGTCACACCCATCATGGTGAGTTACATCGTGCCTCAGCTTATTGTGATTAATGAGTATTCACCTGAGGTGAGGCATATCCTCCTGAAAAATAGTCTGAGGGAGGTGGTGAACCCTCACCCTGCTTGTGGTCTCCCTGTAAGGGAGTGTGTGTGTGTCAGGAGCGAGCCAGCAGTAAATCACACTGGGTAAGTTGGAGTGAACTCGCATTAGCAAAACCATGATCGAGACAGGAGTATTTTGAGGATAAAGTCACTCAACTTCAGAGTGACTTTGACTCCACACTTGTTGCAACTCCAGTTGCTATTGAGGATGTTTTCTGGGATCAGTTCCACCTTATGCGATTATATAAGCAATTATATAGGCGAACTCTGGCCCTCCAGATGTTCCAGCAGGAACAATGGCCATGGATGATGGGAATTGTAGTCCCAAACATCTGGAGGGCCGGAGTTCACCTATGTCTGATATAAGCTGATGCTGATAAAGAGCTGGAAGCAATGTGCCTGACCACATTACCCCCTCGAGCCCTGTCCTTCCTGGCCAATTAAATTCAGCAGAGAGGGCTGACTGGTTGGGTCCAAGGTGTGCTTAAACTTCATTGTGTGAAGGGATGGTCCCTGCTGCTTTGAAAATGTCAGTGGTACAAACACTTCTAAAGAAGCTGGCTCTTGAACCTTTGGATTGGAGCAACCATTGGCCAGTTTCAAATACCCTGTGTTTGGGGCAGGTGGTGGGACAGCTGCAAGCATTCTTGGAGGACACAGATTATCTAGATCCATTCCAATCTGGGTTTGCGCCTGGCCACAGAACCAGCTGCCACTAGCTAAGAGGTGGCAATTCTAATGGTCTGGAAGAGAAGCAATAGGTTGGGTTGGTAGAAACAGCTTAAGGCTGCAATACAACAACATTTTATTTCTTATACTCCTGTCCATCTGACTGGGTTGACCCAGCCACTCTTGGCAACTTCCAGCAAAAATACAGAAGGAAAGGAAGAAAAAGAAACATTAAAAAATGTCTAAAAATGTGGCCTGTGATCCTATGCTAATGCAAATGTAACAATTTCAATAACGTAAACCCTTCATAGAATAGGGCAGTAAGTGTTGTGGGATCCAAATCCTGAGGCAGTCTAATTTTTCCATCTTTGTAGAATACTAAATGTGTTGCCTGGGCAAAACATTATGACTGGTGGAGTAATTCATCGGCTCATAGAATTGTAGAGTTGGAAGGGACCACACCAGTCATCTAGTCCAACCCCCTGCAATGCAGGAATCTTTTGCTTAACATGGGGCTCAAACACACTACCCTAAGATCAAGAGTCTCATGCTCTACCACCTGAGCTATGCATGGTTATATGGCGTGTGTAATGGGTGTGTCAGACCTTTTGCATGAAATGTGTTTTGGCCTTGCTTAGTACAGTGCTACTGTTTGGAAGGTAGATACATGCCAATTATTGAATGCAAAGATCCAACGGTATCTGTCTGACACTGTCCACTTGGTAGCAGCTGTGGTTAAAAACAGACTTCAGTACTGAAAACAAAGTATCTACATACTTAGATTCACAACATTAGTGCACATTCTAGAAACGGCTAATTTATTTGATACATGCAAGCTGAATACCCTCCAAAAGAACAGCCAGGATAATTATCCGAAGGTGCTGTTTGCATGCATCCATTGCAAAGCTCTGGAGGCAGAAGGAAGTAAAGTAGCTAGAGGCATTCTGCTTGCTTAACTGACCAGCTCCCTTTGGATAAAATGGCTGAAGTAGGCAGTTAACAAGTCTGCCAATTCTGGGGGGAAAAAACCCCAAACCCCCCAAAGCAGACATTTATTATTACTTTCTCATGTAGCTTTGGGCAACACTGGGAAAAATCCCAGATATATAGCTTGAGTTGTGCTTTACTCTTCTTTTTAAGAAGAAAACACTTTGAAGATAACTGCGTAGGAACTGTTAGTCGAAAACTTGAGAATTCACAGCTATTGGCCAGAGGGCATATTGTAAGCCTAGAAAGACCCGTGGAGTCTTCTTCAGAAATCTGGCAGACTAGATGCACACATGCATCACATTATTCCAGCTCTGCTTCAAATAGTCCTAAGCGATCCTTTTCTTTAACAGTCTACGTCTTGGAAGCAGGACAGATTTGCGATGAAACTCCCCAGAAACGTCTGTGTTGTCTCTTCAAATGGCAAGGAAGTAGCAGCTGCTATTTGAGGAAATCATTATCCTTTGGCTCATCTCTCCTCCTCTCCCCACCCCACCCCTTCTTTCTTCTTGGTCTCTCGACTGCCATCCAAGACAAATCTGTGATTATCAAAGGGAAGGGACATCACTGACAGTGGTTAGTTTTATCTTATCTCTGAGGAGTTCCCTCTCATAGATACAGGTCTCCTGTTTCGCATAGAATGATATCTTGAAATAAAAAAATTAAATAAAGATGTTGTGTTTACTTGATTGTTGATCCTATACATTCAGTGAGTACTGGATTATGATGCGATTTTTACTTTTGTACAGTAGGATATTATTTATTTATACCCCACCCATCAGATAGTTGTTTATTTCCTTGACATCTAATGGGAGGGTGTTCCACAGGGCAGGCGCCACTACCGAGAAGGCCGTCTGCTGGTTCCCTGTAGCTTTACTTCTCACAGTGAGGGAACCGCCAGAAGGCCCTCAGCGCTGGACTTCAGTGTCCGGGCTGAACGATGGGGGTGGAAACTCCACTTCAGGTATACTGGGCCGAGGCTGTTTAGGGCTTTAAAGGTCAGCACCAACACTTTGAATTGTGCTCGGAAACGTATTGGGAGCCAATGCACCTGGTCCTTCAAGGGCACAGTTATCCCATTCAGGACTAGGGTGTCCTCCACACCTGCCCACCCCCTGTCCCCCCAAAACAGTACTTCTGTCTTGTCAAGATTCAACCTCAATCTGTTAGTCACCATCCATCCTCCAACCGGAGCATAGGTTTTTTTACACAGATACACCCCTCTCTCTCCTCCATCCAGGCAGGCATTCTCAGAGTTCAAGGACATCCTCCAGCCAGGTCAAAAATACTCAAGCAGGATTCAAATCAGGGCTAATGGGAGTTTGCAGCCTGGATAAGGTTCTGAGGGCCAGACAAAGACACCTAAAGGGCCACATTTGGTCCTGTGGCCTGAGGTTCCCCATCCTGGATATAACTGGTGTATTGAGGCCTTCAGGGATCCAGCAAGCATTTATTACAAATCCATGTGCCAAAACCAACATAATAACATATTCACAAAAATTATGGACCTACGAAGATATATCAAGCTACTGTATACAAAGGCAGAGCCCTGGTCCATTTCTTCTACCCCAGCTTGACAGTACTGCAACCGTCACAAGCAGAGATGGAAGAAGAATGAGGACCCCAACATGCTCCTAAGACACTTTTTAATGGACAGCCCAATAACTCAAGCACTGATGATGAGAGACAGGGTGGTGACATTTCTCAAACGTTTCCCCCAGGGAAGGTTTCTTGACTCTCTTGTGAGATTCATATTAAACCAGTTGTTTGAAATGTTTGTTTTCTGGTATGTGGTTAAACAGAAGTTTCACCAGAAGATGGTGTATTTAATAGAAGGCTTCCACAGGGAGTATGTTGGGGAAATGTCACCTGGTAGTAACTTTCTCCCCTTCAAAAATGGTTCTGCAAATTTATCTAACATAAACACAGAAGATCACAGAAGTGTAGGGAGGAATGACAACATGCATATCTACTTGAGGGAAAGTCCGGGCATTCTCAGTGCAGCTCACAAATAAATGTACATGGTTTTCAGTCATTTGTGTGTGAATACCATTACTGACCAAATCTACTAATAGGTTACTATTATGATTGGTGTCCTAATTTCCTCCAACATTTGTAACAAATATTTCTAATTAGAGCTGTCCACATATGGCTTCCCCAAAATGTCCAATCTATTTCGAGCCAAGAAATTGCAATGACAATTTCACCAAATTTCTCCAACAGTTTTTTTGGGGGGATATGACTCACCATTAGCTGTTACAATAACACAGCTCCTTCCTTCCATCTTGCTCTGCTGTTGCAAGGGGAAACAGAGAATATTTGATGAAAATTTTGCAAAGTGGTTTTTTGGGGGGAAGCAGGGGAGGCAGGGTAAGAACTTTTTCTCTCTCGGAACAAAATATGTTGGCTCTCTCTAACTAATTTCGCTTGTTAAGGAGGCAGAATCAAAGAATCCCTATTTAGGATTTGCCCCAAGTTGCTTCAAAACTTTCACATGATTAAAAGGAGAAAGTTATTGAATCTTTCCTGTTGCCAGGGAAACTGCCTCCTTGATATTTACCTTGTGAAAGCATCTTCCTCTCTTTGTATTTGAGCAATAGATGTCATAGGATCAGGCCATGATGGTGGAAAGGTTGTATTTATCACCAGAATTGTTTGGGCTTATGGGATTAAAGGGCTCCGGCTGAGAGAAGGCTTGTTGGTGTGAAGGTGTTTTAGCTTTTATTGACGTCAGTGGCAAGCTGCTGATCTTAGCATTCATGCCATTGTTTAATTCTAATTATTCCTTTAAACTTTCTCTGAAGTTTTTATGGCCTCTTTTCAGTTGCAACGACACCTTACATTTGAACATTACTGTTTGATATCAGCCAACCTGAAAGAAGTTATGGCCATTGCATGGATATTTTATCACGCCTGTCAACCTGACTTGGAAATACATTAGGATTTCAGTTCTGGGTAAACTGTAAAGTCCACCTTGAAATCACCTCTGATCCCCTTCACCTGAAAGCCTATCATTTATTTCTGACCCAACACATCAACCTCTCTAGTCATAGTAAGATACATTTGATTTAGTGACTCACACGAGAGCAAATTTAATAATGCTATCTGACATGACACTAGTCATTCACCTATTTCATCTTCAACTTGGTCACCCCTCCTGCTGTAATTCTGGTCTGACTAAGATTGTTACTGTCTAGTGATGGATTCCAAAATACAGTGCTTTTTAAAAAACAACAACACACTGTTCTACTATGTTCAGAACTGAATGGGAAGGGAGGGGAGAGAACATATTTTCTATGACATTTTCCAGCTAAACATCCTCATAGCCTTCTGGAGGAATAATTTGATTCCCACTTTGTGTAAACATTAAGACATAGAAAATCTTTTGGAACTGTCCTTGGAAAAAACGAATTGACTTTTATTGAAGAACATAATAACAAAGGGAGAACCTTCTGGACCAGGCCAGTGGTCCATCTAAACCAGCATCCTGTTCTCACACAGATGCCTGTGGGAAACCTGCAAACAGGATTTGAGGACAAGAGCACCCTCCCCCTCCTGTGGGTCTTCAGCAAGTATTGTTCCTTCCAACTATGGAGGTAGAGCATAGTCATCATGACTAGTGGCCATCAATAGCCCTCTCCTCCATGAGTTTGGTAGTGTAGATGATTTCCATTCTTCTTTTCCTTCACATGTGGATCATGGCAAAGGGCAGTTCTACCCTATAACTCCTACTTCTTTAATAGGTACAAATCAGAGTGTTTTTGAACATTCTTACTGCAAAATCCTATACATGTCTATTCAGAAATAAGTCTCGCTATGATCAGTGGGATCCCAGGTAAGTGTGTCTATCCATAAGATTGCAACCTTAGACACTTTTTGTTTTCTTTGAAAAGAGACTTCTGCTGCTGCCACTAGAAAGAGCTTTGAGTTAAGGGCAAGCTGAAAATCAATATTTTTCTTCTCTCTTCTGGGATGGCATTTCTCTGTCTTAAATCTTTAAATCTCTCAGGTGGAAGGTTACCAAACTTTTATTGGTTATGAAGGTGTAAATTATTAGTGAGGTCTGCGTGACTTTTGCTTCCTTCCCCCTGTTGTCCTTATTCTCTCTTTTTTTTTTTGATGGGTGTATTTTATGTGTGTGTATCCAACATGCTTGTTTACTCAAAGGTAAGTTTCACCATAAGTGGAGCTACTCCTGAGTAAGAGTGAATAGGACCGCAACCCAAGTCAAGCATGCACACCCCAGTTCTGGAATAAACTTATTAGAGCTTTCAGAGTATGATGTTCTTTTCTTTAGCAGTGAGGAACCTGAATAGAATGGAAGGTAGGCAGGAGAAGTGGAACTTTCCCTCCTTGCAATGGTCTTGACAAAAACACCTCTCTGAAGCTGCTTAATAATAATAATAATAATAATAATAATAATAATAATAATAATAATAATTTATTATTTATACCCCTCCCATCTGGTTGGGCTTCCCCAGCCACTCTGGGCAGCTTTCAACAAAATATTAAAATACAGTAATGCATCAAACATTAAAAGCTTCCCTTTTAACAGGGCTGCCTTCAGATGTCTTCTAAAAGTCTGGTAGTTGTTGTTCTCTTTGATATCTAGTGGGAGGGTGTTCCACAGGGTGGGTGCCACTACTGAGAAGGCCCTCTGCCTGGTTCCCTGTAACTTACATTGCAAAGGAAGCCTCCTTTGGTACCAATGGAGGTTTTCATTGAAACGCAAAACAGCACAAAAAAGAGAGTTCAACCTCCTTGGCCAACCTACATGCCCACAGTCCTGAACAGAGATGGCATCAAGGGTCAGCACAGTTAGTAACCTGCTGAGGGTCCACACTTTATCAAGATGCCCACTGAGAAAAGACCTGCACCATTGTGACCTGCTGCTTGCTGTGGCCCAGTGGATGTGAGCAAGAAAAGAGCTAGCTATGCCAGAGAATTCTGGTGAAAACAGAAGCAGAAAGTGCCCATGTCCTAACTTGGAAATCAGTCCAGTGAATGAATACTAATCAGTATTCTCTTGGCACGCTTTAGAATCCTAAACAATCAGACATTGTGTTGGGCTCTAAACTAGATAAATATGAAAATGGTGGAGGACATGGGGATTGGAAGCACCTATCTCTCTCTCTCTCTCTCTCTCTCTCTCTCTCTCTCTCTCTCTCTCTCTCTCTCTTATGTTTGTCTTATGTGTTTGCACATGTAAGGAGAGGAAATGTGCAAATAGGGCCTTTGTCTCTGTGATATGCAAAAACCCAATTCTGTTCTTTCCCTTGGACTCCCTGGGTATTCTCACAGTCCTCATGGATTGTAGCATTTTCATAGCATGGGATGCCGGCCATGCTGAAACCCACAGAATGTTTGAATGATGGATGTCATATAGAATGGAAGTAGGCAGCCATCTTGAGGTTGAGGATCACATGCCAATGGCAGGTGGTGCAATAGGTTTGACTCTTATTGTTGCCCAGGAAGCTACAGTTCAGTTATGCAAAAGTCAGAGGGTTCTACGCGTACACCTCAACACCCAGGCAAACTATGAGGCTTTGATACAGTTAAAGGACGTGTTCCAGCTGAGCAAAAGAACTGGATGGTATGGGTTTATGTGTGTGTGTGGACAGGCTGTGGCCTGGGGAGAAGCTGAAGGGTTATATCTGGTCCATGGGCCTGAGATTCTCCACCCCTGGTATAAAACTCAAAATGTATCATAAAACAGCAAAGGGTTATATTTTGTGAATAACTGGCACAGCTGCCATGTTGCTGATCTCACCGATTTTTCTTATCTAGGCTGATGAATAAGAAGTTTTTTAACTTATCAATTATTTACACAGTGCCATCTCTCTGCACTTCACAGAGTGGTGAAAGAGACAGTTACTTCAGCCAAGAACTTGCAGCCTAAAATTAGATAAGGAGTGGGTGGCAATAAGAGTCAAAAGTTTTCGATGCAAGTCAGTGTCTGAATGCAATTGCACATCTCCTTTTGGAGTGAGGTTTGTGTGGGCAGTAAGGAGAAAGAGAAGTGCCGGAAGAACTTCAGGGAATAAGCGGGTTCTGAGGACATGCCTGAAACATGAGGGAAAGGTGGCACTGTTTCATTGGCCCTCCTGGCTTGTGGTACCAAGAGGGCCGGAGTTAAGCTGTAGTTTCACTTTTCATTTCAGGAATTCTGAGTAGCCAGTAGGCTGCAGAGTTGTTCATTTTTTTTAATGTGGGCTTCTTGTTTGTAAAATCCCAGATGGTTATCTGGATGTCTCTTTGTAATAGAGTACAGTGGTACCTCGGGTTAAGTACTTAATTCGTTCCGGAGGTCTGTACTTAACCTGAAACTGTTCTTAACCTGAAGCACCACTTTAGCTAATGGGGCCTCTTGCTGCCGCTGCACCGCCAGAGCACGATTTCTGTTCTCATCCTGAAGCAAAGTTCTTAACCTGAAGCACTATTTCTGGGTTAGCGGAGTCTGTAACCTGAAGCGTATGTAACCTGAAGCGTATGTAACCTGAGGTACCACTGTACATAAGAAGTCCAAATGTTCTAGATTAGAAGCTCTAGTTTCAATTATTAATGATGTTGAGAGGAATTAATGGCTGAGTCAATTCTTGAAGGTCTAAACTAGGACTTATTGCTAGGCTTTGCAGAGAAGAAGCTTGAAGTGACCAAGGAAATGACCAAGGAAATGACCAAGGAAATGAGCAAGGAGCATATCAGAGAAGGCAAATTTAACTCCTCTTTTTCTAGGGTCAATGGAGAAGCCCTTTGTTTAGCCTACTCTCTCCCTCACCCCCAACCAAGTTGTATCCAGTAATGATGACCCAGGTGTTTCATTCCTTCTGTACTAGCTTGAGACAATGTATTCAACAATTCATCTCAGGAAGCCCTGTCCCAGAAATAAATGTTTCATGTCCTATCTCAACTGCCATTCAAATGAAATGTATAAAATGTGGATCATACCCTCAGGATTTTCTTCTTATCATAGGGGGCTGTTTTAAATTAAATGAAATGTGTGAGATTTGGACACAAAGTGGCAGGCTGCTTTTGTAGGCTGTTGCTCAAATAAAAATAAAAATGTTTGAAGTGATTTTAATGTGCCACTGTCTTGACTAAATCCCTGCACACTCATTCTTATTTCTAATCTTTGTATCATTCATTCGTTTCTTTACTTTTAATTAGCTAGATATCTCTATTTTGTGGTTGCTCACTTTAAAAAGACATAAATCATTCCCACCCGTCCTCATCCCAAGTCACATCAAAAGGCAAAATTAAAACAACTCTGGAGGGATACAGAAGTTATGTAAGAGAGGCAATGCCTGAGAAATGATCAATAATCTATGTATAATATTTTCAGAGCAAAAGCACTGGAAAAGCACTTTTTGCTCCTTTTAGAATTATTTAGCCTAATATTTTTGTTCAGGTTGATTTTACATAATCAGTTTCTGATTATGTTCTGTTTTCTTCTGAGGTTGTATAGGGGGGAAGAAGAGATATAAAAGAGAAGGGATAAAGAAGGGGACCAAGTAGTAGAAAGGGGGAGGGAAGTGAAGGAAGGGAAGGAAAGGGAGATTTGAATGTCTGAATGTGTGTGTGTGTGTGTGTGTGTGTGTGTGTGTGTGTGTGTGTGTTAGATGGAAGGATGGATGGATGGATAAGTATGGGGGAGTGTGGGCAGATGAGAGAGAATGGGATGTGTGGTTGTGTGTGTAAAATATTTGGCCTTTTTCCTGAGCCATATTTGGCCTTTTTCCTGAGCACTTTTGGCATGTGGCCCCCAGAATGCAAGTCAGGAGGGAATGTGGCCCTTGCCCTACAAAAGTGTCCTTCTGTTCCCATCCATCACCTCCAATTTCCATTCTGAATCTTCTGCCATTTTGTCCCAAGCTGTTATAATAAAGAACAAGGCCATGACCTAAAACAAAAACTCAGCCTAAATCCCAGAAATTCTGGGTTTCTCACTTTGCCCACCTACCACAACCATCAGCTGAGAGGGTTACCCATACTAGATTCCAGAGTTAGCTCCTTGCAGTTTTCAGTTGGAGTGGTTAAAAAAAGCTGCAGCCCACATTCAGGTCAACTTCTGTTGTAGACAGGTTCGAATAATGGCCATATTTCATTCCCAGCATGAAGCAGGTGCAGCAGGTTTCCTTCCATACTGCTTGGATTACGTTCCAGGAGTCCACATAGCTGCTCCTGCCTATGTTAACATATGCACAGAGCCAGACTGCACATTATGTGAGCTCTGCAGCTGGGCCTTTGTATGATGGTGCTCTCTTTCTTCATATAAATCACTAGTATATGCAATGTGTGTGTGTGTGCAAGTATAGGTTGCATTCAGTGCTACGTAAACAGTTGCACTTGCACACTTCTTGTGTGACCCTAAAAGCTGTTCTAGGGTTTCCCCTGACACACACACCCCGAACAGATTTTGAGGGTGCACAGGGTGGGCTGCAAGGGAGAGGAGAGGGAAGTTCTGTTTGTGCAAGTGGGTGCCTGTTGTGGCAGCAGAAAGATAGTGGTGGATACAACCCACAGATTGGAACTTTAATGCAACCAGTTCTACACACACAAACACACACACACACACCTGCATGCAATTTGCACTGAAGCCAACAGGAGTGACTATTAGGTCTTATGGATACCATTGACTAGAAATGCAATAATCCTGAGAGTTCTCAGAACTTGCACTGTCTGAAAGAAAAATCCAGAGAGGTTTCCAAATTTCATTCTTGTCTCCAGTACACTGGCGGAGGAAGGGGTGTGCAGTGGGTGTGGCCCACCCCGGGTATCATCCCGGGGAGGGGGTGACATCGTCATGCCGCCCCCCTGGGACACTTGCCATGGGCAGCCCTGCCCCTGCTCCGCCTCTGCTCCAGTAGGCAAAGTTCTAATAAATGACACTTTACCATGTCATTTCACATTTTTCTGGTTTTGTGCCACATCTTTTTGATGCATTAGATAGGCCGGCTGAAACTTAAAGGGTGGCTGAATATTTTAATAGCAGCATCACAGCAGCATATGCCAACCATGGCTAGGAGACTGTCCTTTGAATTTTGAGTTCACACAAATGCACCAGTCCTTCATGTACAGGGGATTTTCTCTCTTTTGAATAAGAAGGAACAGTTTGGGGAAAGCTCCTGCATACAAGATGCTTCCCTTCTCTTAGAAGAGAACAAGAAGGCCTAAACACAAAGGATTTTGCAGACCTTTTGAAATAATACTGAAATGGAACACCAGGCTATGGTTCTGAAACAGATAACCCATACATCTACAGCTTCCATACTAAGGATGTACAAAATATACCCCTTTTCCAGGGAGTTTTTTGCTTTTGCTTCCTCAACTTCTCATATAGCCTGTGGGATGTCTTTGATAAACTTGCTTTTCTGGAAAACTTCTGTGCATACAAAGTTCTTCCTCCCTTACACAAAAAAGCACAATTGATTTTATAGCAAAGGGCTGGCACGTACATTTTAACTACTTGTGGATGGAAAAGACATATCAAAATGGGCATGTCACAGAGAGAAGTGCAACGCTGCTCAGCATTCCTACTCATGTGTGTTCTGCTGTGAATTCAGTCTCTGTTCCTGACCTTCTCTAAACAGTTTTGAGAGAGAATGTGGACATCTAGCTGCTAATTATATTCCTATGCTCACCCTGGTGCTCCAACAGTGAGATGTTCCAGGGGTTTAGCGCTCGCCCAGGTTTGGTTTCCTTTGGAAGGAGGGCACAGGGGGCTGACCAAAAGTGTTGGTCTGAAAACTTCAGATGCGAGAGAGGTCCTGTTGAACATGAAATCTGACAAACTGCAGACAAGCAGGTCCATGGGCTTTGTGCTATGCCTCTTTAGAGTTGATTTTGGGAGAACTAAAATGGGTTTCCCTTTCTGGGTAAAACCATTCGCTCTGGATTCCGTTCTTGACCTGGTGGTCTTTCACAGTAAAGCTTTCCCTCTTTGATCACTAATTATTATTTTATTTATTTATTTGTTTGTTTGTTTATTTATTTATTTATACCCCACCCATCTGGCTGGGTTTCCCCAGCCACTCCTATTTCTGGTGTTTGCTCTTCCTCCATCACTGGTGCTATTTCTTATAAGGGAAGGTTAGGGGTACTGATTTTTTGTTTTAGTAGAAACATTTCTGCAGCATTTCTTTTCCTTTTTCCTTTAAATCTTGAATGCCAGGGTGCCACGAAGTGTTTCAGGAGTTCCCGCTTCAATTCATGCCGTTTCATGCAGCTCCCATTTCACCTCTAACTATCTTAAAATTCTTCCAAGGCACCCGCTTTGGTTCATGAATCCAGTGCATGTCCCTGCTGTCAAAGCGCCTTTGTCAAGTCCAGCTGTGGCCTCAGAGCAGCCCACACTGTTGGTCCTACACAAAGAAATTCAAATGGAAACCATAACGTCATTCTACTGATGGAAAGGAAAGCACGGGTGATCAGTGAGGTTGAGAATAATTGTCTGCACAGCAATATCCGTGTTGGAAACTAAACCTGGTGATTATCTGTGTCTGTATTTAGTATTAATCATGTCTTGACCCATTTTAAGTTTCCAAGTTAGATTCATCATTAATATGACGTGTTCCTGCTGATATCTTAATTAAATTCACTGTCCATAAACTGTGTTAAAAGCTGATCATCTTCATCAGGCAAAAGGAGATATTTCATAGAAATGTGTAGAGGAAAGGTATTAGTACCTGAGGAAATCCCTACTTAGATTTTCCCATTTGCAATCACCAGCCAAAACAGATCATTTATAACATTGGGTATGTGTTAGCACTGTGGCTCTGATATATATATATATATATATTTACTTAATTGGGAGGATTAGAATTTTTAATTTTGCTTTTTACCTGATCTGAGTGTAACTAAACACTCCTGGGTGAAACTGTAAAATATAATCAAACTAATGGATAACAAGAGCTGTAGAATCAGAAGCCTAAAACGTCATGCTTGTAATAGATAAACCAAGTTGAGTGCCATTTATGTGCAACAGTTGGGCACATTAAATTATTTTTTTGTCCACAGCACTGCAAGTATCTTTATAAGCAGTTACATGAAAATAATCTGGGGTCATGCCCAGTCTTTTTAATGGTTGTATGCATGAAAAATCCCCAAAGTTTGTTTATTGATTGATTGATTGAATGCATTTTTATCCCGATATTCCTCCAAAGAACTCAAGGTGGAGCACATAGTTATCCTTACAACAAACCTGCAAAGTAAGATCACTCAGTGAGCTTCATGGCTGAGTGGGGAGTTGAAGCCTTGCCTCCCAGGTCCTAGCCCAACACTCTAACTCAGGGTTGGCCAAACTTATTTCAAAGAGGGTCAGATTTGATGAAGTGAACATGTGTGAAGGCTGACCAAAGTTGTTACCCCAGGACATACACTGCCACTGGAGCCAGATTAAATCGACGGGCGAGCTGGATTAGGCCCCCGAAGCGGACTTTGGACATACCTACTCTATGTCATGGGTAGACAAACTAAGGCCCGGGGGCCAAATCCGGCCCAATCGCCTTCTAAATCCAGCCCGCCGTCTGTCCGGGAATCAGCGTGTTTTTACATGAGTAGAATGTGTGCTTTTATTTAAAATTCATCACTGGGTTATTTGTGTGGTATAGGAATTCGTTCTTTTTCTTCTTCTTCAAAATATAGTATGGCCCCCCACAAGGTCTGAGGGACAGTGGACCGGCCCCCTGCTGAATAGGTTTGCTGACCCCTGCAGTCTAACTGCTTCACCACACTTTCTTGTCTAAGTGAAGAAGTGGATTTCAATTGATTTCAATCACCCATCTAGACACTGAACCAACCCCAGCCCTGCTTACCTTCCACAAGGTAGCTTCATTGTTGCAGGGGGTCAGAGAATGACTGGGGAACAAATCCAACTTCCGCTGCTAGACTTGATGGCCAAACTGCCTTCTGGGAGAACATGCACCTGGAACGATAATGGAAGTAGAATGCTTCCCTCACATTCAGTAGCAGATGGTGGGATGAAGCAGCCTGACTCCCAGGCAGAGTAGTCACTGCTGTTTATGCAGAGTGGGAGGAGCAAATGTCAGGGAGGTCAGCACTGTGCTACTGCACTGGCAGAAGCAATGTGTTGCCTCCACTAGTGCATGTGCAGAATGCTACCTTGTTCCTCCCACTCTTCCAGTAAGCAGTAGCAAGCCACATGCTGAGAGGGCAGGAAAGTGCCGTTGCTCCATCCCACCATCCTTTGCAGCTAATGTTCACTTTTACTTTTAAAAAAGTGTCAAAACTAAAACAGAAGAAGCAGGGACAGTCTAAACGAACATCCTAATTAGAAATGCATAGGGTGGAACAGCAAAATCACCTGTCAGTTATTCTTTAAAGAGTACAGCTATACCCATGAGTATACCTTTCTGCATCTTTTAAAGAAACACAACTAACATTGGGCAGGTGCTGGATAACTTGCAAAGAGATGACATGCACACATTGATTATTTCAGAACTACTTTAGGCAGCTTCTGACCGCTGTGCTATCCTGAATGCCATCAGTCACAGGTTCACCAGAGCAGCTTTAGTAATTGTATTAGACAGGGGAAAAAAGCAAAACTGAAAATTTGGGTCAGATCAGCCTAAAAAAATGGAAAAGTAAAATTACCTTAAATATTTTGTATCACGTACAGTGCCATCCTAAGCATATTTGATCAGAATCAAGTTCCAGTATATTCAGTCAGCTTTATTCCCAGGTTAAGTCGACAAAGGATTGTATCCTTATTCAAGACAGCAACACCTTCTCTCCTTTAAGCTTAAAAAGAATATGAGACATTTTGTTCTGAAGGCTGCATCTGGAAAAAGGCCTTGCTATAAATACATATGCAGCTCATTCTCTTCTCCTCATTAGATGCTGAATACCTGGGCTCTGCTGCCTATAGTTAAATGTGACAACAAGGCCTACGAAGCAGGCATTGAAAAACATGCGTATCTCTGTGTGTCTGGTTTCGCAGGAAAAGAGCAGACTTTCCTGTGATATAATGAGGGTTGTATGTAATTATATTGCTACCATGTATCTGGCAAACACAGGTATTTTTGAACTTTAAGGTCTGAGTTTATTTTACTTTTAAAAAACCCTTCATGTTCTTTCATTTTTGAGAGAAAAAAGAGAGAAAGAGAAAGAAACAAATGCTAGCTGCTACAAGCCTTGCACTTTCAGTTTTGTCACCTCAACACGATGTCAAGGTTTTTGTGCGGCGTCTCTCTGTGCGTTTTCTACGTGAAATTCTTAACCCCATTGCACTTGTCACATTATTATTTTCTTACCACCTTTACAAAGAAGTATGAAAAAGTGCTTCCTTCGTAACTGTGCCAATTAGCTTGCTCTATTTATCTTATGAACTTAAAAGGAAATGATTAAAAGGACCCCTGCTCCTAGAGCATAATTTACTAAATTTAGATTTAACCATAATCATACATTGTCAACACCCAGTATATAAGTAACTTATATTGTGGTGGTTGCCAGCCTGTTTTCTTGACTAATATGCAACTGATCTTCACACAGTGCATAGTTAAACTATGGAACTCGTTCCCACAGGAGGCAGTCATGGCCAAGAATTTGCATTACTTTGTGCTGGCTATGCTCTGCCTCCAATCGGAGGCAACAATGCTTTGAAATTTGCTGGAAACCACAGGAGAGGAGAGTGTTCCTCTGCTAGAATACTTATTGCTGGTTCCTCACAGGAAACTGTTTGACCACTATGAGAATTGGATGCCAGACTGAATGAGCCATTGGCCTGATGCAGCAGGATCTTCTTATGTTCCTTTTTTCCATTTAGGACACTGGATGTCTGCTAAAGGCACTGTGTTGGCTCTAGAGAAAAGCAAGTGAGACTCAGCCCTCGAAAGAGCACTTCTGTGTCTCCTTCTACCATCACTTCAGCCCAAAGATTCTCCATCGCGCACCTGAACTGTGGAACACCCTCCCTGTCAGAGATGCCTGACCATCAACTGTGACATCTTTCGTGGAGGACTGTATAATCTGTGTGCCGATGCTTTTTAGCCCACTGGATTATTTGTCGTGGTTGCTTCTGAATAGTTTTAAATTTTATTGTAAGCCACCCTGTGATCACAGTTCCAGGAAAGGTGGGCATGGGGCATAAGGGCTGCAGCAGGACTGGGAAACTGGAAGAATCTGGAATGCAGCCTTGGAGTGATGAAACTGCCTTTCCACTCACACAACAAGACACCTTTGAATCCAAACCCATGAAAGGAAAGAAGCTTCTGCACGGTTAAGAGCAGACATCTCTATCCATTTCAAATAAGCTACCATTGTTCTATCTGTCGTGAAGACCTAGAGGCTCACTAGGTGTCCTCATTTTTATTCCAATCAATGTCAACAAAGTGCCTGATGAAGATTCAGAGGAAACTAGGAAGCTGTAGAGCTGGGGAAACTTAACCACGTCCATTGAGAAATCCCATTGAATTAAGTGTGGCTTACTCCCCAGTAAGTGGAGTTAGGATTGTAGCCATAGCTGTGCCTACATAGCTTAGCAACAACCCAAGGTCTCCAGCAGAGATGTTTCACCTCATCTGATCATTTTTGACTGGAGATGTCAGAGACCTCCTGTGTATACCAGTGCCACTGAACTCTTGTACTTCTCCTCTCAGAAGCTAAGTAGTTCAGGAACCAAGGACTCTTTGAATGGAGGAATTAGCTGGGAGACCCGTGTACACTGCTGGGAGGCAGGTAGGACCCCAGTGTAGCCCATCATGTAGTTTGTTTTCAAGTCAGATTCAATACTGCATTTGTTTCTTGATTTTACTTGGTTGCTGTGTAAAGGTCCCACTTTCTTATTATTTCCTGTTCTTGACTAATTAGAATGGTGATACTAGGATGACTGTTCCGTAAGACTACAATTATTTGTGATCCAGTGGAGAAGACATGGCTTATCCACCCATTAAGTATTGACTCTGGCATCCTGCAGAAGTGCCTTGAATGCCACGCAGTGTGGCTTCGTGATTAAGAATGCACAGTCAAAATCAGAGTATAGACTTGCATCCCTGTGGACTCGAGAGTCCTGCTCTACATGGGCCAAGGACAGCTTTTCAAACGGATGCAGGTTATGCTCTTTAACAATGGTGGATTTATAGACTATACTTGCCAGCATTTTTGAGACAGCAGGCAGCATAGCTCTTCATGGAATACCACATAGTTGGGAGGGGGTTATTGGTTTGTTTCTGTTTTCTTGTTATATATTTTGTGTTCTCGTTTTCTTCATGTTATAAACTGCCCTGCACTCTTCAGGTGAAGCGCTGTGTACAAATTTAATTAATAAAAGTAAATAAAATAGATGTATTTAGTTCCCTTCAGTGTCATAGAATTAAAGGGCTGGAAAGACCTTAAGGGCCATCGGGTCCACCTCCTTCCATAATGTGTGATCTGCAATACAGGTTGCATCTACAGCATCCCTGACAGATTACCACCCAACTTCTGCTTAAATACCACCAGCTATGCATTAGTTTAGCAGAGACGTTGTTTTAGATAGAATGCATATGTGCTCAGCATTTTGAGCATCTTATTGTATGTCTTGATAGCTGGTGCCATTTTGTGGGATTTATAGCTGTGATACTTAGCATATGTGATTTGTTCTTTGTTCTTTACAGCAGTGGATGTTTATTAGTCACATCACATTATATAGGATATCTCTTTTTGATGATAGTTTGGCTTTCTCAGTTACAATTTTTCTTGGTTTTTTTCCTGCCGTTCAAGTTGCATAAGTACAATATTTTGATAGCTAGGGGTAGGCATGTTCCATCACTGCTGTTAACAACAACAAACTCTTCAAAACATCACAAAGGAAACCTTGGAGGAACATGATCTATAGTCTTTCTGATGTTGCTGATAAATGAGTAATGATGTGGTAAGCATGCAATTAGATGTAATTTGCTTATGTAATTGAGCAGAATTAAAAAAGATCAATATCCAATCTACACTTAGTATGAAAAGCAATTAGTTTAATTGATGGGGAAAAAGACCTTTTACATCAGTTAATTACTATAAAATGGCCTAATACTCAAGGCAGACTAGGATTATTAATAGTACATGAACATTTTAATTCTATAAATCACCTTTACCTGGAAACTGATATAGTCCTGTATTTGGCAATTCCTACCTAGGAAAAGGTCCAATGACACTCTTTTTATGTTAATAATAATAATAATAATAATAATAATAATAATAATAATAATAATTTATTTATACCCCGCCCACCTGGCCGGGTTTCCCCAGACACTCTGGGCTGCTTCCAACAAAACACTAAAATACAATAACCTATTAGAAGGCCCTCGGCGCTGGACCTCAGTGTCCAGGCAGAACGATGGAGGTGGAGACGCTCCTTCAGGTATACTGGACCAAGGCCGTTTAGGGCTTTAAAGGTCAGCACCAACACTTTGAATTGTGCTCGGAAATGTACTGGGAGCCAGTGTAGGTCTTTCAAGACCTGTGTTATATGGTCTCGGCAGCCACTCCCAGTCAGCAGTCTAGCTGCTGCATTCTGGATTACTTGTAGTTTCCGGGTCACCTTCAAAGGTAGCCCCACATAGAGTGCATTGCAGTAGTCCAAGCTTTCCAACTTTCATGCATCAAACTTTCATGCATCAAAGATAGACACCTTCAATTTTATAAAATACAAAAGTGGGTCATAAAGTGCTCCACTTTGGGTTTATTATCCTAAATTCACCATGGATATTCTAGTTTCATGATGAATTTTCTAGTCCTGTTACCAAAATCTATTCAAAATCTATTCAAGAAAAAGGAGGCAAACTATAAGAAAATAAAACCAATCATGAGGGAGTGGGGAGGGGCTTATGAGGATAGCCTAAGAGGTACACTTCCAGAAATTCTGTTGTTTACATGGTATAAATAACTTTAAAATAAATAAGATTCTCTGCGCAAAGAGACAACGCAGAAAACTTCCTGGTCCTGAAAAACAGAGGACTTTGCAGTCCTTTAACTAGCTCAAGAGCAAAAGTGTGAAGGCTTTGGCCCTGGTGATAATCGCAGGAACTTTTCCTGAGCTACTTTCATTGGAAATGTGATGTGTATGATTGTTTGAGGCAACTGTTTCTTTCACTACCCTGGTTTGACTCACAAGACATCTGCATTCCAAGTTGAAATCTGCGTTGTGTACCAAATAGTGTCGCATCTGCAATGTGTTGGAACCAAAGTAGCAAAGTTGCATTGCAGAAATTAGGTTCTCCAACGTTGCAGCCAATCAGAGGCTCCTGTTGAGCC
Organism: Podarcis melisellensis; assembly: GCF_964234715.1. Taxonomy (NCBI): domain Eukaryota; kingdom Metazoa; phylum Chordata; class Lepidosauria; order Squamata; family Lacertidae; genus Podarcis; species Podarcis melisellensis. The sequence goes on from NC_138529.1 coordinate 92,061,890, forward strand.
AAAGTGATACTGGCTTGGGACAGAAACAAGGAACTAATTGCTAACACCAAGTCCAAATTTCAACAAATCCTTGACTTGTCTAATAATAATCCCTCCCATCAAAGTCCCCCCCCCCACCTCTGATAAAGATTTATCCAGCTGTAATCAGTCTTTGAAATGCTAATATACTCGTATTCCAGCCTCTTCATAGTCTGCTGATATCGCAGCAGGGAGTGTTTGTTTTTTCAAGGACTGAAATTCTATTGAATATATTTTACCTTGAAGAACTAGAAATCCCCTGAACAGGTGGCATTTTCAGACTTTAGGAATGGACGTTAAATGTCATAACAGGAAAGGGCAACAATTAGTAGAGATTGTATTTTGCTGCATAAACAAACCAAAAGCCCTTTTAGAGGAGTAAATACAGCCTCTCTTTGCAGTCTGTGTACTGTCTCAAGGGTGGTGGCACTGCCCCAAGTCTTTGGACATTGATTGTAGCCTGGCAACACAAGATAGTGAATGAAACAATAGGCTACAGTTATAACAGCACAGTGCATCGTATTTTCACTGACAGTACAACCCATACAAAGCATTAATGCACTCTCTGGCTCTCATTCATGGCTAGATGTCTACCAGTTAAATTATTTTGGCTCCAGCAGATGGTTGAGTCAGATGGTTGTGTAAAAAAACAGCCTGTTTGTTTGGATGGATAAGGCAAGCTCAATCAAACTGTGGGTTTTGTTGTGCCATTTAGTAATGATCTGCATCTGTAGAGGATTGCATTCAGTGAAGAACGTGCAGCCATTGAAAGAGCCTAAAGCAATATGGAATTGAGAGGTGGACCATAAAGAAGGCTGATCGCCGAAGAATTGATGCTTTTGAATTATGGTGCTGAAGGAGACTCTTGAGAGTCCCATGGACAGCAAGAAGATCAAACCTATCCATTCTTTGGGAAATGGATTCCATTTCCCATTCCATTCTTTGGGAAATCAGCCCTGAGTGCTCACTGGAAGGACAGATCCTGAAGCTGAGGCTACAATACATTGGCCACCTCATGAGAAGAGAAGACTCCCTGGAAAAGACCCTGATGTTGGGAAAGATGGAGGGCACAAGGAAAAGGGGATGACAAAGGATGAGATGGTTGGACAGTGTTCTCAAAACTATGAACATGATTTTAACCAAACTGCAGGAGGCAGTGGAAGACAGGAGTGCCTGGCATGCTCTGGTCCATGGGGTCATGTAGAGTCAGACACGTCTAAACAACGACTAAAAAACAACAACAAAGCAATATGTGGTTTTGTCCTTCAGTGAGGTGGGGGCCAAACGATGTGGGGGAACATGAAGTCCCAGTAAGACCAGCTGAAATTCTCACTGGTGATTTGGCATATGTTGTAAAACAAAACAAAAAAAAGAATGAGAGCCCTGAAATAATTTTGGAAGTTCTTCTTTAAGCAAAATATGGCAAGGCAGGAGTTTTGGTAAAAGCGATGGCATTTCTCAGGAGAATGTGCATTTCAAGGTAGCATTTTGAACTACCGCCTGAATATCAGTGCTTCCCTATGGTTTCTGATCACATGGATGAACTAACTTACACCATGTGGAGAGTCACTTCACACAAGTGGTTTTATTTACTGTGCAGTTGCATTTCAAGCAGCGATATCACTGCAGATTGCACATATTAATGGCCTTCTGTTCTGACAAACTGCTGCTCATAAACCCCACCTGAAACTTTGGGGTTCTTCCTAGCAATCTCTGCTGGGTCCCTTGCTGGGCTTCTACTGAGCTCTCTCATCGGCTGCCTGGTTCTTCCTTTCTTCCTTTCCTCAGCTATCATGCTCTCCATGCATTCCTGCATTTTGCCCAGAAACCTCTTACTGATCTGGGTTTTCACTTTGGCTGACATGTGTCTACCTGTGATGTACGTACATGGCATTATTACTATGTGTTCTTTTGGAGGGCAAGTTTTTTTTAGAAAGAAAAATTTCACTTGCAATAAACGGTTAAGTTACGTCGTTGCAAACATGACTGAGCAAAAGAGAAGTGTGGAAATAAATGCAGGTGTGGCTCAACTATTTGCTGCCATTTACTACGAAGGGGACGGCTGAAATGGCAGCGAGGTCAAGGCGGCGAAGAGGCAGCAACAGAACTAGTTCTACTTTCCTGCTGGCACACCCATGAAGTCCTGACCTTGCTACTGCCTCACCCCTCTTGGTAAGCAGCAGAAATTCCGCTGCTGGGAGTCTACTGCTCTGGCTCCACCCCACCAGAGAGATGCTCCTTATTAAATGATTGAATGGAATCTGGAGGTATGTTTTTTCGCCCCCACGACATTCAACTGGTTGGTCAAATTATCATAGCTGGCTTGGGTGTTGCAAACTTCCACATTTAGATTTAATATATGAGTCTTGCAAACTTTAGAATCATCCTTAATCTGAAATTGAAATTAAGGACTACAGATTTCTGGATTCGTTTTCGACTTGTGGCTTTAGGCCAAAAATCTGTTTACTTTGGAGGGCCTATTAATTTGCTGCCTATTGTGCCTGCCCAGGATGACTAGAGGAGATAGGGCGGGTGCTTAGCAACAATCAGATAACCTAGAAGTGCCATAGATAGTAACAATAATTGCCGGTTTTGATTCCTTTCTTGCTTCTAATTATGGTGCATGTACCTTTCCCTCTCGGTCCTGCTTTTCAGTGCCTTGGAAAGTTCAAGTGTGGTTTTACGCATTTCCTGATGGGTGATGAATTCACTCCCCGAAGACAGACCCTGTGTTGTTCGTGGTGTCTGCCGTTCATTATTCTATTTTACTTTACCAATCTTTCTAGTGTTCTGCAGAGATAGGCCTATAATTAATAAGGGATTTGTTCTTCACAATGAAGATAGTTACAGAATGCATTTGGTTCTAATGATGAATGAATGAATTGGCCAGTGCCAATCTGTTTCCTCTCATGACAATTTGAAACTCTCTCTATTTTTATCCCAGAAGTCAAACTGGCACTGTAGTTTACTACTTCAGGCTGTAATTAATTTGTGCCTTAAAAGCAAATAGACTCAAGGTTTGGTCAGTGGTTGAACAGAAACTCTTAAAATGTAACTCCATTGATTTTATCTTTTTTAATGACGCTCATAAGTTGAACCTGTTGAAGGGATAAATGCTCCAATAGGAATTTTCCTAAAAATTGTGTGTCCTCTGAATGAGATGCTTAGTTGAAACCTCAGAGTCATTACAATTCCTATAGCAAAAATCTTGAGTGTTTTAGTGCTAACATGTTGGTCAGTTTCCAATATAGATGCTTAAATTGCTCTATGAATTTTCAGCAGGATAAGATGCTTACAATCCCATGCCACATACCAGATATTTAGATATGGGAAAATGTTGTTTTGGTTTTCCGAGGCTTGTAGATCTTGCTTCTTCTTCAGATGCTGCTATGCCATTCAGAAAGTGTCCATTTCTGTGATAAAACTAAAGATGTTTATAACACTTGGCAATTTCAATCACAATAGTAATCGGACTCTAGCTATTCATGGAATTCCCGGGGGGGGGGGCGGAATCTGCCCCAGTTTCTTCAGTGTGACAGAAAACTTTGGCTTGGTCCATATGTAACACTAAGCCATGAATTGCTTAGCTTAATGCTGGTTTGTCTTCATGCCCAAGCCTTACCAGACTCACACTATTATTTGTTTGGGGCAATGGACCATGATTTGAAATGATGGGAAGCCAGGTAAGCAATACCACTTCACCCACTCTGCCCTGCCAGCAGGGGATTATTATTAATATTACTAATTCTTACTCTCCCTTTATCAGAAGTTCTCAGGACAGTTTACAGTATGTAAAAACACAATGCAATAAAAACAGCAATAAATAACAACTCTGCCTACCCATAATCGCAAGACAATAACTTTGCAGAATACATTATGGGGCGAATACCAAAATAAATTCATTACAAAAGGAATTCATTGATTCATTACAGAAGCGGTATTGGTAAGTAGCCCTAACAAGGGAAATGTAAATTGCTTTCAAAGTGCCATACAGCAAAGTGCTTCAATGAAGTGCAAAATGCAGGATTAAAAACCATACAGTGCTTTGCTAGAGTAGAAAATACAAACTGGAAGATGTATTATTCATATCAAGGTGCGGGCTACTGAGAAAAGTGCTAACAATATCTCACAAAGCACTAATCAAGTGCTACCTACTGACATCAATACCATAGTTGGGCATTGAGAGTACTACGCACCCCTTATTCTGACACACCTCCAATTCAACATCTCTCAACGTCACGCCAAGGCAGATTTGGTAATATGGCACCCTGAGTAAGGACAAAATTTGGTGCCCTCTCCCCTCTTGCCTTCAGTTCTGCACATGCTCTGAAGCGTACTGTGTCACATTTTTACACCCCTTCATTCAGCACAGTGCCCTGTAGGAGAACCACACATGCCACCTTAAATTCAGCACTGACCTCATGGCTCTCACCCTGAGCCCAAACAAACAGTGCCCCCTCAAACGTCTCACAACAGAGAGAGTCTCGCGAATCTGTTGGTCTCACTCTAATCTCTCACTCTAGGGTTCAGACCTCATTCATCATAGCAGTCAGAATTCAAGAATCTGGCACCCCATCCCTATGGCAATGGAAGAACCAAAGGGGCTGTTCCCTTTGGAGGCAACCCTACAACCAATATCCCACCTCCCACAGTAGGACTTGCTTTGGGGGGGCTAACAACAAGACCAGATTGAACTGGCTCAGGTTGCCCATAGCTGTGTAGCTGTGTAGTCATGAACAAAGCAACATCTACAGAGATAATAAGTTGCAACAGGAGACAAGAAAGAAAATGTAGCATCAAAAACAGGGGTTCTGTTGTTAGTTTCCCAGCTCCCATTAGCCACATCAGGCATGGCCGATGATCCAGGGTGATGGGGGTTGTAGTTTAGCCATGTCTGCAGGCCTACAAGTTTCCCACCCCTGATCTGAAATGAACCCAGTGAGCAGCAAACAGTGAAAGTTGAAGCAAATTAGTAAATTTATGCTAAGGAAGAAAATATATTTCACTTTCATGTGGTTCTGCTTTGACAAGTTGAGACAAGGCCCACTTGCTAAACCATAGCTGTCAACTTTTCCCTTTTCTTGCGAGGAATTCTATCCGGAATAAGGGAATTTCCCTTTAAAAAATGGAAACGTTGACAGCTATGTGCTAAACCCAGTTTTCTTATTCAACACAGACTCTTCCCCACCTCACCCCCAGTTCCTTAAAAACTTGTACCATAATTGGGACCCTCTAACCTGTTTTCAACAAGTAAATTAACAATGTCTATTTTATCACTCTCAACTATTAAATGACCCTATATCAAAAGCAGCAAAGAAAATACCTTCAACTGAAACAGGAGAAAAGGAGAGCACAAATACCTTGAGAAATACAATTAAAGCATTTTTTAACAAAACGATTAAATCAAAAAGAGCAACCTTCGAAATAGTTAAAACATGAGGGCACAGCAGAGCAAATTTAATCCTACCTCGGTTTGCTTTGGAGTGGATGTCTGTAAATAGGAACAGGTAGGGTGTTATTTTCACCACTTATGATGAGAGCTTCCTCCAGTGGCTCTCTGAAACTAAAAACAACTTTAAGAAGGCATAGTTTTATCTCTCACCCAAGCATGTAAAGACAAGATCCATGGCTGCAGCCATTAATAGAGGAGCAGCAAAACTGAAGTACAAAAGAAAGACATCAGTAGCAGCAAAATAAAAATGATTTTTCAGAATCTCATAAACTTGGTGTGGGTGGGCGGGGAAATCCCACACTCTAAAAAAAGTACTGTAATTGGGAAAGCACAAAGTAATTCTTGTTCAGCATATAAGTGCTGACATACAAATGACCTCAAAAAATGCCAATTTTAATTTCTGCTTGCAATTGCATTGGCTCTGTCAGCGATGATTTACGGAAGCCAGGGTGAACACTGAGCACAAAGGAATTGGGAAAATAAGAAGAAATGTGTCGCTGGATTTGTGAATGACATGAAATGCTGTCCCCTCTATGCTCTCTCTCACACAAACATTGTAATTGCCTTCCTTGTGGCCAAGGCAAGTTAATTGCTCATATCAAATGCAAGTGTTTCAAGGCCTGAATGCCTGCATTGTTATACCACATAGACATCCACCTGAATTAGTGTGGAAAACAGGCAGAGTTGCCCCCCACTGACCTAGAGATGTTACATATTTCTATAAAAGTTAAAATGGAGAGCAGCATCAATGATCTCACAAGAAGTCAAGGAAGAGATAGTAGGGAAAGGTTGTAAACAAATGGCTGAAACCAGACATGATTTGGGATTTTTAAAATCCTTCTCCAGTTTATTGTGTCCTCCCTAAAAGAGGGCACGTGTTGCGGTGAGACCTGGAGACTGACAACCTGTGTTGTGGGTGGGTAAGATTGGTCGGCCACAACACCTGATTGATAGGTCCCTTGATGCTGGGTTCAATCTGGCCAATGGGGCGCAGTCTAAACGGTTCAAGGGACCTATTTATGCCCATGCACGTGACCCAGAGCTTCTCTTTTGGCTTGTGCATTCGGAACACCCGCCCACCTCTCCCTACTTTTAGGGCATTTTGCGATTGACCTTGCTATGCCATCGTGTAGGAGATTACAGGAATTGTTGAACGCTATCTGTCTGGAACTGTAGAACTGAGTGAAGAGTTTTTGAAGAGATCACCTGAGGAAGGAGTTGGGAAATTGCCAGACTTCAGAACTCATCAGTTGAGGACTTTGAAAGCAATTGAATTTAGGACTTGGCTGTGGACTTTAACGCAGCAAGGACTTTGAAACAAAGAATCCTTTCTGGGCTCCGAGAGAGAAGACTACTTGTAACATCTGTAAATAATGTGTTTATGTATAGTGGTGTATGTTGGTCTAGTAAAGACAACTCTGCTAAACAGCTTTTCCGGTGGTCGGCCTAACCACTTGACTGAGCTTCCATGGTGCATACACCCAACGCCCAACAAAATTGGCAGACCACACCCCTATTCCACTGGGATAATGTGGTGACCTTTAAGCCAGTGAGAACAGCTTATACATGCACATGCCAACACACTGCTTCAGTCTTTGAAAAAATGGGTTCATACTACACAAGCGTAGTTAATGCAATTTATAATACAGTGGTACCTCTGGTTACTATCCATTCTTAAGGAATTCTTAAGGAAATCGGCCCTGAGTGCTCACTGGAAGGACAGATCCTGAAGCTGAGGCTCCAATACTTTGGCCACCTCATGAAAAGAGACGACTCCCTGGAAAAGACTCTGATGTTGGGAAAGATTGAGGGCACAAGGAGAAGGGGACAGCAGAGGACGAGATGGTTGGAAAGTGTTCTTGAAGCTACCAGCATGAGTTTGACCAAACTGCAGGAGGCAGTGGAAGACAGGAGTGCCTGGCGTGCTCTGGTCCATGGGGTCATGAAGAGTCGGACATGACTAAATGACTAAACAGCAACAACCTCTGGTAAAGAACTTAATTCATTCTGGAGGTCCGTTCTTAACCTGAAACTGTTCTTACCCTGAAGCACCACTTTAGCTAATGGGGCCTCCCACTGCTGCTGCGCCGCCGCTGCACGATTTCTGTTCTCATCCTGAAGCAAAGTTCTTAACCTGAGGTACTATTTCTGGGTTTACAGAGTCTGTAACCTGAAGCGTCTGTAACCTGAAGCGTCTGTCATCTGAGGTACCACTGTAATAGGAATAATAATGGTGGAAATAATTTGGGGTTGGTGATGATGACAATCAAACTGGCTCCAGGTTTTGGAAGACCCTTGGGCAAGATACCCTCAGTGGCCTCCTTCCCCTCCTCCATCAAGTGGACCCATATCCCTTTCATTAGTGTCACCACCACCCATTCACTTTACATCCTCCTTTGGACTATATCCACACAGCAACCCAGAGGGAGAGGGCAAGCAGTGTGGGGTCTGCTCCTTTTCTTGCCTTCTTTACTTATTTTTCTAGAGAGGATATCTAAACAGGCAGTGATTGCAAAGAGGAACAATAGCAGAATCAGGAAGCTCCACAGGTTGATTGTGGGTCCCTTGCTGAGAGTGGACCTTTGCATGTGCCCAATAATGCCTACCTCTGATGATGTAATAGTAATTTGGTGTAACTACACTACTGATAATGCTCCATTATTTTAAGCTTGAAAATAATGGGAAAGCAAAAGATAAATAGGAATGCTGGAGATAGGTTGTGTTTGTGTGTGTCCCCATCAAATCAACAAATCAGTCTCTCTGTATTAAATCCATTCTGATGAGATTGTGATGCTGAATGATCATAGAGCGTACACAACCATGGATGTCGTACTTGTGTTTGCTGTTTAATTATTTGTACTTCCATGCCCCAGGATACACAGCACTCATAATCTAGTTTCGCTTGGAGTGGGGGGGGAAATCCCTGATACATTTTCTGAATTATTCTTTCCCTTGGCACTAATAGTGTTTAATTCAAATTTTGCAGAATCAAATGATCCTATTTTCATGAGAGTATGCTGGTGATGTTAAAACCGCCAATAAATATGTTGTGTGGGGGAAGTGGGCAGTTAATGAGAAAATGCCAGAGTGAAAAAAGAGAGTGGTGTCGTAAACAAGTTCCCGAGGCAAATAGTGTGATTATAAAGGAAAAGAACATGTATTTGCAGGCTGGTAAACAGGGAATACAAGCTTGTAAAACTGCTTACGCAGATTGTTCTACAGTCAGCCCCTTCAGTGCAGATAAATTGTTAATTCCTTTCATTTAGGTGCTGACAAACATCCTGAAAGGACACTGTGTCAGAAGCAACATCGTCCCAAACTATAAATTAGTATAGGTTTGGAAAGATAGCAAATGATTTGACCAAAACTAAGGGAAGTCAGGATAAGAAGGTTCAGAGGGGAGTTTCCCTTGGGTATGTAATCATGTGTTTCTAGTCATTTTGCTTACAAGCATCCTTATAATAAATAAAATAAATAAAGATCAGGTGCAGTATTGGGCACCATTGACAAAATCATGTCAGCCATCATAGTGCCAAAAGCAACACATCATCAAGTATGCACTATGAATTATTATTTTTTGGGGGGGAAATTATGCTTTTCAGGTTTATAAAGGTAAAGGTACCCCTGCCCGTACGGGCCAGTCTTGCCAGACTCTAGGGTTGTGCGCTCATCTCACTCTATAGGCCGGGAGCCAGCGCTGTCCGAAGACACTTCTGGGTCACGTGGCCAGTGTGACAAGCTGCATCTGGCGAGCCAGCGCAGCACACGGAACGCTGTTTACCTTCCAGCTGGTAAGCGGTCGCGATTTATCTACTTGCACCCAAAGGTGCTTTCGAACTGCTAGGTTGGCAGGCGCTGGGACCGAACGATGGGAGCGCACCCCGCCGTGGGGATTCGAACCGCCGACCATGTGAATGGCAAGTCCTAGGCGTCCCCTTCAGGTTTATACATTCCATTAATTTTACAATCATTTTAACAATTCAAAACCTGACTTCCTTCCTCCTCTTTCAGTGGTTCCTTGAATTTATTTTAATATCTTCTGCATATCCAAATTAACTCAATTTGCTCATTTATTCATCTTCTTTAAATATATACTCTTATGTAACTGCAGGTTATTACAAAAATCCTGCCAATGTTCTTATCTGTTTACAATTTATCTGTAAATGTTCAACAAACCATTTCCATTCTTTTATAAAAAGTTTGTTAATCTTGATTTCTCATTCTTCTGGGAAGTTTTGCCATTTCTGCATATTTCATAAGTTTTGGTATCCATTCGTCCTTTGTTGGGACTTCTGATACTTTCCATTTTGGGGCGAGTAACATTCTTGCTGCTGCAACTACTACTACACTATTCACTATGGAATTAGTAAAAACCACCCAAACCCCAGCAGTTACCTAATTCAAAGTAAGATGTGATTCCCACCAACTTGGATGACTTCAACAAAGGAGTAGGCAAATTCAATAGATGTGATGGCTGGTTATTGTCTCTGTGGTATGCCTCTGAATGCCAGTTTCTGGAAATGGCAGGTGTGTAAAGGGTTGTTGTTAGGTAATGGTTGCAGGCTTTCCATAGGCAGCTAGTTGGCCACTGTGAGAAGAAGATACAGTGGTACCTTCGGTCGCAGACAGGATCCGTTCTGGAGCTTCAGTCGGATCCTGAGGTTTCCACAACTGCAGGGACCGCTTCTGCACATGCGTGCATGGTAGTACAGTGGTGCCCCGCAAGACAAATGCCTCGCAAAACGGAAAACACGCAAGACGAAAGGGTTTTTCGGTTTTTGCGTCGCTTCGCTAGACGATTTCCCCTATGGGCTTGCTTCGCAAGACAAAACGTCTTGCGAGTTCTTGCGAGTTTGTTTCCTTTTTCTTAAAGCCGCTAAGCCGTTAATAGCCACTAAGATGCTAATAGCCGTGCTTCGCAAGACGAAAAAACTGCAAGACGAAGAGACTCGAGGAACGGATTAATTTCGTCTTGCGAGGCACCGCTGTAGAATGTTTCTGTGCATGCACGCGCAGAGAAACCTGGAAAAATTCTTCCAGATTTGCCGCGTATGTATCCCAAAGGATATGTAACCAGATGTGAACTTAAGTAGAGGTACCACTGTATTGGTCTGTATAGATCTCTGGCCCTATCTGGCAGAAATCACCTTACCCTCTGACCTCAGTTGGGCAGCTGCCATAATTCAAAGAAGTCTGGGCGGAGAAAAAGCAGGGTTGTATAGTTGGATGAGGTGGCACCTCAGAAGCTCTGTGCCCCATGTGACTGCACCAGTTGTGCACCCCTAGATCTTCTGCACTAGCCAAGGTGCAAAATGCAAACTATTGAAGCAGCAGAAATACACTGAGGATCAGCCTGCCTCGGATGCATTTAAAAAAAGAAAGCAAATTATATAACAAAATTTACAGGCAACTTAATTTAAAAGTATCTCTAAGTGGCTCACACAAAATAGCATCCAATATTTATCTTTTCAAAAACTTCCAACAAGTCTGAAGTACTATGAATATCTTGCTGGAGCTCGCTCTTACAAATGCAAATGTTTGGAAACATGCGCTTTCAAGTCAAACTTTTGCCAATATATCATACAGACTTTTCAAGATTTTTAAAAATGTTCTTTTCCGACTTAAGCTATTTGCATGAAAACAGGATCTTTGTTCCTGAGGGATTTGGCGGTTCCAGATGCTTATTTCCTGCGTGAAGAACTCTCTGTCTATGGCATTGCAATGATGATGATGATCAAAAGCAGGAGATTATGACTCCTGAATTCCCCTGGGAGCTTTACTTTGTTTTTGTGCAAATTGCCTTAGTAAAATAAAAAGAAAGCAAAGAAAAGATAATAAAGATACAACATACTTTACTGAGTCTATATGCCTACCTACCTGTTGTTATTTGTATGCAGGCTGCCTTCTTTGCAGCTATTCACCCTGCATGATGTACAGATTAGTCAGAACCCAGATAGCCAGATAATTATCTAGCAGGGGCATTCATATCTCTGATATGCGAGCTTTGACAGTTTTATTAGGAAGAAAAGCACAGAAAATCCCATGCTGTTTTTATATCTAGACAGAGTCTTGTTAATTGTTCATTGTGCATTTCAGAACAGCTCACACAACAGTCTTTCCTTAGGCTTGCTCTTTTCATAGCATGGACTACGTGAGCCCTGCACTGTTGCTGATCCTGTTGTGCATGTACAGAAACCAAACACAAGATTCAGCAACTCAGGAATGACATCTTTCATTCTTTTACCGCTCCCTACCTGATTACTTTTTCTTCCTTAAAAAAAAAGAAGTTTCTAGCTTTTAAATCCAGTGGAGGTAGGTCTGAAAGTGTATTAGCAACCCATGCTGAAGCCTCAGAGGTGGTTAAAGGTAAAGGTCAAGGGACCCCTGACCATTAGGTCCAGTCGTGACCGACTCTGGGGTTGCGGCGCTCATCTCGCTTTACTGGCCAAGGGAGTCAGTGTACAGCTTCCGGGTCATGTGGCCAACATGACTAAGCCGCTTCTAGCGAACCAGAGCAGCACACGGAAACACTGTTTACCTTCCCGCCGGAGCGGTACCTATTTATCTACTTGCACTTTGATGTGATTTTGAACTGCGAGGTTGGCAGGAGCAGGGACCGAGCAACGGGAGCTCACCCCATTGAGGGGATTCGAACCACTGACCTTCTGATCGGCAGGTCCTAGGCTCTGTGGTTTAACCCACAGCGCCACCCGCGTCCCTCAGAGGTGGTTAGAGAACATGTTAACAAAAGCTTTGCTTTGCTGGATTGCTACATACATTTCTGCACTCAGCCAAAACCTATATCCTTTTGGTGTGGTCAGGAGCAGAGGAAGGGGGTGAGGACAGCCCCGGGTGTCACCACTGAGAGGGGTGACAAAATGCCAGGCAGCACTCACTGCGGGGCCTGCAAAGTGCCAGAGCAATGCGTCTCTCCTGGGAGTGATGTGGTGGCTTGGGCACACACAGGCTCTGCGCTGCCCAAACGGTCTGCCGGCTGCCTCCCCCCCAGCTGTAGGGTGGCTGAGTGGGGGGAGGCAGGCAGACTTCGGGGGCCCCACGGTGTGCCCCACCCTCGCCCCACCCCTATGGGTGGCTCACTCTGGTGCAGGGTGTGCCGCCCCAGGCGCCCAAGTGGCTTCCTCCGCCGCTGGGTGTGGCTTTCTAAGTTGGGAGTAAGAGGGTCTGCTCTGTGGTGGTCCTGGTCCTACTTGGATGGATGTTATAGAGTGACAATCTCCAGATGATCATGGACACTATAATATTCCTTCAGATTTATATGCATGAACATTACTTAAATGTATTGCTGTCTCATCTCTCTCTCTGAATAAGTACACGTTTCACAATGCATACATAAAAGCAGTGCTTTTTTCTAAAAAAATGTTTAGGGGTACTCTCATTTTGACTCAAGAAAATCACCATTTTATAGTTCAAATCTTGGCAAATAAATACAGTAAATGGACAAAAGTACAAAGATTCGCAAAATGTTTAGGGGCATGCGTACCCCCAGAAAAAAGCACTGCATAAAAGCAAATCCTTAGGAGGTAGAACTGGCTTAGAAATACAATCCGGCTCAGGAATACAAATCTCAGGACCTCAAAGAAGAAGAATGTTACAACCCACTAGGTTGTTGTTGCTTTTAAATGTTTTTGCTCTATATTTACAAAAGGATTTATGTCCTTCCTTCCCACCATCCTGCTCACAAGATAATTAAAAACAAATTAAAACCATCTACCAAATTAAACTATGTAACTTTTTTTTTTCCCAGGGCGGAATTTTAATTTGGATGTCAGTTCCAAATTCAACTCAGGTATGCTGAGAAATAAACTGAGAGATATCCCCCACTTTTGAGGGAAATGTGTTGGCTTATTTCAAGGCAATCTCAGGGGACTCGCCCATCACAAATGTTAAATGGATCCCCTGTGGATTAACTCAGCTGCTGCAGAACCACAAACGAGAGAAACAATTTAATTTGAGCTTTTGGCATTGTTACTAACCCACCCACTCAGCAAGCATGCTGATGATTGTGATCCAAATTTTTATTCCTGACTTTTTGGGCTCCACGTGCAGAAAAGCAGAACCCACATCCGACTGAGGAACATCCATCTCTGTCCTTTCATGGAATCAAATTCTCTCCCAAGCTCCATTCAGCGGGGAAGTCAGCCTAATTTTTCTTTCCGAATGAGGTCCAAAAGCAATTTGCATTTGTTATGCCGCTACTTAAAGGCAGTGAGAAGTGGCTATCCAATCAAAGGAGATTTATAGCTCCTTGCAACTGTTTAATGTACAGCCTGATTCTCCCTTAGGGCCCATTGTCAAAATGAATCGTAAAAATGAGAGCATGTCATGGTGCTTCTAACTCTCAACAAGCTATGATTTTTAAGGCACAGGAACAACAACCACAACACAAACCTTTTGAAAAATAAACAAAGTAGAGCTAAAAATGAAGCTACAACTCCCAGCATTTAATGACTGGGCTGTGGTATGGCCAGTAGCCTTAAATATCTATTGAATAAATGTACACATAAGTTATGTATGTATGTATTTGCCCACCTGTGTCAGGTAGGGGCCCAGCACTAGTGTTTTCTCTTGGCAAGGACAGTTTAAATAGTGCAAATTCACTACTTTATGACAGGATTTTTTCTGGGGCAGCTATATTTATTTATGGGTCTATACCCTGTGTCGACCACGGCAAACTATGGCAAGTTCTTAAAGAAATGGGAGTGCCAGATCACCTCATCTGTCTCCTGAGAAATCTCTATGTGGGACAAGAAGCTACAGTTAGAACTGGATATGGAACAACTGATTGGTTCAAAATTGGGAAAGGAGTATGACAAGGCTGTATTTTGTCTCCCTGCTTATTTAACTTATATGCAGAATTCATCATGCGAAAGGCTGGGCTGGATGAATCCCTAGCCGGAATTAAGATTGCCGGAAGAAATATCAACAATCTCAGATATGCAGATGACACAACCTTGATGGCAGAAAGTGAGGAGGAATTAAAGAACCTTTTAATGAGGGTGAAAGAGGAGAGCGCAAAATATGGTCTGAAGCTCAACATCAAAAAAACGAAGATCATGGCCACTGGTCCTATCACCTCCTGGCAAATAGAAGGGGAAGAAATGGAGGTAGTGAGAGATTTTACTTTCTTGGGCTCAATGATCACTGCAGATGGTGACAGCAGCCACGAAATTAAAAGACGCCTGCTTCTTGGGAGAAGGGCAATGACAGGCCTAGACAGCATCTTGAGAAGTAGAGACATCACCTTGCCAACAAAGGTTCGTATAGTTAAAGCTATGGTTTTCCCAGTAGTGATGTATGGAAGTGAGAGCTGGACCATAAAGAAGGCTGATCGCCGAAGAATTGATGCTTTTGAATTACGGTGCTGGAGGAGACTCTTGAGAGTCCCATGGGCTGCAAGAAGATCAAACCTCTCCATACTGAAGGAAATCAACCCTGAGTGCTCACTGGAAGGACAGATTGTGAAGCTGAGGCTCCAGTACTTTGGCCACCTCATGAGAAGAGAAGACTCCCTGGAGAAGACCCTGATGTTGGGAAAGATGGAGGGCACAAGGAGAAGGGGGCGACAGAGGACGAGATGGTTGGATAGTGTTTTCGAGGCTACCAGCATGAGTTTGACCAAACTGCGGGAGGCAGTAGAGGATAGAGGTGCCTGGCGTTCTCTGGTCCATGGGGTCACGAAGAGTCGGACACGACTAAACGACTAAACAACAACAACCCTGTTTCTCATGAGAAGAGAAACTCACTCGAAGTCGCTTATAAAAAATAGTAATCATAAAATACACTAAATCAAGCAAGGAAAAGGACTAAAATTTATTTCATCCAATAAATCAGGGATAGGGGACCTGTGGACCTCCAAATGTCACTGGACTGCAGCTGCCACTATCCCAGACCCCATTAACCAGGGACACCAACTATATGGGTTTAAGGTGTCTTTGCGTCTCCCTCCCCCAATATCTGCTGGGCCTGGGCCAGTTGTTCCGAACAGTTAATAGATATGACTAACTTAGTGTGGGATGTAATCCACTGGAGCAGTCAAATACAACATTCCTTGTTTCCCTAGAGTGGGCACAGGCAGGGGGATGGTACTCCAGCCAGTGTAACTTCCTGTTCCACTGGGCTGAATTGTCCTCCTCCTGCATGTGACCAGGCAGATAGACATGACCCTGGCTGACTCCAAAAAAGAGCCGAGTCGCGCATCCATCTTCTCTCTTGATGCTATGCTGCTCTCCTGCAGCCATTTTGTTCTCTTGATGCTCTTCTCTTAATGTATTTTGCTGTCTGCTGGCTCTCAGCCAGCAACACATGGGCTCAATCCCCATATGGGATAATAAACTCACACTTTGTTATATAATTACAAGTTAAACCCTGCCTTCAGGGATCATACTGTGAACTGAATGTGAGGAAACTTCTTGTTGATTTTAAGAAAAGTTGTGTCTTTATTCTCTTAAGAGGGATAAAAGGGGACACCAGGAATAATCCATCTGGGTAAGCCAGATTGGATTGATTAGCTAAAGAGATTCAAACAAATCTGCAAACTAGCTTCCTGCTGTATTGAGGGGAATCTGCTCTGCTACATGACTCACCAGCGGGAGTGAAGAAAGGATAGTATTTCATCAATATATCCTCTCCTTCTATCCGTAACATTCCCACACTTAGGTCACATAAAAACATAAGAGCCTGCTGGAGAAGGCCAATGGCACATTTCACACTGACTAACCATGTCCCTAAGGAAAACCCAAAGAAGAAGAAGAAGAAGAAGAAGAAGAAGAAGAAGAAGAAGAAGAAGAAGAAGAAGAAGAAGAAGAGTAGTAGTAGTAGTAGTTTGGATTTGATATCCCACTTTATCACTACCCGAAGGAGACTTAAAGCTAACATTCTCCTTTCCCTTCCTCCCCCACAACAAACACTGTGAGGTGAGTGGGGCTGAGAGACTTCAGAGAAGTGTGACTAGCCCAAGGTCACCCAGCAACTGCATGTGGAGGAGCGGAGATGCAAACCCGGTTCCCCAGATTACGAATCTATCGCTCTTAACCACTAACCACACTGGCTCTCGCACAGACAGCACCTAAGCACAAGAATGCTCTCCCTCCTTGCTGTTTTCAGCAACTGGTATTCAGAAACCTGTTGCAGTTGGCCATGGAGGCAAAGCATAGCCATCATGGCTAGTAGACATTGATTAGCCTTACTCTCCATAAATTTGTCTAATCCTTTTTTAAAGGCATCCAAATCACTGGCTGTCATTGCCCCCTGTGGGAGTGAGTGCCATAGTTTAACTACATAGTTCATTAATTTCAGTGAGTCTGTCCCAAGTAGAACTTTGTTGAATATGCTCCATTGCTGCTAGCCTACGGCAGATTCCCAGAGAGACCCCAGCACCCCACAATACTCTCAACACATTCTCTCCCTCTTTCTCTCTTTCTCTTTCTCTCTAAAAGCTCTTTGAAGAATAATTAAGGGTTTTTGTGCCCAGTGCCAACTACATAAGGACAAAGAAACACTGTCCTATATCTCTTTTACTTCCTCTGTCTTTGAAAAATATATTTAAAAAGCATGTATTTAGGTCAAACTCTAACCCTAACTAGAACATACACTTGCTTTTTAAAGCAGAGATTCCATCATTTGCAATTATCTTTTTTTTTTTGTACCTGCTGCTTTTTTGTTTAATATTCAGCCTAAGGAACAATGCTAGGTTTTGGAAGCTAGTGCATTACTTTGCAGTTGGTCCTAATAAAGGTATCAAATTTGCTACAATTGTTCGAATCGTAGAGGGAGAGATCAAAGCAATTGGCATAATAGCCAAGATGCAGCAAGTGTTCAGTACAAGCATCCGGCCATGTCTGCTCACTGGAGTAGGAAAATATGCATCTTCCAAAATGCTGCAAATTAAAGCATTGCTATTGGTGTAGGGTTTTTTTTTGAGTAATATGCAGAAGTTCCAAAAAAGTATGACAAGAATATGTCACAAAACTGTTTTCCTAGAAGCCCCAGAGAGACTTTATATAAAGTACCTATGGACAAGGGAGAATGTGGTCCTGTCACTTTGACGTTATAGATATTACTGATACTGCCACATTACTTTCTGTGTGTCATCTTCATGAGAGAAGGACTTACTTGTGGTGACCTTGTGCCTCTGGAATGTTCTCCCCACTGAAGTGTATCTCAGCTTTCCATAATGTTGTTTTAAAAAACAGGTTAAGATGCATCTCTTTCAGCAGGCTTTGGGGTGAAGTGGGGCTCAAGGATAGTTAGTTGATTGCCTACAGTTGGATTCATATGGAAGTGACAAATAACTTATTGCTGCCTTTTCCTGTTGTGACTTAGAGGCATGGAATATTTTATTTAATTATATTTGACCTCTATTTTATTGTACTTTTATATTTTTATTGAAGCAAACCCTCCTGGGGCCTTATCTGCAAAGGGTAGATACTAAATAAATTACAGTGTTACCTCTTGTTAAGTACTTAATTTGTTCCGGAGGTCCATTCTTAACCTGAAACTGTTCTTAACCTGAAGCAGCACTTTAGCTAATGGGGCCTCCTGCTGCTGCTGTGCCGCCGGAGCATGATTTCTGTTCTTATCCTGAAGCAAAGTTCTTAACCTGAGGTACTATTTCTGGGTTAGTGGAGTCTGTAACCTGAAGTGTATGTAACCCGAGGTACCACTGTAGCGGGAGCGTCTGCAAAGGGACAGATACTAAATGTGCACAGGTGCTCCATGTGAATGTGGTTCTTCAGATGCCCTGATCACATGAAGTGCTTCTTCCCATTCAGCTGAATGGAAGCAGGCACCTCTTTGCTTTTTGCAGGGAGGACAACAGTAGGTGGCGCTAGAGTTGATGACAGAGCCAAGTCATTCGTCTTGTGCCTATCCTCCTCCCCGCTGAGTTCCTCAAGGGCAAAAACGAGGCGAAGGAAGAGGAAAAGGGTGGTCAGTGCCACCCCTTAGAACGGTTGTAAGAAAAGAGAAGGCAGGCAGGTAGTGAATGACTGGGGGCAGGCTAAGGTTCAGGGGTGCCATCTTGCCCTCAGGATTGTGGTTGTCCGCATTGTGGTGGCTGGTGGCAGCAGCGGCTCCTCTTCTTCCTCCTCTCCACATCCAGCAGGATACCCTTTTCCGCAGGGAGAGGCTCTGCCTCTGTGTCACCCCCCCGAAAAGGTTGCCTCACTGGCTGGTTGCGGACAGCAGAGTGGAACTGATTCTCTCTTCAAAGCAGCACTGCTGCTGCCTGTTGGCTTTTCTCATTGACTTTGTGGGTGCCCAGTCCCCAGGGGTTGGCTCCTATGCTAAGGTTGGTGGGACAAGGTGCCACTTGCCCTCATGGACTAGCCTTCACTGGATGAAGGTGCAGAGTTGATAGTGTGCACCATGTTTGAGGTGGGCCATAGAAGCTTATCCCCCTCATCCATGGCAACCTTGCATATTGTTTGTTTAGGTTTGTATAGGGGACCCTTTTCCAGCCCAAGGGCAACCCTCTCTTCTGGGCAACCTGCCAGAGGTGGGTGGGGTCAGAAGCAACGAATGGATTACAGTGACACACACATACTCCCCTTTCCATCCAAGCAAGCAAGAGTTGGAGGACACATTCCAGCTGGACAAAAGCATCCAAAGAGAGCACGAACAAGTCCTGAGAGGAGTGTGGCCTTGGAAAAGTCCCAGGATACCAATAGAGAGATCCAGCGGGCTCCCTGAGGTTCCCCACCTCTTAGCTAAAATATCACCAACAGCAAGAAGGTGGAGCGGAACTCTAGTTTAAATCAGAGTTGCTAAAATGGTTGTTCTGTTTTTTCTGCTGCTGGAGGAATACCTCTCTCCCCCCCATAAGATTAACCACAATTTACCAAGGCTCCACTCCCTCAGTTACATACAGGCCTTTTAGCCACGAGTGCACAAATTGTTTTAAAGAATACAGTTATTAAATACATTCATTCTCTTTCACCTTGGGAGGCTCAACTCTTATGCTCCATCTTCTCGGATGCTTGCAACATTTTATGAAAGCTTTTAAATCTAGTTAAGACAGGGAAGACGGATATGAAATAATTCTCCAAGCATTCTTGTTCATGTTCCAGTTCTGTAGTCAAAAATAGCCTGCAAAGCTTTTTCTTTCATTTAACATAAACAAACAAACAAACAAACAGGATTGTGTCTAATATAAAGCTTCTGTAGAAGAGGATTCTTGCCTTAAGGTAATCTGCACGATTCAAATTAAATGAGTTGATATTTCAGGTGCTCTCCTCAAAATATGAAAAACTGACTCCATCCAATGTTATCCTCAGCTGGTTTAAATTTCATATATTTCATTCTCTGCTGTATTTAATCTGATGCATTCTTCCCCCAGAACATACTGAGATTTCAAAGTGATCTTTGATCCCCAGTCCAAGCCTTTAGATGTTTACTGAGAAGTAAGCCCTAGCAGTTCTACATATACTTAACACTGTGTTACAAAGATGTCTGCAAATATGATATGGAGGCGGGCAACATTATCCCCACCATATGGGAATCCCTTGCAGACCAAATTTTTAATTGTTTCTCATTATGTACTGTTAATTTCCAATACATTTTAAGTCTCCTTGAACTGTAGGACAGGCAGTGTAGATGTGTTTTTCTTGGTAATTGCGAATAGTGTTGAAATTTTAGTTCTTGTTATGTAGCATTATGGAAAAGACTCTTCCTTCATGGTAGGGGTCACCTATGATACGGGGGGGGGGGATAGAAATAAATTTCCTATTTTTTCCTCTCTGACAAATTGCACAACTCAGAGGTCAATAATGACATCATGTATCACAAGTCACTTGCGGTGCTCCAGTGCGCTTAAGGGCACATGTTTTAATGTGATCTGTCAGCCGCCACTTAACAGATTTAGTACTTATTTGTAATATATTAATAGTTCCTTTTCGTAAAAAAAGATTCAAGCTTTTGACCCAAATAACAGCAGGGAATTGATTGCCAGCTCAGTGAGTTGAGAATGGAACCAGATTGCTGAGCATGAATTACAGCCACACAGAAAACACACAAGCAAAACAATCCAGGACGTGAGCATGATAAATAGGCAACCTTTTCTAGAGAGGCTGAGGCAGATACTGAAAAACTCTAGATGGCATGGGTGCAGTTTCTAGAATGCTGACTACTGCATGGAAGTGACAGACCAGTAGCAGAGACAGGGAACTGTCAAAGAGATGTTGATGATAATTAAGCACGTAGCACAATTGTGCAGCGTTTGACTCTCATCCACTGGTTCTATAATGATCCTTTAGGCTGCATTCAGTGCCATGTCTTTCCCAACACATCTGGTTGGCCACTATGGGAAGAGGAGAAGGCTGGACTAAGTGGCTCTTTGCTCTGTTACATCAGGGCTTCTCTTATGTTCTTAACCTTGTGCCATAGCTGTCAATTTAGAGATTTGAAAATAAGGGACCAGCAGCCTCAAAAATAAGGAATCAGCAGCCAAAATAAGGGATTTTCCGGGCACAGGTATGTTCAACTTCTGAGCCCCTCCAAGCCAAAGGCAGAAAGCCCAGCCAGCAGCCAAATGAAGCCTAAAGCGGTATTCCCACAGTGCAGCAACTGGCAAAGGGGATGCAGCAAGGAAAACCACTGCCACCTCTCCGCTAGGAAGCACTGAGCAAAGGCGAGTCCCCAGGCAATGCGGCCGATTTGATCGGCACAAGGCATGCAAGCTCCACCATCCAGGCATTCTTAGACTCCTTATTGGGTGAGCAATGCAGCCAAGCGACACAGTTGGAGCCTCCCTGGCCGGCAGGGAGGGAGGGAGAGGAGCTGCTTCCTTTGAAACCCGGGAAATTTAAGGGACATCATCAATAAGGGACAGCAGCGGGACACGGCGCTGGGATAAGGGACTTTCCCGCCAAATAAGGGACGGTTGACAGCTATACCTTGTGTTTTACTCCCAGAGTCTAAATGATGTTCAGAGCAAAGAAATGACAACAGTGGATATTATTGTTGTTGTTGTTGTTATATGAATGCTGTAAGTAAAATACTTTTACATTTTCTTTATCTCTTCAGATACCATGTGCTCACAATAAGGGTCTAAATATCATAGAATCATAGAATTGTAGAGCTGGAAGGGATCCTGATGCAGGAATCTAAACTAGATCATGCATGACAGATGGTCATGCATCCTCTGCTTATAAACCTCCAAGGAAGGAGAGTCCAGAGGAAGCTCCCAAGAGAGTCTGTTTCACCGTTGAACAGCTCTTACCATTAGAAAGTTCTTTCTGATGTTTAGCTGGAATCTCCTTTCTGGTAACTTGAAGGCATTGGTTTGAGTACTGCTCTCTGGAAGCTGTCACATGGAAGATGGAGCAAGCTTGTTTTCTCCTGCTCTGGAGGGTAGGAAAGAACACTTAAAATAATTAAGAAAAGAACACAGATCTCCCTTCAAAATTCAACATTGTACATAATGGAAGAAATGTTCATGAAAATGTGAATGGTCATGTGTACTTAGTTTTCTTTTATGAAAAAAATTGCAAATGTTTGTGGAAATAAACCTAAGACTAGAAAAATGAGACTCATTGCTCCTTAACTGCCACATGCAACTGTGCTCAGCTTGGTGGACCAGTGTTTATGGACCATGCATAAAGGGTTTGTGTCTACACACAATTGTAACGGCAGTGCCCAGGTGTTTTATTTGATATAAGGCAGGTCCAAGAATGAGACCACAATGTTTTGAACCCAAAATCATTTCTGCAGGCAGACACAGCTCAAACTCTCTTCTGGTAGCTTTGTTTCTCCTTTCCTATACAGGGCAAAGGCTATATTTCATTTTGTCACAATAAAGAAGCTGTTGGCTATGTTTACAGAGAGAAACATTCCGTCAATGAGGGGAAGGGAGGAGAGCGTAGGAGATGGGTGCCAAACAGTCCTTTGCAGTTGAGCTTCAGTATCTGATTCATCATCTGCATTCTGTTCATTTCCGCTGGTCTTCTTTTACACTGTCATTTCCTCCTCTTTCATGCCACAAAGGGACAACTCGGAGTTCTTGACAGGAACATAAAATCCTGCATAAATTGTCAGCCATTTGTTTATTTTGCCACAAAGCTCTGGGAAGAAGAAATATTACAGAAGATTTAACAGACACTGACAGTGTGCTGCTGTTGTTGTTTTTTTAAGGCATTATCCTTTATCAGCTATTACTGGCGGGGGGGGGGTGCGCACCCCTCCCCCAAAATGTCAGAAAGGATATATAACAGATAAACATATTTGATGGATGCTACAGTACTAAATATCGAAGCTGCGAAAGAAGGCTTGGATAGTAAGCTCGAAAACACACATTGCTCTGGATCATTCAAAGGCCCTCAACTTATTCCAAAACAGGCAAGCACACTGGTCTCTGTTTCTCTGTGGCAGCCATTTTGAAAGCTTCAAAGGCACTCCTATCCACAGTACAAGATGGTGGAGAAGGCAAATGCCAGAGGATTGAATCCTATGAAGTCACTGCACAAGAGGAATCCCTTCCCAGCATGCAGTTTGTTTCTTTCTAGTCCAGAGAAATGCTCATGAGGCGACTACATTGAATACAACCCAGAAGCAATAATCCATACAAAGGCATTAATGGCAGTGGAGAAAGGTAGTGAAGGGCAACAGAAGAATCAGCCTTTCTATTTATATCGGAGTGTCTGGATGCACAAAGCTGAACAGTAATAGGACAGTCATTTTATTTCAACAGCTGCATGGTAGGCAGAACATTTTCCTGCCAACTTTACTTACCTGATTTTTGCCTGTCCTGAAACTGTTAATGGTCTGAGAATCTGGCTCAGAAGAGTAGGCGATACTTTTACACACAAATAAAATACCATTCGCCATCCGCAGTAGTAGTAGAATAGCGTGACATGTCTCATATAGGTTTTATGTGTCTTCTTGGATTACTCCCAAGTGTTGGACAAAATGAAGTGAGACAATAATCCATTTGTGTTGGTCGGTATAACATTCCCCAATCCCTTCTGCAATCTGTTTCAGGCAGTGCTATTCCCATTCTTTAGGTTTATGAATACATGCAGGGTAGACTATCCGCCACTTGGATGCAGAGTGCAACAAAAGTATTCTCTGGAGAGCTTTATCATATAGCCTGATCAGTTTTGCTGCTAGAATAATACAAGAAGCAGTGCTTATTTTGAGCCAGAGTTCACCAGCGACTGTCACTGGTGCATGTTGCTGTTCTGGCACATTGCGCTGGACCAGAATTAACCCCAGAATGAAGTCACAGGCTTTGACTTTATGTTCGTGTGTTGCAATCCTTGCACTCCAAACTAAACCCGTCTTTGCAGGCATATCGCCTCACAAGATTAAACTGTAACACTCCATGTCTTTTTGATGGATCCAATTTTCTTGACTCACTTCTTAAGATAAAGAATTTTGCAAATATACCGATTCAACATGCAGAAGACACAGAATTTAATAGCAAGGATATTTTTCACCAGCGCCTACTGAACATTCTGCCTTTAATCGGCTAAATATAGAAGGAGATGGGAATCAAAACCAAAATTGTTTCAGAATAGATTAGCTATTCAGTAAAAAGGGACAAGCAGCTTAAGAGACATTTTGAAATCAAGACTGCATCTTATCGGAAGATTAGATAGATAAGATCAGGGCTCAGAACTACTTTGCATTATAATAAAGGGTTTTTGAGTATGGGAGCCATTGGCTTTGCTGAAAGGAATCACTTCTCAAGTGAAAAATGCAGATCTTAGATGTGCTGCCAGAAGAATACGGGTATATAATATGATATTTTATATATGAAGGTGGGACTTATAGCACTGAGTTAATGTTCTTTCAACTCTCATAGAGTTGTCTGAACAATCACAGTGACCAATATTATTCAGTGGCTGCTGGTTATATTACTGGTGACATGTGACTACAT
Organism: Podarcis melisellensis; assembly: GCF_964234715.1. Lineage (NCBI taxonomy): Eukaryota > Metazoa > Chordata > Lepidosauria > Squamata > Lacertidae > Podarcis > Podarcis melisellensis. The sequence goes on from NC_138529.1 coordinate 92,086,255, forward strand.
TCGAAGGATTATTATATTCCTATATATTGTTATTATTATATTATATTCTCATTAATTGATAGTTTTTTATGTTGATTTTAAGTGTTATAATGCTTATATAATCAAACTGAGTTATTTGTTGGATTATTGTTATGTTTTACTGAGGCATCTGATCAAGACTTGTATTTTAAAATGAGCTTTATATATATATATATATATATATATATATATATATATATATATATATATATATATTTTCAGATGCTTGTGTGTTTTTATGCCAGGCAGAAGACCAGCTGGCTAAAAGACTTTGGCAGATGTTTATCCTCCTGGACAAAGGCCCCCCTGATTTATAGCAGGAGCCAAAATTCTCAAAGTTGTAAAAGGGAATTACAGGCTGGGAGCAAAAGGTTATTGACCCTACATATTAACAGAATACAATCAAGCTGCAAAAGCACTAATTAAGAGTTGGTAAATAGTAGGATTTATTGTTTAACAAAATATAATACCATGTGCCTCCCATTAGAGGCTTTAGCCACATTTTCCTAAGGTTAAAGGGCAAGAGCTAATAGAAACAGCAGCTGGCTTGAAAGGGGGTTGTAAATTAAGGGATTGCTTTTGGAAAGTGTTTTTACTAAGTTCCTTTTTACTTTGAAAAGGCCTTTGCTTCTAAAAATCTATATATGTTATGTATGAAATATATTGGTTTAAATGTAATTATGCAAAGGATTTAGAAAGTAAGAAATGTTAGATTCTTATGTTAGATTCTTATTTCATTGATGGTGTGTGAGAATGTGAACCCAAGATCTCTGATCTCTGTTTAAGACAGAATGAGCATCTGTTTTAGCCATCTGTTTTGGAGTCAATAGGGCAATAGGGCAATAGGGTAATAAGGGCAAAAGGTGATCTGGTAATTGCCTTGTTGAGGCAAATGTAAGATATATGGCTACTTGTTTGCCATTTATAGATAGAAGGAAATATAGCTCTTTGTCTCCCATAAAAGGTAATAGGGAATGGGTGTATTTTTTATGATTGGTTCTAGCAAACAGCCAATAGGAATTTCAACCAGGCTGATTGGACAGAGGCAGCCAAAGGAGGAGCAAGGGGGCTGGGCTGAGGAAATATAAGTGCTGGCCATCAGGGCTGGAGCGGGCAGAGCTTTGGTAACCATATACCACTGTGTCTCTCATTTATTTGTCTGACAAATAAATTATTATTTTAATTTCTCTATTGCTGCGTTGAATATTTCATTCCAGCTAAGCGTTAACCACAAGCAGGGTGCTACATTACAATGATTTGTCCAGCCTGGATAGCTCAGTAGGTTAGAGCATGGTGTTGATAATGACAAGGTTGAAGGTTTGACCCCTATATGGGACAGCTTCATATTCCTGCATTGCAGGGGGTTGGACTAGATGATCCCCAGGGTCCCTTCCAACTCTATTAGATTGTTATTGCAACTATTGATTTGCCATTTTGTTGCTCTGTTGTGAGCCACTTTGACCACATTTAAATGGAAAAGCAACATACATATTGAAATAATAAATAGTAATAACTACAAAGAACTTTTGCAATTTTTACTGAAAGCAGTCTTAACGATTGACATAAGGGATATCCAACTCCAAGACGCTTGCGGGACAGGCTATTAGTATTTTCCATACAGTAGCCCATGGGTCTGAAGTATACTTTGTTTCACAGATTAATCATTTGCCTTGCTATATAATAAAGTTGCCTTTTCCCATAATTAAGAGTTTCCCAGTTATGCAGCAAATCACGTGCACCTGCAAATGCATATATTTGCATAATTAGCCACCACATCCAGGGAGACCTAATATTATATCCAGAGAGATATCTGGAATTTCTCTACTTTTTGAAATTAGAATACATGCTCATTTTTTTTGTTATGAGTTAGCCTGGGTATAAATTTATTATATCTTGATCTGAATTTGGTAGGGTTGACAAAGGCCAGTTAGGATTGCTCTGAAGGCCAGATCAAGCTCACAGGGCCCTGGCTGGCTATATCTGGCCTAGTTCCTTGATCACACCATGCAGATCATAACATCAATTAGATTGACCCCAAAATAAGTTTCCAGGCGCAAATGAAGGTACAGGGTATTAAAGCCTTTGTGGGATTTTTATCGAATAATGGTATCCTCTTCTATGCACTTGCCCACACTCTACAGTCATTGAGGGAGATCTCAATTTGTTATCCGAGATTCTAAGGCTGGAGGCAGATCCTTAAAAACAAGAGGAAAAAACAGTAATGACATAATATACTTGAATGAATTCACTGGGAAGGAGGGAGGTGAACATGTATGGTTTGCTCATGGCTTTTACAAAACTGCTTGCTGATCTTGATTCATCCAGTTTGTCACTTTTTTCCTAATATTTGGTTTTGCTATCCCATCTGGTGAATTGTTTGTTGCAATTGTTTTAATTGTGTGGTTTGGATTGCAAACTACCTTTGGGTGGAAGGTTTAGTATAAGCATCTGTTTATAAATAAACCAAGTATTAACAGCATTCTGGAAGGTTATTCTTAGTACATTGCCAAAGGTTGTCAAGGAGCTGGGTGTAATATAAAATAGAGACCTTGGTTTAAACAAGCTTTCCTTCAGCTCCCAACACTCCCTGTCCCTCCTGCTCTGTCTCTATCCTCTTGGTGCTGAGATGCTCCCTCAATCTGTGTCTTCCCTCTGGGTCACTAAATTTCTCTATCCGACAGCTGTCCTAATCCTTTTATATAAAAAAGGTAAAGGTACCCCTGCCCGTACGGGCCAGTTGTGTCCGACTCTAGGGTTGTGCGCCCATCTCACTTAAGAGGCCGGGGGCCAGCGCTGTCTGGAGACACTTCCGGGTCACGTGGCCAGCATGACGAAGCTGCTCTGGCGAGCCAGCACCAGCACCGTTTACCTTCCCGCTATAAAGTGGTACCTATTTATCTACTTGCACTTAGGGGTGCTTTTGAACTGCTAGGTGGGCAGGAGCTGGGACCGAAGGACGGGAGCTCACTCCACCGTGGGGATTTGAACCGCTGACCATAGTGTGTGTGTCTAGCTCTCCAATCCACTCTAGCCAGACTAGGCAGCACCAGATTTAGGGCAGTGCGCGTGTTTTCCCCCTTACACAGGGCATACTTAAGAACAGGGGTCAGCAAACCTTTTCAGCAGGGGGCCAGTCCACTGTCCCTCAGACCTTGTGGAGGGCTGGACTATATTTTGAAGGGGGGGAATGAACAAATTCCTATGCTCCACAAATAACCCAGAGATGCATTTTAAATGAAAGGACACATTCTACTCATGTAAAAACATGATGATTCCTGGACCGTCCGTGGGCCAGGTTTAGAAGGAGATTGGGTGGGATCTGGCCCCCAGGCCTTAATTTGCCTACCCATGCTTAAGAAGATCCCTTTAAGGTGTCATATTTTGGCCTCGCATGAAGGACTACCAAAGTCCACCCCTGGCTCAGGCCATGCCCTTTTCCAGGCTGTGCCCCTCACTTGCACTGTGTACCCATCTTGAGTACTTTTACCTGGCTGGATTGTACCCTTAAGCCAGGGGTCTGCAACCTTTAAGACAAAAAGAGCCACTTGGACCCGTTTCCGAAGGGAAAAAACCTGGGAGCCATAAAACCATTGCGACATTTAAAACAAATATATCTCCGGAGCCGCGCCCTGACAGCGGGCGGGAAGGTGACGTCGGGACGGTGCGTGACTAACGCACGCACCACCCCCATGCGACGTCACAGCCAGTACAGCGCCCGCCACAGTGGGGAGTGTCGGGGCGCACAATGTGCCTCCTCCCCCTCGTTAGTATCCGCCCCGGAGCCGCGGCAAAGGTGTAAAAGAGCCACATGCGGCTCTGGAGCCGCGGGTTGCAGACCCCTGCCTTAAGCTATGATAATGCCTTTGGCTTGCTGAGATGGAGAGGGGTGTTTGTGTGCATAGACGGCTGCTTCATGCGTAGATGGAATGTTGCCTTTTTTTAGGGTTGCCATATGTCCACAATTTCTGACCTGGTCCACCAATGGCATACAACTCTCCCAGGGGTTGCTCACAAGGGAATGCAGCCCTTAAGCTGAAAAAAAAGCTTTCCCACTCCAGGTGCAGGCAAAGGATACCCTGAAGAGCACACAGGCAAGAGGGCCAGCTTGGGTGCCATGCAGAATGGGTGCACGAGGCCATGGGTGCCATGCAGAGTGCATGGCTCTGGTACTGAAATTTGTGAGTGCCCAGCCCCTTCATGGGGAATTGTGTAGTTGTTTGGGCACCCAGGTTCCTTGGGAGTTGGCACTTTAGCACACAGGTGTCATTCACCCGCAGTGTAAATATTGCTGAGCAACTGGCCAGCAAAACTAATGGACTATAGCACAAGTTTAGCACTCATATCCATGCTACTTGATTCTGTAAAAAGACAAACAATCTGTGTATCTGGAAACCTGGAAAATTGCTGGAATTTTGTGTAGGGCTGTGCACAGGGTTCCACATCCTGTTTCTCCAGCTTACTGTTGCTGTCAAACTTCTGCCAAGGGAAGATATGCACAGAAAGGCCATCAGCCCCCAAGAGAACAAGCACCTTAAGCCAGCCATCCTTTAGCCGACTGCCCTCCCTTGCAGAAATTGCTTTCCTCTACTGTTGAGCACAGGTGATGATTATAATGGTAGAAGAAGAAGCGGGATTTGATATCCCGCTTTATCACTACCTGAAGGAGTCTCAAAGCGGCTAACATTCTCTTTTCCCTTCCTCCCCCACAACAAACACTCTGTGAGGTGAGTGGGGCTGAGAGACTTCAGAGAAGTGTGACTGGCCCAAGGTCACCCAGCAGCTGCATGTGGAGGAGCGGAGACGCGAACCCGGTTCCCCAGATTACGAGACTACCGCTCTTAACCACTACACCACACTGGTAGTGCTTCTGTCCCAATTTCTGACCTTCTTTTCACACTGCAGTACAACTACTGGTGTGAATGAAATTTAGCATGATGTAGCAGCATATAGGTACTGCAATGTGGAAGGGATGTTAGAAAATGGGACAGAAACGCTAGCCTTATAATCAGTAAAAGTAGTGGAATAAACACCACATGAGAATGCAGTCTTTGGCAATTAAGTGGTATATAAATTTGATAATAGTAGTAGTGTTGGTGGTGGTAGTAGTAGTAGCAGCAGCAGCAGCAGCAGCTATGCTGTTCAGTAGGAAAAAGAGAGAGATATTTATTCCCTCATTTACACTGGAGCCGCTCCATTGTGCATGGCTTAACAATCCATAGGATACTGTGGATATATTGTCTTCTCAAGGTGAGTCCAAAGATGAGCTAACTTTCAGCTACTGCACTCATGATTCTTCAAAGAGCAATGGTTACTGCATGTTTAGTCATTCTGAAGAGCCAATATTCAATATGTTTTACAGCTCAGAAAATAGTGCTTGTTGACTAGTGCCCATGATAGTAAGATGAAGCTTCGAAAACAATGCAGTATATAAAATATTTATGGGGGCTCTGTCACAAAGCTTTTTTTTTTCCGTGGGCTTCCTATGTGGAAGAACAAAACATAAAGATGGAGCCAAGGGCTTTAAAATTTATCGTGTTGCCATAATCTCATTCCAGATAGCTATTTCTTTCTTTCTTAATATCTTTCCCACAGCAACTAAAATAGCATAAATGAAGAAAATGAAGCTCTATATTATTACAGCGAAATTGAATGCAAAGGGATCCCCTAGTGGCACGGAAATATACTGTATGAGCAAAAGTCACCTCCGCTATGATTGGGAACATAAAATACATCAGTATCAGCTTAATGACAGCCAGTTTCATTCTTGCCTTTCCCATAGAATAGGAATTAAAAGTGAAATCCCACGGAGTCCCTGCTGGCAACCTCTGGCAAAGTCCCCACTGTCTTTGGAGAGTACGGAGGAAATTGCTTTGCTCAGCACCTCAAAGGGCAGGTCTATAAGACACTCTCTACTCCCCAAATGCAGACACTTCTTGATCACTCATCACTAGCTTAATAGACTTTTACATGTTATTTATGGCACATTAATACGGGACGTGTCAGTGTTGGTGCATCTAATTCATTGTCAAAAGTATAAAAGCTGTTAAATGTTGCCATTAAAAAGTGCTTAAGGGCTGATATGTCTAATATGACATTACTGTACTTAAACTTTTTTGGTGTTCCCCCCAATGAGATTTTTCGCAGAGTAGTCATACAGGGCAATCACCATGCCGCTTCTCGAAACAGCTTATAAATTATGACAAATCCAAGAGTGGCGAGGTTTTAATTGTGCATGAAATTCATTTCATGTCTCATACATCACTAGGAGAAGAGTAAACTCCTTTCCCATCAGTTTGATTAGACGTGTGAAGCTTGAATGTCATAGGAGTGAAACAACACTTGTATTTAACTGGTTCTGAATTGGACACATCACCCCGAAAGCATCGCTCATATTTAGTGGTGGACCCAAGCGCTGATTCTGTAATGTGGCAGGAACCAAGCACTGCATTTAGCTAAGCAAACCAAGTGTATATTGGTGGAAGGTGCATAACTTAGTGGTATAAAAGGTAAAGGGACCCCTGACCGTTAGGTCCAGTCATGGTTCACTCTGGGGTTGTGGTGCTCATCTCGCTTTATTTGCTGATCGGCAAGTCCTAAGCTCTGTGGTTTAACCCACAGCGCCACCCGCATCCCTTAATTTAATGGTATAGCACCTTCATTTTCATTTTGCCTGTAGGTGATCCCAGGTTCTCTGGCCTTTCCAGATAGGGCTGGAGCAGCCCCCACTCTGAAAGGCAGGAGAACTAATGCCCACCATAACTGAGTTAGATGGACAAATGAAATTAGTGTATCCATCATGGTCACCTATGGGCTTCAGCTCTCTTAAAAATATATACCTGCCAGTCAAAGATGTCTTTTCACTGAAGCATTGCTCATTGGCAGAGGACATTTCCCATATGAATTTTCCGTATGCGTCACTGTCTGCGAACTTGAACTGATTTGTTTTTCTTATTGCTGTTTCCATCCCTGTAATTCAAGAATAGGCAACTTGCATTTAGCCCTCAGTTTAATTGATGTGACCCTTGGCCACATTTCCCAAGCCCTATGCAAGTTCAGACCTGTGGCAAGAGAGCACCCTGTCCCTCCCTTAGCAGCCCTTTGAGTCAGGAAAAGAGGGAAAGAAGGGGAGTTCTCACCCACTTCTGATTCTGGCATCACATACTGCCTGATTCCACCTCAGTGGAAAAAGCTTGCCCATCCCTGCTGTGACGGAATGAGACTTTTTTTTTTAACACATCTAAATCTGCACTGTAGGCTTGGTAGGCTCATTAACAGCTGAAGCTCCACTTAACTTTGCAGTCACTGCTATTGTTGCTTTTTAATGCATTGTTAATGTTGTGTTTATCAAGTGTTTTTATTGCTGTATTATTGTTACTGTGTCTTACTATAGTTTTATTGCACTGTGATTCTTGTATGCTACCCTGACCGGTCCATGGGCCCAAGGAAGGAGTGGTAGAGATTTCATAAAGAAAGGCATACCTCCCTGGTCATGTTGCTAGCACACCCAAGATTGCCTTATATGCAAAGGGCACAGCTAACGCCAAGAATGCAACACTGATCCACTAGCCTTTGCTGTTGATGGGCTTACATCATTGCCTTCTAAAGCTTCATGTCATGACATGCTGGCACCATGCATAGAGGACAAAGTTCTGGTGCAAGTGATATTGATAGAAGCAGTTGGCCAGAGGCTGAGTTTATTTGACTCCCCACTCTGTGATTGAATCCCACCTGAAAATTGTGAAAGTATGGAAGCACTCTTAAGGGTAAAGACAAGAAATTCTAAAGTGCTTCTTGATTTTCCCCCCTGTGAATTTCATCTTTGCCTATTATTTATTTTGTTATCATTTACTTTTTATTGTTTATTTATTTTTTGGTACATGGAACCTATGAAAGACTTACTCCCTTTGAGTTTCAGCTTTGAGGCAAGATGTGATTCGGCAACATAAATTAGCAATGAAAAGTCTACTTTGGAAAATGAAACTGTAATGTGTAAAAGAAAAAGTTCCCACATTGATTTATTTGCTCACTGCGAGGACCAGTGTGTAAAAACGACCGTGTTCAGGGAAATAATGAGATTGAGTCTGTGTTCTGAGAATAAAAAAACAACTGGGGGAAAATAGGCAATTTAAGGGAAGAGTGACTTATTAAAATGAACATGTATGCATCAAAATCCACAACACGTTGAATGAAACTGAAAATGTGTCAAGCTGTTTAAAATCAATTTAGAAGCCAAAGAATTGGTTTATTCACTGGTTTATGACTGAGATGCCTATTTTAATTGCAATTTTGGACACTGATATGATGGAATGTTACTCTGCTAGAAAGGTCATATAAGCTGCAATATTTCTAAAAAGAGTTGCTAGGATAATCTCTTCCTCTTTTTGAACTACATAATTGTAAGCAATGTTAGTACAAAGCCAAATACTCTGAAAAGTTCAGCTTTGACATATTTCCATAAAAGTATATCCATAAGCAATGTGTATTCCAAGAAAGGTCTACATTTATACAAAACTGTCCAGGACACACTAAGCTCTGAGAAGCAATTTGCCCTTGATTTTTAAGCAACTGAGTTTTGAAAGAGCAGCCGCACCAAATTTTTGTAAGGTTTAATTTTCTGGACAAAAAACCCCCCAAAACCAACTTTCAAAGGCATTGAATTTTTCCATGAATGTGCAATGTTCAATTTCACACACAAAAACAAAAACCAAAAAAAACCTCCTACTGAGTATGTTTACGATGGTTTAAATGGTTGGTTGGGAGTTTTCATTTTGCAGAATTCCTGCCTTCTGTGCTCCAACTTCTTCATAAATACAGTAAATTCTGAGCTGCTTTATTAGAATGCCAGCAGAGACTTTTGTTTGTGTGTGATTGGTTGATTCTTCATACTATGTTCCTGCTGTAAATTTGCATGACATTCATCTCCTGTGGGAAATTGACTATGACTTCTGTTGCAATTAAAATGGAAGGCTCAGATTGAGAGGTCAAGGAAATACCTGAGTAAACTACTGCACGCATCTTCAAAAGCTGGTGGCATGGCAATACAGATGGGCCTTCTTGTATTTCAGCAGGGAGTGTATTCCATAACATCAGCGCTACCAAAGAAACAGTCCAGATCTACATCATTACAAGGTAACAGTATTCTTCTTTGGTGATCCCTCATAGCTGAGTAACATTGTCTTCCACAAACACGGTTTTAACAATGAGTCCGTAAGTGACTGTGGAGGCCAATTCTGGATCCACACGTCCTTCCACAGTGGAGACATTGGTTTCCGGACAAGAGTTGATCACGGTGTGGATTTGCCAAGCGTGCCTTCCTCTTAGCACATTTCTCCCTTGCGTCCTGAGTTCGAGTAAAGGCTGTTCTCCAATTGGAGTGCTCGCAGGCAAGTATTTCCCAATTGCTGGTGTTTATACAGTACTTCATTTTTAAAAATTTGCCTTTAGACAGTCTTTCAACCTCTTTTGTCGACCACCAGCATTACACTTTCCATTTTTAAGTTCGGAATAGAGTTGCTTTGGAAGACGATAATCAGGCATCCGCACAACATGACCAGTCCAATGAAGTTGATGTTGAAGAATCATCTTTGCTTCTTCCAGTACACTGGTATTAGTTCTTCTGTCTTCCCAAGTGATGTGTAAAATTTATTGGAGACACCGTTGATGGATGACCAGTCCAATGAAGTTGATGTTGAAGGTAACAGTAATCAAGCTCTGGCAAGTCTACCTGGGTTCCATTTGTTAATCTTAATGTCCTTACCATGCAATAGGAATGGCACAGGGATCAGCTGAAAGCCCTTATTTTTATGCATTCCAAAGTATAATTTCTGTATTGCTGCACTCAGAGAACTACAAAAGTGGCTAGACGTGTGGGTGTGGTGAGGAAAATGGGGAGTTTTAACATGAAATTTGCATAATTTGAATTCTACTGGAACACACATATTTGCCAGTGTATGTAGCTCTGCTAAGGAGGCAGTATATCTGATGAACTTCAGCTCTTTCCACCTTTCCCCCTTAGAGGAAAAACAAAGAGCAAGGATGGCAGTAAGGTAAGCTTTTATCATCTGAGTAATAAGATAATTACATAGCCTGTTATATTACTTAACTGATTGGCAGGAATATTTCTAGCAGATGTTTTCCTTTGATAATGTGCATTCAATTAGCAGAAACTAACAAATAAAATGCTGGCACTGAATATGAAACAATAGTTATCAATGGAAATCTTTTTCCCTTTTCATCCTTCACACGCCCTGTAGAGCACATTTAAAATTTAAATTTTTCGCCTTGATATTAAGCGGAGGCGGAATATAAGAATATGTTTTATCAAATAACAGTTACTTGAATATATTAATACCTAAAGAGGCAAAGGTTCCTCACTATTCGAGAATATGTATTAAGTCAAATCATATTGAAGATAAACATTTGCAAAGTGGGAAGATGTTTTACAAGCTTGTTAAATGTGTTTTCATGGGCATTCAAGAGAAAATGAATTCAAGGGAATTAAAAAAAAATATGATAGAATATGAACACACCCCTTAATCAGAATTGAGCTTGTGTCCAGTTTGCAGCTCATATCTTAGGTGGCTTACCTTATTGAGTCAGTCTTGACTGCACTGAAATGCCCTCTCATATCAATCAATAAGGTGACCACAGCAGTATTCTATGGAATACAGCAACATCTTCGATGGAGAAGCATTAAGGTAGTTAAAATTTCACATCTATGAATGGTTTAATGAGGATCAATTCCATTGTCCTTTGAGCTTGCGTGCTATGGCATCCTGGCTTTGGGATTCTACAGAACCACGTTTCCCTTTTAATATTTTTTTTTCCCTTAAAAACCCCGCAGTGTAAATAAGATTCACCAGAGGATTTATGGCACATTGCAAGAGGCACAGAGAAATCTGGGGATAGGTACAGTTATGATCCGTGCAGTGCACAGATAGGTTATAAAGGCCACTGTCTATTTCTGGAACCATCTAAAAGCACATCTAGTTATGTGCTGTGCAAGGCAGTTTGAAAGGACTACTTGGTTTCTAAAAGAAGAGCTTTATTTATTTTTTAGAAACCAGCCTGAAACAATTCCTTCTTAATGGTAAAAGCAAGGGCTTCTGTTTAACTGCACTGGAGGCTTGAGGCACACCTTGGGCTCTTAACTGAAGAGCTGTATGTTCTTGCATTAAGAACCGCATACCAAGTAGCTTTTATTTGCTCTGGTCTTTGGATGAAGGGAGCATAACCTCTCCCTCATCAACCAGTGAAGTTGGGTACCACATAGAGCACAAGTTCCCATTGGTCAGGACACTGGGGGTGGGCAGGAAGTGATTTGGAATAAACCTTTTCCTCATTTAGGCTTCAGTCCTATACCGACTTAACTGAGAGTCATCCTCATTGAAGTCAATGGGATGTGCTTCAGAGTGAACATATAGGGAGTTTCACTGCAAGAGGCCAACATGCAAATCAGCCTAAGTCCTATTGATTTCAATAGGATTTCAGAATGATGTACGTTCTCTGAACTCCATTGATCGAAATCAAAGGACATAAATGCTTCAATATATGTTTAAATTCCATTCAATTTATGGGACTTAACCATAATTAAATTTCTCTGGGCTCCTCTGCTTGCGTGGAAGTACATTCCATTGATTTCTGTGAGTCTAAAACTTCAACAAATGCAATTAGGATTGGGGTATAACTCATACAGGTATCGATCTTTTCCTGAGCTAAGCATTTTAATCTGAACTTAAGCCCTGGGTTGTGGTTGTTCTTCAAAAAACCAAATTTGCTAATCTTCAAGAACATCTTCAGGAGCAAGACTTAGCCTCCTCCACTCTTTCTTTCTTTCTTTCTTTCTTTCTTTCTTTCTTTCTTTCTTTCTTTCTTTCTTTCTTTCTTTCTTTCTGTACTTGTTTTGCCTGAACTTCTGGTTAGATGATTTGACACCTTCTGTTTTCAACCGGACAGCCTAATCCAAGCTAACTAGTGCTAGTCAATTAAAGACCAGATCTCAGTTTCCAACGTATATCTTGCCAGTGCCACACCTTCTATATTGTATCTATGACAAAACTCATATCTCATCCCCAGCACTGCAACCATTGTTCAGTAGCTATTTATTCCGAAAGAAGCCTCATTGTGTTCAAGTAAGTTTGCAGAGGAGTATAGGTACAGACATTTACCCAATGCAAACCTATGCCATCTACTCAGAAGGAAGGCTCATTGATTTTAATGGGCCTTCTTTCTTCCCAGGCAAGCGAGCCTCAGTAACTGAAATATCAACAGGATATTATCTACATTTTTTAATTCCTGATTCCTGTTTATGACTTTGGGAAATCATGAAACTGGTAAGGACAGCAGAAGAATCTTGCTTCTGTTTGTTAGAGGAGGAGACATGATGAAGCAAATTACCAGCTAAAACCGATGAGCAAGATAATTTACTAATAAAAACAGGGTGGGAGCAGTGCTGTTTTTGTATGCTTCTTTGACTTCTCTGAGTGATCTATCCACTTGCTGAGCAGTGCTTCTACATTATTATTATTAAAACAAAAAAAATTCCTTCCAGTAGCACCTTAAAGACCAACTAAGTTAGTTCTTGGTATGAGCTTTCGTGTGCATGCACACTTCTTCAGATACACTGAAACAGAAGTTTCCAGACCCTTCTATATAGTGAGAAGGTGGGGAGGGGTATTACTCAGAAGGGTGGTGGGAATGGGTGATTGGCAGATAGCTGTGATGAGCCTGTTGACGACTCTTAACGACTGCAATAGGTCTTACAGGAAAAAGCAAGGGGTGAGAAGGTGAAAAGTATTGCTTTTTACTTACTTTGCAGAATCAGGAACTATGGCCACATTTACACCACACTTTTAAAGCACTATGATGCTTTAAACAGTCATGGCTTCCCCTCACTATATAGAAGGGTCTGGAAACTTCTGTTTCAGTGTATCTGAAGAAGTGTGCATGCACACGAAAGCTCATACCAAGAACTAACTTAGTTGGTCTTTAAGGTGCTACTGGAAGGAATTTTTTTTGTTTTGACTATGGCAGACCAACACGGCTACCTATCTGTAACTGGAATTATTATTATTATTATTATTATTATTATTATTATTATTATTATTTAAACCTTGCTGCTTCAGCCCAAATGAGGCAACTCAAAATGAATCCATGACAACTGAAAAGGGGTCCTTTCCTACCTGTGTGTGTGAGGATGGGAGAACAACAATCAGTAATTAGAAATATAAAATGGGCAGGTGACATGGTTCTCATCTCACCTGCATAGAAGTGGCCAACATAATTATGTAGAAGGAAATAATTCTCACAAGCTTCTCTAGCTTTACTTGACTATATCCTTATGCAGAAAGCAAGCTCTGTATAGCCTGAACAGACAGAATGGATTGCTTTTTACTTACTTTGCAGAATCAGGAACTATGGCCACATTTACACCACACTTTTAAAGCAGTATGATGCTTTAAACAGTCATGCCTTCCCCCAATAATTATAGAAGCTGCAGCTCACAAAGAGTATTGAGGATTCTTATAAAAAACGCTATTTCCCTTACAGAGCTTCACTTCCCAAAGTTCCTAGTGGTGACAGATTGATTGTTACACTACCCTGGGAACTGTAGCTCTGGGAGGGTGAATAGGGGTTTTCTAACCATTCTCAGCATGCTTAACAAATTGAAGCTCCTTGAATTATTTTCAGGAAGCCAGAACAGGGAAGGTTTAACTAGTCAGAGCCACTGAGGAAGCCCTCTCTCTCATCCTAACTTACTGTGCCTCAGCTATAGTTTGAACAAGGAGCATGACCATTCCCATAGAGCTTGGGAATGGTATGGGAGGAGATAGCGTATCATGTATGCTAAATCCTAGCCAGTTTGGATTTGCTCCGTAAAACAAGAGCGGATTTTAGGCTAACCTTGCAAAATGTTCAGGAGGTCCTTTAACATTCTATCTGAATAAAACCATTGAATTATCTAGGGTGATGAATTTCTGGCAATGTCATCTTTAATGGGTCCATTCTCCTAAGAGGCCACTGTCCAAGTGCATCTAACCTTTATTGGGTGCATTGATTTTCTCCCCTCCGAGTGATATCATCACAATTGTATTTGTGCTGGTCATGTGGCTAAGTTCCTGGCTTGATAACACAGTAAGCGTCGTTAATTAAAAAAGAGGACTTATTGCAAAACAAAAAACAAAAAAAAAAAACATAGCTCCAGACGGCTGTAGCAAGCCTCTGGCATCAATCAGGATGACCCTTCTGAACTTTCCTTCCGGTTTCTGCAGAATATACTGAACCGACATCCTTTGAGCCTTTTGTTTTGCTTCCTGTCTTACAACCCTCCCCTATGACGACTCCATGGACTGATTGGCTCAGCTCTGGCTTCCTCCTTTCCTGACAAATTGTCGCTGTGTATTTTCCTGCCTGTTTGCTCTTCTGGAGAGCTTTGGCGGTGTTCCCTCTCTCCCCCGCTATCAGTCATTCTCTTGGCAACTGGCATTCCTAGGGGTGGAAGAGACAGAGCGAGCTGCTGTTCAGCCTGTTTAACCCCTAAGCTTCTCTGCTCCTGGCTGCTTTCTCCAGCCTGCTGCCAACCTTCACTGAGAGCTGTCTCATTCCTGACAGTGCTGTTGTTCTTTGTTGTTTACAAGTCTAAAAAGACAGAAAGGGAAAAAGCTTTAGGAAAAAGCTGTTCCTAGCATTGGCTAGTTGCACCATCTGCACATTCATTACAGCAGTGTCTAAATACAGTAATATCCTGATCCAAATATGCTACACAACGCTGGCTAATAAATCAGAATCTAACTACCAATCAGATACAGTATCATTTTTTTCTGGTATTATATGCTAAGCCTATCATGTCCTTATTGTTCTTGTTGGTCTTGTACAACTGTTTTATTTCGAAAATCAAGGTGGGTACTCAAGATAATTTCACCCATGGTTCTTTCCCACAGTACCACTAAAACTGAACAGTTTCCAGACACGGTTTTCCAAAATTAAAGTAATTTTTTATTGACATTTCTTTATATATTTATTAAACTCTTCATTGTGTGAGACACCCACCAGGCTTAGCAAGAAGAGTATTGACAACTGCAGCAGTTGCCTAAAATCTATATACCTGCAAATAGTTCAGCTTTACTGGGGTCTTTGAAGGAGTGTTGTTGATTTTCCCCAAGAGTACAAGTAATAAACAACTCTCCATCTATTCAGCTATACTTCAGAGCATTTATCGAAGGTTCTATATTCCCTGCCATCATTAATTGTACATGGGATGGAGAAAGTGTTACTTTCCAGCTCTTCGGGGAAATATTTAACATTTTCTTCTGAAACACGGGACCTGGAAATGAATATCAGGCTTAACCAAGACCTGCCACATGTTCCAACTTATGCTTTTATCTCCAGAGCGCTGTAACTCCTTGGGTTAATGAGGTTTTGGTGAATAAGTGCATTACCTCTCTGCAACTTTTACAAAATCTAGCTTTCTAGGCTTAGTTCAGTGTACTATTTTTAGCCCCTGTAAAACTAGCTTGTACGGAGAGGCTGATACATTTTAGTTCACATGACTAAGTAAGCAGAGTGAATACATATTAGGCTGAAGGTACCCAACTTCACCCCAGTACTGTCCAGGTGAACAGCAAATGGCACTGGGAAGGTGGCTTCTTGGTACAACATGATTCTGCTTGCCATTACTGTTGGGTCAGATTACTCTTTAATTGGCTTACTTCCATCCTAGTGTAAAATGATAAATGAACACTCAGATTGCATAACTTGTGAGATATCAAGGTCCCTTTCCCACACAAATCTTTTAGGGTTGGGGTGGGGACTCCTTTTCAAATAAAGGCAAGAATACAATCATTTCTTAATTTCCTTTTAAAATGTTAAGTGTATTGTATACACCATGTTGATCATGGAAACGATGCCTTATGAGGAACGACTAAGGGAGCTGGGCATGTTTAGCCTGGAGAAGAGGAGGTTAAGGGGTGATATGATAGCCATGTTCAAATATATAAAAGGATGTCACATAAAGGAGGGAGAAAGGTTGTTTTCTGCTGCTCCAGAGAAGCGGACACGGAGCAATGGATCCAAACTACAAGAAAGAAGATTCCACCTAAACATTAGGAAGAACTTCCTGACAGTAAGAGCTGTTCGACAGTGGAATTTGCTGCCAGGAGTGTGGTGGAGTCTCCTTCTTTGGAGATCTTTAAGCAGAGGCTTGGCAACCATATGTCAGGAGTGCTCTGATGGTGTTTCCTGCTTGGCAGGGGGTTGGACTCGATGGCCCTTGTGGTCTCTTCCAACTCTATGATTCTATGATTCTATGATCAATCACATAAAGGGCAAAGCCCTGTAAAATGAAGCATTTTTGAAGTTCTATTAAATAATTCACTTATTAAGATACTTTTGATAACCATGGCTGAATGGGGATTTAATATAGCATAAGAATGTAAGGAGTACCTGTTAGGTCAGGCCAATGGCCCATTTATTCTAGCATCCTGTTCTCACAGTGGCCAACCAAATGTCCCTGTCAGCAGGAACTGCCCCCAACCATAGCCATGGTGGCTAATAGCTTCATTCTCCATGAAATTTTCTACTCCTCTTTGGCTGCCATCCAAGTTGGTTACCTTAGGAATTTAGGAATTCTATCCCTCACCTGGTGGCAGCTAGAAGCAGAGAAAAACAAGGTAGAGTCCTTTCATTCATCATAGTGAGAGATAAAGGAAAGCAGTCTGCCTACCGATAATGGCATTGCTCCAACTGAGCTCCTCCTCTCTCCCTTCCTAGCGACAGCAATTCCCGTTATGGTGTCTGCCTGTGGCCAACTGCCTCTGGGTCCTTTGCTCTTGCACTCTTAACAAACGCCGAGTTCTGGGAGAAGGGGGGTCAGAAATACTTGGAAGTGACAACGTGTCAGCTGGCTGCTCTGGCTCTGCCTCTCTTCCCCCTTCTCCTAACACCTCCCAACTCTTCTGTTCACCTTTTTTTCTGCACTGTGACCTTCCTCAACCCCCTGCTGTAAATCAATACTGCCTTTTAATTCTCTGGAAGCACCAGGAGAAGCCAGGGTGTGGGGCAATCTCCACCATTCCTCCTCCATCTCGTCCCCTTCAGTCCAGTCTCTGACAACGGCATGGTTTAATTTTGTGCTGTGTAGAGAAGTCCTTTCATTTATTTGTCCTGAATCTTCCAACATTCAGCTTCATTGGATGTCCATGAATTCTAGGCTCATATGAGAGGGACAAAAACTTTTCTCTATCCACTTTGTATCAAAGCTGAGCAGAAATTCCACACATTATTTACCCCCCATCAAACATATATGTCGATTTCACACACACAAAATCAAACTATTCTCTTCGGCATCATAGGCACACAGCACTGCTTTGTTTACATAATCCTCACTAGGGGATACATTACAGTTTCAAAATATCATGAAAAATGGCTAGAGTTGATTGCACCAAGGAATTTCCCAACACCTTATATACCTTGAGTGCACAGATACATAAAGTGAAGAGGTGCAGAAGTGCCACCTAGTGGGTATCTTGGGAGCAACCATGCATTCTGAAGCTTTCTAACAGTGCGATCCTATGCATGTGTACTCAGAAGAGAGTCTCACTTGTTCGGTGGAATGTAGTCGCATGCAGGTGTGCATAGGTTATTATAACCTACATTGCCCTTAAGCAATCTGAGCTCTAATCAGAGGAGCATATGTTTTTCGTGCATGAGTTTTGACTGGTAATGCTTATGGTGGGAGAGCAGAGGAGTGAATAGTAAGGAGGTGAAATGAAAGACTCTCTGCCGGAGACCTTGGAAATCTCTTACCACCTTACTTCATATGGTAGAGGTTCCAGGAGGAGAGCCTGTGAAGATGAACTCCTTGCAAACCAATGAGGCACTAAGGTTGGGCTTTTCCTCTAGCATGGTGTAGTGGTTAAGAGTGGTAGACTCATAATCTGGTGAACCGGGTTTGCTTCCCTCTCCTCCATATGCTGGGTGACCTTGGGCTACTCACACTTCTCTGAAGTCTCTCAGCCTCACTCACCTCACAGAGTGTTTGTTGTGGGGGGAGAAAGGGAAAGGAGATTGTTAGCTGCTTTGAGACTCCTTAAGGGGAGTGAAAGGCAGGATATCAAGTCCAAACTACTACTACTACTACTACTACTACTACTACTATTCTTCTTCTTCTTCTTCTTCTTCTTCTTCTTCTTCTTCTTCTTCTTCTTCTTCTTCTTCTTCTTCTTCTTATCCCACTGGAGTGGATCATGCCATTACACCATGCCATAGGATAGCATACCAGTGGCTGGGCCGGGAAATGTATAGGATTCCAGAATATGGTTGCTTGACCTCGAGAGCATCAACCGAGCCCTTCCTGCAATGGTTGCCATCTAGCCACTGTCTCTCACACCCTGATCACATCCAGACTGGCCTACAGTAAAACATTACACATGAAGCTTCCCTTGAGGAGCATTTGGAGACTCCAGCTGATGCAAAATCTGGAAAAGATTACTCCTGCACTTTTAACTATGCACTGATTTCCTGTTCATTTCCAGGTGCAGTTCAGCTAGCTAGTGATTGCTATGACATTTGGGACTAGGTTATCTGAAGGATAGCTTGATCTGTATCCTGCCTGCAGAAGCATGGAACTGAAGTGTGTGTGTGTGTGGGGGGGTTACTTTGTAGTTGTGCCCTCCTAATTATGGAACTCCTCCCTAGAAAGATTCAGGAGGCGTCTTCAAAATTTGGTGGGAGTTTTAATGTCCCACTCTAATGCTGCATTTTATATTTTATACATTATTTTCCTGCTTCAGTGATTTATTGCACAGTGGTGGCACTTGTGGTAGGGAACACACAGTAATAATATCAGTTAAAAAAAAAGTATGTGTATGGCGTTACCCTCCCAGCACCAGCATTGCTGGATGGGATAGAAATTTCTTAAAGTAAATTCAAAATTGGAAAAAAGATCGATAACTGAAGATAGATAGATGATAGATGATAGCTAGATAGATGATAGCTAGATAGATGATAGATAGATAGATAGATAGATAGATAGATATAGATTAGATTATAGACAGATAGATAATACAGCCGTACCTTGGTTCTCAAACAGAATCATTCTGGGAATCCGTTCGACTTCCAGAACTGTTAGAAAACCAAGATGTAGCTTCCAATTGGCTGCAAGAGTGTCCTGCAGCCAAACGGAAGCCATGCCGGATGTTCGGTTTCCGAAAATAGTTCAAAAACCGGAACACTCACTTCTGGTTTTTGATTGTTTGGGAGCCGAAATGTTTGAGTTCCAAGGCGTTCGGCAACCAAGGTACGACGATAGAGATGATAGATAGATAGATAGATGATAGATAGATAGATAGATAGATAGATAGATAGATAGATAGATAGACAGACAGACTGACTTATCAAATGGAACAGGGAAGCATATGCATGTGGTAAAGGTAAAGGTAAAGGGACCCCTGACCATTAGGTCCAGTCGTGGCCGACTCTGGGGTTGTGGCGCTCATCTCGCTTTATTGGCCAAGGGAACCGGCATACAGCTTTCAGGTCATGTAGCCAGCATGACTAAGCCACTTCTGGCGAACCAGAGCAGCGCATGGAAACGCCGTTTACCTTCCTGCCAGAGTGGTACCATTTATCTACTTGCACTTTGAGGTGCTTTCGAACTGCTAGGTTGGCAGGAGCAGGGACCGAGCAATGGGAGCTCACCCCATCGCGGGGATTCGAACCGCCAACCTTCTGATTGGGAAGTCCTAGGCTCTGTGGTTTAACCCACAGTGCCACGTGCCACCCGCCTCCCACATATGCATGTGGTACTACCCCTTAAAACCAGACGGCAGATGACAGCCATAAACTCATCTTGGCCATGCTGCATCTTTTATTAAAAACTAGGGTCACAAATGTTTTTTTCCTGATGCAATCAATCATTCACCATTGAAGAAATAGTATGTTGAAGAGAGGAAGTTTTGAAAACATAGGATGATACTGAAATCAATAGATTTTAGTCCTTCAGTCCATGTATTTCAGCAGGTTTATTGTATATCTGAATAATGTTGCATATCATCCATAAAGTTACAAATTCAAAGCTCTACATTGAGCCTTTTGCCTCTCGCAGGAGACTCTTAAAGAATCTCCAGTAGATTGGACTGGAATATCTATTCTAACACTTCATGATAAATTATGTGTGTGAGGAAAGGATGAAGGAAATAAAATTGTCCATTCTGTGTTCCTTCAAATGCTGGATCACCTTTTAAAAAACAATGTCCCTGTCAGTGTTAAGTAAAAACTGAAACATGCTGGGCAATGCCGAGAACTGTACAAAGACAAGTTCAGATCAGGAGTGTGAATGGAATTTGTAAAACTCCATTCCAGTGAGTGAAGATTTTGAGGCAGTAGCAGACAGGAAGACAACCACAAGGGAAGTGATATCTTCATGCAAACCTAGCCTTCTGTAGGAATACCAATAACAGTCCATCTGTGGACCCATAGGGGATGTCTTCAGTTGTCTCTGATGACTATAGCTGTAGGGGTTGAAGTATGTTGCTATTAGGAGTTGTAAAATATGGCTCCTGTTTGCAAGAGTTCATTGCTGGAAAGGGAGATTTTCACAGCAGGGGTGCAAAAGCTTCACAGCCAAGACATCCGACTAAAACCTTTTCTTTCCCAGTTAAATAAAACTTTTGCTTCCAAACAGTGCCTGCTGAAATGAAAAATTGCATTTAGCTTTTTGCTTTTTTGCTGGCGGAAACACAGATATGACGTTATAACTTCTGCAGCAAAAGTAAGTCTGTCAATTTTCTATGCCACGTGTACATTTTATGATCATGGTGGAATCTGCTTGGCACCATAAAATAAGCTACTTTTCTCTTGGATGGGGAAAAAGGACTCAGGGCACCATATGAGAACTTCCATATAGAAATGAATGTCGGGAGTAAAATCATGACAGCATGCATGAATACCCTTCAGGAGTTGCCAGATGGAAAGAGGAGTCTTTCCATGCCATTAAATGAGAATTTAAAATGGAAAAGAAGGAGGAGAGTGGATGTATGCTAGACCAGACAATCTGGAAGAATTTGGTAGTAGGTAGTATTGTTGCCAGGGTCAGCTCTGGAGAGGGACAGTGAACACCAAGAAATAGCTTTTGAGTAGAGTGGTACCTTGGTTCTCAAGCACCTTGGTTCTCAAACGCCTTGGTTCCCAAACACCAAAACCCCGGAAGTAAATGTTCTGGTTTTCAAACATTTTTCGGAAGCCGAATGTCTGATGCAGCTGTCAGCTATTGTTTCCAGGGTGCCTGCACCAATCAGAAGCTGTGCCTTGGTTTTTGAACATTTCGTAAGGCAAACACACTTTCAGAACTGATTAAGTACGAGAACGAAGGTACCACTGCATTTGGCACTTTTGTTTTTGCTATTTATTTTGTGTTTTTGAGGCTTTTTGGTTAATTTGTTTTTGTGACTGTATTGATTGATAGTCTGTCTGTGGAAATGGATAAAAGCCCCCACATCGAAACAATGACTATCCTCAGAGCAGGTAAGAAAAAAATTAATTTTAATTTTTATCACCTACAACCCTGTCTTCTTTATTTATAGTACAGTACATTGATTATTGCTTTCATTTTGTGGATCAATGGTCTCATTAGATAGTAAAATTCATGTTAAATTGCTATTTTAGGAGTTGTTTTTAAAAGTCTGGAACAGATTAATCCATTCTGCATTACCTTCTATGGGAAAGCACACCTTGGTTTTGGAACGCTTTGGTTTTGGAATGCACTTCTGGAAAGGATTAAGTTTGATAACCAAGGTACCACTGTATATGCTATGTTAATGCTGATTGAGGGATGGGTCTTGGTAGGGTACACAAGCCTGTTCTCTGCCTGCCAATCAGAACTTGTGGCTTATCACAGCATCCTCTCAGCCTTGAATCATTATGCAGGTTGGTCACATAAGAGATGGGTAGACTTCTTTTGCTGGGCCAGCTGATAGGCTTGCGTTGTGGTATCTGAAGAAGTGTGCATGCACATGAAAGCTTATACCCAGAACAAACTTAGTTGGTCTCTAAGGTACTGCTGGACATTTTCTTTTAATTTTTTAACTTATTTCAACTGTATCAGACCAACACAGCTACATACCTGAATCTGCAAATAATGTGTTTTGTTACTGTTGTAACTGAAAATCAATATGCACAGCATTCACCAAGAATATGAAAACATTTGGGAACATGAGCAAGAAGAGAAAATCAGGGATGTTATCCAACTGAGCAGCAACCAAAGGGGGAAAAGGTTCTCATGCTCTGATAGTACATATTATGCTGTGGCTTTAGAGGCAGGGAACAGTGAAATATCATTACCAAGCAGATGCATGGTTTTAGGTGCCTAGCAGATCACCCTTCCAAAAAGTGCCCACAGGGGCCTGGAGGTCTTCAAAACCACCCCATTAGGTGTAAAGGTCTACTGCATGAAGAAGGGAAAACATGACTATCCCCCAGTGCAGGTACTGAAGAGTTTTGCAAGCAGAAGTGGGACTCACTGGATGCTGGCTTACAGTTCTATGCCTTGTAATATAGAGGGATTTCAGAAATGCCTCATAGGGTTAGATCTGCAGTTCCCCTGAACTCAGGTCTCATTGACCTTCCCATTCCTGGAAGGCAGGGAAGAACACTCCCCCCCCCCACTGATTCCCTACCCCGCCCCCTTGCATCTGAAAGTCCCGTGCCTCCTGAAATTCTGTTCCATAGAGGTGGAGTACCCTCTGGATCAGAGTCAGAGGAGACACAGAAGGTTATATGGACCACTGGAAACAACTCTCCTCCCTCTTCCATAATTATAGCTCAGTCGGTAGAGTCTGAGACTCTTAATCTCCAGGTTGTGGGTTTGAGCCCAACACTGGGCAAAAGATTCCTGCATTGCCGGGGGTTGGACTAGATGGCCCATGTGGTTCCTTTCAACTCTACAATTTTATGATTCTATGGTCAACACCAGCTTTTCTACTAAAGGAAGGGCCCCTTCTGTTAAATCAAGGGCTGCTAACTCCCATCTCCCATTCAGGCTCCAACTCCCATCAGCCCCAGCCACCATGGCTAATGGTCAGGGATGGTGCAAGCTGTAGTCCAACAACATCTAGAGGGCTCCACATTACCCATTGCTGCATTAAATGGAAGGACTACTCTAGATTCAAGCCATTATCTATCTCACCCTCTTTTTTGTCCTTTTCCCCTTGGGAAGACAGAAAATTTATGGAGTCGGTAAAGAAAGAAAATTGACAGCTATAGTTTCCTCATTCATTAGAGGACGAGTCAATATCAGGCAACCTTTACTTTGTCAAAGACTGATTATGCTGCACTTCCCAAACACTCCAATAAAAGTGTTAAGTCTGAAAGAGGCAGTCTACCGATGTGTTTACACATATGAACCTTCTAATGAAGGATGAGCCTTCCTAGGGGTTTTAGAACTAAATTCTGGATTTCGCAAATCAACTTTTTACTGAACTTCTGGAGGTTTTACTTGGCTATTTTGAAAAGCGCTTTTGCTCTTTCCATAGGCTGCAACTTATTGAAAGCATAACTTTCATGAAGGGCATCTGAATAATTGATCTCTTGCTTAAATGGTAAGCATGTCAATCACCGAAATACTGATATGCTGGATTCATGATCCAAAGGCAGTTACTTAATGTACAGACATAAAGGCAGGAGCTAAATAATATGCTTGGCCATGTGTCTTCTGTGGATTCATTGCCATCATTCCACTCTACTCCTGGAATCTCTGAATCAAATTATCAGGCAACATTGTGTAAATCAGTGAACATGAACATTCAAGGCATGTGTACATATGTGTGAGGTTGCTGCCTTGATCAAACACCACTTCAAACAATGCCACCCCCATGGCTTACATGGTGAGCATCTTTTGTGACTGGGCCAGAAGAAGAAAAGATGATCAGTCAACACACATCTGCTGGTGTTGGGAGGGCTGTCAACACTATTTAAACCCATGATGGGGCTTTTCCAACCTTTTCTGATTTTTGTTCTGCAGAAGTTTGTATGAATAAACATAGCCCATTCTCTGTGTCACTGTGCAAAGCAAAACCAGTTCTTTATGAGCTGAAATGTTTTATATCTGAAAACATTGTACATGAACAAGAACTCCCACCCATATTTTCCACTGCAGCCCCACTGGTGAAATGCTTCTCCAAGGGGTTTGGTGACCCTAAGGCACTGGTACTCTGTGTAGTGTCCTCCACACTGATATTGTTGCAGCATGGCCAATTGTTAGGAATGATGGGACTTGGAGTCCAGCAGCATTGGCTAAACCTGTCCTAAGGAAAGGGCAGAGATGTGGGGCAAGGAGCTGCAGCGGTTGTGGGGGAATCAAGGGGAGTTGAGCAGAGGTACTTGTCCACTGAATCCTGGATCTTGCCAGCAGCTGGTTTGGGTTCATAAGGCTTGCCATATATCAGGAAAAATTCTGACATGTCCTGGTTTGGGGTGTAAAAATGGCATCAGAGAGAATTTTGCCAAATTGGCAAAATGTCAGGGAAAACCTGGATGTATGGCAAAAAGCAGCAGAAACAGCTACAAAAGCTCACTATTTGGCGGGGGGGGGGAGAGGTTTTCCCACAAAGCTCAACAATTTGGGTGGGTGTCAGGAATTTCACTTTTTGAAATATGGCAACCCTAGGCTCACAGATGTTTGTCAACAATTGCCACCGGAGTCCATCTGCTTTGTGATTCAGCTTCCTAGTCACCTCAGTTCCGGGAACAGCACACAGAGTCTTTGGATCTGTAAGAAACTGCGGGATTGTGGCAGCCATATTTGAAAAATGAAACTTCCATTGATTTTTTACCACTGTAGAAAAAAACACACACCAGTATCTGAAGTTATGATTTCTTTTCTTGCTTCTCTGCACACAAATCTGAACATTTTCAGGTTCCCATCTGGGGAAAAATATCCACATCATATTTTAGATAGATTATTTAAATTGTAATTATTGCTGTGTGTTCTTAACACGTTTCCAGGGAAAACTCAGACACAAATAATAACCACATCTCCACCTTTAATGGGCTTGCAGCAGATGGAAAGCATTTTCTCTTTGTTGCTGTTTGAAAAGAACCCTCCAGAAATTACCTAGTCTCCCCTATCTTCTATTTTTAAAGATAGCCAATAAACTGTGCTTAAAGGAAACCAAACCAGCCATCATTTCAGTTTATAGGCATAGCGGCAAGTCTTTAAAAATGAAATGCAATCAGAGTGTCCACAGATGTTCTTTCTGGAGGGTAATAAGAATAGTCGATTTTTGAGCAACTTTCATACCTGAAAGCTTACAATACTCATGTAGAAAATCTTTTCAACAGTGCTACGCATTGCACAGCACGCAAGATGAACAGATAAGCATAAAATAAAATGTGTTGGTGCAGAAAAAGCTTGAGTCTCCAGAGACAAATTCTAAAAGTGCAGATGCTTATTTGTACCATAGGGCTATATCAAGGCCGATCTCAGCACTTCTCTGCAAACATGGACTTTCGAGCACAGTTTAAGAAAGCAATGTGACTTTGAAAGCTGTTGCTAGGTCTTTAAGGCTAAGTCAGGGATGTTGTGGTTCTGATCTTGCTGAGCTACAGCTTCCCTCACCCCTGACTATTGACCATGCTGGATTAGGGTGATGTGAGTTGGAGTCCAACAACTTCTGGAGAGCACTGTATTAACTACCCCTGTCCTGGAGTGTCATCAGGATCACATGTTGGTTCTTGCTTCCTCCTCCAGAAGAGATGATTAGTCTGTTCCTGCAGCCCTGGAGGTGATTGTGATAGCTCTAAATCTGCACTATGTGAACACATTGTAGCTGCATTATTTTCATTTTTCTAGGGCCTCATTTCTTCTTGGTTGAGTAGTGATGCTTCACATGCATGGAAGAATTTAGAACTCACCAGCAAGGTCACTGCACAGAAATCTAACAGACCAGGTACGTTTGCCTTCAAGATGTGTTATCTTCTAATGAAGTTAAATCATTGCTGTTAATTTCACAGAACTCAGCACACATAGCTGCTTGCAAGCACCTTCTGCACATCATCAGGCCAGATCAACTGAAATTGATCCCATAATGTTGCTGTGGATGTTGCATTTGACATCTCGCCGGGGATTGTTGTGAATGTGAATGTGCCATCATGATTGCTGTGGAGACGAGCAACTTTACCCTCAAATGTAACCTGCATATAAGTCACAGTGTACTTCCAATGGGTCTAGAGTATATATTTACACACCCCAGACAGCACAAAAAAGCTCTGCTGGACAGCTGCTTGAGGCTGCAATGGAAGCAGAGAAGTGAATTACAGTCACTTAAGCTCAGAATCTTAGTCAAAAGAAATCCTGGACAGATCTGAGTCACAAATGTCCATCAGATATTAATTGTGTCCATATACTAACAGTATAACATTGGACCTGCCATCTCAGAAAGGAGGGGGGAGGGAATCAAAGATAGCCATATTCAAAAAGTAATTGCCTGCTGCATACACTGCCAATACTGAAGATTGAGAATAAATATGAAATTTAAACTAGATTTCTATGCTTTTTTCTCTCAAAAGGCAAAAGAAGCATGGTTCTAATTCCCTGGGTTTTTAAATAACTAATGAGACATGTTTTACATTTTAGCCATGAGCTACAATAATTAGGTGTGGATTTGGAAGCGGGGGTGGGGGGTGGGAGAAGAGAGATGGTTTTGTAGGAGGAAAGGTAATGTCCGGGGAGATCATTTCAATCTTTTAGGTTATATAAGCATGTTTGACATTGTTGTAATCATGAGAAACCCCATAGCTAGACAATCACCATGGGACATTCACATGGGAAGGGAAAGGAAGGAGGTGGATGAGAAAAGGACCTGCCTGACATTTCCCACTGCAGTTCTTGGAAACAGGCTTGGCGTATGGCATGCCATTCATTCGCCCATCCCTTTCGCACACCTAAAGGCGTGGAAGGTGGACCTGTGTAATATCTCTCCATTCCAATGCAAAGGAGATGTTCTTAGCAAACACCACCCTTAATTAAACGCACAGCTCTTTTTTTCTTTTTTAATTCACTTTAGTGTACTTTGGCAACTTGGCTCATACTTCCCAAGAGATGTTTGACTTCTAGGGGCTTTAAAGAGTCTGCCGTGTTTAATTATGTGGCTGCTTAACACAGTTTGACAGATGCATCCATATGTGGCACAAAACAAAGCTGTGTCAGCCCATAAAACTTTGGTTTTAATGAGCAGAAGCTTGGGAGGTGGAGGGGAGTTTGTTCGATTTCCTTCTTACTAAAATGAAATGAAAATAAATTTAGGTTATGTTCACATTCAAATCAAAGTATCATAGAATTGTAGAGTTGGAAGGGACCCCGAGGCTCAGCTAGTCCTACCCGTGAAATGTAGAAATTGTTATGTACTGAAGTTCTCACCCTGGGCCAGCAGGGGAATACTGTCGATAGTTTTCACTCAGGTCCACATATGCAAATAAGGAATAGAAAGTGACATTCAGTGATTGGATAGTTACAGAAAGTTGCTACTGTTGCTTTGTAGTTGAGCTCTATATAAGCAGGTTGGCTGAACCCTTCAGCCCAGTGCTGCTCTGGCCTGTGAATAAACAAGAGCTGTCTGAAGAATCTGAATCATGACAGATGGCCATCCAACCTCTACTTAAAAACCTCCAAGCAAGGAGAGTCCATCACCACCTCCCCAAGGGAGTCTGCTCCACTGTAGAATAGCTCTTACCATCAGCAAGCTCTTCTGGCATTTAGTTGGAATCTCTTTTCTTGTGGTTCAGGTTCTACCCTCCAGAGCAGGAGAAAACAAGCTTTCATGTGAGAGCCCTTTAGATATCTGAAGATGGCTATCATATCATATCCTGCCCCCATCTACCTGAGAAATTCAGCATGGGTTTCACAAGCCTCTATTGTGTTCCCAAAGCAATAATTTTGAAACTGTCACTACTTTTGTTACTAAGGTAAGTTTTACTGCCTCTGCAACTTTTCTGTCTGATGTGTGGGAAAGCATACAAATCTGGCCTTTGTAGAGTACGTAAGTAAACTGTGTTTTTAACTTACCAAACATTTGGTCTTTTCCTGGGCTGGGGAAGACAGATACTTTGAAAGGGGATTTCTAAAGGGCATAATTTTTGAAGTCACTTGGAATTGCATATTTTTAAAGTCCAGCAGCCTGTATTTTCACGCTTCACTTTGAGGCATGATTTATTTCAAATCTCTGCTGGGGTTATCTCACCAAAGAGTACTTGCCCCAAACTTGGATCTTGGCATCCAGGAATTCGACTTTCACTATCTCTCTCACACAAACATATATATAACTAACATGAGCTGCACCTCACATTTATTATTTCTACAGAAGGGTGAGAAAAGCCAGGCAAGAGAGAAGACACAATAGTGGGTGTATCCTGTTTTGACTCCACTGGCATCATAATCAAAGCCACTTGCTTCCTTTGTATCAGAATATTTAAGCAAGTGAATGAAGTGAGATGGAGATGTATCTCTATTCAGACACACCAGCCAATTTGCAAGCATAAGAAAGAAGCTAACTGTTTTCAGAGGAATGTGCTTTGCATCTGCACAAGCGCTTTCATAATGTTTCAAGGATACAGCGCCATTCGCCACCTCCACCTTTCAATGAATCAACGAGTTCTTTCAATTCATCAGGCAAAGTGAATGCTGTTTGTTACTATAAAACGAATATGGCTCGTTAGCAGAGAACATTGCTCTTGTACTCAAATGTCTTTATAATCCAAGGTCGGAACTCTGAGCAAATCATATTACAGAATTGCAGGCAGGGTGGGCATTTGAATAGTCAAAAAGCTTGGAAAGAAATGTTAAGCATCATCTTCAGCTGGAGGAGAATATGTAGCACACCATTGTATTTCATGAATTAAAGAAAGGGAGGTAAATTAGCATCCCACGGTAATATTTTATTGATGCTTCCCCTCGCTTGGAGGCTTTGTAAACAATGAAATCCAATCCGTAAAGAGACACTTAAAGATCCTGTCAGTGTATCAGCCTTTTAAACCCATTTTATAGCACATTAGCTCTTTATATTTTTTTTTAAAGCAAGGAAACAAAACCAGAAAATGTTTCTAACATACAATATTCAAAAAGAAGTTCCATTTTGTATTTTTACCATGTTTTTAAACACATAGGAACAAAAGGAGATATCAGGCCAACGGCAGTGTCTAGTGCAGCATCCTGTTCTCAGATTGGTTAACAGGACACAACTCATATGGAAGAAATAGATACAAGTGCATGCTATGCTGGGCAGGATGTATAGAGGGTTGCCATGTCATTAGAACTCTTTTGCTCATACAAGGCTATGAGCAAGAAATGACTTCTGCTCATTCAATAGGATTGCACCTTTCTCTCCTCTCCAGCGCAGCCTCAGTTCTGAAAAGAAGGCAGTCATTTTCGTTCTGCCCTGCATTCATCACAATTAGCACATGTCTGAGGCTGTGAGATAAATTGAGGCATCTCCACCTCCAATGAATGCAGCGTGAAGCGAGAGAAAGAAAGGAACAGGAAATAGGCTTTGCTTCTTCCCTCTCAGTAGAAGAGGTGGCTTGACGTCACTGAGCAATGCTTAACTCACCAATTGTGTCACAGATAACTTGGTTCTGCCCACCCTAACAAAAAAAGCTGCCCCCCACTAAAACACATCCTGGCTACACTCATGTCACTGAGCCCACTCTAGCAGTTAGAACTCTGTGGTCCTCAACTCCTTAACCTACTCAGTAGCATACATGCACTCAGGGGCGCCGACTTATAAAAAATATTGGGGGGGCCCATACCGGGGTCCTGCCCCGGGAAGTTTTCTAAATTTTAGATGAAAATTAGTGAGTTTTAAAGTTTTTTAAAAGTATTTTAGAGTCATATGATCAACATTAGAACCCCGAAAACTCGACTCTCTATAACTCCACACTCCGGGAAACTCGACAAGCCTGAAACACTTTTTGGCTGTGAAAAAAGAAACAAAACATAAACACGCACGGTATTTTCGTAAAAAGCTAATTTAATTTACAGTAACAATTATGCTTATAGACTATTACAGAGCAGTGAATATATAGCTCTGAAAAGACTGAAATGATATTTAAATAAATCCTAAACTATCATTAAAAGAATAAAACATAAAATATTGCTGTCGCACGGTAATAGCACTTTGATTAATAAGTGAAATAGCTAATTTAAGCTTACTTTGAATAAGGCTGAGGGTTCATTAAATAAAAATAATATCTCAAAGTTAATGCTTTAATACAGTTAATAAAGTTAATACAGTATGCCTAATACTGTATGTAAATACTGTAATACTGTATGTAAATAACGGGCTTTAATTGGGTCTTACACCCTAAAAATATTTAAGTATTTGAAAATAACTAATACAGTACTATTGTAATATAGAAATACAGTACTAAACTAGTACTAATATTTCGAAACTGAAAATTTAACATTCTGTATGTATTTAATTCTCTATTTTATAAAGATTTTTAATATCTGACAGTGAGTTTGGAGTAGCCCAATGCAAAAATCCTGAGGATCCATGTGGATCCATGCTTTGTAACCACGCTTTTGCACCACTGTGACCCTAGGCAACAGTGGGTGCGTGATTTTTTTGGCGCAAGATGTAGCCATGGACATGCTATGTGATCTGATGGTGAATTTGGGGTGACCCAATGCAAAAATCCTGAGGATCCATGTGGACCCGTGCTTTGTAACCACATTTTTGCACCACTGTGACCCTAGGCAACAGTGGGTGCGTGATTTTTTTGGTGCAAGATGTAGCCATGGACATGCTATGTGATCTGATGGTGAATTTGGGGTGGCCCAATGCAAAAATCCTGAGGATCCATGTGGATCCATGCTTTGTAACCACGTTTTTGCACCACTGTGACCCTAGGCAACAGTGGGTGCGTGTTTTTTTGGTGCAAGATGTAGCCATGGACATGCTATGTGATCTGATGGTGAATTTGGGGTGGCCCAATGCAAAAATCCTGAGGATCCATGTGGATCCGTGCTTTGTAACCACGTTTTTGCACCACTGTGACCCTAGGCAACAGTGGGTGCGTGATTTTTTTGGTGCAGGCTGTAGCCATGGACATGCTATGTTATCTGATGGTGAATTTGGGGTGACCCAGTGCAAAGATCCTGTGGATCCATGCTTTGTAACCACGTTTTTGCACCATTGCAGCCCCAGGCAACAGTGGGTGCGTGATTTTTTTGGTACAGACTGTAGCCATGGACATGTAATGTGATCTGATGGTGAATTTGGGGTGACCCAATGCAAAAATCCTGAGGATCCATGTGGATCCGTGCTTTGTCACCACGTTTTAAATGGGGAGGGAAGGAAAAACACAGAAGGGACAAGAAGCACAAGAGGGGTGTGCGGAGAAGCAGCTGGCTAAGAATGCAGGCGATGAGTTTAACGGGGTGGGGGGGAGGAAAGGAAGGCAAAAGTCCCCCCCCCAAGCCAGCCCTCTCTCTCTCTCTCTCTCTCTCTCCCACCTGGAGCCTGCACGCAGTGTGACTAGGAAAGAATTAGAAGGAAGGACTCGATCCTTTCCTTAACCCTCTGCTTGCCAGGAGGGCAGGGGATTCCCTGCTCTTTGTTGAGTTTGAGCAAACGCAGCAACATAAGCAGGTGGGCAGTAAGACCCTGAGGAAAGCTTCTGCCTTCCCTCTGCCCGACTGCCCGATCTTATTTTTGCCTATTTTTGCCCCTGCGCTCCGGCGAGTCAGCTCCAGGGACCACACATTCGCTCAATAACACGCACAGAGCGAAATTTACGGTAACAATTTTCTTAAATTATTGGGGGGGCCCAAACAAATTTTTGAGGGGGCTCGGGCCCCCTCAGGCCCCATGGAGTCGGCGCCTATGCATGCACTCCCACAAGCTGCAGCCTCCTCCAGCCTAACCTACTACACAGGATTATTGTGGATAGTAAAAGGGGAAGGGGATAACAATGGATGCCACCTTGAGATCCTTGGAGGAAATGGAGGGATGGAACTGGACTAAGCAAACAAATAAATAAGCTATGGAACTAACAGAACCAATTATGCAACTTATATGAATTAATTTCAGTGTAAAGGACATGTCAGAACAATTTAAGAAAACATTATTAATTACCCTGGTTGAAATGGATGGCATGTGCATCTAGACCTTTTAACCATCCTTCACAGCCATTCCGCATAAATGCCTGTGTAGGGGGCGGAAATTGTGGACTTTAAAGGCAAATCTTTGTATTAACATCCATTATGATGTTTTATATCTCTGTTTGAGACCAGTGAGATTCTTTCATCCCCTGATCATCTTAAAGACATAGTAATTCCTGACTTGGGCAGCACATCTGTCCCAGCACCTCAGGATAAAGACCTAAGACATCAGTGTTGTAGGGTTGCCATATTCCCAAAAGTGAAAATCCAGACAAAGTTGCTGACCTCCCCCCACCCCCAATGGTTTATTTTCAATAGACATTCCTAGATACGTATTTTCCATCTTAAACCAGAACTTCTTCCTTTGGGGTAGGCTGCATGAGGTTCCACCCCCTCATCTTATAGGTCCTTCCTTGCAAAGGGGGTGGGGCCAAATATGCTCCCTTTCACAGAAGTGCTTAGGTAAGCTTTGTCCCCACCTCTACGTTGCTTTCTGCTGTACTAGGGGGAACTAATGTCTTAGGAGCCAGACTCCTTCTACTGCCACAGTTTATGCAAATTTTATGCAATTCTACCTGATGGCCATATCTTGTAGTATGTGACAGATATAATAATTTAACTGCAAACTATGTAATTATTATAATATCACCCATGTACAGTCTTCCCCCGCCCCTGGCAGTACTGACCTATGCTTCTGCTAAAATAATTACTTCCCCATACCAAAGAGACTTAACAAGGTACAGCAGATTTACTTTAACAGGGAAAATTTCTAGATGCTATGTTTGGTGATATTTCATTCTCTGCAGGAATCAGACTTTTGCTAATTCAGGGCTAAGGACGGTGTTTCAGGAACTCCCACCCTGTGTTCTCTTTGCCGGTGTGTTAAGTGCTTTTGTAATTTTACAATGGAAATGTAAAACTCTCAGCTTCCTGCTTTTTCAAGCTTCCTTGACTTGATAGATCAAAACTATCATGTCTGCGTTTTGTGGCATGGTTGTATCAATTAAACAAATCCAGCCACATGCCATCTACACTGTGTCCTTTCATTTACTAACTCAGTGAGGTGGGAAATCATTCTAATTTTCTCTAAAAAGTGAACATGGATATGCTTTCTTAATGAACTGATGTATCTCTCTCTCTATGTTTCACAGCGTGTTAAGAGTACTCAGTTCTCCTTACTGCTGGAAAGACTAGCCACAACTGAGATGCTCTGAGCTTTAAATATTGGAGTCAGTTTAAACAGGCCTATTTTCTTTGAGTTCTCCCAGACTTCTCCACATTAAGAAACTGTGCCTGGAATCATTTCACAGCACTGCTTTCTGACAAAGTGTTCCACCAATGTTTCCAATAGATGCAGGAAAGTGAGAAGTGTGATTTTGAAGGAGAGCTGTGGTTCAGTTCATTTATTGTTTTCGGCTAGATCTACCCAGCTATAAAAAAACACTCTGAAAACGCTCTGCAAAAAACCCTGTTGAAAAGCTCACAATTTAAAATATCATTGAGTTGCGATTTCAACTCTACAGTGCCATCTGGAGTCACAATGTTATAATGCACTTATAATGCTGTATTTTGACTAATATAGCTGAGTCCTAGGAAGGCATGGCTTAGTGTTGCAACAAGAAGTTAAATAGTTCTCAAACCTCCTGCTTTGTCTTGCTGTGGAGCCCAATGGTTCCTTAAAAAGGAATGCAAAATGTCAAGGACAAACCAATGCAGGTTAAGCATGTTCAAAGGCACAAAGTGGCACTCTGGAATATTTTCTCCTGTTTCTTACACACACACACACACAGAGAGAGAGAGAGAGAGAGAGAGAGAGAGAGAGAGAGAGAGAGAAATAATTTTCACATTAGTTTTCCTTTGTTCATACGAACCACATCTTACAAGAACTATTCACAGCACCATATCCATTAATAACTTTTTGATAAATGTTTGCCATTTATTCCTAATGGGCATGTAGAGGTTAAAAATGCATGTTCTTTAATGGTTTTAAAGTAAAAGCCCAAAACAAATTGGGTTAAAAAAAAGAAAAAGCTTCATTTCATTGATTTTATTCTTCTTCATCAGAATGAATGATGGTTTGAGTTTTGAGACAGTAATACAATTTTGGTTTATTTGTCAGTATTGCTCCATGTTTTTACCCTTTTTGGCCAATCTAGCAAGCCTCCTTGTATTCCCCTGCCGTTTGCAAAAGTGGATACAAATGAAAAGTCGCAGCTGTAATTCTTCAATCACTCACCTCCATTCCTTTTTGGCACCATCCATCACTTTAATTATTATTTGTTTCAGGTTGTAGAATAAAATGGCAGAGCAGAAAGGGTGGAGGAGGGGGGAACTAGCAACCCAAATGTAGACTTAAACAATGCAAAGCTTTCTTAAGGCAAAATAGCATCAGAAATAAAACCCACTGTGCTCCGCAGAACTCACAGAGCAATCCAAACCCCTGATCTGGTATGCCAAAGACAGTTGGGATGTGGCTTTGCTCTGCTGACTGCCACCAGTAGTGGTCCTTCACTGAACCTGAGATCCCTGCAGCAGTTGCCCAAAGCATAGGCCAATGGAAACCCCATAAATGGGGCATTTCTGGGATGAGGAGGGCAGAGAAGATGATGACTTATGGGCCACATACTCTCTCATGTAGAAGTGAACTGTTTCAATAAGGCAAATTTCAACAGTTTTTGCACACACACAACCTACAACAGCATATACTAAAGCAACTCCTTGTCTTTAAGCAGCACACTAAGACAAGATCCATCATGGGCAATAAACATGGCATTTAAGTGTTGCCTTTGATGAGTATCAGCGAGTTCATCTTTAGCAACAGTGTAACCCCCGCTAATTTTTTCCCCATGCAGACAATTAAACACCAATTTGCAGGGACAAAATTACAGACATAGGAATTAGTTCATGCATCAGTGAGTCTTCATTAATAGTGGAGGCCAAATCAGTATTTTGCAAAGGAATGTGAAAGATAGAAGACTAATGGGCAGCTTTTTTCGTAGCTAACTTACCCTGCTGCCTCCCTCAGAGCTCCTTTCAAGTCATCACATTCTGCTGCTCTGTCAGATGGAATCTCCTACTTGCATGTGTCATTGTGGGAAGTGAAGCTGGAGATTGCTACAAACCTCTCTTTGGACTGCAGATGAAATAAATTTCGGGGAATTGAATGTGAAAATTCAATCTTTTGCTTTTACTGTGCTTTTGGTTTTTTTTTAACCAGATTGGGGCAATTTGGAATAATAAGAAAATGCAGCAGCTTCTATGCTGTATTTTGTCGGAAATGCACAAAAAACCTTTCGCAGATATAACAATTATACCCCTTTAAGGTAGGCCAGTACAATTATCACTGAGTCATTATAATTCTCATATTATAGATAGATGTTCTGAGTCAATTGGGAGCCCTACACATGCAGGAGCAAGCTTCCATGTGTGTAACTGTATCTGGAGGGTGAACCTAATACATAAATAAGTCCTATGGAAATAGTCCTCTTAACTAACTATTGGGAAATATGTTATGATGCCCTTTCTAAAGTTAACAGACATTAGCTTTTGGGAAGGGGGTCAGGATTCAGTTCCTCTTCTCCTTCTTCTCCACCAAACATCTAACTTGTGGGGTTTTGGTGAATTTCAAAGGGCTTCAGGTGCAGAATTGCATGTGCACCTCATGTGCTGCTTTGAGAAACAATGAGTGGTCCATGAGCTAGTGCCATGGCAAAAGTCCCTTCCATGTTTTCTGCAAACAATCCTGCATCAAGGAATGAGGAAAGAAATTGTGTTTGACAATTACCAATGGGGAGAGAGAATATTGGTAAAATTCTCATGGGTGGGGTACAAGGCTTTTGTTGTGCTTTTAAGGTGGTCAAAGGAGCGTTGTGGTTGTCCTTCCTTTTCATTCTGCAAATCACCACACCAGTGATTTGCACTCTGCAGCCTTCCCAGATGCTGGCATTTCCAATGAAAGCCCAGGAAATGACATCATGCAATAACACCTCATGGGATTCCCACCCCCCCTCCAGAACAGGAAGTGTAAGCAGTTAGGGAGGCTGCAGTTTGCTGGAGAAATATTTACCGAAAAGAGAGAAAAAAGCCACACTACCCTTCACTATCTTGCAATGACACAGTACATTCAAAACCCTGTACCCACAGAAATTCTCAAAATAAACCTAAAGTGCCCTGAGAATAAAGCAAAGGGGGGGGGGAGTTCTTTAGCAGGTTGAGGAAAAGTTTTGATTGGGTTGTTTTGTTTTGTTTTTTGAGAAACTGGAGGAGTGATTTCAGCATGGCACCACTGTGAAATCGCAGGTGAGTTGAAATTTGATCTGATAGCATTTCCAGTGCACAGACCATACCCCTTATCCATTGTGCGCCATCAGTTCCCCCTTACAGATGGTGCCATCCATAATTTTGCTCCTTCTTAAATTGTCCACTAGTGATTTCATAAGGCGATAGATTCTCCCCGCTTTATGGAAGGACCTCTTCTGTCTGTTCCATTTAAAGGCATCAATATACACGTATTGTTGAAACTCCTGAGTGTGCAATCAATCTGCTTGCCTTGTGAAGAGAGGCCCCCTAGAGCATGGGTAGGCAAACTAAGGCCCGGGGGTCAGATCCAGCCCACTCGCCTCCTAAATCCAGCCCACGGACAGTCTGGGAATCAGCATGTTTTTACATGAATAGAATGTGTGCTTTTATTTAAAATGCATCTCTGGGTTATTTGTGGGGCATAGGAATTTGGTCATTCCCCCCCAATATAGTCTGGGGGTCTGAGGGACAATGGACAGGCCCCCTGCTGAAAAAGTTTGCTGACCCCTGGCCTAGAGGGATGGAGTAGCATTCAGAATGTGTTCCATAGCCAGTTTCAGTTATAAAGTTTAGGAGGAGAAAAGACTGATTTTTGTTATCTCTTATTTAGGGCTCTTACTTCCTTGTAAGATGGAACAATTTTCTTTCTTATAGATGACCTTTAGGTCCTGATAAAGATTGCACAGAGTGCTTATTCTCACCAAAGCGGTTAGTGCAATAATAGTGATTATATTTCTTGGGTTAAATGTGGGCAATTGAAAGTAGAGATGGAATGGAGGGGGGAAATCTCTGCATTGGGCTAAACCACATAGATGGCTTTCTAATTCCTCCTTTGATTTTGAATTGGCTCATGTTCTCTCCCATCTCCACCCTGGTACCATAAACTTAATCATTTTAAAACATAAATTATTACAATTGTACACTTGCATATTACATTTACATATATACACACATTTAGCACACATAGAATACAATTACAGATAGGTAGCCGTGTTGGTCTGCCATAGTCAAAACAAAATAAAAAAAATCCTTCCAGTAGCACCAACTAACTTAGTTGGTCTTTAAGGTGCTACTAGAAGGAATTTTTTTATTTTGTTATAGAATACAATATCTGCAGAAAGGGAGTGCTGATAAAATGAACAGAACAGTTTCTTTCTGCAGTGAATGGCCATATAAGAAGCATAGCTGTCAACTTTTGGATTTGAAAATAAGGGGTCAATAGCCTCACCTGTCCCGGGGACAGTCTATCTAACAATGTGGGATAGCAGCGGAAAGCAGCGGGAAATGGCGCTGAAATAAGGGAATTTCCCGCAAAAAAGGGAAGGTTGACACCTATGATAAGAAGTATTCTGAGTATCTCTTTGCATAACGAAAGAGTTGGCCATAGGAGCTAATGGCTGGAATGGGGCATGAATTCTCACTGAAGCCAGTTTAGTCCCCTACCCACATTCTCCTTTTCGCTCTATACGCACATAAGCAAACTAATGCTAATCCCTTCCATTATTCCCATTAAAATAAAATGTATGCATAAATTACACAGCAAGTGCATGACTGGCAGTTTTGTGATATATAATTAAATACATTTTCTTGCATATATTTGAGAGCCCATGTGCTAAACCCTGTCCCTGAAGCCTATCCCGCCTCAAATGAGACATGACAACCATGTATGGGTTTAAATTAGGCCACAACTTTACTGAATTTCAGGTGTAGGAACCTTGGCTTCGGCCTTGGAAGGTATCCCTCTCAACCAGCAGGGGCTGAGGATGTGCAGGGCAGTGAAGTGCAGTGGGATGGGACTGCAAAACGTGAACTTACACAGCGTGCCCTCCCACCTCATCAAAGCCAGGAGTTTGACCTATTTGCCACCTCTCTGGGGCCAGTGAATCAGCCCTTTAATGGGCCCCTGCAAATGCCGCTGCATTGGCCTTTTCTTGGCCCTTACCCCAGCCGGCAGCACATTGTCCTGCCAAGATGGGGGCTGGGTGACGGACACCCTGTACAGGGACATCTTATCCATAGATGTTAGTAGTGCAGGGCACCAGGGCGCCAAATTCTGGAGGGCGCCAGGGAAGAGGCGGAGGCTGGACACAGCACCTCCCGACATCAGCTCACCACCCTCGCCCGCCTCTGCCATGCTGTGCAGAAGCAGCACCGCACCCGGAGTCTCTGTCTGCCGTGGCCACCACAGCACGAAGCAGCCAGCTGAGCCAGGAGGCACCGTGTCTAACCTCTGCCTCTTCACCTGAGGAGCTGCCCTCCAGCCACTGCCTGCCTCCTCCAGCCCCGCTGGCAGCGTCGTCCTCCCTAAAAAACTCTGGGAAATGGGGCATGGGAGGGAGCTTTGCACCACGATGCCGGATATGCTTAAGATGGCCCTGACCCTGTAGGCAGGTGGGTAGCACCTGGCCAGGATCCTGTGCAGTGTTGCAAACCTCATCCATCTCTTAGGAGGGGATGAACAGACATTCCCAGGCTTAAGAAAAAGGCTCAAGCAGAAGCAGGTGCCCAATGCAAGGTCTGATCCAGCATGAGACAAAGCTTGAGTGCAACAAAATCCAAAAACCCTCATTTCTCTCTTTAGCTGTGATTCCAGCAATGCAGAGGATTGGATTAGAAACCCAAAGATCCCTTCCAACTCCACCATTTTATGATCCTGTGATTTTGCTCCTTCTCTCTTGCAGGTACCATGTTAGAAGACAGGAAATGATGCAAGATGGCTAGCTGGAATTCCCTTTTTAGCAGAGATCTGAGACCACTGATTTCCTAGTGACTTTGCAATTTTTCATGCACAGCTGTTGCACCTGCAGAAGAGAGGGATAGTAACAAGGATTAACAGCTTCTCCTCCATTCCCATAGGATTGTCCAATCTGCGTATCCCCCCCACCCCCAAATGTAACTAGACTCTGTCATAGGCTCACTCAAACTAGCTTTAATGGGAATGATGCTTTGGTACCAAAATATAATCTATGGTGATGGTGAAAAGCATGGGCATCAAAAGGCATAGCCAAGTCTTTCCACTGAATATTGTTTTAATTAAGGTTTTATTTATGAAACTTGACTTCCACTGCAATAACAGGGGGGAAGCATTATGTTTAAAATAGAAAAGACTTATGCTATATTTCATTAAATATGCATAGAAAATGCATTTGCTGTGAAACTCAGAATGTACAGGGGAGTCTGATTATTTTGTACTTTAAGCGGTCATGTCATGTATAAATGCATGCTGGATTATGTAGTTTTAAAATGAGCCAGTATAGGGGAGAGAGAGAAATTCATTTGTTTTCCTAACAATGCAGGAGGAAGCAGATTATGAGTAACAAGGCACAGGCTTTCATAAGCTTCCAAGCCAACATGAGCAAATTAGTGGTAGAAATCTGTGCCAGATCTTTAGCTAGAGGAAGAAAAGGCCATGTAGCTATCTATATGCTCATCCTTGACACTTAAAATTGGTGTCTGGGTTCTTCGGTATTTACAGATATGTGCACCATATTTTACACAGTTTTTCTCTTAGTAGATGAGTGATATACACTCAGCAAGTAAAAGTATCCAATGTAAAGCATAAATCAGATTTTAGTTCATGCCCATTTCCTAAAATTGCTAAATACTTGGAGAATGGGGTGGTTTTTTTATTGCTTTCCTCTATAGTTTAGCCAGCCAAATCATGAGCCATTTGTATTTATTTGTTGACAAAGAGTTCCAAGCATACAGGCAAAATAGGATAGATGTATAATTACATTTTGCTTCTGTGCCTTTCAATTGCTGTTTAATTCCTATATGTAGGCATGATATATAATTACAGTATGATTACTTTGTGAAATAATCAGTGCTGACTCTATACATGAGCATTACACAAATATAAAAGTGACAGCTATTTGAACCTCAGTGTCGCATGGAGATTGCTTTTGAGAAATAATGTTGGTGAATTTTTAATATTATTCAGTATGTTTGTTGAATATGTACCCAGTAACCTGATCAAAAGTGTGTTTAATTCCCTGTGAAGTTTTCATGCTGCCATTGAACTAATGCAGTTGATCTCCAAAGCAGCTTGCTGGCAAAAAGTCAGTAATGACAGCTGACAGCTACAGCGTGCCTCATCTCTTAAAATCCCATGCCCACCTTTGTT
The DNA here is from genome assembly GCF_964234715.1 of Podarcis melisellensis. NCBI lineage: Eukaryota > Metazoa > Chordata > Lepidosauria > Squamata > Lacertidae > Podarcis > Podarcis melisellensis. The sequence continues at coordinate 92,126,844 of NC_138529.1, forward strand.
GTCAAGATTATTCATCATTTATCCTTTAGTGTTGTTTAATGGCATAAGAAATGAAAACAGGGAGCAATGACTAGGGCAGCCTCAAGGGAAGGCTCCTTACATCATCCATTTGTTACAATTCATAGCGATGCTATAGCACAGGGCCAGCCCTACCATAAGGTAGAGTGCAATGAATGACCAAAATCAGGCAGCTGGTTTTGGATGCCCTAAAAGGGCAACGAGCTATTTGTCATTTGATACACGGTTGTTGCATTTTTACAGCCAGGAAGGGAAGAGAAGGATGTGCTTGTGGGACTTTCTATCTAAGATGCTAAAAAACAATCTCAACCAGCCTCAGATATTTTGCACCTTGATTTACTGCTCTGCCTCAGGCAGCAAAATGTTTTGTGCTGGCTTCAGGCGTATTGCTCAAAATACCACTGGGAATCATAAGTGGAGAGATGGATATTCCTCTCTTGTTCTGATTGTGGACTTCCCAGAGACAGTGTTGTGAGAACAGAATTCTGGGCTGAATAGGCCAATAGTCTGATTCAGCAGAGATCTACTGTTCTTACATTCTTATGCCTAAAAGTGTGGACTGAAAGGACCCATCTAGCCTAGCCTGCTGTTCTCACAGTGGCCAATCAGATGCCTGTGGGGGAAAAAAAACCAGCAAGCAGGATCTAAGCATTCTCCCCTTCTACAGCTTCCAGCTTTAGTACACAGAACCTCCAATGACGGAGAAGCTTTTTGAAACAATTGACAAAGTAGAAATTATTTTTTCTAAAGAAAAAGTGGTGATTTATGCTGGTGTCACTTCAAAAGTACTCATAGTCTTCAGTTGATCTAGAAGGTGGCAGCAAGATTAGTAATGGGATCTGACCCCAGGGAGCATGTTAAACACTCGTGCTTATAGAGCTCTGCTGACCTCCAGGGATTTCTCAGCCCAATTCTGGCTGTCAGATTCAATCTCAAAAGCCTGAACAATTTTGGTACAAGACAACTGAAAGAGCACCTCATCCTCTATATGTTCCCCCAACACATGATTTAATGTCTTCAGAAGAGGTTTGATTCTTTATTCTGAGGTGAGACAGACAGCAATAAGGGCAAGGCTGCCTCCATGGTGGTGGTGCTTTGTGGAATTTTCTGTCTCAGTAACCCAGTCTAACTAGACTGATAGTGACTTAAGAAATACAATGGTTTTTTTAAAAAGAATATGAGAGATGTAGCAGGTGACTTTAGCTCCTCTTCTGTTAATATATTAGGCTGTTCTTCATGGTCTTGATAACTTATTTTTAGTCATTTTAGTCTGTAACCCTAAATTCATTTACAGTACTAGGGATTAAGCTCCATTGAATACAATGAGACATAACTTCAGAACAACACACATAGAATTCCATTGTACAGTGGTACCTCGGGTTACATACACTTCAGGTTACAGACTCTGCTAACCCAGAAATAGTACCTCAGGTTAAGAACTTTGCTTCAAGGTGAGAACCGAAATCGTGCTCCGGCAGCGCGGCAGAAGCAGCAGGCCCCATTAGCTTAAGTGGTGCTTCAGGTTAAGAACAGTTTCAGGTTAAGTACGGACCTCCGGAATGAATTCATTACTTAACCCGAGGTACCACTGTGAATGTTTCATCCAGTGGCCCCAAGCCACCCTCCCAGGGAGCACAACATTTCTTGCCTATTCTCTCTGACTCATTGCAATTGTTAAATGTTTACAAAGGGATGGATAATGACTTAAGTAAGTAAATAAATCTTACCACCACGTCCAAGTGGTGCTGGCAGTTGCCCCTGTATAGAGTCCAACTGTACTGGGCATTCTTAAACTATGTTCCCCCCTACTACTGAAAAACATTTTCATAAAAATGAAAATATAACTTGAGCTTAAAGGACAGCTGAAATGGCATGTGTGAATTTCATTTTTCTTGTGGGCTGAAGTGAATGTAAACTGCAAATATGTACCTTATAAAAGAATCTGATGTGTCTCAGGTAAAGTAAAATGATGCAAAAATCACTCATATATTACACTGAAGTACAAACTAATTTATCTTCCGGAGCAAAGGATCAAATGAATTTCTTTTGAGACATTAAAGAAAAAATGAAGTTCCTTTCCCCTTCACCTACCTTTTAAGTACCTGGATTCAATGAAGCTGATCATATCAAATAACACCAGAGATTGTTCTTTAATCCACTAAATTGTATGACAATATTCAAAGGCTGTAACTAGATTTAGAGCTTATAGAAGGTGTTAGTCCCATAATTATTATGCTTGACATGAACAATAGGACAGAACCGTTTTAATGATTTTAGGGATTACTTCTTCTTTTTAACAAATTAATCCTAGGTATGAACGTCACACAACCTGAACTAGAATATAGTGAGAGGGGTCCTCTTTCTGGATATCTATATTCTGCAGATAAATATGCATGCTGCATTCCCTGTTCCCCATTTCTGTTACTGCTATAGAAAGTATCCTGGCTGGTTGATTGGGAGCATTTGGCTCACCCAAGAGACTGGAAAAATAATACAGTTGCGTGAAAGGGGTATGCATTCCTTCATCCTGGTAAGTGTCTGACACTCCAACATATAGGGGGGGAAAACTAATACCTATTTTTCCATCTAGCCTAGTATAATCTATTCTGGTTCCCAGGCAGAGGTTTTTCACATCATTTTCTATCCGATGGTTTTTAAAGGGAGATGTTAGGGATTGAACCTGGGACCCCGTGCGTGTCACTCAGGAGCTCTCCCAGCGAGCTATGGTCCTTTCCCAAGCCAAACCACTATCAGTTTAAAGTGCCCTGTATCTCCCTGGCAAGATATCACAATTCTCTTTGTTAACATGCCTTGACAACTGCAGATCATGAGAGTCATCAGGACAGAGAATCAATCTCTCATCAAGGCATAGCCCAATGTAAGGTTGGAGTCCAAAATCTTGGCCAGCAGTGGCAAGGCTTGGTGGAGTGGCATAGCTACCACCACATCCACAACCCTGCCTCTTGTACAAGTCAGGCTGACAGGTGGGATCATGGGGAAATGCCTCTTTGCTGTACCAGCTTCAAGGATGCTGCACTGAAGATTCCTGGACTCCTTTGGGGTGAGGTATGGTATGCACATTTAGTAAATGAATACATAAATTTTCAGACAGTGCTATTGGATGGGAGGCATCTATTTTGCTCAATATTCTCAGGGGGAGAAATTTCCCTGTGATTTCTTGTATGAAACCCAACCCATCAACAATGGCAGTGGCTATGACCTATTGTTTCCTACAGGTTTGTTTGTTTGTTTGTGTTTGTTTCGGTACTACTACTTGTCAGGCATTTTGCTTGCAAAACATAGCAAGAAACTACAGCACTGTCCAATACTAGGCACGGCAGGTAACTAGTCCCACCCCACAGCAATTGGTTTCCAGAGTTACTCAGGTGCCTAATTTTAGTTGCCTCTTTCACTTTCCTTCCAAACAGCGATGACTCTTTGGTGCAAGCCGCTCAATAACAGGCTTCCTCCTTTTAGTAATTTGTTTTATTTGTTAAATATTTGCCACTACATGCCTGGCTGTCTTGCTGCCATAAATGATTTCAGTATTCATTTAGCTCAATTTGTCTATCTCCATCTCCCTTTTCTGTTTTTTTGGATCTTCTACTGGCTAGACTGAAATTTCACCGCCTTCCAGCGGATCGTTGGGAGTGTCTCAGACTTGTGTTTGAATTGCTCTCACACCTGATCACTCAAAGTTCTCTTCCATGTCGGAACAGAGGTGGTTACGGACCCTGAATAATAAAATGGAATTTGTCAGCTTAAATAAAAGATGCCATTCTCCATTTTTCACGTTAGTGGGCCTCCCCATCTTCCCTGAGGAAGTATTTGTTCGGTATAAGAATCTCAGTGGAGAATGAACGAAGGAATAAACAAGAGCACAATCCCATCAGATAGTTTTAATGGCATGATGCAGCCCAAGTATGCATGTTTATATTACTGCTGAGTCTAAAGATTTTAAGTGATTTTTTTTTTCATCTTCATAGTAAGGGCTGGTGGGGGAAAGGTTGCACACAAATGTCCCCATTCAATACTTTTTTCCTGTTGCTGCTGCTGCCATCTGCTTTGATATTCAGGCAGGAGGAGTCCCACTCTCAGGTAAGGCTGTGTCAAAAAACACACTGAATCATCAGTAATAACAGGAAGAAATGTGATGGTGCAGTGTAGCCACCGCAATTTTAGTTAAGCAAAATTTGTGGGATAAGTTTTAACAGGTAAGAGGGGATATATCAATTGCCATTTCTCCCCCTAGGAGCTTATGTGTGTGGGCTGAAAAGAGTTTAAAATCCCACTCTTGACAACAAAATTAAATTCATAGGAATTATGCTGTAAAACCTTGTTATGAGCAAGTCCAATAAAGGCTGAATGACTGAATGAGCAAGTCCAGCTATGAAGTAAGCTGGCTCTCCCTTTCTTACCCTGCTTAACAAAGAATCAGGCAACTACTTGGGAATTACGTTTACAATTATATTTACAAACTTTATAACATGCATTGGCTCACAGGAACAGTAGCAGTAAAAACTACGCAGGCAAAATACTTATGTTTACAGTGTAACCAGCATCAGGCCTCTGTGTGAGCTGGAGCAAGCAGAGGCATGTCTGCATCCAATGCTGGACAAAGGAAGATGGGGTGGGGGACAGGAAGTACTATGCTCCTTCCTCTTCTGGAGAGGAGGGGAAATGACATCATACAGATCCTCCTCAACTAATTGTATTTCTATGGTCTGAGAATCTGTCTATCATCAATACAACTCTGGGACTTCCAATAATATGCATTTGTTAGGTTTGGCTCCTCATTTCTCACAAAATTAGAGTAAGACAATGCTGCCTTTCCACATTTTTATAAATGGTGTTTATAAAGGCATTGGGGACCCTAGTTATAGTTGTCGCTGTCCCTAGTGCCAATGACCCAAAGGGCCAAACTGCACAGGATGTCCTGTTTCGGCTCTGCTTTGACTTGGTTTCTTTGCAGGAGGAGCAAGAATACCTCCTTCCAGCAGACCCTGGTACCACTCGCAATCTCAAGGAGCCTTTGGATGCAGACAGTTGAGCCACCTGCATTTTCTGGGTTCCTGACCAGCTCTCAGATTCCTGCTCACTTCCATCACCACGTGTGCCACAGGAAGAGAGGAGTTGGCAGGCCAGGTGGAAACAAATAAACAAATGCACATTTCAGTATGTCTGAACTCCCTATCCCACCTTTGCCAGACCTGTCTCTGCCTGTCTCTCTCTCTGCTAGTGTCCCTTGCCATTGTCACTTCTGGTAACTTTTCCTCCCTGGCCGTTCCTCCTCCTGATCCAAGTATAAGGGTTGAATAAATAGAAACAATGTTAAGAATGGACAGATCAGTCAGTGTCCATTCTGTGTCAGTCTCTTATGCCTTCAGTCGTAGCTTTATTCTACTCCCCTTTTAGAGATTAAAAATACATGAACATTTTGCATTTAAACCGTATGTATTTTTCATATGCACTCTTTCCCTAAGACATTGTCTTCTTTTCCTTGCCTTTTCTCATAAAATACATTTTTGTACACATTTTCCATGTGAAATATGCATTTTGTGTATGTAGGCCTAGATCTAAAAATCAAAGCTGCGTCACAATTTTTTTGAGAAGTGCGTAAACTGACAGATGGCTGTTCTGCATAGATGTCCAGGATCTTCAAATTAGCCCAATTTTCTTTAAAATGTGGCCTGAACAAATTTCTCCTCCATCCCTAAACAGTCAGTGAACCAGAGAATGTTTTTTTCCTGTTAAGTCTAATGACATGTCCATTCTGCCCTACTTCCAATTTGCTCCCATCTTCACAGTATAGCTTGAAAAACACTTTGTAAAAGATCTTGCCGCATTTGTGTAAGACAATTTGTTAGCATTCTCTGGGCTGTTTCTCAGCTTTCCTAGCTATAAATTTTGCTCAAAGTGATGCTCCTGCCTCTTGTCATCTTCCCTTGTTTTCTTATTTAAACATGATACATTTCTTTATCCATTCACTCAGCACACAGCTAGTTTTGATTTTGATGGGAACAACCCAAAGGGATTTGCTTTCCTTCCAGTGTTTTGCTTTGTGGGCACCAATTCAGTGACATTAGATAGGTGCCCCTTGGTTGTACTACACAGAGAGCAAGGATTCTAGTAGCAGCAGTAATAGCACCAGTGATTATGTAACAAATCCTTAGTTGATAGCCTTAACATCTTGTGTACAGTTTCAGTATAGATGCTGCACATATTTTAAAGACTGTAGTTTATGCTGCTTTTCGAAAGACATGCCACAAACTATATTGCTGCAATACATCTCCCTTCAATGTCTGGTAAAGCTTGATTCCAGACGATAAAAGAAGTCAAGGAGAAGTACCAGTACGGGCTAAACTAAAAGAAGGAAAGAGATGAAAGGCAGGATAAACTCCAGCTTTTTCAAGTGAAAAGGGAAAAAGTCAGCTAAGTTCATCTTTCTGAGAGTGGCACGTAAGTCAAATGCAGGGTTCCACTCCAGACAAATGGATGATAAATTCACCAACATCCCTGAGATGGGGGAAAAGATGGATCAATGGGAATTATGTTACATGATAAGAAACTAGCTGTGTGCTGAGTGAATGAATAAAAAAATATATCATGTTTAAATAAGAAAACAAGGGAAGATGACAAGAGGCAGGAGCATCACTTTGAGCAAAATTTATAGCTGGGAAAGCTGAGAAACAGCCCAGAGAATGCTAACAAATTGTCTTACACAAATGCTGCAAGATCTTTTACAAAGTGTTTTTCAAGCTATACTGTGAAGATGGGAGCAAACTGGAAGTAGGGCAGAATGGACATGTCATTAGACTTAACAGGAACGGATCCTGTTCGCTACCAGAGGTACCACTGTACAAGTAGATCTAGCAATGGGCCATTTGCTTGGTTGCTTTGTGCATTGTGTGTGTGTGTGTGTGTGTGTGTTTAAAAGCTGCAATGAGCCAGAGGTTCTTGGTGACGGGTGTTTCCTCCCCCCCCCCCCGGGGATAAAAAATGTGTGAATTTTGTAACTTTTCCCTCTTGCTTTTATAAATGTTTATTTCTAGTTGTAATGCTGAGATAGAGCCCACGGTCCATTTTCTTATAAAGTATATACAGTGTACACCAACCCACATATATTTATTACATATTACTACTATGTTTATTACATATTACCACATATGCTTATTATATATTACTAGCTATGTTTTGCATATAACCATACACACGGTTCTGCCGGCCGAGGAATAAACTATCCCTTTGTATAGGCTGACAACAGGAAGATCATATTGTTAGATGGTATAAAATTTAAATGAAATAGCAGTTGGCTGAGCCAAATTTTCATATAAATTAATATTGTTATTGTATTTTAATAAAGCCACAGTGCTTTTGGAATTATGTCTACATCAATCACTTAGCACAATTATTGACTCATGCATCATCTGGCTCCTTCTGTTGACAAAGTTGTTGTAAATTTCATGAACACAATATATCAAAGAGCCGTAAAATTTCACTGTCAATTCTTGCTAAACTTTCCTCGACTGTATTGTTGGAAGAACCCCCCATAGTCAATGGCATTGTAATATGCCACTGTGTAATTAAAATGTTGACATATGCAAAGATTTGTAAAGAAGATAAGAGTGTGTGTGCGCGCACAGAAGTTTAAAGGAGAGAAGCAGATGGCTTTCTATCGGAATATATATGGAAGGTGCCAAAAGATAACAGGCAGATGGTTTACGCATGAAGGACAGACAGGGAGGACTATTATCTGCTAAAGAAAAATGTGAGCAATTCCCCTTAAAGTCAATGCAGTTTTAATAATGGAAATTTTGACAATAATTTTTGTGACTGGGTCCTTATAATCAGTGCAATTATGTTGCCTAGAAATCATATACAGATAGGAAGTTTCACGTTGTTGTGGTCATCCATGTACAGGGGTAGTGAAAAAGATTCCCTCCAGACATTTGGGACTACAGTTCCCATCAATCTCAACCAGCAGCATGGCCCGGGGTCAGGGATGATGGGAGTTGTGGTATACAGTATCTGAAGGGCAACATGATGGATATCTATGGTATATTCTAGCATCCAGCACCCATGGCTAGATAACTGCCACCTATACTCTTGAGCAGCGGAAGTGTGCTGGGCCCATAACCTTGTCGTGAATTCCTCGCGACGCTTCAGCAGAATGCTCAGAGTCCCAGGTTCTTTAGTGCAGTATTGTTTATTGTGAGCAAAAGATATATACAAATATCTACAGAAGCAGTCAGGCAGAGTACCTGGCTGCACCTTGAGGCAAAAGAAGACTCCACACTCATCTACACCACACCCACTGTTGGACAGGCTTCCCTTTTAAACAGATGACAGCCAATCAAACTGCCAGCACATTACTGCTGAGTCATTCTGATGCAGCACCTTCACAGAAAGTATTACACCATCCTGTTGCACCAACTGGCAAACTGAAGCCTGCAGACTTACTTACACAGCATCTGTGAATCCCAACAGTCCTGTCCTACCAAAAATGTAAGAGAAAAGTGATTAAGAATTAATTAATTTATGTTAATATGGGGAATTGAGACTTATAGCTCTTTCATTCCAAACTACTGATAAAACCACTGCAGCATTATGAGCCTTTAATAGAGCTACAGATATGCTCTTGTACGTGGCCCACAGTGAAGCCATATGAACCTGATGTATGTGAAATAAAATTATGTATTCTGTGTTTCTATTATGCCTTTCTTCTCCATGGTGATCTCCTGATATCACTTTCTCCGTTCCTGCTTTCAATTTTATTATTTCTCCTCTAGCCAAGGCATCTGACAGCCACGCTGATTAGGACAACCCATTAGAGTCATTTTCTGGAAATGTACCTCCAAGCTGTAGCTACAACAGAGTTGGGCTTTGAAGTCTTCCTACTGAGATGCTGCTTCAATGAGTCATGAGTTTTCATAACTCCAGCTCCACAGGCATAGTCTTGTGTGTGAGAAATGTTTTGAGTTTCTTCGCAGTGGTTTGAGAAAATATATTTCAGGCTTATAAGGACAGTATAGTTCTGGCCAGACCCTCATAGTTCAGGGTTCAATTCATTAAGATAATTCTGATTCTCCCACCTATGCCCGAAACATCAACCTTCTTCCTTAAAACTCAGTACCACACACCCCTCCTTAGATACCAACACAGAGTTCTATGCAGTCCAAAGAAGTCCAAAGCGTTCATGAACCTGAAATCACCCTCGTTTGTATCAGATTCACCTGGAGCAATTTGAGGCTGTCAAAAGTAGGGGGTTGTCTGGTGGCAAGAAGTGAGGGGATGAGATGCACAGGCAGATTGTGTGTGTCTCCTCCTTGCCCCCTCCTAACTGCATATTTAAGTAAAGGTAAAAGGACCCCTGACCATGAGGTCCAGTTGTGGCCGACTCTGGGGTTGCGGCGCTCATCTCGCTCTAGAGGCCAAGGGAGCCGGCGTGCAGCATCCAGGTCATGTGGCCAGCATGACTAAGCTACTTCTGGCGATCCAGAGCAGCGCACGGAAACGCCGTTTACCTTCCCGCTGGAGTGGTACCTATTTACCTACTTGCACTTTAACGTGATTTTGAACTGCTAGGTTGGCAGGAGCTGGGACCGAGCAACAGAAGCTCACCCCGTCACGGGGATTCAAACCGCCAACCTTCTGATCGGCAAGTCCTAAGCTCTGTGGTTTAACCCACAGCGCCACCTGCGTCCCTTAACTGCATATTTACTTAGGGTTTAATTATGGTCAGGTGGGAAAAGAGGCACATTCATTCTCTCCCCCCCCCCCAACTACATGGCTGTGCAAGGTTCCTAAAACCAGTCAAGGGGCCAAATTTAGGTCAGGTTTCCTCCAAATCATCTACTCCAAACTGCCAGACTGGGCCTTGAATCGGATTGTGTGGGTCTGTGCACAGTCCTCTTCTCAGCTCAGCTGAGATCACCTGGTGTGATACTAACCAGGGTGAAACTTGCACAAGCAGAACAATTTCTGCCTGCACAACTGAACTTCCCTCTTCTCCCCTTCTCATGCCCTCTCCAGAACAGATTTTGGGGGAGGTGCAGGGAATGCATTGGGGCAGGAGAGGGAAGGGACACTCTGTCACATGAGCAGAAGCTGTTTTGCTTCTGCAGAGACTTAGTTGCTGCCCTGACCTCCTTTGGAAAGGAAGGACAGGATACAAATTTAATAAATAAAGTCAGTAATACATACCTGTATTTGCCCTGCAGTAATTACCTGCATTAATAGTAGGAAAAGGAAGGAGGAGGGCTTCTAGCAGAACATTCTTTTATTGGTACACTCAGTTATTCATTTCCCTCATTAAAGATGCTGATATCCAGTTGGCCTGTTGTGAAGGCCAAAGGGCCACATGTTCGAGCATATCAAGTAGAGTGGGGTGGGGTGATTTATTTTAAGTCACCTAAATTTCTGCTTATTCTGTTATTATATTTACTTGTTGGCTATCTTTTAGATTTATACATGTTCTTACAATTTTCTATTTTGTTTGCACACTGCTTTGAGCCAGAAAAGCTTTTCAGCTGCTTGCTCCAAAGATGCAAAAAGTAGGTGTAATGGTTGTGAGGGGTTACTTGTGCGTAAATTGCCTTCGGTTTAGTTAGTTTGCTTGCCCAACCATGCTTAGGGTCAGAGCTCGCCCTCCGTGATCTGTTGGTCACTTGCAGAATCCGTCAGTGGGCGTTTCTTGAACCTCTTCCAGCATAAAAGCTGTTTGACCCCGAGTCTCCTCCTATGTTCCCTGCGCGGAACGCGTCTGCGCAAGTAAAGGGAAGGCAGGGGCCTGCCAGCGCTCTCTCCACTAGTTTCGGGTGAAGGGTCTTGGAGCCCTGTCACCAATTCCTCCATCTCTCTCTTCTCTATTGGTGTTATGCTGAATTCCTTCCCCCATGCTGGTCCCCTCTCCGGCATCGCTCTGGAGCCCTGCCTCTGCTTCTCGCTCTGATGTCAGTTCCCTGACAGTAGGGTTGGAGCAGAGGAGTAATAAGGTGCCTCTTGACTGACTATATAAAAAGCCCAGTGTAGACTGGCCTCACTTCTTCCCTAAGTATAACTGTGTAGTTGTCTTTCTTGACTTCCCTGTTTTATAGTCTGTCTCCGACGCTGATAGAGCTCTACTAATACTTTAATTCCTATCTTGAATTATGTTTGATTTCCTGGATGCCATATTTGTTTAAAACAATGCTCTTCTTATTTTCTTCACCATCTGTGTGGCTTCTCCTTGTCTGAATGTAAATGAGATATTCAAATGCCATCCAGATGTCTGGATCCATATCGGTATTAACATATTATGCAAATTCTTTATGGACAATATGAGGTGTTGGGTTGTTGTTTTCTCCCGTAGCAAAAGAGTAAATCAGAGGCTGACAATAAAGAAAAACAGAACGTGCACAGAAACAGCCACAACATCATCATCATCATCAAAAGAGAGTTTCTGCAGCTGTTTATCTTGAGGGGTTATGGAATCTCCCTGCGAAGAGGTTTTCAGAAGAAGTTGGCTATGGATGGATGAATCCATCAATTCCCAGTCCGCATCAATTGTACATGCCTTCATTCATAAGTCCATCCCATCCCATATCAGCATTGATCTATTACTTCTTTAAAATGAAGAAAACCTGAACAAATATCCTTAAAATATCCACAAAAATAAGCATTAATAGAGATTTCATCAGTGTATGCATTTCTAACCATAGTTTCCCCTTATTTATTTATTTTTTACACATTTTGGTACTTATGAGCAATATTTCAAAATTCAGAGACTTGCAAAAATTGACGAATACTTACGTTGTGATCCATGCATTAGTCCAGCAGGCACAAGTTCACTCAGAAATGTAGACTGAATAAAATTACTTTCCATCACTAGATCAGGCATGCTATAGGTATGTGACATTCTCATATGGTGAAAGGCACTGGCCTAGATTTCCCACAGTGCAAATTACAACGGTCTGATCCCCATGTTTGTATTAAGAGGAGCTTCAGAGATTTTTTTTAAAAAGGTTTAAGTTCCTTCAATTTGGGACCCTTCAGTTTGTTAATAAGATCACTGGCCTAACTACTTAAAATTTACCCCTCTTTGGATAATGGAATTAGATCAAAGCAGAGACCCACATCTTACAACTCATTTCCCACAAAATATACTGATGACTACCAGCTTGGATAGCCTGGTGGCTTCAGTATATTTTGAATATACTCTTGATAAAAAAGCAAACAAATTTATGGAAAATAATGCTACTAGTCATGGCGGCTATGTACTACCTACAGTATAGGAAGTAGTATGTTTCTGAGTACCAGTTGTTGAGGAAAACAAATGGGGAAAGTGTTGTTGCACTCATGTGTTGCTTGTGGGCTTCCCATAGGCATCTAGTTGGCCACTGTGGCAGGTCTAGATGAGTCTTTAGTCTAGGCCAATAGTTCTATTCTTATGTTCTACATCTTCCTGTGCCTGTGAGGAAAGAACAGGTAATTCCCCTTGAGACTCTTAATAAAAGGATTGTTTAGATCTTCTCAACCCCCTTCTGAAGGATCCAGCTTGCTGATAAATGAATCAATGCGGGCGTTTTGTTTAAAAGCACATTGCTCATAGAACCTTTTTGTGCCCAAGTCACTTATAGGGGAATCAATATTTGGTGTGCAGTAAGCAGCACTTTTATGATAGCTTGAGTGACACTCTTCAGAGATAAGTGAAAATGAGCAGCTATTGCTTCCAAACATTCCTTTTGACAGACTCACTCTGGCACTACCCACATGACCTCTTCCAACTTTGACGAGAAAACAAACATTTATTAAGGAGCCACATCAGCAGCTTTTGAGCAAACTCACAATTTCTTTTCCATCTGTAATATAATGCCCTTAAATTAAGTAATACAGAAGGTCGCTTGGAGGACTTTCACAACTGGCTAATGGCAGTCCGCCCTCTCCCAAACAAAAAGTAAGGATATGTTCTAGATGGGAGAACATATGGTTTTTTGGAGTTCTCTTTCTTGACTCATAAACTCAACTGTGTATTTGCATTCCCAGGTGCAGTGAATGCTGCACTGGTATGGTGCATGTACAATGAAGAAATCACAATACATCATTCTTGGCTCAAAACAGGCCACAACTTTATTGGTTGCAGATATGAGTGAGTTTTGGCCCCAGGCATTGGGTGATTTCTGGATTGGCCGGCCAGGTTGCAATAGGTTAAATCCACAGGCAGGCATATTTAAACTCTCTCAGCCATTGGAAGAGGTAAATGTCTCTCACCAGCTATTGGGAATTCTGAAAAAGAACTTAACACTAGCAGAGAGCCATGTGGCACCACAACTACCGCCCAGTCAGGTGGGCAGAATTTATGAGCACAGGTGAGTACAAGGCCTTGTGATTTTTCAGTGCACATTAGTTTTAACTGATTCATGATGCCACTCCTTTACTTTAAATATAGAGTTGAGCTGAAATTTCTCAATGTTTTTCTGAGGAAAACTCTAAGATTTTTCTTTTCCACTCTTTGGAAGAAAAAGCCACCTTACCAACTATTCTCCAAAAACTCTCCTTGAACTTTTTTTTGTTGCAGCCACACAACAATGCCCCTGAGACACAAAAAGGCCTCACTAGGTCTAGAGGGTTGTGGACGATGCCAAATGGTACCAGGTGCTAACACAGTTGCTGCAGTGTCAAGAACCTTAGGAAGGAAGAAACTCTGCTACTGCAGGTGCTCATGGTAAGCCCCACCCTGAGAAACTGCTAAAGGACATTGAAATGGTCTCACCCCTCAAGTTCCCTGCCTACAAAAGAGTGGAGAATGTTTAGAAGCTATCTGTGCACAGCTCTAATTTAGATAGTATAGAGAGTTTTATCCAACTAAATCATTTTATGCATAAAATAACTTCTGTGAGCACAACAGACCTTCCCCTCCCTCTTTTTCCCCTGAACCTCCTACCCCACCCCCAAATCTGTTGTGGAGGCTTGGAAGAGCAGATCTGATGAGACTGGGAAAAGAGTAGGAAGTTCCACTGGACTCGTGGAAGTCATTCCCTGCACACTGTTTTTAGCCGCATTCAACACTTATAGATCCAAATGTATTGAACAAACAGCAAAGCGTGTTCTCCTTCATGGAGAGCACATGTTGCAGTGGGGGCTAACAAGACACCCCAAAATTGTGGGGCGGGCTAATTGATTGTTGGCCACTGTTGTGATTGGGCTTCCCTTGTTGTTGGGAAGAAGTTAATGTTGCCATATTGTGATTGATAGCCAGAAATGTTAAAACTCCCTGCATGAAGCGTAGAGATCTTTACCTCCGTACATCAGATTGCCCACCCCCCTCCCTATATTTGGGGCTGTTCGCGTTGACCTTGTTATGCCTGCCATGGGGTCGTCTGCTCTTGGGGCAGGGACCCGGTAGGAATTTTGTCCATTTGGCTGATTGGCTGGTGCCATTTGGTTTTTGCCTTGTTGTTGTTGTTTAGTTGTTTAGTCGTGTCCGACTCTTCGTGACCCTATGGACCAGAGCACGCCAGGCACTCCTGTCTTGCACTGCCTCCCGCAGTTTGGTCAAACCCATGCTAGTAGCCTCGAGAAAACTATCCAACCATCTCTGTCATCCCCTTCTTCTTGTGCCCTCCCTCTTTCTCAACATCAGGGTCTTTTCCAGGGAGTCTTCTCTTCTCATGAGGTGGCCAAAGTATTGGAGTCTCAGCTTCAGAATCTGTCCTTCCAGTGAGCACTCAGGGCTGATTTCCTTCAGAATGGATAGGTTTGATCTACTTGCAGTCCATGGGACTCTCAAGCATCTCTTCCAGCACCATAATTCAAAAGCATCAATTCTTCGGTGATCAGCCTTCTTTATGGTCCAGCTTTCACTTCTATACATCACTACTGGGAGAACCATAGCTTTTACTATACGGACCTTTGTTGGCAAGGTGATGTCTCTACTTTTTAAGATGCTGTCTAGGTTTGTCATTGCTTTTCTCCCAAGCAGGCGTCTTTTAATTTTGTGGCTGCTGTCACCATCTGCAGTGATCATGAAGCCCAAGAAAGTAAAATCTCTCACTGCTTCCATTTCTCCCCTTTCTATTTGCCAGGAGGTGATGGGACCAGTGGCCATGATCTTCGTTTTTTTGATATTAAGCTTCAGACCATATTTTGCACTCTCCTCTTTCACCCTCAATTAAAGGTTCTTTAATTCCTCTTCACTTTCTGCCATCAAGGTTGTGTCATCTGCATATCTGAGGTTGTTGATATTTCTTCCGGCAATCTTAATTCCGGCTAGGGATTCATCCAGCCCAGCCTTTCGCATGATGAATTCTGCATATAAGTTAAATAAGCAGGGAGGCAATATTTTGCCTATTGTGTAGCAAATCGTCACAACTTGTAAGGTTGCGGTTAGGCATTGGTTTTTGGTTTGGCTAGTTGAGGGGCATGGATTAGCTGTGCCTGCCCCTCTAATGCTGCTGCTGCAAGGGTATTCCATTAAAGGAATACATGGGCTCACCATTGCTTTTGTCCGAACCCTGTCAAGGGGCTAGGGCCAGGCAAGAGCCCCTGGTTGCATTTGGGGAAGGCTGAGGGCAGGTTCCCTGCTCCGTCGCTATCCCCAAAATGTATTCCCCCTTTCTGACTTTCACAGGCTTGCGAAATGTCAGTCTGTCCCCGCTGGGGGCAGATAGTTGCAACCAATGCCTAAGCAACCACTCACATTTTTGTATTTTAATAAAGTTGTGGCCAAAATTATGCCAAAAACCTTAAACAAAATTTCTGTGTGATGTGTGAGTTATTTGGGGTGGCTTGGGGACCTCTACACACAAATATTTTGACCACTATCACCAAATGGTTTTCCTTGTCCTCTAGTGAAGAGGGAGAGAGGGAGGGAGAGAGAGAGAAATTGTGCAGGTACATTTTCTAGCTGCACTTATGTCCAAATTGCCAGGAGAAACAATAGAATAGTAAAAAGGCATTTTAAAACAAAACAAAACAGAAAAACCTTCCGTGGTGGTATAAAAACTTTGAGTTGATGCATCTAAAGTTAATTTAATTTGGGCCATATGGTACATTAACTAGAATGAGGCCTCGGTGCACAAAGGCATTTCTAAACCAGTAGTCGTCTACTCACAGTTGACAGGAAAACAAATTTCAAGAAAAGGACAGCACTACTGGGAATGGAGGGGGAGGAGGGTGTGTGGAGTTTTTAGTGGAGGTTAGTAAAGGTTCCACGTACAGAATTCAACATGATGGAGAAGTTGCTGCAAACAGGAAAGGGAACCAGAGTGTGCTTGCAAAGGCGTGAACAGAGATTTAAGCTGAGCACAATCAGTTTAATCAATAGGAAAAGAGTTCATAGGGTTTGCCCTGGGTACATTGCAAAGCACAGTGGGACCATTTACAAGTAAATCTACAAAGTAAATGGGCCAGCAAAGTTTGTTTCTAAATTAGCATGAAATGTCTGCAGTGGAACCTGAAATAGAATAACTGTTAACTGCAGTTTCCATTTCAGACACAGAACTTGATGCCAGTTTGAGCAAACATGGAGCAACTGTTGCTTCTTTAGGTTTCCTGGCAAAAGCAGACGATTAGAAAAGCAGAAAAATCGTTGCATTTATTTTACTAGCAGTGGTTGATTTCTCCAGGCCTTGTCCACAGTGAAGAAACATGTCAAAGGCTTCATAAATAAAACAATGGGAGTGAAGAGCCAGCTTTCACAAATGTCCCCTTCCCACCCAACAGGACATTGTTATTGCAGAGGAATGGCCCTATATCTTGCTGTAAAATTCACTAGTTAAATGATTTCTAGAATTTAGGATCAGCATTTCAAAACAGTAAATAAGACATCTTGACTGTTGATACTTTTTACCCGGCAGACCACATTAAAAGGTAGACTCTACCAACTTCAAATAATACCATCCCATACTGTGGTATCCTAAGATCAGAGTTCATATTTGACATCGCTATAGGAGTTAATCACATATGTGTGCATTCAACAACCAGGCCAGGCATGGAAACCCCAGGTCACTTAATCTGCCCTACTTGATAGGTCTAGTTCAAGTGATGATAATCATCTTAACTATTATAAATCTATTGCTTGCAAAAAATGTGATGCAAGTTCCCAGATGCTAGGATTGAACTTGGGACCTTCTGCATGGAAAGCAAATGCTCTACCACTGAGCCATGGCCCCTTCCCCCTAAGCTGTGGCCTAAGCTTTAACACTTCAACACAGCTGATCTATAAGGAACTGCTTGTAATTGCAGGTGTCTTTCCTGTTATAGGTCATATTTTCAGCAAAGCCAGAATATTCTGCACCCACATTAGATCTCTGGGGATATAGACAACACCTTAATATGCTACTAACATTTCTGAGCCCCAAACCCTCTCTCTTTTTCAAACTGCAGGCTGTCCTTTGCACAGAGATATCTGGATGGGTCAAAGAGGCATGGCCATACTCCCCTTTCATGTACTCCTACATGCATTTGCCCCATATATAGGAGGTTGTGCATGCTGTTGAGTCCAGCTAGCTCAATCAGTCCACAGTGACTGGCAGCAGCTCTCCAAGGTTTCAGACAGGAGTCTTTCCTAGCCCTGGCTAGAGAATTGAACCTGGGACCTTTTCCTCACAAAGCACATGCTCTGCCACTGCACCACAGTCCTTCCCTCTAAAGGGAAACTTCTAAAGAGGGATTATATGAAGTTGTTGAACTCAATATTCACCGCAATTACAATGCTTCATTTTTTCATACCAGGGAAACCTAGCCGTAGTAGACAGAAGTGGGCCACTTTCTGCATGATGTAGCTGAAACTAGAGATGGAGGGGGGAAATCAAATCCGTCTGCATTTAAAGGCAAACCTTTAAATACACAAAACAATGCACAATCTTAGGGTTGCCATAAAACCAGGACACCCCAAATGTTGTTGAGCATTTTTTAAGACATTCCCCAAAGTTGTTGTGCTTTTTTTTTTTTTTTTTACAAAAACACCAAAAATCCCCTGTGATTTTTCAATCGACTTGCCTAAGATCCAGGACAAAGCACCGCCCTTTGGAAATTCCCCCCGGATGTCAATTCCACCTTTGGAATCCCAATAATGTCCAGGAAAATAGAGACGTATGGCAGCCCTACACAAAATGAACACAAAACTGTTCTTCGAACTTTGCATTGCTCACCTCTGTGTGAAGCCTAATGCTCACAATTACTTTTAACATGAGAGAATCACTTTGAAGCCACTTTCTCATTCATTTATATCTATAGCATAGTAAAAATTTCTGTTAGCCTAATCTTTTTCCCACCCAAAGGGATCAGATCTTTGCCACATACGCCAAACTTTTTCATCTCTGTATATAAGTCTGAATAATGGAGAGGGGGGATTATTTCAATGAGAATGAAGTGGGGGAAATCAGAAGCAGTCGGGAGGTGGGGAATGAGCTCCAGGTAGAAGACAAGTAACTCTGTTGTTATAAAACCCATATTTTTGAAGTTCCATTTTTGGAGACTATTCTGAATTGCTTCTTGGGGGATGGATTCAAGTGTTCCATTACAACTGCTATGCTCCCCTGTAGTTTGTCAACTGGTTGCCTTGCTTTGTACATCAATTTTGTCTTGGTGTCTTTGACTTGGGCAGTGTGTGTGTATGGCTTGGGAGGGTTGCGTGTCGAGGTCCCCAAGCCACCCCCCAAATAACTCACAACGCACACTTAATTTTTGTTTAAGGTTTTTGGCATAATTTTGGCCACAACTTTATTTAAATACAAAACCGTGAGTGGTTGTTTAGGCATTGGTTAAGATTATCTGTCCCCCTGCCTGGGGACAGAACTGACTTTTGGGCACCACCGAAAGACAGTGCGGGGGAAAGCAAGTCGAGGAGAAATGGAGCTGAGTCACAGACCCTCAATTCTCATCCGCATGCTCCCCGAAGGCTTGCCGGCC
The DNA here is from genome assembly GCF_964234715.1 of Podarcis melisellensis. Classification (NCBI taxonomy): domain Eukaryota; kingdom Metazoa; phylum Chordata; class Lepidosauria; order Squamata; family Lacertidae; genus Podarcis; species Podarcis melisellensis. The sequence goes on from NC_138529.1 coordinate 92,145,753, forward strand.
CTAGTCCCATTCCAGGGATTGGACGAAAAGATGGCAAGGATTCCTTTAACAGAATTCCCTTTCCGCAGCAACCATGGAGGGGCAGGCCCAGCCTATCCTAACCCCTCCTCCACCAATTTATAACCAATGCCTAACCGCAACCTTACAAGTTGTGATGATTTGCTACGCAGTAGGCAAAAACCAAATGGCCCAGCCAATCAGCCAGATGGACAAAATTCCTACCAAGCCCCTGCCCCAACGGCAGATGACCCCATGACAGGCATGGCAAGGTCAATGCAACAACCCCGTACTCAAGGGCGGGTGGGCGGGTGATCCGTTGCACACAGCAAAGAGAAAGTTCCAGGCTGCGTGCAGAGTATTTAAACATTTTACCCCTCCCACCAAAATTGCAACACAACGTTTACCCCAGCAACCCAGTGAACCAATCACTGCCCCAGGCCATCTTTAGAGACCCTGCCTGGTAACAGAGGGGTGGCTCAGCAGACCCCACCGCAACACGTGCTCTCCATGAAGGAGAACACGCTTTCTCTGATTTCTTATTGCTTAGATGTGTTTCTATATCTTGTGTTTTATAATTCTAATTGATATTAGCAGCTGAGGTCAAACCTTTTAATACCTGTCTTTAGCAAATGTAGGGAAGCAGTGAAAATCCTCCAGCTGTTCAGGAATAAAAATTAACTACAAGGGCTGAGGTTTGTTTCATTAATATGCTTGCTTGGTAGACTCAGGGCTGTCAGATAATAATATAGCAAAGATAGCCTTAAACATTTGTATCTTTCATACACGCTATCGGATTTGTCATGTACAACAAACAAAGAATCATGTTCTTATCTCGAGCTGGGAATCATCAATCATAAATCACTGTCCAAATATAATGCCATCTCTCACATACACAGCTGAACTTGATATTACTTTTCTCCCAGCAAGAAGGTGGCCTGTTGTTTTTTTTACCACCCAGGTCAGTTAGGGAGAGTTTCCTTTATGAATTTATCTCCTCTTTGTCTAGATGGAGAGAGTTCAGGTCTAGCTATCACAAAACATATTATCTAACCCAAAATGGTTGACATGACAGGAATTGTTCATTTGTGTATGAAGCAGTATCCATAGTTTATTTATCAATGTACTGCAACAGTCCTGAGTTAAAAATGCTGAATGTGTTTTTTCATAGGCAAGAGAGCTTTGGAAGAGAGATTCTTTACTCTCATGTAGCAGAGTTAGTACAGTGGTGATTGTTCCAAGGGCATTAAACTTGGTTAGATGGTTCTACCCCACCCCACCCCCAGAAAAAAAGCCTAGAATAAAACCTAGCTTCACAAACAAGCGAAGATTTTACAGTTTCAGGAGATACAACAAAGAAGTCTCCATCCATTAGCAAAAAGAAAAAGAGGAAAAGGTTCCAAATGACTATAAAAAGAAAAGCATTTGGTTTCCTTACAAAAGAACCATGCAGTCTTTGTGTTAGCTAAGATGCAAGTGGTAAAAATCTCCCTTTAGATAAATTTTATTCACATGGTTTCCCTTCAAGATGGGAGCTGTTCCACATGGCCCTTTTCTTCAAAGAAATAGCAGAGAGAGATAGAGGAGGAGGAGGAGGAGGGAAGAGAAGGCTTCTGGGAGCCTGCTAAGCTCCACCCACTGGCAACTTGAGCTGTGGGCTCAGGTTAAACCTTTCATGGATGCAAATGTGAGTCACTAACTGTACTTTACAACATTTTTTACCATCAGTAATATACACTGTGGCCTTACAAAGCTCACTAGTCCCCATGGTATGGTCTCCATACCAAATACTGATTATCAGAAAACACGGCTATTTCATATTAAGAACATAAGAATGTAAGAAGAGCATGCTGGATCAAGCCAATGGCCCATCTCGCCCAACATTCTGCTCTCACAGTGGCTGACCAGAAGCCTGTGGGAAACCAGCAAGCAGGACAATAATACTCTTCCCTTCTCTAAGTTTCCAGCAACTGGAATCCAGAAGGATTGTTGTCTCCAAATGTGGAGGCTGAGCATAGCCTTGATAACTATAGGTATTACTACTACTACTACCATTACACCTGATACAGCAAATAATAATAATAATAATAATAATAATAATAATAATAATAACAACAACAACTTTTATTTGTATCCCACCCTCCCCGGCTGAGACCAGGTTCAGGTCGGCTAACATCAAATAGCAAATATTCACTGCAACGCTGTATAAGTTTGGTTCTGTCAGTTCTTCAGCAGCTGTTTCAGGCATGGGTGAGTGTGTGGTAAGTGAATCCAAGCAATGATAGTAAATCCTTATCTGAAAAGGGGTGTGAGAGATAGAAAAGGTACCAAACCACATTAGGCAATCCTTGTTGTTGTTGAGGAAATGATTTGAAAATTGAAAATAATGCCCTTTTGACAGGAAAGTGAATAAAAAACACTATTTAACATTATTAAGATTAGTCAAATGCAGGTCACTTTAGGCTGAAGCTACCATTTCTAGCATTTGATCGATTGAATTTATATCCTTTTCTTCCTCCTCAAGAAGCCCAGAGTGGAAAGCAGATAATATAATTTAAAACCAAAAAGAAAGCAAATTCTAAAACAGTTCAGAACTTTCTAAAACCAACACACACACACACACACACACAGACACTATAGTGTAAAACATTCTAAAAGCAATTACAATCAAACACAAACTTGTATCCAATGATCTTGAGCTTGTCAGGTACAATATTCTTCAATATTGTATTACCCATGTGGGAACTGTCCTTGGGGGACTACTGTGTTTTTCACTAAGTCTCTGCTTTTCTACAGGAAACTACAGCATCAATGAGACAGACCAGAAGTGTTTTCTGTCCAGAAAACTGATTAAACAGTGGGCAATCACAATTTCCAAGTGCATGGGTTGAATATAACAAAGTCGTTGCATGAGCTGAACAAGGTTCTGTTTGCACATCCCTTGCTCTTCTTTGTCTTTGTGTCTCCTAACCCTCCCCCCATACACTTTTGGTGGTTGGGGGTACACCCAAAGCAGATTTCAGAGGATGCAGGTTGGAGGAGGGGGAGGGAATATTCTGTGACTTTCGCCTGCAGAATGACTTCATTGAACGCAACCCCATTTCTGTAACTAATATGACATTAAGGGGGGGGTATAAAAAGCTTATTTAGCTTATTTACCATGAATACTTGTTCTGCCTAGAGGAAACATGGGCCAGCTTAACTTAACACCAAATCAATCATTAATGCTGTCTTGCAAGTCCTCCACACACCACTTTAAATAAGCTAGTTTATCATTATTCGGCCTCTTCAAGGGAAGTATTAAGGACTCTAGAGATGTGTCCAAAGTACTTTGCTTGTTATACATGCTTTCTTTTCCAGGGCATTGGAAAGCAGTTTCATAATATTGGCACAAAATCATCACTCATCTCATGCTTCAGGAACCAAAGTAGATGCTCAGGGAACGTTCTTTTAAATTTGAGCTTTATGAAGTTATGGACTAAAGTTAGGCATATTGTTCTGTAAATATCCCTTCTGGCTTTATTCCCTGCACATGTTGTTGGACTACAAGTCCCATCTTCCCTGACAATTGGGCATGCCAGTCCAAAACATCTGACCCAGATTGAGAAAGGCTGCTCTAGAAGAATATATGACCCACATTTTCAAGTGAGCAGAACTTTGACATCTGGAGGCACACAAGCCAGTTCCGTACTTTAACTGAAATTTGCATTCAGAAAGTCAGGCTTTTTAAAACTTCTTGTCAATAAATATAAGGGTTTCCTTTTAACAGGAAGATGAGGGCCGAGTCCTGGTATCAGTGCAAGCATCCAGGCTGAGACCTGGGATAAAAACCTCTTTCGGTTCCATTAAACTTTTAAGGTGTGGACATGTTGCCACCAAAAAGCCACCAAAAGACAACAACAACAACAACAACAACAATAATAATACTCTGGGTGGCTTCCAACAAAACACTGAAATACAATAACCTATTAAACATTAAAAGCTTCCCTAAACAGGGCTGCCTTCAGATGTCTTCTAAAAGTTTGGTAGTTAAAATTTGGTAGTTAAAATTCAGTTGCTTCATAGATGGATGTGTAAATAAAGGCAAAATGAGCCCTTTCAACGCTTCACATACTAAGTTAGTCTCCATGCATTATAAAACTTCATGCTTACTGTCATTTCCTTCCCCTGTGTGACGCAAGTATGCAGTGCAAGGACCAGAATGCTGCTCTGTGTGAGATGGGTGGATGAAGGTCCATACTGACCTTTCATGAGCTGAGCCAATTTTGTGGCTATTATTTGCCGTGCAGAAGTTGAACACATAGAGCAGTTATGTTCAAGTGTGTGTGTGGGGGGGGGGAGCTAATCTGGCTCAGTTCCATCCTTGATGGGTGGCACTAGTTGGCAGTTAAAGTTCAGCCATCTTAAGGTGGCAGGAGCTAGCCAGGTGGTGCACTGAAATTTAAAAGATGAGAGAAAGCTACCAGTGGGTGGTGACTTAGGAGGTTGGGGCACATGGTCTCCTTCTGGCAAAAGATGCCAGGGAATGGGGGAAGAAGTGATAGGCTGGAATCAGCACCTTGGAGAAGACAACCACTTACTGCCTTTTATCTCCCACTTCACCTGCTGTCACTGGATTCAGGGCTGGCTTTCATAAGTGAGTATTGAAAAAAGCACAAGGCTGCAGTCAAGAGTGTGAGCCTACCCATGCCAGCTCAAAAGTACTTCCTATGGAATTTCTAAGGAGCTTACTCCCAGTTAAGTGAGGTTAAAGCTTTCATCAGGTCCCTTAACTTCATGCATTTTCATGTTGTTGTTGTTGTTGTTGTTGTTGTTGTTAATACTCCTTCTTTTCCCCTGACAGGAACTCGAGGCAGCTTACAGATAAAAATAAGAGCTAAAAACATATGGTGGGAAAGCAGTAATAAAAAACCCACATATAATCAAAACTACACACACACACTGTCAGGATGTTGTCAGTGTTCCCCGGCTGGTTGCCCAGAAAAGTATAAAGACAAGGAAAAGTTTCCTACAGTCCTTTTTTTATTTCAAACTTTACAGAGAGAGGCTATAGAACCCAGCCTCTTGGATAATGACATTATACCAAGTGAATCTCCACCCCCACCTTCTCTCCCACTTCCTCATTCCTCCTCCTCCTCCTCATCATCATCTCCTCTATGGGTGCTACTAAGTGCCATCTGTCTGTGAGCTCTTTGCTCTCCTGCTTTTAGGGCTTGCCAGGACCTGGGGGATGGTGGGTCTGGAATGCTTTCTAGTGACGTGTCAGGAAGCTGCTGCTCCAGCTCTGCCTGCTCCCCCCACCATTATTTCCCAACTTTCCCCCTCATCTGAGCTGTGACCTCCCACAAAAACACTGTTGTTATTCTAAACTGTCTTCCTCTTCCTCCTCCCTGGAAGGGTCAGGTTAGGGAAGTAGCCTCCACCACTCCTCCTCCTCTACCCAACAACTGACATATACACACATTAAAATCATACAAATAACTACAATAAAAATAGCACATCCCAGCCCTTTCATTAAAAGCAGTCAGTTCCTATTGGAACAAGAAAGTTTTCATCTGCTGGCTGAAGGACAACAAGGAGGGAGCCAGTCTAACTTTTCTAGGGAAGAAGTCCCAAAGTCCATGTTAACTGTTTTTCACACATATGTCATATATTTCTCAGATAATGAGAGGGAAAACTAAGCCAGACATAGAAACACTGGAGGGTGAAGACTGTCTTGGCATTCAGTTTTGAATCTGAAGGACCTGGGTGGCAGGTTGTACCCAAACAAGTGCTTTCAATTCCTGATTTCCTGGGCAGTAGTCAATTTGGGTAGATGTTTAAGAGGGTGCTCATTCTGTGTGGGGGGAAATGAAGACTGCTCTCTTTTAAGGGCTTGATCATTTACAAATAATTTGTGTGGAGCATGCAGGAGCAGGCCGACACTCTCACAGATAGCACTTGTGTATTTAGTTCTCTAAATTCTGGCACCATTTCTGCCAGAATCAATAGCACTCCTGGAAACCCTTGGAGTCCTTCATGCCACACAACCATTAAATTCAGGCTACATTCAAAACTGCCAAAGTTTGCCATTCAGTTCTCACCCAAGTAGGGTGTGTGTGTGTGTGTGTGTGTGTGTGTGTGTGTGTGTGTGACCAGCAGCTAGAAGCTACTGCCCATCACGTTAACCAAGCTTCAGCTAGGAAATTGGTTTTTTAAAGCTTTTGAGAGAATAGTATTTTGCATGTAGAAACAGGGTACAGTGGTACCTCAGGTTACAAACACTTCGGGTTACAGACTCCACTAACCCGGAAGTAGTATCTCGGGTTAAGAACTTTACCTCAGGATGAGAACAGAAATCACGTAGCAGCGGCGCGGCGGAAGCAGGAGGCCCCATTAGCTAAAGTGGTACCTCAGGTTAAGAATGTTTTCAGGTTAAGGACGGACCTCTGGAACATGTCCTGAACATCCTCCCCCTCCCCCAATCATCTGTAGTGATAGATCTACTATATGGGCTTGCCAACATTTGGCGTCCAGTGGGCACATTTGGGATATTAAGGAAGTGTTTGCCAGCCACAAAATGGAGTTAGGACAGGCTGAGCCAGTGCAAAGAGGAAGTGACAGCATTAGAACAAACAGACTCTACTGCATTGTGGATTTCTGAGGGACTTTTTTTGCAGGCTGTGCTGGCAAGCATAATGTCTTCTATTTTGCCTTGCAACACTTTTGATGATGTCTTTCCTATCTCAAATTTACTATGTGAGGGCAGGGGAAATGTTTGGTGGTAAAATTCTAGAAATTGGAATTCCAGCGCTCATGTGTGTGTGTGTGTGCGCACACACACACTCACACACACAGAGACACACACACACAAGTACATGGTATGATTTGAATAAAATATAGATATTATCTCTTTCAAGCAAAGCAATCAGCATTCCTGCATTTATTTTTCTTCCCCACAGTAAATATATTAAGAGGATATGGTTGTTTGGTACATGAGTAATTTCCCATTGAAATTCTTTTTATGGCTTTCAGTCCTAAGAGAGTAGGATATGATTGTGGGGTGGATGTAAATTTTTGAAAAAGAAAAGAAAGCTTTAGCTTCTTTACTGAATTCTACCTGGCTTTCTTGCTGATTTACTCCAGTTATTCTTCATCCTATAAATCTTCACCTGACTTTGTTGCAAATGATCTTCTCCACTTGATGAAGGTTAGCAATTCAGAAAAGCCATCTACTTCCACTTCATTATTGTGACATATATTTCAGAAGCTCCGTTTTCTTTCCTGTAATTTACTTCACAGCTAACATTATTCTTAACCCTGAACCCATAAAGGAAGGCACCAATATCATTTGTGGCAATGAAAGATCCCTTGAATAATGACATTGTGCTGTTATAATTCCAGTCCAAATCACCCCACAATCCTCCCAGGCATATTAGAAGGAGGACTAATTTGGGCCCAGAAAGGCACACTCAGTGAAATGAGAGCTCAGTTTCACACTGATCTCAGCATCATTGACTGGGAAAGGTGTCAGTTATCTCATTCTTCTGCTTGAAGGCCAGAATGCTTTAGGACTACTTGAAGATTAGAATGCCCCTTCCCACCAGTTCTGTCCTTAAACCAAACCAAGTGAATGCATAATCATGCATAACCATATTTTTCATATTTTCTCAGTTGGTTTTCCCCATTGAGACAGAATGGCTTTGACAGCGTTGGCTGGTTTTTGTTTCTCGTTTTCCACTTTCCCAAATCTGTTTTGAAGTTTTGGATTCTTTTGTTATGATTTGTCACACCATAACTGGCGCTGTGGGTTAAACCACAGAGCCTAGGACTTGCCGATCAGAAGGTCGACGGTTCGAATCCCCGCGACGGGGTGAGCTCCTGTTGCTCAGTCCCAGCTCCTGCCAACCTAGCAGTTTGAAAGCAGGTCAACGTGCAAGTAGATAAATAGGTACCGCTCCGGCGGGAAGGTAAACGGTGTTTCCATGTGCTGCTCTGGTTCACCAGAAGAGGCTTAGTCATGCTGGCCACATGAGCCAGAAGCTGTACGGCGGCTCCCTCGGCCAATAAACCGAGATGAGCGCCGCAACCCCAGAGTCGTCTGCGACTGGACCTAATGGTCAGGGGTGCCTTTACCTTTAACTGGTTGCTGTTGAGGGCAGGTTGTATGTACAGTGGCGTCTAAGGTTAACTGGATTGAATTGAGCTTGATGGGTGGCGACAAATAAGAATGGTGGGTAAGTTTCATTTCTGAAAATGATTTGACAGAAGGCTGGTTCATCAGACCCAGGTGGCTTTGGGAAAGGATGAGAAAGATGTTGTGGGACTTCCACATCCCACCACCCCCTCACTATGGGTCATGCTGCTTGCTGGAGCTGATGAGCAGTGGAATCTAATGCCATCAGGAAGGCCATGGGTTTCTCAACCCCAGATTAATATGCAAAAGAAGCCAAATAGGAATGTAGGAACTGCTTTATACTGCCTTAAACTAGCTGAGTATTATGTACGCTAAGCATGGCAGCAGTTATCCAAAGTCAACAACACCTGCAAGCTGAGCCTTTCTTCACTGTAGATGCCAGGAGTAAACCTGAGGCTTCCTGTATACAAAACATATGCTTAGCACTGAGCTGCCCATCGAAGCTATATTCTCTTAAACAAGAGTGTCTCTAACTTAAGAATTTATTTTTTGTATGTATGTGTATGTGTGGAGTTAAATTTGTAATGATCTTAATGAATTTCAATAAAGTGAACTTTGTTTGCAAAAACAAAAAAGCAAGAGTGTCTCAAGGAATCAGTGTCTAACTGTCGTAATTGCAATATATTATTGAAGCAGAAAGTGAGGTGAGGTGGAAAGATGGTTTCTCAGTTTCTTATTTTTCAGATTGTAAGTTCAGTTCCCCACATTTCTCCATCAGTTTGAGAAGTTTATTTTAAGTGCTAATAAAAAATTGTCAGCATATTAGTGTGAATTTTGTGTAATATGCACATTTTTGCAAACCAGTTTTCCTAATTTTGTGTTTTCTACTTCCACAAATATTTGCATTTTTATGAACACTTTATTGCAATATATACATTTTTGTACACATTACTTGCCTTGGGAACTGTATTACAAAATCCAGTGATGTGCTAATTTTTAAGGATTACTTCATTTCATTTCACATTCTGTTTTTGGGAAGCGAAAATTCTGTAGGTTCACCTTTAAATGTAAATTGAATTGAATTTTCCCCCATCCCAAGAAGGGAAACAAGGACTGAATCAAGTCAAACTCTTTCCCTCATTGGCTAGGACCATTTACATTATGGAATCAAGTTGTTTGTACAGTGGTACCTCCGGTTACATACACTTCAGGTTACATACGCTTCAGGTTATAGACTCTGCTAACCCAGAAATATTACCTCGGGTTAAGAACTTTGCTTCAGGATGAGAACAGAAATCACGCAGCAGCAGTGCAGCGGCAGCAGGAGGCCCCATTAGCTAAAGTGGTGCTTCAGGTTAAGAATAGTTTCAGGTTAAGAACATACCTCCAGAACGAATTAAGTTCTTAACCCGAGGTACCACTGTATATGCTAAGTCTTGTGGAATATTATTTAATTCTCAAAACACCCACATTAGCTCTTTTCTTGGGATTGACATTATTTATTTTAAAACCAAATATTTTTGCTGTGTTCCTGAGATATTGCATTAAGTTGTCTGGTACCTTAATGGTTTTTAAATGATTAAACTGCCTCTAAGATTACATTGTTTAATCAGAATTGTTAATTGGTCACACCAAGAGTGTCAAAGAGTAACTTCCTCTATTGTTAGCTTTGGTATTGTGTGGTGATAAATCAGTCTTGGAAATGTTTGAATTTTGGACTTTGCAGCTTGGGAAGTAACAGAGGTAGAATACCCAAATCCCCTCTGGTACTTCATATGCCATCAGTTTCTCATTGTGCATTATACTGAATTATAGCTTGCCTAAAAATATTGAATCCCATCATATTTCACCACTTCTGTTGAAAAATATGTCACCAGTTATTTTGCCACCCATTAATCCACCTATGTTCAATCCTCTGAGTTGATTTATAAATGTGTATATTTCTTGCTTCCTGCTTGCAGTCATTCCATCCAGCATTCTTCCTGGCTTTCTATTTTGTGTCCAATTTATTACTAAATTCTAGATGGGGAAATATGATCATTCCGAAAGAAAAACTCCAGGGTCTTTTAGAAGCCCTCCACTTCTTGAGAGAGTCACAAGTTACTGAAAGTAACAGTATATGACTGACCCTGACCACACTGGTGGGTCCAGGAAAATCTGTTGACCTCAGGAAATGAGTTTTTTGAAATGAAAGGGATGGAAAGGCATTGAAGCAAGTGCAGCAAAACCTATATTGACTTCCCTTTTTACAGGTTTCTTATATAACCTCCTCAGATTGATATTAATAATGTTTCGGCAGGTGCCTTCTGCATTAATTTTTAAACCTTTGAAGAAAACGTTTCTGTGCCGCAAGGCTTATACAGACAATTAAAGAAAAAAAATCTTTTTGTAACAGTTAGCCAGTGATCTGTGAATTGTATTTTTGTGTGGTTTTTATTCTATTTATATTTGTTGTACACTGCTCTGATTTTTTTAAATGCAGTATATAAGCATTTTCCTAAGTAAATAAAGAAACATTTATCCATCTCTTTTACACCAAAGTGACTCAGTCATTGATCAGCTGATGAGCAGAAAGGCGGCAATTACCCTCCCTCCTCAGCTGATCTGCACCAATTAGAAGAGCAGGGGCTGAGTGTGTGTGCATGTATGTAAGGTGTCATGGGCTTTGAAGACACTCAAACTCAGGACGCAAGGGAGAAACGTGCTAAGAGGAAGGCACACTTGGCAAATCCACACCGTGATCAACTCCTGCCCGGAATCCAATGTCCCCACCGAGAGCCAGTGTGGTGTAGTGGTTAAGAGCGGTAGACTTGTGATCTGGTGAACCGGGTTCACGTCTCCGCTCCTCCACATGCAGCTGCTGGGTGACCTTGGGCCAGTCACACTTCTCTGAAGTCTCTCAGCCTCACTCACCTCACAGAGTGTTTGTTGTGGGGGAGGAAGGGAAAGGAGAATGTTAGCCGCTCCTTCGGGTAGTGATAAAGCGGGATATCAAATCCAAACTCTTCTTCTCTTCTGTGGAAGGATGTGTGGATCCAGAATTGGCCTCCACCGTCACTTACGGACTCATTGTTAAAACTGTGTTTATGGAAGACAATCTTACTCGGCTACGAATGATCGCCAAAGAAGAAGACGATGCAAGAATGCATGCCCACTTAGGGTTGTTGCTGACTTTGAGCCAACAAGGTTGGTCACTGCTGCCATTGAGCATCTTGTTCCATACAGTTAATCAGTTTTGAATGGGAATCACCTTGGCTCAGGAACTGTACATGAAAACATGTGCTGTTCGTGTGGTTCTCAGGACTAGACTGAATACATAAAGCCAGGAGCACTATCATCTTCAAAAGGAGAAATAATCCACTAAATTGTAGCTTTATTCTTCTCTGGGATGGTAGGTTCTCTAAAACTTTACAGTGCTGATTGCTACCCACGTCCACATCTTTGCAGTGTGCAGATATATGATGGGAAATCTGGATTGGGCCCAATAATCTGAGTCAAATAAATTATCTTGACTGGTGTACGTATACCAAATGAAAGGCAAGCCCATTTGCAATTGCATGCACTTAACAGATGTGGCAAAGTAAAGCAGCTGTGCCTGTGGTGAACTTGCTATTTGGCATTATTCTTAATGCGGCAATTATATTTCTTACTGTGGCAATTTATGTAATGCATGGCTCATCCATGGACTCATTAACCCAGAGTGATGAGACTCTGCTAAAATTTGTGACAATATAGTATTGCTGGCATCACTATTTGTCTTTTAAACTGCACCATCAATACTTAAGAATGTTTCATGGAACAAACCAAGGGTGCTTTCAGATGCCTGTGATATATCCAAGTTTGCAGCCTGGCTGAGTGAACTGTCTGGAGTTGGGGAGCTTTAGACACAGCTACACTTTCAGAAATGAACCTAGAAATCCAGACTGGACTAAGCTTGCATTGTTTCCAGGGCCACCGGAGGCCAGCAAGCCACATAATTGTACAGATACTGAAAGGCAACTGTAGAGACAGACCCATTATCTCAAGAGATTGCCTTCTAATGGTCACAGTACAGTTTATATACGCAATAAGTTCAACATCGTTGGGAAACAGCTGCTGGGAGCCACAAATAGGTCAGCTCCTGGTTTAATTATGAAGGAACACTACAATCAAACAAAAATTGAAAGGTTGAATCCTGTCTAAATTAGCTGAATTTTAGGTCAATGGGACAAGTTAGTCATGGCTTACTTCACACTGAAATCAATGGAGCATGAGTGCAAGTAAGTTATTCTGAATCCAGTCCAATAAAGGCAAGAGCAGCAAGGAGCATAATTTTAAAATGTGGGTGAATAAAAGAGTCATCACCGTGTGTTTAAAATATACAGTGGTGCCTCGTGTTACAGACGCTTCAGGTTACAGACTCTGCTAACCCAGAAATAGTACCTCGGGTTAAGAATTACGCTTCAGGATGAGAACAGAAATTGTGTGGTGGCAGCAGCGGGAGGTACCATTAGCTAAAGTGGTGTCTCAGGTTAAGAACAGTTTCAGGTTAAGAACGGACCTCTGGAACGAATTAAGTTCTTAACCCGAGGTACCACTGTATTAGGCTTTGCACCAGATGAATGTCAATGGTGAAATGTTTCACAATCAGGGCACTGTGGAGCATATGGTAGCATGGACACTTCTGCAAATAGTGTTTGTCTGGAACACTGATCATTGCATAGAGGCAGCAGACACAATCTTGCTCTTCCATTCCACACGGATGGGTCCATAAAGGAGTGCAAGTCCCTCCCTTGCAAGGGTAAGAGTTGGCACCCCATGTGAAATTAGAACAATAGTGTGATGTATGTTACCCAAATATAGCATGTTAAATATTAGGTGCAGGGTATTAATTGTTGTATGGCAAGCATTAGCGCATTCCACTACCAGAAGATGCATGTCACATACCGTAAAATGCAACTATAGAAACCTCCAAACATTGAAGTCATGGGGGAAGAATAAATATGTCATCACTTTCCCACTATTATTTATAAAGCTAACAAGTCAAAACTCAAAGATATTCTTGGGGGGGGGGTGTATGCTGTTTTTTGCTGATCATGCTGTCTATGCGCACACACACACACACACACACCCCTTCTCCTTGCCTCCCTTACTGACTACCTTCACTATGTTTTCCTCCCAGTTTATCCTGGAAGTTACTTCATATTATGCCATTTCTTCACTACAGTGGTACCTCAGGTTAAGAACTTAATTCGTTCTGGAGGTCTGTTCTTAACCTGAAACTGATCTTAACCTGAAGCACCACTTTAGCTAATGGGGCTTCCTCCTGCCACTGCACCACCGCCACGTGATTTCTGTTCCCATCCTGAAGCAAAGTTCTTAACCCAAGGTACTATTTCTGGGTTAGCAGAGTCTGTAACCTGAAGCGTATGCAACCTGAAGCATCTGTAACCCGAGGTACCACTGTATATGGGAAAAAAAGAGTATATAATGATGTGATTGGGTTGGGGATGGGTTGGGTTAGGGACATCATCAGAATTCATTTGCCTTTGCTAATTCAGTTAATCTCCATCTAAGTCATGCTGCAAGCTACTGAGTGATTTATCCACAAATCTGCTCACAGCTAATGAACGTATTGCCACCAAATTAGAATTAAACCCCTTGATCACTCAAATTTAATTATTTCCTGCTGTGCCCTTTCTGTTGCTTAGAATTGGCCTTCTCGGAAACATATTTGGCAGTCTAACTCTCCACCCTGTTTTTCCTCTTCTAAATATTTCCTCCATTCTTGTAAAACATGAGTTCCATGTTGAAAATCCAGTTCTATACCTAGTTCTCAAAGACAATATGCTTTATAACAATGGATAATTTACTAGAAAAATAAAAATGCATATGTAAAGCAATAGGACTGCCAGCCATTTTGTTTTGGGGTTTGGGCTGTAAAATGTGGGTTGTAAGAATGCTTTCTTTTTGCTTTTTAGGCTTCTGACAGTGGCAGACTTTGGGTTGTCAAATTTCAGTGGTGCCCTGTGCAACACTAAAATTCAGCTCCCCCACCTCTCATGCTTTGTTCTACAGCATTATTTTGGCACCCTCTACAGGGTGGCACCCAGCGTGACTGCAGTGGTCACAATACCTTAAAACCACCTCTGCTCCCTAGAACAGTGTTTCCCAACCTTTTTTGGGCAAAGGCACACTTGTTTCATGAAAAAAATCTCGAGGCACACCACCATTAGAAAATGTTTAAAAAATTAACTCTGTGCCTACATTGACTATATATAAAGTAACTCTCTTTAATAGGAATCAAATAAACACAAAGAAAGTATTTTATAATTACTTTATTATGAAATAGTAAGTAAACAGAAATATGAAAAATTATAAAATACTTTATTCAGTGTGCAACCTGGGCCTGTTTGGCTGAACACAAAGCTGATATTCTGGCTGGAATCGAAGAAAGACACACACGTAGCTCTTCGTCAACAGCTCTCAGTCTCTCTCTGTATTTAGTTTTTATAGCAAATGAAGGAAGAGTAAGCAGGCTGGGGTGGGTTAAGTAAGGGCTGAAAGTGCCTAGATGAAGTGGGGGAAGCTAGAGAGGAGGTACATTCTGACGTTTGAGGATAGACTAGGTTCTTTATGTGAATGATAGGTGAGTTATTTGACAGATGGAACTGAGAGCAAGGTGTGGCTTGTGTAGCTGGGGTGGACATGAATGTTTGGGGTGCAAACCCCAGGCCGGCCAGGTCCGAGGGGGGGCAGGGAGAGACGGGCCTGCCTGCCTCTGCCTGCGCTGTGGTGTGTTTTGCCCCGACCGACGGACGGACCGACCTGCCAGCTGTCTCCGCAGTAGCAGCGCGGACTGGAGCTCCGTCATTCTCCCTGCCGGTGCCCGGGGAGGGGAGTGTGGGGCGGCCGCTGTGGAAGCGATGGCGTGCTCCTCCTCCTCCTCCTCCTCTTGCCGGGCTAGAGCCAGCCGGCTAGCGCTCGCCCCTCCTTGCTCGAGCCGACCCCGCCGCCGGGGGCCTTCCCGTCCTCTCAGCGGCGCCGCCTCGCATCCCTCGTCCGGGGGTTGGGAGGGGGCTGGGGGGAGGAAGGGGGCGAGGGGGAGCAGCCGCCGCCGCTTCTGAGGAGATTCTGAGGCGGTGGCGGGTGACGCGTGGCGGAAGAGGAGGGGTCCCGCCAGCCCCGCGTTTCTCTCTCTCTCTCCCTCACGGGAACCTTCTCCTCAGCTTCTGCCGCTTTTTCTCTTCTTTCCCTCTTCCTTTTTTTTTTTTTAAAAGGAAAATCTTTCCTTTCTCTCTTTTCCAGCCCCCCCTCCCCTCTTCACGGAATTTCACTGCACTCGGGCGCCGCGGCGCGCAGGCGCACTGCTCGCTCCTCTTTCCGCGCAGGCGCCTTCTCTCGCTCTTTCGCCTCCTTTTCTTTCTCTCTCGATGGTCCGCCTACAAAGGAGTGAGGGAGGCGCCCGCCATGTTTGGATTTGCATCCAGCAGGAGATGCCGCCGCCGCCCCGCCTCTCGCCGCCCGCCTCGCCCGCCTCCCTCCCACGGCACACCAGGCCACCTCTTCTTTTAAAAACCCACCTCTTCTCTAGACCAGTACAGAAGAGGCTCCAATGTTCTCAGGTGGTTAAAAGCACAATGGAATGTTTTGCTCAGAAAGTTGTTCACTGGAGAGGCAAATATTTAATAGAAGTTATGCACAGGAGTGACAAAGTTTCATCCTAGGAACCTGGCAATTAAGTATATAAGTCAAGCTATATGTGGAGTCAGTAACGAGAAGAGCTAGAGAGAGAGAGAAATGGCTGAAACACTTCAACATTTTCCAGAGTTATTATTAATGCTGTTGTTGTTGCTGTCTATCTATCATCTATCTATCTATCATCTATCTATCATCTATCTATCTATCATCTATCTATCTATCTATCATCTATCTATCTATCTATCATCTATCTATATCTATCTATCTATCTATCTATCTATCTATCTATCTATCTATCTATCTATCTATCATCTATCTATCTATCTATCTATCTATCTATATCTATCTATCTCTATCTATCTATCTATCTATCTATCTATCTATCATCTATCTATCTATCATCTATGTATCTATTTGACTGTCCTTCATCTGCTGATCTCAGGGCAGTTCACAACATAAAAACACAATATAAAAGCACACACACACACACACACAAAAACAAGAACAAAACCCCCTCCCACAAACCAATAATTCCCCTCAGCCACCCCCTCCCACAAATACATTTAAAAGTACCAAACGATACCAAAATAGCCTTCTAAGCACTACAAAGAATAAAAAGTTTCATGAACATTAAAATATAAATATTCATACTCAAAAACATAATAAAACAATTAAAACAATATAGTGATTAAAACAGGACACTCAATTAAAAAAGAAAGAAAAGAAACCCAAGGGAGTGCCTCTGTAAACAGGTGTGTGTCTTCATAACTTGGTGGAAAGTCACAACAAACGTGTCACAAGGCTAGACAAAAATCCTCCAGAGATTGTTCTAAAGTACAAGTCAAGCTTCTTTATTGATTGCAGAGTGCAGCTTTTTCCAGCTTGCTTCATCCTTAGCAGCAGAGCAATATTCCAAGCAGTTTATTAACATCTTCGCAATGCAATATACATTATTTGTGCATTGCTATATCAATAGCATAGATATATGGCAGTGCCACTTGAAAAGTACTCTTTGAGAGAGGTAAAAATATAGGGTCATTATTACAAAAATTTGATCCATTCAAAGACTACAGCTGTAGTTGTTTTGTAGTCATTAAGTTAATCCATGCATTTATGTATAAAACTGCTGAAGTGTATACATGAGTATTTATCAAGATGGTTTAGCTATGGTGGGAGAAGTGTTTATTTGCACTGGTTTGATATAAATGTTACATAGAATAAAGATTAAAAATCTATCACTTTTTTATTATACTGAACCAACGTGTGCATTTAAGCACTGTATCAAATGCAACAGAAAATAAAAACAGTGGTACAATAAAATTGTATAAAGAAGGTTGTCTGTTTGGGGCTGGGTTTCACTCCCTTTGAAGGATCAAGTGCATAATCCATCATTATCACTGGAGCTTCATGTGACCACTGCAGCTAGGAACACCTTTTACTGGCTTTCACTGGTGCACCAGTATTGGCTGTTCATGCCCATTTACTACCAAGCCAAATGTAAGGTTGTTTTGTTGACTTATAATGCTCTAAATAACATGGGATATGGATTCCTGAAGGAATACCTTGTTCTGTACAGGCCTACCAATGTTCCAAGATCCTCTTTTGCTTGTACTACAGTCAGCTGAAGTCCATCTTTCAAACCCAGAGACTCATTCCCCTTCTGATGTCCACCATATGGACCCACCTCCTTTCCAGAGTAAGGCGAGCACCAACTTTGATGTGCTTCCACTGCTTGCTAAAGACTCATCTGATTCCCCAGACATCGTTGGCTATCAATATGCAGGGCCTGGGAGATATCTGGCCCATCTACTGTTGACTGTGATGAGTTTCATTGTATCAGCAGGATGTTTGTTCTTTGGAGCTGTTTTTATTGTAATGTTGTTGGCTTTTAATTTGGGGTTGCAAGCCACCTTGAGCCTTGGAAAGGTGGGGCAGTTAAATTATGAGATGCACATTTTGTTAACAGATAAGGTATGGAAAGAAAGAAGGGGGGAAGTCATCTCGCTGAAGAGCCGTGTTCGTTCTATTTTGGCATTCAAGCATATTATATTGTGAACTGAAAGTAACACACATTAGTTGTGAAAACCCAAGAATGACAGTGTAATCGGTTCCAGCCTGACAATGCTTATCAGATGATACTGAAGCCAGATATTCAGACCATTCTGACATATTTGCTGAAAGATAAAATAGCCTTCATAATCTTGCCATCATTTGTTGGACACATAAAAATAGCTCAGAATCTAATCTGAGGAGTTCAAAATGAGAACAATGGTAGACCTGCCTGAAACAACTTTCTTTCAAAGTGAGGGTATGGAACACCTTTTGAGTTTTCTTCTCTTTAAAGTTGAAAGGTCGCAAGAATATAGCTTGTGAAATGTACAGCAATAAAAATTCCAAGTTGGGATGAGTCTTTAGCCATCTGATGGCACCATTTACTTTTCCTTTGTGGGTAGGGTGAACATTTGCCCTGTTTTGTGATGCAACATAACCTTGCCAACACACCATGGAAGAAGACTTGAGAGACAGAGTAACTGTGGAAAGGTCATGCCTTATTTATTCAAATATAACAATCAAAGACCAGCCAAACAATGATCAAATTATGTATGCAGGTGGGTTTAATTGACACACATGAGGGAACCACCCCTCCACACCCAGACATGTAAATAGCTACATCCATGGGTCCCCAGCCAATATTAACAATCACAAACATCTTTCACCATCCATTTATTTAATACTGTTTTGAAATGTGCATGCTTCTGGGATGCTGTAACTCAGCAATCCTTTTCTGAACTTTACTTCTTTTAGGAGTTAAAAACTGCCTGATCTCTATTCTAAATGCATTAATGTACAATTTGTAGTTATTACCGCTTCTTTCCATAGTCTTTAATTCAGATAATTTTCTCCCCTCTGCTAGGTTAACACCTCTAATGTATTAATGGAGTGCAATCATGCTCCCTTTCAACCTCTTACTAAACTTAAGACGCACAGCTCTTTCAGCCTCTTCTCTGATATTTCATCCTGTCAATCGTTCTAGCTGATCTTAATTTCAGGATCCCTGAGACTGACTGGTAGCTGCTCAGTGTCACACATTGGGAATCAGATGTTCTGGGGAGCTATCACAGTTCAGTACTAAATGTGGCATTTTGTATTACTTATGTGATAGCTGAGACATCATGTTTTGCTAACCTACTGTCCTGAACAAAAGAAAAGGGGCACGGGAGATAATCAAGTGTCTTGTTTTCTGGGGCAATGATTCCCTCCCCACTTTTTAAAAGAATGATGCTGACTTATATCCATTTTACCACAAGTTTTAGACAATGCAGCAATCCAATATTTTCAGAAGAGTCATACTAAATCATTTGTTGGCACTGAAGGAAGATACCTTGTTGTACTGACAAAATCCTGAGCCTAGTGCAAAAGTAGGATTTTGTAGCATCCCTGGGATCCTTCTGAGAAACAAGTACAGCAAATATATTGGGATCAGAGGGACATGGAAAGCTGCCTTATACTGGGTCAGGCCATTGGTCATCTAGCTCAGATTGTCTACACTAGCTGCTGCACCTCTTCAGAATTTCAGAAAGAGGTCTCCAAAAGCTATCTAGAGATACTGATAATTGAACCTGCATGCAAAGCAGATGTTGTCTTGTTGAGCTTCAGCCCTTTCCTTTATCATCCCAAAGAAATAACCTAACCCAAAAGTTGAGTCTCTTAAAAAGAATTGGGATTAGGACAATTGCAAGGATGTCATAAACTGATATTGATGAGATATGCCAGGAGCAGTGAATCCTGGCAAACCCCAGAGATAGCTGAGAACTAGGATACTTCACAGCCCATCAACCCTTCCATAACTGTTCACTAGTTGCAACTGGTCCCAACTAGGAGCTAAAAGGGGCTTTGCAGTCCCTCTTTCATGAGTCCAACTGTGCTGAAATGACTGGAGGCATGTTGTATCCATCCCACCTTTGCATGAGGGAATGAAACATACTATTCAGCTGCAGCTACATTAAAATCCTGGATTTCATCCCCCCCCCCCCCACAAAGAACCATGCTAGCATGGGGTTTATAGCGGAATTGGAAATTAGGCATAGCATGTTGGTCTGGCATTGAGTCTAATAATCAAGTCAATAGGTGAGGGTGGTTGAGCCATGGGAGTTGGGAATAACTTTTCAGTCTGGTGGTGAGTCTAACAATTAAGTGCAGGCTTGAGAGTGGTAGAGCCATAGAATGGTGAATAATTTCATTAAGGGGGGGGGGAGAGAATTTGCTGCTTTAGCATATTATGTCTGAGGTGTGAGCAGTAACTGAACCAGGAAAATGCACCCCATAGTGTTAAAATAAAAACAAAAACTCCCTGTGATATAGCCTGTTCCTGACAATATAGCGATGAAATGCTGGGGTTCAGGGCTAGCAACCCCGAAGCTTTTAACTGTGTATAGCTCAACTGGGAAAGGTTTCAGGAGGTTGGAAAAGAATCAATACATTATCTGCCAGACAGCAGGTTGAAGCCCTGAATAAGGAGCTCTCCTGTTAGGGCTTGGGAATGGTCCCCACTTATTCTTTCAAATATTAAATTCTGTTCATGGCACTTGAACTGTGATAGCTCATTTACTCACTCAGGTAATGAGGTCCCGGGGTATGGGCTGGGTCTGATCAATGCCTGGATTTGTGACTGTGTAGAAACAAACTGTATACTCACTTGTGTTCCAGAATGCAGGAAAGGGGATGGAGAGAGAGAGAGAGAGAGAGAGAGAGAGAGAGAGAGAGAGAGAGAGCGATGATGTAGCTAGAGGAAGGGATTTATTTGATGTGATTTTCACACTGGTCTAAGCTGAGCTGATGCTCCTGAAATTACATGGAGGCCAGGACACAGCTATCAGTCAGATTACGCATTCCTCTGAATTTTGCATGGCATTTTCGATGTGGTAAAATGTGTGGACCAAATTGTGTCTTTTATTTTACTGGTGAATGTGTTGAAAACTGTGCATTTTACATTAAAGTGCATGTATTATGTAGAAAGAAACGTGTTACAGTGGAAAGGCATGCAACAGAACGGAATAGGATTCAGTGGCATGCAACGGAGAGGAATGGAAAATGACGGACCCAGCAAGACCAAAACAGGGTGGAATTAGCTGCTTAGTGATTTAGTGATGAACACTTCTGTATGAAATGGTTTCCACAGAGAATCCTTCACATAAAGAGAACAACAACATGTTGCTGTTTTCACAGGCATGCTTTATTTATGGGAAAATTTGAGGGCTGCCTTGGGGTATACACATCTGCTGGGCTATTACTGATCCCCTCCTCCTCCTCCTTGAATTCTATAATCTTAGATTATAATATTAGATCCAATATTTAACAAAATGGCACTTAAAAATGAGGATATCAGGAACTTGGCTCTGTTTCCCCCCTATTAAGATGAACTTGATTTTCCCACCCTAAGCAATGAGGTAGTTATTCTAGTATGAGTCTGCTAATGGCTATCCAGGGAGACATAAAGCCTTGCAGTGAACCATTCCCTGTCAAAATTAGACCTGACCTGCATATTTCTGCAATTCGTAGATATATTAAGCAGTCAGCTCAGGTTGTTCCTTGACCAGTTGTTCACCCCTATCAATTGCATTAGCATTTAACCTGTCACTTTAAATTACAAAGGTAAGAAAGGTTGAGGGAGGTGGCAACAGATTCAATGGGATACAAAATGGGGAAAGAATAATCTTAAATTACCTACCAAAGGGAATGTAAGGAGTGTTTTTTATACTGACATACATCTTTTCATCTTCTAGGAATGTCACTATTTTACATCATCCTTACACTTACTACCTACCATGTATAGCAGGCATGGTCAAACTTGGACCTCCAGCTGTTTTGGGACTACAACTCCCATCATCCCTAGCTAACAGGACCAGTGGTCAGGGAAGATGGGAATTGTAGTCCCAAAAACAGATGGAGGGCCATGTTTGGCCATGCCTGATGTATAGATAGTGCAGTGAAATTTTTGAGGTCCAGGAAGTAAGAGGAAATTGCTACTATATTTCTCTCTCGCTCCTTGCTAAATAGTCATATTTTGTTTATATTTCATTGCTACAAAAGACAGTGTTATTTGTATAGATGAAAAAGAAATCTTTCGCATGGTTCCCACATCCATTCATACCCTGTGCTCAGAAGCCAGTACGGGACAGGAGATGGGGCAGAATGTCAAGGTGAGAGTCAGGAGCTGGTCAGCAATAATTCACAAGGTGTCAGTGAAGTTAACTCTTTATTCAAAGAAACAAAAACAGTCATCGCGATCTTGCCAACTGAAGCTGGTACTCCTAGCCACCTGTGCCAAAGATGAATGCCTTGAGAGAGAATATTATGAAAATGATATACAGGTGGTACATGACACCAGTCAAGCTTGCAAAAATATATCATTTGCCCGACAATAAATGTTGAAAATGTAAAGAAAATGAATGTACATTCTTTGACCTTTGGTGGACGTGCCCAAAGATTAAGGCTTTCTGGGAGATGATCTATAATTAAATGAAAAAGGTATTTAAGTATACCTTTCTGAAGAAACCAGAAGCCTTCCTCCTGGGCATAGTCGGCCAATTGGTGGCAAAGAAGGATAGAGTTTTTTTCATGTATGCAACAACAGCAGCAAGAATACTTATTGCAAAGTATTGGAAGACACAAGATCTACCCACCCTGGAAGAGTGGCAGATGAAGGTGATGGACTATACAGTGGTGCCCCGCAAGACGAACGCCTCGCAAGACGAAAAACCCGCTAGACGAAAGGGTTTTCCGTTTTGGAGGCACTTCGCAAGACGAATTTCCCTATGGGCTTGCTTCGCAAGAAGAAAGCCCATAGGGAAATCTCCGGGGACCTCTTTTAAATGCTAGCGGTGGGGAGCAAAGCCTTCCCCCCCCCCTCCGGCCTTCAGAAGAGGTCCAGGAAGGCCGGCGGGGGCCAAAAGGCTTTGCTCCCCACCGATTTAAAAGCCCCTGGGAAGGCAGGCAGGGGGGAGCAAAGACTTTAGCCCCCCACCCGCCTTCAGAAGAGGTCCTGGACCTCTTCTGAAGGCGGGCGGGTGGAAAAAGTCTTTGTCCCCCCCGCCTGCCTTCCCGGGGGCTTTTAAATCTCCCCGGGACAGCGGAGAATTTTAAGTCTCCGCTGTCCCGGGGGCTTTTAAAATGCTGGGGGACGGCAGCGAAGCGTTCGCTGCCGCCCGCCAGCATTTTAAGATCGCCCCGGAACAGCGGAAAAGTCTCCGCTGTCCCGGGGGCTTTTAAAATGCTGGGGGGCGGCAGCGAAGCGTTCGCTGCCGCCCGCCAGCATTTTAAGATCGCCCTGGGACAGCGGAAAAGTCTCCGCTGTCCCGGGAAGGTGGGGGGGGGAGCAAAGACTTTCGCCCCCCGCCAGCCTTCAGAAGAGGTCGGGGGACAGACTGTCCCCGGACCTGGTCTGAAGGCGGTTTCCATAGGAACGCATTAATTGATTTTTAATGCATTCCTATGGGAAACTGTGCTTCGCAAGACGAAAAACTCGCAAGACGAAAAGACTTGCGGAACGAATTAATTTCGTCTTGCGAGGCACCACTGTATGTATATGGAATTGGCGGAAATGACTGGCAGAATCCGAGACCTGGGAGAAGAGTTGGTGGAAGAAGACTGGAAGAAATTTAAAGACTATTTGCAGAAACACTGTAAAATTAATGAATGTTAAAATGATGTTGGATTGAAAATAAGTGGTATTAGCAACAAAGCTATGAAGAATATGCAAAAATGAATTGATAATGGATCGAAATATAGAGTTATAATATGTTAAGAATAGAGTTAAGATAAATGAAAGAGGGTAAGGATTTGCTGATTTGATTATGTAAATGGGAATACAAGAAGGGGAGGTGTGAGGAGGTCAAAGAAACAAGCAAATGGGTTTAAAGCTATGAAAAACGGATTTGTTTTTTAATTTTTTTATTATTTTCTTTTTGTCTTTTGTCTTTTGTATGTTGTATTTTTATTTTTATTTTCTTGTTTCATGTATTTTTGTATTCTTGTTTTTGTAAAACTTTAATAAATATTTCATAAAAAAACAAAGATGAATCCAGTAGCACCCCCAGACTATATGCCAGTTCTTTCAGAGGAAGTGAGCCCCATCCACAACAGGTAGGTGACCCATCTCCCAGCAGTGGCATAAAGGGGGCTGGTGCCGGGTGTGTTTGGCCCCAAGCAATTCTGGCTTAGGCATGTGAGGGAGCTGTAGAGACAGCTTCCTTGTGGGATAGCCCAATGCCACAAGCCACAGCTTCACTCCCAGGGGCAGAGAGGAGGAGAGTTGGCAGCAACAATGGTGCCCATCTCATTGGCTGGGCTGAGGCTCACAAGAAAACTGCCAAGGTGGCTTTTTCATGCCCGGCTGTAGCTCTGGATGGCAGTAGCATGCGCTGCACTGCTGTCTCCCAGAGATGGAAATCAGTCACGCACATGGTCACTCTTTTTCCAGAGCTTCAATTCAAATTATTGGCTCTTGTCCAGGTCATGGCTATGGGCAGACTGTGGTCCAGAACCAGCACAGCCACACTTGATTCAGATGTTTTGGATAAACAGAGATTTACGGTAATAACCTTCACTAATAACCATCTCCAATGGCTTCATGTAATTAAATAGTGACAGGGACAAAATAGTGCCCTGTGGCATCCATAACACAGATGCAAAGGGACTGAGGAGCATTGCCCCAGTGCCACTCTCTGGAACTGACTCTACAGGTAGAACCAGAACCACTGCAAAACAGCGCTCCTCCTAAGCTGGACCAGGAGGACACCAGGTCAATGGTATCAAACGCTGTATAGAGAGGGGGAGCAAAAGAAGCAAGTTTGCACTCCCCTTGTCCCTTTCCCGACAGAGGTCATCCATCATGGTGATCAAGGCCAATTCAGTCCTGAAACCAGCTCTGAAACAAGGCTAAATTGGGGGTAGAGATGATCAGTTTCATCCAAGAATGCAAACAATATTTAGTCAATTAAGGAGTTTTTATGGATCAGTTGAAGATGCCAAAGAGAGAGAAAATGCTTTCATTAATAGTTTCACAGAAGTACAAAGGTTTTCATTTAATAAACACCCTCTTCTCACATGAGATGTTTCTAAGCATCAGTCGATTCCCAAGAAGTGTTTCTCAAAGTGCAGGTGTCAAGATGGAAAATATTTCCAGTGACAAGACCCATTCAGAGCTCATTGATGAAACACATAATATTACTGCTGCTGAGCAGAGACAGATTGCTCTAAAGTTGCATGTCAGACTTTATTAAAAAGTGCAATTGGAATTGTCAAACATCTTTGCACCCATCAGGGATTCTTCTTGCCCAGCTTTTAAAGACACTTAAGATAAAGCTGGGTAAGGAATGGAGGTTTAAGGGATTTTTCTTTTCGCTGCATTGTCAGAATTGGGTACCTGCTTTTGTGTACACTATCCTTCCCCAACTTGATGCCCTCCAGCATGGCTGTGCTGACTGGGACTGATGGAAGACTAAAACTAGTTTGGGAAAGTTTAGTCCTACATGAAGATATTGTAGCTGGGCTTTTGTTTTGTTTGTTTCATTTTTGCCTTGGATTTAATGCTTGCTTACAGGGACAGCAGAACTAACGTACTGTGCTTGGGAAGTCTCTCAATGCACAGTAAACACCTGTTTTGTTACACAATCAGGCATCATGCTTGCAGGTATGGCATGCGATTAGAGTACCACTGCTTTCCTTTTCTCCAGCCTTCCTCTATAATCTGCTATAGCCTGGTGGGAAGTTGCTCAATCCATATGTCTGCATGAAAGCATGCCAGCACAGGTATATTTTGATTCCTTCCCAACTTGCGAAACAAAGATACCCACTGTTTTAGATGATGTACTTGATTTGATAACACCAAGTTCCTTATTTAATAACACTAAGTTCCTGGCATCCCCCAAAAGAACACCCCCCCCCCCCGCCCGAAGCCTTAGAGAAGATAAAAACCACCAGGTAATTGATTAAAAAACAAACAGATAAACACTGACTGGGTAATAGTTGCAATTTTATAAAGCCTTCCAAACACTTTCTCTGAAAGTTTAAATGTTTTCATGTTTACTCGGGAGGTTTGAAAAAATGAGAGAAAGAGACAAGCTTGCAAAATGGCATGTATTAGCTTACTTGTCTTTTAAGATACTTACCCCATCAGGCAGTTTATAGATACTCAGTTGAAACAGTAAGATTTTGGAAATGCTAGTGCAAATGCAGTTATTAATTCAAGAAGGAATGAGAGAGAATAAGATCAACTCAAAATCTATCCTGCCATCTCACTGCATCCCTCCCTCAGTTATTCTCCCATATAAAATTTGTAAAAACACAATGCCATTTATCTCCTATGAAATAAACCCTCTATTATCAATCAATATCCAATGTTTGTAGGGATAGCAGCAGAGGCACCGAAAGCAAAATCTTTATGCTGACAAGACCCATTCAGGCTTTCTTGACATAATGTGTAATATTACTTCTCTTGAGCAAAGACGGATTGCTCCAAAGCTATATGTCATGCTTTATTAAAAAGTGCAATGGGAATTGTCAGACTTCTGAAGTTTAACATGACATCCAAGACCCCAGAAGGCTCTTGTTCTCATTCAGAAGCTCAGGAATCTCTTCTATGGAATGGAATTAAGAAAATAGCAAAAGATAAATCCCACTTTCATTTTCAGCGCAGGACTGAGTATGCCATTTCCATCTTCTGCAACATGGGCAATGTTTTTGGATCTTATTGTTAGTGGTAAAGAATTATAGGGCCTATCTTGCAGTAGGGAACCAAATGTTGGACTCTTGTCCCCATCAGCCCCAGTCAGTGTGCCCAGTGATGATGGGAAATTTGGTCTAACATTGTCTGGAGGCTCACATAGTTTGTATGCAAATGAAGGATCGAAAGTGACATTCAGTGATTGGATTGTTTTAGAAAGTTGCTACAGTTACGTTGTTCTGGAGCTCTATATAAGCAGGCTGACTGAGCTCTTCAGTTCAGTTCTGTTCTGGCCTCTGAATAAACAAGAGCTGTTTGAAGAATCGCTGTGTCATCTGATATGTCCGCCCACAGCTTAACAGGGGGAAGCCTCCTGAATATATTCAAAATAAGCAAGATGAAAGGAACTGAGTAGACATATTGCACATGCTGGTCTTAAGGAAGTGTGGGTCTTTCCAAAACAATGTCACACCAACACATTTACCCAAGGCTGTTTCTAGCCTTAACTAGTACAGAATTAGAGCGGTATGGGATATTATGCGACAATCACAATAAAACAGAAGTCAAGGAATAAAAATGTTAGTTGTTTTAACTGTTCTTATATACATAACAGGTTTTTTAAATATTTCATTGTGTTGTAATGCTTTGAGATGCCTCATGGCAAGTGATTCATAAATGAAATAAAGGATGATGATGATGATGATTAGTTATCAGCTGAAATTAGAGAGCTGCATTTGGCTAATATCACCTTCAATCTATGTGTTGTTGTTATTGTTGTTGTTAATTTGTATACCACCCTATATACCCACAGGTTTCAGGGCGGTTATAACATAATGAAGGCACCAGCCAAACTTCCCTGGGGAGAGCATTCCCACAAATGGGGAGCCACTGCGAAAAAGGCCCATTCTCATGTTGCCACCCGCTGGACCTCACGGGGAGGAGGCACATGAAGAAGAGCCTCAGAAGATGATCTTAGGTTCTGGGGAGGTTCATATGGGAAGAAGCAGTTCTTGAGGCATTGCAGTCCTGAGCTGTTTAAGGCTTTATAGGTCTAAACAATGCTTTGTATCTTTAGTACTTTATGCTTAGTTTTGTTTCCTGTGGTAGCTGACACAAAAGCATGGTGGCAATGCAAATGCTTCTACATTCCTTTTGGAATATGATAAATGAATATCTATCGAGAAGATAGCTCAGGGTAAGCAAAATAGGATTGGCGGTGGCTTTGAACTTCCAAATAATAAGATGTTTGGGGTTTTGCACCCCGAACATTTATTTTCAGTGGCAAAATGATAATACAGATAGATATTTGAGACCTGCCATCATGTGTCAAGGTAGGCAAGTCTGAAAAGAACTAGATTCATTCATTGATGGTAGGAAAGAAATAGCTCTTGGATTGTGCTTTCTCAGTCTTTAATTCCCCCTAGAGTTTTGAATAGTATAAAGACATTTATTGCTGCACTATTCTGTCTCTGTAGCATTTTATCTGTTCATTCACAGAGACAGGATTATCAGGTTAAATAAGGTACTAATGTGTGTTGGTGGGCATTCTGGACTCTTTTCTTATGATTTTTTAAAATATAAAACCCCCCGCTAATGCAGTTCATACACAGATGTAGAGTCTGTGTATGTGGTTTTATACTCTCTGGTCATTGTTCAGTCATCATATCAAAATTCATCAGAAGTGCTTCAATGAATTAATAGGCAAATGTACTTCAGTTCATTAGATGCAGGCACTGTGGATAATATTGTGTAGTCATATGCAGTCAAATACTTCTTCATTATCTACTGTCATATTTTCCCTCATTATTATTATTATTTTGAGCTTCTTCTTCCCAAAGCAGTGGAAAGCTGTAGGCAGCCTTTTACTGGGCCAGTTTTCTTTTG
Source organism: Podarcis melisellensis (assembly GCF_964234715.1). NCBI lineage: Eukaryota > Metazoa > Chordata > Lepidosauria > Squamata > Lacertidae > Podarcis > Podarcis melisellensis. The sequence goes on from NC_138529.1 coordinate 92,174,153, forward strand.
GAAAGGGACCATACATAAAAGCATCAGAAATAATATTGCTTCAATATTAGCCTTGAGCAATTAGCACTTATTGTCCTGTATTACCATAATGTTTACTTATTATATTATTTTACCACAATATGAAACCCACTGGCACGTGCTCCTTGAATTAAGAAATACAAAAATATATTGTGTCAGGATATCCATATCTACTATTTATTGGGGGGGGGGCTTTTTAAATTAAAAAAATCATTAAACTAATGTTTTCTTATTTTTGCCATTGAAGGAAACATCTTTTTTTTAAATAGACAAATCTCCAAAGTCCTCTTTACAGAAAGAAACTCATGCCCAAAGGAAAACAAATTCCTCTAGAACTACCAACCTGTTTTCTTCATATGATATTCACTACTATATTTGTACAAAATTCATACGTTTTCAAGCTCCAGTGAACACTGAGAGGCACTGTGTGCTTCCACAGACATGGTGTAATTCAGGGATCCTGCCTGCTGAAGTGAGATTTGTTGTGACTTTTCAAAGCAAAAAGCTAAAATCACTGAAGTTCTCCAGAGAAAAACTCTGGCTAAGGTCTTCAAATTAATCTCAAAACGGACATACTTTTAATTGGATACATTTGCATATTTTATTTTTAATGGCACTAGAGAAACTAGAGGAGTTTTCTAACCTCTAACAAGTTCCTCTGGGGCGGATTCTGATGTCATTCACAGTGGTGTAAAGCTGATAGGAATAACTTTCTATAACAGCACAGATAGCTAAGATCAGAATATATCCCTCTATCTCCAGTGTCACTGAGAAATCCCATGATATTAATCATCTTTTTGCTCTCCGAAGAGAAGTCAGAGGTTCGAACACAAGTCAGTATATGCTCCTTTTCTCTATCTGGCATGTTTATGTAGTTGAAGAAGACAGTTAATAACATTAAGCACAGCAGGAATTAAATAATATATCTGATGTGTGGGTTTGCATATATACAGTTTCATTATAGCTGTAAGGAAAAGAGATTTAAACAAGAGACAATCTTCATGTTTAGTATTTAATTATGCCCTGTCAATGGCTGCCAAGAATGTTACTCTTAAATAATGCAGGCATGCAATCATTCTGTTAGAAATATACAATGGAATCTTCAATTTTAAAACATATTCGGCTGATCCAGACTAAGTTAGTTGCACTTAGATTCCACTGAAATAAATAGGACCAAAGTGACCCATGGCACCAGCTTTTCACATTGATCTCAATGGGAAATTAATGAGATTTATACAGTTATTTTTTCTTCGTGGGGGGGATGCAGGGGTGCCCATACCCTTAAACATTTTGTGAATCTTTGTACTTTTTTCCATTTACTGTATTTCTTTTTCCCGATTTGAACTATAAAATGGAGATTTTCCTGAGTCAAAATAAGAGTACCCCTAAACATTTTTAAAAAAATAAAAAAGCACTGGATTTATATAGTTTGGATCAAGCCTATTGTGTCAGCCACACTGAGATTCTGGGTTGTGTAATGGTTTTAACCATTCAGCAATCTGGTGGCCCATGTATTAAAAACAAAAAACCTTTCAAAATGCATGAAAATTGTGCAGTGGCAGCAACCCAGATAAGGTTCAAGGGAGAGTTACGAAGCTACCCAAATATTTTTGTTCTTCTAGAATACTTCAACAGCAGCATGATTGTTCAATTGTTTCGATTGAATGTGGAGGGGGAAGTACATAGACAAGACTCTAATTAGCATGCAATGAAGACATCTTAAGGTGGTTAGAAAAGGAAACACTTTTGTGCAAATGTGCCGTTCCACAGTACTCTTGAAATCTAAGCCAGACAGTCGAAGTCACAATCTCACATTATCCCCGGAGAAGGAGGTACATAGACAACCAACACTACATATATTGCTGCCTGCATCTCAATCTCTAAGCAGTGAGGAAATCCAGGGGTTCTATGTTTTGCCCAAAGTCCTAATTCCTTGGAATGAAGGTCAATGTAGAGACTGTGGTGTAGGTAATATGGCTTTATTGACACACATATATAACTTGAGCGTAGAATGGAGTAGCACACAGGATGAACCCCCCAACAGATCTTGCCTCTGCATTAGGTTTCCAGAGAAACCCCAAGCCACACCTTTGGGTTCAGCACAGAGAAAGCAAGCCTCTGTGTTTCCAGCTTCCAGCAGCAGCCAAAACTTACACAGAGACTCAGGGCTACTGTTCTTCTACTTTGCAAGTAGATGTTGCTTCCAACCAGAGAGGAGAGCTACCCACATTTGTCTCTATGTTAAGAAGACAACTTATTTGGACATGTAAAAGCTGGTGCCAGCTAACTAGCCAGCTAAGGTCATTATTTTACAAAGAAACTGGTTTGACTTGTTCATTGACCTCTACTACTACTACTACTACTACCAATAATTTATTATTTCTACCCCACCCATCTGGCTGGGTTTCCCCAGCCACTTTGGACGGCTTCCAACAAAAGATGAAAAATACATTAAAATATCAATCATGAAAAATTTCCCTAAACAGGGCTGCCTTCTAGTAGGTTCTAAACCTCATTGATTCAGAATCACAGGCCTGGAAGGAATCCATGGATATAATCCAGACTGAGCCACAAACCTAGAAAAACATGTATTCGCAGGCAGGGAAGTTTTTAATAAGGGGAAGCAAGGAATAAAGTTGTCAGAAAACTCTATTTTTTTTTTAATGAGAGAAAGAAACTTTTAGCCCAGCATCCCAGCTGAATCAGTGCTTATGAAAACATTTGTCACCAAAGTTCAAACATAAAGACATTGTTATTGGGCTCCCTATTATATGTAAACCTGGATGTTTCACGCTTCAGAACATTAGCCCAAGAGTCAAGCAATCCAAGGCTACAGTTCTATTATCATGCCTTGCACACTGCAGTTTGTTAAGCCATCAAATCTACCCACAAAATACACGATGTGCCGTCACCTACAAATGGCCCCAAATGGAGTTATTTTAGGAAGGAAACGTTTCATCATTATAAGGTAACAATCATTTGAATTGTTCTGAGAATAGCTTCTTATTGATGGTCACTCAACTGGAAAAAAAAACCTCACCAACCCTATTGAGGCCATTACTGCTAGCTGCGCTGTGAACATTTGCCACAGCAGTATAGCATAACTGTAATGATTCCGTGCTGCTGCAGATATTAAAATGGGGGGGGGGGAGGGTTGCCTGTACTAGAGCCCAGAGTTATAACTTATTTATAGTTTATTTATAGCTTGTAAGTTTTAAGATCTGGGGGGAGGGAATGACAAATTCTAAACTACAAGTAGAGTTTAAAACATATAAGGAACTGTATGTGTGCATGTGTGTTTGTACTTTTTAGCTAATTCTTTTTTTATATATACTTTTAATAGCTAAATACAACTGTGGTGGCAGTGTAAAGGTTAAATGGATTGCCTCCCAGCCCTGTGAGTAGCAGTGGGAACCACCAGGAGAGATGCTTCTCCACCCCACCTGGTTCATGTGCTGTCTATTTACTGTCTATTTACTGCAAAAATGAAAGGTGGAAGACCATTCTGCAGTTGAGGTGTGCCTGTACTGTATCAAGGACCATCTCTTGTGTCCTTGATTGGTTTCTAATGGCCAGTGATGGCCAGTTGATATTTCTGGAAATGCTCCTTGCTAACTTTTCTAGCTGGCAGATGTAGAGCCGGTGGTGACTGTCTTAGGCACAACTCACATGTTTGGGCAGAGGCTGGAGAAAGAATAATGTAAGAGTTGCAGTGGAGGGGGCAGTGGACAAGAAAGAGTTTGGAGTTTTGCAGTGGGCTGAAATAAAGAGTCACAGTGGTGGTTGGGGGCTCCAAGTTGTTTCTGTTTTCTTTGGGGGAACTGATGCTCAGGGAGTATATCTGGAAATGAATATTTGTTATGAAAAGGTGCTGTGATCAGGGCCGGATTTAGGTTTGATGAGGCCCTAAGCTACTGAAGGTATATGTCCAGCTGTCCTTTGTCAACAACAAACTGCCACTGCTTTTTGTGTTGAATGTATGCTATATGGTAATGTATGAACCTAATAGGCATCTGAAGCCATTTGCACATAACAAAATATGTATTTTATCAAAGTACAATTAAGAAGAAGTATATTAATAGTGAAGGACGCAGGTGGCGCTGTGGGTTAAACCATAGAGCCTAGGACTTGCCGATCAGAAGGTCGGGGGTTCAAATCCCCGTGACGGGGTGAGCTCCTGTTGCTTGGTCCCTGCTCCTGCCATCCTAGCAGTTCGAAAGCATGTCAAAGTGCAAGTAGATAAATAGGTACTGCTCCGGCGGGAAGGTAAACGGCGTTTCCGTATGCTGCTCTGGTTCGCCAGAAGCGGCTTAGTCATGCTGGCCACATGACCCGGAAGCTGTACGCCGGCTCCCTCGGCCAATAAAGCGAGATGAGCGCCGCAACCCCAGAGTCGGTCATGACTGGACCTAATGGTCAGGGGTCCCTTTACCTTTTATATTAATAGTGAAATAATTATTAAGCTCTAACTTAAAATTTTGGAAAAGTACATCCAGGTTTTTTTTTCTTTAATTTTTTTGGGGCCCCCCCCAAGAGAGTGGGGCCCTAAGCTATAGCTTGTTTAACTTGTACATAAATCTGGCACTGGCTGTGATAACTGACAAACACTAGGCCCCTTTTTAATGCTATTAAACTAAAAGAATTTTCTTTTAACTTTAATATAATTACAATAACTTTGCACGTCTGAGGCTACCTCAATTTATATTCTGTTAGTGTTGCCCCAGTTCCATGTTCAGGGTTCACTGGGGAACCACTAAGGCTGCAATCCTATTCTCTCTTACCTGGGAGTAAATTCCATTGAACTCCATGGTGCTTACTCGAGCAGAGCAGTATTCCCCAAACTTACAATAATCACGTACCCCCTTACAATAATCATGTGCCCCTGTAGTCTTACTGGCATGCCCTTTCTCAGGTGAAGATAATCTGGAGATGCTTTTAACAATACTATTTGATCTATTATAAAGTAAAATAATAATAATAATAAAAAAACATGCACAACTTGAAACCCTTTCATGTACTCCTGGGGGTACACATGCCACACTTTGGGAAACACTAGTGTAGCGGATTGCATTCTAAGTGTCACAAATCCTGAATCTCAGTTTCCTATCCTTTAAAAATGGGACTAGCCATAGGTGATTAACCAAATGGATATTAGAACCAATGAAAGGACTCAAACTAAATTCAACAGGAATAAGATCAAGCCTTTAATGTTCTTTTACTTGATTTGTCTTTCAGGTTTACCATGCATGCATCATTTTGATTATATTCGTGGAGTCTGACAGGATAGCACCTGTCTCTTCCGCTCAGATGATAGGTGCCTCAGGCGATCCATGTGTTCAATTAGAGATGGAAATAAGAGTTCCTTGGCTCTATACTCTGGCACATTAAAAAAAAAAGAGACTTCTACCCTTGCTCTAGTCAACACTCTTAACACTCTGGAGGTTCAGGACATATTTGTTGCAAACATATTGCATGGCACATGGTAGCTGTACAGAAGAAGGGAGAGAGACAGGGCAGTGACAGCCTACAGCTCTTTGGCTGAAAAGAAACCCAGCCAGCAATATGTATTTGCATCAGACAGATGGATGGATGTTTCCAACGCTGCTCTTAAGGCCTCAATCAAACAATACTTCCTGTCAACATTTGTTTTACAGATGGTAGGACAGACCTGAAAAAAAATGTACACTTTCCTGATACAGGGTGACAGGCAGATAGATGCCTCTTTATTGCTTCATGTATCTATCAAATATAACATGACCTCACAATGACACCTGAATACCATCCCATCCATTTAGCCAGCTCAGTATTCTTTGGGCAGATCTACACACTCACGCTATCTACAGGATGATTGCAGTTAGCAAGTGATAGGCTATTAATCTGAGACGCTCGTCATGTGCCTTCAGTAGCCGGTGATGAAAGAAACATTCTCTGCAGTGTATAACTCTTAGAATGGGTCTGCATGGGTCATATGAATATAATGCAGGGCTGGTTACGCACACAGACCCCACCGGGTTTTGCAATACCATGGTGATAAGTGACTTCTCCAGAAGCCTTGTTTCTGGGTGCACTCCATGTGGGGCAACTTTGCCAGGTGGTGTGTGGCCCACAGAGTGGCAATAAGGGCTCCTGTGAGAGGGGGAGAGGGCAGAGGCCTTTAAAAGGCCTCACCTGCAGGTGGCGGAGAGGCTATTTTGCCCTATGAGCTTCCCACCCAACCTCAGCTTGGGGCCTTCACTGAGTTACTCTACTTGGGTTCTGGTTGACTGGGCTGGAAAGGCTTTCCCCCCCTCCTCTCAACCTTAATTGACTCTAGGCTGGGATTGTTTCACCTTTCCCTCATAGAAGTTACTGTTTACAGTGGTACCTTAATTCGTTCTAGAGGCCTGTTCTTAACCTGAAACTGTTCTTAACCTGAAGCACCACTTTAGCTAATGGGGCCTCCTGCTACTGCCGCGCCGCCGGAGCACGATTTCTATTCTCATCCTGAAGCAAAGTTCTTAACCTGAGGTACTATTTCTGGGTTAGTGGAGTCTGTAACCTTAAGTGTCTGTCACCTGAAGCGTCTGTAACCCGAGGTACCACAGTACTTATGATGTTTGGCATCATAACATTTATTATATCTGGAGGCAGAAATGGCATTGGGCCCAAGGGAAGGCACCCCACATAAGAGGCTGGAGGAGAGGATTAGCTATGGCATACCCTAAGCTCAGGTTGGATGTTTGGCTTGCAACACAACAGGGTTCAGTGCTGAGCAACTCCCATGGAAGGGGCTTGGGCCTTCCCAACCCCAATAGATTCCATCTCAACAGCAAGGGCTCCTTGTTTCATGTCCCTATCATTTTGCTGCTTTCCCAGGTTAGAGAATATGCCAGGGCACTATGGAGCATGCCATTGTATTAGTATCTGTTGTCATTCCTTGTTTTAGTAGCAGTATTGAACAGTAATCCAACAAGTCTTTATTTATAGATAAGATATAGCAGTTACTTACCCTCTCGACTCTGTTCCCAGAGCCAGGTGTTGGGGCTTTCTCAGTATGTGGCATTTGAGAGTGGATTGACTGCTTCAGAAGATTCCAGTGGTCCATCCTGGCCCAGGAAGACAGAGGCTGCTCAAGACAAGTTGGGAAAGCCTGCAAATGATGCTTAGAGGCCTGCTTTTGATGATTTTCAGGACAAGTGGGAAAAGGGAAGACCAGTTTCTTCAAAGGACATCAGGTCCAAAGTATTGTGAGCCATATCAGTTAGACTTTGTCTTTATTCTTTTGTGCATCGTAAGATGGCTGAAGATATATGTAATCTCTTATATAGAGAATAGGTTTGTTGAGTATAAAGCAGTAGCAAAGGAAATGGTTGAAAAGTACAGAGAATTATTAATATCTCTTACTTCTTTGGTTATCCGACTATTACTTAAAATATATAAGTTTCAGATCTGTCCTTATTTTCTTTCTTTATTATTGCAAGTCAGGTTTGCACTGGTTTTAACAGTGAATGGGAATTACACTGTTAATAGAAACTGAATCCAAACACTCCTGCAGATATATGGATGCTAGAGGGTTATATCTCCAGATGAATAGCTTACTGCATTGAGATGGTTGCCAACCTAGCATTTCAGAAGGAAAAAAGAAGCAAATGAAAAAATCCCAAGTGAGAGAAAAGGACAATGGATTAAATTTGAACTTCTGCATTTTTTAAAATATTTTCAGTGTGGAATTTCAGATTCAAAATTTCAAATTCTGAATGTTTCAGACTTGAATGCTCTTGGTTCCTAAGCAATGGAAGATTTTTCTGATTATGGTAATCAACATATATAAAATCTCAAAATCTGCCTACAGTCACATTCTGTCAAATCTAAAATGCCATTGCACAGTCCCTACAAGATGCAGCCAAATAAAAGTATCCTAGTCTTGGCAAGTAAAACAACCCTTCTAAGAAGAGAGACAACAATCTCATACAATATTAACCTGCATACTAATTAACTTTTGTTGCTGTTTTATCAGCTTCTCCACAAGAAGGTGGAGGACTTTGTCAAAAGCCTTACTGAGATCAATATATACTACACCCACAACATTCCCCTGATTCACCAAGCTTGTAACGTTATCAAATAAAGAAATGAGGTTTGTCTGGCATGACTTGGTTTGTAGAAACCCATGCTGGGTTTTTTTAATCACTTACATTTGTTAACCCTATAAGCCCCATTCTGTGCCCAGTAAGCAGGGGACACCTGCACCCTGGTTCCCCCAGTGAAACCTTGCTTGCTTGGCTTGCACCAGTGCAAGGTTCAAAACTGGCCAACTCCCAACTTACAGGTTTGGAGAAATCCAAACCCAGTGGATCCTTTCCATCAACATGGGGCTTGTGGAATGATGAACTGATCTGGAACCCAGTGCCATGCCAACCCTTGCCCTGCCTGCTGCTATCTATAAAGATTTGGCCTGATTTTATCCCATCACCGTTGTGCAGTCTGGTTATTTTGCTGCTCTCATGGGTCACATAATGTGCCTGCCTGGACAAAAACTATATTGTTATTTTCCTGTCCTTAAGGTTAAAACCCTTTTATACAAATTATGTAGTTTTATTCTGCCATCAAAATAAATGCTTAGATTTCAGTAAGAAATGTACATTGCAGAATGGCAAGAAACCATGCAAGACAAAGCAATTAGTGAATTCACTAACGTGGGGAAACTCAATTATGGGCATAGTAATGAACAGATTTCCAAACAGAAGTGTCAAAGTTTTAGACTACATCATCAGCTTCTATATAGTAACATGTGGCACATGAAGGCATGCAAAGAGACTGTGCGTAACTGCATGACATTCAGACAGGTTTTGCAAACTGCCACCACATATGTTCTGTGTATTCCACAGAAATCACTAATATCTTTCCCCCAAAACTGAGGTATCTTTCTCTTTTGGTTCAGAAAAGCCTTATAAACAGGAGCTCTCATTAGTTGTAATATCAATGCCACTTAGAGAAGTTGCAGAACACCCAAAGCACTGATTTCTCTGGTTATTTCAAGCCTTCTTCAATTTGCATACAACACCCATGTGAATAAAGTAGGACTGGCCCCACCCAGCCCCAGTGCTGCTGCAGATAAGAGGATTGCCCCATTTATCCAGTGAGCACGTGGAATAGGGCAGGATCCATTCTCCAGTGTCCCCCCTCAAGCTTCTGCTTGGAAGAAGGCTTGAGTTTGGGAAATTCTGTGGGTTTTGAGGGCTCTTCAGTTAGAGCCTTAAAAGCCTGTATTGCACAAAGTTTGAAACTTTGATCCCAGACAGTTCAAGCCTATGTGCCTGGAGGCCAAATATAAGGGTTGATTTAAGAATCACATTAGATATAAGACAATACTTGCCAGGGACACCTTGCTTACCTTTAAGGGAGCCCAATGACTTGCTAACCACTTAATGTGTGTTATCTACGATGAAGGACCTGATACTGAATTACCAGCCCTGCCTGCCTGCCAAATTTGGCCTGTGAGGCTGATCTTCATAGGGATCTGGCTCATGGGACCAAAAAGTTCCCCATTCCTGTGTTAAGGCATGAGCCTTAGCTTTGAATTTCTCAGGTTTGTGGAGCATGCTAATTAATATCTATATAGATATACACAATGTTTTTTCTAAAAAATATATATTTAGGGGTACTCTCATTTTCCTACTCATATTGAAATACTGCTCCTCAATGAGGCCAAACTTAGATTCACAAAATGTTTAGGGGTATGCATGCCCCTGCGTCCCCCGAGGAAAAAAGCACTGGACATTCAGAAATATAGCCCATCAATTAATCAATACTTGTTTTTTTGTGTGTGTGTATAGATACACACACACACACACACAAACATAAACATGAGAGAGACTAATCTAACATATCAGTTTATTTGAAATGTATTCTTTGAGGGGAAAAATAACTCTCCTTTTATCTCAAGAAAACTTTCAGATTCTGGAAGGTTTCGTCAGCTGACCTTATTTTACCAAGCCATCCATCATCAAACCAACACAGGAGTTGTAGTATATTACAGTGGTACAGATGAAGTATTCCACTAATATATAATAAAAGTAGTGTCATTTTTATGATATATTTTCTGTAATATAAGCTGCCCAGCAGAAATACCTTCAAGAGGCTTGAATCCTTCAAGGTTAATCTAAAAGAAATATTTATGTTGTGATTCTCTTTGGAAAAGAGGAGAGACAAATTTAGTAACATTATATCTTAAAGGGAAGCCATTGTGTTCCAGCAAATGTTAAGAATTTTAAAGTGCTATTGAATTTTATAACAACAACAACAAACAACAATATGCAGCCATTTGACTGGGTTGACCCAGCCACTCTAGGCGACTTCCAAAAAAATATTAAAGCACAAAAACCCTCCAAGCATCATTGGATCTAGTGAGGTATGGCCACCTGGGTTTCTCCTAGCTACCTCCAAACAGGAAACTTTGTTGAATGGCACACTACAGGAATATTACAGATGGTTCTTGGCCAGGGAGAAGTGCAGTATGCTGCTGCTGCATGATTTTGTATTGGAAAGGGGGCCTGCAACAAAACCTTAATGTGTAGAGTGCTCATATTCAGAATTTCAGCCATACCTTTTCCAGGATACACGATTCCCACTTCTTCCTTGATTTTCCTTTACCACCACCAAGAGTCACTGTACTTGCTGAGTATACTCAGTCAGCACTCGGCTGGTTTTGAGGTTCCTACCCCTCAGAATCTTCTTTTAATGGATATATATGTGTGTGTGTGTGTGTGTGTGTGTTGCAGTTCTTCCAAGCTTGCTGATACGTCCTTGTTGTATGTAGATAGTCTCCTTTTGATAATTTAAGAATAGGAACCACCTCCAGGTGGTGTTCAAATAAATAGTTGCACTAGTGCAAGAATTAGCACTAGCACAGTGGGATCTTCACTCCTCTGTGTACTGTGCTCTCCCCAAATCTGCTCCAGAGGTTTGGGGAAAACCCCAGAACAAATTTAGGGGAAGAGAGAGGGAGAGCATTCCACTGCAATCTGCTACACGGAATACAGCCCTGTGAGTTACTTATGCTTTATCTGTTTGCAGAAAAGCAATGCCTCAGCAGCAGTAAAGAGCTTGTGTGTGGAATCAGATATATTGCAGACATTGGGAAGTCATGACATGAGCAGAAGGTGGCAGAGAAGATCATGAGAGAATTTGTTGTGATCAGAGGAGAACCCAGAGTCAAAGAGATAGGAGAAATTCCAGTGCTTAAATGGAAGATCAGGCACAAATAATGGGGTAGACCAAAGGAGGTAACCTCAAATTCAGAGAAGCCAGAAAAGAAACCAACACTAAACAAGACCAAGAGTCACTATTTTCCAGCCATGAAAAGAAAAGTCATGTACAGGGTGAAGGGAGTATTTCAACAAAGGAAGTATATAGGGAGAAACGGGGAAACAGAATCATCTGAAAAGACTTGCAAGCCAAAACAGTCACCATCCTCAACACTAAGAGTGTGCAAAGAGAGCAGGCTATTTATCTGTGCCAGCACAATATTAGTAGAATAAATGAGGTACGAAGATCTCAGTAATTAATTTAATGATACAAAGTAGTTCTATAGAAAGCAAGGGACAAGGCAGTTTATGAAAATGGGCATTTGTCTAAGAGTGCTAAAGGCTGGAAAGTAGATGTGGAGAAGATATGGGAGTCCATCTATGGACCAGATGCCCTGTCTTATTAAGCAAGCAATTGAGGAGAGAAAGGTGGAGGGTACTTATTTTTCTTCATGAGTGCAGGACACAGTGAGGTTAGAGTGAAAGAACAGAAGAAAAGTAGAATAGGAAAACAAAGCTAGAAATTATCCAAGTTGCTAGGGATAACAGACAAGATTCAAACACAGGTTATGCCGCTTTGTTTGTTTACCACATAAACTGTTGCAGTAAAGGAACAGTGCACAAAAACTAACCTTTTCGGAGAATGTTTACAACAAATTTCATTTGCAGACATAAAAATAATGGCAACTGATGATGCCTGAAAAGCATACAAATATGATGACACCATGATTAAAAATGGAGCACATTTCAGCTAACACTTTGTTCGTTGTCTGATTATGATACACAAATACTAACATTAATGATATTTTTAATATAATGAACATAAAATTACAGTTGGCAGTCAAGCGCATTCTAGCAGATAAGTAAGGCAATTTTCCTCATCATTTTTCTCTTTGTTGTCAATCTTGTCGCATAGTCCATTGCCTTTTCAATGAGCTGTAATGTGAATATTCAAGCCCCTGCCGCTTCCTGGTATATAAATTCTGGTTGAAATAGTTCTGTTTAATGCCTTCTGTTTTTAATAGGCTTTATCAGATAAACAGTGTGTTCCTAGGGTTTCACCAGTGATATACAAGTATTTACGTTCAGACATGAGGAATGATAGCATTTTAATTTCAAAGACTTTAGCAATTAGCAAACATGAACAGACAAGACAGCTTTGCTTTGCAAATTTACTTTTGGCTGGCTTCTGTTTTGCTTCCTTAATACCTGCCATTCAGCCTTATTTGCCCAAAGCAATTACAATTAATGGGGCTTGTGTTAAAAGGTCAAAGAAGCGACATATGCCACGCCCCTTTATCTGGTGATAGGACAACACTTCACTTTTCAGTAATGTCATTATCATCTATTATTATCCATGCCTATGACTTTACTATCCTTATGTGTGGTGGTCCCAGCATTAAGTGACTAGCGCAGTGGTTCAACATGAGAGGTCCAAAGTGTCTTGGTAAATCCTGGGATATGCTGGTGTAGGCTGCAGAGACATAGCCTCTGACACTGATCCAGTATCTCATAGTGTGGAACCACCTTAGAAAGAGATGCTGCCAGGACAATAGAAATATAAGAAGGCAACCGTTTTGTCTGCCTCTCAGTGCAGACCCAGGTCATCGAGCCTGAGCTTCCACCTGCCATGAACCACCATTGGCAGGACTGGCAGCAACAGCAGCAGATATGTTCTATGCTTATCATAGTCTTTTTTTCTCTTGCTGATTATACTGTTTTAAATGTGCCTTTGACATTTGACTTCCTTTAGTAATGTTTTCTTTTGAAATGTTACGGGGGGTGGGGTTTGTTAGATTTGCTGCATTAAATGTGCATTCTGTACTTGACCTCCTTTGTAATGTTTTCTTATGAAATCTTTAAGATAATGTTTAAGTTTCCTGTAAGTTGTGTTGATTTGAATGTATACTTTAGTTTTGACTTTATTCTGTAATGTTTTATTCTGGATTGTTTGATTTAATGTATGTAGGTTGTAAACTGCTTTGAGATTTTTTTCTTAAAAATATAAATCAGTATAGAAATGAAATGAATAATAGTAATGCTTTTTCTGCTCTGCCCTGTGTTTGTTGCATGCCGAACTGTCTCTGTTCTACTGCAATTTATCTTCCACCAAAAACGACATTACTCACCTCTCTGTCAACTGTGATGAAATTATGAAACTTACATAATGTATGCAATTAATTATGTAAATTATATAAATTATTTCTTCACTACATCATTTCACCCCATTCATATCAGTGCAAAGGAAACACAACACAAATTGCTGGAGGTGGGTGGGGAATAACCAATTATTGATCATGTATGGACTGAAAGCAACAACAGTGAATACCTATCTTATTCACTGGGTTGATTTCTATTCTGGACATGGGATGAAGAAGCAAGCACTGGCAATTTCTACTCCCATTTCTGAATTCTCTGACATCTCTATAGGACAGGACCTCCTTTAGTGGCACCACTGAGCTGAAACACCTTGAGGACCCTCTTCCCTGAGGAATTCTTGTTTTCCATGCCCCGTCTGTCAAAGCTGACAATGCAATGAGTAAGCGCAAGCTCTAAACAGGAAGGCTGCCCTTTAAAAGTCTCTACTCATCTAAGAAGTAGAGTCTGGGATGGATAACCAGGCAAGGGCAGGTATAAGAGTTCAGTTTGGCACCAGATCTTGTTGGCAGTAGTTGCCAATTTCTGAGAATTACCAAGCTCCAGTAGCTCCGGTAAATTGTAATAGGACCCCATGCTTTCTACTTTCTGTTGGACTGAATGACAGCTATAGTTCCACTGAGCCTCTTTCAACCCATGAACTTCATGAATCTGGATCCATGAATATCTTTCTGCAGTCAGCTTCTTGTGGTCAGGTCAGGGAAATGTGTCTTCCATATAGGAATAGTGAGGATTATGCTGCTGCAATTATGGAAACATGTGGTGGTCCTTCAGAGATTCATCTGTGCTCCTTTGACCAGTGGCTCCTACCCATTCCAAAGTTCATACCAGCAGAGCCAGTTCAACAGCAGCAGCAGCACTTTTAGGGAATCCAGTGAAGCTTTGAAGCTCTGCAACAACGTGTGTCACTTTTTTCATTGTCAGCCATCTTGAGTTGTTGTTTTTTTTGAAAGGTGGAATATACAGTAAGCCCACAACTTTCATGGGGGTTACATTCTGGGGATCACACCTAAAGCCAAAATCATGCATAGTCCAAACACATGGGGTGTAATGGCAGGTGAGATTGCCAGAGTCTTTTTCCCCAGATACCCCCCTTATTTCTGCTCCTTTTTATTTTTTTCCCAAGCACGTAAAGCTAAATGTGTGTAAGTTGTGGGTTTACTGTAAATGTAACAAACAAAGGAGTAATGCTTTCAGCGCTGTAGAATTTCTGTGCACCTTTCCATAGATGCATAGGAGTGAATGCACATGCATTTGTTTGCCCAGGTGTCATGTCAGTGGATAGCATGCACATGCAAATACTGTACCCAATAAGGCATGAGGTGTTTGTAGGTATATTGCAGAGCTTCTAATGAACCTCACTTAGAAACCAACTCCAGGGTTCAGAAGGCTCTTCTCAAAAATGTGGGCCCTTCCCAAACTCATTCTCCTCACTTGCATTGTGAGCCCCAAACTGGATGCTGTCAGCAACTTTTGTTGCCCCTGCCATGCTCTGTTGTCACCAACCAACTTCCCATAATCACACACTTCCCAAGCTATCCACAACTCTTTAAAACACCCTCTCCTCTCCTCTCCTTCATTTTTCTTGGAAGGAGCAGCATCAGTAACAGTGAAATAAAAGACAGGAGGAAGCTATTGTTTCTCTTCTCCCATCTAAATGACCTTATGCAGCATTTTATGGGAAATGTAGTCATTTCAGATGAACTTGCAAAGCCTCTAATATCCCCCCCCCTTCTACTTTTCTTACAACTGCCACCTTTGCTCCTCTTCGGGACAAGGAAAAAAGGCATAGGGCATAACGGGGTTTGTTTTTGGCCGGGTGGCAATAAATTTGGGGTGGGTAGGGGATGTCAATTTCTTCAACCCGCTTGGATTCCCCCTACTCATTTTATTATTATTATTTCTCGAAAATTAGGATCAATCCAAAAAGAACCTCAGAGGATTGAGAAGATATGAAAGTATCAAAGTTATCACTTGTAGAGTTTGGTGAGATTATGATTCAGAGATGTGCAAGCATTTAACAATCAACTGGGAATGCTGGGCAATGAAAGGAAAGGAAATCTATAAGCTTTGAAACAGTTACAGAAAGGTCATTCAGAAAGTAACATTTTAAGAGCTCACAAAGCTTTGACATTACTATAAGCCAAGTGTCAAACATGTTGTCCAGGATTTCCTAATACCTTGATATTTAGGTATACTTTTCTCTTTTTTTCAATTTCCCCTAATGTTCTTTCTATATCCTTTCCATGGTTTTCTGCCTGCGCTCTCAGCCTGCTCAACAGATTACAATATAGCTGCTCTCGCCTCTGTGTACAGAAAATACGGCAGTTTGCGAGAACACAACAAAGCCGTGAAATATCTGCATTCATGTAAAGGTGACTCTTCTGCCTTTGGAAGCTTCCCTTCAGAAATGTGCAAGGTATCCACTCTATGAATCAAAATCTTGATTGTTCCAATCTGATTTCCTTCCTTCCGTGTGTAATTCAGAAAGGATAAGTTATCATTATGTGTCATTATCTTTTGTCAGTAGTTTGGCATGCTATGAGAAATAAAGGGCCATAAAAGGGAGAAATTTATGACGGAGTATTTCACCCTACAGAAGATGACCCTTTTCCTACTCTCGTCCGTCAAAGTCTGAAGCTTACTACTGACCACTGAGAAAATGCCACTGCAAGAGCGATTTAGTTTCCCCACAAGCTTTCAGACTAATTATTTTAGAGAGAGAGACAGATACTTAACCAAACCAGCTTGCCATTTACTGACAAAAGAACTTTGTGTGGTCATAGGAAACAAAGTCGGTTCCTTCAGGTGCAGTACAATGCGATGCGCATCGGAAGGAAGTCCCACTGTGTTATTTCCAAAAGGGCAGAGAAATCTACAGGGATGGGAGAGGGAGCCTCCTCCTCTTCCCCTTTGTCACCCTCCTCCTAATTTGTATACCACTCTTCATCCATAGATCTCAGGGCAGTTCACAACATAAAAATACAATATGTGGCAAAGGAACCAACAGATCAAAAGCTCTACTGGGTTCATGCTACCATGAGATAAAGTGCTTCCTCCCCAGACTCCCCACCCATTTCTGGTTCCAATGCAGGGGGAAATATTTCTCTACCCTTCTGGGGGCAAGTCTGGGGGGGAAAGGAATTTGAATCAAAGACCTTAATTGAGCCACCCAGAATATCTCCTTTAGGCTCTTACTGTTGGGTGGTGTTGGAGTGATGGCTGTTGGAGTAAGGATCCTCCTCTCTGCCCAAAAAAGGACGAAGATCACTATAACCCTGGAACACCCACCTGGGGAATCGCAGGATTGTGCATAGAAATCAAAATGAGTAAAATTTCACCGCAGCATTAGGTTGCTTGTATTATTATCTCATTAAGTATGTTAACCAGTACATTTCTGAGCACAATTGAAAGTGTTGGTGCTGACCTTTAAAGCCCTAAATGGCGTCAGTCCAGTATACCTGAAGAAGCGTCTCCACCCCCATCGTTCAGCCCGGACACCGAGGTCCAGCACCAAGGGTCTTCTGGTGGTTCCCTCACTGTGAGAAGCAAAGCTACAGGGAACTAGACAGAGGGCCTTCTCAGTAGTGGCGGAAAAAACAACTACCAGACTTTTAGAAGACATCTGAAGGCAGCCCTGTTTTGGGAAGCTTTTAATATCTGAAGGACTATTGTATTATTATTATTATTATTATTATTATTATTATTATTATTATTATTATTTGCTTTACATGGTGTTCATTGCCTCTCTGCACTATATATATTCATAGGAATGTAGGAAATACATTATCTCAATAAATAGATAATAAATATAGGGCAGCATCTAACATTGGTAAGTGGACTTCCACCCTTGCCTCCTTCCCTTCTGCACCCATCCACCTCCCAAATCTTCCCAAGAAGGTACCCAGCTCTGCAGAGGAGATTTTGGTGGTCCACAGAGAAAGAAGGAAATCCACTGTGCCAATGGTTTCTGTTCTGCCATTGGAGGTACCCTGTGGAATTTCACCCATATGTAAAGTGGTTTCAGTGTTCTATTGTGTTTGTTGCTAAAACTGTTCTTTGAAGTAGAACATGTACAGATAAGGAATTGAGGTTGAGTTAAGAAACTGGCCCAAGGCCATAGACAAATTCCATAGCAGAGGTGGTATTTAAACCTAAGGTTCTCCGCTTCCACTTTCTACCCATGAATCGTACTTACTAGGTGTCCGTTCCTAAACATGACTTATTGATACTTTCCCATCTATCTTTCACATAAACAGTCATGTAATATGGGCAACGAAGACTCTGAAAGAAACTCTAGATTTGAGAAATGAAGAGTGTCAGTTTGCAGTGAGATAATGTGGCAGAAGGTCAAGGCTGACAAATCAATGCCTGGCTAATGCCTTGAACATGTTCCCTACAGTGATATTCCAGGAGAGATAAATGAGGAATCTGTCATCCAACTCTATTCTAAACAATGGAACAATTTAAAGTAGAGGGCATCATAGTCGGAAGCAATTTGTTTTAGACTGTACAATCACAATACTTCAAATCTCTATTTTTGGTAAGCACACTGGGGATGGAGTTTAACTTTTAAGGCGGGAAACTGCAGGAGGTATTTTCTAGCATCACTAAATCATGTTCTATATAACCAGTTGACTTGGAGTGAAGATCTCTCCTTCTTCCCAGGAAAATATTTCTGTCAGTCAACAAGCCAGCATCAGAGCCTAGTTTGGCTTAACGTTCCTTGCTTGCAGTCAAACCTGCGATGGAGCATTCCACATTTTTACAGGACATTTTTATATGAATGGGGGTTGATTTATAGAGTGATTCTTTAAAGCAGGGTGTGGGGATCAATGGGTTAACTTATGAAGGAAGCAGCTGGAGCTGAGAGTTCAATGAGATGGCTGTTCCTGCTCTACAGTCATTGGCCATAACTTTAGATCGCTCATATGCTATGTGGTATGATTTTTTATACTATGGAAAGAACTCTTTTATTTTCACTGCTTGAAGAAGCTCACAGATGTGCTGCTTTTATGTTCAGAATACTATATTTGGATAAGACCTTTAGGGGCATTCCCCTCTGCTGGGCTGTTATTTCAGGGAGTGCTGCCTGACTCACCTCATACATTTGTGGTGGTGATTTTCTTCTATGTTTCTTTTTTAAAAATGTTTAACTTGGGTGGCAGTAGTAATGATATCTACAGTAGCAGAGTTATGACCATGTTTCATCAGAAGTAAGTCCCATTGAATCCAATGGAGCTTACTCTCAGGTAAGTGGGGCTAGGATTGCAGCTTGTCTTGCTAGCTTAACCACACATAAGCCATTTTTGTATTGTAACAATTTATTTCAAAAATGTAGATTTTATACAGAGAATGGATGTGTCTATGCGGCTGCTGAAACATAACACTTAATCAAGTTGATCTTTCAAGTATTTGTAATAAACATAATTTTGTGCTTGACAGTTTTAAATCCTTGTGTCAATGTGAAAACAACAATAATGAAATATATGTGCCATTCTGTTTTTACCCCTTAATTCAAGTGGGATTTATTTGGGGGTGGGGCAAAGACACTTTTAAAACAACAATTTAGGGAGTGTATGGTCAAGAATGAGCAGTCATGTACTGTTGGTTTTCCCCACTTTAAAAAAGAGACTGCTAACATGCTGACCAATGAAAGATGATCAAAATGTGGGAACAGAAGTAGATTGGGTAAGGTTAAGGTACGTTTGCCAGGGCAAGGGGGGGCAGGGGTTTGATGATGTGGAGGTTTGTGAACTTAGCGAAGGTAATTAAGTTATAGTGAGGAAGCCTACTTTTAAGGCAAGAACATCATTTTATACCTGAAAGGTCTGTGTGGTCAGCTATACTTAAAGGTAATTATCTTTCTGAAATAGTCCTTTGAATGGGATACACACAATAGTTCACAATAGTTCTGCACACTGCTTCCTGGTCTGATAGGACGTGGGATGAGAGTCTATTGTTCTGCTTTAAAAAAATAAATAAATGCCTGAATGATACCCAGATTGGTCAGAAGAGAATTTACATCTTTGGGTCAAATACACATTTAGCGATCTTGTGCAGCTCAATGGTTTCGTTAGTATCATTCTTACAACTAAATCCTAGTGATTCCTGTCATGCCTGCCTAGCTTGAAGGCAAGTCAGAAAAGGTAAGGGCACTGAGAGATAATTACTGCTAATCCAATTATTTTGTTGTGGCAGTAGAGTAGTGAAACAAAGTGTAGGCTTCACCAACAGCATCATGATAGCAACAAGTGTCCACTGAATGGGTATGCCTGAAGACAGTCTGGGAGAAAGCCACTTCCGACCTCGGGAGGAGGTAGTGTTGTGGGCTTAACGCCCCCAACATGTGTGCAGGGGCTGGCTCCCAGCGCCTGCGCGATCTGGGGAATCCTCAGGCCACGTCATCCCCTGGCCAGCCAATCGGCTGGCTCAGGAGGTATGGCTTGCCTCATTTAAGGCAAGCGCTGCCAGAGATCGGTTGAAAATTGAAAGAGGGAAATAGTCCCCCATGCACACACTGTATCTCCTCCAAAATAAAAACTCAGAGAGAGAGAAACAGTGTGTGTGTGTGTGTGTGTGTGTGTGAGAGAGAGAGAGAGAGAGAGAGAGAGAGAGAGAGAGACCTGACACCAGTGGCTGGGGAATCTGCATTGCTTGCTTGTTCACTAGAAGGAATTCCCCAGGGCTATTGTGAAGTCATATTCCAAAGAAAGATGAAGATATTCCTAAAAATCAAGGGTGGTATCTTCTAAGATATTACGAATGTAATGGAAAGTAATGAGGCACTTATATTTAGCGCTGATCCTTCATATTTTCATAAACTGTTATAGCTCATTGTTGATGTGAATTGATATTTTTAATCTCTACCGTAGATCTCTCAATGTGTCCTAAGAACCCAAATAATTTGATCAAAGAAACTCCCTACATTCACAGGGGCACTGACAATCAACAGTTCCCCAGTGTGTGGCTGTGTCCCATTTACTCTGCATCAAGTGTCCCACCACCAGCTTCATGTATATCCTTCATCTAGCTTCTTATTTCTTTTGAAACTCTGAACTTTGATGTATTTTCTCCCAAGCCAGCTTTGTTATGAATTGAGAAGAAGAAATTAGATGCATTTTAAGCCGAGAGTAGGAAACTAGCCTACTGTACAAAGGTAAAACTTACATTCACTGCCCTGCTCACTCCCCCCCCCCGCCCTCATCCACCATTGGTACGTAGCCAAAAAGAATGCGGTCACTGGAAAGGGTTGTTTATTCCTACCTAATTGGATTGCCAATCTTTTCTGAGTTGTATTTGACTATTGCTGGTTTGGTGGACTTAGGAAAGGACAACAACTTGGTGGTAAAGTAATTCCAATGTAAAGAGAGGCAGTAAGCACCAACATTTTGCATTTGAGGCTAACAGGACACTTTGGTGTCACTCTGGGTTACAACTTGTTTTGGGAGTCTGTGTGCTGTAGTTTGATTAAAGGATTTTTGAATGCCTTTATATGTCCTTAGTTAAGCCATTCTCCATTCAACTTTGAGATGGTGGTGGTGAGGAACGATGGTGCAAAGTGTTTAGAAGTTCAAAATGGTCTCATGTATCAAATTGGATTTTGTAGGAACTTTGCCATCAATGCAGTTTCAAGACGTGCCAAGCTCTCCTCGGTGACGAGATTAGACTGCTTTGCAATCCTTTCGTTGACAATTTTGTAGTTCAAAGGTTTGTTAGACACTTGGGACTTAAAACACCAGAAGCAGTGTATTCTTGTCAAATTCTGTTGCCCTGAATGACCTTTTTCACTTTAGCCAAGGCCATTCAATCTCCTCTTTCCCCTTTCTTCTTCAAGCTCTGTTAGAAAAATACTGTGTGTGTGGAAGATGAATTTCCTTCCAGGTAAACATAGCTTAAGATACAGCAGCATGGCTTCTATCCTAAAGTATTAAAATTCAAAGATTGTTTAGGTAAACCTATTCTGAAATGAATTTTTATTATGTATTTTTCTTTTTTTAAAAAAACAACCTTGATTTTACCTATATTATAATAATTGTGTTAGTCATACTGTTTTTAATGTTTCTTCTTAATTCCTCTTTTTAATGAATGCCTTATACTATTTTATATAATCCACTTTAAGCTCTATGTTTTCTTCATTAAGTGGATTGTAAATCTTTCTAATCAAATAAAAAAATGGAGTAGAAAATATAAGCACTAAATCTACAAGGATGCTTAAATTTACCAGTCTATTCATAGGTGACAAAGGTGACAAATGTTAGGTGTGCAGGTTGATGTTCAGGGGGTAAAGCCAATCATTATTCAGAGTGTTTACCATAGAGGAATAGGCCAGCATTGGTTACACCCCCCAAAAAAAATTGGTTTTATATGTAGTGTGTGTTGTGTGTGTGTGTAGATGTAGTATCTTGTGTGTAAGATTTCGCCTTCATAGAATCATAGAATCATAGAATCATAGAATCATAGAGTTGGAAGAGACCACAAGGGCCATCGAGTCCAACCCCCTGCCAAGCAGGAAACACCATCAGAGCGCTCCTGACATATGGTTGTCAAGCCTCTGCTTAAAGACCTCCAAAGAAGGAGACTCCACCACACTCCTTGGCAGCAAATTCCACTGTCGAACAGCTCTTACTGTCAGGAAGTTCTTCCTAATGTTTAGGTGGAATCTTCTTTCTTGTAGTTTGGATCCATTGCTCTGTGTCCGCTTCTCTGGAGCAGCAGAAAACAACATTTCTCCCTCCTCTATGTGACATCCTTTTATATATTTGAACATGGCTATCATATCACCCCTTAACCTCCTCTTCTCCAGGCTAAACATGCCCAGCTCCCTTAGCCGTTCCTCATAAGGCATCGTTTCCAGGCCTTTGACCATTTTGTATGCCCTCCTCTGGACACGTTCCAGTTTGTCAGTGTCCTTCTTGAACTGTGGTGCCCAGAACTGGACACAGTACTCCAGGTGAGGTCTGACCAGAGCAGAATACAGTGGCACTATTACTCCCCTTGGTCTAGATGCTATACTCCTATTGATACAGCCCAGAATTGCGTCGGCTTTTTTAGCTGCCGCGTCACACTGTTGGCTCATGTCAAGTTTGTGGTCAACCAAGACTCCTAGATCCTTTTCACATGTACTGCTCTCAAGCCAGGTGTCACCCATCTTGTATTTGTGCCTCTCATTTTTTTTGCCCAAGTGCAATTTTTTTGCCCAAGTGCAGCCACCCCTCCCAGTTTGGTGTCATCTGCAAATTTGATCAGGATGCCCTTGAGTCCATCATCCAAGTTGTTGATAAAGATGTTGAATAAGACCGGGCCCAAGACAGAACCCTGTGGCACCCCACTAGTCACTCTTCTCCAGGATGAAGAGGAACCATTGATGAGCACCCTTTGGGTTCGGTCAGTCAGCCAGTTACAAATCCGCTGAGTGGTAGCATAGTCAAGACCGCATTTTACCAGCTTCTTTACAAGAATATCATGGGGCACGCCTTCACAACCCACATGGAAATAGGATGGGACAGACTTAGTCCCACCCTTCTGCATAATTCTGTTGGGCAGCTCCCAACAGAATATTAAAAATATGATAAAAGATCAAACATTAAAATGTCCCTAAACAGGGCTGTCTTCAGATGTTTTCTAAAAGTCAGATAGTTGTTTATTTCCTTGACATCTGATGGGAGGGCATTCCACAGGGCGGGCGCCACTACCGAGAAGACCCTCTGCCTGGTTCCCTGTAGCTTCACTTCTCGCAGTGAGACAGATGAGGACAAGTCCATTCATCCCTATTGGAGAACCCTACTTCTGTGGAATGCCTCATGACTAAGAGTGGAGAGATGACTGGGATATGATAGCTAATCATTCCTCTGAGCTTCCACGGCAGAATGTGCCTGGTTATGAATAAATTGCATGCTGCTTTTGCCCCCACAAACAACAATGCTAGAAACTCCTGAATTCCTACAAAGCCTTGCAATTAATTTTCTAGTCACCGTGAAGATTGGATGCATTGTAGCAGTGTTTTGGAGTGTTGCTATAACCTATTGGAAAGGTTGTGTCTGCTCTAGCAATTAATATGGATGGGTAAAGAGAGAAAATGATTGATATTACTAGATTAGTCTACGATTGTCCTGGACAAGAGAAAGTGAAGCTGAAAGTTTATTCCATTCAGTGTTGGATCAGTGCCCTCTACTGTTTATTTCTTATATTTAGTCCGCTTCACAAAAGCTCTGTGCTTGGAATTTCTTGTGCAGGCTGACAGAGTTCATATTTGTAGTCAGACCCAATACATTTCAAGGGTATTTTTAGAAGCAACATACTTGCAGAACATTATCAGAAAGGAAGCAATAACCAGTCCTTCCTGAAGATATTTAGAAATTAGAGTTAAATCAATTTTATTCATAAAAAGGAAGAATGGATGAATATGCCAATTTCAGTTTCCCTCAATTTCTTAGTTTTCCAAAGTTAAATTCATTTGTGATTTTCTTTAAAAAGTCATCAAGAAAATCCACCAGTGAATTTATCCTAATATAGACAATTTGATTGAAATTTTGCCTAATGGATTTTTTGCAAAGCATTTCCCCTAATATAATGCAATTTTGTATGTTATTTTTCTAATATTTTTATGCTGCATATACATTTTTGTTCACATCAGTTGGCTAAACAACTTCATGACAAAATTCAGAGAAATGTGGATTTCAAAGGATGGTTTGGTTCAGTATGTGTATTGTTTTAGAAAGTAAGGTCACCTTTAAATACAAAATGAATTGAAATTCTCCCATATTCCTAATGAGAAGTACCTTGACTGGAAATAAAAGATTTCTAATTTCCGGCTCATTGTATTATGAGAAATAGATTTGACACCCTAAGCTTAGACCACAATATATTCAATGCCAACAGTTTTCCTGTTTCCAGTCAGAATGCCTGTAGTATCGTTTAGGAAGGGGTCTCCATAGCTCATAGTCCAGATAACACACAATCATGCTTCAGTAAAGAAAACATTTTTTTAAAAAAGCATTTATTTATTTATTTATTTCCACTTAGAAATCACTTCCTATAAAACATCTCAAAGCAATTTAGCAACAAATACATCATCAACAACAGAAGTGCCTCTTGCTGCTGGAATAAACACATTAAGCGTAATAGACAAAGCAAATGTCTATGAAAATAGGTAGCAAAACCTTGCTTTTAAAAAGACAACTTCTCTTGCTGCAATAAATATGGACTGTAGCTGAGTGTTTGGGGTTGATGTGTCTTGGGTTATTATATCTATTATTCCACTTTGCACCATCAGAAAATCCAATACCATGAAGCAGTTTTGCTGTGATATCTGCAGTCTTATTACACCATTCAAAGCCAAATCTCATACACAAAACCAGCTAAATACTCCTCACTATCCCCAGTGGTATTTAGGTTATATTATAGCTAGATGGTGCAAATAATTGAGTGACAGCACAATCTGTTGCATTTCTATTCAGAATTAAGTCTCATTGAGTTCAGTGAGACTTACTCTCAGGTAAGCCTGTATAGGATTGAATTTGGAGCATCCAAAATATTCATGAGTAATTTCGATTATCCACAGTCATGCTTATATGGTATTCTTCGAAGTTCAGAACAATCCTTTAACTTTTGTTAAAATCCAGAGACACTCGGAAATTGCAGTAGCCAAGAAAGTGAAGTATCTTGGGATATGGGTCACAGCCAAGAACATAAATTTATATAAGGATAACTATGATGTCACCTGGAGGAGTATAAAGAAAGACATGGAAATATGGGGGAGGATGAAACTCTCTTTTCTGGGGAGGATAGCGGTTGTCAAAATGAATATTTTGCCTAGAATGCTATTTCTATTCCAGACTATTCCCATACTTAAAGACCTGAAACAATGTAAAGAGTGGCAGAGAGCTTTGGCAAAGTATATCTGGCAGGGGAAAAGGCCACGGATAAAAATGAAAATTTTGATAGATAAAAAAGAAAGAGGGGTTTTTTCTCTCCCGGACCTAAGTTTATATTACGAAGCGGCCTGTATACTTTGGTTAAAAGATTGGATTAAACTGGAGAATAGAGACCTGCTGGATTTAGAAGGTTTTAATAATTGGTACGGATGGCATTCGTACCTTTGGTATGGGAAAGCGAAGGCTCACAAGAGCTTTCTAAATCATATCTTCAGGGGACCTTTATACCAAACATGGGAAAGGAATAAAAATCTCCTTGAAAGAAAGACCCCATGGTGGATCTCATCGATTGAGGTGAAGAAAACAAATATGGAGGGAAAAAACGCCACCTACGAAGAAATGTTAAGAAAAACAGATCAAGGGCCAAGACTTAGACCTTATGAAGAGATAAAAAATCTATTCACTGGGTGGTTGCAATACCATCAGGTGAATGATTTGTTAAAAGAGGACAAGAAGAAGTTGGGTTTTGAGGACAAAAAATCAAAATTCAATGTAGAAGTAATAGAAGGTAAAAACAAAACCCTATCTAGAACCTATGATATACTATTAGAGTGGTACACAAAGGACGAGGAGGTCAAAGAGGCAATGATCAAATGGGCAATTGATTTTGGTTATAACATTGACTTTGAAAGGTGGTTGGAAGTGTGGAACCGCAACATAAAGTTTACAGCATGTATGTCCCTGAGAGAAAATATTTGGAAGATGCTATACAGGTGGTATCACACCCCTGTGAAGTTGGCCAAAATGTATAGATTAAAGGATAAGAAATGCTGGAAATGTGGGGAGGTGGAGGGTGACCTATATCATCTATGGTGGACATGTAAAAGGGTGAAAGGCTTTTGGGAATTGATTTACAATGAGCTTAAAAAAATATTTAAATACACCTTCCCCAAAAGACCCGAAGCCTTTTTGCTGGGAATGTTGGATAAAGAGATCAAAAAAGAAGATAGAACGATATTCCTCTATGCCACCACAGCAGCGAGAATTCTGTTGGCACAATATTGGAAAGTGGAAACTATCCCCAATATAAATGATTGGCAAATTAAAATGATAAAATATGCTGAGCTTAATAAATTAACAGGTAAAATAAGAGACCATGATGAACAGAAATCTCTGAAAAATTGGAGTAAATACTGGAACTACATTGGAATGAATGTTTAATGTGATTGGCGGGGTCAGAACAATACTACCAGCGTGTGAATTTAGGTTTACAGATCAAAAATCAAATACGTGAATAGAAGTAAATATTTGATACTTACCAAAAGGATGGAAGGAAGTCCAGGAGGGGTTTTTTGTTTGTTTTGTTGTTGTTGTTTTTTTTGGTTTTTTTTTCCTTTTTGTTTTTCCTCCTTTTTTGTGAAGTAGCCGGATTAATCTCTCTTTGTATAGTTAGAGAGAGGAAAAAAGTTTGGCTTGTATATTTTAATTTTTTTCTTGTTGTAATTTTTTTTTTGTATTTGTTTGTATCTGTTTGTATGCTTGTTATGTATATAATGTTAATAAAAATGTATTTGGAAAAAAGAAAGAAAATGTGTCTCACATCTATCATCACATCTGTCTTACTAATGGGGAACATGTATAGAAAATTGAGTGTTTCAAATGTTATCTGTTTAGGGCAATGAATGTAAGATGGGGGGGGGGACACTTGGCTTGCCAGTAGTGCATGTGAAAGGGATCTAAAGGTCTTTTTAGACCACAAGCTTAACTGTGGGATACAGCAGCAAAAAAGTAAATGCTATTCTAGGCTGCATGAACAGAAGTCCAGAGCAAGGGAAATAATCGCACCACTCTATTTTGCCTTGGTGAGACCATTCCTAGAGTACTGTATCCAATTCTGGGCACCACAATTTAAGGAGGATATTGACAAGCTGGGATGTGTGAAAAGACCAAGGTGATCAAGGGTGTAGAAACTAAGCAAGTATGAGGAATGGTTGAGGGAGCTGGGTATGTTTAGCCTAGCCGAGAGCAACCAAGATGATCAAGGGTCTGGAAACCAAGCCTTAAGTGGAACGTTTGATAGAGTTGGATATATTTAGCTTGGTAAAGAGGAGGCTGAGAGGAGATATGATAGCCATCTTCAAATATATCAAGGGCTATCACATGGAGGAGGGAGCAAGTTTGTTTTCTCCTGCTCTAGAGGGTAGGATCCAAACTTCCAAATTACAAGAAAGGAGATTCTCACTAAACATTAGGAGGAACTTTCTGACAGTAAGAGCTGTTTGGCAGACTCCCACGAGAAGTGGCGGACACTCCTTCCTTGGAGGTTTTTAAGCAGAGGTTGCCTTGCCATCTGTCATGTATGATCTAGTTGAGATTCCAGCACTGCAGGGGATTGGACTCGATGAACTTTGGGGTCCTTTTCAACTCTAGAGTTCTAGGATACTATGTTCTTAAGCTGTCTACAGCCTCCTGACCCAACAGGAAAAAAGAAAAATCTAGGAGAGCTTAATGTCCAGGAGAAGCTCACTTTTCAGGTGCTACTGGTCATGCTTTGCTTTGAGCCTACAATCCTAAACTTTCCTATCAGGAAGTAAGACTTCAATCCCAACCATGTCTACTTAGAAATAAGTGTGGCAGGGCCCACACCCAGCTAAGTGGGGCTAATATTGCAGCCTAAGATGCATTGAATTAGAGCGGGACTTATTTCCACGTTAACATGGTTAAATTCAGACCATATCTCCCTCCCTGCAAGACTATCCACTCATAATGTACAAGAACAAACTTCACTTCTGAAGATGTCCTTCACTTTTTTCCTCAGGTTAACAGTACAAGTGCTGACTCAGTTCCACTGGAAGCGTATATATTTTTTCCTCCTGTCACTTCTGGGAGGTAATATTTAAGCACCAGTTTTCAGCTGTCAGTGTATGTCTTTGCAGAAAGATACAGATCAGTTTGCTGCTGAAGGGTAGATCTGATGACCAACTGTTCTTTTTTAACACTAGCCGACCTGTAATGCTAAATGAGCATCTGCATGAGAAGAAATATGGTCACTGAGGTTTGAACCATTAGGCCATAAATTCACTGCTTTTTAGTTAATATTTGCTCATTGGTTATTGGTGTTGTGTGCTACATGCGATAATATACAGTTTTCTTTCTCTTCATTATTTCTTGCCCTTTGTCTTCAGTGGTTTCCTGTTATGCTATTCTGCTAATAATCAGTGCAAAGGGCTGAAGGACACAATCTCTCATATTCTGCTTGAGACCTACACCTTTCTGTTTCACTATCTGGATGCAGCTCAAATGGTTCTACTCGTTTCTGTTTGCTTGAACACCAAGGGTGAAAAATGGGGTGCTGTCTTGTGTGTTTGTGGACATTCTGCACAGTAAGGTAAAGGTAAAGGTAAAGGGACCCCTGACCATTAGGTCCAGTCGTGACTGACTCTGGGGCTGCGGCACTCATCTCGCTTTATTGGCTGAGGGAGCCAGCGTACAGCTTCTGGGTCATGTGGCGAACCAGAGCAGCGCACGGAAACACTGTTTACCTTCCTGCCGGAGCGGCACCTATTTATCTACTTGCACTTTTTGGTGTGCTTTTGAACTGCTAGGTTGGCAGGAGCAGGGACTGAGCAACAGGAGCTCACCCCGTTGTGGGGATTCGAACCGCCGACCTTCTGATCAGCAAGTCCTAGGCTCAGTGGTTTAACCCACAGCACCACCCGCGTTCCTCTTTCTGCACAGTACTTGTCCCTTAAAGATAACTCAGACCCTGACCTTTCTGCAACACCTGGAAGCACTCTATTGCTAACTCTCAATGATAATGAGCTAGAAATCTCTCCCACCCTAAGGGTGCACTCATAAAATAATGTGGAGTTCCCCTACCCACTGTGGATATTTATAATCAGGCATGGGAGCCCGCCTTAGAACCATCACATGTGATTTTCTTTCTTTCTTTCTTTTTGTCTTTTTAGCATTCTCAGACTGTTTACTCCACCCATATCACTGGTAACCTAGAAACTCCTTTCACAATGCCTAATACTGGGGTCACAAATGAGAGTTGCAAACGCTGTTCCATGGTGCTTCTCAATTGCTTATGATATCCATTGTGCTGTCTGCAAGCACCATGCATGGATTCATTTGCAGCCTCCTGGTTGTGTGCAGTTCCTGCTGCTGCTATTCTGCTTTCAGTGTGCTATTAGCTGTTGTACTTTCATTGAGAGGTGCCAGGCAAAGGACATCCCAGGGAAGGAATGTGTGGCCATAGCTCAGTGGTAGAGTTATGCCTTACATGCAGAAGATCTCAGGTCTCAGGTTCAACCCCTGGCATCTTCAGGTACCCAGGAGAGCTGCTGCCAGTCAGTGAAAGCAGCACTGAGGTAGATCGACCAATGCGTCTGATGCAATATTAGGAAGTTCCTCATGTCCCTATGAATGGGTGACAGGACTAGTTGAGCTTGGCAAGTGGGAGCAAGAATGCCATCCATGAGAATAACATTGAGAAGAGGGTGTTTGAATGGGTGAGAGTAGTGGGCTAGACAGAGCAATCTTGCACAGTGGGACTTGCTCCCATGCAGGCAGGGAGCAACCATAGGAAGGCAGTAATTGTTGTGTGAGTGAGAGAACAAGGAAGGGAGGCAATGGTGGACGGCACTCTGGGGTAAGACTGCCTCTTATCCTATTCAGTTTGTCTGATGAGCAATGGATATTTTGTTCTGCTAACTGGGGTCAAATATTCTGTTTGACATTTTGGGCTGAATGCCTTGCACTCAGTTTCTTAGGCAAGTTTGTGATTAGCCATGACAGCCCATGAGAATTGCCAAATGTGCCCACAGACCCAGAAGTGTTGGCCCCTGGTTCAAAAACCAAAAAGACAAGCTTGATTATGGATGTCCTGTTTTGTTTTGTATTATGGGACACCCCACCATGCCGGTTAACTTCTGGGTGTACAGCTAACAGCGCTCTGACGTGCTGAAGTCTATCACTCCAAACAGGGAATCCTCGAAATAATGTCTGGCTGCTGCATTTTCCATTCTCTGCCTCAAGCACCATTCCAAAAATTAAATGGAGCGTCTCATCAGGAGAGCCTTGCCCAAGCAGAATTCACCTTCAAATGCAAATCCCAACAGATCAAAGTCATCGTGATGCACAGGCAAAAGCTTGAAGGGAGATTTTACGTCGCACTTGGCCAAAAGAGCTCTGGGGTCCTTTTGCACCATGGTCAAAAGATGAATGCTCAACTGAGCATAATTCTGGAGCATAATTAACAGATGCTCCCTTCAGATAAGACAGATGAGATGTGAGTCTGTTCTTACCCAGGGCATTCTTGGGCACTGGCCCCAAAGTATGGCATTGGCAGAGCCTGATGCAGCCCCTCCTATACTGTCATCCAGAACGTCTCCTTTCACACAACATTCTTCATCCTGAGTCCCTGATTTCAAATCAGAGCCATGCTGCGAACTCTTGCTGCTACCTATGCATTCTTAAAGCCAAAGCCAAAAACACCCATTAAATCATCTGCATTGCCTCTATATTGCGGTGACAAGCCAGGCACTCAGTGCAACCAGCTTCTTCCATTGGCACTTTCTTCTTCCTTGCAAGCCACATCTGCTTCTTCTATGCTTTCCCCAGTTTTGGCAGGGCACATTCATGCTCTTGGTTTGTTTATTGCCTTTCCATTTCCAAGGAAACATCAACAACAATAACGAATGCTAATTTCACTAGGGGTTTGGCATAAATTTACCTGGTTCCTACTGTTCTCTGGAAGTCTTGGGTGACCTTGGGCTAATCCATGGGTTTTCAACGACTTCAGGCTAAAGCCACTGAAGTTTCTTGTCTGTACAGTGGTACCTCAGGTTAAGTACTTAATTTGTTCTGGAGGTCTGTACTTAACCTGAAACTGTTCTTAACCTGAAGCACCACTTCAATGGGGCCTCCCATTGCCGCCATAAATTTTCTGTTCTCATCCTGAAACAAAGTTCTTAACCCGAGGTACTATTTCTGGGTTAGTGGAGTCTGTAACCTGAAGTGTATGTAACCTGAAGAGTATGTAACCCGAGGTACCACTGTACAAAGTTTCATTCCAATGCTATTATTTCACTTTCCCTCTCTCCAGTCTCCTTAAGAACATGGGAAGCTGCCTTATACTGAGTCAGACCAATGGCCTATCTAGGTCACTGCTGTCTGCACTGACTGACATTTGCAGCCCTACGTGGAGATAGCGGGGATTGAACTTGGGATATTCTGCATGCAAAGCAGATACTCTGCCACCGAACTATGATTATTCCTTCAGCCCTCAGGTAACTTCTACACAGGGCGGTGTGGGGCTCATATTACTTGCTACATTTCCCCCACCCGTGTCAATCCTAGCAAAGGTGATGGAGGAGACAATTATACACATGGCATTCAGAACAGCCTTCTATTTCTGAAGAGCTCTGAAATTTAAACTTTTATAACTTTGGACTCAGCCAATAAAGGTGCTGAACTACATATAATGCTGAGAGAGTGAGCAGATTGTGAGGTGTGAGCCAGCTCATTTAGAGCATGAATTTTGCTTTTCTGCAGGAATATGCGAGGTGAGCCTCAGGCAGGACTGACAGTAATCAGTCTCTGCACCAAAATTACTGAGGCGCTGAGAGAATGAGAAAAAGGAGAGGAGGGCACAGGAGCCAAAGCGTGAATCCAGAACTACGTTGTTGTTGTTTTTTTAAAAAAACACAAAATCCCTGGACAGCCCAGCATGCCAAATAGCTCTCATCCCGAAAGAGAAAGAAAAGTAAAGTTCATGAAGAGCTGCAGAAAAGGCTGCCAGAGTTCACCTGGCAGATGTTTTTTCAAGTCATGTGAATCACAAGAGAAATCCTTGGAGTGAGCAGGTAATCAAAGAGTAACTGGACACACAAATGCCGCAATGTACCATATTGTCAATTGACTTAATAAACATGGGATTCAACAAGGGCCTCAAGAGATGGTGGTGTGACAGATTGTCTTTAAACTGTTGAACTAGGGTTTGTTGCTTTCACCCTGGGAAGGAAATGGAGGAGGCACAGTTTGTTTTCAAGTGAGATGGGAAGGGTGTTCAGTGAATTACTGAAGATGGGTGGACACCATTTTTATTTTTATTTTTGCTCCCCTCATGTGCACCACACTCTTTCCATAGGCTAGACACTCCCATGTAGCCATGAAGGATCTTTACAGACCTAATTGCATTCCCTTCTGAAAACAGAAGGGAGAGCTGTAGCTCAGTTGTAGATCATCTATGATTCCTGGGATCACCATGTGGGCTGAAAGTTTTCCCTGTCAGAAACCCTGGAGCATCATTGGCTATCAGAGTGGACAATACTGAGATTACTGGACCAATGATTTGATAGAAGGTGGTTTCCTATATTCTCAACATAATCAGTCTGCTTGAGAATACCTCTGTGCACCTTCCTGTTTCCCTAGAGTGCAATCATAAAATCTTAGAGTTGCAAGGGGCCCTAAGGGCGATCTAGTCCAACTGCCCGCAATGCAGGAATCTCAGCTAAAGCATCCATGACAGATGGCCATCCAACCTCTGCTTAAAAACCTCCAAGGAAGGAGAGCCCACCCCCCTCTCGTGGGAGTCTGTTCCACTTCTGAGCAGTTCTTACTGTCAGAAAGTATTTCCAGATGTTCAGTCAGAATCTTGTTTCTTGCAACTTGAAGCCATTGGTTCAATCCTACCCTCCAGAGCAAGAGAAAACAAGCATGCTCCCTCCTCCATGTGACAGCCCTTAAGATATTTGAAGATGTGTATCATATCTCCTCTCAGTCTCCTCTCTTCCAGGTTAAACATACCCAGCTCCTTTAAGCACTCCTCATAAGGCTTAGTTTCCAGACCCCATGTCCTTGCCGGGTACTTGCAGTGTTGAGCAATGAAACTTTGAACTTCATCAAGTGGCACTGGACAACCTTAGTGCTTAGAGTGTTCCAAGTCACATCTTTCCATGCGTTAAAGCTGATTCTGAAGACTAATATCTTCCTCGCTACTTTTGTGGCTTGATTTTAATTGAGCAGCAGAAATGTTGGCACTGTATTATGTGTTCATTTCTATGAGAGCTGATCATTGTTTATGTGTGGGCTATTTTAAGGATCTGTGGTATTTAAAATGCTTAAAATTGTATTTATGGCATTGGTGTTGGTTGTTTCTTTGTGCACTCTGCCACTTTGTGGGGCTATTTAAAGGCAGGATGCAGCTCCTTAAAATAAAAATAAATAGATAATAAAACAAAGTGCAGCTTCTCTATTTACTTGGTATCTTACAATCACCACGTGAGGCAGCTCCGTATCATTATTTCCATATTGCTCATCTTGGGTGCCTTGCTTGTGGATACAAACTGAAGCAATAATAGAGGTCACATTTGAACAAAAGACACCTCAAAGGACAGCTCTAGTTCTTAACAACTTTGACATAGGTGTGCACGTATGTGTTGCTTTCAGGCTGTTAATGTACCACAAATGTCTGACACAGATACATTTTGGAACACAAGTTAATACAGTGGTACCTCAGTTTAAGAACAGCCCTGTTTACAAACTATTCGGTTTACGAACTCCCCAAAACCAGAAGTAGTGTAGGTTTGTGAACTTTACCTCAGTCTAAGAACAGAACTGAAACACAGCTATCCTTTGAAATTCACATTTATCGAAATTTTGCGCTGCAGATGCCCAACCACATCACGTGTGCAAAAATGCATATACTAAGGTTCAGTGGGCATAAATATGCATATATTATTGAAAACAACTTAAGAAAATGCATTATATTAGTGGAAATCGCTTTGCAAAAATGTGTATATCAGGTGTATATCATGCACACAGAGACAAAAGGAGAAATTTGTACTAAAATGCTAATGGGACAGACTTAAAACCCTGGAGAGCTTTTTCCAGTCGTTGTAAATACTGCACTGAGTTATGTGGACCAGTGATCTGACTCACTATAATGCAGTTTCCTATATCTTCTGCTTTGTCTGGCAACTTCTTTCCAGGATTTTAGGCAGAAAACTTCCCTATCACCTGACAGTTTCCCTCAAAGAGGCCAATGAATCAATCGATAACCTTCTGAATGCAACACATGTGTCCCTTCACTAAACTGTGTCCCCCTCCCCTGAAGTACTAGGGTTGACTTGTTTGTATTTTGAAGAGCCTTGTGAACTCCAAGCAAAACATGACCAAGACTACAGCTAATCATGTCCTGACAAAAAACCAGTTCCCCAAGTTTCACTTGGGCCTTGTGGCTGTGCTGTTCCCAAAATTATGGTGGCTACACTTCAAGACAATCACAGGAAAAATGTTCACGTTAACTGTAGCTCAAACTTGATATTAAGAAATAGTTTAAGAAAGTGAACCTTGCATGGTATTTAAAACTTTGTTAGGGGTGCAGTGAGGTGGCACTGGATATATTAAATATGCAAAGTCTGTTTTATGTCTGAGATGCATTGCATCCTCCTTATTCCTTATAAATGGCATATGGAAATTGGATTGCTATCTGGGAAAGATCTGCCAAAGAAGTCAGAACCTATAATCCTCCCTATTATAGCAATTTTAAGACAGCATCCCCTCAAGGAAGATGTGGTATGAAATTGGGAGCTATTTTTCCTTCTCACAGAGACAAGGTTGACACACACTGTAGTTATTTAAGAAATGCCAAAGCAAACAGCATTAGTCACACATCATCCCCTGTGACTTTTTATAAAGTACAATGGGTGCACTTCTAAAATCTCTAGAGAGAGCAATCACGACATTAATTTCATCTTAAATGGCAACTCAGGGCGAGGTGGACAAGAGCCAGTGCAGTGAAAGAACTCAACTTCCTTTGATTGTTACTAATAAGGCTCTCCTGTTTGGACAACATGCCTGCAAAAAAACAGATATTCTGAAATTGCTTCCCTGGAAGAGCCCAAGGTGTTGAAATAATACATTTCTGCAGTAATGACTGTGTAATCCTTTAAGCCTGTTGGATTCAGGTACCATCTGGATTACACATGTAAAACACTGTGATACCGCTTTAAACAGTCTCTGCTTTCCCCAAAGAATCCTGGGTACTGTAGTTTGTTAAAGGTGCTGAGAGTTGTTAGGAGACTTATACTCCCCTTGTGGAGGTAGAAATTCCCAGAGTTCCCATTGCAGAGCTACCTGAAAGCCCAATGCACAAAAAGTATGCATGTGAGATCTGAAGTTTGTCCCAGGGGCAGCTAGTCCATGGAATGGGTCTCCATAGATCTAAGAAATGTTCCACTTTTCCCCAGAAAAGTACAGGGAGTACAGGCCCCCTTGTGTGTAGCAGAGATCTGTCAATGCTAGTTCCTCTAAGTTCTCATTTTTCCAGTTTTCTCCACATTTCTGCATCAGTGTGAGATTTGGGGTTTTTTAAATTTTGTTTTTGTTTTTGTTTCAAATTATCATGAAAATTCATCAGCACTCCAGTGCAAATTTATCATAAGAAGTATGCAGTTTTGCCTAATATACCTATTTTTGCAAGCAATTTCAACCAATATAATGCCCCCCTGCATGTTATTTTCCCTCATATAATGCATCTTAATGCACACGTTCCTCTAATGTATGCATTTTGCATACAACATTCGACTGGGGATCTGCATCACAAAATGTGGAAAAGTATAAAGCATTTCTGCCAGCAGTGAGCCTTAACTGCAGACCAAGCACATGCAGCCACCAACTAAGGGCCTATTGATGGATTATTGCAGATCCGACATGCCTTAAAAATAAACCTCTATATTGCCAACGCAAGCATGTGCAAAAGCCCATAGGGTTTGTTTGCTTTCTGGGAAGTGATATTTCTGCTTATCTTGGAACCTTTTTTAGGCCACGGAGAGTCGTCTCTTGTTGCTACTCTGCTATAAAACAACAAAAGTCAACAAGTTAACTCAGTAACCAGCTTCAACCTTTAACGTTTGCATCGAGCTTTGGGGAAGATATGTGTGATCTAAATGCCATCTCTTCCTAAGATGCCCCATCTTCCATCTCTGCCCTGTGCTGAAATGTATCAGAGCAATGAGAGGAGAGGGAGTCATATGCTTTAAGTTGTTCCCTTCATTAAATCTGTTATTGCCCAGAATCCTTTTAAAGGAAGATGCCGCATTAAGTTCACACAACACTATATTTGGGATTGTTTAGAGAGAATCCCATTAAACACTTCTTCCTGCACACTCGGAAAAGGAGTAGAGGCCAACCTTTTGAGAATCAGCATGACACTTAAATGAATTATTCATGCACAGCTCTGCAAGATGGGCAAATTCCCTGCCAAGACTAGCACAGCGAGGGGTGTTATAAAACTGAAATTGGTGTGTGTGGGAAGCTGATAGAGACGATTTCAAGGAGATGATCTCAGCTGAGAAACTTTAGACCTTTAAAACCATCTTCTTTGCAAGTCAGAGCTTTCTTTTGACGCCTTGGCTGACCCCTGACTCCCTTCCCCCCGCTTCTTAAGAAACAATGTGCTAATGGAAATTAGACTACGTCTTCTTCTTTGGCGATCACTCGTAGCCAAATAAGATTGTCTTCCATAAACACGGTTTTAACAATGAGTCCGTAAGTGACTGTGGAAGCCAATTCTGGATCCACACATCCTTCCACAGTGGGGACACTGGTTTCCGGGCGGGAGTTGATCACGGTGTGGATTTGCTAAGCGTGCCTTCCTCTTAGCATGTTTCTCCCTTGAGTCCTGAGTTCAAGTGTCTTCAAAGCCCATGACACCTTTGGTAAAGGCTGTTCTTCAACTGGAGCGCTCGCAGGCCAGTGTTTCCCAGTTGTCAGTGTTTATACTACATTTTTTTTAGATTTGCCTTGATACAGTCCTTAAACCTCTTTTGTTGACCACCAGCATTACGCTTTCCATTTTTAAGTTTGGAATAGAGTAGTTGCTTTGGAAGATGATCATCAGGCATCCGCACATCATGACCAGTCCATGGAAGTTGATGTTGAAGAATCATTGCTTCAACACTGGTCATCTTTGATTCTTCCAGTACACTGATATTAGTTTGTCTGTCTTCCCAAGTCATGTGTAAAATTTTTCGGAGACACCATTGATGGAATCTTTTGAGGAGTTGAAGATGGCATTTATAAGTGGTCCATATTTCACAAGCATACAGTAAGGTTGGTAGCACAATAGCTTTGCAAACAAGCATTTTCATTTTCCTGCGAATGTCCCGGTCCTCAAACACTCTGCACTTCAATCGGGAGAAAGCCGCACTCGCAGAGCTCAGGTGATGCTGGATTTTGGCATCAATGCTGGTGATCGACATTTTGCAACGTTACACCATTGAGTTCGATTTGTGGTGCTGCAGAGGAGTTATTTTGTACTTGTTGGTGCAGCACTTTGGTTTTTTGGATGTTGAGTGATAAGCCAAGCTTTTCGTAAGCTTCTGCAAAGATATTTAGGATGGTTTGGAGGTCCTCCTCTGAGTGTGTGTACATTAGGGGTTACAGGAATGCCTAACAGAACAGATGTGAAGAATGAATTTCTGTTAGCTATACCTATAATTTGGGGGGAATGTAACCACAAACACATGTACAGAAACACTGTTGTTGCATAGGTTTCCCTGGAGGTGGGGTGATTTACAGTTGATCTTCTGAACAGTGCACCATGGAAGAATGAGAAGTGATTCAGGTCTTACAAATTTGTCTGTGGAGTCTGCCCTTCAGAACAAGAATATCTGAACCTTGGTATTGGGGATTTTATGGTGGTTTGTGAAAGATATGAGGCTTTATCAAAGGTTTCAATTGACATATGATCATAATGTCGCCAGTAGGAGGTGGTAACAGGGCCTTTTGTGGCCCTTGTTATGCCATTCAATCCCCCAAAGGAGAAGAGTGAGGGTCAGCTCACAGATTATAGACATTCAGCATGTTCATATGTAAGGTGATTCAGCTCGTGGCCTGTTGCCCCGGCAAGGAGTTTCCATGCCATCACAAGGAATTTCCTGTGATTTGTATAGAAACTGTTGACACAATATGGGCAATCTAGTTGTAAGCCACCATACAGCTCAGCTGATACCACAGATCCAAAAGTTTCTTTATGAAACAATTTTATTGAAGGTTTTAAAGATTCTTTATGGATGTTTGTAACATTAAGACAGATCAATCTTTCCTTAACCTTGGTGTTGCTTTTCACACCTTTTAGAATTTGTAGACTTTTCCTGTTGTTGCATTATATCAGTGGGGTTTTCTCTGTTTATAATGTTTTTGTGGTCTTTTGCTATTTTGTCGCATACCATTCTGGGTGCAGTTTGGGGGATCTGGATGAACAATGCTAATCATAAATATAAATAGGTGAACTCCCCATGTGCTAGTGGGATGATTGGATGCCACACATGACTGGACTGCAGTTCAACTAATAGCTGTGAGGGAAAAGGAAAAGTTCTACCTGCTGAAGTTCCACTTCATTAATAACACATTTGGTTTTAATGTCCAAATGTTTGGCTCAGAACACATCCAGCGGATACTTGAGTTATCAACAGGATACTGAATCTCCTTGGTGGAGAGGCACCATAGCTCAATGGCAGATGAAACACTGTCCGTGCCTGGCATGTCCTCCTGAAAAGGATCAGTAGAGCTCTGAAATGCTCCTGCTGGAGTACCACTGTTGCATGATATCTCAATTTCCAAGTGGTGCGAGATTCCAGGGGAGCCAGGTGTTTACCCAGGGTTCATGCTTCCTCTGGAATGCGGTACAACAGGGACTGTAGTGTCTTTATGATATATGGTTTATTTACACAAATATACAACCTGAGCATATAATGAAGGGGTTCACAGCATGAATACCCCAAGAGGGTCTTCATAGCCACAGCTATGAAATCAGGCATGGCTCTGTCTCTCTGGCTTCCCAGCCTGCTTCCAGTTTCCAGCTTCTAGCTCACATAACTCCACTCTCAACTCTGCCCTTTGTCTTTCTAACTACCAGACATTTACACAGTAGCACAGAGCCACTTCCTTTGTTACCTTAACAACCCATACTTAAGCCATTACCTCACCAGGAAGCTAGCCTGGCTATTTCAGGAATTAGAATCCTTGCTTAGATTTTAACACTTGCTGGATTCAGAAATTAGAAGAGTCTCAGCATACAGCCACTCCCCCCCCCCCAAAAAAAAACCCCTGATAACCATACTGTACTGTACTACGTTAATCCATGGGCTGGCTCTGTATATGGCAGATTTGTGTTTCCCTTTGGGTCTTCCTCTCTTCCAGATTCATCAGAAATACTGAAATTGGATCATGGGAAATTATTTTGTAGCAGGAGCAGGGTTTTGGCTGGCCTATCCTTCTGATTAAATTAATTCAAAAGGGCACTCTAGGGAGAACAAGGTTTGCTAAGTGTTTCAGTGTTTAAAGGAACGAGGGCTAAGGCCTTGTAGGACCCCAGGTTTCTGCATACTGGACCATCTTCTTTCTCTGAAAAACAATGTGCATGAATGCCTGCAGGGAGATTATAACTGTGTTAACTGAACGTAGCTAGAATTCTCACTTGGATCAGGAACTCTAGGCCTTGGTGGGCATCATCATGTACACAGATGCATGTTGTTACATGAACCCTCCCAAGTCTTCACGTGGTCGTGGTGAACTTCTGCAGCAGGGAGTCTTTTGTATCCATTGAGGTTTACAAGTTAACAGAGAACTCTGTTCTTCCAAGCCAGCATCTTACAGGTGTGAACACCTCAATTCTATCGTATTTAAATACAAAGAAGCACTTTTCTCTTTTGTATCTGGTTGTTCGATGTAGTATTCTTGCCATTTGGAAGGAATGCTCTTGCTATTTAGAAGTTGTGGGGATGACAGGTAAACATACTTATACATTTTCTATTGAAAGCCATGATTGCTCATTGTCAGAGACATGGACTAGGCTAGGTGGCCTTTGGAATTATCTAGCAAGAAAATTCTTACAAGCCTCCTCCTCCTCCTTACAGGTTTGCAAGAAAATGTGGGGATTCTTGAGGCATAGGATATTTTGCACCGGGGCATCACTGGACAGCAAGCTATCAGAATAAAGGCTGGTGCATTTTAAAAAACAAATGATATAAGCAGTGAAATTCTATGCATGTCAACTCAGAAGTAAGACCCACAGAGTTCAATTGAGGTTATTATTTCCATGTAACTGTACAGAGGACTGCACCCTAAAGGTTCTGAATGCTCAGAAATGTTGCTTTCAAAATCAAGTCAAACTAGAAAACTAAGAAGAAACCTCAGCCCTCTTCGCCAGGTCTCTGCTATCCGGGAAAGAAAGAACAATGAAAATTGACAGCTGTATGGATTAAAGCCTTTGAGTTCTACCCATATTTACGGGGATTTGATGCTTTGAAGCAGTATTCCACAAATGAATAAAGCTTATGTCATTGGTGGTCCACCCCACTGAGTATGGAGACTAAGACTGAAGCAAAGATGTATTTTTATTTTTTTAAAAAGCAAGGACCTGAGTGAGTAGTCAATAAGAATGAAAAAACGCAAACCTGAAATTACATTATCTGGTCATACACTACAGGTTCCCATTCCTGACCTCACTCAGTGCTGAGGGAGGAGGGAACTCACAGAGCAGACAATATGAATAATGCAAAAGGTTTAAGGATGAAAATAACGATTAACACAAAACCCCTGAAAATTGTACGGTGGCATTAAAAAAGAAAAGAAAAGCTGGAAAACAATTGGGTATACCAGTGACGATTGCTGGGGATTCTTTAATAATTGATTCTACAATTAATTGAAAACGATTTTAATTTTGCCTAAAGCAGCCATTCCCCTGCACTATTTCATCGTTTCCTCTCCGCGGTCGCCGTTGTCATTGTTTTGAATGCACTGACACTTTGGAAACATTGCCAAAACAGCAGGAAAGTAATGAAAAATATATATAGTGCTGAGATCTTCTAGGCTTTTCAAATAGCTCTTTTAAAAGATCTTGCAAATCATCTCGAGAGAATATTCCCAACTGGCTCGCTTATGCACGCTACGTTAAACTCTGCAGCAACCTGCTGTGTCGCAACAGTCATGACCCCAAACCCTTGAACAGTTTGATTGGACGTGGGTTCAGTGCCAGTTCTTAAGAAATCTGAACAGAGAAACAGATTTTCTTCAAAAAAGAAAAAGAAAAAGAAATCCCAGCAGGATTATCATCCTTCTGCAGTTTCGGAATGGAACATAATGTGATAATTTAATTGTATATTTAAATGCAATTGGAGTATCACATATGTTGATCTCAGAACCAATATGCCCATGACATTCAATCTAATCTGACAAAAGCAACTAATTGATACAAGAAAGAACAGATTTCCTAGCTTAGATGTAAAAGTGGCCACTAAGCCAATCAGCAGTTTGGCATGCCCTCAATTTCATTCCATCTTGCTAAAATGGATTCCCCATTCCCATTAGGATTCTTTCACTGGAACCAGTTTCTTAACATAGCAGACACTCCCTGTCTTTAGGGCAGCCCTGCCATGATGCAGGATGAGGTAGCATCAGACACGTAGGGACGATTGAGGTGTCTTTTAAAGGCCAGACTCTGTGCTGCATGACTTGCACAGCACCTCTTAAGCAAGCCTGCTGCCCACAGGTAGCGACAGATGCTGCCCTGGTGCCAGTGCTGGAATGACCGCTCCCTGCTTAAAATGGGGGGCGCCCTTTGCGTAGACGCGTGCAGCCCCTAGATCTGGAGCGGCTCCAACAGCATAGGCTTGGCTTTGCCTTCCCTCAGGTGGGATACCTGGAGGTCTCCGCCTACCTCAGTCAGTTGTCCA
Organism: Podarcis melisellensis; assembly: GCF_964234715.1. NCBI lineage: Eukaryota > Metazoa > Chordata > Lepidosauria > Squamata > Lacertidae > Podarcis > Podarcis melisellensis. The sequence goes on from NC_138529.1 coordinate 92,216,231, forward strand.
ATCCCACCTGAGGGAAGCGTTGCCAAGGAGACCAGGCCAGGTAGGGGAGGGATTACCTGCCCACACAATAGAGGGAGGATCTTACCTGGGAATTCTCACTTGGCTCCAGAGCTTCTCCCACCCTACCCACCCTCAGTTAATGTCTTATTTTGCAGGTTAATCTTTCCTCACAGGTTTTGCAGGTTAACTTTTCTTCACAGGTATGCGGATGCTGGTACGTTAAGGTCACTGTTAAAGGGCCGGAAAGGAATTTCCCTGCATTGGCAGGTTTCGCCTTTCCCGTAGCAAAACGTCACAACTTTGGCGGTATCAGGCCTTGGGCGGAATCCTTTTGTCCATCTTCCTCTTTGTAGCGGCAATACCAGGGTTCCCCGTTAAAGGGGTTTTCTGAAGGGAGGCTTTGACTGTACACCGAAAGGTCGTCATTGCTCTCCCCTGCGGCGGCGGCGTTACGGGGGCGGCTATCTCTGCTTGAACATATGTTCTCCAGAGCCGGCCCATCCCCCCCACACATTGGATAACCCTGATGCTCCCTAGGTCCCCGGCTGGGGACTGGGGAGGGAGAACGCCCAATGCCTGAGCCAAGGTCTACCCACATTTGAAATTTAATAAAGTTGTGGCCAATTTAATCCCATAGCACGTTGTCTTGTGTCGTTATTCCACATGACGGGGGGACCGCGCGGGATCTGGGGACTCCGCCTGTCCATGCAATATGATGCATCTGTCAGTCCAGTTAGCTCCACCTCACACAATTGTAATTGTATTAGTGTGAACACCCAACTAGGGCTTGGTTGGCACCATTTTGTTGCTGTGCTGGTGTTGGGGGGGGAAATGTGTCTTGAATGTTTTTCTATTCTCCTTTAAATTCCTTCCAATTCTGCATGAGATATAAACCTCTTGAGCAAATTTTCTGTTTCTTGAGCCATATAAAACATGGTGTCATGCAGACATACATTTCTTTTATAGACTTACATGCAGATTAGAAGCAGAACTGGATCTCACATTGCCTTTCCCTTGTTACATTTAGTGTGCTTTTTTTCTTCTTTGGTGAAGACTTGTAGCTGAGTAAGATCGTCTTCGATGAACACGGTCTTAACAGTGTGTCCATGACTGTGGAGGCCAGTTCTGGATCCACACATCCTTCCACAGTGGAGACATAGGTTTCTGGGTGGTAGTTGATCTCGGTGAAGATTCGCCAAACAGGCCTTCCTCTCAGCTTGTTTGTCCCTTTCAGCCTGAGTTCATGATTCCTTTGGTAGATGCCATTCTCCAGTTGGAGCGCTCGCAGCCCAGTGTTTCCCAGTTGTCAGTGTTTATGCTACTTTTTTTTCATTTGCTTTGAGAGCATCTTAAACCTCTTTTGCTGTCCACCGGCATTGCACCTTCCATTCTTAAGTTGGGAATAGAGCAGTTGCATTGGAAGATGGTAATCAGGCAGACATTCAAACCACATGAACAGTGCAACAAAGCTGATGTTGAAGAATCATTGCTTCTACACTGGTGATATTTGCTTCTTCCAGTACACTGGCATTAATTTGCCTGTCTTCCCAAGAGATGTGTACAATTTCTCAGAGACACCATTGATGGAATCTTTTGAGGAGTTGACATTTATAAGTGGTCCATGTTTCACAAGCATACAGTAAAGCTGGTAGTACAATAGTAAATAAGCTTTTCGGTTTCCCTACGACTGCCCGCTCCTCAAACACCCTGTGCTTCAAGCAGATGTGAATTCCCAATAGTACTTCCTTTTGCAAAAAAAAAAAAAAGTTATGTGAAAATTATTCATTAGAGAGGTTTTCTGAAAGTGAATTTCATCGTCGATAAGATCATGCATGCTGGTCAGATACTCCAAGCAAAAATGATTATTGTAAGTTATTACCCACCCTTCACTCGAAGGTTCCAAGGTGGGTGGGCAGCCTTCCAAGGTGGGCAGCCTTCCAAGTCACATATCTACACAGCCAAGTTAGATTCTGAGTGACCTGCAATCTGGAGTGAAATCCACTCATTCCCAATCTATGTAATGATGCCTTTGTTGAAAGATTTGGTAATGTTATTTCTAGTGATGTACTAGGTCATGAATTTTAAAGGTACATCTATTTTTATATTTCAGCTGTTTACTTGACTTCACTAAAATTCATGCAGTAGGCGCTGTAAAGTAATCAGTATATCTATCTGAGAGGGAGGGAGAGTTTCCCCCAAATAACAAACATAATAAAAATCCCTAGCATCTCTGGCAAACAGAACAAAAAGAAACTTGGGAAACATATGCTTTAAAATTGACTTAATATACTGTAACAGATAAAACTTTTATGTCTGCAGAGGATGGTTGCGAACCTGAAATACTGCAATATAACATTATACCTAGGCTGCACTAGACACCTCTACAACTTCTCAGAGATATGTGAGGGCCTTGTGGCATTTGCCAGACAACATGTCAAACAGAAATAGGAGATTATATATGCACGCTTACTGCTTTCTCTTGGACTGAACGTGTTTCAGGACCCTGCATGAGATTTCAGAAAGCTTTAATCCTATAAACCATCAGAAATGTCTGCACATAGAAACGTTCCTTATTTAGCTTAATAAGTTTTAATTGATTGACTCTCTTGCTTTTTGCTTGACTAATTAACCAATTAAAAATGAGCATGCCAGTATCACAGTGCAGAAGATATTTGAGGCTAGTTAATGATGATAACAGTTTCTCTGAACAAATACCAGAGACAAATCATTCATTGTTTGAAGACTCATTTTAAGTGCAGCTGAATGAAAAGATTATGTTGTTTTCAACTGTGCCATCATTATTCCAATTCAAGTTTACATTTTAGATCTTACATTAGTAAACTAATCAATTAGTTATACCGGGGGAATTACAAATGCTTTCTTTTCTACTTAACACTATCATATATTTTGAGAAAGCTGGGTATTGCTAAGAGCTTTGTCACCATTCAAACATTTTAAAATGAATTCCTCTGTAGTTCTGATGCAATACGGTAGCAAAGTATCAATTACAGAGTTGGAGGAGGCCTTGTAGATATCTGGACGATGTTCTGATCGATGCAGAAATCAATGCTACATACTTGCAAATGAATGTAAGGAAAGGAAAAGAAATGTAAATATAGAGAAATAATAAACTGGAACAAATGTCAATGTTACATAGAGAAAAAATGTAGATATTTGGACTTCAGTATTTAAATTTTCATTTTTTTTAATCTGTTCTCCACATTACACAGGACCCAAGAATTTTGATTAGTGTTATCAACAAGCTCAAATGACTGCTGGCATTTATAGGTTCAAAAAGAAAAGTGGCTATTGCTTTGCAGTCACAGTATGTTGCAGTCCCACCTGCAATTTTCCTCCTCCTACAGTCAGTCTAACCTAATCAGTCTGTAAAAAAATATTCTTTATGACTGCATCATAATGCACATGGGGCTTCCACCTTGTCCTCTACCAGGAACATTGTGTTCTTTCTCCCTCATGCTTTTCGTTGACATGCAGGCAAAGTGGTCCTGAGCCTGTCTCAGAAATAACTTTAAGGGGATCGTTTAAAAACACACACATTAAAACTGAAGAAAGCTGATTTCCCCACTCTTTGATTTTTTTTGGAATGATTCCTGCCTTCCCTTCTGCATCCATCCATCAACATTCCTGGCTTCCCAACCCTCGCCCCACACACTCAAACCAACCCACTCACCAAGTAAACTCTTCCTGTGGAACACCCTCCCACCAGAAGTCAAGGAAATAAACAACTATCTGACTTTTAGAAGACATCTGAAGGCAACCCTATTTAGGGAAGTTATTAATGTCTGATATTTTATCATCATCATATTCTGTTGGGAGCCACCCAGAGTGGCTCAGGAAACCTAGCCAGATGGGTGGGGTATTGTTGTAGTTGTTTAGTCGTTTAGTCGTGTCTGACTCTTTGTGACCCCATGGACCAGAGCACACCAGGCACTCCTGTCTTCCACTGCCTCCCGCAGTTTGGTCAAGCTCATGCTGGTAGTTTCAAAGACACTATCTAACCATCTCATCCTCTGTCGTCCCCTTCTCCTTGTACCCTCAATCTTTCCCAACATCAAGGTCTTTCCCAGGGAGTCTTCTTTTCTTATGAGGTAGCCAAAGTATTGCAGCCTCAGCTTCAGGATCTGTCCTTCCAGTGAGCGCTCAGAGCTGATTTCCTTAAGAATGGATAGGTTTGATCTTCTTGCAGTCCATGGGACTCTCAAGAGTCTCCTCCAGCACCATAATTCAAAAGCATCAATTCTTTGGCGATCAGCCTTCTTTATGGTCCAGCTCTCACTTCCATACATCACTACTGGGAAAACCATGGCTTTAACAATATGGACCTTTGTCAGCAAGGTGGTTTCTCTGCTTTTTAAGGTGCTGTCTAGGTTTGTCATTGCTTTTCTCCCAAGAAGCAGGCGTCTTTTAATTTTATGACTGCTGTCACCATCTGCAGTGATCAGGTATAAATTATTGTTATTATTATTATTATTATTATTATTATTATTATTATTATTATTATTATTATTCCTCAGTCTTTCCTTACATCTTCAGTGAGAATGGCAACAGGGAGAAAGGTTGGGGTTTTTCCCTTTTCTTTCCATTAACTATCATGGTTGCTACTGACAGCAGGGGTCCATGAGAAACATAGTTATCCAAAGGGCTCTTTAGGAGGAATACACTTGTCCACCTTCCCTGCTGCTTCTGCCACCATCACATTAAGGGAAGGAAGGGGGATTTATCTTGGGGTTGGAAGGAATGGTGGAGAAGAGTGGAGACAATATATTGCCCCCTAATTTGGCTTGGGAACTTTTTTCTTTTTTTCAAGTCTCTGCTCCTCACATGGATTCCCAGAAAAGTAACAAACCATGGTGTCAGGGACTGGGCAGAGGAGGAATGGTGAAGACTGAGCCTTCCAGAGAAGAGGAAGATAGTTCAGATTTACAACAGTGGTTTGCAGGAGGTCACAGCCCAGAGACAGATGAGGTTAAAGTTGGGAAATAATGGGAGAGGAGGAGGAGGAACAGGAAGCACCGGGGGGGGGGCGACAGCTGGTGGACACAGTGTCTTTAGAAAACATTTCAGACCAGTCCCCTTTCCCAGAACCTGGCGAGCCTTGAAAGCAAAGAGCTCAAAGGCAGAGGGCACTTGTCAGCACCCATAGGGGTGACTCATGAGGGAGTGGGGGGGTGGAGATTCACTTGGGACAATGCCATTATCCAAGAGGCTGTGTTCCAAAGCCTCTCTCTTTAAATACTGAATAAAAAGTGGATGGTAAGAAGCTTTTCCTTGTCTTTGTATGTTCCTGGGCAACTGGCCGTGGGATTTGCTTGCAGCCACCTGACACATGGATATCTTAAGAGGACTGATTCCTCTCTCTGGTTAATAATTACTGTTTTATATCAAACCTAAATAAAAGTTTGGTGATAACCAAAAGCTTTTTCAGTGCTTTGGGACTTTTTGGTGGTGGTGGGCTTAAAGCTAATTTTACTGCCTCTGTTATTTTAGGAATTGATGGAAGACCTTCAGTTGCCTATTAAAAAAATAAATTAAGCATGGGCTGAAGAATGACATCTGACTATAAGATTGGCCAGCCTTTTAGGACTCCAATAGGCTGGACTTCTGCAGCAGTGGGAACTGCAGGCGGTCTAGAACCATCCCATAATACTGACAGCTGATTAATTGGAAAGGCTCTTACAAAGGCAGACAATTCTCAGGCCAGCAATTTTATGTTCATGTTATTTAGGACTTCTTGTACATACAATGCTTGGTTGAATGAACTCCTCCGGGGGAAGTATTAAATGTGTTGTAGAAAGATAATGCCCATGGCACACTCCCACTGGCTATCAGCCAGGGATTCAAATATTAATCTCTTGGGTGTGCAGCAGTTCTCTGTGAGCTGAATATTAATTGTCTCCTCTGTAATACAAAAGCTAATGAACACTATTCCTTCAGATAAGGATGCATGCCTAACATATTTTGTATGCTATCTATCACAGGAACATTTTGTCAATATGCAATGATGCTGAACATGTCTGCTTCAAAAACACCCAGTTATTTATAGTAAGAATTAATCAATAACATTTCCACCCATGTAGATCAATTTGCCCTATGGAGATGGGCAGTTGGTAAGCGTTACCTGCCTCTTCCCTGGAAGACCAAATTAAATGAGGAACATTACACACAGTACCAAGCAGGATAAAAATGAAGCTGAGAGGTAGACAAAGCCTGGGTATTCAGAAATACTCTGTTTCTCCATTGAGACATAGAAAAATAACGTAAACTAAAATATAATGAGCACAATTCAGAGAAAGCAAGACCTGTCTAATGTCCGCTGAGACAAGAAAGCTTGTATACACAACTGTGTGCTTAAGTTCCATTGACTTCAATGGGGCTTTAAGCTTGGCAGAATTGCTTTAGTTTGCACACATTGTTTCTGAATCTACATTCAACCGTATGAGTCCCAATCCATCTTTATCTAGCTGTGCATAAAATCTGCTAGCCCCAGAGGGGCTGGATGAGCACTGAAGTGCGCATGCTGATGCACAGCATAATTCATATCCACATCAGTGCTGAGTTCAGAGGCCTGGAACTTTTAGAAATAAGAAGCTTCGCTGAGGCTAAGGTTATTAAATGGAGATATACCCATGCAAAGGAGACTGGATGCAATCAAGACCCATCTGAGAACAAGAGCCACACTCCTCTACCCCACTGGATATGTTACAGAAGTCTGCCTTGAAGCAAGCTCAAACATAGAGTGTCAAATGAGAGCAAACAGCAACTGGTAATGGGTGATGACCCCATTCCATAATAGGTATATTCCATAGCAAGTGATACCTGTGATCCAATGCCAAGTCCTGAGATGTCTTCCATTGGCTAGCAAAAATGAAAAGTGCTGCTACTGCCATGCCAATACAGTGGTACCTTTGGTTAAGAACTTAATTTGTTCAGGAGGTCCATTTTCAACCTGAAACTGTTCTTAACTTGAAGCACCACTTTAGCTAATGGGGCCTCCTGCTGCCGCTGCACAGCCAGAGCATGAATTCTGTTCTCATTCTGAAGCAAAGTTCTTAACCCGAGGCATAGCTGTCAACTTACAGATTTGGAAAATAAGGGATCTGCAGCCGAAATAAGGGATTTTCTGGGCACAGGTATGTTCAACTTCTGAGCCCCTCTGAGCCTAAGGCAGAAAGCCCAGCCAGCAGCCAAACGAAGCCTCAAGTGGTGGTTCCCACAGCGCAGCAACCCGGCAAAGGGGATGCAGCAAGGAAAACCACCATCACCTCTCTGCTGGGAAGTGCTGAGCAAAGGCGAGTCCCCAGGCAAGGCAGCCGATTTGATCGGCACAAGGCATGCAAGCTCCACCCCCCAGTCGTTCTTTGACTCCTTATTGGGTGAGCAACACAGCCAAGCAACACAGTTGGAGCCTCCCTCCTCCCTGGCCGGCCGGCAGGGAGGGAGGGAGAGGAGCTGCTTCCTTTGAAACCCGGGAAATTTAAGGGACATCATAAATAAGGGACAGCAGTGGGACACTGCGCTGGGATAAGGGAGTTTCCCACCAAATAAGGGACGGTTGACAGCCATGACCCAAGGTACTATTTCTGGGTTAGCGGAGTCTGTAACCCCTAAAGCGTCTGTAACCTGAGGTACCACTGTAACCAGTTCTTTTGATGTTATGTTATTAAGCACTAACAATGTTTTCATCCCACAGTATTTATGTATTCGCTGGACATACAGCCTATTGTAGGAAAAAGAGGCATAGGTACCTCATTCTCATCTACAAGTCACTTAACTAGTGATCAGGTCTATTTAGAAGGGGTGGGTGGGAAGCAATGGCTGCATGATCATCTCTTTGGCTGGAAAAGCAAGAAGGCTGCAGGTGTGAATCAGAAGCCTTGGCCAACTTGTCTCATCTCATCTTCTATTTCTCATCTGTAAAATGGTAATAACATCAATGTTCCTGACACGGTTGCTGTTAGAATGGACGAGATTAAGGTGTCAAGTATGGATTATATTGGAAGTGTTATAGAAATAGATAAATAAGTAGTGAGCTGTATTTAATGGATTGTTTCTGATGTCAAACTATTGCATAATGAAGTGACTAATGCATAATAAATCTATCCCACTGTAAATATAATTTCCATTTCCGTCCTGAATTTCCTGCATAGAAAAAAAAAGGGACGTTTGTGCCTGCTAAATTTCCAAAAAACTCAACGCCTCTAACCTTGGTAAATTCATGCTACATTTGACAAAAAACATCCAGGAAATTCTGCTTTCTTTTCTGACACATCATAGTTAATTTCATATATACATTGTGAATGCATCTTTCTGTCTCGTGATCCCCAGAAGTCTGATCCTATGGCAGGGGCTTTTGTTGCTGATGTAGCTTGCCCCTTTCTCCTTGATTCAGAAGGATGTCATTCATTTGGGTCCTCGTTATATTTCTCCCCTGTGGATATTCACATTGAGAATGGATGCCGTTGACTGTGTGATCTAGTTTTCTTCCACTTCTGATGTGCTCCTTTGTGATATACACTTCACCTTTATCTAGGAGGAACAGTCATATTGATGCTACCATTTCTGTACTGGGGTAGATGGATGTCGCTGTTTGATGCTGGCACATTTAGAATTGCTGAAAAGTAAATGATTGACATGACTCGAATCTCGTTTCCATATGAAGGTTTTGGAATGTCGCTGCCTATCAAATCCATTTTTACTGCCAGTAGTAGCATACAAGTGAGCCATTTTACTCCCAGAACCCATCAGTCTCTCTCTCTTTCTCTCCTGTATGTACTTAAAACATAGCAAAGGAAATAGGGATGTCCTCCAAGAAAAGAAATGATGTTGTGACACAACAGAGAAATCATCGTCCGGAGAATAATGTTTAGTATCGCAGATAGAACTGCAGCTGAATAATGGAGATATGACTCTTGGGAAGTATAGGTGCTGATGGTGTTTGTTCTCCAACCCACTGCACGAAGGATAAACGAAAGTGATGTATGCGATGCACATTTATTATCCTATAAATAAATATTGGTTGCTAACACCCTAATCATCCAGCCCAGACTGGTTAGTACTTCAAGGTGTCCTGCAACAGCAATGCACAGGGATGGTGCAGATAGGTGGATTGACACTGTGCATACACAGGAAACAGAAATGGGGGTTGATCAGAGGGGAAGGAGACATATTGGTTCATTAAGGTCGGGGGGGAGGAGTGGAATCCAAAATCCACTGTTAGGCATTACCTTTCTTAGGACCAAGTAAAATATAAGAACATAGGAAGAGCCTGCTGCATTGTGCCAATGGCCCATCTCATCCATCATCCTGTTCTCACAGTGGCCACCCAGATGCCTATGAGAAACCCACAAGCAGGATTTGAGCAAAGGAACGAACACACACACACACACACACACCCGCTGCAATTTCCAGTAACTGGAATTCAGGAGGATTGCTGTGTCCAAAAAGTCACAAAATAGTGAGAAAGCTTTCAAGTTCTCCAAAACTATTCCTCAGGCTGGGTGCTAAACAAAGTACAGGAGTGGGGGACCATAAAATCATAGGGGCTGCCAACTCTAAGGAGCCCAGGTGTCATGGGTCCTGTCCCTGGCTTGATCACACAGTAAAGGTAAAGGGACCCCTGACCGTTAGGTCCAGTCGCAAATGACTCTGGGGTTGCGGCGCTCATCTTGTTTTACTGGCTGAGGCATACAGCTTCTGCGTCATGTGGCCAGCATGACTAGGCCGCTTCTGGTGAACCAGAACAGCTCATGGAAACGCTGTTTACCTTCCCGTTGGAGCGGTACCTATTTATTTACTTGCACTCTGACGCGCTTTCAAACTGCTAGGTGGGCAGGAGCAGGGACCAAGCAACTGGAGCTCACCCCGTTGCGGGGATTCAAACCGCCAATCTTCTGAGCACACAGTAAGTGTAGTTAATTAAAAAGGATGATTTATTGTCAAAACAAACAGATAGCTCTGGATGGCTCTAACACAGCCTCCAGCATCATCAATGAAGATGACCCTTCTGAAGACTCCTTCCAGTTTTTACAGAATATATTGAACTTTCACACTTTGTGTCTCTTGCTTTGTTTCTGGTCTAACAGCCCTCCCCTTAGCCGACTCTTAGGAGGGATCAGATTGTTATTCTAAAGCAGCAATGCGGCAGCAAGCAAAGGCTATAGCAGCCAAGTCTGCTGCTTGTGGCTGGAAAGCCAAACAGGAAGTTTGTGACTGTTACCATGGGAACAAAGGGGCAGTCCATTCTGTACTGAGCACCGGATGTTAGCTCAGTGGGTTTGTCATATGACCTGTACAGGATGTACATGGGTGGAGTAGGAGTTTCTCTCTGTCTGTTGAAGAGAGCAGACATGTTTACTGTATGACTGCTAAAAGACACAAATAAAGACATGTAGATACGTTTACTGTCTGTGTCTGATTCCCCTCCCTGGGGACATGCAGGGAGCAGGGAGGAGAAGGAGGAGAAGCAGTTGGTGTGTTTTCCTCACAGCCTGAGGAAAATCGCCGGAACGGACCTCGAGAATGTTTATTCCTGCCGGGAGTCGCCGGAGGGAGGTCTAAGGAATTCAGCCGGTGCCTGAACAGATAGGCACATACCTCAAGACGGGCTAGAATTCCAACAATGGTAGCAGACGCCGGTTGCTGTTTTCATCGACCTCTGCATCAAGAAGTGGCCTCCATGGAAGCCTGAGGTGAGAAGGCTGATTCTCTGCAGCCAGAAGCTGACCAGAGGAAGCTGAAAGCCAAGCAACGGAGCCCAGGTATGAGATTTTCGGGCTTAGAAGTGTGAATGCAGATTGATTTATTCTCTGCTTCGAGGGAGAAACGTTTGATAAAAACAGCTCCAGTCAAAAGAGAAACCGCATTCCAAACATTCCTGTGGTTAATCCTGTCCAAGGGATGGAATGCACTGTTGCTAAGCGACGCCCTTCAGTGAAGGCCATGCCTCAGAGAGGAGAAGTGAAAGTTAAAATGGAATGTTTTGTCTTCAGAGTCTGAAGAGCTCTTGGAAATTTCCAATGCAGCTAGCGTTCAGAGCTGCCAGGTGGCACAGAGTGTAAACAAGCCAGCTATTGGATTTTAGAGGCTTGTGTTTGAGAGTCAGTGCAAGGACTCAAAATGGATGCCAAGAAGAAGGGAGCTTTGCCTTCTCCGCCCCTTCTGACCAGTGACAATTATGCGTCCTGGTCTATTAAGATGAAGGCCCTGCTGCAGAATCAGAGACTGTTTGGGGTGATTGAAAACCCCATTCCAGCAGCACCAACGCGTGCTTGGGAGTCACAGGATGTGAAGGCCAGAACTGCTATAATTCTGTGCGTGTCAGACTCGCAGTTGATCCACATACAAGATTTAGACCACGCAAAACATGTTTGGGACACGCTGAGAAGGACACATCAGAGAGATGCAGGTTCTTCAGCGTTGCTGTATTTTGAGAAGCTGACCAACCTGAGGCTTGCGCCTGATGGAGATGTTCAAGCGCACCTGACGGAAATGAAATTTCTGCGTCAACAGATGGTGGAACGTAACTTCCGTCTGCAGGAGGAAGTGTTTTGCTTCATGGTGATAAACAGCCTGAATCGGACTTACAAAACAGTTGCCAGTCAGCTGGGGTCTCTCCCAGCAGCGGATCTCACGTCGGACAGGGTCTTTGCCATCGTGCTGAATGAACATGACAGACTTTCCGCCCTGGAAGTCAAGGCCAGGGGGAGCAAAGAACGGAGTTCTAACGCCCCTACTGCTGTTGTTACTGGAGGAGACGCTGTAGCTTTAAACGTTGTCCGATGCTACAATTGTGGGCAGACTGGGCATCTACAGCGGTACTGCAAGAAGCCACGTAAGAACAGAGGAGCTAAGGCGAGCTCCGCAAAGTCTGAGGCGTCAGACAAAGGTCACACCAAGCCAAAGGCAAAGACTGCAAAAGCTTTGATGTCGCTAAAAGCCACACCAGAGGTGGGAAACTTCTTTATCCTAGACACCGGATGCACGCAGCATATGTGTCGACACAGAGGACTATTTTCTACGTTTAAGAAACAAAGCTTCGCGGTACAACTAGCCAACGGTCAAAAGCTGGAAGCGACCGGAATTGGGACTGTGTATCTTAAAAGTCTGAACTTGACTATAAGCAATGTTTATTTGGTTCCAGAGTTGAAGTACAATCTGCTCAGCGTTTCGCAGATTGCCAAGAAGGGACTAAAACTGTCCTATGATGCTGAGAACTGCGAGATCTACAAAGATGGAGAGTTGTATCTTTCTGCCAAAGAGAAAGATGGACTGTATTTGTTGACTTTTGATCAAAGTGATTACATGAAATGTAATTCTTGTGATTCTAACATGATCTCTTTTACAGGTGTAGCCAAGAAGAACACCAAGCAGGTGACCTCGAGGGTCGACAAGGCTTTTCAGCGGGTGTATGCTGATGTGATTGGTCCTCTAGCACCATCTAGAGGCAATGCAAAGTATTACCTAATATGTGTTGATTCTTTTACAGGTTTTGTCTGGCTTTATCTTTTGGAGAGACCGAAAGAAGCCTTAGAAAGGTTTAAAGAGTTTTGTGACAAGGTTAAAAACATGCATGATGCTGACATAGATTGTCTTTGCACAGATGAGAAGCCAATTTTTCTTTTACAGGAGTTCCAGAGGTTCCTGAAGAAGAAAGGGATAAGACACAAAACTGCTAGTTCTGAAGAAGCTTGGAACAAATGTGTTTGTGTTAGGGTGAACAGAGAATTGCAAAAGGGAATGCATGCGCAATTGCTAAGTTCACATCTGCCACATGAGTACTGGGCTGAGTCGCTAATGTCATTCTGTTACACGTGGTTGAGAAAGTTTTCAAAAGAGTTGGGAAGTTCTCCTTTTGAGAAACTGTTCCACAGAAAACCTTCTGTTGCCCATTTCAAGGTTTTTGGGTCTCATGTGAGAACAGAAGCTCCAGGTGGAGTAAAGAATGCCAGAGGCATTTTTGTGGGTTATGAAAAGGGTCTCTACAGAGTAATTTTGTCTGAATCTGGAAAGGTGATTCTCACAAAATTTCTAGAGAGTGCTCCTGAACAGGAGAGGGTGATTGTTCACACATTTCCCACAGGTGATGATGATTCTGAGGATGATGATGATGATGAGTTTGATCTTATTGAGTTCAGTAGTACTGATGATGACAGCGATAGCTCAGACAGCTCAGTTGTCACAGTTATTGAGAGGAAATCTCACGTAATGACTAGACCCTCAGAAGAGGAGGATGAACCACTGATTAAGCTTAGTACTGGTTCTCCAGAGAGTTCAAAGACTGAACCAGAAAGCAAGGGAGAGCAGCACCTCTTACGTAGGTCTGAGAGAGCTACGAAGGGTGTACCACCCAAGAGGTATTCACAAGAGTTTGCTAACTTATGTGTTGCTGTTGTAAACGACCAAGGTCAGATAGAAGCTGTGTCTGAGTCAGAGACAAAGGCACAACAGAGAGCTGTTAACCAAGGTAATGCAGAAGCACTCATTCCTTGGAAGTCACACAACCAGAGAGGTACATTGGTAAAACCAGTGGCGGGTAGTTCCAAGGGTGGAACTGAAACAACAGGGGAATGTTATAAGTATAACAACTGTTTGTTTTCTTCTCTGGATGACGCTTTGCTCGCAGCACGCATTGATACTTTAGGGGGAGTATGTTATTCTAAAGCAGCAATGCGGCAGCAAGCAAAGGCTATAGCAGCCAAGTCTGCTGCTTGTGGCTGGAAAGCCAAACAGGAAGTTTGTGACTGTTACCATGGGAACAAAGGGGCAGTCCATTCTGTACTGAGCACCGGATGTTAGCTCGGTGGGTTTGTCATATGACCTGTACAGGATGTACATGGGTGGAGTAGGAGTTTCTCTCTGTCTGTTGAAGAGAGCAGACATGTTTACTGTATGACTGCTAAAAGACACAAATAAAGACATGTAGATACGTTTACTGTCTGTGTCTGATTCCCCTCCCTGGGGACATGCAGGGAGCAGGGAGGAGAAGGAGGAGAAGCAGTTGGTGTGTTTTCCTCACAGCCTGAGGAAAATCGCCGGAACGGACCTCGAGAATGTTTATTCCTGCCGGGAGTCGCCGGAGGGAGGTCTAAGGAATTCAGCCGGTGCCTGAACAGATAGGCACATACCTCAAGACGGGCTAGAATTCCAACACAGATCAGCTCCAATCTCTTGCCGTTCTGAAAAACTACTTCCTTCTCAGTTCACACCTGTTTGAACTTCCCAAGAGCTTTGGCTGGGTTCCTGCCCACTCTCAGTCATTCCCCTATCAACCGGCATTCCAAGGGGTGGGGGAGTTGGCACTAGCTGATGTTCATCTTACATGCCAGTAAACCCTCTCTGTTCCTGGCTGCTTCCTTCAGTTGGCTGCAAACCTTCACTGGGAGCTGACTGCAAACCTTCACTGGGAGCTGGTTCATTCCTGACACCAGGTCCCTTCAGCATCCACATTAAAATATTTGGTGGGACCTGTCCTTTGGGGCTAGAGAACAATGGCTGCACCAAACCTGCAAGCAAGTGGAGGGGGTCTCTCTTCCTCCCCTTCACTGCTGGGTTGGGCAAAAAGGACATTAGGCAGTGGTGGAAAGAGAGAGCTGTGTATAAAAGGACGAAGGAACTGCCACTGAAGTGCAGTGCCTTCCCAGGTGCTGCACTCAGCTCTGCCCCTAGAGCCTCCTGTCTCTCATGTATCCCAATGTGCGTCATTGGACACCCACCCACCCAATACTTTATTCAAGCTGGTGCCCTTGTTACATGGTGAGAGCAAACATAGAATCATAGAATCATAGAGTTGGAAGAGACCACAAGAAGGGCCATCGAGTCCAACCCCATGCCAAGCAGGAAACACTATCAGAGCACACCTGTCATATGGTTGTCAAGCCTCTGCTTAAAGACCTCCAAAGAAGGAGACTCCACCACACTCCTTGGCAGCAAATTCCACTGTCGAACAGCTCTTACTGTCAGGAAGTTCTTCCTAATGTTTAGGTGGAATCTTCTTTCTTATAGTTTGGATCCATTGCTCCGTGTCCGCTTCTCTGGAGCAGCAGAAAACAACCTTTCTCCCTCCTCTATGTGACATCCTTTTATATATTTGAACATGGCTATCATATCACCCCTTAACCTCCTCTTCTCCAGGCTAAACATGCCCAGCTCCCTTAGCCGTTCCTCATAAGGCATCGTTTCCAGGCCTTTGACCATTTTGGTTGCCCTCCTCTGGACACGTTCCAGTTTGTCAGTGTCCTTCTTGAACTGTGGTGCCCAGAACTGGACACAGTACTCCAGGTGAGGTCTGACCAGAGCAGAATACAGTGGCACTATTACTTCCCTTGATCTAGATGCTATACTCCTATTGATGCAGCCCAGAATTGCGTTGGCTTTTTTAGCTGCCGCGTCACACTGTTGGCTCATGTCAAGTTTGTGGTCAACCAACACTCCTAGATCCTTTTCACATGTACTGCTCTCAAGCCAGGTGTCACCCATCTTGTATTTGTGCCTCTCATTTTTTTTGCCCAAGTGCAATACTTTACATTTCTCCCTGTTAAAATTCATTTTGTTTGTTTTGGCCCAGTTTTCTAATCTGTCAAGGACGTTTTGAAGTGTGATCCTGCCCTCTGGGGTGTTAGCCACCCCTCCCAGTTTGGTGTCATCTGCAAATTTGATCAGGATGCCCTTGAGTCCATCATCCAAGTCATTGATAAAGATGTTGAATAAGACCAGGCCCAAGACAGAACCCTGTGGCACCCCACTAGTCACTCTTCTCCAGGATGAAGAGGAACCATTGATGAGACCCTTTGGGTTCGGTCAGTCAGCCATTGGGGTTTTTACAGTGTAGGTTGCATGGTGTTCTCAGATGCATGAGGAGCCTCCACAGACACAAAAGGCTCTGGAGAGAGAGAGAGAGAGAGAGAGAGAGAGAGAGAGAGAGAGAGAGAGAGAGAGAGAGAGAAGCTAGTAATTCCCAATTCTGTCTCTCACCTGTTTACCGTCAACGTTGAAAACACCTCGAGAGGGCTAAAGGAGATAGCATTCTTACCAGATTACATTTTACTATGTGCTGCCCCTAGGATTGGGATAAAGAAACACACATTTGGCAGATCCCAGAGGCAGGCACAGGAACCCCTGGCACTGCTACTAGTTTAACCATTGCAGAGACTCCACAAAGAGTAAGCAAAATGGCAGGTTGGTCAGTTTAACACTCAAGATGCAAAAGCTCTTATACTTGCTCTTATACTGCCTAGAGAGCTAGCGAACTGTAGTTTAGCAAATCATTATCAAAATAGTCCCATTAAGAAACCACAGCTTGTAATTTGGAATGTAAAACATTTCTTATCAAGTCAACTTGCTTGGATGGCAATGGGTGTCTTTTCTCTTTTTTTCTTCATCATGGAAGGAACTTCAGAATGACAGCATTAAGCATTAACATTAGGATGGTGGTGGTTGCTAACATATACTGTGTAAGAGCAGTAAGTTTTCCATTTGTCAGTCAAAAACTGAGGAGATTTGCTAGGCTGAATAAGCTAAACACTGAAATGCATATTGATACAGCCCAAGTGCTGAATGAACATATAATAGCAATAACATGATTTATACAGCTGACCTCTTTTCTCATGAAGGGACAGGGATGTGTTGCAGTTTGGGGTCTGTCTGTGG
Organism: Podarcis melisellensis; assembly: GCF_964234715.1. Lineage (NCBI taxonomy): Eukaryota > Metazoa > Chordata > Lepidosauria > Squamata > Lacertidae > Podarcis > Podarcis melisellensis. Next base: position 92,232,896 of record NC_138529.1, read on the forward strand.
TTTTCTTTTTTCCTATTGTTTTGATTTTTGCTGAAGAAGCAATTGCTTCTGAGGCATCGAGAACGGCTCTGCCGAATTTGCCTTGACAGTTTCATGTCATTTATTTCAAGACTCTCTTCAACACATTAGGAAAAGCTTTCCCGAAATGCCATGGTGCAAAGCAGTTTCCCTGCTTTGTTTTTAAAGTGGAGCAGGAACAGGAAGATGATGCTGAATGCCCAATAAAATTATTAGGCGACTCATTACATTTTGAGGTCTACTCCTCAGATTGGGACACCTAAAAGTATGAATATATTTCACATGCTGTTAGTCAGCTCTCTGTTGACTGCACTGTTTAATATATAAAAGGCATCTTTAGACACATGAAGAGCCTAGGAAGAATCTGACAAGTATACCAAAATGATAGTTATTGCAGTTTCATATAGCAGTGTCACATGACAGCTTTGGGGTATATCCATATCATAGACTTAAATTAGGTTAACAAAATTCCTTTTCCCAGGGAACTCTTGGAATTGTAGTGCTGTAGCACTCTTGACAAATTATAGTTCCCAAGGTTCTTTGGAGAAGCCATGACTGTTAAAGTGGTATAAGCTCGATATACATCTAAAGCACGGATGAGGCCTTGGTATTTTTCACCATTACATCATACCTGCATAAAGAAGCCCATATATAACAACTCATAGTCAACAATAATTAAGAAAGAACAACAATAATTGTTTATTGAACAACAGCAGAAGAGCCCCTATAATGTGACAATGGGCTATCATTGCAAGCTGTTCCATAAATCTCTATTGCTACTACTGGTTACAAATCTACTCTTCAGCAAAGAAAAGCCATAACAGCCTTCTTATTGCCTGTCTTTGGGACCTATTGAGTACAAATGAGCCTGCTGTGGTCTCCTGAATTGCTTCCTCTTTGAAACAATATGTTCCAATCAATTCTTATTCCATCTCCCTCCCTCCTCTTCCCCAAGGTACCTCTTGGGAGTCTCTTTGGCACTGACAATTAATTTCTCTCCTCTATTGACTCCCCATCAGGAATCCTTCTGGTTGGTTCTTCGGTTCCACCAGACACAGCAGGATCTTCTGCTCTTTTTCTTAACAGCGGGGACCTTTCCTCACTGTTGTAATTCGTAATTCCCACCCTAATCTTCCATTACACAGCAGGTCACTGCTTCCTAAATCCAACAGTGTCAGGGGATGCAATAGGGCAGCAACTAGTACCTGGTTTGAAGTGAAGACGTTTTGGAATTCCATGTTCTTTCTTGCAGTCGTCTCTTGTGTTGTGTCGTAGAAGATGTGCCTTTTCAATATAAACCAGACGCACGTAAATTATGAACTTTTGACCTGCTTACTTACTTGAGAGGCAGCAGGAACATGCAATTATTAGGGCTGCAAATGGTATAACTCTTCTCCCTAAATAAACTGCTTAATCAAAAGTGTTTCCCAAGAGGTCTGCAAATTGTAGATGAAACCCACAAATAAATATATATATAGCAAATATATATATATATATATATATATATATATATATATATATATGCAGGTTTTGGTGTCCTCGGGTGTCTTCCCGTGTAAAAGTTGGGGTGTCTAGGCGACGTTTCGACGAGGTCTCACTCGTCATCTTCAGGCTGGTGCTTTCGGCTTCTTGTTACTGTTCCAGTAACAAGAAGCCGAAAGCACCAGCCTGAAGATGACGAGTGAGACCTCGTCGAAACGTCGCCTAGACACCCCAACTTTTACACGGGAAGACACCCGAGGACACCAAAACCTGCATTCCTGTACCCGTGAAAATCTACGAAAGCATATATATATATATATATATATATATGCAGGTTTTGGTGTCCTCGGGTGTCTTCCCGTGTAAAAGTTGGGGTGTCTAGGCGACGTTTCGACGAGGTCTCACTCGTCATCTTCAGGCTGGTGCTTTCGGCTTCTTGTTACTGGAACAGAGCAGGATCTCAGTGTTTGAGTTCCTATAAATACTGTTGAGGGGGTGTGGTGTATAGCCTCCAATGTTCTGGGCAGAGAGGAAGTTCCCAGGCTAGTGTGCCTTTTCTTCTTTTGTTCCTTAATTACTTGAGGGATATCTTGAGTGATTTCTTGAGTGATATCCTGAGTACCACTTAGGTGGGTCATTAGGTGTGGATTAGTTGCTAAAGTCTTTGTGTCTTGACCTCTTGAACTTTGTGAAGAGTTTTTCTGAGAAGATGGCTGTACTGCACTTAGTTGTGCTCTGGCTTGGCTTCGTGTATAGGGGCGAGCTGTGGTTTTGTGGCCTGTGTCAGCCAGATCTGTGTAGGGATTGCAGGGGGGTGCAGCATCCGGAGGTGCCACCATGGTTTGGCTACTGGATGGTGTCTGTAATTTATCTGTGGAGAGGGTCTGGGTTTGGGTCTGGTGTGGTTGATTGGTGATGGCGTTCTGTGTGCCTCTGGATCTGGTGTCAGTTTTTGTGGGGAGGGCTAATTTCCAGATGTCTGGCAAGCGGGATGTGTCGTCACGCTTGTTCATGTTGTGAGGGTGTTTCTCTATCTCGATGGCTTCCATGATTATTCTCTTGTGGTGATGTTCCATGTTAAAGAGCAATTTGGAATCTGCAAAATTAATTTCGTGTCCTGTTTCTTTCATGTGTTGGAAAAGAGAGGAAGTTTTTTCTTCTTTTTTGACGGCATTCTTGTGTTCTGCGATACGTGCATTTATTCGTCTGTTTGTTTGTCCAATGTACGTGGCTGGGCAGACTTTGCAGGGTATTTCATAGACCCCTTGGTTTTCCAACTGGATTTTATCCTTGGGGTTTCTGAGGATATTGGCTATTTTTTGGTTGGTGCAAAAGGCTGTTTTGATATTGTGTTTATGGAGGATTTTGCTAATTTTATCTGTAGTGCCCTTGATATAAGGAAGGAGGGCCATGCCATTGTTTTCTTCTGTGTCTTGGTTTTTGGGGGGTGTTTCTTTTTGGATTAGCTTCGTAACCCTGTTTTGCTTCGTAACCCTGTTTTGACAACTGAGTTACAGAATCTCTCAAATGTGTTAATTGCCAATGGATACCAGCAAAACAGGGTTACGAAGCTAATCCAAAAAGAAACACCCCCCAAAAACCAAGACACAGAAGAAAACAATGGCATGGCCCTCCTTCCTTATATCAAGGGCACTACAGATAAAATTAGCAAAATCCTCCATATATATATATATATGAATACAGATTAAACAGCAAAAATATTTAGTTGGCTAATTGTGAGTGCTAATTTTAATTAGCTGCCTGCAACCTAAGAATTTGTTTCTGATCCATTTCGGTAATAAGAAATGAAAAATGCTCTTTTTACTCAAACAGAAACATCCAATTTTGTTATAAGTGACATTCAGGGTGAATGTTAGACCATGCTAAATCTTCATGTACTGAAAACCATGAGAAAGGACAGTTCTCTTTTGCTCAGGTTCTGCTTGCAGCTTTCTATATGCATCTGATTAGCTGCTGTAATAACAGGATCCCAGACAGTGTGGTATAGTGGTTAAGAGCGGTGAAATTGTAATCTGGGGAACCGGGTTCGCGTCTCCGCTCCTCCACATGCAGCTGCTGGGTGACCTTGGGCCAGTCACGCTTCTTTGAATTCTCTCAGCCCCACTCACCTCACAGAGTGTTTGTTGTGGGGGAGGAAGGGAAAGGAGAATGTGAGCAACTTTGAGACTCCTTAAAGGGAGTGAAAGGCAGGATATCAAATCCAAACTCCAACTACTACTACTACTCTTCTTCTTCTTCTTCTTCTTCTTCTTCTTCTTCTTCTTCTTCTTCTTCTTCTTCATGGACCATTGGCCAGACCCAGCAGGTTCTTCTTATGTCATTATCTAGACACCATAGCTGTTTAATGTTAGTCATTCTTTGGAGTTGGGCAGGTATATTTTTATTCCTTCCTGGGATGCTCCTTCTCTTGGATAGCCTTTGTTGTGAATTCACAGAATTAGGCTATTGGATAATTTCTCGCTGCAAAGAATTTCACTGCAAATGTATATTTAAAAACCTGTACCCTAAAGTGCTCACCCAAATAAATAGAAAATCTTACCCTCTCTACATAAGGACGAGCACACAACAAAGAAGCTGCAGGCGTAGGTACTTACCCACCCAATTAAAGGACCAAACACCTGGATAAGTAAAACTGGTTTTGCCTAGTGTGCAAAAACAATGGTGCCAGGAATGCTTCTTACGTAGGACCTGCAAAGTCAGGGTGATAGAAGCTCGAAGTCTTGCTGTTGTGTTACAGGACTTGGCTCGGGGTCCCTTCCAACGATGCAGTTCTATGATTCTATTATCTCTTTCAATCAGCCCAGAAACCCTCCCCACTTCCAGCAGGATTAGCCATGGCATGTGAATACCTTCAAATATCAGATGCATTCCAGATCCCAGACCCTCCAAGTATCCCTGTTTTTCCCCAGGCACAGTCCTGGATTTACAAAAGCTGCTTCAGTTTCTGATTTGATTCCAGAATGTCCCATTTTTCCTTAGGACTTCCCTATTTCCTTTGGCAAAATGTTGGAAGGAATGGAGAAAACAGAGGACCTTCTCAGTAATGGCGCCTTCCCTGTGGAACACACTCCCACCAGATGTCAAGGAAATAAGCAACTATCTGACTTTTGAAGACATCTGAAGGCAGCCTTTTTAGGGAACATTTTAAGTATTGATGTTTTTATTATGTTTTTAGATATGTTGTAAGTTGCCCAGAGGGCGGGGTATAAATAATAAAATTATTATTATTATTATTATTATTATTATTATTATTATTATTTGTTCTCTTATTTGGCAAGCTCTGATCTAGGTCACAGAGAGGAATCTTTTGTGTGAATGTGCTCGCTACAATACTGTATATGTATCACTATCATAGTGTTGGGCAACCTGATTTCAAAGGGCTTCCAGGTGATTCATTTACTAAATCTTATCTTTGTTCCACACTGAGCTTGGATTAAGTTAATGTATTTATTAGGAACAATTAGCCAGGGCTTGTGATTTATGGTAAATTGCCAGCACATTGTAACAGTTGAACTAGATTAGCAATTTTCAGGTATGTTTTTAAACGAATTGCTACTTAGAGGAATATAAATATACAGAATGATAAGTACCTGAGCTCGATTTCTGCAGATAAAGCAGTAGTTTCATGAAAACACTTAGTAACAGATACAGAATAGGTACTTTTAATTGTTTAATAAATGGCCATAAAAATAACTGTCGCTAAAGCTGTAAGGAGTGAATTAGTCACCATGTGTCCAACCATCTGCAGAGAGGGAGTGCAAGGCTTTTTACAGTGAAAGAAATGGTGCAACAAGTATTGTCAAGAGCAATTAAGGGGCACTTGTGATTTCACACAAGCCTGCAGAGACACAGCATATTCAAATGAGCTGGGAGGAAAGAATGGCTCTTTCTAACAAAGGGCACCTCCAACAAACCATATTGTGTCAAAAGGGTGGGAGCACTTGGCTCGCTGTGCTTTCTGATCAGAATGAAGCTTTATGGGTTGCCCCTTTACTGGGTTATGGTAATATCTGTTTGCTTCTTTGCTTGTTTTTGTAGCCATGTATCTTGAGGATAAAGAAGCAGACAGGCTTCCAAAGTTTTAAAAAACAAAAACAGCTTGCCTGGGGAGATCTTCAATACTACATCAATGGCACTAGCAAGTATCAGTTTGCCTGTAAAACTTCTCTCTCTCTCTCTCTCTCTCTCTCTCTCTCTCTCTCTCTCTCACACACACACACACACACACACACCCACACCCACACACCCACCCTGCTGCTGTTTCCAGCAATGAACCTGCGCAGTGCAAGTAACTGGTGGCTGCTCCTCCAGCCTGCAGTGGTGGTGCTCCCATTCAGATGGACCAGCCTTGAAGCCTGATGGAGCCTGACAGGTTCCAAAATGCTCTGGGAGATCTTCCAGAGGAGAAGGCATTGGGGACCAACAAAGAAACGGCAACACAATCTGTGAAACTGGCACTTTTAAAAGTGCCACATAACTTTCATTCTGAATTTGTAGCTGTTGTCTTTGTCCATGGAGTTTTCTTGGCAGGGATACTGGAGTGGCTTACCGGTTCCTGCTCCAGGTGGATCACGTTTGGTCGAAACTCTCCACTATGACCTGTCCATCTTGGGTGGCCCTGCACAGCATAGCTCATAGCTTCCCTGAGTTATTCAAGCCCCTTCACCACGGCAAGGCAGTGATCCATGAAGCTACAAACATGAGTCTGACCAAACTGCGGGAGGCAGTGGAAGACAGGGGTGCCTGGCGTGCTCTGGTCCCTGGTGTCACAAAGAGTCAGACATGACTAAATGACTAAACAACAACAACTATCAAACGTTCCACCTAAGGCTTGGTTTCCAGACCCTTGATCATCTTGGTTCCTCTCTGCTCATGTTACAGCTTGTCAATATCCTTCTGAAACTGTGGTACCCAGAACTGGGCACAGTACTTCAGGGGTGGTCTGACCAAGGCAGAATAGTGTAGTACCCTTACTTCCCTTGATCGGGACACTTCTGTTGATGCAGCCTAGAATAGCATTTGCTTTTAAGATCATGCTGTAACGGTGCAATCATATGCACATGTACTCAGAAGTAGCTGCCGTTGGGTTCAATGGGGCTTACTCTCCTACAGTAGTTGTGTATCTATCAGACTGCAGCTTGACTATTCAGATGCACTCTCAGCTCCAATTTCACTGCCCTGAAAATCATGTAAATGAACCTTCATTTCTCTAAGTTGGTTCTCTAAATTGTTTTTCAAGCTGATTTCTCAATACCAGACAGCTTGACAACTTTGAGCTGAATCCTTTTCTTCTTATAATCAAGATAATAAGCCCTAAAAATTGATAGATTTCACCACAATGGGAAATACCCATTAATTGTTGACATAATTGAGTCTTTACAGAGTAATTGCACGCAATTATCATCTCCCTGCTGTCAGATTTATTTTAGTAATTGACTGCATCACCCAGGAATTACAGACAGAAACCTTGATTATTGGTTCAATTAACCTTAAAGCATCTTGTCTTTTGCTTCAAGAGATGCTTTAGCTTCCCAGGCAAGCGGCAAACTTACCAAGAACATGGCTCAGTGATTCATAGGCTCTCAGGCTGCTGCGTGAATTTCATCTTAGCTTAATTATTTGATAACTGAAGTCAGGTTTAGGAGAAGCAACAGTGGAAAGTGTTGTTTTGCTGTTTCAGCTTTTCATTCACATATTTTCAATCTTCTCCCCTCATATGCAAAATTTCCCTGTAAAATCTGAATCCTACCACAAATGTCTTTCTAGTCTTATTGATAGAATTATTACACTAAAAGCAACCTTCAGGGTCACCATCAAGAAACCCGGCACTGTTAACAGAACTCAATAGAACTGTTTGCAAATGGCTTCTCAAAATTTCCCACCTTATTTCCTGGGAGAGAAATTGGAGAGAGAACTTTTTCACCAGGTTTCTTCGGGGAAAGGACAAATTCTCCAACAGTTTCTCAGAAGTGGGTCTCACCGCAATCTTATAGTAGTAAATGCAGGAGAACAGCCCCTGTAGCCAAACACCCCAAGGGTAGCACAACAATGTGGGCAGCTGTGAGGATTCATCCCTGTCCCCACTGCCTACCCTTATATCCAAGATATTCCCAAGAGAATCAGCACATAGCACAATACCCAGATTATTAGGTTCTCTGTATGACACTAAACAAAGGAATCATGCAGGGCTGTCTTTAGCATATGTGGCGCCGGGCTGCAAAAATCTGCCCAGTGCCCCCAAATTACCATATTTTTCCATGTATTAGACAAGGTTGCCCTATACACGGATAGTGGCATGGCAGGGGGGGAGCTGCGCACTGCCAGCCATCTGGTTGGTGGACTCACAACTCTCCCCCATGCCGCTGCAGGAGGACAGCAATCCCCGTCACTGGCGGAGGAAGAGGAGTGCGGGGGGAGTGCATCGCCCCAGCAGCACGATTCTGGTGGGGTGCCATCGCAGCTGCCCCCCCCGCCATCACAAGTGCCATGCCATGCCCCCAGGATGCTCGTCACGCCCCAGGACACACATCACGCCCCTGCAGGCAGCACACCATGCCCCCAGGACGCGTGCCAGCCCCGCCCCACCTGCTCTGTGCCCCCCTGTCCCGGAGCATGAAGCTCTGCCACTGATCCCTGCAGAGGCTTGGGAGGGAAGCTGAGCACCCACCAGCTATCTGGCACCCCCTAGAATTTGGCGCCAGGGTGCCTTGTACCCCTTGCACCCCCGGGTAAAGACAGCCCTGGAATCATGTTCCAGGACATACCTATCTTCCAATCTCCATCATAAGCTCTATAATATGTGTTGTCATTGCTCCTCCAATGAGTCCCACCTCCCAGAGCCACACCATTAGCAGTGGCATAACACCAAGCACACAGAGAGTTGGTCTGAGGCCTGAGGCCTTGTTCTTGGCATGACAGTGTCAGTCCAGCAGGCCCCTGGTCCAGCAGGCCTCTGGCTGGCATAGCCCTCTGAGGCTTGGGGCAAGTGTACCCAGCTGTCTAACTCCTCTGCACGGACCTGAATAGCACACCTTGTTAACACACACACCATGTATGTGTGTATTGTTTTCATTGCAGATAATGAAAGCAGGAGCAGGAGCCATGCTGGCTACTTGGCCACCATTTTGCACCATGCCTTTGACTTCACAAGATTCCATGGCCTTGGGGGCAGGGAGAGGAGAATGGGAAATGCCACCGAAAGAAACTGTCATAGAGAGATTTTGGAGAATAGTGAATGCTTTTTCTGGGAGAGAAAGAGACAAGTCTCAGAAAATCTCATTTTCTCAGGGGAAAAAGCTCTAACTGAAACCTTTTATTGACAAATGTTTGCTCAACTCCTTGAAAACCTCTGGAGAGCAAGATTCCATATGTGACTGCAGGCAACTCTCACGGATGCTAGAATAATCTACCAGGTGAGATTTCCCATTTCAATATTGCTGTTTTCCTAGAATTGTAGAGTTATAGAGTTGGAAGGGACCACAAAGGTCATCTAGGCCAACTCCCCATAATGCAGGAATCACAGGTGAATAATTCCTGACAGATGGTCATACAACCTCTGTTTAAAAACCTCTAATGAATACTATTCTTGTTCTATTTGTTTTGTCACATGACAATTGCAGATGTCAGTGAATGTTGCGGGGGGAACAAGGCTCATTGTTTGAATTATATGCATCTCAGTTTTGATGACATAAATGCTGTGAATGAGAGCTGACAGATCTGGAACTTTGACTTGATGGCTGTGTTATACTCTCATCCAATGCTTATGTGAACTCTGCAAGCAGGACCTGGGTACCAGAGCTTCCCAGTTATGATGCCTCTGACACTGGAGCTAAAACATACCAATTATGGCTAGCAGCCAGCTGTTATGGCTATGAGCCATGATGGCTATGTTATAGCTCTGGTGTCACAGGCAGTTTGCATCTGAACACTAGTTGCTGGGATTCACAAGTTGCACTGAAGTCCTGCTTGCATGCGGGCTTCCCATAGGCATCTTGTTGGCCGCTGTGAGAACAGGATGCTGGACTGATGGGACAGAGCTCTTCCTAAGTTCTCAATAATGTTAGTTTGAAGCTATTTTCTCTTTCTTTCTGTTTGTGTACTACCAGCCGTTCTATTGCAGCCCATACAACAAGGATGCCTGATGATAACACAAAGAGAATGAAACAATATTTAGATTCAGACAGCAGAGACCAAACAGGCTAACATTTTCTACCCTGTTGTGAAATTGACATATAATCCATCATGTAATCACTGGTCCACTGTTCCGCAGCGATGTGTACATGACATCCTTCAGGTTGCTTTAGAAGACGCATCACTCTCGCCTGCTGCCTTCATAAAGATTTGGGATTCCATATATATGAACAGCATGAGCAGAATGACAGAGCGTCACCATTTTCCATAGGGGAAGAAGCTTGGTAAGATGACAAAGAATTAGAGCATGGGTAGGCAAACTAAGGCCCGGAGGCAAGATCCGGCCCAATCACTTTCTAAATCCAGCCGCGGTCAGTTCGGGAATCAGTGTGTTTTTACATAAGTAGAATGTGTGCTTTTATTTAAAATGTATCTCTGGGTTATTTGTGGGGCAAAGGAATTCTGTCATTCCCCCGCCCCCCCAAAAAGATATAGTCCAGCCCCCCACAGAGGCAGAGGAACAGTTGACTGGCCCCCTGCTAAAAAAGTTTGTTGATCCCTGAATTAGAACCACCATTATGCAAATGGATCCCACATATTTCAATAATGTAGGATTATAGTTTCTTGTGGCACACTAGTTTCAAGGGGAAAGCATGGGAAGTTGTCAATTTTCAGCGTGTCTGAAATGTGAAAATGGATTAAATAAATTATACAACATGCTAACTCTCACCCCATAGTGGTGTGCCTAGCTTTACACTCCATGTTGGTTTTTGAGACACATATCTTTTGCTGAATTTATATTGCTGTATTTTGAATGTCTTTATGTGTTTTATAACTGCAATATTTTTATTTGTTCTAATAATGTTGTGTTCTGTTGTTGTAACCTGCTCTGGGACCTTATGGTGAAGAGCAGGTAGCAATGTTTTATGACCAAATAGCAGATTTGTTCCCTTCTGTGTTATGCAATGCTTATAGGGCTCAACAGACACTGTTCCCTCCCCAAAAAGTCATTTCATTTCATTTGAAAAGTGAGTCCTTTCCCCAGAAAGTTCTCAGCACTGAACATTTTGAATGATACCCTCTCACCTTGAACATTTCGAGCAAAACTCTTGAGTGCTTTGGACAATTCTACCTCAGTTGTTTATTTATTCAAAAGGTTTATAATCTGCCCTTCACCAGTGCAGATGCCAAGATGCTGCAGAGCATCAAATAAAATAAACAGCCAAGATAGAAATAAACAACCACAGAACAAGCTCCCACTCAGTGGATTTGTAACTGGCTGACTGACTGAACCCAAAGGGTGCTCATCCTCTAGAAGAGTGACTAGTGGGGTGCCACAGGGTTCTGTCTTGGGCCCGGTCTTATTCAACATCTTTATCAACGACTTGGATGATGGACTCAAGGGCATCCTGATCAAATTTGCAGATGGCACCAAACTGGGAGGGGTGGCTAACACCCCAGAGGACAGGATCACACTTCAAAACGACCTTGACAGATTAGAGAACTGGGCCAAAACAAACAAGATGAATTTTAACAGGGAGAAATGTAAAGTATTGCACTTGGACAAAAAAAAATGAGAGGCACAAATACAAGATGGGTGACACCTGGCTTGAGAGCAGTACATGGGAAAGGGATCTAGGAGTCTTGGTTGACCACAAACTTGACATGAGCCAACAGTGTGACGCGGCAGCAAAAAAGCCAATGCAATTCTGGGCTGCATCAATAGGAGTATAGCATCTAGATCAAGGGAAATAATAGTGTATTCTGCTCTGGTCAGACCTCACCTGGAGTACTGTGTCCAGTTCTGGGCACCACAGTTCAAGAAGGACACTGACAAACTGGAACATGTCCAGAGGAGGCAACCAAAATGGTCAAAGGCCTGGAAACGATGCCTTATGAGGAACGGCTAAGGGAGCTGGGCATGTTTAGCCTGGAGAAGAGGAGGTTAAGGGGTGATATGATAGCCATGTTCAAATATATAAAAGGATGTCACATAGAGGAGGGAGAAAGGTTGTTTTCTGCTGCTCCAGAGAAGCGGACACGGAGCAATGGATCCAAACTACAAGAAAGAAGATTCCACCTAAACATTAGGAAGAACTTCCTGACAGTAAGAGCTGTTCGACAGTGGAATTTGCTGCCAAGAAGTGTGGTGGAGTCTCCTTCTTTGGAGGTCTTTAAGCAGAGGCTTGACAACCATATGTCAGGAGTGCTCTGATGGTGTTTCCTGCTTGGCAGGGGGTTGGACTCGATGGCCCTTGTGGTCTCTTCCAACCCCTCTGATTCTATGATTCTATAAGCTCATCAGACTTATGAAGCCACTAAAAAAGAAAGAATAGAACAGACTGCTGCAATTTTCTGTTTATTGCCTTTTGGTTGTAAAATCACCCTCAATTGGACATGGGGGAAGTCTATGCACCAGTGGTGGCTGGTGCCTATCAGCACTAGTGGGGCAGAATGCTGGGAGCCCAAACTGCAGGCAGAGGTAGAGCCAATGGAAGGCAAAGCCAATGAATTCTAATTCCGCCTCCATCCTACACCCTGCTAAATTAAGCATGAACATCATCAGTGAGGACCCAGAGGCACCAAGATGAGAGAAGTGAAGGGCCGTAGCTCAGCAGCAGAGCATCTTATTACATGCAGAAGGTCCAAAGTTCAACCCCCAGCATCTCCAGGTAGTCTTGGGAGAGTCTCCTTCCTGGAACCCTGATGAGTTGCTGCAAGTCAACATAGACCATACTGAGCTAAATAGACCAATGGTTTGACTCAGTATAAATCACCTTCCCATGTCCTGAAGGGTGATTTCTAGGCCAGCTTCTAAGGGCTGTGGGGTCTTAGGGCAGGAAAAGGAACCCCTTAGTGATCCTGCTGCAGCTGCCACTCATATTCTCCTTCTGGTGGGTTTATCCAGTTGTGGTGGTGACAATGGTGGTGTCAGGGACTTGGCAGAGGAGGAGTGGTGGCAACTCCCCCCACCCATCCTGACATTTCCAGGGAGGAGGAAGACTATAACAGGAGTTTGAAGGAGGTCACAGCTCCGAGGCAGATGAGGGAGAAAGTTGGGAAATCATGGAAGAGCCACAGCAATACCTGGCCGACACATTATCATTAGAAAGCATTCCAGACCCTCCATCTCCCAGAAGCCAGCGAGCCTTATAAGTAGGGGACCAAAGAGCTTGAAGACAGAGGGCACTCAGCAGCACCCATAGAGGAGATGATGATGACAATGAATGAGGAAGTGGGAGAGAAGGGGAAGGGAAATTCACTCAGGGCAATGCCATTATCCAAGAGGCTGGGGTCTATAGCCTCTCTCTATAAAGTATGAAATAAAAAGGACTGTAAGAAACTTTTCCTTGTCTTTATACTTTCCTGGGCAACCAGCCAGGAGCCGCTGACAGTATCCTGACAGGTGGAGTCAGTAATGCACAACGTTGCCATGGGACTTAAAAAATGGCCACCTCCCATCACCAATAAGAGCAAGTCATTTCATGACAATGGAGGAGAGGGAGGATGGCAGTGGCAAGTGCTGGTGGGAGCCCAGCAGGCCTGGTTTCAGTCTCAGTGGTCCCTGTAAGGACTTATGGGAACCAGCATCTGCCTGACTGTTCTGAGAACTGATGTCCAGCTTGCTCAGGAAGTCTACCTCAGGAAGGCCACCTGAAAAGGTGTGGCCAGACAAGGTGGATGTAGGCGATACATTATCTCTCCCACACCCAAGGCATAGTTGCATTGCCAACATTCTTAGTGTCTTAGTACCATTGCACTAGATCTCTGGTATATTTCAAATTAATGAAATTGTGGCTCCAGTTAGATCAATGACAAGTATACCTGCACATGAGAAATGGTGGCCCTACTCCCTTGAACCTACTCCCAAGAGTAATCTTAGCAGTCAAGGAATAAGAGGATCTTGTGGCTCAGGAATTGGTTAAGTTGGAGGAAGCAAAGAACAGAAATAAATGAACAGTTTTCCAAATGAAGAGTAGAAAGTGGAGTCCCCTAAGGATTGGTATTGGGACCTGTGCTTTTAAACTTGTTCATAACTTGTTCCAGAGTCAGGTGTGAGCAGGGCAGTGGCCAAGTTTGTTGATGACACTAAATTGTTCAGGGTTGTTAAAACAAAAAAGTGATTGCAAAAAGTGCCAAAAGGACCTCTCCAAACTGAGCAAATGAGTAGTAAAATGACAAATGCAGTTCAATGTAAATAAATGTAGAGTGATGCATGTTTGAGCAAAAAAATCTGAATTTCACATATATGTTCATTGGATATGTACTGTAGGTGACAGAACAAGAGCAAGACCTTGGGGTCATAGCAGATTGCTTGCTGAAGATGTTGACCCAGTGTGTGGCAGCCATGAAAAAGGCAAATTTCATGCCAGGAATGATTAGGAAAGGAATTGAAAATAAACCAGTCAATATCATAATGCTGTCATACAAATCTATGGTGTAAACACATTTAGAGTACTGTTTACAGTTCTGGTCAACTCACTTCTAAAAGGACATTGTAGAGTTGGAAAAGTTTCAGAAAAGGGTCACCAAAATGATCAGGGGTATGGAGCGACTCCTCTAGGGAGAAAGGCTGCAGTGTTTGGGACATTTTAGTTTAGAGAAAAGGTGAACCAGAGACAGCATGATAGACATTTATAAAGAAAGTGGATAGAGAAATACTCATAACACCAGGACTTGTGGACATCCAATGATGCACAGTGCAGAATAAAACTATGGAACCCGTTCCCCCAGGAGGCAATGATGGCCACCACCTTGGGTGGCTTTAAAAGAGGATTAGACCAAGTCATGGGCAGAGAGAGCTATCAATGGCTACAAGCCATGACGCCTATGGTTGGCCTCCACAGTCGGGAGGCAGCTATGCTTCTGAATACCAATTGCTGGAAACCACAGGAGGGGAGAGGGCTCTTGTGCTCATGTTCTGCTCCCTGGTTTTCCACAGGCATCTGGTTGGCCACTATGAGAACAGGATGCTGGACAAGATAAGCCTTTGTCTGATCTAGTGGGCTATTCTTATGTTCTTTTGTACCTCTCTGTTAGAGCAATGCCAACCCCTCACTGTAATTTACTACCATGTTTTAGGCAGGGGTCAGCTGGAATCCCGTTGCTGGCAAAGTAAACAAGATGGCACCTCGACTCATTCTGAGTCCCTCAGGCTGGATCGTAGGTTCTATATTGCACTCCTAACTTTGCGTTTCTGCTGTCATTTCTCCTCATCTCTTGGTTTCAGTCAGTCATGGAGCATATGATATTGCAATGAATCTGAACCTCTGCGCTTTCAGTATCTGAAGGTGGAAGTAGCATCTTTATTCTCAGCCCAGTGGAGCACATGATTGTGAGTTTTTTCCTCTCCCCATTATGATACTGAGAAAAGTATCAATCTCATTATATGTGGAATATGAATAGTAATGGCAAAATTTCAAATGCCCTTGAGACCTCCCTGAAAGGTTAATACCTTTCCAAGGTGCATTTGTATTTGCACTGATGGTTTGGCCTCTGTGAGTGTTTAGTTCATGAAGGTAAAAAGGTCGAAAACATTAAATGCACAGTCGCAGAGAGACGGGTGCGTGGCACAGAGGAATTGTTTGATAACACAAGTGAGAAGAATGCTGCAAGTGAATTGGGGACCGAGGTGAAGGTGCTAAGCATTGGTTGCAAATTGAATGGCATCGTCTTCCTATTTCCCATCAGTCCAATAAGTATTATGGCTCAGTTTGCAGTTCACAACATCCTGCTGGTCAGATTTTACACAATATATATTTATTTTTCCCCTGGCGCCGTATCTGTCATTTGCTTTTTAGTTTCTTTGCTTTGGAGACATAATCTCCCTTTTGGGGTCTTCTGAAATTCCCTGTAACATTTCCCTGCCTCTTTCCTAATTGGTGAATTTGGAGGGAATTAGGGAAATCTCACAAATATTTTCAAAGCGTCAAAACTCCCAGTTTTATAAGGAAGCATTACCATGAACAGTGGCTTCTTTCTAACATCACATCTGCATCCATTGAGAACACTATGTTACCATTTTAACAGCAGAATCCTGGGCACTGTTAAGCATGCTGAGACTTGTAAGGAGACCACTATTCCTAGAGCTACCATATCTAGAGTTCCCTGCAAGTGTGGTGTAGTGGTTAAGAGCGGTAGTCTCGTGATCTGGGGAACCGGGTTCGCATCCCCGCTCCTCCACATGCAGCTGCTGGGTGACCTTGGGCCAGTCACACTTCTCTGAAGTCTCTCAGCCCCACTCACCTCACAGAGTGTTTGTTGTGGGGGAGGAAGGGAAAGGAGAATGTTAGCCGCTTTGAGACTCCTTAAAGGGAGTGAAAGGTGGGATATCAAAATCCAAACTCTCTCAAAGTGGGATTGTCAAACCACAATGGAGAGCATAGTTCTGTGATGAGAACAGGGGTCCAATGGCACAAGCTCAAAGATGGGCTTATTGGTAGATCTTTTTGTAAGAAAATTCCAGGCATAGTGTTCAACTGTAAAATACACACACACAGCAATATTTGGTCACATATTTTCATAGATGGAACTGCCAGCCTCTGGGAGGGCCTAGAGCTATCGAAAATTTGTGCTACTCTCATATTTCATAGGATAAGAGGATACCTCATGTCAGGCTTTTGAAGATTACATCAAGTCAAACTTTTATTAGCAAAGTTGAAATTCATGTAGAATGAAAATATTTTTTTAAAACCATACATATACATCGGCATGATACAAACAGCAACTACAATACAAACACACTTTTCTAAGCTTAATAAACCTCCACTAACATTGATTTCAAAAAGTAACAGTATGCGCCTGGTATTCATGTCCCCATCTTTTTTTTCCCCTATGAAGAAATGTGTATATATGTATATATAAAAACAAATTCTATGCTTTGGCTCTGACCAATTCTGTGCAAAAGCTGAAAAATTACAGATGATCCCAAATTTGGAGACTTGAGGTGAACAGGAATGGGACTGACATGTAAACATTTAAGACTCGGAATGGCAGATTTATAGTGTAATTCTGTGTTTACTCTGAAAAAAGTTTCATGGTTGCATTGTCCTTGCTTGGCTCCATCACCCTCCATGTGTTGGAGGAGCAAATTCTGCTGTGGGCAGCCTGTTCTGTACTTGCAGTTGGTCTAAACAATTCAGAACCCTGCAGCCACCCTGTCTCCCATTTGTGCATAGGGATGATTTGCAAATAAACCTCCAATGTCACACTTTTAACTAACCTGCACTCATCCTGCACTCCCTGAGTTTCTACCCAGGAGTTTGCATTCAATATATTATGCAGCCTCCGTCATGCAGAACAGGCTACTCACTGGAGAAATTTTACCAACAACATGATAAGAGGAGACAGGGCTTTCTTTTTAATATGATTCTAATTTAATGTGGGGAGTGGGGAGGCAGATCCCTGAACAGGGTTTGGTTTAAGACAGTTTACCTCCACAGGAGTCTGCACATGATTGCACGTTCAGAGGTGAAAGACTTAATATTCCAACTGAAACAAATCCTAGTCTGAGAGGGCCTGCTCTGTTGCCAAGTCAATGGAAATTTTAGGAAGATGGCAATTGGACCATTTCTGCACAACCATGGGTCCACAACAGAACTGTTTTTTTCAGCTGGAACTCAGCAGAACTCAGTTCTGGCACCTCTCAAGTGGGCGCCATTACCATTATAAGGGAACAAGAGTTCTGGCACTTCTTTTTCTATAAACATAGCATGGGTCCACATCCTATGGAAAAGAGCTCCGAAACAAATCAAAATCCTCAAAGCAGCTTCTCTATAATCTCACGGATATTGCTAGAACTACTCTATTATTGAAACGCTTTCCGTACAATCTTTATAAATATAATGAAACAAAGAAGAATTAGTTATTTCTCCCTTTCCAGTAAGGAGTGGCTTATGATGTTTTATCTACTATGTTGCATTGTTTGTACAATTTGAAACCCTTAAAGCCATATCGTTTTGTAATCTTAGGCCAATTTCACATTGTAAATCACCATGAGGTGCTTTTTAGATATAATTTTAATTTTGCATTTAATTTTCCAAATGTGTTATTCAGTCATATAGTGATTGGTGGTGGTCGTAGTAAGATACTGGGACCAATTGTAGCTAATATACCAGCTCTCACTATGTTTTTCCAGTGGCTAGCTGTTTCAGGCTGTACAGAATACAATCTGGTTTACCCTGACAGTTCCAAATCTGTAGACTTGGGGCAGGAATCACATGAAGAAAAGAAGTTTCCAAGTATGGCCCATCCGTTTCACATAAGCTTTCTGAAAATCTAAGTATGCAATGTCAGTTTATCAGCTCTGCATATCAAGCGGCAAATATTTAATATTACTGCCAAATGCAGTAATGCAGAAAGAGGTTCAACATAACCTCTGCTTTTAAGATGTCATCTCAAATTTACACTTATAGTGGGGGGAAACAACATCCCTGCTAAAATCACAGCATGTATTCTGGCTTCAACTATTAAGCTCATACTGGAAAACATTAATATTTCTTTTTCACAACTCCCTCCCTCTCTTGCTCAAGAGAATGTCTAGGAATGTTTAGGAGTTTCATGTTGTTTTTAAAGAAGTCTTTAGAGTGTGTCAATGGAAAGATATTAATAGGCAGACTTTTTTTTAATAAAAAAACCAAAATCTCACACTATTCATTAATATTCAGCTAACACATATTTAACAATTCAATGCAATTTTTAAAAACATTTTCATTGTGCACTCTCTTTTGGCATTTTATGTTTTCTTCTAGCTTTGAGATGTGACATTAAGGTTTACACCTTCTGAAGGAAAAATTGGAATAGATAAAAGCACTCATATGATAAATGGGAAACAGAAGGGATATTGCCGTAGCATCATAAAGCATTTGTAAAAAGTCTGAAACATACTGCTGTTATGTGATGGTCAACAAGGTGCTCCCAGGTGACTGAATGCCTTAACAGGGCTTTTGTGTCCCGTCCCCCCAGCAGATTTTTGAACCAACATTGGGAGGTCAGCCTCGTCTTTTGAGTCCTTGGGGACTAGCAAATTTCCACATCATATGGTGGGCCCTGAAGGGCATTGAATGCTTTGCATCCATCCAGCTCCTCAGTCCCTCTAAAGAAGGCACATGAGACTTTGGCTCAGATTTTTCCTCTGTGGCATTTGCGCAAGGAAGGCATTGCTGCATCTGTGTATCTAGTTCGGATTTTACTACTTTCCAAAATACCACTGAAGGAAAGACACAAGCTTCCTCACTCTCTGCCAGATTTTAAGTTGATAAACGATAACACACAGCCAATCTTGGTGACGCAGTCTCCTCTGTCACCTGTGGAACAGGCCAAAAGAACTACCTGTGTGAACTGTTATAAGAGCCTAAATTATCTCAGTCATCTTGGCACCAAATGCTCTAATAATCCCCCCAAAGTAACTGACTGAAGTGTTGCCAACTGGGATGCCCTTTGCACTAAACTGAAGCCCTATGAAGATTCTGAGTCCGCCCTGGAGTAAGTGGAGCTAGTTCTCCATCACTATTTGTTAAATTCCATAATCACCTCAAAAGAGAACAATAGTAGCATAACATTTGTACATGCTCAGAATTTATTTTTTTAAATGCATGCACCAGATTTATCAGTATGGATATGTAAATGCTTACCAAATAATATGGGGAAAGGTTGAATAACAAACTGACTATATGTTCACACAAAATGCTGAGATATCTCACCCTGGGATAATTTTTTCATGCAGCAGCCTCCAATATCATTGTCATTAACCTGACCACGTGTGCATAAAACTCACTGGAATAATTCTAGTACTGGGTAACAGTTGTTCTACAAGCCCAAATAGACAAATCTGCTGGGACTAAATAATAATATATAAAAGACTTTTTTCAGTAATGACATTTCCTTTGATTCAGTAGCACATAAGCTGTGCCTGCAATGAATTTTAAAATATTCATTGGGGGATTGTGTGTGTTTGTGTGTTTGTTTGTGTGTGTGTGTGTGTAACAAGAGGGGGGAAATTGAGTACAGCAGAAACGCTTCTCAACATGTTTTGTATGGAAAATGTACCTCATTCATATAAAACTGGACTTGACAAGAGAAACCCAGTTGATCCTCAGCTCCATGGTCCCAGAAACCATTGTGTTTTGCTGCAAAAAAAACCCCAGAACAACAGCAGCAACAACAAAAAAAGTGTCTTGCCCCCATTCCAACAATATAAACAGAATATGTACAAAAAGGTGTGTGGGTGTACAAATATACAGCTAGGGTACTGATAAACCCAGTTTGCTTCAAAAGGCAGCACTTTGCTTAAAAGGGGTGCTAAGCAGTCAGAGAACCTATATCCCCCCTGAACCAACCGGAACTCAATTGCTCTGAATCAGACCTGTGCTTTCCCCAGCCAGAAGAAAGCTGTTGCAGCTGATTTCATAAAGAAAGAGCACCAGCTAGTGGTCAAAACGAGGAGAAAAACTTTTAATCCAATGTTTCAGGAAGTTTGGCAGAAGGTAGATCATGCTGCATTTCGAAGCCCCTGCCATCAACACGGAATACGAATTCCATAATCATTGGGGAAGTTGCCTTTAGGGCATTAAATAATGTAGCATTTGGAATGCATTTATTTAGAATTCTCTCTCTCTCTCTTTACTATGTAGGACTTTACTATAAGTAACTGTTGATTTCTCTGCCTGGAGTCTGATCCCTGTAAGTACCGGGGTTATGATAGTATTAGAAAATGGGCTTTGAAATGTTTATACAAAGGCAATGAGAAACAAAGGAAGGTCCAATCCTTTTAGCTATAGTGTGCCAACAAACATTCGGAATTGAGCGGGTGAGTAGTAGAGTACATTGCACTGGGATTGTTCTGGATACAAGATGCTATACTGCTACTGTGGGTCAGTGTTAGCACACCATTGGCAGATGCAACATACTGGTACGGCATAGCATAGTGTTGCCGTGCAGCAGAGAACTGAGCACCAGGTGGGTTTAGCAGAGGCAGGGCTGGCAATGATTTGGTCAGACAGCATCCTATCTGACATTGGCCAACCCAGGGTGAGTCATGCCAGCACAAGCATCCAGTAATTGGTAGTCACTTTTTAGAATGTGATTGCATCTGAAAGGCAGTGCAGGAGGACTCCTGTGACCCACCATCGAAACCAAAGACGCCATAGTAAACATTTTAGTGTAAGCTGCTTGAGTGCCGTTGCAGCCACACATATCTAAAGGACTGGGTCGTAAGAAACATGGAGGGCACCAGATCCCTATATACATATATAACACTGAAGTAGCCATGGTTTTGGTCAGACTGAGTGGCATATATCTTACCAAACTGTAGGTCTGAGTCACATTTTAACTAACTGAAAACCACCACGCCTTGAGGAAGAAGAGTCTCAAAAACCAGCTTTCGAAGTCAACTGCCTATTTCTACATAGGCCGGATGTCAAGGTCTTGAACTTTCCTGCAGCCTACGTCTGACCTGTATGATATTTGATGGCTAGTAAACGATAAATATGGTGATCTGAAATGAATTATTCATGCTAACATCTTATGCATGGAGAGGGAAGGTTGCTGTAGAACTGCCAATGCTTTCAACCGATGCTTTTTCCTTGCAGCCCGTGTAAGCTCCAATAAAAGAGCCATCTTCATTGAACATTCTGTGGTCCCCGTCTCCATAATCCACCAAACTGTCAGCGCTTTCTGCAGTTTTGATGTCCATGTTAAGAGACCTCAGGCTCCCTTTGAGTGGCTTTTCATCGCTGTCACTATAAAAGGAGAAGCATGGATGAGAAGAACAAACAGGCATTTTCCACATAGCCACATCAACTGGGAAAAGAGCAATTGGGAAAACTATTTGGAGCAAGAACACTGTCAATTTTAGTTTGCCTATTTCAAGATGGCCAAGGGGTTTTCTGAGCGTCATTTTTTTCTTTCTGCGGTGTTCTGCTTCCTGCAACCTTCCTAACTGCTTGCACTTCCTGAAAAATCCCATGATGTCTTTAACTGGAAGGAGGGGAGGTAGTGTCCATGATTGTTCTTTAACCTTGAAGTCTTTTTACTTTTAAAGAAATCAGGGCAGAAAGTGTTTTTGAGAAAGGGAAAGAAAGAGAAGAACTTGAAAAAAACAAAATCAGCCAGCACAGCAAACTTAGGCACTCGATAGCCAAGTACTCTGCCCATGTGGCTTTTTCACATCAGGAAGTATGAGCAGCTGGGGAGGCTGCAGAGTGCTAAGGAAATGTTTTCTGGGATGGAAAACAAAGACCCCACCCTCAACCACCACACCATGATACAGAAATGCAAAGAAATTCTAAAGTCTCCTGACTAAGTGGAAGAAAAACAAATAAGTCTCCTTTAATTACAACTCTAATTATAGTTTAGTTTTGGAAGCTGCTGGTTCATCCAAGTGAAAAGGAAATTAGATAGTTATTAATAGGATCCAGCATAATCTACTTACATTTTAAATTTGCTTATTTTAATAACTCTGTGAACCATGGAAGCTTCTTGAGGAAAACAATCGATCAGGGAACTGGTGGCCTTCCAGATGTTGTGGGATTACAACTCCCATCATTCCTGACTTTCGGCCATGCTAGCTAGGGCTCATGGAACCTGGAGTCCAACAATATCTGGAGGATCACAGATTTCCCATTCCTGATGTATATGATTGAATCTTTCACACGCTTGGTTTTATTTTTCCTTGACACAAGTTCCTGGGTTACAGATATCCTTTCACTACACTCTTGTCTATATAACATTATCTACTTATAAGTTACAAGAAGGTAATAAAGATTCTTAGATCACCCAAATTGGTGCGAATATTGTTGAATTGGAGGAGCAATTTCTACACAGAAAGTAGGAAGAGAAGAGAAGAAGGAATAAATGGGAAGGTAAGTCTGACACATCCACCTTTGAGCAGAAACCAAGGAAAGGGAAGAATATACCAATGTTGGAGGGATAATCAAGGCATGGAGGTGAACCTGATACTTTACCTTGGGACTGAAAGATACCACCTGCATGACTTGCTTACCTTTCTAATTATCTGTCCCATTAAGAAAGCATTAAAAATTAAATATACAAGGAATTATGCAGAACTTGTAAATGGTCCATTATGTGGTTTTGTACCTTAGGTGGATCATTTAGATTGAGTCAGAAAACTTTTAAATTCACCATGAGGAACAGCTGGTTTGCTGGATCAGGAAACAGTCATTACATATGGTTGACATAGATTTTAATACGTATAATAACTTGCATTGCTCACAACAGTGTGGCAAATTTCAGAGACCCCATTTGTTTCTGTTATGGAAGGGATTGTCCATGTGCACAGGTGGAAATCTGCACTGCATATGTGGTGAGTTTCTCCAGCTTATAGATAACAACTAAGCAGTTTTATAGAATTCTATGCATTATATAATAGCAACAAGACCTGCCTACTAGATAAATGTGGGATAACCAGCCTCTCATAATCAACATGCTTAAGTCTAATCAATGCATGAAGGGGTTAATGTCATAGAGTAAGCTGTCCTGCCAGGCGTAACTAGGTCAATCCCCCTCAGCTTGGGAGGAGGGTAATCAATCCTATTGTAACCATTCAGATACCCAAGAAGCTCAGTGTATGAAGAGGTCTGAGCTGGTTGCCCCAAGTTCAGACTGCATGGCTTTTACAAGCCACTCTTGTGTTCTTATACCAATAATTTAGGGACTTTCACCACTGTAACTAAGCCAAGTTTGACTGCCTGTGTTTTCTAACCGATGTATGGAAAAACGCGTGGACCTGACCTTTGGAGACTTTGTAAGTAAACCATTTTTAACTTACCAAAAGTGTGGTCTTTTCTATGCTAAGAGAAGAAGAAAGTTTTGGAACTCACAAGGACATATATTAAACGTCTAACAGCCTATATTTCTATGCTTTACCTTGCTACATGTTTTATGATTTTAAATGTCTTCTGGAGTTCTCTTACCAAAGAGTACTTCCCTCAAATCTGGATCTTGGCATCCAGGAAATCTTCCTTCTATATCTATATTTTCCTTTATCACTAACAGTAAGTGCCCAATCTGGAAATAAAACCACCTTTAATATATCTAGAGATCTAGACAAGAAACAATTCACGTTGAAGAACCATTCCACCAGCCATTTTCCTTCATCAACATGTGTGTGAACTTCAGTATTCTAGATGCATTTCATGCCAATGTAGGATCTCACGAGATTTCCTCTGAAAAATGATTGCTTGTGTTGTTTTTATTAAAAGACATTCCAATCGATAGTTCAATGCAAAGAGCTATAAGCACGCACTAACCTATATTCACCGAAGATTTCATCTTTTATGGATTGGCCTTCAGGATCTGGATGCAAATCTTCTTTTTCTTTCACTGTACAGAATGAGAGATAAGACTTTCTCAAAATAAAAAAAAAAATCCTTCCAGTAGCACCTTAAAGACCAACTAAGTTAGTTCTTGGTATGAGCTTTCGTGTGCATGCACACTTCTTCAGATACCAGCACCTTAAAGACCAGCAGGAAGGTAAACGGCGTTTTTATGCGCTGCTCTGGTTTGCCAGAAGTGGCTTAGTCATGCTGGCCGCATGACCCGGAAGCTGTACGCTGCCTCCCTCGGCGAGATGAGCGCCGCAACCCCAGAGTCCTCCATGACTTGACCTAATGGTCAGGGGTCCCTTTACCTTTACCTTACAAGCTGTGATTGATTCCTCTCACAGACTCCCTATTGGAGTTCCCATCTTCCCTTTGGAAGCCTTACCTTGGGATAAGGCGATGGGACAACAGAGAGGAAGGCTCACTTCCAGAAATTCTGCAAGGCCCCTCAATGGCTGAAATGGACCCACAGAGCACCATTTCTTGGAGGGGATCATGGAGCTTGTGGCAGTCTAACAGTGGTTTGAGCATGAGTTAGATGAGGTGTATTCAGTTTGGAGAGCACAAGCTTGGTTTACCTGAGTATTTCCCTCCTTTGTTCCTTTTAACAAAGCAGACTGTGAGCAACAATAAAGTCAGAAGAGCAATGGCACCCATCAGTCCAATAAACCAGCCTTGCGTAGAGATTCTTTCATAAATCCCAATGGATGCTTCAAATGAGAGAAATGGGGGGGGGAGTGCGTGCATCAGAAAAGAAGAATATCCAAATCATTATATTCTCATTTACAATAACTTAAAAGATGCATTTTGAAACTGATTCTGCATGAAACACTTTTTGCTATAGAGGAATGGAATCCATCATTCCAAGTGGGACAGAACTGAGGATCAACATTTATATTAAAGGCAAAGAAATAGTTTGCAGCACACACAACTGATCTCTGGAATGAGAATTCCAACAAAGATTTTGATTAAAGAGATTCATGCCAAATAGGAAAGCCAATACAGATCTTAGGTAAGCATGTCATGCAAAAGCAGTTTTTGGAATAGAGACAGAGTTAAAAAGTATACAGAACACATGCAAGTGCTTAGCTAGCTGCATTTAAGATGCAAGGAGCAAGAGACCTACCCGCTCGGGATTTGGCATAGCAGCTAAAGTCTGTAGATAATACACATTCAACATTTAAAAAATAATTTCACTTTCACCCTTCTTGGTAATGCAATGTGCGGAGCGGCATTTTAAATCTAGACTGTAATTCTCAAGCCACTCACTCTGGAGTACAAATGGAACTCAGCCAGCGCCAGACTCACCTACATTGGTATAAGTGAGTTTTATGGGAGATCGAGCTTAGGGAAAGCTACAAAAGCAGGGAGACTACCCTTAACCTCTGCATAAAACTAACTGAATGACATTTGAACTGGACAGAAGAGTGATTCCATTGGCGAGGCAGAACTCTGCTTGCTGCCCATACTGGAGACTTTGAGGCTCCTTAGGGTAGTGATAAAGCAGGATATCAAATCCAAACTCTTCTTCTTCTTCTCTAAGTTGTGATGTACTGCCTTCAGTGTTACATCAGTGTTAGGGGGCAAAACAGGGAATTCTGTGGGTGGCCTTGAATCTGCTGGATCTCTTTGTTTTTCATATATGCCAATTGACTGAGCCCCTTAACTGAGCGCCTTGTGTTGTGAACCACCCTGAGGTCTATGGGTATACAAATTTATATAATAATAATAATAATAATAATAATAATAATAATAATAATAATAATAAATACCAGTCTGACACAGTTATAATTAACTGGTCTCTTATTGGTTTCAATGTGAAGGTGTTTTTTTAACGCAGGCAAAAAGATGCAAGCCCCGTAGCAGAAGGTGAGATGGAAGGGCTTTGGCAATGGTGGGTCATCCACCGCTTAAATCTCTCTCCCCCCCCCATGCAATATAGGATTGCTCTTCTCTTTGCTGCATCACCGCCAGTGGAGTAGGATGACTCTAGTCACAGATAAAACCATTTGCAAACTTTATCTGCCTAAAGCAAAAATGTGATAAGAATAACCACCCACAAGACAAAAAGGTATTGACAACTAAAATGTCACCTCATACAGCTGCCTGCTTGGGATGGACCTCATGACTCAAGGTCCTCCTGAAGAAGGAAGCAGCTCACAAATGGAACTGACTCACTGCTTGATCTCTGGTTTCATCAGCAGAAGCCTTTATGGCCCAGGCCCGGCCTGAAATTCCTCAACAGAGAGTGGCTTGAGAATTGTGAGTTGAGTGAGCGTTGCTTCTGTTGAAGTCGATGGTTTAAATCTCAACGAAATTGTTGGCAGTGGGTCTGTATTCTCCAAATGTGTTTATCTAATGCTCTCTATCTGAAGCAACTTGCAATTATATTGCTAAACTTTGCTTTACAAAAATAATGGCCATATTAGAGGCCTTAGAAAATTCTCACCTCTCCCCCTGGCGTCTATTACATCTGCAGAAATGCTATTATTATCAACCCAATTCTTAGTTACTAGTCGAACTGTGTGTGCAGTTCCAGGCTCAAGTGCCTCAAGAGGCTGAGTCTTTGGGGTGGGATTTACTGCTTCAGAAATCTTCCCGACAGCTTTACCTACGAAATGTACAGAGTTAAGTAAAATATGTGAATTGGGTTAGGGCCTTCGAAGGCACAGTTACAAAATCAATACAGGTAAATATGAACATGTTTAGCTATTCCCTTCCAAGGATTAAGTAGGCGATTATGTGAACATCATCAGTGTTTCCCTTGGGGATCGTTTAGGATTCAAATTAAAAGAACTACCGGTATGTTGTACATATTGCAATGTATAATGTAACACAAAACGTATGGAGAAGAAGTTGACAGTATAACCTGATGAGGTTTGCATCTACCTTAGATAACAGATTAATTAAAATTTTGAACAAGACCTGCTCGTTTAGGTTATTAGGTGCTTTGCCTTAATTATAAGTATTCTGGAGAACACTGAATATAAATGTCAGTATTTGAAATATAATAATACTTTTCTATTTCTAGGTAATCTTTATATTCACATAAATCATTTTAATATCACATAAATCATTTTTATATGATAACATTTATATTTAAATCTATATCTGTTAAGAAAGGCTGGAAAACTGCTGCTAACTGCTCTGTTCTCATTGAGCTTTGTTTCTGAGCATCACAAAATAGTATAAACAGAATCTACCTAACACAGGCATAGGCAAACTTGGCCCTCCAGATGTTTTGGGACTACAACTCCCATCATCCCTGACCACTGGTCTTGTTAGCTAGGGATGATGGGAGTTGTAGTCCCAAAACATCTGGAGGGCCGAGTTTGCCTATGCCTGACCTAATATGAAGCCTATAGTCACACCTCAGGATGGATTCCTTGCATGAAAAGTGAGTTTTGTCTTATTGATTTAACTTAAATTCCATTGAGTTTCAGGTTTAAATGCCAGTGGAATAGGGCTATTTGGTCAGATTCAATTTATCTTATGACTGGCATGTAATGAGACTTCCTAGTTTACTGTGAACAAGTGGTGTATAAGTGCACACTCTTTGATCATTCTATTCTCACTCTTCCACTTGTGTGAGTCAGATACACAAACCAGGAAGACTTGGGTCCCCACTACGTGCAAAACAGAGATCATGGTATGTTGCTCTTTAAAAACCCACAATCACTACTAGCCTAAAGCTGAACATGGCTATATGCTCATTAATAAAAATCTGTTAAAATACAGACTACTTTGACTGTGAAATAGGATAACTAATATAATTGATCCATAAGACTTTTTTAAAATGTGTTTACCTATCTCTACTTTCAAAATGACAGAATATGAACTGTCAGAAAGTTGCAAATGTTTCTATGTGGTTCTTTCAACTCCCAACAGCAGCCTTGAGATGTACTTTAATTAGGTAGTGGCATAATGATTTAGATTATTTCATTTATCAATCAAGGATTAGATGTGAGAAGTTGGTCCCAAACAGAGATGTAAGCCTATTTAAAATGAGCCAAGAAGTGTTGACTTGCCCAAGGCAACCTCAATATATTCCCAGCAATCTAAACCCAAGTAACTTCTTAAACTTCTTATTTTTTTAATGTGGTTTTTACTGCATGGTCTTATAAGCTTCTGTTGTAAATTGCTCATATATATTTTATGAATATGTAGCAGTATATAAAATAAATTAGATAGTGCTGATTCTTTTGCACTTTTTCTAAACAAGGACTTCGGTGACTTAATTTGCTGGATGTAATTTATCATTCTAGGTCCCACTATGAACAAGCTATTTGGTGTTTATTAAGTCACATAATATGGAGCTTGGAAACTCTTGGACTATCTGCCCGTCTGGTGCTGAAGTTATGATCATTAGTTCTGAAACTACAAAGCAAGCAAACAGGAGCTTTGAGAGATTAACACTCAGAAGACAACTGAAGGAAAAAAGAAAAGATTAGAACACTGTGGGCATAGTCAAAGAGAGCAGAATATGATATGTTTCTCCAAGACAACAATCCATCAATTACAATCACTACTTTAATTATTATACCACCACAGAGAGAGTGAACATGTTGATCGGCACATTAACCAAAATTTGATGCGAAGGGTTTTAACATAATTAAAACTATCTAGCAGAGTAGATTTTGCGAAATGAATTCTGTAAAGTTGAAACTACATTTTCTAATCAAACCACAAATTAAGCAGCAGGTCATTACAAGTCATATTTTAATTATGTCCCCCCCCAACTCAAAGTCTAAATGGTACACTTAATAGAAATGCTGTCTAAAAGGCAACAAGGCAAAAAATAAACTCTGTTGTGTCAATTTCTGTCATAATGAATGATGCAAAACACTTGAAAATGTCAGCTCCGTGAGATTAAAAACTGAAAGGAAAAGTAGCAAGAGACTCTAATTTGTAGAATAAGTATGGCAGTAATTTTACACCCGCATTCTATTTGGATATGTGACCTTTCAGAGATATTTGTTGTAGGTTGGTAATTTTATCATGGTAATAATAAATCAGTGGTTAAGGCTGTGATTTAAAAGACAGCAGTGCATGGACATCACTATGCAAAGGAACCAAGGGAAAATCAAAAGGATCACATGTCTCTTTTCTAAGATCAGAACCTGCCATTCCATTATTTGGCTGTGGTGCTTATGATCTTCTGGATGGTAGCCACTAGTCAAGAACCTTATGGTTGTAGAAGAGAGTTCTCCATTGCAAATTCTGTTCTTAATACACTTCTGGGCAGGGCCAGGTTTAGGTTTGATGAGGACCTAAGGTACTGAAGGTAATGGGTTTATATGTCCAGCTGTCGTTTGTCAACAACAAATTGTCACTGTTTTTTGTGTTGAATATATACTATATGGTAATTTATGGACCTAATAGGTATCTAAAGCCATTTGCACATAACAAAATGTGTATTTTATCAAAGTAATTAGAAATGAGCAAATCAGTGATATTTTAGGGAGCAGGCTAGCAGGTGGGCCCCATTACTTACATCATAGGAGCCTACACAACACAAAACATTGTTGTTGTATGTAGGTTTTATTTTATTTTATTTTTATCTTATATTTTGGAAATGTACATCCATTTTTTTCCTTTAAATTTTTTAGGGGCCCCCAAAAGAGTGGGGCCCTAAGCTATAGCTTGTTTAGCTTATATGTAAATCTGGCGTTGTTTCCGGGGCTTCATTTCCACTGAAACCTTGCTGGTTTCCTGGCCTACAAATCATGCTGAACACTGGAATTCACCAGCTGTTGGATTGGGGAAGGGGATTTTTAAAGAGACATTTTGGAGTCCAACTGTCTGAAGTAGGCATGAAAGGGCTGAAATGGATAGTGTATCTTCCCCCTATCCATCCAAGAGGAAAAGGGCAGTGGATGTTATGAGATTGGATGCCAGGGAAGCCTTGAATCTTAAAGACATCTACCAAACATCCAGGTAATTTGCCAGATTTCAGGATTGCCCTCCAGAAGACTTCTGTACTGAGATTCAAGCACTTGTTCTCTGGGAGGTCTTAAGATTTGTTTAATGCAGAAGTCCACTGAGGAAGAGCTGAGCATCTATACCCTCCCAAATAAGTGAGTTATTCATTATACAATAGGCCCACAATGCCTACAGAAGAGAAATTATTGATAATTGGGTAGGCATTTGTAGCTAGAACAGGAAAAGAAATGGAGAAACCTGAAAAATAAAAAGCAAAAACACATTGGTAAGGACATATTTATGGTCAATAAATTGAAAGGTCACTGAGCTATAGGCATTTGCTTTAGAAAACCGAAAGCGGCCAGCTTAAATGTATTTTTAATATACAGAAAGATAGAAGCAATAATAAAATAAACCAACCAACACCATTCCTCATTTTTCTGCTGTACCAAGGGAAGCACATGAACCTTAAACAAAGGGAAGCACATGAACCTTAAACACCTGCCTGCAATTTCAGAAGATTTCTCTCGGGTTTGGAGATTTATGAGAACTTATGATACTGTAGGGAAAATGAGCTAAACCTTCCCCAAAGATGAGCTATTATACAATTTCCCCCATAGTATATGTGTCTGCTATTCAACACACTTATCACAAAATGTTGGACAGCTGGTCTCTGATCAACAACTTCGCATGACAAATGGAAAGTTAAGACAGTCTTGGTGAAATTTGCCTCTAAAGAATGACTATTAAAACCGTAGTGATCTGCTGTGCAAGTAGAATACCTCCTGGCTAACTCTGGGATATCTCATTCTGAACAAAAGATAGCTTTTGATAGTTGCTTCAGGCATTCAGAACTTTCTCCATATAAGCTCTCTTAGCAGATACATCATTGCTATGAATATAGTGTATGATCTGAGCCATTCACAGATACAGCTGCATCCAGCCAGAAACAATTGCTGTGATTGCAGCATTAGAAATAGGTGTTGCCATGATCATGAAAATTGCCACTGTGTTTGTCCCAAATAACAATTTAAGACCTCCACGCAAATGCATCTCGAGGGACAGACTGTGTACATCACGTAGAGGAAGCTCTGACTACCTGAATCTGCCTATGTGACAAAAAACTGTTAAGTCGTATTTCTTACACTCCTAGCATTCTCTAAGAACTCAAGGGACCATGGGATTTGAGGAGACCTGCTGCAGATCCCCTGGAAGGAAACAGTTAAGCTGTCATTGAGGGGGAAGAGAGATGGGTATTGAATTCCTCCCCACTCCTAGCTCCCAAGTGCCTCACAGGCTAGGTTAATCTGCATTACATGGGAGAATGAGGAGAGATGGAGTACCGGGACACTGAGCAAGTTCAAGCACAGCAAGCTTTAAAGGAGTACACTGTGGCATAGAGAGGTTCAGCCCTACTAGGCTGAGAGTGCCAACCTCCTCGCTTGCTTGACATTATGGGTGGCCCTAGATGCCTTAGATACACTAATCAGTGAACTGGGTGCAAATTAATGTTCCTAGGTGAGATTGGGGGGTATCTGGTTGGTATTCAACGAACAGGAGAACCTGGCTAACAGTTGGATTTGTACATTGTCTGTTGTACCTTGTTGGGTGAGGTGATTGGTAGAAAATTGTGAATATTCTCCACTCTGGGGTGTGATGCTGATGTTAGGGGGTGGGGTGGGGTTGCACATAGTCATTGGGTGACTGATTGATTGACTGACTGAGGATGGTAGTTGTGGACACAAGGAGTGTATTTGATAGGCTAATTGCACACTATATGTGAATGCGTCATCATTATGCTATTCTTTCCCTCTGATCTTCTGTTCTGCATTTCTTCTTTCATAGGAACCAGCCTTGAATCTGTGCCTGGACACAGTGGAGAGCTGGGTGAGGGCCAACAAGCTGAAGGTGAATTCTGATAAGACTGAGTAGCTGTGAGCAGGTGGTTCCCTAGTCTGGAAAGTTGACAAACTATTGATGAGGTTGCAGAACTGACCTGCAAAACAAATAGCTCAGATGTCTCAAGCATGCGAAGTGGAAAACAGTTAACTGTGCACTCCTATGCAGGTCTACTCAGCAATAAGTCCCTCTGACTTCAGTGGGACTTAATATTGTAGAGTAGGGATCATAACATGCCAGGTCTGGCTGGCAGACGCAGACCATATCATTTGTAAAACTGGGTGGAGTATATTTGACCAGACATTCAAAGAAGCCATTCATGCTGTGTGTTTAATTTATCTTAACATGAGAAACCTTGGTTAGAGTCCCATAGACTTGATTTGTAGTCTAAATGGGTTGTGCCACTTACAAGTCAGAGTCTATTAAATGCAAGAAAGTGCAAGAAAATATTTGACTTTTCCCTGTCAACACTGCTATTGCATATTATCCACACTGATAAGCTCGGGCATCTTCTTCTTATCTCATTCCCTTTGGCAAATTGGTGTGCCAATCTCACTTAATTGTACCAATTAATATCTAGTTGGTTTTCAGTAACAGGACTGGAGTTGAAGACTGGTCAGGCCATTTTTCTGATTGTTTTTTAGATGAGTGAGATGGGTAATTGTATTAGCAGGGGTTTGGTTATCAGATCAGCAAGTGAACCACTGAATATGACCAATGAAGGAGTGACTGAAGAATTCAAAACAGATTTTATTATTATTATTATTCTGGGCCACATCTATGGTAAAAGTAGTGGTCTGCCTGCAGCAAGCGTTGTATTATATAAGGCACAAGTTTATACCTGCTGGCTGCAGTCTGACCCAAAGTTAGGTAGTGCACGTTAGCTCTTTGAATTCAGCATTGAGCTAACTTGGAACAAATTTATGAAGTTTGCTAATGTCCATTGATTAACTGAATGTTTAGACTGCACTCCAATTGTTCAGCCTGGAATTGCTTCATACTGCATACGGATGGGCAAATCCGACAACTGTGGTTTCTCGCAGTATCCCATTTTTTAAGTCTTCAGTTCTCCACATTTCAACATCATTTTGTGATTTTTTAAAAAGGGATCTCATGAAAATTTATCATTATTTTAATGTGAATTCCTTCTAATGCACACATTTTCCGGTGTACTTTTTTCCTTAATAGTCACATTTCTGGAAACCAATTTCCCCTAATACAGTGATGGCCAAACTTGGCCCTCCAGCTGTTTTGGGGCTGCAACTCCCACCATCCCTAGCTAACAGTACCA
Source organism: Podarcis melisellensis (assembly GCF_964234715.1). NCBI lineage: Eukaryota > Metazoa > Chordata > Lepidosauria > Squamata > Lacertidae > Podarcis > Podarcis melisellensis. The sequence continues at coordinate 92,265,998 of NC_138529.1, forward strand.
GTGGTCAGGGATGATGGGAATTGTAGTCCCAAAACAGCTGGAGGGCCAAGTGTGGCCATCACTGCCCTAATATAATGCACAGCTGTCTCTTAATTTCACCAATATAATACAATCTGATGCACCCCCCGTATTTGCATTTTTGTATGCATTTCTTGACTGAAAAACTGCTCTACAAAATTCAGAGAAGTGTGAATTTTGAAGGATGGTCGTGTTTCATAAAGTGCATTAGACAGGTTCACCTTTAAGGTGAACTGAATGTCTCCTCACCTCTAAATGTTTGAGATACCATTCTCTCTCTCATTCCAGGAGACAGTGGAATGCAAAATTCAGATATTCAATCCCTTAAAGCCCAGGTCTTTCTAAATGTGAAGGCTCACAAATTGAATAAAATGCAAATTCATTTCTTCAGAGAATTATCACAGGAAGCAATTTTGTAAATACTTCAGAACGGTAATGGTGAAACAGTAACAAAATGGTAATGTTGTCATATCCTTAAACGACATTCAGAGCTCTGTTGCTCTTTGAAGCCTTAAATGTTAGCTGTATCCGAGAACTGGGTGAAAAGCAGGGGGGGAAGTCATTGGCATTAAACCTACAGAATTTTAATGCAAAAATATCAAATGGAAATTCAGCACCACTCTATTTGTAACTTACTGCCTTCGCTTACTGTTACTGCTTCCTCTGTGATTGGTTTCCCACAGCCTTGTGCAGTACAGGCTCTTGCATAGAACTTGTACTTTGTACTGATGCTCAGATTGGAGAGCCTGAAGTTGAATGATGATGGGTTAGTAATATTGATTTCATGCAAGGGCCCAATGTCATCAGTTTCATTAACTGGAAAAAGAAGAAGCAAAGAATAGTAGTCAGTCAGACACCATCATCTGGAAGGAGACTGACTTGTTAAAAGCATGCCTCATGGACCAGGTCCCTGATCCATGAACACTGAGCTAAACAGGCACTTAAATCTCTATGCACACATTATGAAATACATGTTGATCTGACATGTTGATCGATTTCCATAAATGGGGGGAGGGGGGAATATCTAGTGCAGTTTTCATTCTGAGTATCACAAAAAAGTGGAAAAATAGCACTGCCTTAGAAGCTATGTGGCAATGAAGAATGGCTATGGGGCTCAGAAGGAACTGCTGGGGCTGCTGCTGCCACCTTCCATCTGATTCAGTTGCCTCACTCTTTCTAGTGGTAGGGCCAGCTCTGCTCAGTTCAAAAGGCAATAGCTCCAGATATGATTTTTGCACAAGCCCCGCTTCATAGCCTTAGTCTCCTAGCTATTCCAGAAAATAACGGTGGTGCTTGAGTTGTGGGAGAAAAGCCAGAAGGTCCTTAATGAAACTCAGAAGCTCCATTCCTTGAGTCCTCCCAATTGTATGCCCAATAAATACAGAGAGATAAATCACAAACTAAACAACTCTGTATGTAGTTTCCAAAAAGGAGCAAAGTGCCATTCTAAGGTTGAAGCTGACCTATTTGGTGGAGCATTGAATTGCCATTGTGTAGTTCCTTTTTGGGCTGACCAGGAGAAGATTCATGAAACAGAGATTGAAATCCGGGTATCTCGTTGGTGTTCCGTTGGGACCACACCAGAACAAGTATACACATAGAAGGTTTCTCTCATGGACTTATTTCAGGAATATTTGGACTGCTTGACTTTGAGATACTGAATTATGTGAGTTGTTATTATTATTTTGGTATTGTATATATTATATAAGATTTCATGTAACAGAAGGTGCTGAAGTGCTGTAAATTATTGTTAATGGGTTTTTAAAAACTACATACAGTGTTGTTTAGTTTGTGATTTCTCCCACTTGTAGCCAAATCATGCTCTGTTCCCTCTGTAGCTTTAAAAAAACACCAGGATTAATGAGAATGATGCAAAAGAAAGGAGCTTGGATCCCTCTCTGTTTTTTGAGCACTGGATAACAACAGTGTGTCTCCAAAATTTGCTTGTTATTAAGCTCTACATCCAACCACACCATTCACGTACTTACTTATCTGGTACTGCAAAATATATCCAGTGACAATGCCATTTGGTTTCTTCGGTGGTCCCCATGATAGTGTTACAGAGTCTTTATCTAAGTTTAGTATCTTTAGAAAGTGTGGCTTTTCTGGTACTGGAAAACACAACCAAAAAACACATTATGCACTTTCTTCGTACTAGATCATTCCATTTGATCTCGGATAAGCTTACAGCATCTTTCCATTTGGTTCTTCCCCCTCCTTTATTAAACACACTGTACCACTTGAAACACCTTAAGTAAAGTTTCAGAGCCGACTTGTTTTCCTTAGGCATGCCATCCTCCATTACACAGCCAAATAGATCCTTTAAAATCTATTTTACCATATTTGACCCAAGAGCTTGAACTCAGAAGGGACCCCAGATATTGAAAATGAACTCCCAAGGACTACAGAACCATACCCACAGTACAGGTATGTGTGTTTGTGCAACTTCCCCCGGATGGAGATGCAAAAGCCAGGAAATGTGAAAAAAGAGAGTGTGACTCATTCCACCAGCAATTTTGATTCTCTGAAGCTACTCACGTGGGCCATCTAGACAGATGCATGCCCATTATGCTCTTAAGAGATTTCCAAGGCAGGAGAATGACACCAAACACATTCCCATGAAAGACAATGGTAATAATTGTGTGAGGCCCAATGAATGCACAATTGCAGTGATTATTTATGTAAAGCTGGTAATCATTCATCCACATTCATTCACGTCCAGCTGGGTGCAGGAAGCAGACTATAAACAAAATCTGGTCATAGAAACACATAAGTAGTAATTGAAAGATGCTAATGCCATAGTTCTGGCTGCGAGAATACTCAGACATGGGGAAAACAGCTAGCACACCACACACAGCTGAAGCAAAGAGAAAATAGAGTTAGGAACATTGACTACTGTTTCCCTTCCCCTCCCTCATTTACCTCCCTCGGGGGTCTGGAATTTGTACGTGTTGCTTTCTGGTCCAGCTCCTTTGGAATTAAAAGCCAAAACAGTTAAGAGGTATTCACTGAATGGCTCCAGGCCGGGAATCATTCCATCGTTTCGGTCTGCGTTAAATGTCAAGAAACGTTTCTCCTGGCGATGGCTTTTTCCATCTAAACGGCTTCGTATTTTCCACCAGCTGACCTGTAGTGGGAAGATCCAACTGAACATTTGAGGCAGGGGATAACAACCAGGACCCTTACAGAGCACACCAAAAATAAAACCCTTATAAGAGGCTCTGAAACGTAGAGTAAGGGAGGGAGAGGGTAGTGTGGAGAACCATAATCACCTTGTAGCCCCGGAGGTGGCCACGAACTCTGTCCTTGGGAATGGTAGACCAGATGGCTTTAGCGAGAGTACTGTTGATAGCGTGTACAATCACATTGGAAGGAGCCGCTTCCGGAACTGGGAAATGCAAGAAGGTGACAGGGTTGTGTTAATTGTTGTGCTCAGCATAGTATATTTTGAAGTTGTGCCAGCATGCATGATGAGTTTAAAAGGATGGCCAGCTAACTAACTCTCTTGGTGGGCCACTTAGAGAAGAGAGTGAGAGTTAATGAACCAGAGTTTTGCATGCTACTCCTTTAAAATGCCCTGGTAAGATCTTCCTCATTTGCAACTGGGGAGGAAGGCACTTCTCTGACTTGGCTCTTTGACACCCAGGTACTGACCTGAGTTTAAAATGATGGTTCTGGATTACTCAAAAGCCACCTACTTTTAGGTCCCATCAAATCCCTCCTACAGGCAAGCTGTTTGTGATATTTAGATGTTATCATATTCAAACTAAGCCTCCATCTGTGTCTTGTGCTCCGAAGCCTGCAGTCTTATGCACACTTATCTAGGAATAGGCTCAGCTTGAACTTTGTGGGGCTTTCTTCTGAGTAAATATGCACAGAATTGTGCTATATGAGCTATCAGTGGGGCCTACAACAAAACGTTGCGGTGCGGAGGGTTTCTGCTCAGTCACTGCCATATTCCATGATACTGTGTTCTTTTGCTCTCAGTTTTCCATTTCTTCAAACAGTTCATCAGCATTCTGTGCCCACTGAGCTGGTTCTGTCCACCTTTGGCTATTTTTTTGGGGGGGGTGTTTCCCTGCCTGGAGTACCCTCCCCCATACCACATATTTCTTGTACTTCTGCAAAGTCACTGGTTACATAAGGATAGTCACTCATATTAGTATGTAGCCGTGGTGAGGAACCTCAGGCCTGCTACTCTCAGGCCTGTGCTGAACTGGGAGCTTTGGCCACCTTGTACATAGCACAATACCCTGAGAGCCCTGATGACCAGCTGATAATCTGTGTCTGCAAGACTCACGAGAGACCCTTTGAAGCCCCAATGATCAGCTGGTTGTCAGGGCTGCAAAATACTACGCATGGTTCTCTGCAAGCCCCAATGATCATCCAGGGTTCAAAGTGCCACACACAGTATGGTTTAATTTCAAAGAGCATGTGAGAAAATGGGTCCCCTGATGTCAGGTGATAGGTGAGTGGCACCCACTTGTCAAACCACAGGACCTGCTGCTAGCCTGCTGGCCAGATCCAATTGCCCAGTTCCAGTGCATAGGATAGTTCTCTAGGGGTGAGCCAATAAATGCCAGATATGAGAGGTCGAGTTCTGGAGTCAGAGCTTCCACACACATTAATTGCTGTATGAATGTTGGCTGTGATTCCTGAACTGCAGAGTAGATGATCATTATGGTTTCTTCTAACTCTACCATTCTATGATTCAATGAATATACATCCTGGTGCCCTGATACTGGCACAGCCTGCATATATATAAAGCCCCCTTTCATACTTCTGTAACAAATTCCAAAAAATGGGGATGGGTGGAGAAAAATGTTCAGAAAATAGGTTCCACCATTTTTAGCTTGACCATTACTTTTTCTAACAGCAAAAATAAATATATTTTTACAAGGTTTGGCATCCCCCCCCCCCCCCGCTTTAGCTCAGATTTTCAGATTCTAAAATGTGCCTGCAGGCTGCGAAATGTTCCCTCTGAGTATGATCTCGGGGGCCTTCTGCATAACCACCCCTACCATGGGAGCATTTTAGAAGGCCTTCTTGAATAATTATTCTTCCTGGCTGAACTAAGAAGTCTCAGTACCTGCATAAATGTGAACGTAAGATTTTAAACAATTCGGTAACGTATTGCTGTCTGCATCTCAATCACTTGCTGCCACATGCTAAAAGATTGTGCATATTTCAGTCACATCAAGGACTTTGAGCTATCCTGTCCCAAATGACTACTGTGGGGTTTCCTCTTTTTGTAGTCTTAAGCCTTAAATCCTTAAAAGCTAGGTTTTTGGTTGGTTTGCTTTTTTGAAGTGAGCCCATTAAAAAAAAAAAAAAGGCTGTTCTGCTTGCAGAAGTATTTGATTCCTAGTACTGCAGCAGGGGGCTTATAATCTTCCAAGTATATATATATCCATTCTCTAAACAAGATAAGAGAGAAAAAATTGCAGTGTAACAGCAGCAAGGCTTCTGGAAAGACTGTTGTCCAATTTTCTCAACAGGGGAGCAGAGGTTCTCAGTCTTCCATATTTTACACAAGAAACAATTGCTTTGTGTTATTACTGTACACTCACAGTTATTTTATTAGGGTTATGACTTCCTGTGCACTTATATTAAAATTCTGTACAGTGGTTTATGACAGTGGTGCCTGCAGTGGGAGGGAAGGAAAGAGGATGTAGAAATCATAGACTAATGTAATAACAGAATATAACTCTGGGATATTGAGATGGGAAATGGGTATTTTATGTCTTGCAAGTTTCAAGTGAACAATATTGATTAGGCAGGGATAAATGTCTGTTGGAGGCTTAAAATCTAAACTAAGCCACTTCTTTTTAAATATTAAATTGTAAAGCCTCGGCTGGAACATATACAGATATTTATGTGTGACTGCAATTTGGCTGGAAGGTGTCATTTAGGTGTAATGTGCAGCAAATTTGGTTGTATCCCTGTAAGTTTATTAACTGTGCTATCCTGTGCATGTCTTTTCAGAAGTAAAGCTTACTGAGTTCAGTGGGGACATACCCCCAGGTAAGTGTGTGTAGATGTCAAACAGATAAATGACTTTATCTTTCAATGTTTTCAATGGCTGATATTTTATTGTGACTTAACATTTTGTTAGGATTCAACCAGAGTGGCTGGGGCAACCCGGTAAGATTGAAAGATCGATGACATATAAATATTTATCATCATCATCATTATCACTATCATCATCATTAAAGAAACTATCAATATGCTTGAGACACATTTAGGATGTGCTTTCACAATATAATTTTGGGAGGAAGATGCTTACTTTTTGTAAAGTTTTTGTGGGGGGATCTAGCCATATGGACAAATCTTCGCAAGAAAGCTTAGGATGATAACTGAGAAAAGTTACCATGTGAAGCTTTCTACCTCTCAAAAATGACTGTGACAATTCACCTTCCTCAAACTCACCCCTTAAAGTCAGAATGAATTACATAATAACAAATGTTTGGAATTCTGTTACTGAAGTAACAGAAACATTGTGTTACATACGATCACAAAATGGGGTTATCATGAAAGACAAACAACTGACCACATTTTCCTGCATTTCATTTGAAAATTGTGCTTTAGGTTTCTTCCCCCCTACCCACCAAATGTTGGGAAGCAAAAAACTTCTGCATCTCCACATTTTTCAGACTTCTGTCTTTTTAATAATTTAACTCCCAACTCTTAACTCTAAGCTCGTTCACCCTTCAGCTTGAAAATCACCCACAGACCATTCTTTGTATAAAGATGTTTTTCCCCATTACTTACTGTCTTCGCTTGAATAGCCAGTTATTATATTGGGCTCAGGGCCAGACCCAAAGCTATTCACTGCCTGAACTTTGATATCATAAGGTACAAAGGTGGGGGTGTTCTTCAATACCAAGAAATGTTTTTTCACTGTTTCTTCATCCCATTCAACATTATCCTGTTGTTTCCAGTTCACTTTGTACTCCAGCCCTGGTCCATTCTGCTCCATGGGCTTTAGTGGCTGCAGATGAAGAAGAAAAGGAATCAGGTACTGTTGTTGTTGTTGTGCTGGCTTACAGGAAACACTCTTTCATGAAACAGTTGGCTATATAATTCAGAAGTGCATCACAAAGATTGCTTTAAGTAAGGCAAACATCACAAAGATAGGCTTAAGGTAAGTGAAGGACAGAACGTTATGGCTTTTTAAAAGCCAGCAAGAGAGGGAAACAGATGGCTTGAAAGCACATTGATTATTAAATCATATACTTTAATGTTGGAGGCATTACCTCTCAATTTGCAGTACATTTTACCATGTCAATCAACTCACATGAAAATGTGTCATTTGTACTGTGGTTACACTATGACAGTTCTTTCAAAAAAATGTTCAATTGCAGATTTGTCCATTAAAACATAAGATTACCCTACAGAGTATTAAACAACTGACAACAAAAATCCCAAACTATATCTGATTGACTTATTGGATAATAATATTTTTATGGCTCATTTGAGGTGCTCATCTAGCTCAGAGTCATTTACACAACAGTAATATGTATAAACTTCTATCTTTCCTCCTCTCTGATTTCCCTCTGTCAAAGATGTATATTGGAAGTTCCTTGTGGGCAGGACCTGCCTTTTTGCAATAATAATAATAATAATAATAATAATAATAATAATAATAATAATAAACATTGTAACCTGCCCATCTGACTGGGTTGCCCCAGCCACTCTGTTACTCTGTAAATTGCTATGTCCAATGATGTCCTTGTATAAATAATAATAGCTGGTAAAATAATTTGCCAGAGGGAAAGAGGAGAAAGAAAAAGAGAATGAGGATGAATAAAAAACAGTTAAGTTTGCTTGTTGTGATTTATAGAAGGCACCTGCATTCATGAATACATGGCATAATTTCTACATTTGCAGTCCTTGTAATGAAGGAAGCCAAAATGGAGGATATGGTGGAAACTGCCAAGCGTCAATTCACAGAAAACTGGAGGCAAAGGAAGATGTTATGGGCTCACAGTCTCATTTCTACCCAAGGGATTTTGCATTTCATCAAACAATCTCCTTTGAAACTATTATTCAGGGCTGGGGCAGGTAGAATCCAAAGCAGTAATTAAACTTAATTCTTTCTTTAGACCTTCTTGGCTACTTCTATGTTTTCAAAAACAGAATAATTAGTAAGAAATTATTAGAAAACAGGAGCTAAGGGGGCATGTAAGGAATAAAAGGCAAAATCAAGGATGGTGGAGATTAAAGCTATTTCCTAGATGTTATCCTACAAATTTTCTTTCAGCTGCAATGAAGGTTGCTTTTGTTTTGCTTTTAAATCACATATTCAGCCCAGCACTATGCATGCCCACTCCGAAAGTCCACTGTGTTCTCTGAGGCTTATTAAAAAATGAACCAGGTAACTTCACTTGGACCATAGCAATTGTGTCTATACCTTCAATTAAAAGAGCATTACCTCCCATGTCATGTTCATTTCATGTGGTTCAGAAGATTCAATTCGGATGTTTTCCGGGTTCTTGTCTGGAGCTATGCATCAACAAAATACAATGCAAGAGTATTTTAATTAACCAGTCTTTGTTACTTATTCTTCATATGTCTACATTTACTTTATATGGTAAATCGATTAACTGCTGGCTAATTATGTGAATTTCATAGTAATGATTATTATACAGCAGTAAATTATTCCAAAATAAACTTCAGATGAATTTTACATTCACTGTGCAATAAAGTTATCATTTTTAACACACTGCACCATTTATGGTGGCTTGTTATGATAACCACACACAACTCCTTGCAAATTGGATTTCAAAGAATGGATATATCAGCTACATTCAAATTATTATATTTCTGTTTAATAAGCTGAGCTATGAACAAGGCATTGGGCCATGCACACAGCGTCTCTGCTTCCCCCTTCTCACCTACAAGAAAACAGATCATTAATTCTTCCATTAACTATAGTTTCTCATTTTTTCCAAACTGGGAAACTGTGGTTAACAGCTTCTGAACAAGATTATGCTATCATGGGAAGATGGCTTAATATTTTGTTTTGGTCCAGCCATTAACCATTGTTTGCCAGTTCAGCAAAGCCAGGAAATAATAATAGTGGATGGAGAGCCTTCCTACTGTAGTTTGTTTGCTGGCTCACATGAGGGAATGAGCACAAGGGGTTCCACTATCTTAGGGAGCCATTTTGAGATAAAAGAATTACATTATGACAGACATCAGTAAATAAATTCATCCCAGGACACCCTTGGATAATATGATCAATTGTCATGTAAAAAGCACAACGAAAACCCCACACCATAAAATGGATATGGTTTCAGTCATTTTGGTTAAAATGATTGAATAAGAACTAAATGGTAGTTTCACAAAGCACCAGATGTTAATGGGATTATTTTAAAGAGTTGGCCCATTGGGACTAGGAAAACAGAAGGTGTATCATTAGAAAGAGGCACAGTTTGAAAGCTAGGAAAGGCACAGAGACAAAAGTTTTTGTAAAATGTTAGGAGAATATAAATGAAGAAACCTTGCAGAACAGCTGTTCTATAAAAGGATTTTCAGGAGCCAGTTATTTCATGTTATACCAAGAGAAATTGGTTGTGAATAGAAATTTATCCAAAGTCCTGTGCTGCTATGAGACTCACTATAAATCTTGCTAAATAGCCCATCCAGAAGGCATGGTGTCGACATAAAAGAAGAAGAAAGCTAGCCTGAGCCTTAAAAGCAGTATATTTGGAGCCTAACTACATGTTTTGTTAATTGTGCAGTTTCTCAGAAGATATTTTAAAAATGGAATCCTTAAGTACATTTGTTTTCTAGTTGTAAAACAGCCTTTTCTGAGGTGTTGCAACCCAAACTGTACAAAGTATTCCAAATTCTGTCTTACTGATTGTCCTACCTGTATGGAGCATTGCCATGTACAAATAACTTCTATCCCTTGGATCTTATATTCCCAAAGATTGGGGCTGAACCATCATATATGTCTTGTTTTTGGCAGTCTTTGGTACAACCTGAAACCTGCATAGCCCTTAAGAATGCATCATTCCACATTCCATCTTGGGACTATGAATGGAATGGAATTCCAGAGCATAACCATCAGCCCCCCCTTTGTCTACGATTTAGTCGGCTAAAGAGACTAAACAGGTGTACAGGTGTGGAGAACTCTAAAGCTGCCACACTATTTTGTGACAGATTGATTGGCTAATAATGATTTTGCTCTAAAACAAATTTTGGAATGTTTCTGATGGGCCAACACAGCTACCTGTACTTTTTGTTAGGATATAGTTCCGTTCCACCTTAAAAGGGACAGGCATGACTGTTGTGTGTTACATGCCTGTTTACATTTCCAGCACAGTCTGCTGGGAACTTCCGTTTTGTATATTGCTTTTGTATTGCTGTTTTGCTCTGGAGAAGAAGGGAAGCAGACATGTTTTTCCTTTGTCCCTGCTGCTGAATAAAATGCTGTATATAATGCTTACACATGGCTCTGTCCGCCACTTCCGTTGTGGAGATTTATTCACTCTGCTAATTAGCGTGCTTGGTAGCTTCAGAAGGCTACTGAGGCTTGAGTCGCTGATTGATTGATGCTGTTCCGTGACCTGGAGATCACCCGGCTGCTGGCCGGTGGCTGGAGCCAGCTTGGGGCCTGCCTGATGCCCCCGTCTCCCTGGCAGCATCCCAACACTTTTAATGTACAATACTGTGTCCTCAATTAAATAAAACACTCTTTTCCTTCTGCTTCTCTTCTTATTTTTATATTTCTGCTTCTTTTTCGTCTTTTCTCCTTGGTGTGTGTGTGAGAGAGAGAGAGAAAGAGAGGGAGAGAGAGAGACTATATATGCACATGAAGGTGATGGCTGGCTAGTGAAGGACTCCAGAGGCAGGGAAGGAAAGATCTCCCAGGGTGGGAGGTTTGAAGAAGAAAGGTGACAGCTGGGAGGGTCCACCCTCTTCTGTGTGAGACAAGGATTAAGATCTACCTTTGAGAGGGGGCTTTGTATTTTCTTCGCTCTTTTTTCTGTTGCTTTTTTTCTTAAAATTTAGATTTGTTTGTTTTTTATTGCATTGTGTGAGGGAAAAGTTTAAAAAAAACAACCAAACCTATAAATCAATAAAATGTTATCTCCTTAAGAGCCACACTTTGAAAAGAGAGGAACACATACATTAAGCCAGCCTTCCCCAACTTGGTGCCTTCAAGACATCTTGAACAACAACTCCTATAAGACCTAGCCAACATGGTCAATAGTCAGGAATGATGGAAGTTTTATTCCAAAACATCAGAAGGAACACAGATTGGGGAAGGCTGCTTTAAGCAATATTTATAATTATCCACAACAGGGTCTGGCTTCACAATGTCAAGACTTGGCACCAATTACTGAGTGGGATAGGAGAAAGCAGCTCACCTCCAACCAAGCCTATAAGTTAATCTAAAACAAAACAAAGCTTAGGAACTTGTTTCCCCCACAAATCAAAACAAAGGCTCCTGAATATGCATCAGGTGTATTCTAGGCTAGTATACCCTGTTCAATATGATATAATTAAACACAAGAAACAGGTAGCAAAGCATACCAGCTGGTGGTGTTTCATATCGTTCCGACGGTTCGCTAGGCTGACTTCTCCCAACGGCATTGACAGATATAACACGGAACTGGTAATTTACATAAGGGGACAGTGGTAAGACAACTGTACTGTCATTCCCTGGGAGCCTGATTAATTCCTGCCACTTTCTGGGCTCCCATCGGTTCTCTTCAAATTCCACAATAGATTCTAGAAAGGACAAGGAGTGGAGACACAATTAAGATCCCCGGAAACGAACTGGAAAGAAGGGAAGGAAATGATCAGCAACAAATAAAACCTTCACCAATAAAACTAATTAAGTGCAGCTTTCAGGGTAGCTTATATCTAATTCCAAACACTTGCTGTCACTCTATAAAAGTAAGGTGGCAGCACTAGACTCCCGCTTACCATTAATTGGGCTGTTGTTACTGCTCCCAACATTCCATGATAGCCTCACACTTCTGCTCTGTTTCTCGGAGAGGTGGAGGTCTTCTGGTGGGTCAGGGACATCTGTACAAGAAACGGAAGAAACATAAGAAGAATGGCATTTGGCTGCCGCGCTTCACTCTGAGCAAGAGACGTGTGCAATATTTTCAGGTGGGGCCTTCAGAGAAATCACACTGCTGCTTCTGACATTAGGGCTGTGCATATGACCCTGTCCATCTGTTCATGGAATACATGAGAGAAACGTCATACCAGCCAGTTATGCCCCCCTAGTGCCAATATAGCCGCATGCCACACTCTTCATCTTTATCTATTTCACAAGAATAAAAGCTATGCCTGCAAAGAGCTCTTTGACACCTTAAAGACTGAAGAAGAGTTTGGATTTGATATCCCACCTTTCACTCCCTTTAAGGAGTCTCAAAGCAGCTAACATTCTCCTTTCCCTTCCTCCCCCACAACAAACACTGTGAGGTGAGTGTGGCTGAGAGACTTCAAAGAAGTATGACTGGCCCAAGGTCACCCAGCAGCTGCATGTGGAGGAGGGGGACACGAACCCGGTTCCCCAGATTACGAGACTACCGCTCTTAACCACTACACCACACTGGCTCAATTATTGTGGCACAAGACTGGCACAATTATTGTGGCGTAGGCTTCTGAGGACTACAGCAACACTTGTCTGTTGCATGAATTGGTCTGCTCTAGAAAGTATAATCTGCACAGATTTTTGCACATATGCACACTTGTTGTTTTTAGCAAAATTATACAGGAGGGGAAACCCTACAGGGAATATTAAAAACATCCACATTATAGGGGTCCAATGATTGAACTAGGAGTATTTGAAATTGCGGCATTGTTGCATACAGATGCTAAACAGGTACAGATCTGATCAGCTCTGTGGTCACTGGGAGTCCCATGTAAGAGAAGGGCAAAAAATGTAGTAAATATGTAATGCTATGTAATCTGTAATCCATACGTGTGTGCCAGAATACCTGGGCCTTAGCTGAGTGGCAGGCCACATACTTTGCAGGCAAAGGGTTCAAATCCTGGTATCTTCTGGTAGGGCTGGGCTTGTCCACTGTCTGAAACCCCAGAGAGTCACTGCCGGTCCGTGTGGACAATGCAGAGCTCAATGTACCAATGGTCTGACTCACTTTAAGGCAGCTTCTTCTGTTATTTTGGAGGGGCAGAGCAGAAGGTGGTCTGTCCTATCAAACTTAAAAGGCCGACTTTGGCATTCACCACTTCCTTCACAGGAAGACTGTTGAGCGAATAAAACAGTTCCATGTGAAACTTGGGAGCGAAGCGTACACGGTGAGAAATACAGTTGTTTTCCAAGGCCAGGCTCAAAACGTATTTCAGGCATCCACTCTATAATACTAGTGGGATGGGCCCTGGCATCCACTATTTGTCCCTCATGCATTGCATATGATACTTCTTTCCGCTCCAATAGCCAGAACCGTTCCCCAACAAAGGTCAAATTCTATTTCTTGTCTCAGCCGCAGCAGGATTCTTATTAAGCAACTGTCCTGGTAGCAGGAAAGCAATGAGGCAGAGCTGGAGGAGGATTTCTACATAAATATGTGTTTTTTATAGATGGCTAAGAATAGAAGTGCAGGGTTTTTAAAAGGCAGCAGTGTGTGGTTGTCTGGGAGTTAGATTTGAAATGACAGTGTATGGGGAAAATAAGGAGCGCAGTTGGGGGTAGCATTTGCAGGGCCGTAATGAGACTGCCAGCCCAGTAGGATTTTAATACGTGTAAGGAAAAATGGGGGAGGAGGTGGATTTCATCCAGTTTAAAAATGAACCCCTCTTATGTGATGCTCATTCATCAATAAATATGTGAGTTGCACAGAAAAACACCCCTTCAGTTGGGCCCAAATCTTTGAAAGTCACCCCTCCTAGAACCTTATGACTCCAACTGAATGAGAGAGGTTACCCCAAAGGTGAGACATATCCTGCTCAAGGGTCCCAGAGCCCTGATTGGCAGGTGCTGGGAGCTGCCATTCACCCTAAAAGTTGCCTAACGGTGCTCACCGACCCTTGTCCCTCCCTAGTGAATCTCCCAGGCGTAGCCTGGGTAACTCACTTGGTAAGAGTGTGGTGCTAATAACACCAAGGTTGCAGGTTTGATCCCTGTATGGGACAGCTACATATTATTTCATTGCAGGGGGGTGGACTAGAGGATCTTCAGGGTCTCTTCCAACTTTACAGTCCTATGATTCTATCCCAGCTTAAATGTGGCCGTTGAATTAACCTAATCCAATGGCATGCCTGCGAAACTGGCTCCTCATCAACCTGGTACATATTTCAGGGAGTCAGAAGAATATGTCAGCAGGGCACACAAACAGACAGGCCAGAAACAATCCTACACAGTCCTGAAGCGAACGGAAAATCTTGCACTGAGAAATCAGAAGAGGCTAAGGGGGCAGAAGGTGGAGGTGCATTAGACAGTCTCCTGTGTTTCCCTCTCCTAACATCCACATGGCATATGCCCAAAAGCCATGACTCACCCCCCTCTGTCCCAGAAGCAACACCGCCCCTGTCCATAGCCCTCAGGGTCAGGTGGCAAAGCAGCCATTTGTGAAATGTGCATGTGAATAAATAGTGCCGAATCTGACTAATGTTGCAATGGGCCCAAATCTTCAGAACAAAAGCCATTACTTGACAGAGAAGGAGTAAGAACAGATTTTCCCAGAGGGATTTAAATAAAGCATCAGAATAACTTAGCATGCAAGCAGTGGTTTAAAATTTACTTACAAAGGACAGTTATGCGGGAATCATCTGTGGCAATGTCAAGAGATGTGCGGCCTACACAGGTGTACACACCCTGATCTTCTAATTCCACATTTGATATAATCAAGGTGTCCATCTCCATAATTATTCTGCAAAGGAAAGTATAAATAAGACACAAATGACAGAGCAATAATAAAACTAGCATCCTGAATCCGCTTTCTTTAGCTCACCTTGCCTGCACATGGAAATCCTCTCACGAGGCAAGCTCGCAATAATGCTTAAGTTGCATTTTAGGTAGTAAATTCATCACACACACACACACACACACACACAAACACACACACACACAAACATACATATTGCTAGCATTAACTACCAGCACAGTTTCAAGCACCCGCAACTGATCGTCCCAACGTATAACAGCCATAGTTCTAGTAATCTGCTTTCAGGAAGTTTGGAGATTATTCATCTACAGTCCCCAGTCCACAAAGTGCTAGACAATTCTTATTTATCATTCCAACAATCCTGAGAGATAGATTAGACTGAGTGCTAATGACTAAATTCTTACGGGTCAAACCAGACAAGATGAGAAATGGATGTGATCTAAATTTCCAGTGTTTCATTTGCTCCCCCTTTATAGAAGTTAAGGGGAAGATATGAATTGGATCAGCACCATAGGACTAAGGGAAGGGAAGGTTTAAACCCTTCCCACAATGCTATTTCCCATGTGCATGGCCAGAAAGCATCTCAGTTGCCTTTTTCCATCTGGCCTGGGATGGGAGGGCCTCCAGCTACAAAAGCTGAGGCTGCTGAACAAACTATTGGGCTGGAGTGTTTTGTTGTGTAGGGGGTGGGATTGTCGCTGTTGTATTTGTTTGTTTTTTGTATCTTTATTTTAGATTTTGTCGTGATTTGTGTGGAAATTGTCCAGTCTGCTTCTAATATTTTTAATGTTTAATTTATTCTTTATGTTGGGACGCGGGTGGCGCTCTGGGTTAAACCACAGAGCCTAAGACTTGCTGATCAGAAGGTCGGCGGTTCGAATCTCCGCAATGGGGTGAGCTCCTCTTGCTCGGTCCCTGCTCCTGCCAGACTAGTAGTTTGAAAGCACATCAAAGTGCAAGTAGATAAATAGGTACCACTCCGGCAGGAAGGTAAACGGCGTTTCCGTGCGCTGCTCTGGTTCGCCAGAAGCGGCTTAGTCATGCTGGCCACATGACCCGGAAGCTGTACGCCGGCTCCCTCGGCCAATAAAGCGAGATGAGCACCACAACCCCAGAGTCGGTCACGACTGGACCTAATCGTCAGGGGTCCCTTTACCTTTACCTTTATTCTTTATGGCTACTTTTTGATGTTGTAGTTATGTATTTTTTCGTGTTGTAAGCCACCTTGAGCATGGTTAGAATTGTGGAAAGGTGGCATACAAATAAAATTATGTTATATACAGTGCTTTTTTCTGGGGGAACGCGGGGGTACGCATGCCCCTAAACATTTTGTGAATCTTTGTCCATTTACTGTATTTATTTTTCCCAATTTGAAGTACAAAATGGTGATTTTCTTGAGTCAAAATGAGAGTATCCTTATACATTTTTTTAAAGAAAAAAAAGCACTGGTTATGTGATATCGAAGGTCTCCCTATTTATTGCTTGTAACATTGGGGGAGAAACATACATAATAATAGCTATGAGGGGTTGATATTGGGAAAGCAACGCAAGGGAAGGGCTAATATTCCCTTCCCTAAGGGTCACAAAAGTCCTGATCCAATTCTTCCCTTTCCCCATGAAAATGCAAAGGAAAGTCATCTACTTTGCCCTATGTTGAAAGGTCCTGTTTGTGGAACGCAATGTTTAAATGTGCCCTTCAACAGTGTGGACATCTGCACGGATGTGTTTTCAGAGTGACAGTGAACCAGGGGAGGTCTGCAGCTCAGTGGAAAAGCACAAGCTTTGCAGTCAAAGGGAATGGCTTCAGTCCAGGATAAGGCTGGGAAACACCATTTCTGAAACTCTGGAGAACCACTTCCAGTCAGTACTGGAAGTGACAACACTGAGCTATATTGAGAAAAGGTAGTTCCCTATGTTCCTGACTGGCACTTGAATTTAGATAATAGTATCTGCACTTTTTAAGCCAGGAATGATCAGCTGTTGTCTCATAACCGCCACCCCAAAAACAAAATTAAAAAAAACCAAATTAACAGGCTTTCTAGCAGGTTTCAACAGATAAGCAGCACAATCTGTTCATGCATATTGTTGCATATCAGTATTGGGTATATATATATATATATATACAGTATATGTACAACTCAAAAGAAAGAAAAAAAGAGAGAGATGCAAAGGAATGTTGAAAACATTATTGGTAGAATGTCCAGAAACCATAGATAATTATTTCAGGGACACATGTGGCCCATAGGCCAAAATCTGGTAAACCGCATTGTACATGCTTAATGAATTAACAAGGTGAGGGTTTGTTTCTTTTTACTTGTTCTGGCTACATTAATTAACAAAATAAAATACCTCATAATCTGAACATGTGATGATATCAGCAAAACACGACTTGTATTTGGTGGGTTTATTTGACTGGTTTGTTCAGTTCTGACCTACTCAAAATAAGTGTACATCTGGCCTACTGGATACAAAATGTAGATTTAGAGCTGTGCTTTCACCACTAGAGGTCCTTCCAGGACAACTATGAAATTATGTGCAGAACTGTAAGGCTGCTTATATCTTACTGACATAGAAAGTCATTCCAGTTTCATAGAATCATAGATCTGTAGAGTTGGAAGAGACCCCAACAATCATCTATACCAGTCACTGCAATGCAGGAAACTTTGGCCCAATGTGGGGCTCGGACCCACAGCTCTGAGACTAAGAGTCTCATGCCATACCGACTACCAGTTTTCCAATTTTATCCCTTTTGTAGCAGTCCAGAGGCTGCTGGACTAGTTTCATGCTGACTGAGTCTGATGGTAGCTGGAGTCTGACAACTTCTGGAGGGCCAAAGATTAGTCACCTGTGCTTCAAGGACTCATGCAACATCTTGCCAAGGTCAACAAGAGATATTCTATTGACCCCATTAGGAAAAACTAGATATTTTCAGCAAAATACAGGGACAACCAATGGGTTGTAGGACTTACAATGTGCCACTGCCAAAAGAATCCTTAATCCCATACTCTACTTTTCTAGTTGACTGTACCAGGATAGGATTGCATAGTGATTTATATGTATATTTTATGGTTCTGCACTGGGAAGTTTCTGAAGGGTTCAAGTGGGCAGAAAGGCAGTCTGCAAATACATGAATTTTTTTTAAAAAATTGTTTATGTAATGCTTTTAGGGCAACTTTCATCAAGCTGGTGCCCTCCTGATATCTGGGTCTATGACTTCCATCAGACTCAGCCAGCATGGTCAATAGTCAGGGATCATGGGAGCTGTAGTCCAAAATATCTGGAGACTATACCAGGTTTGGGAAGCCTGGGTTTCACTCAATGCACATTATCCCAGTAGTGCTCAGCACTGTTAGGTAGATCTGCATTGGCTTGGAGGAAGAGAAGCTTCCTCCGATGGAGGCACTTTCTCTGTCACAGGGTGCGACTTTTCCCAATGGACACTTCTCCGAATCCATTATGTCTGTGTTGCAATTTTTTTAAAAAAAAATGAGGCCATGAGAAAGGCAAGTGGCATGCCTCACAGTATGTGATACTGTCTCCAACGTCCACCTGCTAAATGGCATAGCATAACTCCCTAAACCCAGGGTGCCGCTAGGAACATAGGAAGCTAACATATACTGAATCCCTCCAGTTTAATCATGTCTGTATTAATCTCCCAGACAGGGGACACTGAGCCCAACTTGGAGACACCAGGGATTGAACCTGGAACCTTCTTCATGAAAGCAGATGTGTTCTGCTATTGGGCTACAGCCTCTCGCTGATCCACTGTCAGTCTGAAAACAACACATACAAGTATGGTGTAAAACGTGCTTGCTTCGGCAGCACATATACTAAAATTGGAACAATACAGAGAAGATTAGCATGGCCCCTGCGCAAGGATGACACGCAAATTTGTGAAGCGTTCCATATTTAATTTTTTTTAAAAAAGTATGGTGTAAAACATCCCATTCCACTTATTTGTTGCTGACCCAGGAACTCCTGTATGTCCAAGCTTGCCTATGTTATTACTCCTGCAAAAGGGGTGGTGATATTTTAAACACTCCTGTGAAAATCAATGGGAAGTCTCATATAAGACCTCACTGTGCCTGGCTCTCTGCTGCAGAGGATTACAGCACAAGAAACAACTACAACTATTTGATGCCAGAATCAACAGTCATTAGAAGCTGCCTGTAGCGTTTGCCCCTCTTAGGTGTATGACATCATACTGGGTTCATAAGGAAAGGGTTAACTAATTGTCAAATGACTAACCAATGGGAACCCAAGGGGAGGAGTTAGAGTTAGAGTTAGGGTGGTTGAGAAGTCAGTCAGGAGTTAGAGAAGAGACAGAGAGGATAAGTCTGATGTGGGAGAGTGAGAGAATCTGTAAAGAGGACTCAGTCAAACAGTTGATATAATCAGTCAGAAGGTATTAGGAAGGTATAGGCCGGTAAAGAAACTAAAGTTAAGAAACTGACAGGAATATTATCTGAGAAACCATAAACTTGTTAATGCTTATAAAATAAACTTGCTTATTTGGTTCAATTTTAACAACTGTCTGGACTCAGTGTTTTACCCGAGAGTAACGGGTTGGTGCCAACGGGGAAGCGGACACAGTGGTGGCACAGGGATCAATAGATCGTTAAACGCCCATGTGTGATCGCCACACTGCCCATTAAGGAAGGACCATAAGTGCACAATCATGTTCCCATGAATAAAAATTATTTATGTAAAAAGAAAGCAGAATAAGAAGAAAACTCTCATTTGTTACCTCCCATCCTCTGTGTCATTCTTTACAAGCTCCTCTCCGTCCTTTCTCCAAGAGATTTGAAAGTGGTGTTTCAAATGGGAGTCAAACTCAGCATGGCATTTCAATGCAACTGGATGTGATTTCAAAATTTGTGGGTTCTTCGGCAGAACAGATATTTTGGTAGCATCTAGTAAGTGAAGAAAGACATTTGTCGTTTGTTCATGTATACAATGAGCAAATTGCTTTACAGTCCTTGTGCCATTCCTTCGCATAAGAATAGGGGAGCTATCAATCCCGGTTTCCATATGATAATGATGCATTACACTTCCTTTGAGAAATTTCACCTGTCTTATTGAAATACTTTTGGCTGCCCTTGTATAGTTCACCCAGGAATGACTAGCAGCTTTGCTTCAAATTTTGGTTTAGGTAAACTCCAAGGATAACAGAGGGTTGTACAGATTTTGCAGAGAAATGTCACTGTTCCTTTTGAAACCCTTTACTTTCCCCTTGACATTCCTCAGAAGCACTAAATTAGTTTCACATTTTATAAGTGAGCCAGAGTTATTTGGCCATCATTCATTGTTCAGACTGACTCCTGAAAAGCTCTCCAGTGAAACATATGAGAACAGGGATGAGTGAATCTGTCGATTTTGGCTTTTCTGGGTTTCTTGCTTTCTCAGTCTTAAGTTCGGTCCTCCATATTTCTGTATACTTTAAAAGAAATCCTTGTGCAAGTTTTTCCCATAATATACACATTTTTGTATGCCATTGTTTCTTATACAGATTTTTGCAAGCCATTTCCCCTAATAAAATGCATTCTGTACGATTTCCCCCTCCATTTTTACGTCATCAATCAGTTGAAGAACTGAATCACAAAATATGGATAGCTGCAAATTTGGAAACACAGCTTTGTTTTGGTTCACAAGTTGTTACAGAAAATGTGATTTGGATACACTCGCATTAAAATTCAAACTGAATTGAATTCTTTTGCCATCCCTAGAGTGAAAGACACACCTGTGGTGTGGGATCTCAGTTATTCACACGTTTGCCCCTGCAGTGTGGGATGGCACTGCGCTATGAGTAGGAAATATAGCAAGGCCCTTTATGAAATTCATAGTTCCTGAGTTCCCATCCCACCTCCAGTTTAGCCAAATCATGTCCCACCTGTCCTTTGCTAAGAACAGTAGAGAAGGGAGAGAAGGGAGAAGGGAGAAATCACAAAAGGCAAATGGTTCATGGTCCCTTGACCCACCTCCCATGAATTGAAAGCACTGGTGTGAAGATGAGCAACATTTTACTCAATGTCAGCAAATGTGATTAATTTGCTCTTGTGGATATGTGACCTAGGAAAGCAATAGGTTCACAAATAACTTTTGCTGATCTACTAAAAAAAAGTGCTGGCACATAGAATCATGCAGTTGGAAGCGACCTTAGAGGTCCAACCCACTGTTCAATTCAGGATGCAACTACGGCGTCCCTGAAATTGGGTTGTCTGCTTAAATACCTCCACCAAAGACGAGCTGCTACCTCCCAAGGCAGTCTGTTCCATTCACTGTGTAAAATAGTGTTTCATTGAGGAAACTCCACAACCATTATTAATATCAGCATCAGGTCTCTCCTTTTGAATGGGG
Organism: Podarcis melisellensis; assembly: GCF_964234715.1. Lineage (NCBI taxonomy): Eukaryota > Metazoa > Chordata > Lepidosauria > Squamata > Lacertidae > Podarcis > Podarcis melisellensis. The sequence goes on from NC_138529.1 coordinate 92,287,249, forward strand.
AACATCCCCAGCCTTTAAATCAGAAACAATATACAATTATGCCAATTTTCTAAAGTGCAAACAGCATTATACTGCATTACACATATTTTGCTGCATTATGCAATTATATTTGTGGTTTTGAATAGGGAATGTTGTGAGTTAAGCACATCCATTAAGAAAATTGCATAGTTGCTTCTGATGCAATGCGTGATACCATTGTTTGGGGTGATGGAATTGTCTTCAGAATTAAACGGGGCGTTTTTCACATCTATACATGAGGCTAAAGCAATCAGATTTTTAATTGTAACTTGTGTTCATAGGAAGAATTACTTCTGACAGTAAGGGTGGCAGTGATAGCACGTCTCCCAGCAGAATTTTTCACCCAGCAAGTATAAGACCCAGCATCTTCCTTTCTCGTTACTCTGATTTCCAGGGTTCCATTCTGATCAGGATCAAGGTGCTGCATGTCGTAATCTTTAGTCCTAGGAAGTAAACCAGAACCACAAGTTATTTCATGCGGTTAGAGATTATGAGAATGTCAGGGCAGCCAGGTCTTAGCTTAACTACCATGATAGGAAGCAGAAGCAAGGCAATGGCTATAAATCAATATAGACATTTCTTTCTTTCAGTCTGAAAAGATGCTACAGCTCATAAATGAAGAAAGACTTGTCTTTGAATGAAGTGGAATTACATACTTTTGAATTAAGGTCACACTCACACCGTGCTTTTAAAGTACATGGCTTCACCCAAAGAAAGCCAAAGTTAGTTAAGGGTGCTGTGGAGTAAACTACAGTTCCCATGAGTCTCATAACTGTTAAAGTGCAATAAATGCACTTTAAATGTACGGTGTGGATTTTGCCTTAGATTTCATTTTCCCAGAAATGGTTTTCTTCACTGTCAGAATGAATATGCACCTTCTTCCCACAGTGGCCATGTCCCGAAATTTCTCACCACCACATCAGAATATCTAGGATGATTGGCTAGTTCCATACTCTAACAACAGATTCTTCTTCTTATGGTTTTGTGTCAAACCATAGTGCGCTTTTAAATGCATTTTTGAGTGCTACTCAACAATATTTTCATTTAATTAAATTCAGTGTATTTGTTTTGAGCATTAGACATCGCAGAATTCCAGGAGTGGGATTTCTGGATCCTCCTTAATCAATACTCCTCATAAGCATATTTATGGCCAAGAGTTGGCATGCAAAGCCTCTGCTTTTTGCTGCGGGCAAGTCTTTATGTGAGAAAAGATGTTCAGCTTTAGACCCAGCTTTTGCTGCTCCTGCCTTCTCCTTCTGCTGCATATGTTTTGTGTAAGACAATAAGGAGGGAAATAGCAGAGGTGCAGGGTGCCTTTCAAGAATTTTCTGTGTATACTTACAAAGCCTTGGTCCTTCATAAATATCCACTTGCAGGTGAAGACCCCCGAAACCACCCCCAAATGAAGTCACAATAGACACAGATTTTAGTTTAAGGTTTTTAGCATTAAATTTGGCTACAACTTCATTGATTAAAGCATGTGAGTGGTTGCTTAGGCATTAGTTCCAGACTACCTGAACAGGACTGACACTGGGCACCACCATATGTCGGTAAGGGAAAGCATCCTGGGGGAGCAAGAACTCCTTACATCTCACAGCTCACTCCAGACGCTCCAGCTCACTCCAGATGCTCCCAGAGGCTCTGGTGTGGCCCTAGCCCCTTGACAGGGTTCGGACAAAAGCAAGGTGAGCCCCTGGATTTCTTTAATGGAATTCCCTAGCAGCAGCAATGGAGGGTCAGGCACAGCCAACCACGTCCCCTCCCCAAAACATTGAACCAAATGCCTAACTGCCAACCTTACAAAGTTGTGACGATTTGCTACATGGTAGGCAAAAACCAAGTGGCACCAGCCAATCAGCCAAATGGCAAAATTCCTACCGGGCCCCTGCTCCAAAACAGACGACCCCATGACAGGCATAGCAAGGTCATAAGAACAACCCTAAATATAGGGAGAGGAGGGCAGGTGATCTGCTGCACGTCGCAAGAAAGTGAAACTCTCCAGCAATGTGCAGCAGCTTAAGTAGCCCCTCAGAAGCCAATAGCCAACCCAACTGGCCAAATTTCTGCCCCATCAAGAGAGGGGCAACCAATGGTGCATTGTGGCCATCCAAATGGTCCCACCCCACAACAGGGAGGCAGTTTTTGGTTATCTCACTGCAACACGTGCCCTTCATGATGGAGGACCCAACTTACAATAGTGACTAAGTTTATTGACCCATTTTGGGGTGAATGGTAAGATGTTTGCATTTCCTTCTCAACCTCGTTCTCTTTCTCTGGATTATCAGGTGTCTAGTGGTTTGGTTTAGGGTACTCAATCAGTTGTAGCAACTCAGAGGAGCTGCTGCTAGCTTTTCATGGAAACCAAGATTATAACCAATCAGGGTTATACTTTGGCCAACAGGGCCTCTTAGAGGGCAATAACAGATCCTGAGTAGGAAAATGGGCCTAGTACACAACAAAGTTCCCTAAAGAATGAAGAAACACAAGTTAAATTCTGAAGTGTTCTTTGTTATCTTTTCAAAACTAACATTTGCTTTTTATTAAGCCATCTAAATTGCACCTGAGCAAGAAAAGCCTCTGAGCAAACTAAGCTCTGTTGACCTTTGCCTTCCTGAAAATAAAGGAAATGGAACACCACCTCATGGGGGACCTTATCATTTCCATTGCTAACAAACAATGTGGGATTTCATTAACCTTGGCATATTATTCTTTGAAACTTTTGAAGTATAAGTATATTTGGATCATCTTTGGCATCTTATGACAGCAATTTTTATTGGATTGGTTTTTTTAAAAAAAAATCAATAGAGATTTAATGCAACTACATCTCTGCAGCCAGAAATGCCAACAGCAGCCTATGAACATGAGGAAAGAACTAAAATGAGCTTACCAAGTAACATCAGGTGATGGGACAGCAAAAAACTGACAGTACAGGCGGCTTGGGTAACCCACAACCGCAACATATTCTTCACCATCTGAAGTTAACATTTCTGGAGGAATGTCTGCAAATGTCAACCACAACGAAAAAAGTTAGAACTACAGATCTATAAATAGCTTGGATTTAGAAACACCTGCCATCCCATGGGGTTGGGAAAACATTGTTGTCTAGAATCCAGCAAAAGTTAGTTGCACTTAGGAGTAGGCTCAGATGTTTACAAATCACTTGCTATTCAGACCAGGGTGGGGGGACACTTTTTTGTAATGGTCAGCCTAATCTAAGATCATACTCACTGGCCAGAGGAAGAATGGCTATTGAGACAGGACATCCCATCTGTCCCTTTGAGCAAGAGATCCCCTATCTTTGTGGGCAGCAGTAACAACTCGTGAGGCAGCTTCTTGGAGGAAGAAAGCAGCAGCAAACAAGACTAAGGGGGCAGAACTGGTGCAACCATTAGGCAGAGTGAGCGGCCACCACAGGCAGCAGATGCTGGGAAGAGCAGCAGCGAGTGGTTGCAAGACAGAGCTTGGATGCCATGCGGACTGACTAGCACCCCTCAAGCAAGCCTGCTGCCCCCTCAGGTGCACTGTTGTATTGCTGCAATCTGGTCAGATTATGGACTCTGAGTGAGCCAACTCTGCTGACGGGACTTTCATGCCTTGGCCAGAAGGTGTTGCAAGATAGCAGCTGCTAGCTTAGGCATGTGGTTGCTGAGTGGCTAGCAGTGTCCAGTGAAAAGTACTGAAATCGTGACCCATTCTAGACCATGCTTGTTATGTGTTGACCAATCCCGTGCCTCTGTTGACCAATCTCTCATAAGGAGATGGGAATCCTCTCCTCCTTGGGTATTGGTTAGTCGGTTAACTAAGGGTTTCCCATTGGAAGCTGCCTCTAGACCAGGAGTAGGAAACCTTTAACAGCCCATAGGCCACAAACTTCCAGGAGGGACATGTCCATGGTGGGAGGAGCCAGAAGCAAAAGTAGGTGGAGCAACAAATGTACATTTAACCTTTGGACAGTAGGCTTGTTTCTGCATAGACCCCCAACACAACCCATCTGTCCACGCAAGCAAGAAGCATTGCCAGAATTCAAGGACACATTTCTTGCCATGCAGAAACACTCAAGGTGGGTGCAAAAGATGGCTGGGGAAGGGATGGGGCCTGTGGAGGGCAGGAGAGTAAGACCTGGAGGACTGCTTTCGGCCCCTGTGCCTGAGGTTCCCTCTCTTTGCTTTAGACCTTCAGCAAATTGCCTCATGAACTGCCACCTGGGGTATGGAGGGAATTCCCCTTCTGCCTCCTTGTTAATGCCAAAATCTTAAATCAGGGGTGCCCAAACTTTTTTCAAAGAGGGCCAGATTTGATGAAGTGAATATGCGTATAGGCTGACCAAGTTGTTGAGCTTTTTTTAGGATTTCACCCCAGGACATATACTGCCACAGGGGCTGAAATAAATTGACCAGCAGGCTGGATTAGGTCCCTGAAACGGACTTTGGACATGCCTATCTTAAATATTGTCACAAGCCACTCAGAGCCTTCTGAAGCAGTTTTGTATAATGGAAAGAAGGAATGGAATAATATCATAAGACAGAAGGGAGTCCTACCCATTGCTTCCTTGGGGCAGATGACAGCACTCTTTCCAGTCACCATACTCGTATGAGTCACTACTAAAAAAATAAAGCCACTAGCTGTGCCCAAGGATCTTCCAGGTGAGATGCTCTTTCATCTCCTTGGTCCTATTGTTATCAAAGTTGGAAGAGAAACTGAGCCCTAGAGTGGCCTAGTTTACTTGGGTAGTTTCCTTATACTGAGTCAGACCACTGGTCCACCTAGTTCAAGATTGTCTTCTGTAATGACTGGCAGTAGCTCTCCAGGGTTTCTGACCTGGATCTTATGGATTCAGGGACTGAATCCAGGGTCTTTACATGCCGAGGCACTCTTCCACTGAACTCCATGCATGTTGCGAAAAGCTGGAAAGACTTACTAAGCACATTGATGTTTGCTGTGGCGAGGATGGTGCCGTGCTTGTTTGTAGCCTCACACTGGTACACGGCACTGTCTTGCAGCTCTAGGTCAGTGACGCTGATCTCCCTTGTTGAAAAAACAGCCCTGTTGGATTTTATTTCTGCCTCTGCCAAAAACAATAGGATACAGGATCACAGTAAGCCAAACGGTGCCTTCCTGGGAATGTGGGCTTTCAGAGAGAAGCTCTTGTCCATTTTGCCCGTTGTTGTTGTTACTACTACTACTACTACTACTACTATTCCCAGCAGAACAAACTGGGTGTTTTGCACCTTGTCCTTACCATCAAGAGACCTGCCATTCACTTTCCACTTTATCGTTGGCTCAGGATAGCCAATGGCTTGGCACAACAGTACAAAACTTTCGCCGACACCGTAAACTCCACTTTTGGGTTTCGTTACCCATATGGGTGGCTCTGTCGAGAAAGAAAAGAGTCATCTTTCAGCCATGGCTGTGAGTCAAAGACAGACAGACACATGATTAACATCACCACCACAACCACAGTAAGGCACCTAAAATGATGAAGCGCTTTACAATTATAGAATGTCTATAGAAATTGCATATAATATAGTCTGCAATTAGGCAAAATAATAATAATGGAAAAAATGGCCCATATAGTATCATTCAAGTTACACATTACATCAATAGTTACCAAACTTATTCAGACCACTGCCCCTTTGGTTCCATAAACTCATTGGTGCCCCTTACCCTACCCTATAAATAGCATTATTCAGAGTAGCAGTTTGCACTACCCACTCAGGAAAATAATAACACAATAAAATTTGAAACAACAACCATTTAATTGCACACTTATTCAAAATCCAGTTAAAACTATGTAGTTTATTAATTTAACAAACTTGATGAACCTGATGCAGTGGTTTTCAAATACTGAAAGCCATTTTCACCTCTAGCGCCGCCTGCTGCTCACTTACCTGTTAAAGTCGCCCTAGGTAATCCTACTGCCCACCTTGGGAGCTACTGTGCTATATGCAATAGTCATGACCAGCTGTATTTTTCTTAGAAACCGCTGGGAGAATCTGATTTGGATTGGCAGAATGGTTTTTCAAAAATACACATTTCTCACCCACACAGATTTCACAATAAAAACTCTCCATTCCCCTGAAGCTCCTGTTAGACACGGAGGATGAAATATATAGGCCCCCACATTGTACCTGTGTGTTTTCTTCTCTGTGGCTAATAGAAGCTTAATATAGCAGAAAAGTTCATGGGGGAATCAATGCGGAGTACAGGTTTTTAGATCCTTTCCCCCATAAACCACAGCCTTCATCCAAATCCCCTTCACTGTAACCATTCTCTTAAGAGAAGCTGTCCTTATGGTTAGCATGTTGAACTATTACCTAGGAGAGTGGGCTTCAAATCCCCACTTGGCCATGAAATTACTGGATGACCTTGGGCCAGTCAACCATCTCTTAGTTTAACCTATCTCACAAGGTTGTTGTGAGGATGAAGTGGGGAGGAAGAGAACCATGTATACCACCTTGAGCTCCTTGGAAGATAAAAGTGGTATATAAATGTAATAAATAAAAATAATAAATAAATAAAAGAAGGAAGCTGTCAGGGAACTGCCATCAGCTCAGAGGCGAGAGGTGGAAGGGCAGTTGGGTTACAGGGAGCCTCCGAAGATTGTGTGAAGCAGCTCTTCCTCCGGAGAGGAGGGAGGCCCCGCCTCCAGTGGGGAAGGGATGCAGGGATCGGAAGATGCTAGAGAGAGCCGCAACACCAAGCCTGAGCAAAGCGAGGCGGAGGCAGGTTCCCTTTTGCCCAGCTGGTTTATGCGCAGAGAGGGAAGGCGTAGGATGGGAGTCAAAAGACTGCTATGCTGGGGAAAGTTTAAGGACCACCCACTCCCAGATTCTGCTAGCGATTGAGCAGACATGGACTTGAGACGCTCTGCACTGTAAAGGTTTTGTACAGATAATAAAGCCTGGAAAAGACCGGTGGGAGTTTTGCCTGTTCGCTCTCGAGCAACCACACCGGCACCTGACAGAAGCCTTGAAGGCCAGTGGTGGAGCATCTCCTTTGCAGGTTCAATTCCTGGCATCTCCTCTGTCTGTCTGGAATTGTGGAGAGATGCTTTTAGTTTGTGAAAACAGTGCTGACCTAAATGACCAATGCTCTGACTGAGTATAAAACGGCTTCCTGTGTTTCTAAATAATGTGTAGCTTGGCCTTAAAAAATAGTAATAATTGGCCTGGGGGAGGACCAAAAAGAGCTATGCAGCTAAAAATTCCCCTAAGGAAATATTAATTCCTTCTTTTATTCTAGGTTACCAGCAGATGGCACTCTCTGGCAATAACTGCAAAAGGAAAGGAAACTCAAAAGGCTGTGCTTTTACACCTCGTGATGCTATTAGCATTGTTATTACCTTTTCAGCTCTGCTTGTATCAAAGGAGAAAGGGTGGGGAAGCAGACATAAGAAATCCTGTGATTTGTTACCCCAAACCCCGTTCACTGCATCTTCAGTGACAATGGCAATGATTGCAATGTTTGTTGTTGCTTGCAGGGGTTGCCTAGTTTCCTAACACTGGGTGACCCTTTCCGAAATCATGAAAGGAAGTTTGAAACATGCAGAGCAAGCGAAGTAACAGTACGCACAATGGCAAGCAGGTGGAGGACGGTATTTTCTGCTCCCGGAACAACTTGCATTTACAATCAAACATTGTGATCCTTAGGGCCGTGAAGTAGTCCTGGGACTGGAAAGCAGAAGGGAAGCACCTCTGGCTTCTGCAGCTGGCCAGGGTCAGGCCATGATACCCAGAAAGGCAAGCAGGAAAGCCACCCGGCCTAGCACACCAGCCAGACAAGGAGCAGCCGCAGAGTGTTTGCCTTTCTGCTTCCTCCCTCCCAAATCTTAAGACTGTAAGAAGATCTTGTTGGGTTGGGCCAGTGGCCCATGTAGTCCAGCATCATGTTCTCACTATGCCTGTCCAGATGACTGTGGGAAGTCCACAAGGAATACTAGCTGTGCCACATTCCTGACAATTGCTTACCGGGAAGGAGAGGAGGGGCAGGGCTTCAGAGTGATTGGTGTTCCGCAAATCCACTGGGGCAATCAATCTGGCACTCCTGCATCATGCTGACCACAGCAATGCCTTGACCCTCTCCAGAGCAACAGCCACTCACCTGCTATGAAGCTAGCATAGCAGCTTTATCCCACCTGAGCAGTGCCTGAGTGCAATTGTGCTCATCCCCACTTGTGATTCCTTGGAGCTGCCTCCAACCAGTGGCATAGCATGGGTTGCCACTGCCTGGGGCAAGACACGTATTGTGCCCAGTAACCAGTGACAGCACTGGCATAGCAACTGCAACCTACCAATTTCTCCCTTTCCACCTTCAGTTCAATGTGGATCGCAGCTACTGCCACCCCCAACCCAACATTAAAAGAAAATATATAAATAGTCTTAATGGAAGAAGCAAAGGCTTTGGGAGGGGAAAGGGTGCGGGAGTGCAATCGTAGGACTGGGGTTGGTGGTATTTGAGGTGCTCCCTGCCTATAGAAAGAGGCAGAGACTGAGAGGAGGCTATGTTTTTCTTTTCTTGAAATTTTGCACCCCTAATAGTTTTGCATCTGCTGCTACTGGCCACACTACACCACTGCCTCCAACTGTCCTCCCTGGGACTGCAGAACCAAAAGGAATCCCCATCTATCAGCTGGAGGACTAAGGGCTGGTTGCTGTGTGTGTTTGAGTATATTTGTAACAGAATTCTGAATTTTTTTTGGGGGGGGGCAGCTGGGGATGCCATTACCTGTTGTTTGAAAGCCACCTTGAGAATCATTTGATTGAAAGGCAGAGGATACATCTTCAAAATAAATAAATGATAGATTAACACATTGCAGTCTAAAAACAAGCAGGCACACTTCTCTTCCGGAGTAGGCAAAATGGAAATTCCCAATTCTCAAAGTTGTGCCATAGTGGGCCATAAAAGGTTGACCACACTTAGATCAGGCCCTCCAGCCAAGAGTGGCTCCTCACCCTTGACTCAATTCACTAAGAGATTTTCTAGTAAATGAAACTTGAGAGTGGGAGCAAGGTGTGCTGTGCTAATCATTTAATCTCACCAAACAAATTTGAAAAGAGAGCAGGGAAATTATTATTTACCTCTATAGAAACTGAGCATGCCAGAGACTCACACGTAATCTAGATATACAAGAAAGGAGGGGTTGTAAACTTTTGTCTAACGTTTAACCATCCTGCAATATTTAACCTCAATTATATCCATGGAAAAAAGGAAGAAGAATGTATACATGGCAATCGTAGTGGGTTTGGGCACTTTCTGGGTTGTATCCAATGTTAGTCCTGCTTAGAGCAGAATCACTGAAGTTAATAGCCCTGTCTAACTCCAAGTTCATTGATTTCAACATGTCTACTCTGAGCAGGATGAGTATTGGACACAACCCATTTCTATAAACCCACAAAAAAAGCCAAGCAGATTTCTCGGCAGCTAAAAAAAAGGTGAGAAATGACTCATCTACATTTGGCACTATCCTAATCTTAACTACAAGAAACATGTTGCAAGCAATGGATTGATCAGCCTACAGTGATTTTGGAAACTCAGTCCATGGATGCTTTTGAAAAATTGTTGGACATTCTTTTAAGTGATCAATCCCCCTTCAACTAGCTTTAGCAAGTTGCTTCTTGGCATTCCATGCATCCACTTGCACAATGCCTAAACCTGATGTCAGGAGTCAGTTTTCTCTTTTAAATAATAGCTCGTTAAAAAAAATAAAAAAATCTGGGAACCTAACCAACATGGGCTTATTGGTGCTTTTCAGTAGTTTAGTGTTGGTTGCTTGTTTACAACCACAGGAAAATTTGGCTTAAATACTAAGATTGCTTTCAAAAAGTACTCCCATTAGTCTAAATCTCTTGCCTTGTTTGTAGCTCAAGAGGCATTAGGATATAAGAGGATTAATCTTGAGAACTATGAGAGTTCTCGAGCTCCCTGTTAACCATCACCTTGTCTTGCATACCTGCGCAAGGGTCAGGCACAATTAGAGTCTTTGTACACAGAAAACACCCTGTTACTGATTTCGGTGCAGCTCATCATGTTAAATCAGGAGTCCTCAGCCTTTGGGGGCACCAGGGAAATCTAAGAAACTGTGGTGGGAACAATAAAATACCCATTTCACAGAAGAAAAGGGTGAACCCCTCATCCAAAGCAGGCAACATACCTATACACTCCCCATAAAAACAAATGACACATAGACGAAGAAGGCAACCTTCCACAAAATAATCCAATATCTCTCCCCGAAGCAAAAAAGAGAGGAGAAGAATAAAATAAAATTGGGAGGGTAAAGGGAGTTTTGGCAGGCACCAAGGAGCTGTCGATGGATGCCATGGTGTTCACAGACACCATGTTGGAGACCTCAGCATCGAAGCAAAGAACAACAACTACCGTAAATGGAAATTTTTGCCTGGGATCACTCAACTTCCTACCTTAGCTCTTACAGTTAAGGGAGATTTGGAGAAATGATTGCATAGAATTGCAACTGGAGTGCATAAATGCAGGTCATTTCATACAGTGCATTTAAAGATATTTTAAGTGTACGCCTGGAAATGAAAAACATGTAGCTACTCTCAGAGGTTTGATAGGCTACAGTTCCCTACTGAACATATGCTAAATGATCACCCTACTTTACCATTGTGTGATGTATGAAATGGCCGTATGGCATCCATTATAAACCTAAAACCTAAAAGGATCCTAGTTAAACGGATCCTGGGCACCCACAAACATACACAGACCTCAGTGCCCGTGAACATCTTTTCCACCCTGCCAAACAGGTTATCTGGAAGCATCTTTGGCCACATTTAACAGCCCTTCAGCTTTACTAGATTGGCCATCAGAAGAACTGGGTAGGCAACCTTAGGCATGTGACCTCTAATCAAAAGCCCAGGATTATTAGGAATGACTCCATGCAGAAAATCCCTATGAAAATACCTGTGCAAGAGGGAGGAAGGGGGGATGCTGGGTGACCAAACCATCAATCTTTAGCTGCAAACTCACCTTAAAATGTATAACCAGGCAGCCTTTGTTTCCAAATGATTCTAAGATGGTGTGTGAGAGGCATGCAAGCTGTTGAAAATGTCTTGTGCTTTCAACACAATGACACGATAGAAAACTATGTGAATAGCTAGGCTTTCACTTTTCTGTTATCAGCAGGAGAGAGAACAGACATGGTGCAAAAAGAAGAAATTGTGAGTGCCAGTTACCCACCTCCGGGTTTAATTTATGTTCTATCCGCACCCATGTGCTTGAGAGAAGGGAGCCAGAGCAGCTTAGCCTGGTTGTAACTTGACTGCAATGCCAATGGAATCAATTAAAGCCAGTGAGGTCGGCACAGCTAAGTTCTCTTACACCAAAGGAGCACTGGCCCTTAGCACGTGATGGAGTGGGAAGAAAGGTGTCAGCCCATGATTAATGGCAGTGACATTTTGCCGTTTGGAAACTCAGGAGAGGGAAAAAATGAGTTGGGCTCAATTTCGCCCGGGCTTCCCATAGGTGGGGAGACTCCTGATAATAAACAGAATCCTTGTCAATTCCATTGATCTTATTTAATAGATTTCCATGCTCAGAAAGAGAGGGTGGGGGGAAAACTATCCACACTACTCTGTTTGGGCACAGGGTGGTGGTATGGATGCATTTGCATCTTCTGTGCATCTTAACGAACAGAGGCAATAATTTTCATCTGAATCTGCGGCCATTATTCTATGCCGCTTAATTGCTGCGACTTCCTTGGCATTTGATTGCTTTTGCAGCTCCTGCAGTACGCTTTTGAAGACGGCTTCAGTTTTTCAGTAAAAAAATATTAAAAATCCTCAGCCAGATTGTTAAGATATTCAACGACTGTAGAGACATTCCAAGCCATCTGGAATGATTTCTAAGTCAGCAATTTGCAGTAGTGCAAATTGCCCTATGCACTCTCCCTACCCGCATATCTCTCTCTCTCTCTCTCTCTCTCTCTCTCTCTTTTTCTCTCTCTTTCTCTCTCATACACACACACACCTGTGCAGCATGATAAATGCTATATAAAGTCAAATAGAAAAGCACAGCAATGCTAGTGCTTATTTTCTTTTTCTTTTAAAAAGCGTCCCAGCAATTTAAAAAGTAACAAGAAGATGCATCATAAATATTTGAAATGCTTATTTCGTTCCTGGATTTCCTCTGATACCAGGGAGATGAAAAGAGTGGGATAAATATTAAAATCAAGCAGGAGACAGATGTGTGCAATTTAATGCTCTCTGCGCTCATTTCCTCAGAAGGCCAGGCAGTTTTATTATTTGATATTGCTGCTCACTGCAACTGGCTGGGAACCAAAGTACCTTAAGGACTGTTTTCTGCCATATGTTACCCACCCACCTCCACCCCACCATACTTTGTCCATTATTGGAGGCTTTACTTCAGATTTGTAATCCTTAGAAAGCCCAATGACTAGCTGCAAGAAAACAGGATCTTTTCTGTGGTGGCACCCATCTTGGGGAACAACCTACATCTGTTACATGGCTCTTTTAGGTAGGAAGTAAAAAAAGAAGGTAGGTGGCTGAGACTTGCCTTTATGGCTCACCTTATATAATCATTTGTCTTTGCAGTAGTTTCCACAATGACAGGTGTCCCCTCCCCAAATAATTAGGCATGGCAAAAGACTCCCATTGTGGTCAATTTCAAGCAGGGACATCACATTGTGTGGAGAGTGGAGCGCTAGTCCTTCCTTCATCAGCTACAACCCTTCCAAAAAAATGCTTCCCACAAGGGAGTAGGGCTGGGGGGGGATGCTTTTTCAAGTCCAATTGTTGTTCTGTGTAGAGGTGGGAGGGTGAAACGATTTAAGCCTCACAGGTTACATTGGGCCCAGAGGCCAGAGAGCCCAACCTCAGTGACAAAGGTGGGTCCACATAGTACTATATTTGACACTGTATTTGCCATCTACCTAGATACATTGGCCCAGACGCAACAAACCTCAGTGACAAAGGTGGGTCCACATAGTACTATATTTGACACTGTATTTGCCATCTACCTAGATACATTGGCCCAGACGCAACAAACCCAGTGCGCTAGTAGAAGCCAGTACAAGGACACCTGCTTGTGCTATATAGATCTTCTCCCATTTCGTCCACTTGTGTCACCCAAATCTGCTTTGGCGCATCAGGAGAACCTCCAGAACAGTGGACATGCACAGAGAAGAGCATTCTGTTTTGCAAAAAGAAATGCTTGCACTGGTGGAACAATCATATTGGCCCCATGTGGAGTTCCACCCATTACTTTGTCCATACAACTAACTGGGTGTGTGGGAGGGAATTCCAATGACCATGTCCATATGTTAAAATCTGATGCAATGGTATCTTAGACCTGGGTAGGCTAGCTTCTGACCGAGCCACCTGCATTACTGGACACACATTTGGTGACTGTAAGAAAGGTCTCGACAAGGAGGAGGAGAGCCCCTCCACATCATGCTGAAGAGCTCCTGCATGTTGGGATGTGTGCATAAGGTTCACTCTCATAGTCAGTGGACATGTTCAGTCTGTGTCAATGGCAGGCACATGTGTGAGAGGGCTTACCTCAGCAGCTAGACTGGTGACTGGGAGCAGCCGCCGAGACCATATAAGACCTACATTGGCTCTCAGTACGTTTCAGAGCACAATTCCAAGTGTTGGTGTTGACATTTAAAGCCCTAAAAGGCCTCGACCCAGTATACCTGAAGGAGTGTCTCCATCCGTATCATTCAGCCCGGACACTGAGGTCCATTTCCAAGGGCTATCTGGTGGTTCCCTCACTGAGAGAAGTGAGGCTACAGGGAACCAGGCAGAGGGCCTTCTTGGTAGTGACACCCACCCTGTGGAACATTTTCCCGTCAGATGTCAAGGAAATAAACAACTATCTGACTTTTAGAAAACATCTGAAGGCAGCTATGTTTAGGGAAGTTTTAATGTTTGATCTTTTATTGTGTTTTTAATATCCTGTTGTGAGCCACGCACAGTAGCTGGGTAAGCCCAGCCAGATGGGCAGGGTATAAATAATAAATTACTACCACTACTACATGGTCAGAACTTGGAAGAACTTGGTTGCATGGAAAACCATGCCCATTAAAAGCTACCTCTTCATATGTCAAGTACATCTAAGGTCATTTATATGGTGACTACAAATGTATGCAATGAAATCTTGATGCACATTGGGACAGAAATGGTGGCTAGGATGTGTGTGTGTGTTTAACTATTTTCCTACCTGCGGCTTCTCTGTATTATCCTACCCTACCCACCCCTGCAACTTCCCCTGTGGTAGTGGCTGCCTCTCTATTTTCCATGTGTAGATGCGGCTTTCGACACCTGTGAAGGTATGAGGTAGAAAACTCTCCCTGTACAACTTAAGACGATAATCCCATATTGCTTTATTTGAACTATTTATCTGGAACGGAAGCACTTGAACCTCGATCTTTTTCTCAACCTCAGATAATGCTTCTCCCTTTTGAGGTCTAGCTGACAGCAGTACAGCTGCAATGCTTCTGTGACTTGTTCCAGAAGCAGCAATGAAATGCACGGCTGGAGGACTGTTCCCGTTAAGTGTGTCATTTCAAAGGCTATTCACTGTAAGAACATGTATTTGCTGAGCTTGCAGATTGGTAGAATTACTATAGCAAAATTGCACGACTGAAATCCATTGACGACACAGCACTCACACTGGCGCAACGCAGCACGAGTTCACACTCTCTGCTTAAGTGATAGGAAATAACTGGCAATTCTCTTCCCTGGCTCCCTCCCTCTCTGAGGTAATTTCCTCAGGCGATTAGAAAGAATGATCCATGATGCCAGCATCAGGATAGCATTATCATATTTCTATTTTCAAACTATGGAACCAGAAAAGAATCCAATCACATGGTATCCTTTAAAATCAATGGTTTGTAAACCACCTTAATATTCTGTAAACTGCCCAGAGAACTTAGTTTTATGGGCAGCATAGACACTTAATAAAGCCTTCCCCAACCTCGGGCTCTTCATATGTTTTTAACCACCTGTCCTATCATCCTTAGGGATGCAGGTGGCGCTGTGGGTTAAACCATAGAGCCTAGGACTTGCCGATCAGAAGGTCGGAGGTTCGAATCCGCGCAACGGGGTGAGCTCCCGTTGCTCGGTCCCTGCTCCTGCCAACCTAGCAGTTCGAAAGCACGTCAAAGTGCAAGTAGATAAATAGGTACCGCTCCGGCAGGAAGGTAAACGGCAATTCCGTGCGCTGCTCTGGTTCGCCAGAGGCGGCTTAGTCATGCTGGCCACATGACCCAGAAGTTGTACGCCAGCTCCCTCGGCCAATAAAGCGAGATGAGCGCCGCAACCCCAGAGTCAGCCACGACTGGACCTAATGGTCAGGGGTCCCTTTACCCTTTACCTTTACCTATCATCCTTGTCTACTGGCCACGCTGGCTAGGACTGATGTGAATTGGCGTTCAACAATGAGAGGGTGCAAGGTTGAAACAGGCTACATTACACTGGCACTGCCATCCTATGTGTGCTTTCTTGGGCATGTTATATGAATATAAATAAATACAAGCTATGTCCACCTTGTTTCACACAGAATTTATCGTGAATTCTTGAAGTATTTCTCTTAGACATATGTGGCAGAATCTATATGGGACCAACTGGATAGCTCAGTTGATTAGAGTGTGGTGATGTCAATCCCCATACGGGGCAGCTGCATATTCCTGCATTGCAGGAAGTTGGACTAGATGATCCTCAGGGTCCCTTGCAGCTCTACAATTCTATGATTCAAAGAAGGTTTGAACCATCTGTCAGATGCCCTGAGTGGTTTAACTCCAGTGTAGAACTTGGAAGTTGCACAGAATGTTGATCACATTGTTTTATAAATGTAATCTGCTTTTGAAAATATTCAAATTATTTTTATTTAATTTTTATGGTGCACAGCCTTTTTAAAAATCACTGGTTTAAATAAGGTCTGAGCAACTTGTAATCCACCAAGGTGAAGGCTTCCCACCACCCAGGTGTGTCAAATACTGGGCAAAGAACACGACATAGTTGTTGTTGTGCCAGGAATAACACATGTTTGACAAGCCTGATTTACAGTCTGATATGAATGAGAATAGTAGCACTGCCTGGAAGGATGGAATTCAACTACCAAACATATATCAAACAGCATCATTAATAAGATCACAATACCTTCGACGTCCACTGTGAACTGATGTTTCGTTTCTCCCAAAACATTCTTGGCAATGCATTCATAGACCCCTCCATCATCTGTAGTGACTTGTTCTATCTTCAATATCTTCCCAAAATTCTCTCTGACTCCTCTGTCATCCCTGCCTCTGTCAACCCTTCTCCAGGTTAGATGTGGTGTTGGACTATGGCCAGAAAAGAAGAAACAGGAAAAGATTTAACTTTTTTGAAAAGTGACATTGTCTCCTTTTTAAAACAGCTGGATAGTTTGAATGTTTCAGAGTGTGTGCCTTTGTTCTATCAAACCCTTGACTTCAATAAATCACATATATAGACATATATAAATATACATAATCTGTTAAACCTCAGATAAGAGGCATGCATTGCTTGGAATAGGCATTGCCTCCTCATTAAAGGACACGGTGAATGTGCAAAGCATGGTCCGCTGTCAACAGCATATTGGAAATTGGTTGTAGCACCACAGAAAGGCAATAGCATGTACATAGAGGTACGGAAACTTGTTTCATCCCATTCCATGACAGCTTTTCACAGCTGTAAATGGGGTTAAAGATTTCATCGCGATGACACTAATCAATTCTGTGCTTGCCCAGCCAGAGCTAATTCTCCAGGCAACTGAATATAAAAGAAACTTTGTGTTTTGCAGAATTAATGGGACACTCTCATAACAAAGCAGACAGAAGTTCAGGGCAGGCTGCTAACTTCCCATTCCCAGCTGGCCTCCCCGATGCCAACACACTACATGGCACACATAGACCCAAGTCCTGGCTGTTTACTCTTCTGTCCATCTGTTGAGATGGCAACATGCCAAGACCCAGGTTACTCTCTCCTCCTGGTTCCTAAAATATATTATGGCTTTCCATGAGCAGAATGTTCACAGTACATGTGGCATCTCTTTTCTTCAGAAAGCATAGCTTTCATTCCTCCCCCCGAAACTTCCAAGTTTTCCCTAAGGCTTTATTTATTTTAAAGAATTGCTAATCCACTTAATGTTTGAAAACCTATTAAGCAATATACACAATCACAAAAAGGCAGAACAGTTACAGATATATTTGTGTGTGAGAATATATACATGCATATATAAAAGGAAGAGGTAAAAATAGTAATTCAGACATAACATGATCCAGGTCTCAGCGACATTGGTCAAAAAACAGTGTTTTGAATGTGTGTTTTGAACATGCAACACCAGATGGTGCTGTAGAGCAAAAAATAATTCTTTGTGATTTTCCATAATGCCTCCCCCCTTTTTATAACAATTTAATTTCTGACTTATTTATAGTGGGTTTCTTCCTGTGTGTAGATCCACCCCCATTCTCATGGTGAGGCAAAGCCTGGGCAAATAGATATATCTTTACAAAACATCCAGAACAACTCCTTCAAAGATATATATTCTATGTTCCTTATGACAACGATCAGTGTACTTATATGCTCCTCTAACCTAATAATTAAACAGCACCTAGAAGGGAAAGAGAAAATTCTGTACAGCTTTCCCTCAGGGTCAGGGTCAATGGCAGGCCTGTACAGAGGGGGGATGGGGTGGACCCAGGTACACAAGCTACAGCCTTAGAGGGTTAAGCCAGTCAGGGCCTGCCGGACTTAGGCTTTCACACTAAGTAGGCCCAGTGTCTCACTCTGCTCAAGGACTGACCCTGCTTATGCGACATTTCTTCTTATTGCATGTGCAGCATGCCATATGCAATATTATGGCTGCTAACCCGCTCATGTTCCCCTAAAAGGACGCAAGTTTAAAACTGGAGAAGTGCAGTGCAGACTCACTGCTTCTTGTTGCCTGAAAAGGAGAACAAATGCTGTCCTCTTCCTCACTGAGGCCAACCCTTTAAAAAGGCTTGCTATACCAATCAAATACCAATTGCTGCCTTCATCTATTTGCCCCTCCATGGTCTGGCCTTTCATGCCCAATATGGTCCAGTATTTCATGCTGCATACTAGGGTCAGTCTTGGAAAAGTATATGTATAATTCATAGAACCATTGCCTGGTTACTCCCCCAACTTCACTTTTCTCACGGTGGAAATTGTGAAAAAAAGGGAATACTCACAGTCCTTCAGCAATGCATTCCAGAAAAAGATCAGATCCTTTTATGACAGTCACTTCTGAACTGTGGCCAGAAGACTCAGGTATAACAAGTTTTGGTTTTCTTTCCTTGATTAAATTTGCTGGAAATGAAGTGGGGTGGGGGGAGAGAGAAGTAATTTCAGAGCTTTTGAAATGAGCTGAGCTCTTCCTTATATTTATCATTCATGAGCGATAGAAATTTTAATGCCAATTGATTCCTGTATAGCTAATGCACTGGAAAAAGTGAATGGCATCAAACTAGATCGGCAACAATTTTCTCATTGATTTCGGAGTATGTATTTGGATATACACATCTAAGTCTATATCAAAATGTGGTATTTTAAAATTGTGGATCTATTTTAGGAGTGCAGGAAATATCAGTGGTTTTCCTTCCCTGTAGTGTATGCTAGATATTCACTGCAGACCCTATGTGCCTGCTGATGCAGTTAGGTACCAGTAAAAACAAAAATCAGAGCACATCTGCAGTCTTGCTCCATACAAATTTATCATTCACGTGGAGCTGAAAATAGGGTTAAAACCAGGGAAACAACAACAGTCATGCCATAGCCTTGGAGGCAAAGCTGTCTCCCTCAGAGCAGGGGTATTTCTACTGTTCAACTTCATTTCTTTCCCAGTCTTGTGTTTGGGGAAAGTCAAAATGTCGACCATTTTGTAATCTACTAGAGTGCCTTGGAAACAGCTTTTGATGCAGCACAAAGAGCTGTTCAGAAAACTGCAACCAGCTGCGGTGGTTACATGGAAGTCAGTAAGCAACAAGCCTACCGGATATTGGAGTTAAGTGTGGTGCAGTGATTAGCATGCTGGACTATGACTGGGGGAAAACAGGTTGAAATCCTCACCCAGCCATGAAGCTGGTCCTCTCACTGTATCACAGCCAAATCCTATCTTACAGGTTGCTGTCAGAGGAAAAAACTGGACGGGGGCAGTGGGAGAACCATGTATGCCTTGGAGGAAGGGTGTTTCACGACTTGCAATTTATAAATAAGCAACTGCAGAATTCTTTACATGTCTACTCAGAAACAAGTGTCATTGAGTTTGATGGGGCTTACTCCCAGGTAAGTAGGTAAACAATCACAGGCTAAAACAAAACAAAACTGTTTCATGCTGAATTGCAGGCTGTACCTCTTATATTGCCCTTTTACTTATATAGCAATATATAAGTATGGTTGGTTTGAGAACCAAAATATATACCATTATTTTATATTCTGAAAAGTACAATAACATGAACACTGGACCTTTCTAGTAACTCTTATTTCAGCTGGAGAAATTCTTTTATTTCATTCGAATCCATATTATAAATTTTGCGGCTGCAAATGCTAAATAGTGACAACTTACCCTTGGCAGCGCTAGGTGAACTGGAATCATTAGTATGTTTTGCTGAAATAAACAAAAATGGAAACCAAATGGAAACATGAATGGTGATGAAATTTATTGAAGATCTGATGGAAGCAATCAAACAGTGTTGCAAATGTGTTTGCCTGTTGGGTTTTCTCTTCATCCTACCCCACTCTCCAAAATATTCACCCTAATCATGCTGCATGTTTAGCAGTTTTTCAAATTCTCCACATGGAGTGAGAGGGAATGCAATGTCATTTGAGTAAAAAGAAAAAATAAATAAAACCTGGATTCGAAGCCACTAGATATATCCCAGGATTGTGTGACCATAGTATTCTCTCTTTTTAAAAAAATCAAATATAATTATTAAACATGTAATGCAAACATGCACAGTGATAATGAACTGATGTTTAAACAATGTAAATGCTGCAAAAGATGTCAAATTCAAATCATTTTAAGTTAACCTGTGTTGTAAAATTAAATCGGCCATTTAGAAAACATCAACAGTATCCCTCCTGAAAGGACAAGATTCAGGATAGTTAACATAGTTTCTCTCCCCTTCGTGGCCAACCACATGTCAAAAAATGCATGGAGAAATGTTACTGGGAACCAGGCTGCACCCATATATAGCACAGTGATACTGTGATTTTGGAGAACATCGAGGATCAGCCATGGAGATGGCTAATGGCTGTCTCCCTACACAGCTGAACATTCTTCCTGATTTGTTACATCAGGAAAGATAGTTTAATTTAGCTTCATTTCACTTACGGAGTCTGCTGATTTTGCCTACAACAATTTCTTAAGGTAAATTTTAAGGTATCTGCTCAAGTAAAACATCTCAGGAAGGTTTAGGGACGCAAAGGGGTGGTTTAGTTGTTGCTGTTGTGAAATACAAATTGTCTAGAGTGATTCTTCACATATCCAGTTTAGATAATTTAATACAATTGGATCCCCTAACAATTTTGTTTCTATTTTACTTTCATGTACTTTCCACATGAGCACAAGCCAGATTGCCTGCATGCTGTCTATGGTAACTCCTTGTGTTATTTAAGATTTTCCCAATCTCGGCAGATTTGAGGAAAGTAAGATTGACAACTGTGAAAAATGTAAGGGTAAACCTGAACTATTCGGCAATAAAACACAAAAGCAGATAGCTGAACATTGCTTTTAAAAAATGCATCAGGATGTTATTCAATTCTGAAATGGCACACTATTCACAAAGTCTATTTACAAAGTCAAAGTATTAAGACAAACCAATTACTTCTATCCTCCATGGGTGGAAAGCCTTTCCCACTCATATGATAGCTCATTCTTCATTGCATTTTTCTGATGGAGATGGGGGAGTTCCACAAGAACATACCTGAACACATTTTAAAAGTCAAAAGGGATCAATTTAGGCTCTTACTGCTCCTTCAGGAGCCCATGCTTCTGAGACATGTTCAAAACAGGTCAGCTATTCTGATATACAGTATAGGGAATTATTTGCAGCATATTGCTAAAATATGACTGCAGAATCAAGCCATTTATGGCCAAACCTACAAACTGTTCCAACAGCAAGTAAGAATGCCAAATGGAACTGAAGTGTTTCACTAGCATAATGCCATAATGCATTGTACCAGTGCCCTAGTATAGCACTGCCCTGCTAATGCTGGCAACAGATACTGATTGTACATAGCATAGAGCACATTAGTCAGGGACTGAACACAATAAACATCTCTGTGGAGATGACTAAGTATTCCCCAGCAGCATTTAAGCCACAGCTTTTCTATATAGTAGAAATCTCTTTTGTAGACCATCTTCAAAGGCCTCAGATACAGAAGAGACCACGTCAACATTGACAAGATACAATTCTAAGAAGAGTAGAGAAGCAAGATGAGCTTGAAATGAATCTTCAGTCCTTCAAGTCTTCAGATTCTGAAAAAGGCCCCATTTGGTAGCAACAGAGAAGGGGGAGAAATTCTGCCTGTGACACATTTTAATACAAACCTCCTTAATTCTCACTTCCTGAAGAAACATGAAAACTGAAATGCAGCTACCCATTGAAATTCACACTTGGGGCAAAATTGCATATTAGGCGAAATGCCCAACAAAGTGCTGAGGAATTTTCATAACAACATTTTTGAAATTAGCAAACCGATACGGAAATGTGGCAAACCGGAATAAAGATTTGGAAAACGAAAAGAGAAACCGACAGAAATCAAAACGGACAAATTCGCCCGTCGCTAGAGAGCAACCTTCTGTAATGGCACTACAAGCTGTTGACGACAGCCTTTCCTCCACAGGCTGCTGCTGTAGCGCCAAACCATAATTTGCAAAAATCGTTTTGCTAGCTGATCTCTGTGATTTTGACTGGGCCCTATTTTGTAAGCCGAAATGTGTGTTTCCTTGTTTTTGTTTGAGCAAACAATGGAGGATGTGCAGGTATGCAGCTGGCAAGTGCCCTGAGGAATGTCTCCTGTATCAGTTCAGCATATTCAGCAAAACAACAGAAGTGCTTTGTAGGGCCAACAGCTGCGGATCTTTTTATGAGTGGGGCCTGGCTCTCATAATAAGTGCAGGAACAAATATACATTGGCATATATTTCTGTTAGGAATAATCATATTAGAGACACACATCACATGTAAGAATTCTCAGAGGAGTAGGTTTTGGGATAGACATTAAGGCAGGTGGAGGAGAGAGGTGGAAGAATGAAAGAAAAAAGGGGGGAACTGAACCCCCAGACTTACAACGTGTAACTGTCAGTGTCATTGGCATTTTCTGCACAATAGTCCTCAGCCTTGGAAATGCAGCAAAGCAGCAATAATCACTCCGGCTGTCATTTTCATCCACATTTGCAAAGAAAAGATCCCCCTTAAGGCTCATAGAGACCCTTTCATCTTGTGGGATGTGTTGCAAGTCTAACAAGGAAAAATAATAATAATAATATAATGATGATACAGTATGATAATGATCTTCCACTCCCCCCCCCTCCACAAAAAGAAAAGAAAAAAGGTGGCAGCTCACTGTTCTGTCAAAGTACTTGCTCCCAGGTAAGGGAATAATTATTTGATGTTAAAGAGTCATGAGGTCTGAAAGTATATTTCGATATTCACCATGTTTTTTTACAAGACAAAAAAGGCCGTCATCTTATAAGCAGGACAAATTCCTGTACCAGTACACACCCACCAAATGTAAACTGCCTTCTGCATAAATATTCTGTAGAGACAATATAGCAACCGCCATGAAGGC
Organism: Podarcis melisellensis; assembly: GCF_964234715.1. Taxonomy (NCBI): domain Eukaryota; kingdom Metazoa; phylum Chordata; class Lepidosauria; order Squamata; family Lacertidae; genus Podarcis; species Podarcis melisellensis. Next base: position 92,310,077 of record NC_138529.1, read on the forward strand.
TGCATCATTTTAATCGTTCAGACCAGCACAACTATTAATATTACAAAGGCCTACATTACAGACGTCATGGCTGTCAAGAAGCCCCTCGCTCCTGTCACACAGAATGCACACTTATAGCCTGCATTCCATAATGTGATTCCATTTTTAATTTGCTGTTTTGATAGCCGAAGAATATTTTTTATCAAGAGGCGGTAACTGTCACAGCAAATGAGATTCCAAGGTCATGTTCTGGAGGTGTAATTCCCTTGGATCAAGTTCTTCCAAACCAATAGGACAGTCGTGCCTATCCAGTTACCCTCCAGCTGAATTGGACGTAAACTCCCATCATCCCAGCCAAGCTGGCTGGTTTTGACTGCACTTTTAGTCCAAAAACAGCTGGAGCATACCAGACAGGGGAAGGCTTCAGTAGGCCTTGGTAGGCGAATGGTAACTTGTATCCTTCATCTTCCTGAGGAAACCACAGCCTCAAGTTACCAATTTCTGCTTCCTTCCACATTTTTTCTTTTTTCTTTTTGGATAGTGGGTGAGGTGGAGGTCTCAGTGCACAAGCAAGAGATCCTCTTCTCATTGAGGCAGTCTGGTCATTCACTTAACTCTAGGAAAGTGAGACCAAGACTGAAGCATGTCAGTGAGCAGAGCCTCTCTGTTCCCTGGCAGGCCTTTACCTGATGCAGATGGCAAGATGGGAGCTGTAGACTGGGCAGAGGGGAAAAATCTGTCCTCCCTAAAGCACCCTGGCTTCTGTCTCTCTGTCAAGGTAGCTTGAGAGAACAGAGGGAAGGGAGGACACTAACAACTGAATACAGGTCACAGGCCCATGGACTGCCACAACATAGGCCTCTCTGGAAACATTAGATTAGGAGCCACCAGTGGTAGCCTGCATCTGGCACCCAGGTACTGGTGACACTGAGAGAGAAGGGCAAGGTGGCAGGAAGACTGGTGCTTTGAGGATGTACCGGCAGAGCCAATCTGGTGCTTCCACCAGCACATCCACACCATGGCAACATTTCCCCGCCTCCCCACTCCCAATATGGCACAGGGATGCTGGTGCCAGGAGGTCAGCTGTGCTGGCTGTTTCTGCTTTCGATAGGCTTCATTTCAGCGCTGAATTTGGAATCTAACCAATAGCCATTTCTCGATTTTCTCTTTCACTTTCATCCGCCCTGCTACATGAAGATATGACATTATGTCAAGAAGCTTCAGGTCCACTAACTCTGACTAGGCTAGCAATGGCTACAAAACTCATGATGGCTGTATTACCTCTGGTATCAGAGGCAATACACATCTGAATGCCAGTCGCTGAGAATTGCAAGTAAGAAAGGAATAATTTGCTGCTGTGTGAGCTTCCCATAAGCATGTAAACAAGATGCAGGACTGGCCTAGCAGGGCTATTCTTACCTTCTTATCCTTTCATCATGTTTTCTTTCATGCTGACATATACTAACCATTTATATAATTCCCTTACAACTTTTCAGCATTTTCTAAACCGTTATTTGTACACTTCTGCAGTTCATTTTTGCATACTTTTGCACACCGAAGAGGCATCTGAACCGTTTCAGTTTTAATTAAGTTCAAGTTATTGGGAGAAATCTTTCAAAGAGAGATTTGATGTTTAAATGGCTCAAAGAAGAATGAAATGGTTCTCACCAATGTTCATCCAATAAATGTGCAGCGGTGGGATTCCCTTGGGAGGGTTGCAGTGCAAAACCATCGCATCTCCATATTCTACATCTATCGGGTCAATCTTCTCCTTGGGGAATTTAGGAATACCTAACATAATGGAAAAGAAACACTTTCAGAAGTCACTGAGTAGCACCTATGAACTTTATATATGGCATTCTGTGTATGAATTGCTACCTGTCTAGCTTTCCCATGACTGTGCGTTCTTATGATTCACAATGGAAGATAACCAAATTTATGTGGGAAAATAATGCAGCCATACATTCTGAATTTGAAAAATTGTCCACGGGCAATTTCAGGAGGATGCATGTGTAGAAATGCCACTTACCTAGGAATCCTGAAACAATTTTCTTTCTGTTTTTTTTTTAAAAATCATATTTATTAAGGTTTCCAATAATAACAAAATAGAAAAGATAGAAAAGATAAAGAAAAGAAAGAAAGAAAAAAAGACCAATTTTAAACCCTTATTTTCATAACCTTCTTTCTGGGACTCCCTCCTTCCCCTCCCAGCTGTATTCCCTTTTCTCTATGTTGGTTCCACAAGTTCTCATTCCCAATTTATGCCTAATGTGTTGTACCTAATAACCAATTTAAATTACAGTCTTAACGTCGCTCCTCCTCTTTAACAAAATAGAACAAAAGATTTCCCCCCCATCTTTAACAAAGTGGAACAAAAGATTTTTCCCCCAAGATCTACCCCATTTCCTTCCACGAGTTCCCCCTTTTTTCCCCCCCAAAACATGTTAAATCAAAATGCCAAAGTTATATAAAAAGATAGAAGATAGAAGATAGTAGAAGATTCCAAAAGTTGGTTACATAGCCTTTGGATTCTAAAATTCCCCCTCCCTTCCCAGGTTTGGATTCCCCATGTCCATCAATCAATATATTGTCAGCCTGGAGGTCTCAAGTCCACAGCCAAGTTTTTCTCAATCCATCTTGCCGGTTTTCTTTAGATTTGCTTGTTTTAATAATGTTTAATTTCAAGAGTCCAGTTTAATCGAGGCCTTTAATTTCCCTTGATCGTTGTTGCTCCTCCCATTGTTCTTGCTGTGGCGTAGTTGGTCCTTAACTCTTTTGCTTCTTACTTTCTCAGGTTTCTGTCATGTTCCGCTGCAAAACCATTCTTATTCTGAAATCTAGTATCTCTGCAGAGGTTTGTTATTCAGGAACAAAAACTTACGTCCAGTTCCTAGCATACTTCAATAGAAAAATTCTATTATGTTGTCACCTCTGTAGACACAACAATATTTCAGTTTTGCTACTTTCCCAGGAGCTAATACCAATACACATCCCAGAATAGTTTTCCACATACGTCGCTTGTAATATCCCACTGCCCCTCTAGGGGGATTGCCATAACTTTGTGTCCTCTCATCCAACAGTCAAATTGTTGTTTCATTTTTCACCCGACATTTTGTATCCATATTTATATCCAATTGTATCAAAATTAGCCAGCAAAATACTTGTAACAGAGTCCTCTTTGTATTCTCACGATTTGACAGCTACTTTGACAGCTGTCAAACTCTCCATCTCTCTCCGCCAGGTTCTCGGAATCGCCCCGGTTCCCAGGGGGGGTTGCCATTTCCCTCCCACCTTCGACTTTTCTCCTCCAGCACAATTCTTGTGATAATTCCATCGTGGAATTTTATATTTTTTATCAACAATAATCTTCTGAATTGATCTTGGTTTCTCAGTCCTTGTTTTAGCATGTTTACAATCAGGGAGGGGACTGACTTCCTTTTTAGATCCCCCCCCGCTCGTACCGAATCCGAAAAAAAAATTCCTTTTTTTTCTCCTTTTGTACCCGGTTACCCAATTACTCACGGGTTGTTGTTAAATGTCCGAATTTCAATTGGAAAAAGCCAGCGCTCTCCGTCGAATGGCTTGCGGCTGCGCTCGGCAGGGGAAGCGATAGACTCACAGTACCACGCCGCTCCCTGGCACCCGATCCGTAGCCTTTAAAAAGGCTCCTTCACGAGTCGGGAGGGCGCTAACGGTACCAGCCGAGTCCCCATGTCCACGGTCTCCGTGCCCGTGGTTTTTGAGGGTCCCCGCGTCGCCGGCGCGGTAGGACCCAGCCGCTGCCAAGCCGGCTCCCTCCGGAGCTCGGAGGGAGTCCGCCATTCGGCGATGGCGCCGACCCGGAAGTCCACAATTTTCTTTCTGTGTGAAGAACAAGTACACATTCTGCTATGCATGTGGTGCTGAATCATTTGACACTGGTTTTGCCATTGGACTTTTACAGATCACCAGACGCACACCTAAGTTGCGCTGGGCTGGGAGAAATAACAGTGCTGGATATCAATCGCAGTGCCAAGCAGAGTAGGATTATGGCTACCTCAAAAATGTGGAAAGTCCCTGGCTCCTGCTGATGGAGTTTGCAGTCTGACTGCTCTAATGCCTTACAGAAACAATGCAATTCTCATCACATTTCATTGTCCTAATGTTGGAAAAGGAGTCACAAATCTCCATGCCTTCCATCAGAGATCCCTGCAAACATCAACCTGCAAGATGAATTCTTTTTCCCCCCTCTTCTCCAGCAGATTGAGGTTGTTTCAGGGCACTTTCCCCTTACATTCCAGGCAAGTTGAAACGGATGAGAAATTGTTGCAGCTCCATCAGCTCATTGTGTAATTAAGCCATAGTGAAAGAATAAAAAAACAGCAGGAACAAAGCAAAAAGAAAGGGAATGAACTTACCGTATTTTTTGCCCTATAGGACGCACTCTTTCCCCTCCAAAAATGAAGAGGAAATGTGTGTGCATCCTATGGGGCGAATGCAGGCTTTCGCTGAAGCCTGGAGAGCGAGAGGGGTCGGTGCACACCGACCCCTCTCGCTCTCCAGGCTTCGCGGACCTCTCCTCAAGCAGCGGGAGCACTCCCGCTGCTTGCGTAGAGTTGCCTGCATGCTGAAGCCTCCGCGCGCTGAGCTCAGCGCATCCAGGCTTTGCGGACCTCTCCGCAAGCAGCGGGAGCCAGCGCTAGGCAACCCACGGCTTGCAGAGACCTGCCTGTTTGGGGGCTGGGGTCGGGGGAAGCTCGGGCCTCCCCCACCCGAGCCCCGTGCCTGGGGAAAAATAATTATTTCCCCTTTATTTTTCCCCCCAAAAAAACTAGGTGCGCCTTATGGGACGGTGCGTCCTATAGGGCGAAAAATACGGTAGCTTGTAAGCCATTAGCAAGTGGCACTCCCCCTTTACAGGAAGTTTTGCCTGTGGGGATTGGAGTCTTTGGGACATATAAAGGTGTTGTGGTTTTATCTCCTCTACCACAAGGAGCCTAAGATGTCTATATTTCAGCAAAGATTTAAAAATACGCTTCTGAAGGTTTAAGGAAACTGTTTGAAAACCTGCATTTTAAAAAAATTACTAGTATCAATTCAAGTACAGTAAACCTTGTCTTTGACTGTAGGAGGCAAGCTACTCATGACAAACAATTCAAGGCCTATTCATTCAGAGCAATGTGAACTGGAACTCATCTGCACCTTTCTCCGGCAAGTAACTATTAAGGCTACACATGATGGAAGTGATCAAAATGAAGTTAAGCACATTAAAAACCAACCACTCTTAAAAGTGCTTAGCAGTGACTGGACTTTTCCCATAAACTGCATGTTGCAGTTATTCCATACTTGCTAGTTCTCAAGTCAAAGCAACAGAATACCCTTTAACAGAATTTAGCAGCATCTATAACCAAGTAATCTTGTCGACACTTCTTTCATTCATACTACAAGCAAGAGAAGTGTCAAAACTGGTACGGTGGGAGGGATGCCCCATTTCTAACTGAGCTGTGGATGTGACAAGCTCGTCCCATTAGACTAAGTGTGAATGAATTGATAGAAATCAAGCAAATGTGCATGAACCTCCTTGAGAGCCCTACAGGGGATAATGGCAGGAACACGGTAATGTACTCTCTCTTTTCATGAGTGCTGAAATTATACTCCAGGATACATCCTGACTGTGCAGGAAAATTGCCCAGCAATGATAATACGATGCAATTTGGGTCATCTTCCAAAAGGTTTGCTTGCTGAGGTCCAATCTGGCTCATCATCTGGTAGATAAAAGACGCGCATGTCGTCGCAAAAGTCTGAAAGCCACTATTCTCAGAGGCAGCCTGCATTTTGCTATCCGTTGTAGAACACTGAGTCCATCTGGAAGTTAGTAGCAGTGCTACACAGACACTTGGTGGATGGAAGCCATCTGATGGAGAAATATCATTTCACAGCACATGCTCTCACAGGTAAGGTGCCAGCCCTCTGATAAAGCAAGACGTGTTAGTGAGGAGGGAGGGAAAAGGCCATTCGCTTCACGAAGATTCAAGTTGCAGCTCATTTCATTCATATATAGAGAGAGAGAGAAAGAAAGAGAGAGAGCGCACCAGGTGTCATTCAGCTGCAATGAGGCTAGAACTGAGATGTCATTTTGACAAGTTTAGAGCACTAAAACAACAAAGGCTTTTGCTTTCTGAAATGAAGGACATGTAGGATGTGGAATCGTGTTTTGATTCAATTCCTGGTGGCAGTAGTGGCAGTGGCAGATCAGATGCGAAAATGATCTTAGAAGTATTAAGGTTCAGAAGCTCAGATTTTTTTATAATCACTTCATTGGTTCTCATCATTTCTTCTTATATGTGCTATTTGAGGAACAATTTTTTTTTTTTACAAATGGCTGACAACTTTGATGATGGGAGAAAAGGAATGGTGAGTAGCCTTTTAGTTATACAAAGGAAAGGGGAGACACTAAAGGTAATAGGTAAAGGTAAGTCCAGTCAAAGGCGACTATGGGGAATGGTGCTCATCTTGCTTTTCAGGCCAAGGGAGCCAGCATTTGTCCACAGACAGCTTTCCAGGTCATGTGGCCAGCATGACTAAACTGCTTCTGGCACAACGGGATACCGTGATGGAAACCAGAGCACACGGAAACACTGTTTACCTACCCACCACAGCAACTGCTAGGTTGGCAGGAACTGGGACAGAGCAAAAGGAGCTCACCCCATCATGTAGATTCCAACTGCCTACCTTTTGATCAGCAAGCCCAAGAGGCTCAGTGGTTTAGACCACAGTGCCACCCGCTCCCTACGAAGAGACACTACCAATGCTTGAGCAAGGTCACAGTGTTTATAGCAGCGACACCAGTCAAACTCTTCTCTACATACTCCATACTCTGGGTTCTATCTGTGTCTCTTGCACTAATGAAAGGTTCTCTGAGTGGAGATGTCCCTCAGCAGAATGGAGAAGAGAAGGATTGTAGTTCAATGGTAGAGTGTCTTCTTTGCAGAAAATCCCAGGTTCACTCTCTAGCTTCTCCAAATAGGGCTGGGAATCCCCCCCAGCCCCCACCAGAAATCCTGGAGGGCTGCTGGTGTGTTCAGTACTGAGCTCATGGAGCAATAGTCCAATTCAGTATAAGGAAGCTTCCTATGTTCCTAAGACAATTTTGCACTTTCATGTCCTTGCCCCCAGTAGTACCTGGTGTTGCCCCAAGTCTGGTGCTTATGTTGAAAGACACTTTGGAATAGTGTGGGAGGTAGCACAGGAGGTAGAGCCACTGATGAGAGGCACCACTGGACATAACCCCATATCTGCCCATACAGGACAGACCATTCAGTAGCCCCAGAGACTCCTAGGGATGGTGTAATTAATCAATCGGTTATTTAACAAATACAATTAAATCAGATCATCTATACCTTGGAGGTGCATAAAAACATGTGCTTGCCTTTATTTGAAGAAAAGTGTATTAATAAGTGCCATATATAATAAGAATACTTGTTCATATGCTGCTTTGAATATTAAATTTTGAATATCCATTCTGATATTTTCCTGTACTTTCTACCATAACATAATTTGGAGCAGTATGAACTCTAGTTTTACTTGATTTCTGTTTCCCTCCCTCTCTCTGTCTCCAAGCTAGACCTGTTTAAACACCCCATTTGTGTAGTAAATCCTGAGCTACAGTATTTAAATCTGACCTTGAAATCTGCTCCAGCCTTTAGAGTGCCTGATTTATGTAAGCCCTAGAAAGGACTATGGATATGGTGAGCGTGAAATTTGGGAAAGAGTCACAGAAACTGCTGTGCAGCTTTATGGTCAATGAAACGGCATGTTTAGCTACCCAGTCCCAGAGCGGATCCCCCCTCCCTTTTGGCTCTGGGAACATTTTGATAATTAAAAGGAATAGATTCTCTTGGTTAAGTAGCTCAGCGGTCGGTGCCTTTGCCTTCATAATTGGCTTCAATTATGCAGGTACCGTATAATTACTGGAGTTTTCTCTTTTATTTCCCAATACTGTAAAATGAGCATTAAACATTCACAAGGTTGAGGAGAAGCTACATTAAAAAACGCTTATTTCATTGTAGGTTTTGCATCTTAATCTTCAACAAATGTGCAGTTGTTGTTTTTCTTGAAAACCAGTTTAATAGTAAAATGTTGTGGGATTTTAAATATTTTTTTTAAAAATGGTATTTCTATTTTTTGTTGGGAGGACTGGTATGCTTAAGCAACGCTTTTGTCTTCCCTGCCAGAAGAACCCCTTTGCTTGACTTGGGCATCCCACTGTTGTGGAGCTGAATGGCTCGCAGGACAAAATTTATGCTCCAAAGCATCACCTAGTGTGACTTGTTGCTCTTTCCACTTTTATTGAGGTGGTGGGTTGCCAAGCACCTTGCATCCCCATTGAAATCTGCCAGCAGAATGTTGCCAAGCACCACACTGTTATCGTGAATGCACACAGTGATCTCACACTTTCCAGAGCTCGGGCTCTGATTATGTTTGCGCACACATCACAATTGATTTATTCAAGCTCCTCTGCAGCAGCACTTATCAAACGTTGCCACACAGTGTGTCATAGTATTGGGTTGCGATATGGCCAAAACGGGGGTGGGGTGGGGAGGAGAGGAGAGCAGGGAGCCTTCCACAGGTGATCAGGTTTCCCTGTAGTCAGTGGAACCCCTGCTATATTTTGGAGTCAAAAGAAGCACATCAAAGGCAAGCCATATGCCCCAAACTTGTGTGCTGGTGGAATGAAATCAAACAGCCTGTCATAGTCTTTGTACAAAGTTGCACCTCAATGATGCAGAAAGCAATGTATTACCAGCACACTGAGTATACCGAGTGCTATTTCTCTGTTACGTCTGTGATGTGACTGTGCAAGATCCAGACTAGATGCATTGATGGACCACGTGAGGGTCAGTAAGCTGAATCTGAATCCTGGCAAGATGGAAGACCTGTGGATGGGAGGCTCCTGGGAGCGATATGCTTGTTCTGGATGAGAGTGAACTCTCCCCAAAGGAAGAGGTGCTCTGTTTGGTGGTGTCTGTTGATGCGTATGTCATTGGAAGGCCAGATCACACTCTAGAAGGGCAGCTACTCGCAATACTCATGAGATTCCTACCCAGCAGAGCTTTTTTTTCCATCTGGAACTCACCGGAACTCAGTTCCAGTATCCCTCCGGTGGTTGCCATTGCCATTATAAGAGAATAAGCGAGGTATTCAGGGTGAGTTCCGGTACTCTTTTGGAAAAATAGCATTCCTGCCCAGGAACACCTGGCAAATTCTGCCTGGGACTATGCAAACCCAGCAAGGCTACTGAAGGCAACAGGGCTACCGAAGCCAGAATCTGCCCCATCTTTCTGTGCAAACCAAAGGTTCTCCACACTTTTTTCTTCTATAAGGCAGAAGGAACAGCAGCTAGGTTTCCTCTCCAACCCCATATACCACCAAGACATGCAATCAGGACAGCCCACCCCATTTCGCCACCTGAGGCCTAACAGGAAGGTTCTGCCCTGCACATGTGCCATGCACTGCCAACCGTGCCAAAGCCTCCCTTATTGGGGCTCTGTGGCGGAGGCTTCCAGCTTCTGGTGAGATCTTGCGAGAGCCCCATGAGATTGCATAGGGCTATCACCAGATCTCCCTGGAACCTGGAAACTGCCACAGCTACTTCTCATCAGTTCTCCACTGGTGGCGGGGGCCATGCCCACAGAGGTGCCCCTTGGATTCTGCTGCCTGAGGCTGTTACCTCAGTCAGCCTCATGGACGGGCCAGCCTTACATGAAGTCCATTATATGTGTACTGTCTATTGCAGCATTTGCCTTTGGACTGATGCAGCAAGTCAATTTTGGAAAGACTAAAATGTGGTACAGAGGCAGTTTGAACTGACCTGGGGGGGGGGTAAGAAGTGGGTTGAAGGAATATGGATGAGGGTGGGTGGGAAATATGCCTTCTCCCCTCAGGTTTTTTACTTTTTCTAACATTTTCCTTCTGAAAATGTTGCCCAAAACAAACAGTGTTTAAGTAATCCATTATGGTTTTATGCAAAAGTATGCGGAAAATACAAAATGAACCTCAAGAGGAAAAGAAGGAATACCGCATTAAACATCTACCTAAATCAAATAACTCTCTGCCACCGAGAAAACTTGGTTCCCTTGAGGGCCCCCTGTTTAAAATGGGCTGTATATTAATATGCCTGCCAACCTACACCCCAGAGAGAATGTGTGATCGAAGGCAGTCAGCAAGTCCCAGAGAACAACAAATGTTACACAGGAAGGAAAATGTATGCATGCATACAATCAACCGCACTTTCTGCAACTTAGTGTTTTGGGACTGATGTTTGAGTTCTATGCTAAGCAATTATTGTTCCATGTTAATTCCACATACAAAAAAGTAATGAGTGATTAATTACCCACAGATGCTCACAAAGCAGGTCACAATGAGATTCACTAAGGCTTTGTTGGGAGTAAAGCAACAATGCTTGCAAAATTTTACCTGAACGGGAGGTGGTGGTGGTGATGATAGACAGAAAAGCAGCCTGTTCTTCTGCCTCACTGATTCCTTCTCTTTGAATAACACATTACTCTTTGAGTAACTACTTGCTGGTTATGTAGATCACTTCCTTTCAGGCTTTACTCCCTTCCTACTTCTCCCCATGTTTAATCAGTATGTGTTAGCATGTGCTACTGTTAACTTCTTGGCTGCTTCTTGGCCACAAATAAAACCAATATGTAGAAAGACTTTGTTTGTTTACATAATAAAGCTTACTTTTTCTTTATCCAACCAACCAGCAATCTTACCAGACTATTTCTTTCTACACACCGCTGCAATATATGTACCAAACTCCAACATGACTTATCTAACCATTTACACAGTTAAGAGTCTAAGGCTGTTACCCCAGCGATAGTCTCCTGCCTATACCAGCAACAGCTTCTTCCTGCACATCCTTTTCTTGCTGCACTGGGTTATTCACAGATCCCCTTGCCTTTCTATGGAACTAGAAACATGTCAAGGACAACTATTCTCCTGAATTTTTGATGATCAGTTACTATTGCCTGAAAGGGAAGTGAATTAAGGAACTTGACTTGACAGAGTTATCTCTGTCATTTCAGCCTCTTCCTCAATCTTTGAAAGCATGAACATAACTAAAGTTAAGATGAATGTATCTGTGACTCTAAGAAAAACTTCCCAATTCAGAATCCTCAAGATGTTTTGGACTACAACTCCCATGAGCCTCTGTCCGAAACATTTGGTGCACACTATATTGCTCATACACAGCCTGTTACTGTTCCCATTCTACAGCTGGGGAATCAAGATTGATGTTGTGATTCTGAGTTACAACTCTGAACATGGGTTGCCACCAAACCTTGCACAACACGTTGATAGGGAAGTGGAGATGTGGTGGGAGAAGATGCTGAAATTGTCCTCAAAACTTCTCTGGTGACTCCACCTGCCAGTTACTTTTCTTCCAATTCTCCTAGGCCAGACAAGTATCATAGCTAGGGACAAAGGGGAACCCTGGGGGTCAGTAGTGGACAGAATAAAGGATTAAGCAGTAACTTGTTGCCTTTTGCTGAAAAACTGTTCTCTGCTCATCCTTTAGCATTGCTTGGTCGCAACCCACTTTCAAATATCTACTCCTGTCACATGTCAGTTCTGTCCTGTGACTCAAAACAGTAATTTGCCCAAAGTCATGCAGCGAGTCCATGAATACAGCAGGATTTGAACCCACAAGGAAGGGTATTAAGTGTTGGGAACACATTAGCGTGAGTGTAGTGAGATTTCAATTCCAATTCCTGATCCAGTTTAAAGGATCTCAGGCAGTAGGATTAGAAAAGGACACTACCTGAGAATTTCAAGTTACTGTAAACATAACAATATAGAGAGCTGCCTTATATCAAATCAATGGTTCATTTAGCTCCACATTGCCGATGTTGACTGACATCTGTTCTCCAGGGTTTCAAGCAGGAGACAACATCCCAAAGCCTATCTGAAGACACTGGCGGGTCAAACCAAGGATGCTTTGCCACTGGGTTATGGCCCTTCCACAATGGACATGATTACAATGACGAGCGTTGTCACACAATACCAAGCTGTCCCTGGTATCTTTTAGTTGTCAATTTTTTTACAATCAACTTTCTCATGTTTAATGAATCACATTGATCCACAAAATATCCATGGGGTGGTTTTGTTGTGTTTCTAACAAAGAAGCCAGAAAAAAAGACCATGAACATGAACATGAAAACATAGCTGGCCTCTCACATATCTTGTACAATATTGTGTATTGTCCATCTGTTATTCTTCATAAGCCTCCTAGGGTGGTGTCTTATCTTCCTCTGTCATTTTCTTGCTAGATAGCTGGCTAATGAAGCGGGTCAAGGAAATAAAAACTACGTTCGCTTGTGTTTATTGCCACACCAATATTGCTTTGTGCTGTTGCAGCGACTCTTGCAGAGACGGTAAACCTAGTCCCATTTGAAGTACGCTCAAATACTCCTTAGAGAAAGCAGCTGAACAGAGTACTCTAAGCTCAACCATAGTATAGGGAGTCCTTAAGAAAAGTGTGTAACTTCTCCAAAATGAAACAAGTGTGGCTTTTAACACCTCAGCGCTCCTGAGCAGTGCTCCTGTGAATCCCAAATCACTCCATGTATCATTAGTAAAAACAAACAGTGCAGTGAAAAGTATATTAAGCCCAAGCTGTAGTTTTGTTCTTTGGGATATGCATCAAATTAGCACAAATAAACACTTACCTGGAACTACTAGTTCAATCTCGTCTGACATGGCAGTTCCTAGCTCATTGGAAGCCAAGCAGCGATACCTTCCTTGGAAAATGGAGATGTTTCCACGGTTCCGAACAACAAATGTTCCGGAATTGTTTGATGTCAGTATCCTTGGGTCACCTTGCAGATCAAATACTTTCCCATCCTTTCTCCAGGTAAAGCTGAAATGACAAGAGTATACAATGAAGAACTTGGCTGCAATTCACCTTTGGCCCATGAGGTGAAGATTTAAGAAGTAGCAGGAATGTGTGTTCTATTTTATTTGATTTTATTTTATCTCATCTTGTCAATAAATCATTTAAAACATTAATATTCCCCTTTTCTTTAATTGGGGTCAAGACAGCTCTCTATAAATAAACTAAAATTAAGGAGCAGCCTTAATTTCTAACTATATCTCACAAAAGTCACTACCAGCTAAAGTTGGGGGGATGAATGGATGAATGCTTTTCCAAAGGGAAAAAAAAATCTGCACATAGGAAAATTGGTTGTTGAGAAGAAACCTAGATTGATTTTTAAAATCTTTGATTCACTAGTTCCGTATGTGTAAAATAGGGTAACATGAAAACATGGATGAACTCTCATCTGCTTACCTTGAAAACCATTGGGGACTAGTGGCCATTGGTTCAAAGATTTCAAGATTCTTTGGAAGTGTTCAGAAATCTCCCCCACCATAAGCAAGACAGTGTGCCTTTATGGATTACAAAAGGCAAAGCTAAAGGAGGCTGCATGCTCAAAAATCATTGGGGGGAAATGGTGACCTACTGCTAAAGACCCTCTTGCATCCAGTATTTCTTGGACTATGAATCCAAGCATCCTTAAGATAAAATTGTCACCTCTACATCCTAAAATCAGTAAAGTCAGTTACAGACTATAAATAGGAAGGACAGTGTGTGAAGCTAGACTCTCTCTTTTTAGGCATGGAAGAAAATGAAAAAAGATGAGGTAGAAGATAAATCAAATGGAAAATTGCTCCACAGGAATGGTCTGAGCTAGTATTTTTATCAGTTGTGAGTCACCAAAAAGTCAGATCAGGACAGTAATAGGTTTTTCATTCATTGCCCTAGAGAATGTGACATCCCTGTTCGCAATTACGGTAGTTTTATTAACAATGTGTGTTAAAATCTGTTTATGCTGTGGATGAGTGCATTTGGAATCCTCATAGCACACAAACTGTGTCATAGCATTATATTGTATTTGAGATTAATAAGATTGTGGAAGTAGACTCACTGATGGGAATCGTCATAAGACCTCTTACTACAAAGAGGGTGTGTGTGTGTGTGTGCCCACGTGCAAAAGGCAAAGCTATGCAAAAGGCATGTAGACAGCTGCTACCCTCTGATTTCTATTATACACTTCATATAATTTGCTAAGGGTGCACACAGTAAATCATGGCATTATACTTGCACTAGCCACCAGGTCTTTCCCGAATAGGAACCTCAGGGGTGATTCAAACCATCTCAGCCTAATAAACCATGGTTTATTAAGCCAAGAATGCTGTCATGCCCATGTAATCTCCCTGCCTTCTCCTGCACCAGCTTTGATGCCTTTATAATGGCTTGTTCAAACCACAGCCTCCTACTGCATTCATTTAATCTTTCACTAGTGCAAATTGCAATATGAAGTGGAGATCAGTAGTGAGATCATGTGGACATCTGTAGTGTTTATTAAGCTGAGGCTGTTATGCCTGAATTTGATCAGTGAGTCAGGGCCAGTGGGTCAAAAGTGGAGCTATGCTTTTAAGTTTTAAAATCACTATCTCTGATCACTATTGTTTTTGTTTTAACTCTTAGTTATTAATCTATGAGATCTTGAGTACTGTGCAGTTGTTTATTTATGTGAAAGGCAAATTTCTGGAATCTGCCTTTACCTTAAGGCAGATTTACCCCATCTATCGCTGTCTTTCTCCAGCCCAAATTGTGACCAACCTAAACTCCCCACAGTGCACAGTGCAGTACAGAGAGGCCCCCCAAAAGAAAAAGAAATCCCCTAAACATTGTCTAATTCCATTTCCAGGCCAAATATTCATTTTTGGCCCCTAAAGTGTATAAGCTGTAAAGCTATGCTGTAGCACAGGGAGGGTGGGCAGGCACCAGAGAATTTAAGAGGCTGGGCCAGGGGTGACAGCAAGCTCTTTTTCTAGTTCTTCAGGCCCACATCAGGGTAACAACGGCCGTTCTCTGAGGCCCTTCTTGGTGTGCCTCCTCCATTAGAGGTCCAGAGGGCAGCAACACAAGAAGAGGCCTTTTCTGGGCTGCTCCCAGCTTGTGGAATGCTCTCCCCAGGGAGGCTCACCAGGCACCTTCATCATAAATATTTACCGTATTTTTTGCTCTATAAGACTCACTTTTTCCCTCCTAAAAAGTAAGGGGAAATGTGTGTGCGTCTTATGGAGTGAATGCAGGCTGCGCAGCTATCACAGAAGCCAGAACAGCAAGAGGGATTGCTGATTTCATTGCGCAGTGATCCCTCTTGCTGTTCTGGCTTCCTAGATTCAGAACATTTTTTTTCTTGTTTTCCTCCTCCAAAAATTAGGTGCGTCTTGTGGTCTGGTGCGTCTTATAGAGCGAAAAATACGGTAGGTGCCATGCAAAAGCCTTCCCCTTCTCCCAGGCCTTTAGCTAATTAAATAACCTATGGCCTTTTAAACTTTGGGTGCGTGTGGGTTATTGTTTTTGTTTGTTACTATGGTATGTATTTTTATGTGTTTTTATATTTTAAACCACCCTGTGATCCTCAGATGAAGGATGATATAGAAATGTAATTAAAACAATTAAATAAGTACCATATATCTGCAAGTTAAGACAGAAGAAGAAGAAGAGTTTGGATTTGATATCTCAAAGCGGCTAACTCTCCTTTCCCTTCCTCCCCCACAACAAACACTCTGTGAGGTGAGTGAGGCTGAGAGACTTCAGAGAAGTGTGACTGGCCCAAGGTCACCCAGCAGCTGCATGTGAAGGAGCGGAGACGCAAACCTGGTTCCCCAGATTACGAATCTACCGCTCTTAACCACTACACCACACTGGCCCACACCATACATAGCATACCTTGCCTCGCCTACAGTGATGCCTGCCAATTCTCTCTCACCCCAACTGTGGCATGCAGGGGGTGCACATACAGTCAGCCCTAAACCAGCTTTTGCAAAACACTTACCTTGGATGTGGGTTCCCTATAGCTTCGCACTTGATTGTAAACTCTTCATCGAAGGGAAATGCAACTTGATCGGTTGGGTGCTCTGTAATTGTCGGGAGTTGCCGTACTGAAACAGAACCAGGACATGTGGTCAAATAAAGAAAAATGGAAGAGTAACCCATATGTCAATTGCAAATAGCTTATTTGCATTGGGGGTGAATGAATAACCAGAGTTCTATTCCAACACATTTTGATACTTTGGGGGAGGATGGGCCAAAATCTCCACTGGGAGACAGAAAATATGTTATATACCTGCCTAATCACCGAGGCCTTTGCAGGAGACAGTGCTCACAGTGCTCATATCTCCCATGGCTCAGGCATATGGCATCATGGGCCCAGTTCTATGGAGCTCCCTCCCAACTGTATTTAGTGGCAGAGACTTCTTAGAAAAATTACCAAGCATTTCAAGCAGGTTTTCCTGATTTTATGGTTCAACTGGTTTTATCTTTTGTATTGCTTTTGTATCTCCATTGTACACCACCTGATAAGTGAGCAGCGTTAAACGGTATATAAAAGGTTGAAATAAGTAACTAAGGCATGAAAACACGAAGGTCCAGCCTCCACACTGGCCTGGGAAGTGGTAGATCAGTTTTGTTCATATTGGAATTCACAAAACTGAGTTCTCTAAACATCCCTATGAGTAATACAAGGTCTTTTGTTTGGGTTTTCCATATAGCCCCAAGGAACGCAGCAGAAACAAATGACTCAAGGATAATAGACTTTGGGTGGCAGTAAACCATTATTCCCATTGTTACAGAGGTTGTAAATTTCTTTTCTTCTTTCTTTTCTTCTTTCTGCTCTTGCATTCTTATATTGTGTGCACATTAAATGTAATTCACCTCCCCCCCCCCTTTTAAAATAAAAACCCTACAAATAATGCCAGGATTGGATTCAAATTAATAGTTAAGGAAGAGAAGTTGTTACCCAACCAAAGTCCATGTGCTGCTCAAGATACCGACATAAACAACCTCAGTTACCATTGGCATCATCATTCAGGACCACCCACTTTCCACGGTAGGATGACTGGGCTTTACTACTATGCAAATCCTCTATTTCATGCATTTACATTTTTTTAATCCTGAAGAAATTAAAGTGTTGTGAATCTCCACATAACCAAACTATAAAAATGGAAATTGGGCCCTGAAGAGTAATTGACCATAATAGAATTACCACTCCGTTATAAATTACAGGAATGAATATTAGGGTACTGGCTAGAAACTCTTTAAGCCCAGTGAACCAGAAAACTCGGTGCTCTCATGAAATGTGGTATCTTGCTGCACCATATGGTATCTCGTCTTCTACATCTCCAACGCCGCCATGCTTTGCCCAGCTTGTTTATAGCCAAATATAATTCATGTTTATTAAAACCATGAAAAGCTTCATTAACAGAAATTAAGAATCAAATGGAAATGTAGGGTCAGAGAAAAGTCAAATAGTCTGGGAACAGGTAGACCAGAATTCCAATTATGTGATTTATCAGGGAATTTGAATATGATCTGAAGAAATAATTCATTCTCTTAGTGAATGGAGACCAAAGGAATTAATTTATTTTTTAAAAAAATATTTGCTAAATCTGTTTTCAATTAAAATGGGGTTGCACTTTCTTAATCTCAGTCTTTTCATGTTCAAAGTAGATTGCAAGTGTGCACTCTTATCTAGTTATGGCATTGTGTATCAAAATAAAAAAGTACTCCACAACCTATGAGCTTTGCCACCAATCTTTTAAGATGAGGCATGAGGCTGATATGAGGTGTTTGCTAGCAAGGACCCCATGGATGGAGAAGTATATTGAAGCATTAAATGAAAGCATGCATGCCTCCCTTTAGCAGTGGTTTGGAAGACAGAAACCTGCCCGTCCACCTCACATGTAGCAGGGTAGGGTTAGGTGGTCCCAGTGAGAATCCAATAAGAACTTTTGGTGCTTTTGCCTGATTGGCCAAGGGGTGTGGTTTGTTTTGCCTTCTCTGGTTGGTAGGTTGATTGGTTGGTTGGTTGCTTAGGTTGCAGTACATTGATTGGGTTAATTTGGCCACATATGTACATAATTGGGTCACAATGTGCAGGTGCATTGTGGGTAGAAACAGATGAGAGCTGCATGGTATGCTGGTGGACATTATGAAGCATCAACAAAACATGGTAAACTGCAGAAAGAGTTCTTTCTAACAATTCACCTCCTAAATTTTGGTTTGATGTTCTTACCCTGAGATCTACTCTACCAACTCATCACCGATTACTATCTTAAGGGGATCTTGGAATGGTCCACTATTGGGCACTGACAGACTCATTCATAGTGATGAGGAGAACACTTGAACTGAGAGGGTTCAAAAATGTAAAGAACATGGAAACTCACAAGACCAAACACTAAAAAATGGAGCCCATTTAGGCCCGTCCAGCTACCCTCTGAAAAGGGTGTCAAAACTCTCCTCTCCCCTCGCCTTTGTTCTTGTTTCTCATCTCCACAAACAGTAAAAAACCCTTATCTTTGCAAAGTGGAGGTGGCATAAGAAGGCCCGGAGAGATTCCCAAGACCAAAACATGCATACAGTAAATTTATTTAGCAATATTTTCTGGGGTGAATTTTCAACCACTGGGTTATATAATTAATGTCTGGCACTGATATAGCCACCTTGGGTTCTATGTTTCACTGGGATGCCAAGCCAACTGTAAGTGGGTTCTTAAGAATATAGGAAGAGTTTGCTGGATCAGGCCAACGACCCATCTGGTCCAGCATAACGTTCTCACAATGGCCATAAGCACAACAGGAATCCCCACCTGTGATTCCTAACAAATGATATTCAGATGCACAATGCCTCTGACAGAGATGGTAGAGCCTAGTCATTGTTGATAGCCTAGTCCTCTGCCTAACCCTCTTTTAAAGCCATTGAAGTTGGTGGCCAGCGTTGTCTCCTGTGGAAACAAGTTCCATAGGTTAACTCTGCACTGCATGAAGAAGTCCTGGATCTTCCAACATTCAGCTTCAATGAATGTTCACAAGTTCCAGTGTTGCAAGAGAGGTAGAAAGGCTTTTTCTCTATCCCCTTTCTTCCCATCGTGTATTATTTTATAAATTTCTGCCTTCTACCATGTCACCTCTTACTCACATTTTCTCTAAATTAAAAAAAAATCCTAAATGCTGCAACAATTCCTCACATTGGGAAATGTCTTCATAGTTGTCCATCACATATAGCACCTCAAAAGCAGGCCCACAAGCCACCTGAGCAATCTCACTAGGGTGAAATGCTTTGTATTTCAATTTAAATGACAGCAATTACTTCTAAAGCTGCATCCACACATATGAATATTGCAAATCTGCGTGCTCCTTTGCCCTCTTATTCTTCTGGTGCTGCATAAGTGACCACTGTAACAAACAATGAGCTGTTTGCACCTGTTTACTGCACTGCATGAACCAATCGAGAAAAGAAATCAAAACTTGCATTTCTATCGCATACAAATTCCCCAGAGGCCACACTGGAGCATAACAAAGCTCAAAATGGAAACAGCACATTTGGACGATTTAATCTGTTCTCCTGCAGGAGAACATTCAGTAAATAGCTACAACTTACCAGAAAGAGGGATTTCAATGGCCGCTGCCAAACTTAATACAAAGAGAAGCAGGCACACAGCGGCCCCTTTTGTGTTTGATGGCATCTCCATCTCTCTTCTGTAAACAGGGAGTCCAAACAGATTGAAAAGTGCCTTGCAGTTCTCCTCTTGTTCCGTTTAAAACACTCCTGGAGAGCAAAGCCTGAAAATGGCAGCACAGAGAGAAAGCCACATAAATAAATTCAAGGCATCAGCTCTAATTTTGTTAGGAAAATGAAGAAATAGTCAAGATTTATAAGCTGAAACATAAATCATAGTAACATACACATTCTAATTTATTCTCCCTCCACTTCTGATCCCACATTCAGAAAGGGGGGGGGGGCTTAACAAAATCAATTACACCACAGAAATCTAATTACTTTTTTTTTTTGCTTGCATACATGCAAAAGTGGCTAATTTTTTTGCCTCATTTGTAATAGTTTCCATTCATTTTTTTCTCAATTAAATGCAATTTGGTAAGCAATTACAAAGAATCTAAAGAAGAACATAGGGATCATAAATAAGATTTTTCATAGCTCATATTTTCAACATCTTTCAGTCGTGCTGTTCAGGCAGGAAAGTTTGCCTCATTTCGTTGTTGAAACCACTGTATTAAGAAGCTCTGGGTCCCCTACACTCACCCACAATACAACTCCAGATATAGATATATCAGTGACTATGAATACTTCCTACAATTGTATCCCACTTTCTTCCACTGTGGAACCCAAAGCATGTCTCCCATCCAGCCACTGACCAGACCAGCACCCAGACTTGCTTAACTTCAGCAAGGTGCCTTCAGACCCCATGTGCTTTCAGACCTTCTTATGTGCCCCATAATAAGGGCAAGGCAGCAAAAAGCCAAAACATCAAACTTGCTGCCAACAGAGGAAGCAAATGTCAAAACTCCAATAACCCTTTAACAGCAGGAGTGGGTGGCAGAGAGGGAAACCAATCCGGCATTACTGCCAATGTGACTGCACAACTCCAACCTCCCAGCCACCACCTTCTCCCTCCTCCTAAGTGACCATGATGATGATGAAGAAGAAGAGTTTGGATTTCATATCCCGCTTTATCACTACCCTAAGGAGTCTCAAAGCGGCTAACAATCTCCTTTCCCTTCCTCCCCAACAACAAACACTCTGTGAGGTGAGTGAGGCTAAGAGACTTCAGAGAAGTGTGACTAGTCCAAGGCCACCCAGCAGCTGCATGTGGAGGAACGGGGAAGCGAACCCAGTTCACCAGATTATGAATCCACTGCTCTTAACCACTACACCACACTGGCTCTCTTTATCACTACCTGCTGTTTTCAGGAGGCCAGGTGTGCAGTAGTGCACCTCCCCGGCCAACCATTCCTGTTTAACATCTCTTGCTAAACATTTCAAAAATGTTTCAAAATAAGATGCAGGCTTATGGGGGTGGGGTAGGGGAATACTGTGGCTTTTTGTTGGTCTCTCTGCTAAATATTCAGTGCCGTAAGAAAGAATCATTGCTTGACAGTTGTTGTTTTTTATGGGTGTCCCACCTGCCCCAGTAAAATTTGCCTCAGTCGTGAAGTTCACCCATAAACTCACTCAGTCTCCACCTAACCTACTTTAGAGGTTTGTTGTAAGGATAAAATGAGAGCAGGCAAGAAGCCGTTAACTACCCTGTGCTCTTTGGAAGAAAAGCAGAATACAAATGTTACTAAACAATAATAAAAAACGATCGGCATTTAAAAGTGCTGTTAGGAGAAAAATACCCCAAGATAAGGAAAGAGAAGTCTTGGCCTGGCAGTCAGCGGCTATCCTAATGGAAGGTTTGGTGCCCATTTATCCGAGCAGAAATTTTACTGGAGCACAATTTGAACTAGAGAGAAGCAGACTTACCTTTTGCTTTTATCATTCAGAGGAAGAAGGCAGGCAGCCAGAAAGTGACACTTATAAAGCCCCAGAGAGACAGCAAGAAACAGCTGGCTGACCAGCAATTATTGGGAGGGTGTTACAGGCCATTGGTTTATAACTGGGTAGAAATTATGGAGATCTCAGCAGTTTTTTGACTCAATGCCAGAATTAAATGAGTGGGGCTTTGATGGAATTTCATATTCAGAGGCTCCCTCCCACCACCCCTCTCCCTACGGCAAAAATCAAAGCTGAAAATGAGATGGGATTTGAACCAGAGCAGATTCAAACTAGATCACAGTATAAGCATATGCACATATTTTTGGACCAGAATGTACACCATCTTCCAGCCATTGTGCTTATTAGATAGGCTTGGGCAAGTTATTATGGATCTATACATCAGGAATGAGGAAATTGTGAACCCCCAGATGCTGTTGAACTCCATCCCACCAGCAACAACCAGCATAGCTAATGGTCAGGGGTGATGGGAACTGGAGTCCAACAAATTTACAGGGCCACAGGGCTCCATATGCCCACTATAGAGTCACAGGCAGCTGCAGTAACCAGGCAGCACAGGGAATGGCCAAACAGTCCCCTCATTAGCAGCTGGTGTCTATCTGGGCCAGCCCATCCATACCCAATGAAATGCAGTGTCACAGGCAATGCATTCCTTTGCCACCTTATGCGGGTGCAACTAGTCATGTTGGTGCTCCTGCTGTGCAAGCAAAAGTTAAGATTGTACCTGTGCTCATATGCTCTTAAATGTCTTGTGCTTCTCACATAGCCGGAGCTAGCAGCTGCTGTTCAAAAGTGTGGGCAGCCAGCAGCTGCCCTGCAGTGCTAACTTTTGGAAGAATTATTTATTCTTATTTCTCCATTTAAATACCGTTTTCCTCCAAGGAGCTCAAGATGGTGTACATGGTTCTTCAATTCACCATTTTGTCCTCAAAAGAACCCCATGAGGTATGTTAAGCTGAGAGGCAGTGACTGGCCCCGGTGAGTGGGGATTTGAACCCTGGACTCCCAGGTCCTAGTCCAATACTACTACAGTGGTACCTCAGGTTACAGACACTTCAGGTTACAAACTCCACTAACTCAGAAATAGTACCTCGGGTTAAGAACTTTGCTTCAGGATGAGAACAGAAATTGTGTGGCGGTGGCGCAGTGGCAGTGGGAGGCCCCATTAGCTAAAGTGGTTCCTCAGGTTAAGAACAGTTTCAGGCTAAGAATGGACCTCCAGAATGAATTAAGTTCTTAACCCAAGGCACCACTGTACATCACATTGCCTCTCTGATACTTCTGACAGCAGCCATGCTAACCTACACACAGACTGGAATAATCTTAGGAATGCTGTCCTAAGCTCTGCAGGGAAAAGACAAGGCAATAATGAATAAACTCTGCATACTGAAATGAAGCTTCAAATGGCAATAAGTACGCAACAACTTTTCAGTTCATCAGCAGGATCCTTGAAAACCTTATCCCATTTCTTTTCCTTTCCTTTATTTTCTTCCCAAAGTAACATGCCTTTCAATCTAAGTGAAAAGTTTGACTGCACTCACTAATTGGCCTGTTGCGGGATTCGCCTTTGGCTCCTAAGCTTTTGAAGAGCTTCAAACAGGTTCCACCCACCAGTTCAATCTGAGAGAAAACCTTCCCCCACATCCCACCACCACCAAAAAAAGCCCCACGCACAATCATACCCAAACAGCAGAAATTTTAGTATTGTTCCAAATATGGGTTTCAGCTATGAGTATCTGAGTATTTAGTGTAGCTTAAAGTGGCAGCATGACATCAAACAACATGGAACTTTCTGCCTCCATGCATAGCAGGAAAATTGCAATGTTGTGACATTTTTCAACAGTTCTAGAGACGTTTTAAATGTGCCCTTTACTCCAATTGTTTTGATCTTCAGGAAGCTACTTAGTTTAAGAGCTCAGCAAAATAAAAGGGAAGTCAAGTCTGTCAGCGCTTTCCCCCAAACTTTCTACACTTGCCATTAATATGTGGGTAGCTAGATGGGAAGAAAGTCACCACTTTGATTATCAATGCATACAAGGCTAGAATCAGGGAATAGCTTTGTTGAGCTCCTGTTAAGGCCCAAGCCATGGAAGGGGTCCTGCTGCCAACTGCTAGATTCCAGTAACTGCTGCTACTATTCCTTGCTGTTGTTACCTGCTCAACGGCCTTTCTGGAGCCTATAAGCAAATACCAACAGTATGGACAATAAGCATACCTGCTTTGCTTCCTCCATCTTGTGGTGCAAACTAGGCTAGGAGGAAAAGGACAAGCGAATGAACAGTTAAGAAGAAAGTGGATGTATTCAAGGCCCAAAAGCCACCTAAAACATGGATCCAGTACCATGTGAAAGGGAGAGTTGGACAAAGGAGAAGATGGGGGGAAATGGGTGGCAGTGATAATGGCATGTTGTGAAGGGGGTTGCACAATAGGAGAGAAGATGAGGCATGGAAATGGGTCTGATCTGTATGCAAGACAGAGTTGAGAAATGTAAGGAGGAAGGTAGGGGGGAAAGGGAGCAGAGGTGAAAATGGGGGTGCAAAAAAGGAGGGGCAGGAGGCATGGGAATGGGGTTGAAGATGAAAGCAGTGGTGTGAAAGGTTCAGAATAATAGGAGGGGATGGTGGATTCATAGTTGGGTAGAAGAGGGATAGTGAGCATAGTAGTTGCAATGTGTGGGAGAAGGGAGACGCAGAAGGATGTATGGCACAAAAGGAGGAAGAATGAACATGGGGTGAAGGTAAAAACAGGGATGCAAAGTGGGACTGCAGAATAAAGAGAGAGAAATGGCTTGGGAAGATGAAGAGTGAGCTGAGTAGCTGCATGAGGTGGAAAGGAGAAGCTTTAAGGAAATGGTTCCCAAATGGTTTTAGACCACCACCTGCTTGGTTCAATAAACTCAGCCCCAATACCATACCCCATAAATAGCATTCTGAATAGTGGTTTGCATGACCCTCTATGGAAGATAATGACAATAAAACTCAAAACACTAAAAATTTAATTGCGCTTTCACTGGAAATTCAATTAAAACTATTTAGTGTAATTAATTCAACAAAACTGAGGAGTTTGATCCAGTGAAACCAGCTTTTCAAAGCCTGATGCCCATGCATACCTCTAGTGCCCCACTGATGCCCCTCACCTCTAAATGCCTCTACAACAGTGAATGTGGAATATAGAACGGCTGGTGAGCCCTTTGTGCAGTTTTATGAAGTTGTTTGTATAAGTTAGGCTGCCCAGGAGAGAAGACCCTGTGGCGTTAAATCAACAAAAGGTCACCAATTCCAGTAAAGATGTTTTCTTTCTTACGAAGGCAATATTAGAGATGCAGCGAATGTATCACTCTTTCTTTGCTGTGCTCTCCCATTTCCTCAGCTCAAGGTTTTTTTAAAAAGCAAATAATTTGAATTCACTGTGGATAATTACCCATAACTCCTCACCTACAATTCATTATTTACTGTACCCTTTGACTAATAGTAAATACTGATTGCTTTGAGGACAGCTCATTTCTTTGTTTAATGAGATGCCCTTTGCTTGCAGCTTGCCATTTCCACAAAATATACCAGTTTATAAAGGAGCCATGTCGTTCTTGATTCCAGTATTGTACATTACCTTTTCCTGGAATACATCATAAAAAAATATTGGACAACCAAACAGGATAGAAAATATTAAAATTCAATTTATCTCCTAAAGCTCCTGAGCAATTTTCACCACATGTAATTGCTGTATTAAAAATAGCTCATAAATTCTAACAGCATGACAAGCCAAAATCTCAGATTACAGTTTTGCTGCAAGAAAACTAAATTACATTGTACCACTAAATACAGCCTTCTAAGATATTTGTCTCTTTGCCCATAAAAAAACCATGCTCTCAAATCTAGATCTTGTAAGTTTTTATACAGTGCAGCAAACAAAAAATAATATAATTGGATTTGTGCAAGTTTGGCAATAGTTAATGCTACAGATGACCTTTACTTTAGCTAAATACAGATTTAATTTGCCATGTTAAAAGGTTGCTACATAAAAGTCATTGGCAATTAGAAATTAGAGCTTCAGGGCTGCCAGATAAATGAAATGGCCAGATAAACCTTCTAAAATAATTTTCTAATTTCAGAAATTAAATATGCTGAATATTACACAATAAGTGTGAGATATGTGGTCGCTGTTCTGTGTGACCAGTAGCAAAGTGTATGCACTGCTACATTGTGCTGAGATGACAAAAACTGAATTAAACAGAGCTCTGGTGGGTATGGCCTTAGTTTTCAAGAGCAAAACAGGATTTGTTGATATCCAAAGTACTTTTCCTACCCCACCTCATTCAAACTACCGCATTATCCACACATAATGTTAAGGCATGATTTGTTCAATTGACCACAAACCATCTCACAGATGAGCAAACAATTCATGGCTTGTTTCTGCAAAGAATCTATTGCTTTCCAGATGTTTTTGCCTCATGTCTTTGCAGCTTGGTGAGGTTCTGGAATGGGATGGCCAAACAAACCATAATTAAAGAAAGACGTTCTGTTTAGAGATGCACAGCAAACCATAATTTTAAAAAGCAGACTGTGATTTGCAAGCAAACAACAAGCCACAGCGCTTTGGCTTGCTTTCCTCTACTTCATAAACAAAGCTTAACAAACTCTATATCCCCCAATCTCTCAAACTCCTATGTGGAAGAAGCCCACTTGCACAAGATTCCTTGTGATAATATGAATTTTCACATGCAGAGTGCTCATGATATTACACTGGTGGATAAATGAAATAACTCTCTGTGGTTGCGTTGGTTCTTTGTAATGTTCAATTAAAGTTGTGGTTTTTTTAAAGAGAATAATACCACCACAAGTACAACCTTACAGACCTAGATCATGAAAAAAGTGGGACGTGACAACAGGGGGAAATTTTGCCACTGGCAGTCCTGAATTCAAAGTTGACTTTGAATGATCAGAATGGCAGGCAGCAGTCCAGCAAAATATACCACAAGCTTTGGATTATCCCCTATTAAATCAACAAATATGACTTATTCAGAACCTCACTTGTGCGGCAATTCTGTGAGCTCTTAGATCTTGCCTAGAAAAACCCTGTTCAACTTTCATTCAACTCTTTATATTTTATTTCCCTCACGGGTTGCCATAAATAATCACCTTCATCTCCTCACCCATTCAAACTTACTGAAGTGCTGCAATTTCACTTGCTTTACCAACAGTGCCAATGAATGCAGCATTTTCCAAAGCAACCATTCTCCTTCAGCTTGGACTGTATCTCTCAGGCATACTCCCCATTTGTTGGCATATCTAGTCATTTCTGCCTCTGGTGGCTGCTAATTTCCTCTTCTTTCTTGCTTGGGGCTAGCGTTAAACTGATGGGCACAGCAGGAGTGCCATATGGTGGACAGAGTAGCTTCCTGAAGCAAGGATACAGTTTATTCATCCCCACTGAAAGCAGAACGGAGAAGGATTGATATGCTTTAAGGGAAGGTCTAAAATCAATTCCAGTCAATCAAGGCATCCATCAAGATATGATCTCGTTCACGCATTAATAGGCCACAACAGGAAATGGGGACAGCACAATTTTAGGACAGAGAAAATTGGAAATCAAATGCTTCAGTAATAAGTCACTGTTCTCAGAGGGTGAGGTGGACCTCTTTTGGGGAACACTGACCTTTGCAGAGGTGCTTCCATATACTTGTTGTATTAAGTCAGGGGTTCACTCTCATGAAGATCACACCAAACAGTTTTTACTAAGCATGAAATTACAACTAACAGGTTTGAAAGTAGCTCTTCTTTCACCCTGCTCTGGCTTCACCTTTCTCCAGAAATCCTTTCTAAACTTCGACCCCTATTATCCTTCTAAGGAAGTGTCTCTAAATTACAACAGTCACTACATTTGACAGTGTAGGTCTGAGTTTGATTATGATGGGAGCTAGTCAATAATCCCATTCACACGTGATCCCACAAGATCAATGTGATGTAGAAAGCTGAGTCTTTTTTAATAGTGCCAGTGTTAAGAGCAATTGGGCCAACCCTCTATATTTCACAAGCTTTTTTCCCCCTTAGATCTTTTTTTTCCTTCCAGAAGCCATCCAGCATTATTAGACTTTGCATTCTGGACCTCAAGTTATCCATCACTTCTACCCTTGCTGCCAGTGCCTCTGTTCTGCTGTGGCAAGCAAGTGCAGCACTGTACAGACTCATTATAGCTTGGTTCTTTTCTTCTGAAATGGACTTTAGATCAACAACACTCGAGCAGTGCCTGTGAAAAAGTTGCCATGCAAAAGCCACTTTCCATGTTCAGACCATTAGGACATTGTGGCTCGTTGAATGGATAGAGGCACCCTCTCTCTATTGTCTGTCAAAGACTTTTCTTTTTCAACTAGTCTTCTAAGTAAAGATTTTTAGCCATTGTCATTGATTTTGAAACATTTATATATCTCATTGTTTTTAATTGTGTATATAGAGAGAATTGTTTTATATATGCTTTTATTGTACTGCAAAATCACTTCATAGGAAGCAATTCACAAACTACTGGGCTGAGTTTAAGATGTTATTACTATATAAAGCCTTTAATTGGCTGGGACCAGTTTACTTAAGGGACCGTCTTACCCCATACAGGCTGAACTGACTTCAATGTGCAGAACATGCACTTCTGCAAGTGCCACACAATGTCTATTCTCCATTTGTAAGCCGTAATTCATTTTGTTTGGCAACATCTGCACTATGGAACTACTTGCCTATTTGACATGAAGCAGGTGCCATCACTGTATTCTTTCACTTGTTGAAAGCTTTTCTCATTCAGTGGGTCTGTCCAGGCAGATGGATTGGTTTGATCAGTTTTAAAATTTGTTTTAGATGTTCCATGTTTTTAGTTTTAGTTTTTAAATGTTTTAAATATGTTTCAGGGCTTCCCCCCCCCAGCAAGAACTCATCAGAACTCAGTTCTGGCACCTCTCGCTGTTATAAGAGAACAAGGGAGGCATTCATTGTGAGTTCCAGCACCCCTTTCTCTAGAAAAATAGCACTGTTTTTATTACACTTTTTAACTGTATTTTTTATTTATTTATTGCAGAAGTGTTTGCTGGCTTGGGCTCATTTAGGAGGAAGGTCAAGATATAAATTTAGTAAACATATAAATATCCCCCATCCCAGCAGTGCAAACCCTTTTCTTTTTTTAAGAAAACACACACACACATTTCTGATGATGTGGAGAAAACTGCCCAGCCTGCATGGGAACAATTGCACAGGAACAGCTTGCTGCACAGAGCCAGCCAGCATGGGAAGCCATTTAAGGTGTTCTCAGCTCAACATGGTGACTGTTTGGTGTGTGCCCTGGCCCTCATTTCATGCCTCTAAATATTCTGATATTTAAGTCATACACTGGTCTGAATGGCAATCCAACTGAGAAGCCAGATGTCCTTTCAAAAAATAGCTTTTCTGACTTGCGTGTTTTAGTCAAGCAAATTGGAGACCAGGTGGCAAAATTGGATAGGACAGTAAAATAATGAGTAGTTTTATCTCTTTAAATATAATAATTAAAACCTGTAAATCAAGGGCTTGTGATGCAATTTATTTGCCTTCATATGGGAAGGGGTGGGGAATCTGCATCCTATCTTTAGCAAAATTGATATTGTATGGTATAGTATTTTCTAAACCTTGTACAAGTTGGTACACACTTCATGTTTGCTGTAGTTGTCTTAGGTGACAGTACTCTGACATCACAACCTTATGAACATATACATTTTTTCTAGTTTCTAAATATTTTGGAGGAATGAGACTCACTGTGATAATAAGACTAGGCTGCTTTATAACTTCATTTAAGTGTTGAAATGGGCATCCTGGGATGTACAGAATTGCACATTTTGAAGCTACTATTTCACTGACGTTTTGATTAAACATTTCATCACAGCCCATGGAAGTGACTATGCCTCCCTTTCACAGTAACCCATCATTTTTTGGCATAAAACAAACATACTTGTTCTTTCTTCTGATTATCCAGCCTACCATAACTTGTCTTTTTTAGCAAACTGGGGCCATTCAGACCTTGATGGCATGTACCATCATTGTCATTTGTGCCAACTAAAATGTAGCAATAGTGGCAAGGTACCAATATATCTTCCTAGGGCCAAGAGCTGTAAAGCAAACTATTTCACCTCCCACATTCCGTGCTGTTTTTAAGTGATGCTGTTTTCCATCTCTGTGACTCTTCCCTGCAGCCATCACTTCAGCTTCTATCTTTGCCTTATAATTTCTGGAAGCAGTGCCAGATTTACGTATAAGCTAAACAAGCTATAGCTTAGGGCCCCACTCTCTTGGGGGCCCCCCAAAAAATTAAAGGGGAAATTAAAGGGGAAACTGGATGCACATTTCCAAAATATAAGATAAAAAACACAAATAAAATAAAACCTACATGCAGCAACAGTATTTTGTGTTGTGTAGGCTCCTATGATGGAAGTAATGGGCCCTGCCTGCTAGCCTGCTCCCTAAAATACCACTGGTTTGCTCATTTCTATATATAGGGTACCTACATTCTGCACAGACTGGTTGCATGGCAATATGCGAAAATGGCTTTAGATACCTATTAGGTCCATAAATTATCATATAGCATATGTCAGGGTTTCTGGGAGAGAGGAGGAGATGACAGAGGAGACGGAGAGCGAGTGGGAGGAGGGGCAGAAGGATGAGGAAGAAGATGACGGAATTCTGAGGGAATCCACGAGTCTGAGCAGCGAGTCAGAGGATTCTCAAAAGGGGGTTACCTTAATCAAGCAAAGGGGAGGAGAAGGGAGAAGCGGAGAGGAGCCCAGTGGAAGACAGAGGAAGCAAGAGACGTCTCAGCCGGAACGGAGTAAAGGGGGTGGAGTCGTCAGCCTCTCGGAGGGAGCAGGATTAGGAGAGAACAGAGAGAGGGGGTTGGAGCAGGGTGTTCAGCCGGAAAGGGTGGAGAGCAGAGCAGGGGGTGGTGTAGCGGTCGAAAGAAAGGTCAGCAGCAACGTACGCGCGCCAAGTTCAAACGTAGAGGCGCGCGGAAGTGGAGAGAGCTCAGGGGAGGAGCCCGGCCCTAAAGCCAGAAAGAGGGGGGAAGAGGCGGCAGAGGATTCAGCCTCAGGCGAGTCACGGAGAGAGGGAACCCAGGGGGGCAGGAAGACCCTGCGGAAAAGAAAGGAGAGGAAGAGGTGGTCTAGAGCCAGGCTATTAAGTTGGTGCGGAAGAGGGGAGGAGTCAGAGGGGACTTCAGCGGTCTAACGTGGCAGACGTACGGCCACAATGCTGAACTGTATGAGAAGCAGAAATCTTCAATAAACTTTTCCTGTAAATAAGCTGCAACGGAGTGAGGTCTCTTGTGAGCTGGGACCAGACCTGGGTGGCCGTGACAGTAAGTCCCCTCTCTCAAAGCAAAAATTTTTTTTTGCGAAGCTCACGAACGGGAGCAGCCATGAGCGCTGAGGAGCAGCTGGTTGCATTGCGGAATCAGGTTACCGCTCTCACATCGGCAGTCATTGCTTCGCAGAAGAAGAATGACGACTTGGAGAAGACGTGCCAGGATTTGCAGGCAAGGTGGGAGCGCGCGGACAAGGCGGGGGCCCCAGGATCCAGAGCGGAGGGCATTGCGCTTGGACGGAGGGGGGGTGCCCTAGTTCCGCATTTTAATGGCAACTTGCAAGACTATCCCAATTTCAGAGCGGACGTTGTATATGCACTGCACTTACTCCGTCACGATTTTAAAG
The DNA here is from genome assembly GCF_964234715.1 of Podarcis melisellensis. Classification (NCBI taxonomy): domain Eukaryota; kingdom Metazoa; phylum Chordata; class Lepidosauria; order Squamata; family Lacertidae; genus Podarcis; species Podarcis melisellensis. Next base: position 92,341,177 of record NC_138529.1, read on the forward strand.
ATGAGGAGGAGAGAGTGGGGTTCATTGTTTCGCACCTGCATGGGGAGGCCAGGGCTTGGCTACGCAATTTGTGGCGCGAAGATGGACCGGCCCGTCGCGATTCAACTGCGTTCATCAAAGCGATGGATTCTTGTTTTCAATCCTCTGTGGATGTGGACATTGCGCGCCGTCAAATGCACGGGCTGAGGCAGGGGAAAGCGACTGTGCGCCAATACCACTCTAAATTTTTTGCATTGCTCACCGCCTTAGATTGGCCAAAGGACAGTAAACCGGTCAGAGATCTTTTTTGGGAGGGATTGAGCCCCCCCATCAAGGATGAGATCGCTAGGGGGGACAGACCCCAGACCCTAGAAGACGTGGTGCAACGGGCTTTAGCTCTTGGAATTCGACATGAGGGGCGTCCGTGGCATGAGGAGGACGGGCCCCAAGCGCGTGCGCAAGCAAGGACTCTCCCTTTTGGGCACAGGGACTTCAGCCGTGCGCACCCCTCGCCAATGGGGAAGGACAGAGAGGAGCCAATGGAGATTGGTGGTGCTAGGGCTCAGAAGCCATCCCAGAGCCCTGTCCCTGGTGCAGCCAAAGCGAAGCCTCCTAGAGGAACCAGGAAGTGTTACATCTGTGACAGTGCGCACCATATGGCGAAAGAGTGCCCCCAGAGGCTCCAGAAGCACACTGCAGCGCTGGCAACTGTAACAGCAGAGGTGCAACCAGGGGAGCAGCTTCAGGGAAACGACAGTGCCTGGCTGGAAGCAGAGCTACTGGGGCTCAGCCAGGCGGATCTGTAGACAAGCCCCCAGCATCACTGCAGAGCGTGGACCCTTTGCCTCCCAAACCGGCAGTTCTGCTCACAGCAACACTCCAGTTGCCTGATGGGAGACTCCTCGAGGTTCCAATAACGATCGATTCGGGAAGCAACGCCGACTTCATGGGACTGCAGTTCGTTAAGCAGCACAACATGGCGCTCCTGCCTGCAACGACGCCTCTGAACGTGGTCACGGTGGACGGCAGGAAGTTGCTGGGGGGGCAAGTGGTGCAGCAAACCCCTCCCATGATGATGCAGATTGGCAACCATCGAGAACTTATTAGTTTCAATGTCACCCACTTATCGGACACACCCATCGTGTTAGGCATGAGTTGGCTGGAGAGGCACAGTCCCGCGGTTGCGTGGTACCAGAGGCAGATCAACTTTTGTTCATCGTATTGTGCTCAGCATTGCTTTCAGACCGATCAGGGAGGAGAAGCCGAGCAGCAGTTGCATCTGGGTATGGTGCAAACAGTGCCTCACAAGTACCAGGACTTCTTGGAGGTTTTCTGTGAGAAGGAAGCTGACAAGTTGCCGCCTCATAGACCTTACGACTGCGCGATTGATTTAGTGCCAGGGGCGCAATTGCCTGCTGCCAAGCTGTACTCCATGTCGGAGGACGAAATGCAAGAGCTTCGGGAGTTCATAGACCATAACCTCAAGCGCGGTTTCATCCAGGAATCTAAAGCAGCGGGAGGCAGCCCTGTTTTCTTTGTGAAGAAGAAGGACACGCCCCAAAAAAGGCTTATAGTGGATTACAGGTTCATCAACAGCTTGACTAAGCCCAAAGCTTTCCCCATGCCCAAGATTGACGACCTTTTAGCGACCGTCAGGAGGGGCAAGATTTTCACCAAGCTGGACCTACGTGGAGCTTACAATCTCATCCGCATCCGGAAAGGAGATGAGTGGAAGACCGCCATGTTCACCCCTCTGGGCACATACGAATACAGAGTCATGCCTTTCGGCCTCCAAAATGGCAGCCACGTTTTTCAAGCATTTATGCACCACGTGCTAGCAGGTCTCCTCTACAAAAAGTGTGTCTGCTTTCTCGACGATATCCTGATTTTCTCGGAATCGCCGGAGGATCACGATAAGGACGTGAGGGAGGTCCTGCAGAGGCTGAAGGAACACAGGCTGTACGCCAAGTTGGAAAAGTGCCAGTTTGATGTCAGAGAGGTTGATTTCCTTGGCTACAAGTTGTCCGACGAGGGACTGGCCATGGACAGGGCTAAGGTTCAAGCGCTGTTGGACTGGAAAAGCCCTCGAAATCGGAAAGAGGTCCAGAGGTTCATCGGCTTTGCCAATTTTTACCGCAAGTTTATTAAAGGTTTTGCGAACGCGACGGCGGCGATCACTGACACCCTCAGTTCCAAGAAGAAGAAGTTCGTCTGGACCGAACAAGCGGAGCGGTCCTTCCGGACGCTTAAGGGTCTTTTCGCCTCCGAAGAGCAGCTGCTCCACGTGAATCCCGGCAGACCCATGCGGGTAGAGACCGATGCGTCGGATAGAGCGGTTGGGGCCGTTCTTTTGCAAGAGGATTCACAAGGCAACTGGCGACCGGGTGCGTTCTACTCCCGGAAGCTCAGCAAGACGGAGCGCAATTATACCATATGGGACAGGGAGTTGTTGGCCATTCATGCAGCTTTCAAAGCGTGGCGACACTTCTTAATAGGAGCCAAGCACACGGTGCAGGTCCGCACGGATCACAAGAACTTAGAGTATTGGCGGACGGCTAAGTTGCAGACCCAGCGACACATGCGCTGGGCGGAGTTCTTTGCGGACTTCGACTTCAAAATAGAATACATCCCAGGAGACTCCAATGTTATTGCAGACGCGCTGTCCCGAAAGCCGCAATACTTGGAGGAAGCAGCTCCAATCGCAGCAAAGCACATTTTCGCACCGCAGGCGTGGACGTGCGCTACCATCGCAGTCGACCTGGACGCGGTGCGACGCGCGTTGCAAAGGGATCAGTTTGCACAGTCTAAGATGGAGGAGCTACGCGGAGGGTCGCGACACAACGATGAGTTTCAATTACAAGATGGACTTTTGACTCGTAAGGGTGCCCTTTACGTGCCCACCGACGATCTTCGAGCCAAGGTTCTGCAACAGTTGCATGACGCCCCTAGTGCAGGCCATTTCGGCAAAGAAAAGACGATGGAGTTGGTGGCTAGAGACTTTTGGTGGCCCCAGATGAGAGGAGAGGTGGCGGACTACGTCGCCAGGTGTGATATCTGCCAGAGGTCCAAACCAGTGCACCAGAAGCAGGCGGGATTGCTAGAACCGCTGGAGACACCGCAGCAACCATGGGAGAGGGTAGCGTTGGACTTTGTTACAGACCTGCCCAGCTCCAGAGGTAAGACGGCGGTGTTAGTGGTGGTGGACTTGTTCACCAAGATGGCGCACTTCATCCCTTGTGCCAAGGTGGCGACGGCAGAACAGACCGCAAAGCTCTTCATCGATCACGTCTTCAGAGTGCATGGACTTCCGCAGTCCGTCTTGTCCGACAGGGGGCGCCAGTTTGTTTCCACTTTCTGGCGAAAGCTTCTGGGCATCTTGCACGTCAAAATCAACCTGACATCGGCGAGGCATCCACAAACCAACGGTCAAGCGGAGAGGGTCAACGCGATCATGCAGCAGTACCTGCGGTGCTACGCCAACCAGCGACCTGCGGCGTGGGTGGACTATCTGCCGATGGCTGAATTCGCCTACAACAACACGAAACACGCTTCCACCGGGGTGACGCCTTTCTTCGCGAACAATGGCCGTCATCCCAGAACCTTCCCGAGATTTGCGGCACCAGGAGGGGGGGGGCCTCAAGATGCCGACCAGTTTGCAGCGGAGTTGCAAGAGGTGCACGAGGAGCTGCGGAGACATTTGGAGCTGGCAAAACAGGCGTATAAGGTGCAGGCCGATAAGCACAGGAGGGCGGGAGAGGACATCCAGGTTGGGGACTGGGTGTGGTTAGCAGCCCACGCGATGCCGGCCAGGTCATTGGCCAAGAAGAAGTTAGGACACAGGCAGCTAGGGCCATATCAAGTTGAGGCTAAGATCAATCCGGTGGCTTTTCGTATAGCCCTTCCGGAAGGTTCCAGGGTGCACCCGGTCTTTCATAGGTCGGTGCTCACTCCCTACAAAACCCCACACAGGTTTCAAGAGTCAGGAGCACCCCCAGAGCCACGTAGGAGGGCGCCTGAGAGGGGGGAATCGCCAAGACCAGAACCTCTTAACGAGGTCACAGAGATACTGGACTCGAGATGGGGGGAGGAGGGAGTTGAATATTTTCTCGCCAGGGAGGGCACACCAGCCGCTGCTAATAGTTGGGTGCCAGGCTACGAGTTAGACGAACCCCTTTTGAAAGAAGAGTTCCATGCACTTTTCCCACATAGACCCATGCCAGCTGAGTACTTTGATGACTGGCTTTTCACACCCACATTGTCAGATAGCACGTTCAGGGGTTTCTCTTCCCCCGAGGAAAGAACACCAGAATCAAGCCCGCCCAGGGGATCGTGCTCGGGGGTGGACACGGAAACCCCTTATTGGTGGGAGGAGCAGCCAGAGGAGGAATGGCGTAAGAGGTGGCTGATAGGTCCTTGGCGGGCAGCACCGGAGGAAGTAGCGATGGAAGCAGAGACTGAGAAGCATTTGGGAGAAGAACCCGACTTCGAATACACTTACACAGAACTGCCAGCAGAGAACATTGACGTAGACGACCTGTATCCTGAGCCTACCCCCGAAGAGCCGCAGTTTCCACAACCGGTCCCCGGCGAGCGGGAGGGGGGAAGGGGGGGCTTCGAGGGGGGGATGGATGTCAGGGTTTCTGGGAGAGAGGAGGAGATGACAGAGGAGACGGAGAGCGAGTGGGAGGAGGGGCAGAAGGATGAGGAAGAAGATGACGGAATTCTGAGGGAATCCACGAGTCTGAGCAGCGAGTCAGAGGATTCTCAAAAGGGGGTTACCTTAATCAAGCAAAGGGGAGGAGAAGGGAGAAGCGGAGAGGAGCCCAGTGGAAGACAGAGGAAGCAAGAGACGTCTCAGCCGGAACGGAGTAAAGGGGGTGGAGTCGTCAGCCTCTCGGAGGGAGCAGGATTAGGAGAGAACAGAGAGAGGGGGTTGGAGCAGGGTGTTCAGCCGGAAAGGGTGGAGAGCAGAGCAGGGGGTGGTGTAGCGGTCGAAAGAAAGGTCAGCAGCAACGTACGCGCGCCAAGTTCAAACGTAGAGGCGCGCGGAAGTGGAGAGAGCTCAGGGGAGGAGCCCGGCCCTAAAGCCAGAAAGAGGGGGGAAGAGGCGGCAGAGGATTCAGCCTCAGGCGAGTCACGGAGAGAGGGAACCCAGGGGGGCAGGAAGACCCTGCGGAAAAGAAAGGAGAGGAAGAGGTGGTCTAGAGCCAGGCTATTAAGTTGGTGCGGAAGAGGGGAGGAGTCAGAGGGGACTTCAGCGGTCTAACGTGGCAGACGTACGGCCACAATGCTGAACTGTATGAGAAGCAGAAATCTTCAATAAACTTTTCCTGTAAATAAGCTGCAACGGAGTGAGGTCTCTTGTGAGCTGGGACCAGACCTGGGTGGCCGTGACAGCATATATTCAGCACAAAAAACAGCAACAATTTGTTGTTGACAAAGGACAGCTGGGCATATAAAGGGCCCCATTACCTTCAGTAGCTTAGGGCCTCATCAAACCTAAATCTGGCCCTGTCTGGAAGTGTCCTAGATGTGGCCCCACTGATTATGTTGAAATTTCAGATGATGAAAAGAAGGAGGAGGAGGATGTCACACAATCCAAGGGAGTTGCACACTAGGCAAGGTGGAGAAATCTGGTTTGGTTCACATTTGAATCCCTCAAACAATAATGCTAACGTGAAATGCATGTGCCCTTTGAAATTCACACTTCCCTGAATTTTGCAATTCATTTCTCCAACAACAAAAAGTGTCCTCATCCCGACAACGTAACCAAATGCATTGTGTTAGGCAAAAGTGTTTGGGGGAAATGTGTATATTAGGAAGGTTCATTAAAATTCTGACAAATATTAAAAATGATTTTTTTAACAAAATGGCTCACACAAAATGGCTCAGCAACCCACCCGCTCACACACGCACAAACAATTCCCAATGCAGCCAACCAAAGACAATCAACCACACCATAGGCCAGGCATAGGCAAACTCCGGACCTCCAGATATTTTGGAACTACAGTTCCCATCATCCCTAGCTAACAGGACCAGTGGTCAGGGATGATGGGAGTTGTAGTCTCAAAACATCTGGAGGACTGGAGTTTGCTTATGCCTGGCCTAGGCCACCCCAACCTCTCTCACCACCAAGTGAATACAGTGGTATCTCAGGTTACAGACACTTCAGGTTACAGACACTTCAGTTTACAGTCACCGCTAACCCAGAAATAGTACCTCGGATTAAGAACTTTGCTTCAGGATGAGAACAGAAATTGCAGTGCAGCGGCAGTGGGAGGTCCCATTAGCTAAAGTGGTACCTCAGGTTAAGAACAGTTTCAGGTTAAGAATGGATCTCTGGAACAAATTAAGTTCTTAACCTGAGGTACCACTGTAGAATGAGAACCTACTCAAGTGATGTTGATACACAAGCCCCATACATAAAATAAGTAAAAGAACATAAGCTTTACCACCCCATCCCCTCTCTCCCGTCGCCCCCTCTTTTCTTCCCAATCCTATACAGTGGTACCTCAGGTTAAGTACTTAATTCGTTACGGAGGTCTGTACTTAACCTGAAACTGTTCTTAACCTGAAGCACGTTTTTAACTAATGGGGCTTCCTGCTGCTGCTGTGCCGCTGGAGCACGATTTCTGTTCATCCTGAAGCAAAGTTCTTAACCTGAAGCACTATTTCTGGGTTAGTGGAGTCTTTAACCTGAAGCGTATGTAACCTGAAGCGTATGTAACCTGAGGTACCACTGTACTACATATAACACCAATGTCTCAAAACAAATGTAACACATCTGTAGAAAATGCAACCTGAAGAAAGAGACAATGCATGTGCATTTGTAAACAAGGGAAATCACAGACACAGACACACACACAAAATGGAAATGTGGCAAACTGAAGTTAAGATTGGAGAAATAATAATAATAATAATAATAATATATTTATACCCTGCCCATCTGCCTGGGTTTCTCCAGCCAGATGGGCAGCTCCCAACAGAATATTAAAAACATGATAAAACAGCAAACATTCAAAACTTCCCTAAAGAGGGCTGTCTTCAGATGTTTTCTAAAAGGTAGCTGTTTATTTCCTTGACATCTGGCAGGAGGGAGTTCCACAGGGCGGGCGCCACCACTGAGAAGGCCCTCTGCCTGGTTCCCTGTAACCTCACTTCTCGCAGGGAGGAAACCGCCAGAAGGCCCTCGAAGCTGGACCTCCATGAAATAGACAACTGAGAAAAACCTAAATTGCAGATTCACTCATTTCTAGTCTGTGCATAATGAAATCTAGGGCTTCCTTTCCTCTGGTAGTCCCATAAAAAAGGGAAAGACAACCTCATCCAGAAGATTAGGGTACTCTATAGGGCAGAAACCAATGCTGTATAAGATACAGCAGCCAAAAAATCCCTGGATACATGAAGAAACACTATTTCACATAGCTCTTTGGAGCTTGGCCTAAGTCTAGTTGAAGCTGAACCAAACATTTGTTCTCATCTCTCTAAATAGATTTCCATTTACCATTTCTGTCCTTAAACCTTCAAACAATCTGTTTTGTATGTATTTCAGACAGCAATTTGAGTCAGTAACAGCTTGGAAAGCTTTCAGGAGTGATGTGTTTCTCACACAACCTCCTCAGCTTAAACTGCTAAGGTTCGGATGACTATAAATAAATACCTTCCTGATAGTTTCAGGCAATGATACAGAGATGTTTGGCTGTGTTTCTGTTGCTGTTGCTGCACATTTTGATCTCTATCTATTTCATTTATTCATTTATTTCACAACAGGTATAGCTTGATTGTAATCAAACCTCAAAGCAGTTTACAAAATCTACCTCACGCCACCTTAAAATTACAATCTTGCAAATGCTATTTTAACCTGTGATTATTTGCATCACTAAAAACTATATATGATAAGGTTGCTATTTTCCCCACACTCATTGTTCTGTCCTTATGGCTGCCAAAAGTATCTGACAATTTAGATTTGATTCTCTTTGTTCTTATCCATGCAGAACAGCTGCCCTACAAAGGACGTTTAAGGGGCCTATTTCTCAAGGCCTATTTGCCTCTTACAGAACACTGTTAGTTGACCTGGAAAATGTGACATATAATTGTCACTAATGTCTGTTTTTATCTTTTCAGCGAATGACATTGGCACGCTACCGGTTAACATGTGCTCCGAAAGGACACGGGCACTTCACCTTCAACAGGAAAAAGGATGAGGACAGACATAATATGAAAGAGCATTCTACGGACAAACTGCAAGCGAATTGAAAAGGTGCACATGCCAGAAAGCTTGCTTCTCTGTCAGTTTTGTCCATTGTACTTAACTCGCTAGCCTCTTCTTCCTTCAAGAGCTTCTAAGTCAGAATGGAGGTGAAAAGCTTTTCTTTCTTATGTTGAAAACTATATAACAAAGATATTCAGTGACAAAATAAAGATGAGCATAAAAATAAACAATCATTGCTTCCTTAATTGAGACTTGATTTGTACATCATTTTGTAATTGAATTTGACATGACCTCCGATCCTCCCATTCTGTTCTCAAAATAAATTCCTTGAATACGCACTTAACTTTTTTTCTCCATGTTGTTTAACTTACTTTAAATTTTGTAAAAATTTCCTGTTTGTACACAATTCAATCAAACTCTGCCAATGGATTAATATTTTGACAATGTTCTTTTACATTGATTCTATATATATGTCCCACTCTCTGATAAATTTTTCATCTGTAACATCTCATAGCCTTGCTGATAATCTCACCAGTTCAGCGTACTCTCTTAATTTATTTTTTCCAGTCTGAGTTGGATGGGATATCCTCTCCCTTCCTACCTTTTGCAATTAGAATTCTGGCGGCAACTGTGGCATACATAAAAACTCTCCTGGACTTTTTGGGAATTTCATTACCCATAATTCTTAGCAGGAAGGTTTCAGGTTTTTGTGGGAAAGAATATTTAAACATTCTATTAAGCTCATTGTAAATCATTTCCCAGAACTTTTTTTTTTTTTACAGTTCCACCACATATGTATCCATGTGCCTTCAGTAACTTAATTATTTCAGTGCCTTGCAAACTTCTCATAACAGGCTTCTAATGGTTCCAGAACTAAGTTTACAAAGGGAATAATAATAATAATAATAATAATAATAATAATAATAATAATAATAATAATAATTTTTAAAAATTAAATGCTGCCCACCCTGGGTGGCTTACAACATATATAAAAATATAACAAAACATCAAAAATTAAAAAACAAAATAGCCTATACAAGCAACAAAAAACCAATAATTCAATAAAATCAATAACAATAACAATAATAAACATATGAGGTTATTAAAACTTGCACCATTCAGAAAAGCTGTGTTGGATGCAACAGAGGCAGAGAATGTAACATTGGACTTACTGTGATAAGTTAATTTTCTACAGGAGATGGAGAGGATATGTCCACCCCACTTGCCCCACTACGCAGGCCATGTGTAAATTAGAAAATCTTACCAATGCATGTGAGAGCATGGCTGAACCAGAAAGAAATAAACAGCAACCTCAGAAAAACAACCAAGGAAGGGTAAAAATATATAAAAGGAAGTATAGGATATGGGAAATAGTGAAGAGTATTCTAGAGAAAACATGAATCCTCCTGTCAGGATTTATGATCTCCCCCTCTCACACCAAGAGATGTCAAGCTGGTGGTTTTACAACGTTCAGATTTATTGGTATTTTCACAGTAGCTCAGTGTGAGCACACAGCTCAATCTTCCGCACTCGATGGGCCACTTGAGCCCTCTGGAGGGTAGGCTCTTTTTCAACAGGAAATACGCCATCAGTTGCTCCTCTTTTTGTGGGCTTGACGCCAAGCCTGAACTCTGCCCAACCTCCTAGTACGGGGATACTCCAGAGCAGATAGTCTAGTTTGGCCCCTCCTCCCCTGAGAGCGTGTCTGAAAACTGAGGCCCCTCTGCCTGCCTCACGCTGTCCTGGGAATTTACTATCTGCATTCCAGGACTGGAGAGGCTCACTTCACTCTCTGCTTGTGAAGAAAACAAACCTCCATCTCTTTCTGCCTGCCACCCCCCATGGTCCTCGGAGCCCTTGCTGTCACTCTGGGAAGGAACATTCCTGACACCTCCCTTCTGCCCCATATAGGTATCCCCTCAAATAACTATGATAGGAGAGAATCTAAAAGGATGCCCTGAACAAATACAGTGGTGCCTCGCAAGACGAAATTAATTCGATCCGCAAGTCTCTTCGTCTTGCGAGTTTTTCGTCTTGCGATGCACGGTTTTCCATAGGAATGCATTGAAAATCAATTAATGCGTTCCTATGGAAAACGCCTTCCCCCGACCTCTTCTGGCGGGCGGCATTTTAAAATCGCCCGGGACAGCGGAGGACTTCTCCGCTGTCCGGGGCGATTTAAAAGCCCCTGGGAAGGCAGGCAGGGGGGACAAAGGCTTTCTCGCCCCGCCGCTCGGCTTCGGGACATCGTTCCGATGCCGGGCGGCGGGGGGAGGCTTTCCCGCCCGGCCGCCCGGCTTCGGGACATCGTTCCGATGCCGGGCGGTGGGGGGAGGCGTTCCTGCCCCACCGCCCGGCATCGGAACGATGCCCCGAAGCCGGGCGGCTGGGGGAGGCGTTCCTGCCCCACCGCCCGGCATCGGGACGATGCCCCGAAGCCGGGTGGCTGGGGGAGGCGTTCCTGCCCCACCGCCCGGCATCGGGACGATGCCCCGAAGCCGGGCGGCGGGGGGAGGCTTTCCCGCCCGGCCGCCCGGCTTCGGGACATCGTTCCGATGCCGGGCGGCTGGGGGAGGCGTTCCTGCCCCACCGCCCGGCATCGGGACGATGCCCCGAAGCCGGGCGGCGGGGGGAGGCTTTCCCGCCCGGCCGCCCGGCTTCGGGACATGTTCCGATGCCGGGCGGCTGGGGGAGGCGTTCCTGCCCCACCGCCCGGCATCGGGACAATGCCCCGATGCCGGGCGGCTGGGGGAGGCGTTCCTGCCCCACCGCCCGGCATCGGGACGATGCCCCGAAGCCGGGCGGCGGGGGGAGGCTTTCCCGCCCGGCCGCCCGGCTTCGGGACGATGCCCCGATGCCGGGCGGCGGGGGGAGGCGTTCCTGCCCCACCGCCCGGCATCGGGACGATGCCCCGAAGCCGGGCGGCGGGGGGAGGCGTTCCTGCCCCACTTCCCGGCATCGGGACGATGCCCCGAAGCCGGGCGGCGGGGGGAGGCTTTCCCGCCCGGCCGCCCGGCTTCGGGACATCGTTCCGATGCCGGGCGGCTGGGGGAGGCGTTCCTGTCCCACCGCCCGGCATCGGGACGATGCCCCGATGCCGGGCGGCTGGGGGAGGCTTTCCCGCCCGGCCGCCCGGCTTCGGGACATCGTTCCGATGCCGGGCGGCTGGGGGAGGCGTTCCTGCCCCACCGCCCGGCATCGGGACGATGCCCCGATGCCGGGCGGCGGGGGGAGGCGTTCCTGCCCCACCGCCCGGCATCGGGACGATGCCCCGAAGCCGGGCGGCGGGGGGAGGCTTCAAAAGCCGTCCGGGGGCTTTTAAATCGCCCCGGACAGTCCCGGGGCGATTTAAAAGCCCCCGATTAGGCAGGCAGGGGGGGGCAAAAGTCTTTGCCCCCCCTGCCTGCCTTCAAAAGCCGTCCGGGATAGCGGGAAGCGCTTCCCTGCTATCCCGGACCGCTTTTAAAATGCTGGCGGTGGGGAGCAAAGCCTTTCGCCCCCGCCGGCCTTCCTGGACCTCTTCTGAAGTCTGGAGGGGGGGGGAAGGCTTTGCTCCCCACCGCCAGCATTTAAAAAAATGTCCCCGAGATTTCCCTATGGGCTTTCGTCTTGCGATGCAAGCCCATAGGGAAAATCGTCTAGCGAAGCGTCGCAAAAACCGAAAAACCCTTTCGTCTTGCGGGTTTTTCGTCTTGCGAGGCATTCGTCTTGCGGGGCACCACTGTACCCCCACCCAGCTTGGGAACTCAATGAACCTATGACCAACATCACATTTTCCTGCAGTGGATTGAAGGGTTCTATGGATGGGATCTACCCACTAAGGGCAGGAAGGGAAGAGTGATAGTGACCCAACTAAGTGGGACTGCCTGTCATATCTGTATACCCTCATATCTGCACCACTCTCTGAAGCATTTGCTGACCAATAGAGGCATCGGCTGAGGAACAGGTGTTTAATTTATGTTTGACAAATGCAGAAGGAAGAGGCCACACTGACACCTGACAAATATCTCCCAGAGGGGCATGGGTGGCAAAGGCAGAAAAAACAGTCCTGGCGGTGTGAACATTCACAAAACCAACCAGCTGGGAACCAGAAGCATCGTAGCATTGAAAAGTACTGAGAAAAGACCCAAACAGCCATCAATAATAGAGCTTGCCCAGGACTCCTATACACACTGTCTGGGCTTGCGTCCCAGAGAGGACATTTTGGTGCTACCAACATAGCAGTTTGACTTCACCCCCAGAGGTGTGCTCCATTGTATTTAGAGGCAGAGAGATGCCAGCAATAACAACTTTACAAAAACCTGAATGTCAGTTGCTGGAAATCACAGGTGAGGAGAGGGCTTTTGTACTTAGGTTAAAATAGTGGGCTTCCCATCTGGTTGACAAAGACCATCTTGATAGTTTAGAAAGGGAACATACCTGTGATCAAAGAACAAGAGTTCGTTTCTTTTCCCATAAGAGAGGAAGGGTTAATAATGCCAGCTGCTTGTCCCTGAAGCGTGATAAAATATCAAAATCCAGGAACACTTCTGTTCATATCAATAGTACTCATGAATCTCTAAATAATTCTGTCTCTGGGTATTGCAAGCCAACATGAACACAACACAGATCTAATTTATATTGCACTCAGTCAGACAATGAGAGCTTTCATCGCAACTGGCTCTTATGTCCTTATTGCTGTCTTACAATTTCTTCACTGTATAAATGAAAGATTAGCCCTCCAACTCTATTTATTTATTTATTTATTTTATTATTATTTTTTGTAAGTCATAACCACCAAATGTCCTGAATGCATGAACTTACAAAGAAATAGAAGTGGTAGCTTTGAATATTCAGCTGAATATGGTATACAGAAATGATTGTTTTAAAGGGTGTGGGCTAAAAAATAACTCACCCTGTAAAATATTTATTTGCTATTTATTCCTGGGCTTTAGGTAACATAAGAATACTCCTGTACTCACACTGTTGCTCTAAATCCTTTTAAATTATCTTTGCACTACTTTGACTGCACGTCTAGAGAGTTAGCGCCAAAGACAGGAAGTGGTACTTCACAATGACTGCAGTCTTAATGTTGTTTTCTGTTGTTTTGTATGCATTCATTTTCTGTAGGAACATTCCTGAGTCATCTAAAAATGCAACACAAAAATTCTATAAACAAGTAAAACAATTCTATAAACAAGTAAAATACATAAAGGAAGGGGGCAGGGAATTAGGACCCTTGGGACTCAAGCATTCATTTTCCAGAAAAAAATCATTTTCCAGAAAAAGTGAATTAGAGGCACTTTGGTAGCCCTAGTCCTCTCCTGACTGCTTGGTTAGGTCTTGTCGTTCATGCATCTACCCCGCCCCCCCGCAACTCTCCTTCCTCCCCTCTCATTCTTAGGTCTCTAGCATTCTTAACTCTTGTCTGCATACCCATGGCGACACATTTTCCCATTCTGAAAGGGCATTTGATAGGTTTACTTTCAAAGGAAAGGCTACAAGTGTGGTCCATTGCCTTCTTCTCCCATCCAATTTGGCAATGGTACCTTTTCTGGCAAGGAAAGTGACTCAGGAGGAAAGCTATGACTGCAAACAGATGTCTGAGCAAATGCAGAGCATTTTGAATACACTTGGATCATGCCTGGCAGTCCTGTACTGAGGTCATAAGGGAGGTATGAATACCCAACCCATTGATCAAGATATGGGCATTAGGCTGCATTCCATAAATCATCATGATAAAAGTCAGCGTTATCTAATCTTCTGTAGGCAAGAACCTGTGCCATCAGATGCATGAAAGTACCTGACACTTTATCATGCCTATGAAGACCTTTCCTGAAATAAATACAATTCTTAATGTGCCACAAGTAGTTTTGGCTGTAGCAGACTAAACCAAATGCTCTTCTGGATTTGATCACAATTCTCAGCAGCTAATGGCATGATACTGCAGACAGTACACCACAATGAAACTGGTGTCCAAGGGATTCACTTACCTATTATGAGTTAAGGCTTGAAACATTTAAGGAATTAGAACTTCAGCCCTAATCAGAATCAAACCCCACTGAACTCATGACGGGATATCGTGAGTAGAATGTGGAACTTGACCTCCTCAGCCTTGAAACTCATGGGGCAAGTTTCTTCTTTTTTCCTCAGCAAACCTACCTCACAGAATTGTAAGCATTGCCTGAGCAATACTACTTATATATACCACCATGAGGAAATCCATGGTTGATTTCAGCTAATATATACAAGATCACAGCTTACATCAGTCTAAAGGTAATAAGCCTGAGGAAGTAGATTGTGGATCATGCCTCTCAAACAACAAATGTCCATATCAGTTCATTCAGCGGAGATTTTTAGATATTACTCCTAAGCATTTCTTTAATAATAGCTTACAAGTTAAAAACAACAAACAACCAAAGATGAGATAAAGAAGGGGTTTGGTTTTTTTAAGCACACATGACAAAGACATGTGACCACATCAGATCTGTTGATTTGATCTCACAGTGCAATAGTATGAACAATATAATGGCATAACTTTTCAGCTGAGATCTAAGTGGAGTGGAGTGTATATAATCTTAATAGAAGATTTTGACACGTTCTATTAAGTAGCATAATATTATAATTTATCAGGTCATCATCTTGTTTCAATAGCTCCAGCTAATGGAAATGTTTTGTATTGAGGCTTTCAGGGGAATTGAATCCTTAATAAGATGAAAATTACTTCTGAACATGAGTAATAGTAACTTATGGCCCAATCTTGTAAACCAGCACATCAGCAAGTATGTGCTCTGGATGGCGCACAGTAACTGTTACAACATCATATTTTATTAAAGCTTTGTTCACATAGGAGAATGATGATAATGTGAAGTCCTTCTAAAACTGTACTCAATTTCAGGGAACATCACGTATTTGCTCTTTTCGCATTTTTCTCATTGTTCCTTTTTCTATTTAGAGTTCTCTCTTTTTCTTTTTGTTACAATTAAAAAAAAAGATGCGGCATGAAATGCTAAAGAACAGCCATTCAAAATCTCAACCATATGGACAAAATTGGCCCCGTTGAACTCCCCAAAAGTCCTTTCCCCACTGTTCTTTATTCTGGCATCTTCAAGAGTTAAACAATCTACAGCGAGTTTCCCTAAGATGCACTGGCATGGCAAGTGTGTTTTGGGCAGGAGGATGGAAGAAGTCCAGTAAGCCCCCTTGCCAGCCCAGCTGTCTGAGCGACACTCCTACCAGCAAGCAGCCAATCAGAGCTTGTCCTGAATCCACAAGGGTTGCAAGTTTGTAGAGGGAAAGGGGAATCGGTGTTTTCCCTGCCCAGAACATTCTCACCTGGCTAGGTTCCTCTAAGACCTTTGTGTGTTCAGTAAAATGTACATACAAAGACTCTTCAAACCTTCATGCTCAGAAGTGTTCTTGTGTGACACACCCATCCCTCCACACCATTTTAGCACTACGGCGTTCAGGCTAATTATTATCCCAAAACAGTCCAAATAGGGGGAGTGAGGGTGGGAAGAGAGAAGAAGGGTCTACATGGGAAAGAGGAACAGAAACTTCATGCATGCATACTGAAGGGGTCAGGATAAATTAATGCGAACATACCTGAGGGAAGGATCATAGCTCAGTGGCAGCAAACACATGTTTCGTGCAAAAGGTTTCACTTTCAGTACTGGGATTTTCACACAGGGGAAAGAATCCCATCTGAAACCCTGCAGACACATTGCCAGTCACTGTAGTGTAGACAATACCAAACTAGACAGTCTGACTCAGTATAAGGCAACTTATTGTGTACTCTGCACATGCATTTTCAATGCTGTGTCTCCCTGGTCAAATTAAAATTGGCAATACAGTTCCATCACACACACACTTGAAGGGATGCCGTGCCTGACTAAAGTGTTATAAACACTGTGAACATCCTATTATACTAGACTGTTACAGCAGTTTTGTCACAGATACATGGCTTAATCAATGCTTTTAAAGGAAAATGCTCCAGACTGAAGCCTAGGAACTAGGTGAAAGGAAGAATTTCATTTGCTCTGCACTTTAACCTACCTAACTGGCAGTTCCAACCCATGAACCGAAACACAGCTACCCTTTGAAATGATAACTTCGCAGAATTTTGGTATGAAAAAGATGCATGCAAAGTGTATATTAGGGAAATGTGGACAATAATTTTTTTTAGTGAAATTATAAATATATGAGGAGAAATTGCTTGCAAAAAGTACGCATGATATTGTGTACAGAAATGGACATATTGTTTGAAGTGCATAGGACCAGGTTAACGGAAAGACCACCTTATCCCTCATACTCCCTGTATGTCACTGTGCTGTGCAAGGGAGTATCTCCTTGAAATCCACCAATATCAGAATCTTGCTACATAGTAAATTGGAACACAGCCTTACAGTGAGGCTGCTCCTGGTTTGTGGAACAACACACACACACACACACACACACACACACACACACACGACATGTTCCTACCCTTTGTACTTTCTAAGAACAATCAAATATGTTTTTGTTTTTGCATTCTTTTCCAGTTGGATTCAAGGGTGTCTGATTTAAATGTTCATTTTGTATTGTTTTTAAATCTTTGCTGGAAGAGGGTTGCTCTGTTTACAGAACTGTTTTTAGCTGTCTTTATTATACGTTTGTAAATTGCTTCGAAATGGTGATTCACTGATAATGATGATGATGTGGACCTTTTTTCTTTTTCTGATGCAAACTAACCAGCAAATGAGAACTGAGATGAAAACAAGAAACCTAAAGGAACAAAAACCGGCATATTCATTCACCCTCACTGGGAATCTTAATGGGAATTTTATAAGCTATCATCATAAGTTGAGGATATCAAGTGTGTTAAAGACAAAAGATCTTTCCAATATTGTTTTGGCGCTTTCGTTTCCCCCACGCTTTACTTACCAGAGTGTTTCTTTTTCTGCATACATCCAGACTTTGGGATTTGTGAGTTTTTAAATGAGAAAGCCAAGCAATACGGAGCAGCCTGACGTTTAAGACGCTGACGTGAGCAGAAGATTGGGAGTGAGGTCTTGCAGTTTTGCAATTACACAGCCTAGCCTTTGAGCTCTTTCACATGGTCTCCTTTTTATCAGCTGACTTTGTCTACCTTATTTAAAGACCAGATCTCTGTTTAAGCAGCTGCTACCTCCATTCGCCAGCCCACGCAGTTCTTTTAATTAAATATTTGCCGCTGTGCCTTTTCTCCCCTGAACATCTTTGTGGACAGCATTTATTCTTGTGAACATAACAGGTCTGTTAAGAGCCTTCTGTCTTTGCCTTAAGGGTCCCTCACTTTGCAGGCTGGCAATGTCTCCATTAGGGTTGATGTCATTATGTGAAGTACAGCATTTGTTACTGCAGCCCATCTTCGCAAAGGAGGAGAAATGTGTGCATTTAATAATCGCAAAGGGCTCATGCATCATGAAACACTAATTAATTATTATTACAATTCAGTTAATGCTCTGCATTTGCATGTCTTTTTACTGAGAAAGCAGTCTCTCTTGTAGGGTTGCCACCTTTCCCAGAAGACGGCAGGACCCAACCCATGTTGTTTTCCATAGAAGCAACTCTAAACAGGCATTGTTTGCAATGGGGCTAGGAAGGAACCAGCGCCAAACCAATCTACCCAAGTTTCCTGCTCCTAGCACAAGCACCAAGATACGGCATCTTGAGGAAATAGCAATGGAATGTGCAAGAACAAAAGATACAGGCCTAGAAAGGATGGCATTCCTGGTTGCTCGGGCAATTAAATACCCAGATATCTTAGAGATGCAATCAAGTTTGTACTGTACATTTTAAATTGGTATGCTGTGGCCTCCAGTGCCTGTAATTTTGATTGCCAATTAGGAAGACTAAGGATCATTGGATTCCATATTCATTTCTACTGCCCTCAACCTTTGAATGTACCTCTACTTAGTTCCACAGCACAAATCCAGCTGGGTGGGTACCATTAGTATTAATTCTATCCGCCACGGAGGTTATGAGGCTACATGGGCTAACCCTGCCTTCAAGATCAGGGTGTATTCCAGAAATGCTCCCTGCTGCTCTCAGCAGCAGACACACTCCATCACAATCAACACATTGAGCTACTGTGTGAAGGTAGTCTCCGAGCATACTCAAGGGAATACATATTCAAGGGAAGTAATAGTGCCACTGTATTCTGCTCTGGTCAGACCTCACCTGGAGTACTGTGTCCAGTTCTGGGCACCACAGTTCAAGAAGGACACTGACAAACTGGAACATGTCCAGAGGAGGGCAACCAAAATGGTCAAAGGCCTGGAAACGATGCCTTATGAGGAACGACTAAGGGAGCTGGGCATGTTTAGCCTGGAGAAGAGGAGGTTAAGGGGTGATATGATAGCCATGTTCAAATATATAAAAGGATGTCACATAGAGGAGGGAGAAAGGTTGTTTTTCTGCTGCTCCAGAGAAGCGGACACGGAGCAATGGATCCAAACTACAAGAAAGAAGATTCCACCTAAACATTAGGAAGAACTTCTTGACAGTAAGAGCTGTTCGACAGTGGAATTTGCTGCCAAGGAGTGTGGTGGAGTCTCCTTCTTTGGAGGTCTTTAAGCAGCGGCTTGACAACCATATGTCAGGAGTGCTCTGATGGTGTTTCCTGCTTGGCAGGGGGTTAGACTCGATGGCCACTGATGTGTGTGAGTATATATATATATATATATATATATATATATATGCATGCACAAGGGGGGAGATAATGATTAGACCAAATGTGCAGATAGCAGGGGTTGTGGCTGCCGCATGCCTTGGCAGCATGGGTGGGAATATCCCACACTACCCATATATTCTTTCAATGTATGGGGGTAATCATCTGAACTATTATAAAAATGAGCATTTAAACAATCTGAAACTACACACACACACACACATACAAAACATATACATATATGTACACACAGATAGATTTGCAACTCCACCCTGCCCCACCACCTGAGAAGATAAACAGATAATTAAGATCCTAGATGAATAAGCATGTTTTTCATCTGACACTTAAAGACAGTGACAGCAAGGCAATCCTGGAAAGGAACACTATTTCCATGTTCCTACACTCCACACGTCCACAGAGAAGGTGCCCAGACCCTTACAGAGGACCCTCACAGAGCAGATGAAGATAACATCCACAGGATGGATGGGTTCTATGTGGTTACAGTGTAGACCATGGAGATAAGTTTTGCTCCAGCATATTCTCCTTTTCTTTGCAGTGGGTGGCATTAGCTATGCTGCCCCCTTCAAGGAGCAGGAGTTCTAGTTTTCTTTATCAGAGTTTCCATGATGAACTAGCATTGAAAATCAGACAGTATCACACTGTTGTAGCACGGAATCAAGCCTCCAACTGAGCCTTTGAAGTAATGTTCTTCTAAGCTAAAAATAATAATTAGCGGGGGGGGGGGGGACGTTATAGCCTATGTCAATCAAGCCCCAGAAATTGGAAAAAAGGTCATGCATGCATTTCACACACCAAGTGCCTTTTCTGGTTTTGTAGAAGAAGCTGAATTAAATTATGCATTGATGTTTACAGCAGTAACATATACAGTGGTACCTCAGGTTACATATGCTTCACGTTACATATGCTTCAGATTACAGACTCCGCTAACCCAGAAATAGTGCTTCAGGTTAAGAACTTTGCTTCAGGATGAGAACAGAAATCGTGCTCCGGCGGCGTGGCGGCAGCAGGAGGCCCCATTAACTAAAGTGGTGCTTCAGGTTAAGAACAGTTTCAGGTTAAGTACGGACCTCCGGAGCAAATTAAGTACTTAACCCGAGGTACCACTGTACTCTATGCAATATAGTCTACAGATAAGAGTCAGACAATGTTTGGTACTGCTATTTCTCAACCTTAGAAGATGTCAAGTCCAGCTGAGAATATCATTGGTGGTCATTCTAATAGGAAGTGCATAATTACTCTGACATCCTTTATAGAATTGGGTAGAACTGGAAGGTTCCCAATTCCAAAGCTGAGACAGGGCTCAGAAGACTAGCCTATAGAAGAATATAACCTATTATCACATAGGGTACAGAATGCCTCAAAACTTGGCACTTTCCATTTAAATCCACTCAACCATGACTTTATTTTATAGGGCGTAAAATATCTAAGCAATTGCATTATGATCTTGTGACGAAGTCATGAAAAAGAAAGTTTTGTAGTAATTATATGCCCAGAGGATTTCATAATATTCTATAATTAGTGGTTAAGTCAGTAAATTATACCTCATTTAATTTGCAATTGTTCCATCTCATGGAAACAATTCAGTTTAAATCACAGCTATAATCATATAATATGTCACTGTACAATGGCAAACCTGTAAAACAATTACTCTGCATCAAAGCCATCGCTTGTTACAAAATCATTTTCTCCTCTTTTCTTTTACAGAAATGAAAGGAGGATTGCTAAAGGTTTGGGGAAACATTTAAAAAAGCTTGTTTCTCATATGTCTGCCAGAATCCACTCATTCAATAGAATGGAGTAGAAGGCTGATGGAAAATGGTTAGTTTAAAAGAAAATTAGAATTTACTCACGGAATGCAGCTTCCACTATTGAAACCATTTCATAGCTTTCCCCCCCTTCTTCATTAGAGAACCAGCTTTTAAAAAACAAATAAATGAAAAACTGATCTGCTTAGTTATAGGATGAAAAGTCTATACTGCACTGGTTGGTTCGAAACATGGGAAGGATAAATGTATAAGCAAAGCGAAGGAATGCAGATTTACTGCTTAAAAGTAATATGTGGCCAGCCAGCAAAAGTAGGATTCTTCCTGCAAGCATATGTTACTAAAGCTATTGGTCTAGCTCAAAGCTCATTAAGCTCTTTGGCCATCAGTTAGACAAAACATAAGCCCTATGCTATGGCTTGTTCATCTGTTGTCAAAATCTAAGTAAGTATAGCATGCTTAGATGCTGTTAAATGCTGTAAACAAAATTTTGTCAAGCTCTATAACATTGGGAGAATGCCCTCGTGGTGTTGGCTTTATCAGAAGGACATGTTGTTGTTTACTTACCATTACTACTACAGTGGTACCTTGGGTTAAGAACTTAATTTGTTCTGGAGGTCCGTTCTTAACCTGAAACTGTTCTTAACCTGAGGTACCACTTTAGCTAATAGGGCCTCCCGCTGCTGCCACGTGATTTCTGTTCTCATCCTGAAGCAAAGTTCTTAACCTGAGGTACTATTTCTGGGTTAGCGGAGTCTGTAACCTGAAGCGTCTGTGACCCGAGGTACCACTGTACTGCCATCAATTTCCTGGATACCTTTCACAATCAATGGATGACAAAGGATGTCAGGCAGACATTATCAGAGTAAACGTTATCCACGCATGGCATGGAGACAGTGGATAGAGAGAGAGAGAAAATCTTCCTCTTGCAGAACACTAGGATCCCGTGAAACGAAGTTTGGGAAAATTCAAGATGGAGAAAAGAAAGCACTTCTTTGTGCAACACATAAAACTATGCAACTCACTCCCCCAAGCAGCAGTGAAGGCCACTAACTTGGGTAGCTTTAAAAGAAAAATTGACAAACTCGTAAAGGGGAGGCCTATTGATAGCTACCAGCCATGTTGACTATGTTCGACCTCCACAGTTGGAGGCAGCAATGTTTCTGAATACCAGTTGCTGGAAACCACAGGAGGGGAGAGTGTTGTTGTCCTCGGGTCCCTCTTGTTGGTTTCTCACAACTGTGAGAACAGGATGCTCAACTCTATGGGCCATTGGCTTGATCCAGCAGGCTCTTGTGTTCTTAAAAATAGCACTGTCAGAATCTAAAGGCCAAATCTGCCATGGCACCAATCCACAATTGTGTGAATGGTATCACATCTAGTTTGGCCCTAAATCTATGGGCAAAGGATGAGAAGCAGAGCTTCGGAACCCAGCTTCTACCTATACAACATAAATAGCAAGAGAAAAATAATAAAAAGCAGCATCTTGACTTGATCCATGGCTTCATCATGCAAGTGCAGAAACCATTTATGCAAATGTCCCATGAAGATATCGCACTGCCATTAAATCATGCAAATGCATGGTGAAGTCTGTCTTGCCACAGGTTCACCAATTCACCACCCAGTGTAAACCTGACTGGAATCTGGCAGCATCTCTAGCCTTTGCGCAGGTTTTCTTTTGCATTAAGCTGGTCACAACAATCTCCACGAAGGATAAATTGTGATCCTTTCCCTTGATTGCATTCCCCTAATGCTGATGTAAAGTATATTAACATGATGCAATTTTAATGTTGACCTAGTTTTTAATCTTGCCGTTACAGTTTAAGTCATGTTATACAGAAAGAGAGAAAAGAGCTGTGGTTTCACTGGAAAATGTTGGAGGTTTTGCTTAGGTATATGAAATTGACAAGCACACACCAAGCCCCAGAAAAGTCAAAGGTTTTTACATGCATGCGCACCTACCTATCTTTCATCCAGGAAAGCAACAGTCATTACCACAGTTCAAGGACACATTCCAGCCAAGCAAAAGCAGTCAAGAAGGGTGCAGAGCAGGACTAGTGAGGAGTATGGTCTAGGAAGGAGGGATGGCTTAGCGTGAGTTCCACAGGCCAGATAGAGTAGACTGGCCATACTTGACCCACAGGCCTGAGATTTCCCACCCCTGAGCTACAGTCTCGTCTCAAAACTCAGTTAATCTGAGTTCAAGTCCTTATCAAGCTGTAGAGGCACAGATTTATTCCATTTATTATCCTGCCCTTCCTCCAAGGAGCTCAGAGTAGTAAGGTTCTACTCTCCCCCAATCTATCCTCACAGCAACCCAGTGAAGTAGATTAAACTGAGAGACGGTGACTGGCTCAAGGTCACCTTGTAGGCTTTGTGGCTGATTTGGGATTTGAATGTTATGTAGTGAATATGTTATATCAGTCATTATAGGTCTTTTCCATAATTCTGTCTATGTTTAATAAACACACAAAAGAAGAGGGAATTCCGATATTTATACTGTATCCATCTTGGAACCTCTCCTTACAACAAAGAATTCTTCAAAGGCACAATTCCTGACTGAACTGAGAGTAGGATAACAGCTATATGTCTTACTTTAGTGAGGGCAGTTCTCTAATTGAATGGTTGTCAGGAACTAATTCTGTAGTTGAAGGGGTCCCCTCTTCAAAATGCTGCCCAATCTAAACCGAGAGTAAAAAGGGAGAGCAGGGGCCTTGATATTGCCCCTCAACAGTTAGCACTGAGGAGGCATGCAGGTCACCTCCGTCCCACTGTGGTGAGATGTACTGAATTTCTGTTTAAATTATAGTAATTATTTCCAAATCTCAATCTACACATCTAAATCAGCTTGTGAAAATTTGAGGCAAATCTGTGCCTTCCTTTGTTCTCTTTTGCTTTCTGTGATGCATTTCCTCCTTATTGGCTATGCATAAATTGCCACCCTGGCTAAGAGGTCCTATGCCTGTACATTCATTTCAGACAATGAAAACAGTTTAGGTCAGTTAGGTCAGAGGTGTGCCATATGCCACCATCCCTCATCCTCAACCCAGGTGTGCAACTTCTACAAAGGCAGAGTGTTTGAAATGGCCTAGGCTATAAGCAATAAACATTAATTAGACAAATGTAGAGTGACCAACAAGAGCTTCATATCTATAATGGGGACACCTTCATTTTCCATTATAATTCTCATTAGAGTGCTGTAAGTAAAGAATGAGGCAAAAGCAGTGGTGATACATTTGGCTCATTTCGGTCACTGTCTATAGTATATCACCAAGTGGGAGGCAGGTAGAGAGGAATGGCTGCCTCCATTTTGAAGTCACTTCGCAAGCAATTTCTGTTGAAACCACTTGGAAATGGGATTTCAAAGGCAACATCCCTCATTGCCAATCAACTGAAGGGCCATGAGGGACTCCGAAATCTGTTTGCAACTGGTCTCAATAGAAACCGCTTGGAAGTGGACTTCAAAGGCAATGTCTCTTCAAAGTACTGTCACTTTGAATACCTTTGGAAGCTGTTTTAACGGACTGACATCTGGTGATTGATGTCCATTGGACATTATAACGATTCCAGGTGATCAACAGGTGACTCACTGGTCAAATGTGGCCCATGTGTGTGTTTATTTGTGGGGATTAAGCTCTAGCCCACTGGCCAGATCCAATTCCTGGAGGGCTGGCCCACCCATGAGACAAGGTCAGGAAACCGCCTCAGGTGGTAGGATGCACAGGGGCAGCAGATCATGGTGTAGTTACTCCCCACCTGTTCCTGAGGTCAATCTTCACTTCCCCTTTCTTCACCAGTAGTGAGAGGGGCTCCATTTTGTGATTTGCCTCAGGTGCCAAAATGTATTGGGCCATCCCTGAGTTCCCCACTCCTGCACTAAGCCAGATCTTAGCTCCTCTCCTGGAGACATCCTGTTCATGTCCGAATAAGCTATAGTTTGCTTAAACTTGTACTAACCTGGGACTATGTTGCATGCATAAACTACGCTGAAGTCAGTGAAGTAACAGTTTGTTAGAACACAACCAAACAAAGGACTGCAGTCTACATTCATTATAGAAACAATTAACATTTAAAATTTGCATATGCACTCTCCAGCTTGCTGCTTTTCCAGTACATAATTACTGAGTATCCTCCATGGGAAACATAAATCTTTTTCTACAAGCTCTTTTTAATTTTTTTATTGCACAGTTCCTAGCTTCACGAAACACCATCCTACTTTAGCTTACGAAATCTGTGCTAAGAAATCATGGAGATTCTCTGGGCAATATATGCATGAATGATGCACAAGAGCTTTAGGAATATTTAACCCTCTTTTTAGGAGCTTATTACTGGAGTTCTTATTCAGGCAAAACTCTCCTGGGCATAAACAAATAAGATCAGACGCCACTTCAGAAAACATATATTTTACTTTCCCTGCTTGTGGTGTTTAATATCTCTTGTTTCATAAAGATCTTTAAATAGGATAATTTGGTATTTTAGATATCTATGAGTCGTTAGGCATCAGATACTTCAAGGAGACTGGCTCCTGGCCTCAACCTGCTAGCAATGCCTATACAGACACCACGCAAGCCCTTCCTAGTCATTATTCATGCATTCCAAATGCAGCATTGAATGCAAGGAGGGGAAGGCCTTGTACAGGCAGCTCCTCCCCCAACTGCGCATACGTAGAATGTGTGTCCCAGCAGGAACAACACACATGCTCTGGGAGGGCTCTTTCTATTTGACTGGGAATTGAAACATAGAGCTTTGATTGCATGCATCCCTGTCTTTAGCATATGCGTCACCGGGGTGCAAAGATCCACCCGGAGCCCCCAAATTTAGTTTAGCCCCCAAATTAACTTTCATTATGCTTATGTCAGACACCATGCTTATGCCTTATCTCTTGTTGTGAAAGATAAGTGCCATCATTGAGTCTGGCAAGCGCTGCCATTGTGAATGACAGGCGCAGCACGTCTTTGGTAAATGAGCGCACAAAGTCAAAAGTCCTTTAGTGAAACAGTAGGTATACATTTCGGTTATACCGAGGTATATATGTATTTTGTTTTTCTAACTTATCAAAATTATTTATTATTTCATAACAGGTAGATAGTTAAGAGCTTAGGCGGCTTCAGCGGCGGGCGCCTGGCATCCCCCAGAGTTTGGCGCCCGGGTGCCCCGCACCCCTTGCACCCCTGGGTAAAGATGGCCCTGGTTGCATGAAGAGCATGTGCACAGCTGTACCCGTGGGCCTGTCTACAGATGTTTAATGAACTTACGTAGGTCAGAGGGACAAGGCCGCTGGTTCTCCCAAGTGCATTTAGTTGGAATACCTGGAAATATTTCATGTATTTCATGTTCATCAGTTCCTAACACCAGGAGGTGAAAGACATTAGCTATGCCTGTTTTGGATCCCTGAATATGGCATGGGTTTTGTTTCCCCTTTCTAGGCACACTCTCAGAAATGCACAATCAGAAGGTGCAGAAAACTGATTACCGTATTTTTCTGCCCAATCCAGAGGTTCCTGATCTGAAGCCTAAATTGATTATGGGCAGATGGGAAAGCTCATGAAATCTACTCAAGTATATGCCTCATTGTAGAGCTCTGCCACAACACTACTCAGGAGTAATTTGTTTTATGCAGGAGAAGTTTCTTATGGGTTGTGCTGAAAAATACTCATGCACTTAGCTTTTTAGCTCTTGTAAATAATAATCTGCTGTCATGGAGACATATCTGGAAAAGCTTCTCTCAATGGATGAAAGATCAAAGAATTATATTTTCTACTAAGCAGCACACCTTTTAAGAGTTCATGTCCCATTCAAGCTAAAAAGGCTAATCAGAAAAGTGGAATAAACTCCCTTTGCTCCCACATAATACTGATTATTTTAAGCCATAATACAAAATAAAGAGCTTTATATCTTCTCTAGTTTGCCACTCAACAGCTTACTGTTCTTTATCTGATTAACAGCTCACAAATGTAGCACAAACTCAGCACCAAACCTCTTTTAGCATTCCATTCTGACCATATAATTTCACTGGTGGAATTTTTTTTGCTTATTCAAATGCACCAGGCATATTCCAATGAATATGGCACACTCTGGGGACATTCTCAAATAGGTGGGAGAGCAAGAGATAGAACATCACTGGAGCTGTTCTTCTGAAAACACAGGCCAGATTGATGTGACTATTTTTAACATGCGAAAACTTAATCTACTATATCATAAGGCCAACTACAATAGACCAAAAAGCTCAATAAATGCCTTTCATTGGCTAAGGGTTTTCTCCAGGTTCACGATGCCTGATGATGTCAAAAACATAGGGCGACAATGTACGTACGTCACAGAAAATCATGAGAAAGGATTCGTGAACAATTTATGGTACATTTTCTTCCCTTCGCTGGATGAATGAAGGATATGCCTTCAAAAGTGTGATAAGAAGTAGTGCAACTCATCCAAGCTCCCCCCCACCCCATTTCTCTGGTACAAAATGTCTCAGAGATGTGGGTTTTAAAATAAAGTGATGTGTGGTTGTAGAAATAGTGTGGTGGTCTAGATGCTAAAACTCTGGTGGTATCTTGGTGCTGTGAACATAATAGAGCCTTATAAAACCACACATTTTGCATGAGGAGGGATAAATCCTGGCCTTGGCTGCATAATAACACAACAATAGATGGGTTTGTCCAACTTTTCCAGTATTGTTTTGATAATGTCTTTGGGTAAATGATGGTTCTTTATTCCTACACTGTAGCTTTAGCATGTAATGAAATAAGAATTCTGAATTATAGTACTCTGGCTATACATATCCAAACACACACACACATGCACAGCGCCTTTGGGGCACTGCCACTAGCCTCCAGCAAAAAGCTTTAGAAGCAGAAAAGATAAGACTGGAATCCTCAAAGGGAAACATTAAGTTTCTTTCAATTCCTCCCTGCACCCTGCAGTTGCCAGTCATCTCTCCAGATTTTTCCTCCCTGCATATCTCAACAAGATCTTTAGGAATGTGCCATTTCTAACATTCTTGAAAGAAACAAGGTACTAAGCTCTCTTTTTTAAAAAAGCAGAATAATAAGATGATTTCATTAATATAATTACCATTTTAAGCCAATTCTTCATTTTTTTAAAAAAAAAACACTCATTCTTCCTACGGTATCTTATTTTATACGTTCCCACTAATGTTTCCAGCGTGTAAGCCCATTACAATCAAAGATATGAGAAACTGCTTATCTTTGTCGCCTTATTTATATATGCACAGGCGTGTAATTCCAGAATACATTAACTCGGATGATAGTCATTTATGTTAATGCCTCATCGAATTACAGTAGTCTTAAAGTGTTTCATAATATTGCATCCCACCCCCCCAAAAAGGGTATTCAGAAGCAAAACCCTATGGGAAGCTGGTGTAAAAACCTTCAATTTCTTCTGTCTAGAAGAGAAAATAAAGAAACTACTTCTTTCTCTTGAACAAACTGGCTAACCACAAAACCCAAACACTTTGACCTAAACAATAAATCCTCATTTAAATACTCTCTCTATGGACTTTGCTCTTTTAAATTGTATTTTTAATCAACTTGACACAATCATTAAGTGTCCTCTCTCTGTCATAAAGTATCTGAACAGCCTCACATTTTTCTCTTGTAGGCCACTTCATCTCACACTAAAGTCAATGAGGAAGACAGCTGGAAATATGGAGATGGATATACTGCCCCTTGTAGTCCGAGCCTGTATGGCTCCAGTGGGACTAGGAATGCTTTCCCAATATTATTCCATTTTTATCTTTTTTTCAGTTTTTCTCCATTTATCTGAGCAGTGTGTTAATTTCCTACCTACTCAAGCAAGGACCAATCCTCACAACCTCTGTCAGCATATTGAGAATCTTGACTGGATGGAAATGCTCTGCTGAAACCACACACACAGTGAAATGGTTGTTGATGCTATAGTACAATCCATCATAAAGGTCTGAGTATTTGATGAAAACGCCAGCCCAAACACAGTACTATTGGTGTGGAGTTCTTCTGGCAAAGAAGATGGTGCTTGATCTATTTTTTAATAGGATTGTGTTCCTCCTAAAGGATGAGGATGCTGGCAGATCAAGCCTATATGGCATCCATGGAACAGGGCATCTTATATCAACTGAGGTTGGTACACTAGCTGCTCCAACCCGTCTTGGACAGAGGTGGCCTTGCCATAGTTATCCACACCTTGGCAACCCTCAGATCACACAATTGCAATATGGCTTAAGTGGGCTTGGCTTTCAAAACTGTTCAGAAACAAGGGTTAGTCCAAAATGCGCATGCCAAATTACAAACTAGTTAATAGTCAGTGCTGCTTCTCAGACATGCCCCTGATCCATTTCTAATCACGATGCTGGTAAGTTCTGTTGCTTATCTCTGAAGCAGCACATAGCTTTGGAACCTGGTTACACTGTTCCACATCTTCTTCTTCTTTGGCAATCACTCGTAGCCGAGTAAGATTGTCTTCCATAAACACAGTTTTAACAATGAGTCCGTAAGTGACTGTGGAGGCCAATTCTGGATCCACACATCCTTCCACAGTGGGGACACTGGTTTACGGGCGGGAGTTGATCACGGTGTGGATTTACCAAGCGTGCCTTCCTCTTAGCATGTTTCTCCCTTGCATCCTGAGTTCGAGTGTCTTCAAAGCCCATGACACCTTTGGTAAAGACTGTTCTCCAACTGGAGCGCTCACAGGCCAGTGTTTCCCAGTTGTCAGTGTTTATACTACATTTTTTTTAGATTTGCCTGGAGACAGTCTTTAAAGCTCTTTTGTTAACTGCCAGCATTATGCTTTCAATTTTTAAGTTCGGAATAGAGTAGTTGCTTTGGAAGACGGTCATCAAGCACAACATGACCAGTCCAGCAAAGTTGATGTTGAAGAATCATTGCTTCAACACTGGTGATCTTTGCTTCTTCCAGTACAATGATATTAGTTCGCCTGTCTTCCCAAGTGATGTGTAAAATTTTTCGGAGACACCGTTGATGGAATCTTTCGAGGAGTTGGAGATGTTCCACATAAACCTGCCGGAACACTACCTTTTAACATCTTTGGGTCTTCTGTTGTTTGCTCACCTCCATTTCATCTCTGCACCCCCACAACATCTCTCAGCATACCATGACCACTTGAAATTGGCAACTATGACAAAACTGCTTGACTGCCAAAGGCTAAGTGCCATGCTCTGTTGACTTGGAAAACAGAATACCCTAAAAAATAAGTGCCCTAGGTTATAAAACTCTTGGATGTGCAAATGCACAATCCACAATCACAACAATGCCCTGCTACATATTACTGTCCCATATTAAGAGCCTTGTATTCTTTTGTGACCCATCCTGTGTCTAAGGCTACTCTTTTCAGAAGCAACCTGGGCAGCTGTACCCTTTATGTTCACCTAGACAACCCCTTTCTTCCAAGTATGCTCAATATGCATATTTTTATATCTGAGGGCTCAATATTCAATTCCCAGTATTATATCCAATCTCCAGTATGAATGGTTACAATACAATGAGGGCTTAACTAGAAATCCTTAGAACCCATTTCTCCTCTGTGGGGCACGCACAAGTTTTCCACACTGAAAAGAGATTGTTCCAATTTCTTCTGTAAATTTAACGTACAATGCAAAAGAGGTTGAACCACAGGCTAGAGGTTTACCATGCAAATAAGGCATCACAGAATAAATACCATGGTAGTATTTCTCTCTCTCTCTCTCTCTCTCTCTCTCTCATTAAAAAAAATGGGTTTAAGAAAACCTAGTATTTTATACTAATATATCTATTTTAATACTGAAGGGGTGATTGTATGCCAGGATGGTTAGTTGAGGAAGCAAGCATCTGGAATGGAGGAGGTGGAGTCTTTGTTATTCATAGCTGGTGTCTTTTCTTGGGCAGCATTCATAGGGGAAACATTACAACAGCTTTTAAGCACACACACTTTCCCTCTCGCTTCTGAGTACAGATGCCCATTTTTGGAAATGCCCATGGACACTTAGCTATCTCCTCAAATAGGGGAAAGATGTCCAGCATTCGTTGTTTGGAAGTGATGCTGTATTTTGGAAGCCCTGTGTCTTCAATAATAAATAATAGTACTGTAAATACAAAGTCAACCAGCAAAATTTGAAGCTCGTCCTGAATAGCGGTAGCTGAGTAGCTGATTCGTCGGGCAGTACCACAAATCCAAATTTTCTCTTGGACTGTTTTCAGGCGCTCTCGCATAAAGGGTTTTGTGCTTACAAACTGAAATGTTGCAATTTTTCTCTAGAGAGGAAACAAGGTAGTATTTGGCTGCAAGATTTTGACACTGACAGAAAGAAAGCTTTTCCAAAGTGCCAGAGGATGAACAAAGAGGCTAGTGCATTGCTGAAATATCCTCAGTGTCTCAGAGACATATGTACGGCAAAATAGTCTTCTATAGCCATTAAATTGATGCATTGCAGCACTATGGACAATAAAAACGGCTATTCTTTCTGCCAAAAGATTAATTAACTCTCCTGCCCAGCACATGAACTAACTTGGACAGCGTGAGAACCATTTGGGGTGATTTAGCACTGGGAATGAGCTCATTACACACCAAAATGTATCCAACAATACAGATATTACAGTGGTATTCAGAACAACAAAGCTTTACTCTCATGATATTCCCTGCGCCTCTGCCTTTCTTGCAGCAAAGAACTGGCCAACCAGGCACTTAATGAGAATGCGTCTGCTCTGCTCTCCCCACCCCACCAACCTGGAAAGGCAGAAGCCTGGATAGAATTCTCATAGGATGGGTACGATTGTAGTGAACACAAGGTTTCAGATTCATTTCACTAGGTACCTAAACATTGCTGCATTGATCAGGTGCAGAGATCTACAAAACATGTTTTCTGCTATTCTGCTTGTGTTCTTCGATAGCCACAGAAACTCCATGGAATATCTTGTTTTGCTTTTAGGAGAAATGGCTGTAAACCAGTCAGCCCTCCACCTTTCCCCATCTACCCAAGAACACTCATATAGCAAAATGGACGCAGATGGTACTGTGGTCTAAACCACTGAGCTTCTTGGGCTTGCCAATCAGAATGTCGGCGGTTCAAATCCCTGCAATGGGGTGAGCTCCCGTGGCTTGGTCCCAGCTCCTGCCAACCTAGAATTTAAAAAGCATGCCAGTGGAGGTAGATAAATAGGTAGGAAGGTAAGTGACATTTGTGTGTGCTCTGGTTTCCATCATGGTGTCCCATTGCACCAGAAGTCATTTAGTCATGCTGGCCACGTGACCTGGAAAGCTGTCTGTGGACAAACGTCGGCTCCCTCGGCCTGAAAGCAAGATGAACACCACACCCCATAGTTGCCTTTGACTGGACTTAAGTGTCCAGGGGTCCTTTACCTTTTTACTCATATAGCAAGCCATAGCCTAGGAAGCTGCTGAATCAGACCACTGGTTCATCTTGCTCTGTATTGTCTACACTGACTGGTGCATCTCTTCAGGGCTGTCTCAGCCCTACCTGGAGATGTCAGGGATTGAACCGGGACCTTCTCCACACAAGACAAAAGCTCTTCTCCATTGGCCCATGTTAAAGCCACATCTTCCCAAGGCCACTGTGTCCTCCCTTCCTGGAGTGCCATCGGAACACTGGAGAGTGTGGGGAAAGAAGTTCAAATCTTCTTTCTTCACTCCTCTCATGCCTGGAGTGCTACCAGTACTGTGATCCTTGCTACAGTAAGTAGTGTGTGTGTGTGTGTGTGTGTGTGTGTGTGTGTGTGTGTAAGTCATAAAGTCTCTGCTGAAAACAATTCAGGGCACCTAATGCTCATAGTGGTCTGTTTGAAATGAGCATGAAAGTCTTCAAAGCTGTATCTGGACCCAAACCAGTGAGCATCACCAACACGGTTAGAGATTTTAAAACCCCAAATGGGTTTGTGTAAGAGTTTATGCACCTTGCTGTCATTTCTCTCCTTTGACCAGCTTTATTAAAAATTGGCACAGCTAGGCTCTGATATTTCTCCCCCCCCCTTCACATAAAGTGTTATGTACTGAGTTGAATAGGATCCAAAATGCAGCAGTCTGATTGGACCTAGAACAATGGGATTCAGAATGCAGCAGTCTGATTGTTCCTAGAACAATAGGCTCCAGAATGCAGCAGTCTGATTGGTCCACAGGAGCCACCCAATCCAGCTCCAGGTGGAAGTGAATCCGTGACCTGATTGGCCTACAGGAGAATCCCGGAATTAGCCAATCACGTGGGGCCCATTGTGTAAATAATGTATATAAAGCAGACGTTCTGGGGAAACTTCCATTCCTCCTCACCACTATGAGCTGAATAAAGAGCATGAAATCCACTCTCGACTCCGAGTATATTATACATAGACATAAAATACATGGACATAAGGTATTGAGATAATTGTCCAGACCATTTGGAACAACCTCCAGGTATTCCAAATCAATTTAATTGCCTAAATTACCAGTGTAAGTTATTTAATATTTTTACACTGCAAGTAAGTATGAAGAGGGTCTTTTATGACTGAACAATCATTTTTATTAATTTATTTTTTTATTGAATTTATATACCGCCCTATACTTGGGGGTCTCAGGGTGGTTCACAGAACAAAAACAAAATATAAAATCACAAAATATATAATCAAAATAAAAACAACAACCCAATAGGTAAAGGTAAAGGTACCCCTGCCCGTACGGGCCAGTCTTGACAGACTCTAGGGTTGTGCGCTCATCGCACTCTAGAGGCCGGGAGCCAGCGCTGTCCACAGACACTTCCGGGCCACGTGGCCAGCGTGACAAGCTGCATCTGGCAAGCCAGCACAGCACAGGGAACGCCGTTTACCTTCCCGCTGGTAAGCGGTCCCTATTTATCTACTTGCACCCAGGGGTGCTTTCGAACTGCTAGGTTGGCAGGCGCTGGGACTGAACGACGGGAGCGCACCCCGCCGCGGGGATTCGAACCGCCGACCATGCGATCGGCAAGTCCTAGGTGCTGAGGTTTTACCCACAGCGCCACCCGCGTCCCAACCCAATAACCCCCCCCCCAAAAAAACACATTTTAAAAGGGCATAGGATGTCAATCAAATCAACCAAAGGCCTGGTTAAAACGAAACATTTTTGCCTGACACCAAAAGGTGTATAATGAAGGTGTCAGGCAGACTTCCCTGGGGAGAGCATTCCACAGACGGGAAGCCACTGCAGAGAAGGCCAGTTCTTGTGTTGCCACCATCCGGACCTCTCAAGAAGATGATCTCAGAGTCCAGGTAGGTTCATATGGAAAGAGGCAGTCCTTGAGGTATTGCAGTCCTTAGCCATTTAAGGCTTTATAGGTCAAAACCACCAGATTGGTCAAAACCAATTCAGAATGTATTTCAATTACCGTAATAACAGGATTAGTTAAAACATTAAATAGCCACATTTAGTTTTAAAATTGCAAAGCCTAAAGCATAAGACAAAACAATGGTCTACGTGGTAAAAAGCAGGTAGAAAGAAGTTTTCATTCTGTATTCAGGACTGTATGACAACTCAATTAGTTATTCTACTTGATAAGACTAGGACTATACAAAGCAGTGAAATTATTGAAGATGAAAAGCAATCACTGTGCTGCAGTTAATGCATTCCAAGAAATGAATGCCTGGTTTTATATGCTGCAGTGAAATAAATCTATACAAATCTTTAGAAAGCAATAGAAAATGTCTTCCATGTATGGAAAGAGAAATATGAAGATCGTTTGGCAAACACAAACTATATATATATACATATGGCCATTTTTTTGTTCAAAAAATGAAACAAAATGGCAATTGCTCAAAATGTTGATATTTCATTAATGGAATTTTATCATTTCTCTTAAACCAAAATTGATTAAAACCAGAGACTGAATGTCTCTTTCCTAATTACATTGGGTCTACAAAGTCTACCATTTCAGCTTACTTATCTTTAAATAAATAAATGCATTGTTACTACCCAAAACCCACCTAAGGAACAAAATAAAAGCTTATATAACCATTGTAGAAACAAAAGGAGGGGTGGGGAGGAAAAGAAAAAAGATACATGTAAAAAGTCCAACACATTCACCTAATACTTCTCATGTGGCCAGAAGCTGCCCCTATGGCATTCTATGAAGATGTGCTGCTCACATGAAGCGTTATTTGACACAGAAGAGAACGCATTGCTACCGTGGACTCAGCTATACAGCTGCAAATAAAACATTTTAAGTGTGTTTTAAGTGCAATACACAATGTGGCACTAGATGGTGATGGAAAATTCAATGTGTTTTTTTAAAAAACGCTTTAAAAAGCATTTTCAGAACAGTTTTTATATGTGTGTAGATTCCACCTGTGTCTCTGCATCTGCACTCTGCAGCTTCATAGAGTTGGGAATTGCAGCAGTGTGAGTGTTATGGACTAGTTGCCAGTCTCCTGAGGCCAAGGAGGATTTTTTGGGTGGGCAGCCTGCTTTAGGGCCTCTGCTTTTTCACCTTTTTCACCCTGTTGAGCTAATTTGGTTGCTCTCAGGGAGAGGTACAGCTTGCATGCCAGTTTGGCACTGAGTCTGGGCAGCTGCTGAAGCAGAGGGAGAAAAAACCCTAGGTTTAATGAGGTGGTATTGGGTATGGGGCACCCTTCTTAGGAGCACCCTTCAGACATCTGCTGGTGCATTATGGCTTGGGCAGGTGGGGCTTGAGGCCTGGCATGCACATTAGAGTGAGCAGTAGGGCCCAGAGGTGCTTGTGGAACACCATACTCAAGGCTTTCCTGGCAAGGAGTGAATTCCACCCCCACCCCCCATCCTTAGCAAGGACGCTGCAGTGCAAGGTTGCAGCACACGCCCAGGGATCTTGAGAGTTGTGTTGCCAGTGAGTTGGAAGAAGTTTTCACCTGCCCATTTAAAGTGAATGTATTTCATTGGATCAATGTGGTTAATTTGTCTTGCATACACACCCTATGCTATGTGAAATCTTCATTCAGGGTGTGTGGTCTCGGGGGCAGGGCAGTCATCTATTGTTCTGGTACGTCAGCCTTACATTTATTGAACTGGGACCCATGTACCTACGGGACCGCCTCTCCTGGTATGCCCCGCGGAGGACCTTAAGGTCCACAAATGACAACATTTTGGAGGTCTCAAGTCACAAGGTGGTTAGATTGGTCTCAACTAGGGCCAGGGCCTTTTCAGTACTGGCCCTGACTTGGTGGAACGCTCTGTCACAAGAGACTAGGGACCTGTGGGACCTGACATCTTTCCGCAGGGCCTGCAAGACAGAGCTGTTCCGCCTGGCCTTTGGTTTGGACTCAATCTGACCCTTTTGTTTCCCTCCCCTTATGGTTTTGATTTATGGACTATTATTAAAATGAGGTTGATTTTTAAATTGTATTTTAACCTGTATTTTAAATTGCCCCCCCATTATGCTTTTGTTGTAATTTTACTGGTGTTAGCCACCCTGAGCCTGGCTCTGGCTGGGGAGGTATAAATAAATAAATTATTATTATTATTATTATTATTATTATTATTATTATTATTATTATTATTTATTATTATTATTATTATTATTATTTTCAGTGGACCTATGATTTCAAAACCCAGTTTGTTAGCCAACCTTTAAAACGCTGGGCTAGAAAAAAAAAACCTCTAGGTGCGCTTGGAATCGAGCAGTGTGAAGTCATGTTTGCTTCCAAGGTTGTATCTTTTCTCTCTAGGAAAAATCATTGCTGAAGGGAGAGAAGTCAGTCAGAAAAGACAGAAGGCCGCCCACTCTATTCCTTTAATCCTGCCCTGGTTCATGACCTCCTCCCAACTATAGCAAACGGTTTAAAAGGCCTTGCTTAACCAACCAGACACCAGTCCCCTCACCCCCAAATTATGTGGTGCCTGTTGCCAGAAACAAATTACATCACTCTGCTGCTGGACAGAGCTGACCTTGTCTTAACTATGTCTTGCTGACAGCTGGCCTGGTCTTCAAGCACATGGACTGTACACATATTAAGATGTGTGTCCCTTCCAAATGAATTGCAGTATATGGAGCTGCTCTTGAAGATGGCCTAGAAGTTTCAACCAGGGCAGAATGCAGATGCTAGAACACTAATGGACATAACCAGATGTGATCATGGTACACCAGTTCTGCTTACTTCTTTTCATGCTCAGTTTAAAGTGATAGGTTTATCTCATCTCATTCGTAGCAGCCATTGAGGTTGCATTGTTCCCCTGCCTTCCAATGCTTTGTGTCCCTACTGCTCACAGAGGCATCTGACATTCTCAGTACTGTGCCCACATGGCATCTGTACTGTATTGAGCTTTCGCTGCCTTGCCACACCCCCTCTTGGTAAGTGGCAGTGACGCACAGCATTGGGAAGGTGGGAGCACAACAAAGTGCAAGTAGTTTAAAACAAAACAAATGCTTCTGATCTCATTGTGGCCATGCCAGAGGAGGAAGGAGAACCTGAATGAAATATTCAGTGCTGGTTTATATTTGCCAAAGTTACACGGGAGCACTGTTATTGAATAAATATGGGTAAAATCAAAGCCTTATACCAGGGGTGGCTACCCTGCAGCCCTTCAAATGTTTTTGAACTCCCAACTCTCATCAGCTGCAGCCAGCACGGCCAAGGACCTGGGATAATGGAATATCTAGAGAGCCAGCCACTGACTGGCCATCACTGCCCTGTGTGGACATTTTGCACATGCATTGTTCCCTGCCATTAATGGGACTCTGCTGAGTAGCCACCTGATGTCAACCAGACACATTCCCTGGTATCTGAGTGTACCTTGAAAATGTCTGCAGGGAGGGAGCTAAATGCCAGGGTTTCCATGTAATTTGGATCCCCAATTGCTCAGGGATCAGATTGCATGGGAACCTTTGTGCATGCTACTCTGGGCACTAGCATTTACTAGAGCATTGCCAGCTTGACTTTCAAGTTGGCTATGAATGAGCCTGTGTCATTTTTCCTTTTTTTGTACTGGGTGAATCCAGTAACAGAAAATACATGATTTAGCAAAAGATGGATGGGGTGTACTTAGCAAAAAACCCACCAGGTTGTCAATGCTATTGCATGTGTGTTTTCACTGAAAGCAGCAACCATTCAAATCCAAAGCATAAATCAAGAAAGTGACGTTTGTTCTAGTCCTGTGTATAATGGAGTTTTTACTGTACCACACTATTGTTCATTGACTGTGTGGGACTACAGACTTAGTTTGCATATGCTATTACTTAGCAAAAGCGTTTAGTAATAAGAGTCTCTAGAGAGAGTATTACCACAGATTATGGACTAATTTGGCCAAAGATGTCTCTTGAGAACTCGACTGATTGAATAGTGGTGATAGACAGAGCAAGTGTAAGTATAAAAGAAACAGAAAAGCCCAGCTAAATAAATGAATCATAATACAGCCATATGGGGGGTGTTCTTTTGCTTGCCAATAAATTAATCGCTATTAACATATTTTATTGATATTATCACGTTAATGAATTGCCACTTATTGGGAGGGGAGAATCCTAAGATTTGGTCCAGGGTTGTGTGCAGAAGAAGTCTGCAAGCTGGATGCGGAGGGATGGAAATTTGCCTCCTGTTCCCTAAAAATCTGCTCAGAGGGTTTGGGACACTCCAGAACAGTGTGAGAGTTGGCACTGGAGGGTGCAGTGGGAAGAAGAAATCAAGAAAAAATGATCACCCTGCCTCTTCCTCTAGTGGGAAGTCACTGCTCGATCCATGTTCCTTCAACCAATGAAAGGATAATTTCCATCAGCTGGCAAGTTGACTTTTCTTTTGAATGCACAGATTTTTAGACATAGGCATTTAAAGTTATGTCTAATCCTTTTCCTTTTCTCATCTTTTTCAGCCTTCAGTGTATATCTGCATGGCAATAAAACTTATAGGAATGCTGGAAGGGTAGGTTGTCTTCTTTTGCATTTAATACTATGCATGATTCTCTTTTTTAAGTAGATTCCCCCCCCCCCCAAAGCAATTACAGGCTTTGGGTTTATCTATGTCATACAATGTCACAACAATACAAGTGGGAGTTTCAAGGCAATGGCAATAAAGCCCTGCAATTATATATAATGTCAAAGCAATCTTTGCATTATTCATCATCAGATGTGCATTGACTTCCGCAATGATTAGGACCAGTTGCATTAAGTTATGCAGTTCGCATTCACAATAAAAAGAGACACTTATAAAAAAATCTGATTAATTATACTCAGATTGAGGGGGCACACTGCAAATCCATATTCCACAAGTTCAAATTTATAATGCAGTATAGGGAAGAAAAAAATAATGTAATTCAGTGCCAAACAGCATTGTAGAATGCTGCATTGTGTCTGGAACATCTCGTAAGTTTGACTTCAAATAAAAGAGACTGTATATTAAAATGGTAATTCAAAGAAAGAGATTATTATTTTCTGAGATAGGCAGTGAAACTGCCTTTTGAGAATGCTAAAGAAATGAGCAATGCCTAGTTTACAAAGACCCCTCACAACATAGCTGTAGATAAATGCCCGGAGGGAGATCAGAGGTCATCTGGAATAGCTCCTGATTAAAAAGGCAACTAAAAAAATTAAAAAGAAAAATAATGAGATCCTAAGGCTGATATTTAAATATTTGGATCCCTACCCCCACCACAGCATTTTACCACTTTTTCCTCAGTCAATGGAGGCAGTAGCAGGGAACATCAGATCCAGCTGCAGTAGACACAAGAGATGCCTACCATCTCCACCCTCTCTCAGAACTCTGTTCCATTTTATGATGCACATCACTAAGTCAATTCATATTTATTTCAAATACCATTCAATGTAGCCTGCCTTACTGATCTGATGGCCTGCCTTACTGATCTGATGGCCCCAAACCAATTGTAGCCATTGAACTCCAGTGCACAATCCAACACATTTGATTAACCTTTATGCATCTTCCAAAGGCATCTTCATCGCTGGATGACTGCCATCAAACCCTATACTCCATTGTCTGTCCCACCTTTCCCCCATACACTCCCCAAAATCATTTTCCAATGCATGTAAGCAGTGAGTTATCAGTAGGAACTAAGTTCCACTCATGATAAACTTATCAATACTTGAATTGAGTCTCTTCGTCCACCTGGAATAGATAAACAACAGAGAGCCTTGCCATCTGTTTGGCAATTGCATCATAGTCCTTGATATGTTGGTTCTGTAAGTAGGTTAACAGAAGGTTTAGTTATTCATAGAATTCTGTGTCCAGAACAGGTGGTGGACATTAGCTAGGAGATGGCAACAATGACTCGAGGAACATAGACCAAACAAACAGTGACTCAAAATAGCAACTGTTTGGTTACCCTTCTAATACATTGTACAAAATAAATTCTACCTATTACAGGGGAGAAAGAGGGAACTTAAAACAGTGCCGATGTTTTTCAGACATAAATACATTCAAATGGTGAAATACTTGGCAGATCATACTGATAGGTTACCATTATCCTTTGCAGAACATACTGATAGGCTTCTATTTCATACCTCATTCTTATTTCTAGAAAATGAGATTATTCTAGCTGGGTTTGTTTGCAAGGGTCAAAAGACATGAAAACCTACTGACATCTGACTTGTACCATCTTGTTATAGAAGATAGAAACATAGATAGATGATAGATAGATGATAGATAGATAGATAGATGATAGATTAATAGATAGATGATAGATAGATAGATGATAGATAGATAGATGATAGATAGATGATAGATAGATAGATAGATGATAGATAGATTAATAGATAGATGATAGATAGATAGATAGATAGATAGATAGATAGATAGATAGATAGATAGATAGATAGATGATAGATAGATAGATGATAGATAGATAGATAGATAGATGATAGATAGATAGATAGATAGATAGATAGATAGATAGATAGATGATAGATAGATAGATAGATAGATAGATAGATGATAGATAGATAGATAGATAGATAGATAGATATAGATAGATAGATAGATAGATAGATAGATAGATAGATAGATAGATAGATAGATAGATAGATAGATGATAGATAGATGACAGATAGAAGATAGATGATAGATAGATAGATGATAGATAGATAGATAGATAGATAGATAGATAGATAGATAGATGGATGATAGATAGATATAGATGCCCTCACACATCTTCTCGCCAAGAAAAAATGCACCTGAGGCAAATTTGCTTTGCATGTACTTTTTAGAGGCAAGATATTGCATTGCTATGGTATATATCTGCAGTCTGTACAAGTTTCTGTTGTGTAATGTGAATTCCATACTATGAAATGAGAAATTTCTAAGCCTATAACAACAGAGACAGCTGAGTTTTAATAACTGTGAAAGCAACATAATCTGCTATTGCTTTTGAAATCCCTTCCCAAGTCCAGTTCAAATAAAAGAGATTTAAAATGAATGTCCCCCACCCCACTGCAAAAGACACACATAGCCTAGTTTCCTCCTTGCAAACATTCTCCCCCCCCCAAGTTTACAAACAATATGACACTCTTAACATTAAAAATACATTAAAAACCTTGGTAATTGTGAATATTGTACACATTTGCAATATAGGCTCCCTCATATGAAAGACCATGAGCATATCAGAAAGACAGGAAGTGCCAATGAATGTGAATATTGCCTACACGTGGCATATACACTCAGTTGCACATGACGTAGAGTGACTTAGAGGATGTCACAGATGAATTCAAATATCATTGGTTGTTATCCAGCTAAGTTCTGCTAAGAGAGGACCCATTGAAATAACAGATATAGCAACAGCTAATACTCTGAGAAGAACTAATGTTGGACATCACCCATGGAACAAAATGGTGTTTGAAGCACAATTAAACACTTCATAAATTGCAATTTGCAAAGGAAGAATCTTGCTATACATCAAATAGCTTTCTTCATATATCCAAATCAGCTGCCAATTTTCACTTCACTAGCACAGGAAGGGTAACAGGCCTGTGTGACCTATTCACTTCACAACAAATGTTGTTGTTGTTTAGTCATTTAGTCGTGTCTGACTCTTCGTGACCCCATGGACCAGAGCACGCCAGGTACTCCTGTCTTCCACTGCCTCCCGCAGTTTGGTCAAACTCATGCTGGTAGCTTCGTGAACACTGTCCAACCATCTCGTCCTCTGTCGTCCCCTTCTCCTTGTGCCCTCCATCTTTCCCAACATCAGGGTCTCTTTCAGGGAGTCTTCTCATGAGGTGGCCAAAGTATTGGAGCCTCAGCTTCATGATCTGTCCTTCCTGTGCTCTAATTCAGCTTTTATCAATCTTGGGTCTTCGGGTGTTACAGGAATCCTATCATCCCTGACCATAGGTCCTGCTAGCTAGGGATGATGGGAGTTGTAGTCCAACAACATAGGGGGGCTCAAGGTTGAAAAAGTCTGCTCTAATGAGTGCACGTAATCTGGTAGGGGCAATTTTTTAATACAAATTTGGAATACAAGCTCCTGGGCCTTCATTTAAGATGGATGTAAGCTTCTCTTGTACTGGGGTTTGAAAGCTACCTCTTTCTCCCTTGCTTCCTTCTTCCCCAAATTTACATTGTAACATGGCATTGGTGGCAACAACAGGGTCTCTCCCCCTGCTGCTCCCTGTCTCTGGAAGCTTCTACCTCCTTACATACATCCATACTGTACATCATTTTATTGTATGCTGCCTTTCTGTAGCAGAAATCATGCTCAAGGCAGCTTACAATATG
This sequence comes from Podarcis melisellensis, assembly GCF_964234715.1. Classification (NCBI taxonomy): domain Eukaryota; kingdom Metazoa; phylum Chordata; class Lepidosauria; order Squamata; family Lacertidae; genus Podarcis; species Podarcis melisellensis. Next base: position 92,383,459 of record NC_138529.1, read on the forward strand.
CAAAAAAATTACATAACTATGAAATAGTCATAAACAATTAATAAAACATCCAAAAGTACACAACCAAGCCAAGAATTTCACATGATTCATGATATCAAAAGTAAAGAATGGGGCCCAGCCGGAGCAGTCAGGACAGGATTGGTGGCATATGCTCAAATCATCTTGTCACATTTTCCAAATATTCTTAGAAGGCTTTACTATTGCTTCTTACACTGCAAGGAGACAAAACCTGATTTCCCTTCATTTGCACACATTGTCTATTTCTTGGGACCCTGTACTGTCACATATATTTCCTTGCTGTTCCATCATTATTCAATCAGGGAACTCCAGTCAGCAGGCTTGGGGTTCTCAAGTGTTGTCCAATCAAGACACTGACTAGAACCAACTTAAGCTTCAGCAAATATGCTTTATCCCATGCCTTCAGAGGATACCTCTAAGAGTTTCCTCACTTAATCCCATATATAATGAATCATTTGATAGTCTCCCATTTAAGCTGATGTTGCTTGTGTTGTGGTTGCTATTTAAGAAAGCTCTTAGTAAAGAAATCTGGAAAGGCCACAGTGTAATTAACAATTACACTGAAACAGTAATCACAGTAGTTGCACTTCAGCAGATTCCCCCACCCACCCCCTTATTTATTTAAAAGATGTAATTACTACTTAAATTGTTGAACAATGCACACCAAAACACTGGATACTGAAGATACTGAAATTTCATGGAAGACTCGGATTAGAAAAATCTCAAAATGTGTTGAGAAGCAGCCTCAAAAGAGAGCAAGAAACCAGCTCCTTCTCTCTCGCACACATATCCCAAGCAGGAGCCTAGACAAATGCGACCACTAATCATACCTGGCATAAAATTTATAACACAAGGCCTTTTGTAAGATTATCCTGTGAACCCTATCCATGGAATGGTTCAGAATTCTTTCATCTCTGGGCTTCTTGTTAAAGAACTGATTGCAAAATTATGTAGTACTTATTTATGGCTGCTTTCTCACAGATTAAGGGTGATAATGCTGCAATCCTAAACACACTTATTTGGGAGTAAATTCCATTTGAGGCTTGCTTCTACGCATACAGGTTTAGGATCGCATTATAATATTGCAAACATCACCAGAGAGGGTTCAGACAGGGGTAGCAATGTGGTGCACTCCAAATGGCGGATTAGAACTCCCATCAATCTCCAACAAGCATAACCAAGGGTCAGGGTTTATGGGAATTTTAGTTGTTAATACTTACAGGGCCCCACATTGGTCCCACATGGCCAACCTGGGTGCAAACCAACACTTTCCAAAGATCCTCCACATCTAACTTTCAATGAGTAATCCTCGCATCACCATTTCTCAAGCCACCTACCATTTGTGTGATACCCAACACACCTAGTAATTCTTTAAAATGCCCCCTCCACTTTTGTTTATGTCCTTCATAGCAGACATATTAAAAATCTCCTCATTACTTTTCACTGATCTAAAAGCTTTGCTAATGATAACTTTGGGGGCTACGTTTGAATGACATTGTGGGGGGAAACAGTCTTTTTTAAAACATCTAAATGTAAATTGTATGTTCCCTACACTGAAAGAAAAGTATATATGGAGGTTAAGAACTCCATAATTCTTTACTTTGAGTGTTCCACACTCTGGCCTCTGTGCCCCCTCCCCCCCCCCCGTTTAAACATATAGGTTGCTATTCACTTAGGGTTACTTTGTTAAGGCATAGTGCATTTATTCATTTATTATGCTTCCAGAGGAGGAACACATTTATCAATGCATGAAGTGGATCTGTAACTGAAGCTCCTGCATGTCACTAAGAGAGATGTCCAAGTTCCTCCTTCGGATGTTATCTTGGGTGCAAGATAAGTCAATGCATAAGTCATTTCTGCTATCTCTGCTTCTGTGCAAAAACTGAAAAAGTTCCAAGATGAGTCAAACTGTTTCTCAACATGGTGGAATTGTACCTGCCTTCACTTGACAAAATATCATAGGGCATCCATCTCTGTAACAAGATAACTCTTTTCAGGACAGCAGGTCTGAGTTGTTTATACTCCACACTCTCAGATTTTCATTGTTTCTGTTTTGTTTTCCAAGATGTACTGCACAGCCTCTTCAAGGCCAGCATCATTCTATCGCGGAAGGGAAATGTGCTTTTGGTTGTTGACGTTAACAAAAAGGGTTTGCTTAGTTTTTCTAAAGTGCAACAAAAAGGCAGCCTAATTCTGAGAACGGTCCAACTGGCTTTGAATATAAAACAGTAAAATGAGAAGGCTTTTAGTATCACTTTAATTCTGATGACAATGTGTTGTCTTACATGTCTTTTCACAGGGGAAATAAAATACAGTTTCAGCACTGCTCTAACTCCAGGAAATCTGTGGACCAGTGCCACAGATTACCTTTTTTTTAAAAAAGGGGGGGAGTCAAGAAGCATTTGCATTTTAGAATTTGATGGATGGTGTTTGTGCTAAAGGAAGCATTCCATGGTGACCAGAATTTAGAGCTGGTTCTAAAGGAGTAATGGTACATATTGGTATCTTTAGTGGTAATGGCATATATTGTAATACTGCAATTGCTTTCTGAATAGTACTGGCCCTTGCCCGCCTGCCCGCCCATGCCATTTCTTTGTGTATCTCCTTTGTGACAGCGAATAGTGTTTTGAATGTCGATCAACTAAATGTCTCTAAAACACATTCATTTACCTTGCTAAAGAGTGATGACAGTTTCAGTCCTACTGCTGCTGACATCAGTGGGGGGGGGGAATCTCCATGGGCCCGTCATCCATGCAGTACTTTCACTGCCAACCTATTTATTAACTGCACTCTCAGCTCATCACTCCTGTGATCTTACAAATGCCGGAAAGATTTCTTAAATCAATGACTAACATTACGAGCTATAACGGCTTCAACTGGTGAAGATGCAGCACAGGCAATGGATGTTTAACAGCAATGAGAACCAAGTTATTATTTTCAAAGTGCCATTTTCCACAAAGGAACTGTGTGGGCTGCCCTTAGGATTGTGTTTAGAGGGAAGATTGGAAGCGAATGCACTTCCAAAGGCAGAATGCTTGATTCATTAATGGGTAATGTTTCAGATGATTCCCAAGTACCTTAGGGGTCCAGCATAGAAGGCCTATAGGTAATTCCTCCTTGGGGCCATGCACACACTTTTCCTGCAGAAAGTCTAAAGTTCAATCCCAGGTATTTCCACTGATTCCAGTTAGCAGTATAGCTTCCAGGTCTCTCTGTCACCTAAATTTCAAGGGGCTTTGTACTAGTAAATGATCTAAAAATCAGAATGCATTTCTAGGGAAGAAAGGGCTCCTCCATCCTAGATAAAAGAGATTTCATAGAACATTTGCAGGCCCTTCTTTGTCCCAACAAAATCATAACAAGAGAGTATGAGCACAGACAGTGCACCTTTGTTTTCCAGCATGAGACATTTTTTGGATATAATGCCAAATGAATTATTAGTAGGCAGTTTTCTCACCATTTGACAGGAGCCAAGATTTCTCTTCTGATGATAGAGACACGGTATGTGGTAACCAACAAATGACAGAGCTTTTCAAACGACTGGTTAGAGCAGAAACTGTTTCTTGTTCACAGCAGATCCCTATGACTTGTCAGCCTCAGCAAAACCATGCATTTATTTGCTGGTGTATTTATCCACCCCCCTCCCCGTCCTCATGCGCAGCGCTTTTCAACAATCCCTCTTCTAAATTTCAAAAGGTTACAAGGCTGATCAAATGCTTGAATATCTGAAGCATCTGTCAGGTGCCTTCAAATGTTATGCAGATTACAGAAACAGCAAAGCGGTAGGGAAACAGGGGGAAAGGGCCTTGCCTATTATTCTGATAATAGTGTCCAGCTTATTGAATTTAATGAGCTACTGTCATTTAGTTTAAAGACTCTTAATAAATCCATATCAAGAAATAATTCATGCCTAATGTGCTCATAGGGCAACTAGGCTGGTCCCTTCAGTACTCAATACATTAAATACTCTCCAATTCATTCCAGCTGGTAAATAATTGCAGTGTAATATTTACACTAAGCTCTAAGTGGCAACAGCAAACTTGAAAGCCCTTTAGAAGAAAAAATGATGGGGAAATCAAGCTACAGCAGTGTTCAGTTAAACATCTGTGTTCTACTGATGTCTATCCTCTTTCCAGGTAAACTGTTGTCTACTGCGGATCCTACAGTGAAGTTGTTAACTACTCTATCATCTGAGTTCTCCTTAAACAATCTCTTAAAAGTTCTGTCCTTGTGGGTAGGGTAACAAATATGAAAATACTAGCTTTTCCCTGGGAAAGTTGATGGGAGGGAATGAATGAATGGGAAAAACTACTGATTACTCTTAGGATATTTTGTTGTTGTTGTTGTTTCATGCTTATTTGTAGCCATTGTCTTCACCATCTGCTACTTGAGAACCTTCTTTTTCCACTATGTGGTCTGGCCAATCTCAGATCACAAGCCCATCATGATGACATCATGCTAGCACATAGCCAATCAGTTATAGCTGCATGATGATGTCTGCACAGTGATATTACTGAAGACAAATTAACACACTGCCCTCTCCTCCTCCCCCCACTTCCCTCAGTCTAAGTGGCTTGGATCTGAGTTGCCCTTCCATTAAAATCAGTGCTTTTTCCATTGATGACACAGTCTTTGATCCAGCAGAGGCTCCCAGTGGGGGAAGGAGGTAGGGCAATTCTCACTGATTCCCACTCTTTCCCCTCTCAGACCTTCCTGTAACTTCTCATGCTGCTCCAGAGGGTGGGCACACCATCTGGGACAAATTTGTGGGGAGCCCAATGGCTAATCAGGAATAGGGGGAAATTCTCTCTTCCCTCTCCACACACAAGATTTCTACTCATGTGATCTATATTTGTGAGAAGGAAGAAAGTTATGAGAAGTATTAAAATCAGGCAAAAATGCTGCTCCTGTGTTGTTGTTTTTTACAATTGCTGTGTTCTTTCCCTCCCCCATCATTTTTTAAATGTATTCTTTCAGGGGGAAATAGAAATCCATGTCATTGCACTGCACTGCAAAATGGCAAAGAGCAGGAAAGGATGGACCATTTAATCAGACATCTAGGCAAGGCATTCAACATTAGCCTTTTGCTTTATGGTACGTAGGAGTCCTGAGCACTTTGAATGGGGCATGCAAATCTTATAAAACAAACCAAGGATTGTTGCCAGTAAGAGAAGACATGTTGCCAAGATTTCATTTGACTGCTGCACACAATGGCTGGCTTGACGAACTCCAGCTCTGTTGACTTATAATCAGATTGATAGGGCATGTTTTCTTCACTTATTTCTTGGAAATCTCAGTTCAGCCACCAGGAAAGCTGCCAGACAACCAAGAATCTATCACTAGTTTTGCTCATTTCTTGGAATGTTTGGTTCTGCCACTTCAGCAAGCCACCATTCATTGTCCATCAACTCAATCAAAATCTGAAAGGGGCTGGTGTATGTTAAATGCTAAATGACTTATTTCCCATAATCACATTCATTTAATATGTGACATGGAACAGATCACAGTTCCCCAGAGACTTCCTGTGGAACAGAACAGAAGTTATGCAAAGTCACATCTGTGTCTTGGCTAAGCCCATTTGGTGTTTAAAGCCCTAAATGAATAAGGGGGGGGGGAGCTACTTCCCTCCTGAGTTAATATCCCACCCTGCCAGAGCCACAATATGCCAAGACCCCACCTAGACTCTTACCCTCAACACCTTGGCCCTCTTCCCTGCCAAACCCTATGTTTCTTATCTGCCACACTACACAAACACAATCAGCAGCTGCCATCTTCCCTACCCTCCTCAAATCTCCTCCATAGCATTGGTGGAACCCAAAGGGAGTTGAGAGGGAGAAGTTCCATCATGTAACCAGAAGTCCACCTACTGAAGGAACTACTTTGTTGTATACCACCCTAATTCTTTAATTATTCTATCGTCAACTATGATCACATCTAAAACAGAGTAGGTGCTGAACTTCCCACTTGCATGCTTACACAAAACAAAGCAGAGTCATACATTAGTGGCCACTAACTGAGGGCCTTGCATATGTTTCTGGGGAACAACAGTAGGAGAGGCTGTTGTGATCATGTCCTGTTTATTGTGCCTCTCAAAGGCATCTGGTTTGCCAGTAGGAGAACAGGATGTTGGACAAAAGGCCCTTTGGTCTGATCCAGCAGAGCTCTTCTTATGAGATCAGCACAAGCAAATTAGCAGCATGAAGATAAAAATTATGTCACGCCTTCTAATAACCCACTGTATCTGATCCCCACTGACTTTGCTTGAGCAAGGATTAAAAGAAATAGCCCCCAAGTATTTTAAAGACAATTATGAGTTGTACATTCATTAACTAATTCCCTTAGCCTCCCCCAAAAAGATGCATGTTATCTAGATCAGCCAATTTGCTTATGTAAATTTTCATGTATTCCAAGCACTTGCTGGCCCTTCTTAATCAATAATTGTTTAAAATAGACTGCATATCATCTGCAAGTCTACCAAATAATCTCAGCTTCTTTGCTTTGTTTTTCTTCTTTACATAGATTCAACTATTGCAGCCATGTTTGGAATTATTTAGCAAATAATGTTTTCCTGAATTATATCATATAGAATTTGGGCCATGTTGCTCAGAGGCAAATTATCTGTTTTGCATGCAGAAAGTCCTAGGTTCAATTCTTAGAATCCCAAGGTAGGGATGGGAATGCCCCCCCTCCCCATCTTGAACCTTGGAAAGCCACTTCCAGACAGTTTGGACCATGGGTAGGCAACCTAAGGCCCAGGGGCCGGATCCTGCCCAATCACCTTCTGAATCTGGCACCCACAGATGGTCTGGGAATCAGCATGTTTTTACATGAATAGAATGTGTCCTTTTATTTAAAATGCATCTCTGGGTTATTTGTGGGGCCTGCATGATGTTTTTGTGATGGTTCAGAATTTATCTGGTTAAATTCCCTGGTGTGTGTCACCTGCTGACGTCAGCTTACAGAAGCTGGGCGGAGACAGAAGCTTTTAGAAGCCAAGGAGGAGGAGTTTTTTCCCTGTACTTTCACTTCTTCTCTCTGTGTATCTGTGAGAGAGACATGGCTGAAAGAAGCCCTGGTCTTTGTTGGTAAAATGTTTTAATAAAGAGCTGTAAATAGACAAATCTGTCTATGTGTGCTTACAAGAAGCAAGACTGCTTTACACGCTGTGTTCTACTCTGCTAAAAGCCGTGGCTGAGAAGAGACAGCAGGAGTTATTGCGCAGCCCTGGAGGAAGTGTGCCGGACCGCTGTAAGTGATTGATTGGGATCGTAAAGCTGTCTGAAGTCGCGGCTCTATCGATCAAGGGCCAGATCGATATATATCCGAACAGGTTATGGAGGTCAGCCAACGCTCGTAAAGCAGTCGGTGTGAGCCTCAGGAATGCTTTGAAGTCAGCGTGGGTGCCGGAGAGCGAGGATGATTAACTGCCTGCTTCCGTGAGACAGTGAGAGCTTCTGATACACAGAGAGCTGGAGCGAAAAGCAGCTAAGAGCTGGGAGCTGGGACGCAGCAAATATCGTTTCTCCACGGAAGGGAGAGCCAAGCAGCTGGTACGGAGTAAGTACAGCTTGGGGCACCTTGGGAGAACGGGAGAAGATGGCTGAAAGCCAGAATATACCGCTGGAAAAGCTCACTCTAAAGAGTTGGGCAACGTGGTCCAGAAGAATAAGGGGATGGTTCTTGGTTGAAGGGCTCTGGGAAGCAAACCAATGGGAGCCAAAATTACCCCTTGGCCGGCCAGCAGCTGGAGCAGGAGATGCAAGCTGTGGGGCTGTGTTGGCTGAAGATAGCCAGAGGCTGCAAGAGCTAGAGATGCTCAAAGCATGCGTTCATGCATCACTGAGGCCTCATTTGGAGGGCATAACGACAGCGTGGGCTGCCTGGAATTTGCTGAAGGGCTTGTGTGAGGCGTCAGCGAAAGGCCAGAGCCCTGGAGAAAGCCCAATGGGGGCTGAGACAGTGTTGGGGAGCTGTTGTAATGCTTCTACACGTCTGTGTGATGGACTGAGTCCTGGAGAGGATGGACTGGCAGGCCCTGTTCCCGATGTCTTGGCCTCTAGGAGCGCTAGTGAGCAGATCGGGGGGGCGAAGAGTTCCAAAGGCGAGTTTAAAGAACTTTCGCTTTGTGCTGAAGCAAAGAGGAGCTTCAGGGGGGGCCAGGCTGGTGGGAGGCGCCGTTCCAGAAGGAGGAAGGCCAGGCCAGCTGGCAGGAGCCCCGGGCAGTGTTTTTCCACTGGAGTTCGACGTCGGCGTGGCAGTTGCCCCCACCGGAGCAGAGAGCTGATGCAGGATGTTTGCAAAGACTTTTCCCATGGGAATCAGGCAGGTTTCCATGGCAACAGGCCTGGGAAGACAGGCAGGCGTGGAGCTGAGCCAGGTGGTCGTGGTAAACAGCAGGGAGAAGAGTCTTATCAGGTTTCTGCGAGTATGGCAGTGTTTGAAGACGGCCGAGTGGAAAATTCCGAGATGGCCTTTGTAATAGACTCTGCAGCTAACCGCAACATGGTTCCAGAGACCCCTGCAGTCGAGAGGTGGAATTGCACGGCAGTTCCGAAGGGACAAACTATTAAGTTCGCGAATGGACAGAAAACTAGAGTTCTCAAATGTACTAATGCCTTTCTTTCTGTTTTACAGGAGACGGTGGATTTTTGTATTGTTCCAGAGGTTCATCATTGTTTGTTATCTGTGCCTTATTTGTTAAGTAAGGGGTTCAAAGTTTGTTTTGAAAATGATGTCTGCACAATCTCCAAAGGGGGGAGGTTACTGGCCAAAGTGCGGAAGGGACAGAATGATCTTTTCATTCTTAAAACGTCTCTTGGGGGTGAGGGGAAGGTTGAGAAAGCACAAACGTTGCGTGCTACAGTTCCCAACCAGCGTGCTACAATTCCCGCTCATAATGTTACATGTGCATGCGTATGGCATCAGAGAACGATTCACAATCCTTTAGAGGATTTGCAGGCGTTGCCTGAGGTTGTTACAGGTTGTAAGATTAGAAATTGTCAAAGTGCCATTAATTGTGACACTTGCAAGCAAGCAAGGGTGAGAGGGTGCAGTTACCCAAAGGTGGAACGGGTTGCCACCAAACCTTTTGAGCTGGTACACATAGATTTGTCCGGTCCTGTCAAGACACAGAGTCTAGGGGGGGCCAGGTTTCTGCTAACTTTTCTGGATGATTTCTCGCAGAGTTCCTGGGCTCACGGTCTCAAATCCAGGGAGGATGCAGCACAGCTGATCAAGAGCTGGATTGAGGGGGTGGAACAGAGATTTTCCACCAGGGTTCAAGCGATCATCAGTGACAGAAATGCTAAGTACACTGGTTCTGCGTTGCAGAAGTTCTTTCTGAAGAGAGGGATACGTCACACAGTTAATTCACCCCAGCAAGGGGGGGTGGCAGAGCTGAGGAGTGGAGCTCTGGTTAAGGCTGCACAGGTGATGCTGAAAGAAGCCAGGTTAGCTCCTGAGTTTTGGTTGGAGGCTACTAGGGCTGTGTCATTCACCTGGAATCGTGTCTACAACTCACTGGTAGGTGACACACCGTTCTCTTTGTTAAATGGCCGAAAACCCCAGGTTCACTTTCTGCGGACTTTTGGGACTCCTGCGCTTATCTCTGTGCCTGAGGCTTTGCAAGGGCCAGATGGAGCCAAAGTCCAGAAAATGATCTTCTGTGGGTATGAGCCAGAAGCCCGTGCATGGCGATTTGCCTACCCGTCAGGTGATCAGAGTAAGGTGCTGATCAGTAAACACGCTGAGTTCTTAGAGGAGGTTGTAAAGTCAAAGACTCCTGTCAGGCGTGATGTTCTCTCAGATTGTCTCTCTGATCCAGAAGACAGTTCTGATGAGGCGGAAGAAGAGGCTGAGGCTGCTGATGACGACCAGGTCACTGACCAGGGTCAAGAGCAGGATGTGGCATCTCCACAAGTTGTTAAGAGAGTGCCCAAAAGTGCGCCTAGTTCTCCTGTGAGTGTAATGGAGAGGATTCGAAGACGCTTTAAGTCAGAGGGTGAGTCCCATGATGCAGAGGACACACCTGCTGATCAAAGTGAGTCAGAGGGAACACCTGAGTTTGTGCCTAGGAGGTCCAGTCGCACAACTAAAGGTATCCCACCAGAGAGGTATCAGGCCACAGGTGCGTGGGTAAGTTTCGCACAGTGCGATTCTGAGAGTTGTGAGGTGGTTCCACAAATGCCAAACAGGTTTGCCAAGGGAGGGCACAAGGCATTGGGGAAGGAATTGATCTCACAAGGTGTTACTGAAGATGTTGCACAGGTATCACGCAGGGACACAAGGGGGGGTGTGATGGTTCAGAATTTATCTGGTTAAATTCCCTGGTGTGTGTCACCTGCTGACGTCAGCTTACAGAAGCTGGGCGGAGACAGAAGCTTTTAGAAGCCAAGGAGGAGGAGTTTTTTCCCCTGTACTTTCACTTCTTCTCTCTGTGTATCTGTGAGAGAGACATGGCTGAAAGAAGCCCTGGTCTTTGTTGGTAAAATGTTTTAATAAAGAGCTGTAAATAGACAAATCTGTCTATGTGTGCTTACAAGAAGCAAGACTGCTTTACACGCTGTGTTCTACTCTGCTAAAAGCCGTGGCTGAGAAGAGACAGCAGGAGTTATTGCGCAGCCCTGGAGGAAGTGTGCCGGACCGCTGTAAGTGATTGATTGGGATCGTAAAGCTGTCTGAAGTCGCGGCTCTATCGATCAAGGGCCAGATCGATATATATCCGAACAGTTTTTACATGAGTAGAATGTGTGTTTTATTTAAAATACATCTCTGGGTTATTTGTGGGGCATAGGAATTATTTCTTCTTCTTTTTCAAAATATAGTCTGACCCCACACAAGGTATGAGGGACAGTGGACAGATAACAGATTTGGTAAACTTGATCTTGGAATTCCATATCCCATGTTGGTGCCTAGTTGAACTTCACAGCCACCATCTATAGCAATCTCATTGTTGCCTCACATACATTGCTCAGTAATTTGGGGGCACTGCCAAACCCATCCTAACAGAACTGTTCTATTTGGATGGGTTTGGTGCTGCCCTGAAAGTGGAAGACATTGTAGATACTCTGATGTTGTGGACTAAAATTTGGATTAGCAATCTCTTTTAATACCTGCAGTGGTGGCAAACCTCTTTTACTGGCAGCTTTTGGACCCAATAAGTTTCCAGAGCTTGTTTTAACATGATTATAATTGTGAAGAAAAAGCATACAAGAAAATAAAAACAGTACTACCTACATTGAAAGCATACACTACTATATTCAGAGGGACAGGAATTTCCTCCACTGTTTCCAATACACTCTGCCTTGGAACCCAGGTTCAGCTGTCATCTGCTGAGAGTGGACCATCTAACATCTCTTCCTTGAATCAAATTACTCAGATACTCATAAAGCATTGATAAATTGAATCATGCAGAGGAGGACAGGATATTAAAGGCACACACAACCAGCGCCCATTCCTTATAAGGGCTCCTTGTGTTGTCTGCACATACATATTGTCAGGGAACTGCCATCGGAGCCAAGAGTGGAGGTAAGGCTCCCTAGCAATGCAGGAGAAGGGCCCAGTAGGGAGAGAGGGAACACTTCCTCTGAGGAAGGAAATCACCGTGACACCAGGAAGAAAGGGGAGCAGGGAAGGACTTCGGAGAGATAGCTCCAAGACTCTTCCACAGAGACCAGCGGGGAGAGCCCAGGACCTCCGCTGGCCACACCCACTCTGCGCAGAAAACTTCCACACAGGGAGGCTAGGCGGAGACTTGGTGTCAAAGAGCTTTTATGCTGGAAGAAGTTCAGGAAACGCCCACTGACGGATTCTGCCAGTGACTGACACAGCCACGGAGAAAGGGCTGTCCAGCCAGGGAAAGGTTTAGCCAGACAACGTTGCCTAGAGCAGCGGCCACTTACGCACGAGCAACCCCAATTCCCTTTACACATATGTACATACATGTATGCATGCATGTTGAGGAAGAGCAGGACCTTTTTTTGGAAGCATCTATTTGTACATGCTAGATCAACAGTGAGACAGCATCCTGCTGCCAAGGAATAATAATAAGCTGTATCTATAGAGGGAACGGTCTTTCTCTTTTGTTGTGATGAATGGATCATGCAGTTAGGTGAGGCTCAACTTAGATCTCCTATGATGTTCTGCATACTCACTAGGGGCTTTCATGAGCCCAAGGCTGACTCCCATACCCACCATACATCAAACGTATATGCTAGAGCCTTTGTACACTGTTCCCAATAGATTACCCAGCAAGTGCCTTTTTCTCAGGTCCAGGTTCTATATCTTTCATACTCCTGAGAAACATACATTATGTATTGGTGATATATATTCTGTCTGTAGTCTTTCTGGTGCAACTGAATTGACAGCTTTTAATATTATAAGAGTTAAATTGGACTAGATTCTGTTTTAAACAAAATGTTGGGCCTCATGTGGCTGTCAGCCCTCATCCTTTGTGATAGATTGCATGAGATAAAATCTAAAGAAGCAAATTGGGTATATTTACCAGTGTGATCTATAAATAAGGTTAGGCATCTTGACATTAATCAATTTCTTGGCTGAAATGCCTTCAGTAACTACGAGGCCTCTTTAAAATTCCTATCTTGGTGAACAACTCTGTTGAAAGTCTAAAGCACATGGTACGTTTATGGTTCATACATGAATCTTCTTTCTAAAGAAAAAAGAAAGTTGATATCTATCTTTTGGCCTACTGAAATGGGAACTGCTATCACTTTCTTTGAGCTTTCCAAAGCATGATTGCAGATTTCAAAGGCCTATTATCAGTGGGAAATGGACAATGCCAGTTATTTAAGATCTTATCATCAGGCTGGATTCAAAGGAGGTCTCTTGTGCAAAATAAGACTGAAAAGGATCCAAGAGTCACTTCCTCCTTTTTGAAGCAGAAGTAGTAGACATAAGCCAAGGGCCTACAGCCACAGAGAAGAACATACACTGAGGTGTCATAAGGGGGACCTACAGTGCCTGCATCTCATACATTTCCTCAACATGCCAGTCAAGTAATGTCGCACAACTATCTCCAAATTATGGTGACCTTGTTATGAATGATTCTGGAGTGATGCTTCCAATCAGTCTAAGCCTAGTACCAAGTGTCATCAAGCACAGCATTGCTGTTGGTTCTCAGTGGGCCCCTAAAGGGACCCAACCCTTGGCAAGTGCCTGACCCACCATTTGCAGCTGCTGTGGTATCATGGAAGAAAGAAGAAAAGTCATTTGGTGGTGATCCCACGAGCAAGCTTCCAGACAACTCCCAGTGACCTCAATCCCAAGGCACCACTGGCTTTTTGGCTGCTTAGTTTACACACTGCAACACACTAGAGCATGAGCGATTCATACTGTGCTCAGAGAATCTAGCTTTGATGTAATTTTTAGCCCTGTTTACATCTGTTTCCTGTCCAAGGGCACCAACTGGACTTTGAAGTCACTTAAACTCTGAGCTTGTGGGTCATTTGTATTAAATTTGAATGAAAGAGACTGATTTATGATGTTTGCTGCATGATCCATTCATTACTTCAGCATTTGGGTTGCACAGACTAAATTTCTTACATGTGCCACTATTTCTTTCTTTCTGATTGTGTGTGTGTGTGTGTGTGTGTGTGTGTGTGTGTGTGAGAGAGAGAGAGAGAGAGAGAGAGAGAGAATTAAGATTTTTATCCAACTTGTGCTCTTTTCCCTTATATAATGATTGCTTTTAATTTTAGAAGGGGCATGTATATGAAAGACGAATTCCCAAGGTTCCCCCTGCCCATTAACACGACCTGCTTTCCATTTCCTTGGGGCAAAAAGCCATTCCACTGAGGGCATGTAATTTGCTTCCTTCATTGAATTTTCCCTCTGGTGATTTGTGTGGCCGTGTTGCATATTCTCACTGATTTTATTTTAAGTCACCTATTTTTTAACATTCTCACATATTAGTCTGCAGACATGCTTATTTCAGCATCAAAATGGGATTTCAGCTTTCAATTTACTGGAAATAACACACCACCTTTGATGGGATTACTCTCCTTTTTATTTTTATTTTTTTGACTGCTGGGGTCCTTACAATATTTCACTGCCACTCAGTATGCATAAAGGAACGCAACCTAGTTTTCTATTCTCTTTGCCTTTTCTGTATCAGTGTTGCCTATCTAAACAGCAACTGTGTGGAAGAGACACAAGAAGCAATAGGCACACAGACAATGAACTTACGTACTCTGATAGTAATGACTACATCCATCAAGACAATTGCAGTCATTAATATTAATAATAATTAATAAAGGGAATGATTGTATCAAAAAAATGTCATATGGAAATTGATTTTACATGGCATATTGAAGGCTCGATGACTTTGCAGATTGGGGACGCAAGAAAGGGTCTTTTATCTCAAGGTTATCAATTCAAATGCAACCATGGTCGATAGTGGGTGGAAGCCAGCTGGGGGTGGATTTTGACTTTGTGATCCCAGTCTACTTTCTAAGGGACAAATGCTTATGTCAGCATTTGTAATCACCAGGACTGTCCCTTTGTTATTTGCTCTTGCATGGATTTTCAAGTCTATTTGTTCATTTGTTCATTCTTTTGTTTGATATCCACCTGGTCTGAGCCTTTTATTAGGCAGAGTTAGGCATCTGCCTCGGGCAGGGTGTCAGGAAGGGGCAGGAAATGGTTGGTTAATTTATTAAATAAAGAGTTTTTATTATTTATTTATTAAATAAAGAGTGGAGAGGCATTTGTGGGAATTCCTGCCTCAGGTGGCAAAATACCTTGGCCACCATTGGGTACTAGGCAGATGGTATAATGGCATTCTTTGCTTTGTCACAGGCAGAAAAATGTCCAGACCAGCCCTGGATACCCCTTCACTAGATAGAAAAACAATTCAAACTATCACTAAAAACAATATGGGGGGGGCATCAACAGCATTAAGAACCAATCTTTAAAATATTGTGAAAGGCCTAGGTAGATTTTATCTCACCAGAAGGCAATGCAAGCAGACCCTCCAACACTCCCTATTTTCCAGGGGTGTCCCTGATTTAGAGAAGCCACCCTGGGTTCTGATTTGATCCCGGAACACCACACTTTTCCTTAGGAGGTCCCTATTTTCATTGGAGAAATGTTGAAGGGTAAGGAGTTATCCGACCCCTGAGCCATCTGAAGGCAGCCCTGTACAGTGGTGCTGAAGGGAGTGGGCAGGGGGGGGGGTGCATTGACAGTTGGAAGGCAACGCCCGGAGAGCAGGAGGAGAAATGCATTTGGAGCAAATAAGATATGCAGGTTTGACTGATAAGCGAAAGGAGTGCACTGCCAAAATGCTCTGGCAACACCCAATGAGGCCATAAGGCAAAGGGGGGAATATGATATGATACGTTACTGGTGGTGGGGTGGTTGGGAGGTGCTGCTAGGGTATAAAAACTGCTTGCTTACGTGTTTTAGGGGCCCCCAGCCTTTGGAAATAATTCCGCTGGTGGTCTCTGCGCAGATCACAATAAACTTTTTCTCCGAAGGAACTGAATCCCTGGTGCTTCTTTGTCACCTCTGCGTCCTGGGTAAGCGGGCAAATGGATCCCAAGTAATTAAGGCTTCAGATTTGGGGGCTCGTCCGGGATTTGCCCAAACCCATTGGACCGGAGGCCAGGCTCGACCGCGGTGAACAGCTTGGGCTGGTGCTCGCAGCTCCAAGCGCGCACCCTGCCAGTTTGTAGGGGGAGCTAGCCACACCGTCCCAAAGTGGAGACACCCGGTCAAGGGAGAAAAACGACGGCCGAGGAAAGTGACCCACAACGGGAGAAAGGTGAGCTCTAAGGGAAAGGGGCTAGAGGCTTGATCAACCTCACCTGGCCGTGGCAGTAAAAGTGCCGCCAGGAGGGTAGGAGGGGAGGACAGAGGGGAGCCTGTGTTGTGTGTGGTGTGAAAGGATGAATGTATATGTGAGGCCGGGGCTTAGCGTCCCCATGGCCAAGCGTGTGTAGGATTGTGAGTTTCTTGGCAGCGCGAGCTCGCCAAGCCACAGTCTGTAGCAAAACCGGTGTGTTTGAAGAGAAGTCCCGTATAGGAGCAGAGTATTTTGTTAGACATGGGATCTGGAGGCAGTAAATGTACCCCTTTGCAGTGTTTACTGGATAACTGGAGAACAGCTACAAAACATGACTATTGGGGTTTTAAGTTGCTGAAAGAGAGACTTAGAACTTTATGTGAAGTACTGGCTGGCCATCAGAGGGCACTCTCGACCTGCAGTTAATAGACCCCCTGTGGCAAAATATAGTTAATGTTCACCCGGACCAGATTCCTTATATTTCCACCTGGAAAACTAATGTGGGAAAAAATCCCTCGTGGCTGGAATCCTGCCGCAGTAGAATAGACCAGGGCGCCCGCCTGTGTGCGGTCAGAACGAAGCCAAAACCCCAGGTCTTACAGGACCCGGAAGAAGAAGGTGTATTGAGACCTCCTCCCCCATATGCCCCACCAATGGCAGTGCCAGGGGAGGCCAAAGATGATGAATCAGATGAGGAAAAGGGAGAGGATGAGGAGTTTAGACAGACTATTGGAAAGTTGACAAAGGGTGGAAAGAGGTGGACTGAAGAACAAAGGAAAAGAGTTAGAGATTTTGTAAATGACTTTAAGGAAGAAATAGACGTTAGTGGGCACTTAGTGAGTGCCGCAGAGTGTAAAAGGGAGCAATGGAAGAAGAAACAGAGACATTGGGAACAGGCTTGGGATAGAGCTGCCCTGCATAAGGCAGCCAAGAAACAAAAGGAGAGAGCAGAGAAGATAGCCCCCCTGCGCCGGGTTTATGACCCACCGGGACCCCCAGGGGTGAACGGGGCGCCAGCGCCACGAACATATACGGTCCAACATGTGCCTTTCTCAAGTGCAGATGTATGTAATTGGCGCAATCAGAACCCCTTTTTTTTTTTTTTTTGAGGAGAACCCAGCGAAAATTATAAAATTGTTTGAATGTATTGACTGGGATAAGGCGGGCCTCCCGGAAGCCTACTAATTTGATAATAATAATAATAATAAATTTTATTTGTATCCCGCCCTCCCCAGCCGAAGCCGGGCTCAGGGCGGCTAACAACAATCAAAACAATCAAACAATCAGATAATTGCACATTCTAAAAAAAAAAAAAAAAAAATCCTTCCAGTAGCACCTTTTTTTGTTTTTTGTTTTTGTCTTGACTATGGCAGACCAACACGGCTACCTATCTGTAACTATTCTAAAAATATTTCATTATAAAAATCAATTGAAATCAAATTAATGGCAACTGATTAAGCAAGATTCTGTGCAGGTTGCCAGAGGAGGGAGTCAGGCTGTGCCCTGACCAAAGGCCTGGTGGAACAACTCTGTCTTGCAGGCCCTGCGGAAAGATGTCAGGTCCCGCAGGGCCCTAGTCTCTTGTGACAGAGCGTTCCACCAGATTGGAGCCGCAGCCGAGAAGGCCCTGGCTCTAGTTGAGGCCAGCCTGACCTCTCTGAGGCCTGGGACCTTGAGGATGTTATTATTTGCAGACCGTAGGTGATGAGAGTTAGGGAAGTGATTCAGAATCATGAAAGCCACCAAGGACTTGTTAAACCACCTGGCTGAGGCTGGATACCGGGTATCCAAGAAGAAGGCGCAGATATGTCAACCAACTGTAAAATACCTTGGTTTTGACATCTCTCACCAACAGCGAACTCTAAGGGAGGAAAGAAAACAGGCTATTATCCAAATACCAGAGCCAAAAAACCGCAGGGAGCTCCGTGGTTTTCTGGGATCCGCAGGGTTCTGTAGGATATGGATACCTAACTACAGCAGCATTGCTCGGCCCCTGCATGAGTCAACTAGGGGAACAGAGAAGGATCCTTTTATATGGGGCAGGGAACAGCAGCAGGCTTTTCGGGATCTCAAAGTGGCATTACAACAAGCCCCAGCGCTTGGCATCCCAAACCCCGAGAAGCCTTTTACCCTGTTCATAGATGAAGACCAGGGGGTAGCCAAGGGAGTTTTATGCCAGAAACTGGGAAATTGGCAGCAACCCGTTGCATACTTGTCAGAGAGGCTAACCTCAACAGAACAAGGGTTGCCCCCCTGTATGAGAGCAGTTGTGGCAGTGGCCACCCTACTCACAAAGGCAGATAAATTCACGTTCGGACAAGACACCACTTGTGTGACTCCACACGCAGTCCCAGCCTTACTTGACATGAAAGGCACCTATTTCCTATCACAAGCAAAAATGAGGAAGTGCCAGATGTTGTTATTACATCCACGCCTGAAGTTTCAGGTTACCACAGCCCTTAACCCAGCTACCTTATTACCGGTAGGAGAAGGTGAGGGACCGACCCATGATTGTGTAGAGGTCATGGATGAAGTGTATTCCAGCAGGCCTGACCTTAAGGATGAGGCAAACCCACATTGGCCTTCATGGTTTGTGGATGGAAGCAGCTTTGTTGAGGCTGGACAGCGAAAGGCAGGATATGCAGTGGTAGCCCTTGAAAACAACGTGGTTGAGGCCAGTTCACTCCCACTGGGAACCTCAGCCCAACTGGCTGAAATAACGGCACTTACCAGGGCCCTGTGTCTAGCAAAAGGGGAAAAGATCAATATTTATACTGACTCAAAGTACGCTTTCCTCACCCTGCATGCCCACGGGGCACTGTGGAAGGAAAGAGGTCTGCTCACCTCCAGAGGGGGTCAAGTGGCGCACCCTCAGGCGCTCTTAGACCTTCTGGACGCTGTCTGGGAACCTGAAGCAGTGGCAGTGATACACTGTTATGGACACAAAACTGGACCTAGTGAAGAGGCCAGGGGAAACCGCCTGGCTGACCGGGTAGCAAAGGAAGCAGCCCGGGGTTCATCCCCAACACCTTTCATTGGGGCCCTGGTACCAGAAGAAATTCTGGATAGCACCTTGAAACCAAGGTACTCTGCCCATGAGGTGGCTACTGCAGATGCTGAGGATATGGATCCCAGGATCATTGTCCCGGCAAGTAATTCAGCGGTACCATGAGTCCACCCATGTGGGACCTGATGACATGACCAAGCAGCTGGAAAAGTGTTTTTATGTGGCCAACCTTTACCAACTGGCTGCCCAAGCTTCCAGGAAATGCATGTTGTGCCAAAGGAACAACCCTAGAACTGGACACTTGGCTCCACCAGGAGTTCAGCACAGTGGGACGGCACCCATGGAGGACCTTGTTGTGGACTTTACTGAATTACCTCGATGTGGATTGTATCATTATTTGCTTGTGGCAGTATGTACGTACACAGGCGCCCAGCGGACGACCGCTCTGCTGGTATCACTCCGGACCTCTAGGCACGGCTGAAGAAGTGGATGGGAGGAGCGCCCGCCGGCAGCGCTCCCAGCGTGCCTGCAGTTTGAGTAACACCACCTGATAATGTTTTAAATTCCGAAAGAACTCTAGTGTGTATTATTTGGTGTGAGGAAGAGCCCGTGGGTATTTTGACACCAAGTGCCACCTACTCTTGTGGGTGTGTGGTAATCTACCAACCTTGGGCTCCTTCCCCGTGGGGCTTGTGTTTGCCCTCCACCCACCAAGGATATAGTCACCCCGCAGGACTAGAAGGGTTCTATTTGCATACTATAGGATTTGATCCTTGGAGGTTTCCACGACCCCTTTTATCCTGATCGCCCTGAACGCCCAGGCAGGCCAAAACCTTCCCCAGACCCTTATCATGATTAAGGAATGGTGGGAGGAACCTTGGAACCATCGGGCATGGTGGATAGGGGTGACATGTACTGCCTTGATTATATGGATGCTGTTATATTTCTGTTGGCACGAACGCCATAGGTTTTCTGGAAGGAAGCGATCCCCCTCCATCCCCTTGATGATCCTTCTCCTATTTATGGTGGGAGAATCCACTCCCAAGGCCAAATGCTTCCAGGCCTTAAATCGTAATAGCATTTTCCCCACACATGAAATGAGAAGACAGGGGGCTCAGAGTCTCTATAACAAGTGGCTTCAATTGGCAGAAAAAGTAGCCCATGTTCCTGTACAAACTTGGGAAGGAAGGATGGGATATGTCCTACTAGACAATTTCCTCCCAACAGGGTGGCTCCGGGGGCTCTTTGCTATGCTTATGGGACCTTTGCTAATTTTGCTTTTGCTCTGCTTCTGTATTCCCTGCTTTTGCAACAGATGATGCAAAAAAATGATGTCCCGAATGATGGGACCCCGTGTGATTGCCCTCATGCGAGAGTATAGGCCTATCCCTGCGAACGAACCTATGGGTTAGGTTGTTCAGAAGAAGAGGAGGGAAATGAAGGGAGTGGGCAGGGGGGGGTGCATTGACAGTTGGAAGGCAACGCCCGGAGAGCAGGAGGAGAAATGCATCTGGAGCAAATAAGATATGCAGGTTTGACTGATAAGCGAAAGGAGTGCACTGCCAAAATGCTCTGGCAACACCCAATGAGGCCATAAGGCAAAGGGGGGAATATGATATGATACGTTACTGGTGGTGGGGTGGTTGGGAGGTGCTGCTAGGGTATAAAAACTGCTTGCTTACGTGTTTTAGGGGCCCCCAGCCTTTGGAAATAATTCCGCTGGTGGTCTCTGCGCAGATCACAATAAACTTTTTCTCCGAAGGAACTGAATCCCTGGTGCTTTTTTGTCACCTCTGCGTCCTGGGTAAGCGGGCAAATGGATCCCAAGTAATTAAGGCTTCAGTGCCCCGCAAGACGAATGCCTCGCAAGATGAAAAACCCACTAGACGAAAAGGTTTTCCGTTTTGGAGGCGCTTCGCAAAACGAATTTCCCTATGGGCTTGCTTCGCAAGAAGAAAGCCCATAGGGAAATCTCCGGGGACCTCTTTTAAATGCTAGCGGTGGGGAGCAAAGCCTTCCCCCCCCCTCCGGCCTTCAGAAGAGGTCCAGGAAGGCTGGCGGGGGCCAAAAGGCTTTGCTCCCCACTGCCAGCATTTTAAAAGCAGTCCGGGATAGCAGGGAAGCGCTTCCCGCTATCCCGGATGGCTTTTGAAGGCAGGCGGGGGGGAGAAAAGACTTTTGCCCCCCGCCCGCCTTCAGAAGAGGTCCTGGACCTCTTTGCTCCCCCCCCCGCCTGCCTTTGCTCCCCCCCCCCCGCCTGCCTTCCCAGGAGAGTGGAGAAACGCAGCGCTGCGTTTCTCCACTCTCCCGGGAAGGCAGGCGGGGGGAAGCAAAGACTTTCGCCCCCCGCCGGCCTTCAGAAGAGGTTGGGGGACAGACTGTCCCCGGACCTGGTCTGAAGGCGGTTTCCATAGGAACACATTAATTGATTTTTAATGCATTCCTATGGGAAACCGTGCTTCGCAAGATGAAAACCTCGCAAGACGAAAAGACTTGCGGAACGAATTAATTTCGTCTTGCGAGGCACCACTGTATAGTGAAGTTAATAAATAAATAAATAATGTTTTATTATGTTTTTATATATGTTGGAAGCTGCCCAGAGTGGCTGGGGCAACCCAGTAAGATGTGTGGGGTATAAATAATAAAATTATCATTATGGAATTGGGACATCCCTATTTTCATTGGAGAAATGGTGGAGGGTATGTGCCAGCTCTGGGTTTTAAGGGCTACATGGACAAGGTGCTCTCAGTAGCTCTTCCCTCTTCTCACAGAATCATAGAATTGGGTGGCATTTTGATCAACTAGCCCAATTCCCTGCTCATTGCATGATCTGCAATAGAAATGGCAGTTAGAGCACCACTGGCAAATTATTGCCCAGCCTCTTCTTAAATACCTCCAGCAAGGGAATGCCCACAACCTCCAATGACAGTCTTTTCCACTGCCAAACAGCTCATAGAGTTAGGCCATTTTTATTATAGTTTAACCAAAATGTGCTCCCTTTCAATTTTCATCCATTGCTTCTAGTCCTGCATACTATCGGACATCGCAGTGCTTATATAGCACATCAGATGCAGTTATGTATTGAAGTCACTATAGCATACTCTGCATCATGAGAGAATGGCAGCCATTTTGGTGGCCGTGATCTCACACAATTTTGCAGCACCAAAGCACTCTTTGTGCACCCCAAAGTGCTTTTGTGAGGGAAACCATGGCACAAAATCACACAAGATCACCACAACCAAAATGGCTGCCTTGCCAAAACAGGAAGGTGTCCAAGATTCTGGCTTCAAGGCATTGGAGGCTATGCTATAGACAAATTAAGTTCATTAGAATTATGACAACGCTTCTAGTCATATAGCTTATCCGAGATAATCGGGGATCACTTTATGAAAGCTGCTAGAAATAGGTAAGACACTTCAAATTCTGACGACTTTTTATGAAAGCTAATGCTTAGCACTAACATTTTTGTGTGATTCTCACAAGCACCTATAATTGAATAGTGACCAATTTGCAACTGCCATACAGCCATGCTAGCTACCCCCTCACAAACACACACTAGTTTGCACAGTTAGTTATCTGGATACTCACTTTGACTGGAGCTAGTGTAGTTGAAGTGCTAAAGGGGAAATCCTTTCCACTGCTGTACATAAGGTCTAAGCCACCTGACCACATCTGGAGACAAGAGAGCTCTGCTGAGGTAGTGCAACTACAGCTGAAATTATAACTGGTGTAATTTGTAGTCAGCAAGCATGAGATTTTTCCACTTTATTTCCCTGGAGAATCTTCACTGCATGCAGAAAGATGAAGATGGCTGAATTTCACCCAGTCATGCAGTTATGTCAGATGAGAAGAAAAACGCAGAAATGGTGGTGCTTTGACACTCAGGAACATTATTTAAATATCTATTGCACCTAACATGATTGCACCATAAAAGATGCATCCCTTTTGAAGTGATCTCATGAAGAACCAGGTAATCAATACAAAAAGTAAAGGTAGCTGTGTTGGCCCATAAATATATATAGGAAAGTATATATAGGACAATACCTTTATTAGGCCAAGCAAAATATCATAAAATAGTGTGCAAGGTTGTTGGTTTTTTTAAAAAAAAAATGTGCAAACCTTCTACCAGTTTAACAAGGGGCATGTCCCTTGTACAATGGAACCAGTTTTCAAGGTTATTCCACAAAAAGAGAATCCATAGATTTCTTCATCACTAAAGCACTGCGCGATTCTTTTGATTTCAAACATAATCAGCCAACTACCACCACATGATGTGTGACCCGTGGCTAATTTGTTGTTGAGACAGTGTACACAAGGCCAAAGGCACAAGCTAGCCTAATATTTCTTTCAGGTCATGCTATTAACGTTGAATCCTGAGTAATGTTCAGTTCGAGATTTGTGTTGCTAATCCGTTCAGCACTCTGGGAGGTGCTTCGTCTCCTGGGGAGCATTGTCCACCAAGATGAATTGTGAGAACCTCTGGAAAGCTATTGAAGCGGGTGGTGGGAGGTCTTGACACCATCTGTTCCCAGTCCCTGAGGAAGACCTGCGACGGAGCTAAGTCTGAACTGACCTTTCCTTCAGGCACATATATGCTACACATTTGACTAGTCCTTGCTAAATGAGAGGAAAGATGGGGAAATAATAGGGGTATTCTCCAGGGTAATTTCAAAGGATCTATTTGCACATAAGAAAGGCTTGAAAACAATGAAATGTATTTCCAAGATGGGGATATATACATATAGGGTATATATATAATGTTTTGCATATATCCTCCATTTACAACCTTCATATATGCCCTGCCTCTGTAGCCAATGTCACTTATCGTACTTTATCTTTTTCACTTCTAATTCCCACATTGATGCTTTTGGCTTGGGAACATGATGCATTTTGTAGAGAGTTGAAAAGAAGTACTGCTGACTGTGGTGTATATACTAATCTGATTTCTCTGCAAAACAGATTTCTCAGATTTGTGTACAGTCATACCTCGGGTTACAGATGCTTCAGGTTGTTGTTTTTTCAGGATACGGACCGCCAAAACCCGGAAGTACCGGAACAGGTTACTTCCGGATTCCGGCGGTCGCCCATGCACAGAAGTGCTAAATCGCGCTTTGTGCATGCACAGAAGCACCAAATCGCAACCCGTGCATGTGCAGACACACCGCTGCGGGTTGTGGATGCTGTGAGTTTTGAACGTGCATCCCACACAGATCACATTCACAACCCGAGTGTCCACTGTATTGTATTTTGAATTTGAACTAAGAAAAGAATGACACAAAAGGTGTGGGTTGATGGAGGTATATGTGCATTTCTATGCCATTTAGGTACTTTTTGGTTTTATATTCTGATTTTATTCTGTGAACCGCCCTGAGGGTATAGGGCGGTATGTTAGTTAATTAATTAATCAATCAATCAATCAATTAATTAATTAATTTTAAAATAAAAGAGAGATGTGTGCGTGTATGAAGCAACTGTATTCAAAGTTATTGTATGCATCTCTCTCTGTGTATCTCTATATGTGTGCCTAGATCTCACACACAAACACGGAGCAAAGTAATTTTTTGAGTGTGGATACTGAAGTAGCCAGCTGATGTACAAACCACGCATAATAGTTTCAGTGGGTTCAAAAAGGGAGGGGGAAAAACTGGAAGTTGGACCCCCCAGCAGTCCAGTGCTCAGTGGTCATGGAATTCTGGATAAGGAGTAGAACACTGGGAGTGCAGAAAAGAGGATGGAATGGAGTATTCTGGAAGGGAACGTGGCTGGCTGGCTGCGGTTGTGAACAGGAACACTCCACAACGGAACGTCATGCTGCAGATCCAACTTGCACACATCGAAAACAGGAAGGGGACGCTATCTGAGCAAGCATGGTTGATTTGAACTAACCGTTTGCAATCAGAATGTCAGATGGAAAAGGAAATGAGGAGTACTTAAATTTGAAAGTGTCAGAACTCAAGTCTACTTGGAGAAGCCCCTTTCCTTTGCTCTCTTTGGAGCCTTTTCGGTATGCTGGAAGGGCAAGGAAGACACAGTGCATGACTCAACAGTATCCTCCTGCCTAAGCAGTAGACAAAAATAATCCCTTGCTGACACGTGGTTCTGATTTCAGAGCCAAGTGCTGCTTTCTGGAGCTCAGCCCCCTCTGAAAGGAGGCCAAAGGGATGGTTCTCACTGTCAAAGCATCCTGACTGCTTGAGTTGCAAATGACAAACATTATTTCTGTTGAGGTACTCCAAGGTACATCGAAAACATGCCAGAATGTAAGAATTCCAAGCTTCAGCCGTCAAGGACACTTGCCCTTGTGAGCCTGCTTTTGTGAAAATCCCATTTCCAGAGATGAGAGGGCCTTTGGATATGTCTAGAGCCCTTCTCCCTTCATGCATTATTAATTAATTTATTATTACAGTTATTATGATCTTTATGAAGTGTACCGAAGCCCTATTTATCTGAGATCAGCTAATTTTTAATGAGCCAATTCTACTGCCAAGGCCACTTCTTTAACCAAACGGCATGGCTTTCCTTAAGGAAGGAGACAAAGGCCATTTGGACGCCTCACGTCAATTGCTACTCCAGCATGAAATATGATCCAAGTTTTAAAGCACAGAATTGGACGCCGCAGCTTAGAAAGCACCAGCTGCAAATATTTACTGAAAGGTACCTTTCAAAAAAGAAAAAAAAAAATGATCAAGATCTTTTAAGTACAAGGGAAGATTCCTGGAAGCCCCTTTCAGAACAAACAGCAATTTAGATACAATCGCTAAACTAGCTTGAGCAGAAAAATAAGCTTTACATACAAAATAGTGTGCATTTAACTATGCGCTCTGTGGTTTTATAGCATGTATTTATATGCATGGAATGGGGAACCTCCCCACAAATGACTGGAGCAAGAGTTCATGCTCTGGTCAGGCAGAGCACGGGTCATTTGAAAAGGTCTGTGCAATTGGAAACTGTTTAAACACTGCGGGGAATTAGCATGTAAAAAGAAGAGAGAAAGAGAGAGAAAGAAAGCTGAGACAGGATGGGGGAACAAAGTGTTCTCTAAACTTGCCTTTGAGTGACTGAAGAAACTGGGTTGAACAGGACAGCACACACACACCAAATGTAGGAGTAATCCTTTCTCTCTCTCTTTTTGGTAGTTGAAATTCAGGATCTCTTATTGCTAGTAGCTTTCTGTGACTGCTTTCTCCCACCAAGTGGTGATGGGCAAACAGATCTGTTTCAAGTCCATGTCACTTTTGCATATGATCATCTATAAATCCATTCCATCTCATTTCTGTATTAATTTACATTAGAAAATGAACAAAATATGTGCTTCCTAGAACGTATCTAAATGTACTTTTTCTGAAAGTATGTATTTCTTATATGCATTTTTGTAGATTTATTTGAGCCCAGATCTACATCCCAAACTTTAAAGATGTGCAAAATCTGAAGGACAGCTGCACCTTGTTGCATACGGAAGTGTGGATCCGGTTACTTCATGTTGGCGTTCATTGTGTGTTGGATCAGACCAAACGTTCATCTAGTCTAGCATCCTGTTTCCAGTTGTTTCCAGCAAAATAGTCTCTGGGAAGCCTACAAGTCAGGCATGAAAACAACAGCCACCTCCCATTGTTTGTCCCCCAGCAACCAGGATTCAGAGTCTCTGAACATGGAAATTCCATTGAGCTATCACTGGTAATGGCTGATGATGGATCTATCCTTCATGTGGTTGCCTAATCCTCTTTTAATAGCCATCTTGGACAATGGCGATCACCACATCAAGTTGAAAGATAACTCCACAGGCAAAGAAAACAGTTTTGTCTGCCAATTGATTTTGAGTGACCCAATGTTCTGGTATTCTGGGAGACAGATAAACATTTCTGCCTATCCGCTTTCTCTGTCATAACATTTCTGGATTGTTATCAAAGGCTACAAATTTTCCAAACTACTACTACTACTATTACCATTAACATTATTATCATGCTGCCCTTCATCCAAGGATCACGGAACCATTTACAATATAAAAACAACATGTAACAAACAAAACAATACCCCCATGTTTGGCCCCCAGTTTAAAAGGCCATAGATTGTTTAATTAGCCAAAGTAGAAGAGGAATCTCTTTGTCCGGCACCTAAAGATATGTAAGGAAGGTGCCAGGTAAGGCTTCATAAGGAATCATTCCACAAGCAGGGAGGGCCATTCTGGACCTGTCTTGGAGGAGGCACATGAAGAAGGGCCTCGGAGGAAAGTCATAGGGTCCATTTCAGTTCTTATGGGGAGAGGTGGTCTATTAAAGGCAACTACATCTACAACACATAAAGGTAAAGGGACCCCTGACCATTAGGTCCAGTCGTGGCCGACTCTGGGGATGCGGTGCTCATCTCACTTTATTGGCTGAGGGAGCTGGCATACAGTTTCCGGGTCATGTGGCCAGCATGACTAAGCCGCTTCTGGCGAACCAGAGCAGCACACGGAAACACCGTTTACCTTCCCACCGGAGCGGTACCTATTTATCTACTTGCACTTTGACGTGCTTTCGAACTGCTAGGTTGGCAGGAGAAGGGACCGAGCAACGGGAGCTTACCACGTCGCGGGGATTCAAACCACCGAGCTTCTGATCGGCAAGTCCTAGGCTCTGTGGTTTAACCCACAGCACCACCCTTGTCCCTCTACAACACATAGCTACTGTCAAAATCTGGAAATGACTAGAACATTGATGACTGAGGAGAGGTCTGACTTCTCCAGGAAGAGCCACAGTTGCATAGCAGCTAATAAGAAATTGTCCTGGTCATTGCCACCACTGGACCTTTCCTGGTTGAGTACGTGGGAAGTTGTTTGCACTGGCTGTGAAGTGGGATTGGGTGGGGGGAACCACCTGATAAATGGCATCTTCAGGTCAAGTTACATCATAAATAATCTGCAAAGATTTAGCAAACTTCATTGTGAGCGGACACTGTGCCATTGACATCTCTTGTTGGAAAGGCAGCTTGGATTTAGCTCCCAACTTCACATAATGTAATTATTATCCTCTGTGTACTTGTGGGGGTGAAAGAAAATTAATAATATACTTCATAATAATGGCAAGTGCCTTTGTAATTTGTGCTGTAAAACAGCCAGAAAGGCTTAGACACTATTGTGGAAGGCTATGCCGAAAAAAAAGGCTTAATTTAAGATAAATAATCTGGTAATGTCAGGCCTCTTCTTTCACTAAATAAAAGTTTTGGCAATGTCATCACCAAGACAGAGCCTTTGTGTTCAATGGCCTTTTAATGTGAAACTAAGCTTTTTGAAAAATTTGAAATCTACTGCATCCCAGACAAATCTTTTCTAATGTGCAGAATAATACAAATGCCCCTCAAGTTTTAAACATGGCAACCATCACTAGAGGTGTTTTCTTTAAAAAAACAAGCAAACTTTCAACTGTCACCATTGTTCCCCTTTGAAGCAAAGGAGAGGTAGCAAAGCAGATTAAAAGCATTATTATTCAAACAAACACCACTTGACCAGAACTAAAGTACAGACCTAACCATTTCATTTTTTTTTCATAGTTCCCATGGTCTAAAAGCCATCAGAGCCAATTTCTTGATCCTATTTTTGTATATGTGGAATCATGGGGTATAGAATAGAAATTCATACAATCATCCACACAAGAAACCCTGGGTAAACCACGTATGGTCTGACATTCAAATAACCCAAAGAATAAAGAGGCATCTATTCTGAAGTGTCCAGTGCCCATAACATTATTATTGTATTTTCTTTTATTTTGAGACATTTTTACATGCGTTCATGTAAGATTCCTAAAGAGAGTTTAAAGGGAAAGAAACATTTCCCTAATTTAACACCTCAGTTATGTGCTACCACATCTATACTGGTGTGTATAATAACTGGGTACAGGATCACAGTCTTAAAACAATTCATTTGCTATGTGTTAACCGAAAACAGCCGTTTCCCATTCCTGACTTCTGATCTTACTGATTTGCCACTTATCCTCTGCAAGCCTATTCTTGCTTATTCCAGCTGCAATACTACAGCCTAGAAATATTCTGTAGCACTTCTGATTTGACTATCCAGAAAAAGTAGGAATAGGTAGACCAAGATCTTCAACTTTCTCCACATAGAAAGTGTGTTTAGTCCTCCTGGTCCCATGTTGGTTCATCCCTAAAAACAGAATGCCAAGATTTCCAGAGGGCTAGCAATGTTAGTCTGTTGCAACGGAAAACCCCCCAAAGATTTTTGTAGTATGTATGTATGTATGTAGTATTCATGGTGAGAAGAGTTTTCTTAACTTACTTTTGATTGGCCTATAGACTGGTTGATAGGGTTGCCAGATGTAGTGTTGCCAGATGATAGGGTTGCCAGAAGAGCAAAAAAAGAGGGGAACCCGAGCCACTGCCAGCCAGAGCTGGGGAAATTGGCATTCGGGGCTGCTGCCGTGCTTGCATGCCTCTTTCCCCAGGTTGGACTAGCAGTGGCTGTAGAGTGCAGAGCAGCCCAAACCCAAGCCCAAGTCTGATCCGCCGGAGCCCAAGCTGCTCCCAAATAACCCCTCCCCCCCAAAAAAAACCCCTGGACATTTCCTTTACAATCTAAAAATCCACCCAGATGGGCATGTTGCCCACCCCCAATAGAGGATATGTCCTGGTTTTCCCAGATGTATGGCAACCCTATTGGTAGATCAGGCTCCCTACAATATCAGTCCTAAGAGGTAGAGTCTTCTAACATTAAATGAATTGAATTCTGGAGGAAACAATCTCACAGCAGCCCACAAGCAAGCTACCATCTTTCTATGTATTTAGCTCATAGGCGGAAAATAAAACACAACATAGAAACACAGTGTGATTGTGCCACAATAAGATGAAGTAGACGATTCGCCTTCCTTGTCGCCTTATGCTGACAAAAATAAGCATGCTTGCTTACATATAGTGTACAGTCTGTCTTAATATGGAAGTATTTCATAATTACATGACAGAAACCCTAGAGAAATTTTCTCATTGTTTCTATCATCTTTAAATACCAAGCCTGTTAAAAATGAATTCAAATCTGTGCTTGTAATACACAGTACCCAATAGAGAAAAACTCCTATTTATTACTACTATTACAAAACATAATAATCACAATAAATATAATAATAATAATAGCATAGTTTGATTTTTCATTTGTTCAAAAAGAGCAAAGAGGATACAAATATTCTAACCAGTAATGCCAGCTCCTTCTTTTTTCCAGCCTGGGATAAGATGACACATTCAAATCTCTTTCATTCTTCTCATTTCACAGCCCCTTTAGACAAACAAAATACAAGCAATGATGGGACATTAATGCCAGACTTGTCAATATCTCTGACAGACTTTGGAGTTAGTTAGTAATAGCAATAACAAATCATCTTGTAAGGTTTATTTTTAAATTTATGTTGTATTTCATTTCTGCAGCTGGGTTTGTCTTTGGACCAGCATGCCCTCTGCCACACTGGCTTCCCATCTGGGTAATAGTTATTTATATTTAAATATTTTCAGTATTCTCAGCCTCCCTCCCCCAAGAACCTGAGGTGATATGCTTGTGAAGGACCTAGTAGCTCCCAGGGTTAATCCCACATAAGTGCTCAATAATCCTGTAGTTTTTAGCAAAATGATTAGATACTTTCATGAATACTTATAAATGGCTTTCGGCCATGATAATAAACTTGACTCTCTCCATCCAGAAGCAGCATAGGTTGGCATAGCAAATTCTGGTTATCAAAACCAGGGCCTGGCTGCCTCCCTCATGACCTGCTTGTGAACTTCTAGGATCAATACACTGGTCACTGGTGAAAATATAATACTGGATTAGATGGCACGAGGAAGCCCCAGTGTAAGACTATTTGTTCGTTTAACCCTATAGTGGTGGCATCCCTCTAAGACTGCAGATACCTCTCCAAGATCCTTTGCAACACTTGCTACCTCATCCTTAAACTCAACAATACAGTATTTGTGGTCCTCTGGATATTGTTGGACTCCAACTCCCATCAGCCCCAGCATGACCACAGGTTAAAGATGATGTGAGTGCCTTAGGGGGCTGTGTGGTTACATGAGTCAAACTAGGGATCCCTGAAGCACGTTGTAGCAACTCAACAATCCTTTTAAAAAATAGACAAGTATCTGCTAAAATTGAAAACATGTGACTCAGATTACTGTGTAATGAAAATTTCTGGATCATACAGAGAAGGGAAAGCGCCTTCTAAATTGACACAGATCTAGGTTGTAACACGGGGAAATGGTTTTATCCCAGTGCTTTGGAGGAAGAAGCAACTTTGCAGGAGGAGAATTTATGGTTCTAGAAGCCAGGAGGGGAAGAGCAGAGGGCGAGCACCTTCATGACTAGTAGCTCAAGTATATAATCACAAGTTAATTACTTCTGGTTTTTTCCACCTCTAAATCAATTTTAAGGGTGCCTAGCTACAATGTGGCATGGTTGTTGTTGTTGTTGTTGTTGTTGTTGTTGTAAAACTAGTGGCACCTCACTTATGTCTGCAATTTTCAGACTAGTTGCCCTCAAAACACTAGGGAATATTAAATTGTTCTTTTTCTACACACCATGAAGCTAGAATGGCTACCCTTACAGAAAAAAACATTGGAGTTTTCCTTCTGATACTACTACTACTACTAATTTATTATTTATACCCCGCCCATCTGGCTGGGTTTTCCCAGCCACTCTGGGCGGCTCCCGACAGAATGTTGTTGCTGCTGCTGTTGTGGTTGTTGTTAATAAAGTGATAAAATATCAAACATTAAAAACTTCCCTAAACAGGGCTGCCTTCAGGTGTCTTCTAAAAGTTAGATAGTTGTTTATTTCCTTGACATCTGGTGGGAGGGCGTTCCTTAGGATGGGCGCCACCACAGAGAAAGCCCTCTGCCTGGTTCTTTGTAACCTTACTTCACTCAGGGAGGGAACCGCCAGAAGGCCCTCGGTGCTGGACCTCAATGTCCAGGCTGAATGATGGGGGTGGAGGTGTTCCTTCAAGTATACTGGGTCGAGGCCATTTAGGGTTTTAAAGGTCAACACCAACACTTTGAACTGTGCTCAGAAATGTACTGGGCAAGACGCGTTTGCCCAAAGACATTCAAAAGTGAAGATTTTATAGATGTTTCTTTTTAAAACAAATTGCCCACAAATTGTATGAAACTTAGCAAGCTTTGCCCACTATTGAGTGGCTAGTATGCCTATAATTTTCATCCACTTCCTAGCCGTGAAATTAAAGAGACTTGGACAGAGTTAAACTGGGCAGACTATAAAGTACCTCAGATCAAGGCAGACTGTTTCCTGAAGCACCGAAGTGGCATCCATACCCATTATTGTGCCTGGTGCATATGCCTAATACACACACAGAGGTGTGTTAATACTTGTTCTCAACCTCTCTGGTCACACTGGGAAATTTTTAGATGCCAGTTCCATGTGCACATAAGAGCAAGCCAATAGTTCTGACTTTATTAATATTCATTGTTTCTCATCTTTAATAGTGCATTGTTGTTTTTAACCTGAGTCAATCGCTACCTGAAAGATAAAGCACATAGCCATTATTAGGGTGGAGACATGATGAATGGAAGATATAGCTAGCTGTTGTTTTTTCTCCCAGCTACTCACTAATCTCTTTGTCTCGTCTCAGCCTTGATAAAGTTGCTATTTCCCCAGAGAGAAGCTTCTTCCCTCAGCCTTTTCCTATCTAAAGCACAAACACTCTGACATGTCATACTGAAGTCCTTGTTGTGTGTGTGTGTGTGTGTGTGTGTATTCCGA
The DNA here is from genome assembly GCF_964234715.1 of Podarcis melisellensis. NCBI lineage: Eukaryota > Metazoa > Chordata > Lepidosauria > Squamata > Lacertidae > Podarcis > Podarcis melisellensis. The sequence goes on from NC_138529.1 coordinate 92,416,033, forward strand.
GGCCTTGTTCATAAATCATAAAACTTCATTCAGGATTATAATTACTGTGGGTACTTGGTACAGAAAAATTAAGTATTTCATTCTAAATTATTATGGGGAACATGATCTTATTATTTCAATGTATTATTTTGGAGTATCCGAAATCACTTTGGTTAAAAATTCCTTCTTCATAAAAGAAGTTAATTCACAAAGTAAAGTATTTACTGCTTGAGCAATACGTGTATCACCAAAGCCTTTCACATGTCCTACATGTCCTACATGACATAAACCTGCCACGACTAACAGAGCAATCCAAACCGTCATTCCCCTCCAGCAGAGCTTTGCAGAGCCACATTTCCATCCACATCCTGGCTGCTCATCCTGGATGATGAGGAAGGGAAGATGATTGAGCCAGTTCCCTCTGCCATTTCCAGGCTGGTGCAGCAACTGGCTTGAGATAGGACCCAATGCTTTATGCTAGCTCCCACTTGATGGGTGGAAGGGGGAAGCTGGTGCCGATGGAGTGACTTTTGTGTCACTTCATTATTGACAGCTGGCAGGAGACTAGATCAATAAGCCAGCAGAGTTGAGCAAGCCGACATTGCAAAAAAAACAACAACAAACCACAGCCTACCATGTTGAATTTGGTTTCTTCTTTAGGGTTGAAATCCAAACTACACTTCCCTGGGAGTAAATCCAACTGTATTCAGTAGGATTTAGTTCTGAGTAGGCATCATTTAGGACACACTGAGAATCTAGGATTGTGCTATTAGTCACAAAATAATTCCTGGAAAAACCTTACAGAATATGATGAATCAAAGTGACATCACTGGCTGTAGTCCTGAAACAGAGGCAGTCCTTCTGATAAATGTTCTCTTCACCCAGTGTATACCCAGTCAATCACAATATCTGTTAGCTAACCTATTATCCTTTAGCACCAAACAATTACTATGTTTCTCCCAAGCTCAGCAACACTTCAGAGACCAGCTAACTTGCCAGGGATCTGAATAACAAGAGGAGTACTTTGGCTACCCACAAAAAAGCTTTTACACAAATTTAAAGACAATAATTTGAGACAGCATAGCTGACCTTTATACATGCATTTCCCTTCCATATCTCCATAACATGTTTGTGCTCCTAAATTAAGAGTAGAAAACATAAAAAAACTTCTCCTTGAAGAAAAATTGTGAAGAACGAATAAATATACACCCATACCCATTCTTAGCCAGCTCTTCCCAATGATTATTTGTTTTTATTTATTTATTTATTTATTTATGAAATGATAAAGCGTGTTCTCATTAAAAAGAGAGCACGTGTTGCGGATGGGGCCAGACAAAACACCCACGGTTGCCAGCCAGGCTGATTCAAGGGGCTTGGATCAGACTGGTGCCTGGTGTTACTGGGGTAAATTTGATGTTGCCAATTTAGGGGTGGGATCAGTGGTTATTTAAGCAAGGTCCACAGCATGTTCCTTTCTCTTTTGCTGTGGACACCGGATCACCCGCCCGCCCTCCCGTGATTGGGCTTCCGCTTTGACCTTGCTATGCCTGTCATGGGGTCGTTCGCATTGGTGCGGGGGCCTGGTAGGAATTTTCCTTTTGGCTGATTAGTGTGTGCCAATTGGGTTTTGCCTACTGCATAGCAAATCGTCACAACTTGTAAGGTTGGCGGTTAGGCATTGGTTAAATTGGTTGGTGGAGGGGTATGGATTGGCTGTGCCTGCCCCTCCAATGCTGCTGCTGCACGGGAATTCCGTTAAAGGAATCCAGGGGCTTACCATCCCCTTGTCCAAACCCCTGGAATCGGGTGCGGGCCGCGTAAGACCCCAAGGCGCAGGCAGGGAGGAACTGAAGGGTCTGTTTCGCAGCCCCAGTTGCCCTGCTTGTTCCTCCACACTGACTTATGCTGGAATCCGGGAGTCAGTGCTATCCCCCAAGGCGGGGGGGATAGCTAGTCATAACCAATGCCTAAGCAACCACTCAAAATTTGTATGATAATAAAGTTGTGGCCAAAATTATGCCAAAAACCTTAAACAAAAATTATGTGTGATGTGTGAGTTATTGGGGTAGGGGTGTTTTGGGGGACCTCAGCACGCAAAGCAACAAAATAATAAAAATGGTACCATTACAGTAATGGGTTGTATTCAATGCATCACTAACAAGAACATTCGGTTGGCACAAGGATTTGTCCTTGTGCACGAAATGTTCTCACCTTCTCCTTCCCTTGCACACTCCAATCTTGCAGGTGTGCTTTGGGCCTGGCATGGGGCACACAGAGAAGAGAAGGGGGCAAAATCCTGTCACAGTAGCACTAATTCTTGCATTAACACATATATTCAGTTGAATACCACCCCATAAATGTAAGCCCAAGAGCATCATTAATTCCTGGCATTAAACACCAGAAAAGACTTGTGTGCACATATATGTTTTTTTACCAATAACAAAATGTCATCACCACTGTCAGCACTCAGAGGGGAGGCAATTCCATAGAAAAGGGGCCACCACAAAGATCCTCTCCCAAGTTGTTCAGAGCAGTGGCGTAGCGTGGGGGGTGCAGGGGGGGCCAGCCACACCGGGCGCAACATCTGGGGGTTAGGGTTAGGGGGTGCAAATCCATGGGTTGGGGGCACAAATCCACGGGTTAGGGGGTGCAAATTACTTGCCTTGCCCCAGGTGCTGACAACCCACGCTACGCCACTGGTTCAGAGTGTTTTAGATTAAAACAAAACCTTGAACATAGCCCAGTAGCTCAATGGCAGCTAGTACAGCTTATTCAAGAGTAAACTTGCTACAGCATTCTCCACCAGCAGCAGCTTCCAGACCAATCTCAACTTTCATCTTTTAGGTACTCCATTTCCATTTAGTGGCCCACATCCAGACCATTACTGGCTTTGATCATTAGCTCTCATTAAGGCAAACCAAGGAGGTATCTGACTGCTACTTAATCCCATCTCTGCCAGCCTGCAATCAATTGGATGAAGCCTCCAGGAACATAGGTCGTTCCCATATACCAAGTCAGATCATTGTGATCTGTCTGGCTCTGTATTGTCTATACTGACTGGCAGTGTGGCTCCAGGATTTCAGATACATTCCCAGTTCTGGAAATACTGGGTCTTGAACCTCTGACCTTCTGAATGCAAAGCAGATGCACCACCACTCAGCTACAGCCCTTACAAGTACCACCACCCTTTGAACTGAATGGCAGTGAGAAGTATGAAAGCCCCTTAGGAAGTCTCATCAGGGAACTCTATCTCAATCTCCCTCTATGCATACATTACCTGCCTCATGAATGAATCAGTTTATACTTGGCTACTGTCACCCCATCTATTAACCAGTAAGATAAGCAGGCTTCACAGAATAACCTCAAGAGAAAGATTGCATCCCTCTATAGAAAGGCGATAACAGCCTTCCCTGTTGGCCAGAGTCACCAGCATACCAACACTGGCTGCCAGGTTCACATTGCTTCCTCTGGGAAGAGGGGTGGGACAAACCTGGCCCCCATGAATGCCACAGGTGTGACATTCATTCAGTTAATACATGCAGTATATGAATGAAAGACAGAAGTCCATAAATACAGACAAATGCACATCAGGAAGTTCTGCTTGAGACGTGGCTTCCCGATGAGTGTCCATAAGTGTGTCAGGATGTGCACCCTTCATTCATTTGTCTTTGGCGTTGGAAACAGGAGAGCAACACCGGTGAGCTACAGAAAATACAATTTCTATGTACAATTCTGATGGAGTCACTCCAGAGGGTGTCACAACTTCATTATCGCAAGAGGAGGAGATCCGGTTTTGTGGCAATTCTGCAGGAAATCAGTTTGCTCTTGCTCAGTTCAGACAGAGAAGTGCTTTCCTTTGGCGTTCCCCTGGCTGTCAGACCCAGCTAGCTAGCAAGCACAAAAGATCAATTGTTTTCTCACAACAGGGAGCTGCTGTTCTATGGCAGTGAAGTCTACCTGCTTACTGGAGTCAAGGGCACCCTTTGACTATTTCACAAAGAGCCACAGCAGATGATGCTGAGGGTTCCCTATGATGCGCTGGCAGTTTTCTTGATGTGGGGGCAGAAGAATGTTTTCTCATTACTACTATAGGCATCAATTGTCTTGCAAAGCATCCGCATGGCCAGCTCTGGGATGAAGTGTGTTTGCAGCTGCGATGAACCATCCCCCCACCACCAACAGCCACATTTAGTAAGTTATTGCAAAGGGCAGCTTCCAGAAACAATGAATTCCTTGATAGAATCCACTGTTTTCAGAACTTGCCTGAAAAATTGCCCTGCTGCTCTGTTGTCTAGAGGAAAATGCTTATACTCTTATTTATATGTGTTGGTTACGAGCAGTAAAGGTAATGCCCTAAAGACTCTGAACGATTAAACAAAGGCAGAAAGTAAATTTGCATTTGTTGCACCATTGAGTCTATGCCATGAATTGGAGTCATGCTGCCTCCTCTTCAGTTCCTTGCTTTGCAATCACACTCATTTTTATTAGAAATTTCTCACTGTGCCTTCAATTTTCTAGAGGGTCAAAGGGTTTGGATCAGTCAGCAGCTGAGGACAGAAAAGTTTTATTAATGTCGACATATTCACTGGGCAGGAGTCTATGTTCTGTCTGACCCAGAGGTTGCCTAGAAAAGAAGGATGGGGGAATAGGGTACAGTAGTAGCAAAGTTAGCCATGTGAGAAGCTGGCCAAATACCCAGTGCAGAAGATGACTGAAAAACACAATGCCTGATACTTATCAGAGTTATAGATGCTTGCAATAGCATATGTGTATTCTCAAGTCCAAGCTGATCCCTAGAGAGCCTTTCAGTAGTGGCACCCAGTTATTAAGCAGTATTCCTAGAGTAATTGACCTAATGCCATATTAGTGTTTGCCCACACCACCACCACCAATTAAGCCTTGTGTTCTGGTTCTCTTGTCCATGTTTTAATTGTGTTTAAGTTTTAATAGTTTCATGCTGCATTTCAACTCTTTTATTTGTTTTGTATGCTGCCCAGGTAACTTGTATTATGGGGCAATTATAAAAATGCAACAAAATTAAGACTTTGCAAACTCAAACACTTCAAAAGAAGTGTTCCACTGTAGATTTGCAGATGACACCAAGCTGGGGTGAGTAGCTAATGCCTCAGAAGACAGAATGGGCCCAAGCTAACAAAATGAATTTTCACGGGGACAAATGTAAGGTTACACACTCAGACAAAGCGTGTTCTCCCTAACCAGAGAGCACGTGTTGCGGTTGGGGAAACATGCCACCCTGCCATGACTAGGCAGATTTGAGAAAAAACCCAAGCCTTCTAAAGGGTTAAGATTGGGTTGCTGGGGAGTTTTGAATGTTGCCAATTCAGAGGAGGGGTTAGAGTCTATAAATATAGGGGGCCAGACGTTGGACTTCCTCTTGGCCGTTTTGCTTCGGATCACCCGCCCTCCCTCCCTTTAATAGGGGGGTTTTCTTGATCGCTTGACCTTGCTATGCCTGTCATGGTGTCATCTGCCTTGGTGCGGGGGCACGGTAGGAATTTTTCCATCTGGCTGATTGGCTGGTGCCATTTGGTTTTCGCCTACTGCGTAGCAAATCGTCACAACTTGTAAGGTTGGCGGTTAGGCATTGGTTAAAGTGGTGCTTGGAGGGGTAAGTGCCTACCCCTCCAAATGATGTGAAGGGAATCCCATTAAAGGAATCCAGGGGCTTGCCATTCTTTTCGTCCTTGTCCCTGGCATCGGACTTGGGCCGTGCAAGCCCCACAGGAACATGAGGGTGAGAAGTGAGGGACTGATGCCCAGCTTCATTTTCTCACCCAATACTTGTTTCCCACTCTGGCTTCCGCTGGTGTCCGGAATGCCAGCTCTGTCCCTGAGGGCATGGACAGATAGTCATAACCAATGCCTAAGCAACCACTCACATATTTTGTATTGAATAAAGTTGTGGCCAAAATTATGCCAAAAACCTAAACAAAAATTATGTGTGAAGTGTGAATTATTTGGGGGTGGCAATTGTGGGACTCAACACGCAAAAAGAACCTGATGCAAAAATACAAGATTGGGGACACCTGGCTTACATGTGAAAAGGATCTAGGGGGCTTGGTGGACCACAAGCTGAACAGGAGTCAACAGGGGAGCTCCAAGACAGCAGGAGTGGCTTTGCAGGTGTCTTCACACCTGCAGGTACCAATGTTGTCAACCTGAGTTCCCCTGAGAGCACCACCCTGTCCCATCCCAGCAAACACAACTCTGTCCCCTTTCATGCATCCCCAATAGTAACACGTAAAATTAATCCAGATCCTTCCTCAAAAACTTTGAATGGAACCTGCTATTCAAGTTCTACCTGTCTTTTTTTCACTTCCAACAAAATTACAGCTCAGATCAGATGCATATCAAGGAAAAGGATAGCTGCTCCACTGACTCAACAGAAAAATATGATCACTCTTTTTGGAATGACATAGAAATCTGCATCAACAGAATATCATACAATGTTAAAATTTCAGCAAATTTATAAATATTGCAAAGGCACATGAATCAGCCAGTGTTGTGAATAAGGCTAATGTCCTTGAAAGAGAAAACACTTGAGTGAAATATCATTATTATTATTCCAACTAAAGAATGTGAACACAAAGGACAGGATATCATGATTGGGGCCTCCATATTGACAACAACAACTACAAAAACAAAAAAATCAAGGAATGAATTAGGAGAGGACAAAAGATGAAGACGGCAGTCTGAGGAACTGGCATCACACATTTGCATTATGAATGCAAGCTATAATTGCAGAGCTGCCACTCAGCTGACAGGATTTTCATATCTTTAAATATTGTGATGATTCAGTCTTTAATAATTACAGCTGGAAAGTTATATTGCTTGAAAAGAGAAACTAAAAATGAACTTATCATTTTTCATTGAAATAGTATGGGAAACTAGAATGCAGTAGGAATCCTAATTACCTGAAACCACTGGTTATCTTTGAAAATGATTTCCGCCACCCCCCTTCTTTTGTCATGTCCTTTTAAAAGACTGGATTATGTGTGAAATACTATTTCATAGGGAGGGGGGATTAAATATCTCTTTTGAAAAACTCACAATGCCTGCATGCAATTATTTATATAAGAAAAGCCCTGTTTTTCTTATATAACATGTACAGAGGAGGACAATTAAGATGTTCAAGTGTCTAGAAGCCAAGCCTTATGAGGAACAGTTGAAGGAGATGGGTATGTTTAGCCTGGAAAAGAGGAGTAGGCATGATCCTACTCCTACACTGTTCTAGGTTGCATCAACAGAAGTATAGTGTCCAGATCAATGGAAGTAATCGTACCACTCTATTCTGCCTTGGTCAGACCACAGCAAAGAGAGAGAGAGAGAAATCACATAAAGAACCAGGATCACAAATTTCTGATAATATGATTAATAATATGCCAATAAAACCACCACGGTTGATTGTGTTGCTCTGATTAATGGCCCACTCATGCTATTCAGGTAAAAAAAAAAATTGTACTTCTGATTTTTAATTAAAGGAAATTTATGCTTCTGCTATCAAACCCTGGCCTAATTTCAATAGCCCATTAGAGGAACATTATAAAGAGCCCAAGTTTTCCTATTTATATTATGTCTAATCCTTAATGTCCCACATCCTTGGCAGATTAAGTCAAAGCTTTGTGAAATTTCAAGTTTGCTTTAAAAAGGGGGGGGAGAGAGAAAAAAAGCTTGGGTTGACCAGGAGCTTACAGTCCTCAAACTTTTCTAGACACATCTAATTAAAATCAGATAGGAAAAGCACATGGCTCAGGGTGCAAACTGAGTACGTCACTTACTGAAGGCTCTTGTTAGATTAGGCCTCCCTAGTTTAGATTCTATCCAGATCCCACCTGCTTTTAATCTATTCCGGCAGGGACAGATATTCTTTCCCCAGAACATAGCAGTCATCTATTTAATTTACCAGATTAATATGACAGATGACATAGCCCAAATCTCTGACATGCACACTTGCAAAAATAATTTATAGTACAGTAACTTGTAATGCTGCTGCTAACAAGCATACTTTTAATCTTCCACTTACTCCTGACAAACGGAGCTGTAAAAATGAAAGGAGCCTTGGTGTTAAATGCATTTGGATAAGCAGGAAGAACTAAAACTCATGGCTTTATTTGCTCTATTATCTTAGCCAGTGGCTTGAGGAACTAAGCACATCAATGACCCAAGCAAGTGCTTGTATAATGAGAGGAAATTAGCTTGCCATCCAGAACATTCTCCCCAGCATAGTTGGGTCTTCCCCTATTTTCCAAAGACAGTGCCAGATTTACAGAAGTTGTCCCGGTTTCAGATTTGATCCCGGAATATCCCACTTTTCCTTAGGACATCCCTATTTTTATCGGAGAAATGTTGGAGGATATGGAGTTATGCAACTCCGTAGCCAAAGAGATAAATAGCTATGTAACCTTTAGAGGACATCTGAAGGCAGCCCTTTATAGGGAAGTTTGTTTAAAAAATGTTTAATGTTTTATTATGTTTTTATGTAGGTTGGAAGCTGTTCAGAGTGGCTGGGGAAACCCAGTCAGATGGCTTATAAATAATAAATTATTATTAAAAGGTAAAGGGACCCATGACCATTAGGTCCAGTCGTGGCCGACTCTGGGGTTACGGCGCTCATCTTGCTTTATTGGCTGAGGGAGCCGGCGTACGGCTTCTGAGTCATATGGCCAGCATGACTAAGCCGCTTCTGGTGAAATAGAGCAGCACATGGAAACGCCGTTTACCTTCCCACCGCATCAGTACCTATTTATCTACTTGCACTTTGACGTGGTTTCAAACTGCCAGGTTGGCAGGAGCAGGGACCGAGCAACGGGAGCTCACCCCTTCGCGGGGATTTGAACCTCCGACCTTCTGATCGGCAAGTCCTAGGCTCTGTGGTATAACCCACAGCGCCACCCATGTCCCACGTAAATTATTATTACTAAATAATAAATAAATTACTATATATTATTACTAAATAATAAAATTATTATTAGAATAGGATACCCTTATTTTCATCAGAGAAATGTTGGAAGGTATGTAGTGCTGGTGCTTTTGAATGGGAACATGAACTCAGCTTCCATGCACAGTGGGTCTTGGCTCTCCATATACCCAACATGCAGAATCTGAATGGGGCACTGCATATTGGGTGATTTGATTGCGGCCAGCCACCGTACATTGGAGGTGACCATCTCTCATTCAAAAGGATAGTACATTACACTACCCATCCAACACATCTAATCATCCAGGTACTTTGTTGAGATGAGGGCACTTGGGTGAATGAGTGTTGACTGGCAGTAGTCAGCAGGGTTGGACTAGTGGGGGGTCATTATAAGATCCTGGTTTCCACAGGGCTTTGACTATCAGAAGGGCATGGCTCACTACACAGATCTTCCACAGTCGAAAGACCAAGCCAAACCAATTCATGCCATGGATAAAGGTAAAGGTAAAGGACCCCTGACAGTTAAGTCCAGACACGAACGACTCTGGGGTTGAGGCACTCATCTCGCTTTAATGGCCGAGGGAACCAACATTTGTCTGCAAACAGTTTTTCCAGGTCATGTGGCCAGTATGACTAAGCCGCCTCTGGTGAAACCAGAGCAGCGCACGGAAACACCGTTTACCTTCCCGCCAGAGCGCTACCTATTTATCTACTTGCACTTTGACGTGCTTTCAAACTGCTAGGTTGGCAAGAGCTGGAACAGAGCAACGGGAGGTCACCCTGTCACGGGGATTTGAACCGCTGACCTTCCGATCGCCAAGCTCTAGGCTCAGTGGTTTAGACCACAGCGCTACATAGATTTCACATAATCATTTTTAGGTTGAAAGTTCTAATAGGACCAGGCCAGGGGGGTGGGGTGGGATTTGCATGCAAAAGGTCCTAGCTTCAATATACAGCATCCCCAGGTAGGATGCCTGCCTGAAGTCCTGGAAAACTGCTGCTGGTCAAAGCACAGTCAATATGGTGTTGGACCGTAGAACTGGGGAGTTCAAATCTCCACTCAGCCATGAAGCTCAATGGGTGGATTTGGGCCAGTCACGGTCTCTCAGCCAATTATGAGACTTAGAGTTGGTATAGAATTGGGGAAGGCGGGAGAGAAAAAACATGTGTACCATCTTGAACTTCATGGAGGAAAGCTGGGGTGTAAATTAATAATAAATAGCACAGAGCAGTGATCTGATAGGAAGCTACATGGTTCTCAGTGTTGCTAACTGCACTGAATAAGCAGCAACTGGTTTTCATTCCTCTGTACTGTCATTTCTTTCGCTTATCTGCTGCTTCTTTATCGCCAGTTTTCTATTGATTAAGACTTATTTCACTTTCCTAGAGTAGTCCCAGTATAATTTAAAACCTTATTATATTTCAGTTGCATATTAACAGTGCTAAATATTGACATCAGGCTGGCATTCTCACTGTACTTTTTTCAACATCTGCTAAAAACCATTTTTGATTAGGCAAGCCTACAAATCTATGTACAAGGTTGATGGGTGTTTTTATATATATATATATATATATATATATATATATATATATATATATATATATATACCTCATAGTTTAATTATTTTGAGTGTTTTATATACCTGTTTTATGGATGACCATTTTTATCCATTCTTTTTGTAAAACACTTGGAGGTTTTATTTTTACATCCATGTGGTATGCAAAATTTTAATAAATAAATAAATAAATAATTTTATTTTTAAAATAAATAATACTAGTTAGCTTATCATTTATTCCCCCCTCCTCCCACAGCCATCCCAGTGTTCATCTCAAAGGAACCAAACAATTCTTTCCACCTGCCTTCACTGAATTCTTTCCATTGCAATATACATTGTGTGGAGCGGCAAAAATAAATTCCTCTGCAAGTGGATAATACATTGCAGTGAACATCAAGATTTATCACACCTCTGCAGAAACCAGAAACTGTCAGGAGTTGCCTCTGTCAATATTTACCCCTTGGGTCAATAAATTCTGACAGTCAATTAAAGTCAGTACACTCAATTGACAGTACGGCTGCTTGGACTCACCTGAGGTTAGGATTTGGTGAAGTAAGTATCTGCTTATATTGGCTGGAATGATTTTGAATTTAGAATCCCTCTAGCGTAGAGAGAACACCTCTGTTCAATTTGACTAGCATTACAATCCATAAATCCGTTTAACAGTTAGTATTTGCTAACAGTTGGTGGGCAATATGCACGTAACCTGTATGCAAATTGAAGAGCACAAATTTTGCTTTAAAGAGCATGCCTGCCCCCTTTACATCTGCTGCAAAGTAGGTTGTTTTACAGTGGTTTTTGCATTCATTTGCATAATAGATTGGTTTCAGACACACGTATTTAGGTTATAAACACCAGCGTTTTAGTGACTAAAAAGACATTAAATGCCATGCAGTCTAGAAATGGCCAAATGTATAAGTAGAATAGACCGATGTAGCTCTGAAGTCCTTAAATCAATATGAACAGTTTAACTGTTGACTGAAAAGTCTGATTTGCATTAAATCTAAACCATCTAAGAAATGCTACTTTTGCATGGCTATGGACATGGGGATGGACTGCAGCTTCAACCCCCAGCATCTCCAGGTACGACCAATAAAGACTCCAACCGGAAGCCCTGGAGATAGAGACTCCAACCTTAAGCTGCCAATCAGTGTAGACAATACAGTGGTACCTCAGGTTACGTAGGCTTCAGGTTACATACGCTTCAGGTTACAGACTCCGCTAACCCAGAAATAATGCTTCAGGTTAAGAACTTTGCTTCAGGATGAGAACAGAAATCATGCTTTGGCGGTGCAGCGGCAGCAGGAGGCCCCATTAGCTAAAGTGGTGCTTCAGGTTAAGAACAGTTGCAGCTTAAGAACGGACCTCTGAAGTACTTAACCCGAGGTACCACTGTACTGAGCTAGATGAGCCTGTGATCTGACTTGGTATAAATCAACTTCCTTTGCAAGAATCTTTCTTCCAGCTGTGTAATTCTGAACTTCTATAGCAAAGTCGGTTTTCTCAGCCACCGGCCCGCAAATCTCATGTATCTTACAGTCCCTCCTACGCTTCATCTCCCAAGCCTCTGAGGTAATCCTTCTCACTCCCTCAGCCTCTTTTGTCATGCCACCCTGGCCTGATAGTTTCCTCACACCTCTTGCCTATCCTGTTGTCATGCTTTGATAGTGGAAAGTGACTGCTGCTCAAGACATTTTGCTGCCTGAAGCAGAATAGCATACAATGTGCAGATACATAGTTAGTTCCTGGGTCCAGAGGATTGGGCTGTTCTTATTCTTATTATGTATTTTGTGGTTTTATATCTTGATTTTATTCTGTGAATCGTCCTGACACCGCCGGGTATAGGGCAGTATATTAATAATACAGTGGTACCTCGGGTTAAGTACTTAATTCGTTCCGGAGGTCCATACTTAACCTGAAACTGTTCTTAACCTGAAGCACCACTTTAGCTAATGGGGCCTCCTGCTGCTGCCGTGCTGCTGGCGCACAATTTCTGTTCTCATCCTGAAGCAAAGTTCTTAACCCGAGGTAGTATTTCTGGGTTAGCGGAGTCTGTAACCTGAAGCGTATGTAACCTGAAGTGTATGTAACCTGAGGTACCACTGTAATAATAATAATACTTGAAGACTGAGAAGTAAGCAGGGCTCCATGTCTGCATTACTTAAATGAAGTTGTTCATGCATTTCCTATGTTTCTGGTAATGTGCAAGTGTCTACCTTACAGTCTTCACTCTCAGAGAAGCATTGTAGGCATCACTACCTGACACATTTTAAGGAGCTCTGCATGAGGCTGCCCTTGAAAATGTTTTGGAAGCTGTAGCTGCCACTAGGGTGCTAGTGAGCAACACCGGCTGGGCACATGTTACATCAATTCTTAATGACCTGCACCAGTTGCTGGTGTGCTTCCAAGCCCAGTTCAAGGTGCTTCCCAGAATACACACCTGTTTCAGGTTCTGTTAGCACAATTGTCAGATTGCTTGTGACACTTCCAGGGAGATTTTGACAGTGGTTTCCGCCCCCCCTTCCCTCCCCACCCATGTTCGACTTGAGCAGTAAAGGATGTTTGGCAGCTTGACTTGATCTGAAGTTTAGGGAATAAAAATTTAGCTCTTTCTTACGAAGTGTTCCTGACTGCAGGTAAAGAATACAATCCTCTCTCCGGTTATATAAAGGAGAGATCATTAAAAGCTGGCAGCATCTGCAGTAAAGCAATTCAAAGTTTCTTTCTGAACAGAAACTTTAGACTCTGGACTTCGAGGTCTTACAGGAATTGGGGTGTTCTTTAGACGGAAGTACATATTACTTCAATTGTGGCATCTGAATATAGACTGCATTTTTAATCAAGACTTATATTGGCTTATATCTTGATCAGGTTCCTAAATTAAATGGGCTTAGATTTTCAAAGGTTTCATGCCAGGCAGAAAAAAAACCTTGGCAAGAGGTTTTCTCCTAAGACAAGAGGGCCCCATTGATGGGAAATTACATATGCTGCCCCAAGGCTGAAAAAACACTATTAAGAATGGGTAAATAGTAAAATAATACCAATGTGCCTCCCAGTAAAATGAGCCATATCTTCTTCCTAAGGTTGAAAGGCCAAGAGCAAATGGTTTTGAAAAACAACTGGCTGGAGAAGGGGGGGAGTGTAAACAGGGGAAGAGACTTTTTCTTCACTTTTTATTTTGAGGCTGTAAACTGTTCCTTCCTTTTACTTTGAGGAGATTTATCCTTCTAAAAAGCTATATATGATAATGTATGAAATATATTAGCTTAAATATATTGGCTTAAATGTAATTATGCAAAGGATTTAAGAAATGCTAGATTCATAGAGTCATATTGCAATAGGAGACCAGAGGGGCAAATGAGCCTAGCCCCCCCTTGCCAGACAGGAGACGCCATCGAACACTTCTGATATATAGTTGTCAGGCATTTGTTTAAAAGACCCTCAAATGAAGGAGATCTTTCAATGTTGATGTGAACTCAAGATCCTTGACATCTGTTGAACATAAAAATGTAAGATTAAACATTTGTTTTAGAAGGCAATAGGGCAAGAGGTGAGCTGGTAATTAAGATTCCATGTAAGATATATTATTACTTATATGTCAAATATATAGCTCTTTGTCTCCCTTATAAGGATAGGAGGATATGGGTGTATCTTTTTGTGATTAGTTATAGCAATCAGCCAATAGGAAATCCAACCAGGCTGATTGAACAGAGGCAGCCCCAGGAGGAGCAAAGGGGGCTGGATTAAGGGAATATAAGTGCTGGCCATAATGGCAGGAGGCAGGCCAGAGCTTGGTAACCATATACCACTGAGCCTCTCATTTATTTGTCTGACAAATAAATTATTATTTTAATTTCTCTGTTGCTGCGTTGAATATTTCATTCCAGCTAAGCGTTAACCACAAGCAGGGTGCTACATTTTATGGTGCCGTGACTCGGATAAGTGGTCTGCTGGAACGCAGCCCCTTCGCCCTATTGGACAGGGTACAAGAGAGAGGATCTCTAAACTGCTTCCCAGCGCGCACTGGTAAATTTTTCCAGGGGGAACGCAGAAGTCTCGTCTGTCTGATACCCTGCCCACTGACGGCGACGGACCGGGGGGGACCAGAGAAATAAACAGGCAACCAGCTAAGGGTAAGTGCACTAAGGGGTTTTGGCCCTCCAATTAATTGGGAGGAAGAGAAGTCCTGATCAAACTTCTGCGTCTCAGTAAAGGGGAACTGAGTACGCTAGGTGGCTGGGTACATCAGATGGTGATCTGGTGTAGGGCAAAGGGAAGATTGGGAGGTAGAGTGTGGTTGAAGTATCTAGTGCATTGCATGTGTGAGAAAGTACAATGTGTAGCTGACCTAAGTGTGGAGTGAGTACTACTTCGTTTCCCAGTAAGGCGTGTGTGTGAGTGACTGAGTGGATACTTCACAGGGCCATACAATGGGAGTTGGGGGTTCAAAGGGGGAAATACACCTCTTGAATGTATGTTAAATAATTTTAAGAAAGCCTTCTCAGGGGCATATGGAGTCAAAATGACGCCAGAGCGCTTGAGAACGTTATGTGAATTAGGGTAGCCAAAACAAAGTACTGGATGGCCATCCCAGGGAACCTTTGATATAAATTTAGTAAGCAAACTTTGGTCTAACATCACCAAAGAAACTGGAGGGTGCCCAGAACAATTTTCATATATAGATTCCTGGCTGAGCACATTAAAAAAAAAAAAAAAAATCCTCCATGGATAAGGGAATGCAAAGTCCAACGATGCAAATTATTGGCTGTAAAAGCCGAAGCTAGGAAAGGAATCTTGCCAAATAAACTTAAACCCATTTTTGAGGGACCAGAGGAAGAGGTGCTTCCACCTCCACCCTATGCTCCACAACGAAGGGAGTCTAATCCAAACACTCCACCAGTTGTAACCCCAAGGCAAGAAACTGGAATGAATAATGGGAGTGGAGTCACAGAGCTTGATTCCTTGATAGATTATGATAAATATCTTCAGGAGGCATTGGAGTCCTATAATGAAGCCCAAGCAGAAGTGGTTATTCCACCTGTGAGTCCCAGTAGAACTCCATCTACAGTCTCTTTTAGTGGAACAACTGATTGCCTACCCCAAACCCCTGTACATCCAAGTCCTAGAGAATTATTACAGAAGTTACAGGGAGACCTTAATCGGTCAGCAAGCAATACAGCCAGGCGTATAAAGCTGCTAAAAGAACGCCTTGGGACAAATACCATCCCCTATGATTTGAGGCCCCTAGAGCAAAGTGAAGAAAAAGGTCACGTAGTAGCCCCTCTTAGAAGAGTATTTGATGCACTTGAGGAGCCTGTGCTGGTTAATGGGCAACCTGGACCACGGCCACCTCGAACTTCGACCCTGCAATGTATTCCATTCACAACTACAGATCTGATGAATTGGAAAACACCCCATCTTTCGCAGAAAAACCTCAGGCTATGATGGACTTGGTGACCTCAATAGTAATAGTCCTATTTGGACAGATTGTCGCCAGCTCCTGAATACTCTTTTCACCACTGAGGAAAGGAGAGACATAATTGAAAAGGCACAGATATATTTGCGTGAGCAGGCCAGAGTGGGAAATATTTATAATATTGACCATCATCTCCAGGACAACTTTCCCTTGGAAGATCCTAATTGGGATCCAAACAATGCAATTCACCTGGCCAGGCTTACTACCTACCGCCAGACACTTGTGCAAGGCATCTGCAGGGCATGCCAGAAGCCCACTAATATGTCTAAAGCAGGGGTGTCAAACTCAAATTCATCGGGGGGCCGCATCAACAGTTTGGTCACCCTCAAAGGGTCGGTTGTATCTGTAGGACTATGTGTCCACTCTTTATTTGTATGGTGCATGTATGGGGACATATTTATACTACTGCTGGCATTATATCACTCCGTTTCTCCTCTCTTCTACAATGGGAATAACCATGGCCTACCTCCTAGGATTGTTGTGAGATCACATTAAGTGTGTGCAGTCGGGTACTGCTGCTGCAAGGCTGAAAACAAGAAACCAGCTCCCTAAAATACAAGCTGGCAATAGCCCATTATGTGGGTCAGAGGCGGCTCTGGTGCAAGTTCAGCTTTTCTGCGGAGCTCAGAGAGGCATTTGCCACCCTAACCCACCACGCTCCGTTGGCCCCAGTGTCTGTTGCGTGTGCCCCCGGGGGGGGGGATGATTGCCACGAGGCTTCCGGCAGGTGCTTCACCCAGGAGGGAGAGGGCCCAGCCTGCCTCCATCTCTTACGGCCCTGCACCCCAGGGACCAGGCCGGGCTGTGCCAAGCCTGCAAAGGAAAAGCACAGGCTGCTTTAATATCCCCATGTGCTTGCTGACCCATAACACTGTTTCGTGTTCGGTGCGCACCCACAAAAAGACTTAAGTTGTCACCTTTTGAGCTCCTGTATGGGAGGCCGCCCTCCTTTGTTCAGGATATTCCAACTGACCTCAAACAAATAGGAGACCATGTGACACAGGGACAAGTGCAATCTCTCCCGTGTTTTTGTCTCTCTCCCGTGTTTGTTTGTTTTTTTTTCTTAACAGGTGGGCCCTCAAGCACACGCCGTGCAGCATTGCCAAGCCGATTCATCAGCTCCAGACTGGCATAGCATATGGGTGAAAGAGTGGAAACGTGATCCACTTGCACCTAAGTGGCGTGGACCTTACACCGTCCTGCTCTCTATTCTAACAGCGGTGAAGGTAGCTGAGGTGACCCCCTGGATTCATCACTCTCGTTTAAAGAAGTCTGAAGGCAGTTGGACATGCAAAGGTGACCCCTCTAATCCTTTAAAACTGACTCTCTCCAAAAACCCCTGTATCTAGCCCTACCGGGAGCGGGTTAGGTCACGGGCAACATTTGACGACCGGCCTGCTGCAGCCACAACCTGGAAGCTGGCTGACCTGCGCACGCCTGAAGCTTGAGGAGCGTCTAAACCAGCAATTGTGAACGGGAAGATTCTCTTATACAATTGATTGACTGCCCCCTTGTGGAACAATTATAAGTGATATTACACATTGGGGATCCTTGGGATATATGTTTTGGTCTTGGTGGTTCCCCATTTCTGTCACTGGGGGAATTATATTGGGACTAATAATTATTTGCTATCACAATAAGGTAATCTTTTGTGGAAGGAATGCATATGCTAGACATCAACATGATTTTATTATTAATCCTGATCCCTTGGGAAGGGGAAGGGTCCATGAATCTGACCAAATTTGCTAAATATGGATTCCGCCATGACCACAATATGTGGGTAGGCTTAGCTGAGATGATAGCCAATGTTGCAAATAGGACTAATTGCCTTGTTTGCTCTCTTGGGCCAGATGATTCAGAGGGAGGTATGCCCTTATTACCAATACCATTAAGTGCCATTGGTATGGTAAGCGAAATGCCACACCAAACAGAAGTACAGAATTTCCCCGGTTGGAACTCAACTAAACCAATACGAGTTATACCTGTGCAAGGGGAAATCTGTGTGCATAAATCATCAGATGCAGCTGACCCTACCATGATAGGCTCTTCTCATTGCCACTATACTTGGGATTATATTAAGAATAGTCAAACCTGGGCAAACGGTACTACGTATCGAACTCGGAATACCTTGCCCTGTGCACCTCCTTTTATTTATGCATGGAAAGTGGTGTGGAACATAACTGTGACAGAAAAAGGCAATCTAACATACTGCACTGTGAACTCTCTACCTCTTTTGATATTTTCGCCTTCTGTACTCCAAGTACCAAAAACCTCAGACCCGATGGTTGTGGTGGATATGTGGAGAATGGGCATACAAGAAACTCCCTTCCAAATGGAGTGGGACTTGTTTCCTGGGATGGGTATTACCACCAATGTGGATTATGCCCACTAGTTCAGCTAAGCGAACACGAAGGAATGCTGATATTTCTCGTATAGCAGGAGGAAGTACCCAAAGTTGGAGCGGTACTGATGATTGGCCGCCAGAGCGCATTATAGCCTATTATGATCCTGCCTCCTGGAATCCTGGTGAGCTCATACAAGGGGCACGGGATCCTATTTATAAACTAAACAGAATAATTCGATTGCAAGCAGTAGTGGAACTTGTAACCAATGCAACGGCCCAGAGTTTGAGACTTATTGCACAACAGTTGGATGAAAGTAGAGCCGCCATTATGCAGCTGAAAATGGGAATGGATTATGTACTTGCCAGGCAGGGAGGCCTATGTGGAGTCTTGAACTTGACAGGGAATGCCTGTTGCTTTAACATTTCTGATAATGGTGAGGCAATCCGTGTGTTGGCTACAAAGATGGAGAATATAGCACATGTCCAAGTATAAACATGGGAAGGATGGGATATGGGATGGCTCACCAATTGGTTACCTAATGTTGCGGGACTCAAAGGGATATTATTGTCTTGCTTGTTTTTCTTGACGGTAGTAATAATGGTTTTATGTATGGTGCCATGTATCATCTCATGTTTTAGAAGTACAATTAGCAAGATGATTTCGAATGAAACTCTACCTCATATCATGGCCCTATACAGAACCATACCTCAGGAATATGATGAAGATCAAGCTATCAAGGACGCTTGGTAAGCAAGGTCCTTGAGCTTGAAAGGGGGGAATGTGGCATCTGAATATAGACTGCATTTTTAATCAAGACTTATATTGGCTTATATCTTGATCAGGTTCCTAAATTAAATGGGCTTAGATTTTCAAAGGTTTCATGCCAGGCAGAAAAAAAACCTTGGCAAGAGGTTTTCTCCTAAGACAAGAGGGCCCCATTGATGGGAAATTACATATGCTGCCCCAAGGCTGAAAAAACACTATTAAGAATGGGTAAATAGTAAAATAATACCAATGTGCCTCCCAGTAAAATGAGCCATATCTTCTTCCTAAGGTTGAAAGGCCAAGAGCAAATGGTTTTGAAAAACAACTGGCTGGAGAAGGGGGGGAGTGTAAACAGGGGAAGAGACTTTTTCTTCACTTTTTATTTTGAGGCTGTAAACTGTTCCTTCCTTTTACTTTGAGGAGATTTATCCTTCTAAAAAGCTATATATGATAATGTATGAAATATATTAGCTTAAATATATTGGCTTAAATGTAATTATGCAAAGGATTTAAGAAATGCTAGATTCATAGAGTCATATTGCAATAGGAGACCAGAGGGGCAAATGAGCCTAGCCCCCCCTTGCCAGACAGGAGACGCCATCGAACACTTCTGATATATAGTTGTCAGGCATTTGTTTAAAAGACCCTCAAATGAAGGAGATCTTTCAATGTTGATGTGAACTCAAGATCCTTGACATCTGTTGAACATAAAAATGTAAGATTAAACATTTGTTTTAGAAGGCAATAGGGCAAGAGGTGAGCTGGTAATTAAGATTCCATGTAAGATATATTATTACTTATATGTCAAATATATAGCTCTTTGTCTCCCTTATAAGGATAGGAGGATATGGGTGTATCTTTTTGTGATTAGTTATAGCAATCAGCCAATAGGAAATCCAACCAGGCTGATTGAACAGAGGCAGCCCCAGGAGGAGCAAAGGGGGCTGGATTAAGGGAATATAAGTGCTGGCCATAATGGCAGGAGGCAGGCCAGAGCTTGGTAACCATATACCACTGAGCCTCTCATTTATTTGTCTGACAAATAAATTATTATTTTAATTTCTCTGTTGCTGCGTTGAATATTTCATTCCAGCTAAGCGTTAACCACAAGCAGGGTGCTACACAATTGCTTTAAAATGTGATAAGCCAGCCTTGCTGTGTTGGGGTGAAGCCCTGGACTTCTGACCCAGAGTCTTACCCTAATGGCAATACTTAATGCGCCTCTAAATTGTTTCTATTTCTCCAGCCTTGTAAAAACTCTTAAGAGGCCTGTAAGCTCATGTGAGTTTCTGTTTTAATGGAGGGTTTGTTTGTTTACCTGTGCTACTGTACATTCATTCATTCATTCATTCGTGGCACATATACCCACCATTTAGCGGAAGGACCATAAGTCAGTGGAAGAGAATCTGTTTTGCATGCAGAAGGTTCAATCCCTGCCATCTTCAAATGCAGCAAGGACTATCCCCTAGCTGAAGAAATGGCTAGTTGCTGCCAGTCAGTGTAAACAATATTGAGCTGGGTGGACCTGAAGTTTGATTCGGTATAAGGCAGCTTCCTATGTTCCCATGTTCCTATTCCCCGCCCCCCAAGTCTCTCAGAACAGCTTGCAAAAATCATTACAAAGACTGGCCCAAGGCTCACAATCCAACATGGCACATGAGGGGGAAAAGAATGGGAAGGAGGAGGGGAAAGCAAGCTAAATAAACAAGTTGTAGCTCTTATAGTACAGTTATTGCCCTTGATAAAAAGCTCCCTGCTCCCCACCAGCACTCTTCCCAGGAACAGAGCAGGCGACAATGCCCAGGCCAGGAGAACAGGGCACCTCCTGCCCCACAGATCTTCTCTCCCACAGCTGACTTGATGGTAGCTCCAACCCTCACGGGAGGGTTATTAGGATGGGACAGCAATTTTATTTCTTTGCTGACTCCTCCTTCCCGCTGCAGCTTCCCCAGAGAATGCAGCGGATCCTCTGGAGCCATGTGAGGGGTGGTGCTGGGGACTGCATGCGAAGTGGGGATCAGCAACGACTGCCACCCCTTACCACTTCTCCCTCAGAGAGTCTCCACTGCATCAGTTCTTTCAGAGAATGGGAGGAGCTATTTGTGAAGGGCCAAGCTGGTATGCCACACACCACACTTCCTTTTGTCTGCTGCCTTGCTGCCCTGGAAATGCTGACTTGGCCCGGAAGGTGTGAGGGTTGTAGCGATACATAATAAATAAATAGATTTCCATCAAGATCATGAATTTAAATGTTGCAATCATGTTGGGAGTTTTCCAAGCGTGTCCTCATTATGGTATGAATATTTCTGTTGCCAGTTGAAACTTCAACTCCAGGCAAATATATCATTAGTGTCAGATAATTTTGGTCACTCAGTATTACCGGCGAAGAAAAAAGCAAGATGGTTTTTTATGCATATTTAACATCTGACTTTTTTTTTAAAAAAAATAAATGTATCTGATTAGGGTACCACACTTGAAAAATGTTTTCAGGGAAAGAATGGCAAAATGTTTAATCAAACATGTCTTCAGCCGTGGATTAAGAAGTTATGTTTTCACCCATCAACTTGGCCTGACAAGTAATACAGCAGGATGGCGATAAAAATCAATTACTCAAGTGATATTTATGGCTACTGAATAATACATCTATTATTATTCATTCTCATTCCCACGCAGTCACAAAGAAAATATGGAGTCTGAGAGACAGCTATTAAAATACATTTCCTGCGCAAGAGACCAAAATGATAGGAAGAGTAATGTTTGCTGTCTTAGATTATTTAGAAGGGGAAAGTGTTCCTAAATAGTGTATTACTTTTAAACAATTGTTATTTCCCCGTTTTGATATTTTGTTTAACTAGATAAATAGATCACAAATATCTGTTTTCATCTGGTTCAACTCTTACTGCAAGCTGTTCAATCTCCATTTCTGTTCAGGTTTAGTGAGCTATAAAAATGCCTACCTGTCACACACACAAATAATAAAAATGCAACCAACAAGTTTCTTCCTAATTAAACCATGAAGGATGCCAACTTGCTTTTTTGCTTTTTAATGAATCAGACAGTGGCATCAAGAGAATGGAAAAATTGGTGAAGAAATACATATGAAACCTGGTTTCTGAGGGTGTTGTATTCTTATTTAGTTTGCTAATAAATGTCTCAAGCATACAGACAACTTTTGAGTAGGTCTGAACTACTCAGTTAGGCACTCAAATGCTGACACAGAAGCATTTCAGTCAGAAGAACCTTGTGAAATGCCATTCCCTGTGAATCCCAAAACCTCCCCCACCCAAAAATTAAGTCTGAGAAGGGATGGGTGATGAAATGAAGCAAGGAAGGTGGGGGACAGTGGAAGAATGGCTACCAGAAAGCTGTCAATTCAGTCTTTCGGACATTTTATAGAATTGTTTGGGAAAACCTAAGCATTGAAAATGCATGGATAACCAGGCCCACTCTGAATCAAGATGGATGGGTTTGCCATCTCTACTTAGTGAAGGTGCCAAATTCCATGATAGGTGAGTGTCAGAACACTAATTTACATGTATTGGTCCCTTTCAGCCCATTCAAAATTGGTCCCAAATTTCTTCCAAGGTTTTGGCCCTGTTCACACTGAACTTGCTGCATTGCTAGTCCTTCCCTTTCCTGCCATTGCCATGTCCCACACAAACATCCTGGAGGGAATAGGAGTGATGCATTCTCTATGCAGACCTAATGATGTCACTGATCTTTGTAATTATTGGCTCTAGATATGAGTTTGCTCTTGAAGTGCAAATCAAAATGTTAGCAGTAGGTAACTGGAAGGACAACAGAGCCAAAGTTTAGAATGGGCTCAGAAATGAAATGACTTCTGGGAGGAAGTAAGTAGTGTAAGTATATAACTGTACCCAATCACATTCCAAATTGAGTTGCAGGAGGGAATTTGTCAATCACTGCTTAAAACAATATAGTTGAACATCTAAAGAAGAAAAATAATGCATAGCAAGGCTCTAAGCATGATTTATTCTGGTTTCTAATTTCCATACAATGTTCCATAAGGAACTTGTGTGTTCCTACTAAAAAAACTTCTCAGCCACAGTCTAGTGAAATTATCCAGGGGAGTTTTGTACACATCTAGATTATCAGTGCATTATCATCCCTATGTGGAATACATGAAGGGAAGCCAACGAAGTCATGCACAGTCTTATCTACTCTGGATATGACTTAGCTGGATACAAGCCAAAGAGAGTACCAATTTTTGCCAAGGAGGGTTTTTCACATGTTTAGAAACTGGAGCCAGAGCACACTTATCTTCTTCCTCTGCTGCATATTCCTGCTATTAGTCTGCTAATGTCTACAGTACCTCCCAAAGCCCACCAGTTCTAACAGTGTTGCTGCAGTAGCTTAAGTTTTTTTGACCTGCCACTGCCATTTTAAGTGTAAGGATGAGAATGTTTGTGGTGTTCTAGTCGGGGAGTGAATTTCAAACTGCAAACAGGTTCAAGGGTTGAGAATCTGCCCAATCTAGGAGTTTTGAGCTCCATGCAAAACCCGAACTGTTGCCTGTTGACAGTCCCAGAAATGCTGAAAGCACAATATTTAAGAATTGAAATGCAAAGCCTTTGAACTCAGTTTATCACTCTCCCAGGGCTTTCAGTGCGCACACATGCATACATATGCTTTGTGCCCTTCTGTTCTTCCACACTCTTTGATCAGTTCGTATTGAAGCAGTCTCTTGTTTAATACGTAGGGGTTTGTTATGACCACAGCATGATCACATCAACCCGTAAGAGAGCAGAAATAACATGAAAGAATATAAAAGCCCGTACCTTGACCACATTAACAGCAATGTTTTTAAAAGGCAATAAATAACAAAGGTTTGTTTATGCTATTGGCCATCAGGACTAACCAAAGGGAAAGTATGGCTTTAAAGATTAAATAGGATCTGAAAATATTGGCTGTGGTAACCACTGATTGTCATTGCTCCCTTTTATAATTCCAGTTTCTGCATATTTAAGCTAGATCTGTGTTCCCTATAAAACAGTGGACTCTTTTATATAGAAAAAAAGAATAGAATCCCTCAGAAGCAATGTGTCTGGCAGTGATATGGCTGTCCGACCTGGTTTGTTTATGATGGTGCTTATTGTCTTACATATGGCTTCTTTGTCAGTTCTGTATTCATATGGCCACTGCTTCTCAAACCAAAGTGACCATGCACACCTCTATTTTTTGCTATTTTCTTATGTCTTGGTAATGTCCAACACCCATTGGTTTATCCATTTACATGTAAACACTCTAGTTAAGGAGTTTCAGATAACACATATCTAGTTAATTAAAGCAAGCACCTATAAACTTTAGAATTATTCCATACACACACATGCATATATGTATGTGTGTGTGTATGTATGTATGTATGTGTATGGACATATATATATATATACATATACATATATGGAATATATACGGACAGCCCACCTCCATCTAATAATATTGGTTCCATCACCATCCTTCCTGATCAACAAAGAATGCTGATTCCTTCAGTGATTAAAAAAAGGGAGGATTTCAACTTAAAATTGGCACTATGCGCAACAAGAGAGGCTAATGAAATGAACCAAGCTTATAGCTCTTTCTTACCTTTGGTTCAAATGCTTAGTCTTCTGGAAAAGCATTAGAAACATGAAGTGTTCAGCATTGCACAAACATTGTACTTGGCCTAACTAGCCAACAGCTGCTGCCGCTAAGCAAAACACATTGACTTAGAGGTCTCGTTTTGTTCAACATAACCCACTCCATTCTAAACACATTTCTTTGTGATTCTGCTATTCTGAAAGCAATGGGGCTTAAGGGTATTTAGGATCAAGGTTAGAGGAACCTAGCTATATTAAGTCTCCTTTAATGGGAGCAGTTGGAATTCCATCTCTTTAGTCCTTGAAAAGCATGTTGTGCTAGCCAAGATGGCAGACACCACACATGTGGCATGCAATCTCCCTGGCTTGATGGCAATGCCAAAACCATTTCTCATTCAGTTCCAAAGGCACTTTGGACATCAGGCCAAAGAGGTGATGAATAGCTTCTTTTTTAGCACCCTTCCTCCTGCTCTGAAGAATCGCTAATCCCAATTCATTACAAATAAAAACCTGCTGTATGAGGCATTGTTCTGTTCTGATTCCCAAAACTGGTCCAGTTTTAATTTTGACGTAAAACCATATGGCAATTGTTGGAGAGCAGATGGGCTTTGGTTTGGGCTTCATTGTCTAGGATCCATCGCACACTTCGTTTTCATACCAGGTTTTCTTGGCTTGCTGCTCTTGCGCTAATCTGCTGAAATCATTTTGCCCACTCAGAAGCTGACATTTCGTTTTGTGCCCTGTCGCATTACAGCAAGGCAAGCTGTCAAGGAGGCAGCTTCGTATCGAGCTATTAATTATTTTTTTGCCCATCATATTTCACGTGCCTAATTGTATTTCAGTAAGCGATTCAGCCTGTGTTGAATAAAATCTAAAGCGTTTATTAGTATATAATAGATGCAGAGAGAGCATCCGTCTGACACTACAATCCTAGTACTGAAGGGCTCACAACCCAGTGCCAAAGAAAACATTGCATCAAGCCCATACACACATGCGAATTCCTTTCCAAAAACAACAATTAAGTTGCCTCCAAGTGAGTTGCGCAGATAATATGCAGATATGTTTATTTTTCACAAATGTGTTCAGTATATTTAAAAGTCCATTGAAAACCAAGTGTCTCAGAAGTCTGCTTTCAAGCCTACATAATTAACTTCATTGACAGGTGAAATATCCAATATTCAGGCTGGGATGGCCAATGCTTATGTAGTCAAGTCGACACACCACCCAAGGGAGGGATCAGCAAGCTTGAGGAAAGCTAAAGGTAGGGAGTTAATAAGGTAGAGGGAAACCTCCAAAAGCAGACCAATAGTTTGTTATGTTTAAAGAGGACTTGGACCAGGCAGCCATTTGAATAGTGGAGCCCTTTCACTGAGATTGTCTTTATTCAGATAGAGGGCAAAAATGTAAAACAAGACACACGGCAAGGGGAAAATGAAGAATGTTGGAGGTGTCCAGGACATGGAATGGTGCATAATGGGAGAGGGAATAGCTGATTGGAAAAGCGAACAGGAGCATTTTCTCTTGCCAGCCTCTTTACGACAATGTGTAAGAGGAACCTCTTTCTAAACCTGGACTTCCTTTGCTTGATTTCAGTGGCAATTTTCAGTACGTAAATGTAAATGAATGTTTGTGAGGAATGGCACAAAGTTAGCACTCCTGTTCTCAAGGAATTTCAGCATGCTCAGGGGTCTGATCTAAAAAGTGTTTGGTTATTTCACTTTGGACCAGGTTTTGCTCCTATAATCTCACACAAATGCTTTTCTCAATCGTTTTAAACTCAATTACTTAATTATCGTGGAGCTATGTGGAATTTGTGTGGCTTTAAGCTGGGGTTCAACCCACATTTAACTATGGTGGGATCCTAAGTGCACGTAACTTGAACTAATTTTGTTTGGAACAAATTCAAAACCCTAAACAAGGTTTGGATTTGAGAATATGGCTAATACTCCTCCACTGATATACTGTAGCTGATGCCAGGGGGACTTTTCTTGAATATATAGTGCAAGGATCTGCAACGCCTATCAACTGACAGTTAGTCCATATTCACTGGTGCATTCAAAGGGTTCATTTTGAATTCCAATCTGCTATAAACTCTATTGTGATACTATCAAGAGAAAAATTATCATTAAGAACCCTATGGATACTTCAATGGTTTTGCCAACACAGTGGCTTGCAGCATAAAGTTGCTACCCTATGACTCTCTCTTTGGTTATACTTGCAGGATTTGAATTCAGGGTTCATATCAAATCAATGTTTGGAACAGGATTAAGCTCTATAGCAGAGGTGAGGTGGCTGTGGTCCTTCAAACATTGATGGACTCCAATTCCCACCAGCCCCAACCAGTATGTAAGGGACATATGGCAGGCTACATGTTCCCCATTCCAATCTATAGTTTAAGATTCAAATTGTGAGCCACTTGTCCTTTAATTGCTAGCCTGTGTTCACTTCCAGCAGGATGTCATATATTAATTTTCACTTTCTTTTCCCAGTTTTCCTAAGCAACAGTCTTCTAAATTAGCCAATTTGCTATGATGAATTTGTTAGAAAATTTTATTATGAATAAACCAAAGCTTATATGCAACACATGATCTCACAAAAGGCATATTGATGAGCACTGAGAGCTTAAAGCTGTCTTTAAAAAAGCAGAGGGGGGGCAGAATTCACAAATGCAACATTCAAGGCTTATGTTATATAAAAAAAATCAATGTTCGGTGCACTAGTTGCTTGCAAAATTAGACTATTAATTCTGTGTAAACTAACCTATCTGAAAAGCGCACTGTGGGGGATTATGGTAGGATCTGCTGTTGCACTAGGCTGCATTAGGAAGAGAGCACTTTAATGAGTTCCCTGGAGAGTCTGCAATGTCTTCGATCTTTGTCTTGAAAAGAACATTTTTACCCCATTTAACTACCACATCTCCAGCCCAACATGCGGATGACACCAATGAAGGAACTATTACAATATATTATCAGAAGCAACAAGCATTGTGCTTCTCGATATCAAAGGGATCAAATGCTATTATTGGCATATCAGATGCTTCAGACATGCTATGGCCTGATTGGGAGGTGGGGGGTGGAATGGTATCATGCACGGGTCAACAGCCAGGAACACAAAGAAGGGGTTATACAGCATATAAATTGGAAATCACTGTATACAGTACTGTTGTGCAATCTGTTATTTATAGTAATGAAAATGTTCTGATTTTCTTCTGTGACAGGAAATGGTCCCATTGACCATTATTTGGCTGATGTCCCAAGATAGGGCCTTCTCTGTGGTACCTCCCCAATTATGAAATGTCCCCCTCCGAGAAGTATGCCAGGCACTAACACTTTTCAGATTTGGGTGCCAGTTAAAAAGGTGTCTGTTTGCCCTGGCATTCATGGGACAGTAATCTGCTGCTGCAAAGGTGTGAGCCTTTCTTGAATCCATTCATAACATAAGCCTGCAATATTCCAGGCCAGAAAAAGAGCTTAAAAACATAATTTTATGAAGCCAAAAATGGGAAAGTGCTAAAAGGCAGGTGGCATCAGACCTGAAGAGAAAACTTATGTATTGTTTTGCATTTTTTTATTCATGAATTTGGATTGTTTGGGGTTTGCAACACTGGCTCCATCTGCACAAGATCAAGTGAAAATGGTAGAGGTCTATGGAATCACCCAGTAGTGTTGTATGGAAGTGAGAGCTGGACCATAAAGAAGGCTGATCGCCAAATAATTGATGCTTTTGAATTATGGTGTTGGAGGACACTTTTGAGAGTCCCATGGACTGCAAGAAGATCAAACCTCTCCATTCTTAAGGAAATCAGCCCTGAGTGCTCACTGGAAGGACAGATCGTGAAGCTGAGGTTCCAATACTTTGGCCACCTCATGAGAAGAGAAGACTCCCTGGAAAAGACCCTGATGTTGGGAAAGATGGAGGGCACAAGGAGAAGGGGGCGACAGAGGATGAGATGGTTGCACAGTGTTCTCGAAGCTACCAGCATGAGTTTGACCAAACTGTGGGAGGCAGTGGAAGACAGGAGTGCCTGGCGTGCTCTGGTCCATGGGTCACGAAGAGTCGGACACGACTAAATGACTAAACAACAAAATGGAATAAAACCTTCAAAAACTGTCTCAGGCAACATATTTTTTATAAATCTTGTGCCTCCATCTAGATAATAAATATATGCAATGACAATAAGAAACTAACAGAACAATCAAATACATTGTCTACACACAATACTAAGGCCCAATACTCTCAACTCATTGAATAGAGGACAGCAGCCTTAGGCTACACTTCCTTGGGAGTAAGTTCCATTACACTTAGTGAGATGGACCCTTTGAGTAGACAGTAACATGATAAGTCTGTAAGTTAATGCTTTTTATCCAATAATTGGCAGCAAAGGTAGATTTGAACTCACTGCATAATTTATGGGGAGGAAAGCCCCATTAGATACAGTGCATGATGAGTCAATATGCATAGGATTCTGCTGTTCCTTTTGTCCTCTTATTAGATTGGAATTTGGTGCCAGTTGTCCAATATTTTTCAATAACATCTAGAACCTGTTTGTTCAATAAAACTGTTCAATTTGTTTGATTTGTTTCAAGAGTTGTTTGCTAAAACTTTCAACTGATTTCTGAAAACTCATTACTTTTATTTATACATTACAGTTTTAGCGACATGCATACTTACCTTTCTTTGTCCATGATGAAGGGCCTGAAGTGGGCATTTCTGGAGGATATGCTACCACTATTTTGGTTTTTTTATTATTTATTAAAACTATAAAGGGGGAAAAACCCTTTGACCTGCTCTTCAGAGCTCAGTAGTAATTCTTTTCTTGGTAACTATCACTAAGTATTTTCACTGACGAGGAGGAATATTTACCACAGACACACCGCCTGCAACTGTGAAAATGTGCTAGCTCATACGGTGTCTTATATCACTAAGTTTGCTAACCTTTGCAACATCTCTATGGTTAGTCATTCTTTCAACTATCAAGATGTCACAGGTCATCTAAGGCATAAGTGATACTCTGCTTTTCTGAGTCCCAAGTCTACTCTGTAAATAGCCTTAATATTCTTACCCAACGGACCAAGTATTTCCTTCAGCAGACTAATTGGTTCCCATCCCCTGCTAAGCACCAACCATATCACTGCTATAGGCCAATCTAATCATTAGCTGAGTGGCAATCTGCAAGAGGATTTTCCATCTTTTTAATCTCCATGCCTCCTCAAGAGACAAGGCCTATTACCGACAAAATACTATCAGAGGCCTCTCTTTGATTTCTCCCTTACTATACAACTAGGTAAGAGATATGTGGGTTTTTTTAAAAAAGAGTCAAAAACATTGCAATGTCTCCCTAGGGAAGAAGGACAAAAGGGGATCGTTGGTCAAGATCAGCATAGAGCAAATTATGGAGATAGGAGCATGTCACTTACTCAGCGAGAGTTCTGGCAACAGTATGCTACATCCCTTATGACTTATGTAGTCAATTTTGGGGGAATTTCTAGTCTTTCATTTCAAACATGAAACCATTCTTTGTGCCAAAGTGTGCCCAGGGGCAAGCCTTTTTCCAGAACAGTCAAGTACACTTTAAGAATGAGTCATCAGCTGATCTATATATTAAAGCTGGCAGGCTCCTTGGGTGGTTTCAGTGCTGGAGATCTCCACCCTTCTTGGGCATGATGTTACCTGCACACCTGTCCTCTTTGGAGTCTAATACAATTTAAGTGTGTGGTAGAATGGCACTTTAAAAACCAACAGCAGACACCACTATGAGAATTAAAAGGATGTATATATTTATTATTCTCAATACTGCTACTGGCTATTAACAGCAGCACTCTTCCTATAGGAAGACGTGTGTTGTCCTTTCAGTTTCCTTAAAGCGATCCTGCATGAAGTGTGCAGGTCTACTGCCTTTTCCAAAGACCCTCAAGATGTTTTGCAGCTCATTCAGAAACAGTTTAATTGTACAGTTTCAATTGGGGTTTTTTATGTTTTCATGACTGGCTTTGTGTACCACCTTCTGAGGACTCAAGTTCTAAAATGCAGGTTATAATTTTTTAGAATAAATAAATATTTAACCTTTATAAAGGTGTGCAACAGGGTCTTTACAAACATCACAGAAGCCCCCACTCAAATAACGCCATAAAGGAGTCCTCATTTACATGAAGGAACACAGGGTAGGGTCTTGTATACACCATCAGGACTTTTACCAATGATGGAATGCCCTCTGTCAGGGGTTGCCAACCATTTTTGGAAATAGCTACCATAGGGAGACTTGGCATAACACAAAATTCGAGAGAAAGCTACTCCTGACAACTTTATACTTTCCATAGGAAGCTAGCTACGTCCTGCTGATTCTGATTGCGAATATTACACAATATTGCTTTTACACACACACATACGAACACACAAGTTGATGCTGTTGCTATCTAATACCGAAAGGGAGCATCCCTCAGAACCAGGAAAAATATACAATGTGGCCTCACTCCAATGCCAGGTGAACCAAGCTAGAATAAAAGTACCTGATGGGAACAAACTGTGGGAGTTAAGGGTTGGAAATTTAACACGTTTCTACCATGTACCTCTTTTGCTCATAAAACTGGTAACCTGCAATCCCATCAGATACATCAGAAATGGGGGATTGTGGACTTCAGTTGCTGTTGGCCTTCAATTCCCATTATCCCTGACAATCAGCAATACCAACTAGGAATGGTGGAAGTTGGAGTTCAGCTGCATCTGGAGGTCCACAGGGACCCTTATATACATGATTGGGATTCAGCACTTCTTTAAGTCTGGTTTGACACTGAGGATGAACTCTGGTCTGTATGCCCAGTCCCAAGAACTTCGTAATCAGCTGACACTTATGGTACTTGCCTGGGCAGACATACCAAGCAATAAAAGTGTCACAAGTACTCCTGTCATGTCTCCTCAGAAAAGTTTGTCAGTAACTGGGTCATTGTTGCGAACACTGCCACACTGATGTGCCATGATTCCATTTAGCAAGAAAGTATTTTCCCATGACAATACTTCTCACAGGAGCCACATTTCAAAAGACCAAGCCTAAGTAATTGCCAGAAAAATAATCAAAAGCAACTAATCAGCCCGCAGCAATAAAAAATGGGTGTTGTACATGCTTAAAGGTGTGCTCTCAACAAGATGGATGGGCCAACCTTATCCACTCAAAATTTAAACAGGGATAAAAAATGCATGTGCTCAGATGAGATGTAAAAATTTCATGCACCTACATATCAAGCTTTTTCATTTTCTGTTTGTTTTCCTTTCCATCATGTTGGATGCTGCCAGCACTCCGATTACTTTCTGGAAAGATAAGCTAATATCATATGCAGGAGCCCAGGCAGGAGCCATGCTGCCGAAGACTGCACAAAATGATTTTAAAGAAATATAAGCTTCCTGAAGGTCTTGGTTTCTGCTCCGGTAACTAATTTTCTCCTAAGAACAGCAGTGACTCTTCTCAACCTTATGCATATTCAGCTACCTAAGCCAATGCATCTTAAGCTGTACTTGTCAACAGGATACTTTCAAGTTGTCTGATTGACACTGATAAAAAAATAAGAAGACGAAAACTATGGCCTAAGAATAAAGACTCAATTCAGAGATTATAGCTAGGATGGAAGTACATTTAAACAGTTTATTTCAAAGCATGTACAACACCTCCCCTTTAGATTTCATTGGCGAGGGAGAGTCACATAGTTGTGGCTCAATCTCTTTTCCACTTTATGGAGATATATATGGAGATCTTTCTGACCAAGAAGAAAGTTCACATAGTTCCATAAGTAACAGCTATTACAACAGGCCACCAATTGACAGGAGTATGCAGGGAAATGCTTTAATATTCTTACCAAGCCTGTGTTCATGCCAACGTGAAGCAACAGGATTATGAATGACATGCCATGAAAAGATGATTTCATGGTATATAGCAGGAGTGATGCTGTCAATAATAGCCCGTCAAAGTAA
This sequence comes from Podarcis melisellensis, assembly GCF_964234715.1. Lineage (NCBI taxonomy): Eukaryota > Metazoa > Chordata > Lepidosauria > Squamata > Lacertidae > Podarcis > Podarcis melisellensis. The sequence continues at coordinate 92,448,648 of NC_138529.1, forward strand.
CTGTTGACAACTGCCAGCAGGAATAAATGCACCTTGGGCAATATTTGACGTGCCCTTCACTTCGTTTACAGGCATGTGCCACAATGTGTTACCACAACCCTACGTGCGGACAATTGCCATTTTACTGTTTTCCCTCAGAGATGGTGAAATCCAGATGTGGACTGCAGTATGCCACATTCAACATCAGCAAAGAACAGTTTGAAAGGCATAAATTGTACAGCAAGGAAGATATTACACCATGCATCCAGTCAATACACATGCACACTGCTGGATGCCACAACAAAGGGCCGAATGTCTTCCCACAGTTTCAGAATGTGCAGCCATATATACCCCATTTTTCAAATGAAATTTAAATGCTTACTAGTGTGTGCCCACACACAAGTATCTGCTATCATGCTTCCCAGCTATCACATGATGTGAAACACACCTAAAACATCTCATTCTTAATAAAATTGCAAGGAAAATAATAATAACAGAGGCCTTCCCACGCCTTCTAAAAGTAAAGACATTAGAATTGGAGGGGAAAGAGAAAAGAATACAAGTTAAGTCAGAAGGACCCAGTAGAAAATGTCCAAATGACATATTTAGTAGTTGTAGTTGTTTGTCCCTGGCAAGGGGGACACAGGGGACAGGATTTTAAGCACCCAAACATGGTTTAGTATTACATACTACTATGCAGCTTGAAGGATTTTCTATCTTCTGTCTTCCTTCTTTTCTCCTCTTCTTCCTCTATGAGAAACCTAGTCTTGAAACTTGAAACCCCATGAAACCCCAAAGAACAAATCTTTAAGGTCATAATTTTGTGATTATTATTATTTATAATTTGTCATGAAAATGCATCGTTTTAGTGTGAATCTGTATCCTGTATTGACTAACGTACACATTTTGCAAGCAATTTTCTCCGATAACATATTCATTTTTATACAAAAATTTCCTGTAATATCCACATCACAAAATTCAAAAGAGAGCAAATTTCAAAGGAGAGCTATGCTTCGGTTTGCATATTGTTTCAGAAAGTGCAAATCTGATAACTTGGGCTTTAAATGCACACTAAATAAAATTTCTCCTTCACCATTGAGTCTTGCACCAGTTTCTCCTCAGTGCTGTCTGCCTCTTTGAAGAACGTCTGCCCCAGGGCAGCCTGACAAACATACGTAAGTTGTTCCTTTGGCTTCCGGCTCATGTGAACAGCCTGTGCATGTTCACCAGGCTGCCTCCTGAAGACATGCTCTATGCATCAGAGTGCAATGTCTGGCCTCTATCTCTCATGCAAGTATCACGGTGTATTTCCAAATGCCCAAACAGGGTCGTGTGACATGGAAGAAGAAAATATTTGCAGATTTAATTAAATTAAGGCCAGACCCCATGGTAAGATTTCAAGTCGATATCACACTCAGAGCAGTAATCGAGACTAAGTAATAGCACCAAATTAGATTTGCAAAGGCACAGTCAGAATTTCCAGTGAAACAGAAATGAAGCTGATGAGTTTAGCTTTTTATACATTACTTCCAGAATTTGATTATAATGTGTGTGGGGGGATAACTGTACATCTGTACATTGCTCTTTAATAATGCAGTGAACTAATACAAGTAATCACACTGTGTCGTTCTTAATCTAGTCATGTAACAGTTATTTGTAAGTGTCATGAAGTACACAGTTTGAACACAGGCGTCCGCAGGTTCAAAACCTGGTACCTCCAAGTTGTTTTTAAAGGACCAAATAGCAGGGGAATGGGAAAGACCTCTGTCTGAGATCCTGAAAATGTACCAGCCAAAGCAGACAATGGAAGACTAATGATGTGACTCAGTATTATCATAGAATTGTTGAGTTGAAAGGGACCCCAAGACTCATCTTGTCCAACACTCTACAATGCAGGAATCTCAACAAAAGCACCCCTGACAGATGGCCATCCAACCTCTGCTTGAAAACCTCCAAACCAGACAACTCCACCACCTTCTGTGGGAGTTTGTTCTACTGCTGAACAGCTCTTATGACCAGAAAGTTCTTCCTAATGTTTAGCTGTAATCCATCGGTTTGGGGCCTACCCTTTAGAACAGGAGAAAACAAGCTTACTCCGTCTTCCTTGTGACAACTCTTGAGATATTCAGCTATCCCATCTCTTTTCAGTCTCTTCTTATCCAGGCTAAACATGCCCAACTCCCTCAACCATTCCTCATAAGGCTTGGTTTCCAAAGCCTTTATCATCTTGGTTACCTTCCTCTGCACACATTCCAGTTTGTCAATACACTGGGACCTCGGGTTACATCCGCTTCAGGTTACAGACTCTGCTAACCCAGAAATAGTACCTCTGGTTAAGAGCTTTGCTTCAGGATGAGAACAGAAATTGTGCTCCAGTGGCGCAGCGGGAGGCCCCATTAGCTAAAGTGGTACCTCAGGTTAAGAACAGTTTCAGGTTAAGAAATGGGACTAGGGGCTGTGAGGGACAGGCAAGAAACTATGGGGGGCAGAGAAGATTTGCTTCATGGTTGTTGTTTTTGCAGAAAATCTCTCTTCATCCATAAGGACTGCAAACTTATATGTAGCTGAATTGCCAGGGTTATGACAGCAGCAGTACCAATTGGTGAGGTGGTGCAGGTTCCACCTCTCTCTCTCTCTCTCTCTCTCTCTCTCTCTCTCTCTCTCTCTCTCTCTCTCTCTCTCTCAGCTCCCCAACACAGTAAGCCAATGGTGCCTACTGAGAAGGAAAGGGGAGGAATTTGGCATAGGGAGCTCGGTGTGATTTCATGCACTGCAGCAGGAGTACTGCAGCAGGAGCCACACATCACACCATATTCCCTGTGTCTCTTCTGTCCCCCTCAGAAAGTGCCAGCAACTCACTGTGTAGGGAAGCTGAAAGACTTATGAAGGCCCACCTGCAGAGACTCAACAGCTGCTACTGGACAACAGCACTATTAAGTTTCATTATGGCTTCCTTTCAACACGGCTTCCTTCTGACTCTGCAGTTGAAAGCACAGACATTAACACCAGCATTTGCTGCCCACTCATCTCGGTCTTCCTGACTCCTTCTTATGTCCATATTATAGGGCTGCCATACATCTGGAATTCCTGAAAGATGGCGCTTTGTCCTAGATCTCAAGCAAGTCATTTGAAAGATCGTAGTTTTTCTGGCGTTTGGCTCAACAACATTTGGGTTTTCCCCATAAAAGCTCAACAACGTCAGTGGTTTCTTTAAGAAAAATTCAACAACCCTACCATATTATGATATGATTTAAGAAAAATTCAACAACCCTACCATATTATGATATGATATGAACAGTGAAGGTTCATATGAAGAGGAAAAAGCTAATTCAGCATAAATTTAATTCCATTTCTGTAGAGGCCATTTTACAACAATAGTTAATTTCCACACTATACTTCCTAAATGGTTAAACAAACAAACAAACAAACAAACAACCTGCTAGAGTAAAATGGCATAGTTAGCATCATTTGTGAAATCATGCACAGAAGATAAACAGGCCTAGTCAAAAGACATCACAAACACACTTCTCTGTCTTTATGACAATGGTTAACATAATTGGTTGAATTATGTTCTGTCTCAGGGTCTACAGTGTTGCTGACCTTTTGAACACATTGATTATTTCCAATTTTGGTTGGGATTGGAAAACAGAACTAAATGCACAGCGTATTTTTTTCCTGGACTTGATACTGCTGCTTCTAAAGAGAAAACAGGCTTATTTGTGATACAGGGAGGATTAATTTCTCAACCTGACAAGGAGTTGGAATTGCTCTCTGAAATCTTTGCATACTGCAGGGAGCCAACGCAAGAACATTCACAGTTTCTACTACACTAGGAGGAGGAAGCCAACTCCATTGCTGAAGCACAAAAGCTCCCTGCACCAAAACCATAATGAGCTCCAAGACCTGTACAAGCTAAATGCTGCTTCCTGGGAATCAGTCAATGAAATCCTATTGACTCCAGGGGCTGCTTGACTGGCCCCTGCCACATATTACTTTCTGTAACTGCCAGTCCGCTGCCTTAATGCTTCCCGATTAAAATTGTCTGCTGTATTCTCATGCAGATTATTTTGTGTTTGTTTCTAGCTGCTCACTAGGATGTAACAGGAAATGAAGCTCAAAATTCCATTTCCAATTACACTGCCTCACAGCAGGTGAGCCCTGGTTGGGGCAGGTATTATCATGAAATCACCTGCCAATAGAGCATGCAGGAGCTCGGCTCGCATGTTGCACGGAGGCAAACAGCAGGGATGATGGAATTCAATGGAGTAATCAGGGATAATAATATCGCAGATTTTTTAGATGAAAGAGTGAGTAAACATGGAATCAATTGGCAGATGAAAACCTACATTTGTCAAGAATGCAGTAAGCCCTGCATTTATGGGCTCCCCACTGCCAACAGTAGGGAGTGCATTGAATAAAAAGGGCTTTATTAAGCAGGGTCTCGGCCTTCCACCAGCTATGCAGCCAACCCTCTCTCCTCTGCCCTTACCCATTTGTATAGTCTGGCATTCGCAACTCAAATAGCTTAAGCCAGAGATGGCGAATGCTATAGACCAGGCCATTTAGGGGCCACAATAATGTAATAAGTAAGCCTTATTAAATGGTTGTGGATCCTAACTGACTTTTCATGATGAATTTCCTCCTGCTATAGGCCCCCTCTTTTTTCTTTTTCTTTTAGGTAGAGATAGTAAATTGGTAGGCCACATACTTCCTTTTCCCTTTGATACAGTTTTATTTGATACAGTTAACCAACTGGCATTAACCCAAAAAGCACTCCACAGTCCGGCACTTCTCTTTTTGGGGATATTTTATGTATCTATGCACTTGGATAGATGCCTCCTACTATCCACGTTATTACTGACACAACCTTCCAAACTTCATTTGCTGGCAGACTGAAAGTGCAATGCCAAAAAAAGTTCACTTGGCTCTCCCTTCAGATAGAGTTTCCAGATAACTATTCATTTGGACAAACAGGTTTTGCCAACATGGGAAAATAGATACCTGTATGCCTGCAAGGTCTTGTTGATACTGTTTGGTATTCTCTGTTTAATAACCTGACTGATATCAGATCTTCTCATGCCAGGCAGACATGAAAAAGCAAAACTGGGCAATCCAGCATATGTGTACACTGCAGAGATTAAGAATCCTTCTGCAAGACTGAATTACGGTACATACACACTCTTCAAAGTATAATGCCGAGAAATTTTTAGGAATCAATTTTTTTATCAAATAATTGACAGCACTGTTACTTTTTTAAATTTACTGCTGATCTCTTCTCTCTCTCATTATTTTACAATGGTGTATACAGTACTTTACAGACTTACGTAGGAAAAAAGTTCTATTCCCCTCCCCTCCCCCCACTTCATTCCGAGGAGTTTATAATCTGAGAGTGAGCAAGAATAGTGACCCTGGCCTTTCCCCCCACCTGGGACCCAAATTTATGTGCTTACTATGGAACTGTTAAAACAATATAACAGTGCTTTCGATGGATGGTGTGGATGTGGCTCAAATTATGTTTCGGATTCAGCATCCATTTGGATTCAGCATCTGTTTGCTGGGCATTTTTATCTTGTGAATGTATGTTCTGGCGAATCATTCTGCTACTTGCCTCTTTAAATGTAAAGGGACCCCTGACCATTAGGTCCAGTCGTGGCTGACTCTGAGGTTGCGGCGCTTATCTCGCTTTATTGGCCAAGGAAGCTGGCATATAGCTTCCGGGTCATGTGGCCAGCATGACTAAGCTGCTTCTGGTGAACCAGAGCAGCACACGGAAACACCGTTTATCTTCCCGCCGGAGCGGTACCTATTTATCTACTTTCACTTTGACGTGCTTTCGAACTGCTAGGTTGGCAGGAGCAGGGACCGAGCAATGGGAGCTCACCCCATCGTGGGCATTCAAACCGCCGACCTTCTGATCAGCAAGTCCTAGGCTCTGTGGTTTAACCCACAGCGCCACCCGCATCCCACTTGCCTCTTTACTTTGCTTAATATTTTCAGTCCGGCCCAACTTCATTGATATTTTTTTTCCAGTTTGAAAAGAGACACATGGCAACTTTTGACCTCTAGAAAGAATTGTGATCTCTATGTCAGGGCCAGGCTTATCATTTGCCAGAGTGATGAGGCAGTTATCTTCGGCAACAGAAACAAAAGGCAGGAGGAGGGTTCCATCCGCCTTTGCTGGAGGACAAGAGTGTGCATGGCACATAGCCTGTTGTGCCACCTAAATGGGCCTTCTGCCCTCAGGTGCACAGCCAAGGTCTCCCCACCTTGCTTAGTTAAGCATTCAAGGTGTTCTTGCTAGAGAGGAAATCTGAGTCCTTTTAATACAACCACCAGTCCAGTCTGTTTCTGTGTCTGGAATGTAGGAGCATCTTGTCCTCAGGCAGAAAAACGCCTAGTGTTACCCCTGACCTCAGTAATAGAATGTTTCTTCAGGTATATTTCAAAAGACAATTCAAATGAATGGCTTCTTCCATTATTTTTGCATACCTACATGCAATTTGTTCCATGACTTAACGTGCTGAGAGATAGAGGAGAAAAACAGATATCTGATAATATACTTTTAAAAAAGAAATGAGGGTGCAGAGAAGAATTAAGCACTCAGCATAAAAAAATATTGCTGCTGTCAGTGCTTTAGTAATGTGGTTACAAATAATTCAGTGTATAATCTGCATCTTTAGTCATGTGAAACCTCTTCCTGGAAGCTGGACTGTGCATCCATCTGGTCTCCTGCTGATTTGAATGAAGCTCTGCTTAGATATACAGAACATGGGCCAACAGGAAGCCTCTTACAAGACTGGGAACCCATTGAATCATCTAAATTATACCACCATTACATCTGCGCTGTTGTCTTGTCACCTACATAATATATACAGGACATTCTCTAGTCTTTAACAGAGCCCATTGAAAAGTGTCTTTATGCTGATCAATGCATATTCCATTTTCCAAGGCAATATGCTAAGTATCTTTGTGGAGAATGGTGCGTAAGACATCTTGTGGTGACAGAAGATGTGCAAAAATCATCAGAGGAATCAAAGAGACTGGGGTTTCCCCCTCTATCCTGACTGCCTTGAATGGTTAACTGAGCAAAGTGAAAGGAACTAAATTAGGGGCCTATATCGCAATGCATTTGCTTGGCTATTGTACAGAGGCAATTACTGCAATTGCAGGCAGAAATAATCAGGCATCTGTGCATGCCAGTAGACGTGCATAAAAGCATGCAGAAATATGGGGTGAGGGGAGAGGAATGTGCTTTTACACAGTTTCTCCTTAGCTTCATGAATATTGAGCCCTAAATCCAAGTTGTCCAATGACAGTCTTAGAAGCATGCATCATTAAGCCAGAAATTCCTTTAATGGGGGTTTGCTTCAAATGCAAGCAGACATGTGTAATAGCACAACGTAATTGTCTTAAGTAACTCCCTCCCCACCCCTTCTCTCCATTGCCAGGGACTTCAGTTCATTCCAATTCTTTAGGAATAAACATAACTTTAAAAATGCCACTCTTAGAGCTCTCATAAATGAAACATCAGGCGTTTTTTGTGTGTGAAGTAGAATTCACTCTCCCAACAAAGCAATTGTGTTGCATCAGTTTTATCAGAGTAATGTCACTGTTCTTTGTGAGCACCAGAGATAGCCTAGGAATGCAGAAAGCTGGACTATTTTTCCATCTAGTTTAGTGTTTTCTGAACTGACTGGAAAGTAGCTATCCAAGGTTTCAGACAGAAATCATTCCTTTTCAGCCCTACCTGGAGGAGGAACTTTGAATCATATTGTTGAAGGACACGTTGTGGGCTATTTAGCCCAGTCCCCTGCCTGATGCAGGAAATTCAGAGCTAAGCCACCTCCCACAGACAGCTGCCCAGTTTATCCTTGAAGACCTCTGGTGAAAGTGAACCCTCCTGTAACTTCTTCTGGTCCTGTCCCCTTGGGCAACAGAAAACAAGGCTTTGAACCTTCACTGTAACAGGCCTTCATGGATTGGAAGAGGTCTATGCTGGCCACATGACCCGGAAGCTGTACGCCAGCTCCCTCAGCCAATAAAGTGAGATGAGCGCCGCAATCCCAGAGTCGGCCACGACTGGACCTAATGGTCAGGGGTCCCTTTACCTTATGGTTCCAACACTCAGTCTTCTTTCTTCTGGCTGAACTTACTTTCTTCAATCTTCTCTCACAGATACTGCTTCATTGCACTCCTTTAAACCCACTCAAATTTGACTACACCTTTCTTAAAGGGCAACACCCAGAACTGAGCATGGTACTCCAAGTGTAGCACTTTTTCTGACTTGGAAACTGGTTCCATTAATGCTGCATTAACCTTTTTTGCAACCATGTCACATTGCTGACTCACGTTCAACCTGTGATCAGCTACACTCCTGGGATCCTTTTTATGTATGCTAATGCCAAGCCAAGTACCCTCCTCCATACTATATATGTGCATTTGGGGTTTTTGTAATTGTTGGGGGGGGATCCAGTTTCAAATAAAATCTACCAATAATAAAAACATAATGTCTTACTGCCAGTAATCCTGCACAAACCAATACAAATATCTTATAGCAGGCCTGAATAATTTTGACTTTCCAGCCCCCAGGCTTGCGTTATGCCTGCCAGGTAGTTTTTAATATGCAGCTGGCAGACTGCATATGGCTTTGGGGGTCACATGTTGTGCAGGCTTAGACTAGAACCTTGGCATGATCTGAGCCATTTAGGGTGGAATCCACTCTTATATGGAAAGACTGGCCTCTAAAGTATCCACTTACACAGTACCAAAAAAGAAGAGAGGAAACACATCACCAGAGAAGAAAAAAGAGCATGTAAATTTGCATGTGCTAATTCATATGTATTGCTAGAAAATTATAAATCATTGTTATGATTTAAAAGTAAATGCAGAACTTGCCACCGAAGTGGGGAAGACTGTCGGAACCACTGTGACCAGTGGTTATTCTTCTGTCTGGATACTAACTCTTCATGTGCAATATCAAGGCCCTTGATTTCCTTCTTATAGTTCTTTATCTTTATCTTGGACCTGACAGCCCTTCAAACAGAGAATCGTAGGTGACACACACACACACACAGAGAGAGAGAGAGAGAGAGAGAGACAAAGAGACACAAAGAGACACACAGAAACACACCCGACCATTAATGTTCTTAGATCAAAATAAATCATATGAGCTTGGGATGGGTGGCAAGCAAGTGGAAATTCTCCCCTCCAACAGTGTTAAAATTCTCTTTCTATATTTCTATACTTCACAGCCGGAGATATACTGTCACTAAATATGGATGCTGTACTTCAGACTGCTGTTTTCACGGGCCATTTAGCTTAACCAGGTAAACTAGCATTTCCTTTCTCTTAAAGCTTCTGTCTTAAAAGTGAATGATCCCATGTGTTTGAAGCCTGATAGTACCTTGCTTTTATCTATTCTCCACTCCATCTCAAGGCATAAAAACAGCCTTTGTGCCTCTCACACAAATCAGCCTATTTATGACTTTAAAAAAATATAATCATTAAAGTCATCCTTCATAAAGAAGACAACCCATTCACTGGATCATTTCAATTTACCTTTATTTTATTTTTAGTTCAGCTCCTGCCCATACTGTATTCTTGGGGAGCCTGAAACAACCAGAATTGCATGAAATATACCCAAGAGTGCATAAACTGCTTCTTGAATGAACCTGCGTGATCATTCCTTCGTTCCTTTTATGTAGCTGTCAAGGAAAGGTTGGACAGAAAGGAATTCCATGTACCTCCCTCCCCTCCTGAGATTCTCATTCTTTTGTTTCTCCTCCAGGGTAGATAAGGAATAAAGTACTATGCAGCCTGTAGTCGCTTATTTGCTCAATATTGTTGTTCATGAGCCAGAATTGGTTGGGCAGCATTGATCTAGTGTTTAAGGTCATATTTTGCCATTTTTCAAATGAAGGTCCTCCAGCGGAAAGTAATAGAATTTCTACCTAAAAATCAATGTTAGGATGTGGTATAGATAGAGAGATGTGGATTGGCTCACTTAAACAGTTATCCCATCGGAATATAGCAACGAGCTGCACTGGTTTCAAATATAGTGTCATTATGGTTTTGCCGAGCCACAAAGTTATCTTCTTTCTAAACAAAGCTTCAGTCCAAATTGCCGTGGAAACCGACGAGTTGCCTTAAATCCCATCTTTGTCTTCAATCGGCATTGCTACACAATTTCACCCCATTTTCTTCTTGAAATTTAGATCTTTAGCATCCCTTTTGGGGAAGACAATACAGAAGATGAGTCATTCAAGAAATCAATCTCAGTCCTTGGGACTAGCCGGCTAAGGTCCCATGTCGTATGAATCCCAAGCTGTGCCAAGCTGCCCTGTTATAATTTGGGCAATCACTGAACTGCATGCTCCATGCTATGTTCCATTTACTCATAATGAAACACCATGTAACTCAACATGACCTAGCAGGACCTCACACTTCAAGACAGCATGAATGAACCATTTCAAAAGCACAGAGTGGATGAATCCCTCCGGTGGGATTTCTCCCACTGCTACTTGTCTTTCTGCAGACGTCTGACTCAGAAAGGACAAATATGCAATTATGACTTATTATAAAGCACTGGAAACATTTGAATGGCTCCAGATTGTCACAGTTTTCCAGCGAACAGCCATCAGTCTTTATCCTTCAAATATATTCTGTTACAAAGAGTGGCACAGAATTCCTCTGGGTAACGTATTCTTGCTGGGGCGGCTTTTGTACTGACAAAAAAGTGCTCCTTTAACAAAAACAGAATTTCCTCACTTGTAGGAGAAATGCACCCAAAATTTGTAGAATCACATCAGGTTGCTAAGCAACCAATAGTTTGCCTGTGTCACTCGTTGGTGATCAATTCAAGTCATTCATCAAGGTCTAAAGCACCTTGTAAAGGAATCCCAATACATTTTGTTCCTTGGGAAACCTCCGTAACTTCTTGTAACGCAAGAACACACTGGCTCTGAGAAGATAAACTTTGTAGATGCTCTTTTGATGAATGTGATATGTTAATTCATTATTCTTTAAAACACTGCTAATGGGAAAAGCAATAATTAACCACATCAATGTAACACATGTGAGATAAACTGGAGTAATTAGTACTGTTTTGCAATAGTTCCTGTCCTCTCCCAGTGGGGAAATTAAAAATAAAGAAAAGCTGGGGAATAGAGAATCTTTCTTATCATGCCCACTATTCACAACATCCTTGAGACTACCTTAAAGCTACTTTTTGCTGCCTTGCCCCCTCCCATCCAATGACAGGTGATTCATTAAGCATTTCAGTGGCAAACAAAATGGCTGCAGTTCAGACTCCACTAAATAAACATAAAATGCTTGCAAATAATCTCTTATCTATAGGAATACTTATCTTGCGGCTTTCTGGAATAAATAGCAGGGCTATTATGTTTTCACTCATTATGTTTAATTATCAACGTAGCACGTGCTAAATGCCTGTAATAATTGCACTCCTCTGAGTGACAGCTACTATGTTGGATAGAAAACTATAATCCAAAGACCCACAATTGAACGTATGTACAGTATCCTAATTTTCTTGTTGCAAGCCCTCATAAAGAATACAACTATTCATTTCTTGGCAGCACAGTAGTACAGTAGAGAATTACTGTCACTGATGATGTAGGTAGTATGCTCTTCCATTTGTGAATAAACTTTTACATACCCAAAGTACAATGCAAATGCATTGACTGTTATTAATGTTTCAATGAAACATTTTCATTTCATACTGAAAGAACTAGTCCATTGTGTTTGGAGCAACAACTAGTGTTCTTACTCAAACTGCTACAACCAGAACTGAGGTGGGCATACTCCACAGGCAAGCCCCTGCCTCATGAGACCATCCAAGCAGCTGTGCTAGAGTAGACCAAAGACCCATCTAGCCTTGAATCCTTTTCTCACAGGTGCCAATCAGATGCCTATAATAGGAAACCCGCAAGCAGAACCTGAGCACAACACTCTCCCCAGTTGAGATTCCCAGCAACTAGCCACACAATCCAATTCAATTCATGCTCTTAGTTCCTCACTCTCTCTTTCATTCCTTAAAAGACAAAAAGACCTTCATTTTCAGGAAGGGGGCACCAGCAGCTCAGATACATGCAGATTCCTGCCTATGCCAAACCTCTTACATCTGTAGTCAATAAAGTTGTGGCCTGATTTAACCCAAATGATAGTCTCAGGGCTGGTATAGTTGCCATGCTTCTTACTCTTGGTATTGGTACTGGGAGGTTCAAAGGGTAGCAGGGATGCTTTGTCACACAAAACTCACATGCTCCAGGAATCCCTTGCTGATAATAGTTTAGACATTTGGTTTGCCTTCTGAACCAGAAAAAAAAACTTCTCAGGGAATGACACATAAATGTATAAGTCAGCCACAACTTGTGATCTGGAAAAATAAATATTCTGTACCAGATAAATATGAGCTTCTTATGATAGCAGCAGCAGATGACAGTTGGCCATTAGCCACATGGTTCTTCAAGCGGTACTATCTAGAACAGTGCTTTTCTCTAAGAGATAACTATCCTGAAAATGCTAGCCCCATCAGCTCCCAAAGCGTTGTAAAAATATGCATGCCTCAGTCCAGTAGTCTTGGGCATTTTGCTTCAACATCAAGGTTACCTTAAGAATGAAATCAAATAGGGATGTGTGGGAAAGAGATGCTGGTCCAATATTCAAATGGTCCCCTCAAGCACTCTTATCAAATGCCTGAAGAAAGGAACCCTTGAAGAAGACCCTGATCAGCGACATCTCTCTGATGTCAGCTACCCTTCCCCATCACCACAATGGAGAAGAATGAAGGTGCATCAGGCAGCATGGGGTTCCAGCAACAATTGGAAAAGTCTTCTTGGTGTCTCCTGGTTCTAGAAATGAAGTTCAGAATGACATTTCCAGCTAATGAGAGGCTAGTCTGTCATTTCCTGCAGGAGTTCAAGGGCTTGTATGTCTGGAGGAAGAAAAGCATTAGGGGAAATAATTTCTATCAAGAGGCAAGCTGAAACTAAGCTCCTTCTTCTGTCACTGGCAGAGCCTCCCCACTGGCATACACATCTTGCTACACTGTTTCCATCTGGAAGGTGAGGGATTTGCTGCCCTTTGAGGAAGAGAAAGATTTGCAAAAAGAACTGAGGCAGACACTCACTCAAGTTGCCATGTAAGGTTTGGGATGGAGAGAGGTTGGCAGGCAGGCAGGATCTCACACGTAGTGGAAGCATTCATGCCTTGTCTTGCTCCTGGTGTGGTTTCTGAATTTTGAAATATGGTTTGGGGGCTGGAGGAATGATATAGTCTCTAGTTTTTGTTTGGAAAACAGCTTGTATTAGCTGAGCCCAAACTGAAATCAAGCTGAGACATAGTCTACACTTTTATTCACCACGACCACCACCCTGCAAATGGATTTCTGATGGATTAGGTCAGAGGTGGAGAACTTCCAGCCTGGTAGCTGAATGTGGTCCTCCAAAGAAGCCCTGGCTGCTGGCTTCCTCCTCCTTACTTTCAATTTTGCCCATGCAGAACTCAGGGAGGAACCTGGAAGAAGTTGGCTCCAGCTGTCATTGGCTCAGGCTTCACCTACTGTTGGCCTTCCTGCTTTCTATCCTCCTAGTCCCAAAAGGCAAGAGCCACCAGTGACCATGGCCAATAATGAGGGATGATGGGAGTTGTAGTCCAACAATATCAGAAGGGAACCAAGCTATATGTTAGATGATCCAGACTAAAGTTACTTCCACTTAGGTTCAACTGAAATAAGCAGAACTTGATTTTATTAATGGCTTACTTTACGCCCTGATTTCAAGCAGGTGTGTGACAAAATTAGGGCCAAACTGACACATTGACTCTAAACATGTTATTAGCAACCGCACCAAGTTTTTAAAATTTAATAGCAGGTGCTGCAGGAGAAAGCAGTTTTCATGGGGACCGCAGTCTGTAGGATGTTGTCAATGAACCACTGTGTCAACAAACTGCTAATAGCCTTGGGCAAGAGGGGGTTCTCATTGGCACCAATGGCAGGGTTTGTTTGTTTCTTCTAACCTTTATCCTGCATGAGGATCATGGCTGGGGAGAAAAGGTTTAAAATTATCCTCCTCCTCCTGCACTACATTCTGATAGGCAGTGCACTCCTCCCTTTCGCTGCTATTAAATAAAAAACAAATTGAGACTGGATTCAATCCAGTGGTCTGAGACACACTCTCAGGGGCAGCCAATTCCTTTGAGTTATTTAATGGATTTCCACCCTGCTTTTCTATTATAAAAAAGAAACTCTGCTTTCAAATCCAAGGCAATACACCCAAACATCTCAACCCTGTGTTAGGTTGCTGTCATGTTCCTAAAAAGCATTTGTGGAGGGTGCAGAAGGGTGCGAAATTTTCACCCTGCCTTCTTCCTTCTAAGATCCATTGCCCAGTTCTGCTTCCCCTTAGGAGCCTTCAAGGCTGGAAGGAACTTCTACCAGAAAGGAAAGCATGTGAGAGGAAGTGGCTTTTGGGAGGGAAGGCGGGACTAGTGTAGGGAGGGTTTATCCTGCCGCAGCTCAGTCCAATGTACAGGAAGTTGGCTTTGCCAACATTCTAACTCATAGGCCATTCCACCATAACATCTCAGGTGCTCTTCAGTTACAGAGGACACTTATTTAACCATCAATAAGCACATCTGGCCTTTTTTGAATGAAATACTATCTCCATAAATAAGAGCTGTGCTCCCACTGGAAAACCAAACCAAGCCCTGCAAGACTGAATGCATCCAAAACATCCAGCATGACATAGAATCATTGAGTTGGAAGGGACCACGAGGGTCATCTAGTCCAACCCCCTGCAGCGCAGGAATCTCTTGCCCAATGTGGGGCTCAAACCCACAGCCCTGAGGTTTAAGTGTTTCATATAGCACAAACAACTAAAGGTATCTAATCCTCAAATTCAGCAGCATACATCTTTGATTCGCACTTGTCGATGTCGAGAAACACAAAACGACCCCCTTCACCCCCAGAGACTCAGGAAACGGTGTCTCTGATGTTTCCACCGCACCGCGTCCACATGCAAACTTTCTCCAGGCGACACGGACACACGGGACGGGAGAGTCCCCGCCCCTTTTCCGGGACTGCACAATTGATCGATCTCTTGAGAGGCGATGGTGGACTTTAAACGTGAAATCCCCACGCCCCATACTTTGGCAATAGGAGTTAGAGCCACAACCTGAGAGCATCTATTTCCTCTGTCTTGGATAGAAAGGGGGTGGTGCTTCAAGCGCACCTGCGCGCAGGAAAAGCTCCACACTCAACAGGGCACCATTCCGAGGAAATTCCCTCGCTCAACCCCGCCACCAACCCATGCCTTGGGAAAGCCAAGCCAAGCACTTGTTAAACTGCCCATGGCATCGGGCAGGGGAAGCAAACTGAGGTGGGGAAGGAGGGGGGCGCGGTTTTAAATGCAGCCCTCCAGGTGAGCCATAGGTAAGCCTTGCCTTTGCTCCGGCCACACCCACCCACCTCATCTCTGCATATTTCAAGGTGTGGGGAAGAAACGCCGCCCCATTCCCATATTTTGGAGACCCCGTCCCGGGCTTCCTCCTGTCACGCTCCTGCCCGTCCTGGACAGCCCCGGAGTCGCCTGCTGGCTCCGTCCAGGAAGCCAATGGCCATCGATTTCCCATCAAGGTGAGAGGGAGCGAGCAGCCCCTCCCCCTCTCTTCTCTCACACTCTTTGCTCCTTCACCACCACCAGCAGCCCTCATCCGTCCTTTTCTCTCTTACCTTGCAGCCTGGGCAGCCCCTGGGGTGGGGTGGGGGGCGTGTGGACCTCTCCGGGAAGAGACAGCAGGAGTTTGCCAGGGAGTCCGGCTCCGTTTTTGCTCGGGAGGCGAGCGCAGCACCAGGAAGCCCCGTCCCGGCTCGCCAAATTAATCACTTTGCCTGCTCCGCCAAAAGGGGAAAGGAGGAGGGAGGGAGGGAGGAGGGGAGAGAGGGAGAGGGAGAGAGAGAGAGAGAGAGAGAGAGAGAAGAAGGGAAGAAAATATCAAGCGTGCAGAAAGGAAGAAGGGTCCCTCCGTGACTGGCATCAATATCTCCTTCGGCAGAGCTTCAAGGGAGCCATGGCAACGAGCCCCTAAACTCCCAAATCTCTCCCAGCTCTACACACACACACACACACACGCTGCTGCTGCTGCTGCTGCTGCTGCTCAAGGGAGGAAAAAGACAGCCAGAGCCAACCCCCTCCCCACTTTACACCGCTGCAAAGCTTGGAGAGAGAGCTGGTAGTATTCCCAAGGAAAGAGTGAGAGAGGGAAGGAGGGAGGGAGAGGTGGGTGGGTGATGCGTGTCTTGGGCATCGAGGGACCTGCTCACCCTGTGGCGACCTGGAATGATGAAAGGAACGTTTCCCGGTACCTGGGAATCATGGGTTTTAGGGAAGGAGCCCCTGTTTAACCCATCAAAGTGAATTATCCCCACCCCCTTAACATTCCCCGGCGCACCACACACACACACGCTTTCCAGAGTGAAATGTCTTTTCCCCATCTACAGAGAAACAGAGGGCTGGGGAAAGGTTTACCTGATCCCCCTCCCTCTGCAGCAGGTGTGAAACCCCTTCCCTGAACATAAACGGCCAGTGATGGTCACCGTCTTCCGGGGGGGGGGGGTGGAATGTGGTGAAAGTACTCTGATATACAGTATAACCATCCCAATTATTTATATATTGGATTTGATAAAAAAAGAAAAATGCGCGTGTGTGTAAAACATTCAAATATGTCGAGTAAAATACACATGCACACAAATACAGCCAGGTGTGGAACTTCTCCCATTGAGCCATAAAAATTAAATGAGCTTTCCCTGAAGACACAAAACAAGGAGAGATGATCCCAGCTTCCCTGGTTTCCCTTCTGCCTCGAAACATAGAATGAAATGATCATTCCCTTAACTCAAAAGGACTCAGACGCAAGGAGGAGACACCCCCAACTAGATTAAGGGGGCAGAAGTGTGTGTCTAAAACGCCGGGTTATCGTTATTCGAATATCCCCTAATGGGTGGTAAAGTTTGAGATCACCCTCTCCCGCACGAGAACACACACACACACACAGAGAGAGAGAGAGAGAGAGAGAGAGAGAGAGAGAGAGAGAGAGAGAGAGAGAGAGAGAGAGAGCGCTATCCTTGCCATGCTGAACCACCCTGCGTTACCAAGAGCAACAAGAAGCTCCTCCGGGAGCGCGCCGTACCTTGGAAAGGCAGCCGAGTTGTTCTTCTTCAGAGCAGCTGCTTGCAACAGGGGAGAAAACGAGGAGGGAGGGCGAAGCAGGAGGGAAGTGGGCACCACCAGGCATCAGATGGCTGGAGAAAGGTCTCCCTTGGCACTGGTGCCCTGCTCTCTAATCGTTTCACACACACCCCTACAAGCGCACGCATGCACAACTCCCCCCCCCGCACTCCTCCCCCCCTCTTCCTCAGGCTGCATGAGATAGGAGGGATCGCATGCCAGCCGCCTCCTCCCTCTGCCCAAAGGTAAAGAGGTCCAGTCCTGGCATGTTGCTAGTGCCTCACACTTCCCCTCCCTGAACTCCTCAGGTATCTGCCACACCCTTCCAGCGAAAATGGGCTTAGAGAGCGAGAACAGCCAAGAAGTGCTGCTTGGAAAGTTCCCCACACTGTGGGGGTGGAGGGGAGGAACTCTGAGAAATGGGGGTGGGAGAAGAAGACCCCTCCCTCTCACGGTGGGGGAAGGAGAAGATGAGACACAGGGCATGTATCTGATCAGTTATGTAGTGATGATGATGATGATGATGATGACAATAATAATAATAATGCCCCTCAACACCCAACTTCACCACCACCACAAAAAGGACATGCTGGAGGAACCTTTATACAGGGGCTTCTCCTCTGCAGGACACAAGTAAAATAAATGCCCTTTTGTTCTGAACAAGTAGATTGCATCCAGTTTTGGATGCATGAGATATTTGTCAGGGCTAATTTTGGGATGTACTAAAACAAGTGACAGAGAATTGCCATTTGAAATACCCACTTTAAATAGCCACTTCAACTCCAGGGTGATTGGTTAACCACACAGAGAGACCGGTGACCAAAACCTGCCTTCCCAAATTGCCACTACATTGCATTGGTAAGAGATTATGTCATGCTAAATTGCTGCTGCAAACCCATCACTTTCTACCCTTCTCTGCCTGAAAAACAGGGGAATTTCTGTTGCCATATACTGAGTTCGCCCATTGGTCTATTTAGCTCCATATTGTCCACACTGACTGGGAGCAGCTTTCCATAGTTTCAAGTGGGTGGGTGTTCCCAATCCTACCTGGAGATGCTGGGGATTGAACCCAGGGTCTTCTGCATGCAAGGCAGATGCTCTACTACTGAGCTACAGCCCTTCCCCATAGCTCAGACCCTGTTAGATGATCTGCAGGCATTATTGTCCACTGTGTTGATCAATGAAATTGTGGAGTGGCCAGCAAAACAGTATTCAAATGGTTGTAGGAAATGAAGAAATGGCTTGCATAAAGTTGAGACCCACCATCAATCACAGATATGTCAGAGACCCCTTCCCCCAAGCTCTTGGGATGCATACAACCTTGTCTACCACTTCCCACTCTCACTCATTTTGGTACTAAAACAGGATCTCAGTAGAAATCACAACAACCCTGTGATGTAGCCAATTTTAGCTTTCCTCTATTACAACCTCAGAGTACACCCAGGCAACTAAGCAGACATCTGAATGGCCAGCATTGGCATATGTTTGGTCCTGAGACGTCACCTGCAGCCTTTGGTGCCTTCTGTCGCAAGCAACTGTGTTTCTGAATGGTCACTGCAATGCACTGGCATGGCTTGGATCCTCTTAAACTACTCCCCTTTCAAAACTGGTTTCCATTCTTATCTGCATAAAAATCAGCAGACTTTCTGAATGGGGTGCATTGCCTCAGCTGTAATTCTGCACACACCCCATTCAGAAAGAGAAAGCTTCAGAATAAAGGCATACCTTCAGTTGGCCTTATGAATGTGTTATGCCATCTTGCAGTGAGTGGACTGCAGTTTAGCACCTTGCCCTGAAAGCCTCAACATAAAACTCTACAACAGGCTTGTCATTCCAAATGTTCATAGGAATGCATTGAGTTTGGGCAGTGATTTTGCACCAACCTGCTGGCCTAAAGCATGCTAAAATATTGGCCCTTACGAGTGCCTATCAAATTGCAGAGAAAGTGAGCCATGTCTTTCTTTAGCATCATAAAGGTAAAGGAAAAGGGAATCATGTGACCATGGGTCATGTGACCAGCATGATAAAACCACTACCGGTGCACAGAGGACCGTGACAAGTGCCAGAGTGCACAGAAATGCCATTTACCTTCCTGCCACAGCGGTACCTATTCATCTCCTTGCACTGGTGTGCTTTCGAACTGCTAGGTTGGCAGGAGCTGGGACAGAGCAATGGGAGCTCACCCCGTCGCGGGGATTCGAACCGCCGACCTTCTGATCAGCAAGCCCAAGAGGCTCAGTAGTTTAGACCACAGCACCATCCGTGTCCCATTTAGCATCATATAAATGGATTGTTAATCTGAATGGCCATAGAAATTACCTAGAAATGATTTGGGTGGTCCAGCTGCCTATGACAAAAACCAGACTCCTGGGATGCTAACAGCACTTCATTTCTATGCTTTTCTCCGACTTACTCTCCCTGAGTATTCAGGTATATTTTTGCCACAGTCCTTACGACAACCTTCTGAGGTACATCAGTATCATTTTCAAATTTATTTGATGAGCACCTGAAGTTGAGAGAATAGAGCTTTGCAAACTGTGCATTTCTAAGACTGGGGTGCAGTGTTGAAATCCAAGGGGTAGTTTAACCATGCATTCAAAGCCTTAGCTGGCTCTCAGTGGATGAGGGGAAAGAAACTTGGACAAGGCAGAAGGCAGCTCCCTATATTACTATACTAATTTATATTCCATATCCAGGGGTATATGTTTACTTTGCTTCTTCCCTTTTACAAAACTAAGTACCTTCCACCTTGTTTGTTGCTTGATGGCATTCTGTTAAATTTAAAAAAAATCTACTGAATTTCTGAGATACCAAGTAAAAAAAGATAGATGCTAAAACTGCAGTCCTAATCCCATTTAACTGGAAGTCAACTCCACTGAATGCAATACGGTTTACTTCTGAGTAGACATGGGGTGGTATTCAAATATGTTTTCTCAGAGAAGACCCACTAAAATTGATTACGTTAGATCCATTAATTTCAATAGGTCTGGTCTGAGAAAAACTTAGTTGAATACCACCCATGGTCAGAATTGCACTGTTTGTAAACTGTGTTGAACAATTACAGTAATACTGATAAAGTCTAAAGATGCACAATATCAGTGTTTCTTTTTGCAAAAATCTGAAGAAAAAATGCACATTGATTTGGTAGTTTCTTCTCAGTTTCAGTAAAAACACTGTTCTGATACAATCCCTAGGTGGCTTTTTAAAAATTATTCCTTCTAGGATGTAGGCAAGGAAACAGGCTTGCTTATCTGATTTCTGTGATGTTTTCTACAAACCTTTACTCACTTTTGATAGATGTTAATTGGATTATACGTGTGCCGTTTCCAAACATTCATATGAGCACCATCTGGACTCTGATGTCAGGTGCAAAATTCAGCTTCCCCAGACCCTCAGCTGTAAAAACGAATCAACATAAAACCCGCATGATACTAGCTCTCATGGAAGAAAAAAAAGTAAAGTGAAAAGGCTTGTAAATCAGAGAAACTAGGTAATAATTTTCACCTATAAAAGTATCAGGGCTTCTGCTATGTCCTGCATCTTTCTTACATATATATTCATATATATTCTGTGCATATCTATATCTATATTATTACATACATATTCTGCATTTTGTGTGTGTGTGTGTGTGGTATGTATATCACACCAATTTATATAACCAACTGATCACTGTGCTCTTTGGGAGGTGGCATATAGCAAATATCATTTTGTCAACTAACCCTAACCTTTCTCAACCTGGGGTCCCCCGGTATTGTTGGACCACAACTCCCATCATCCCTGACCACTGGTCCTGCTAGCTATGGATGATGGGATTTGTAGTGCAACAACATGGTAGGAAAGGCTGATCTAGAGGATGCAATCCTAATCCCATTTATCTGTGAGTAAACTCAATTGACTCTAATTGGACTTATTTCTAAACATGGTTAGATGGTAGCCTTAGTGTCAGGACACCTCCCCTTTGGAACTCCCTCCCACTACATACCAGACAGGCACATTTGTATGTCTTGCCAGTGTCTGCTGAAGACTTTCCTCTTCTAAAAAAACTTCTAAGTGGATATTTTTTATCCCAGCAAGTATCTATACAGGATTTGTTTTTATATGCGTATGTAATTATTTTAACTAAAAAATGCAATTGCTTTGTAAATGCTTCGTTGTGAAATCAATTTGGGATGCTTCAAAGGAAGCAAATCACAAATGAAATAAATAGCCACGGTGTTTCTTCCTGTGATTCCTTCTTGCTATCCCCTTTCCCTTTCCTTTTTGTATGCCTGCCACCCAGCCCTCGCCAAAATATTCTGAATTCTGACAAATAAAACAAAACAAAAACCCGCCCATACAAAACTCATAAAATGAAACATAGACTTCCCACTGAAGCCGTTGATTTTAATGACTGAGGACTGCATCCTACATGCAGTTCCTTGAGGCAAAATTTGGGTCGGCTTTGTTTTGTTTTTCAGCAGAATGTTCCTTACCCAAGGAATGGGGATGGTCAAATGGAGTGTGCCTCTTTCTTTGAAGTCTTGTCAAGAAAGCTTGTTTTCAGAGCTCTTATCCCTACCTTCGACCACATATTCCATTACCCTCACTTAGTGGCAATCTACACATTATGCAGAACCTGCGGCCCTTTCTCTGCCTTTGTGGCCTGAGATCAACTACAGCATAACTGCTTCTGATGATAGGAAAGTACCATTGGAAGCCTTGGGGCTCTGAAAGGAACTGGTGATGCCTTTCCCATGTCCTGTGGCAACACCGGGGTGGGGAGGAGATGCAGCTGCAGCACCACTTTTTCCCATGTAACCTGGATCTTCTCCCATTCTTCAGTTAGCATAGGGAGCTCCCATAAATGTAACATGAGATGGAGTTGTCATTCCAAATAATGCGTTGGGTGGTTCTTCATGCCTGTTCTTCTGCTGTCTTTGTGGCATGGGAGCTACAGTCATGGAAGGTGGAGGCAATGAAGTCTGGGCCTAGTCCACATATGAGGAGCACTAAGAACGTCAGAAGAGGCTGCTGGATCAAGACAATGGCCTCCTGTTCTCACAGTGACCAACCAGATGCTTGTGGAAAACCAGCAAGCAGGGTTTGAGCACAAGAGCCCTTTCCCCTCCTGTGGTTTCCAGCAACTGGTATTCAGAAGAGGAGGAGGAGTAGATATCCCACTTTATCACTACCCTAAGGAGTCTCAAAGCAGCTATCAATCTCCTCTCCCCTCCTCCCCCACAACAAACACTCTGTGAGATGAGTGAGGCTGAGAGAAGTGTGACTGGCCCAAGGTCACCCAGCAGCTGCATGTGGAGGAGCGGGGAAGCGAACCTGGTTCCCCAGATTACGAGTCCACCGCTCTTAATCACTAAACCACACTGGCTTTGCTGTCTCCAACTGTGGAAGCAGAGCATAACCATCATGACTTTTGGTAGTCCTGAAGGTTATCCTTTCACATGTGTGTTGTTAAATAATAATAATCACTTAGCAGCTCGAGAGCCCAGCTAACAACAAACTGACATGTCTTAGTTGGATCAGATAGTTGCCTTAACAGTCTATAAAATTCTGCACTTTTAGCAGAACCTTTGGGGCCTTTCTGTTTCTTGTAAGGTGATGTGCTGACACGGAAATCTCAGAGTCGCTTGTCAATTCCTTGTCAGCTGGGCTCCCAAGATGTAATTAAAAGGTTCTCCATTACAGACACATCTTTCACGTAAGTGTCCAACAGAGCTATGCTAAGTACAGAAAGCCAACAAAATTTACACTGCCTGAAATTAAGCCCACATAAATTATTCCAAATTCTGTTTGGGAGTGGGGCTACTGCTGGCTGAACCAGCCTAAGTCTTGCAGAAGGAAACAAGTCATTTAAATAGAGTTTAATTTACACTTACACACTCTCTTTTTTCTTTTTTGCTGGCCTGAGTTCTGCTGGAGTGCCAGGTCACATGACTGAGCTGAATAGCAGTAGGATCCATTGTAAATCCTCCCCTGCTTTGTCCTGCTCTCACTACTTTCCTGGGATGAAGGAGTTACACAGCCATATCTCCACCAGAACCAGGATGTTTGCCTTACGCTGGTGCATTCCAGGTGTGCCAGGAATCAGCCAGCTGAGACAAGGATCTCCTGAATCCTAACTTGTTCATCCCAGTGGATCTTGGGTTTGGATTGCTCCCTAGGTTAAAGGCTAGGTCCATATTTTGTGGCACTAGTGGTGACAGGTGGAGAGGAGGAGGAAGAAATTAATTTTGTCGTTTGGAATGGTCAGAAGGCAGTTATGCCATTTTAGCCTGCATGACTTGTTTTTTATGTATAAATTCAGGGGAAATAGGCAAGATTGGGGAGCGGTATTACCTGATCCAGCCTTATCATGTTTTCCCTTATTTTTGTAAACTAAAAAGTCCCAGTCCAGTCTTTCTACAAGGAGGAACTTATCCAGCCTGTGCATATCCTGTATCCTTGGAGCTCCATAAAAATGTTTTTGAAATGCAGTTCGTTTCAGAATAAATACTTGTTCCTTAATAAAACCTCAAGCACTGTGGTTTGTGGTATGTGGCTTACTTCTTTCTAACCACACCACAGATGACCAGTTTCGAACACTTGTTTGCATCTAGGGGAATGATGCATGTTAGCCCTCTCTTCCTTTGCCTGTTTTAGATGTATCCCCTCCCAGCTGCTAAAACGTGTTTCCTTTTTACAGGAACACATTCATTGATCATTTGTTTTTGGTACCTTATCAGAAAGCAATACGATAAAAATCAAGAAAGGGGAAAGTGAAGCTGAAGAGCAGGGAGTGGGAAGTTACAAACAGCAAGATCTGTACAACCTTGGAACAGGTTCCCGGGGGAACTTGCCGAGAGTCCATTATCCGAGCTAATTAAAATGAGACTGGACACTTCACTAGGAAAAATATCCATTAGGGAACCATTCTACATTGTCAAGGAATGGACTGATTAGCTTAAAACCAGTGAAGGGAAAAGAAATGGAAAAATCAATCTGCTGATGGAATGAGGGCCAGAGTTCCCATCGGAGAAGGAATAGGAAGACAACTGTCACAACATTTTCTCCTGCTGCTTTATTCAAGCAGTGTTGATCTTGAGAGACTGGAAATGAGATATGTTATGCTCCATCACCAAGGGCGAGAAAGAGGACTCATTCTACATCTTTGATTATTTCCTTCCACACACCTCCTTCAGATCCACCTATCTATGCTCGTGTGCTTCCTTGCTTTGCACGTCACATACTTCAGCCATTCCCTTATTCATTGCGGTCTCATGCTATAGTGTCCTGGAAGTGTTCTGGGAATATGCTCCTGCTCTATGGAATCAGCTGCAACACTCTTTCTCCCTCCCCCCCCAAAAAAAAACCACCCCCACCACCACAACAACCCTGGCTTAGTGAAGCTCAAACTCAAGCAGAAAGGTGGCCAGAAAAGGTAGCAAAGCAGTTTCTGCCAGCCATCTGCAGAGTGGTCCCAGAAGACCTGGGTATCCTTAATCGTGACTCATTTGTCCGGTGGGAGAGATGGATCTTAGAATATGAGGGATCTGCTATTCTTATCTTCCTTCAATTATCAGGAATCACAGAGGGAATTCTCTCCAAAACAACACCTGAGCCTCGAAGAAAGGGGATATGGCAGTGATGTGCTGTATCATCATCACCTACAGACAGGAAGTCTAAATGCTGGTCTTTGTGATCAAACTAAACCAAACCAAAACATGAGCAAACTGATCCTGAAGGCTTAGCTTTTCTTTCTGATACACATTTGAGAAGTTGGGATTTCTTCTCTTTCCCTTAGGAAATATTTTTCTATCAGGTTGGGACAACTCTTTGGTCTCAACTGAAATAAGAAAGTGGCTGGGTGATCTTTTCCTAGCTTTAATTTCCTCGTTCCTGTAATAATTCTTTCCCTTGCCGCAAGCTTGCTCAGAACCCCCTCCACCAGCCCAGTGTCCTCACTCTCTGTCTGATACAAAAATATAAAATAAGATACTAGGCCTAAAGAAATGTTCATTGTCTTTGAGTTATAAAACCATTGTATTGAATCAGGCAAGCACTGTTAGGCATTGTTATTACTGGGGTATTAACAAAATATATCCAGAAAAGTAACAGAACATACTGAAGTAACAGGGGAGCATCTCTTTTGTACCTCAGGCAAAATTGTTTGAGGGAGCTTAGTTGCAGGTAGAATGAGGTGAATAAAATGCACATTGGTTTTGACAAGGGTATATAACATACGCTTTTTAAAAAAAAAGAAAGTGCTAACAGCAGAAAAATTCCACAGCCAATAAGGCAGAAGGTGACAGCAGTTCTGAAAATGATTAAGCTGGATGTGGGGTGTAGTGCAATGCGATGTCGAGCATTTTAATGACCAAAATGTCCTGCATTCCTATGCTTTTGGATTAGTTTTTCTTAATTTTGGAGGATGAATTTTGAGACTACCAAATTTTGCTGCCAAGATGAGTTATCCTAGAAGTCGAGGAGGAGGACCTTGTGACACCTAGAGATGGGTCCCTATATAAGGATTTACATGTCTTCCAAGCATCATCTAACACTATCTGATTTAGTTTCCACTGACACTTTACCCATGGGCCACGTGTGACCCACCCAGGCAATCCCTACAGCCTTCTGTGAGCTACACAGTGCACCTCCTGCCTTCATCTTGCCCCCCATGTTCCTTTCAGCCCAGACAGAGTATGGAAGTCTTACAGGAACAGGAGATTCTTCACAGAGCTGTCTACCACAATATGATTTCTTTTTTTTTCTTTTTGATCTGCCACCTTCCCCCTCTATTTCTGGAGGATACAGTCGCTGCCTAGCAATCCAAACTATAAGGAGCATTACTCCATGCTTTGGGTATTGTTATAAATTTTGCAGCAGTACTTGTTTGGGGAAAATGCTTGAGGACAATTTACTATCTGAATTGCTATCCTTATGAATTCTTAGCAGTTCAGAAGGCTATTCAAAATGTATCCATTGTAATTGACAGTGCCTTAGAGAAACTTGGAGCAGAACATGTCCATTCTGACGTTAAACATATTTGCCTGTAAGCCTGTGACCACTTACCTGGGAGCAAGCCCAATTAAACTCAGTGGGACTTATTTTTTAGTCTATACATAAAGGATTGCGCTATTAATCCAATTAGGCCTTATATACATTAACCACAATGCAAACATGGGGTTCTTAGCCATGTACACAGAATTAACACTATTGCTGTTTATCTGACCAGGGCTGCAGATTCCTAGATGACTCACTCACAGTTGACACCAGTGGAATTTAAGCAACCTCCACTCATTAATACAGCATATAGATTGGCTCCAGTCTAAGTTAGTTGTGTTTAGGTACTATTTAAGTCTGCAGTCCTAACCCCAAATACCTGAGAATAAGTCAGCAGGACTTCCTTTTGAGTAGACAGGGTTAGAGTAGACTTGCTGTAAATCAGGTAGCTATGAGTAACTTACTCAGCGAGAACCAATTGTGACTAATTTAAGGCCAGATCCAAATGTATACCTCTACTGAAGATCAGCTCAGAAGTTTTGTCAAAAAAAGGTTCCTTTTTTTATGATGCTAACAATAAACTTTGAGCCAGTGTTGTGTAGTGGTTAGAGTGTTTGTCTAGGACCCAGGAGATCAGGGTTCACACCCCCTCTTGGCAATGAAGCCCACTGGGAGACCTTGAGCCAGTCACTGCCTTTCAGCCTAACCTACCTCACAGGGTTGTTCTGCGGATTAAATGGGGAGGCACAGAACCATGCAAAGCACCCCAAGTTCCCTAGAAAAGAAGGTAGGATATAAAGGCAATAAACAAACAAGTAAATGTTACTGGTATGTTTTCCACTGAGTCCAGTCCAACATTCCCTTAGGTTATTGAATGTTTCCCATAAAAGTGTATCACTTATAACAAAGATGAAGAAAACTATGTTAAGATGTCTTCCATGGAAATATGATTCATTAAGCTTCTATATATTTAATAATGCCTGGCGGGCTCTGGTCCATGGGGTCACGAAGAGTCGGACACGACTGAACGACTAAACAACAACAAATATTTAATAATAGGCCAATCTGAACATATATGGATAGTGTTGGTTATTAAATACCTCTTTAAATTTTCAGGGAAATTGGCCAGGAAGGGAGAAACCGGTTGTTTAGACACTGCTGAATTGTCCATGTTTTCTTCTTGCGACTGTCTTTGTCTGTCATATTAAGAATGATTTCAGCCTGTGCAACATTTGTTCAATTTCATTATCCATTGAAGTCTGAAGAATGATGGAATGCATCTATTTAAACAACAACTGAAGGAAGCAGTGGCTTCCCGTTATAAAGCTTGCCAGCAATTCCCTTGCCATTTTAATAAGAAAGCAATTCTGCATTGCATTATAATTGCAAAACAAAAATTTGTTTTAACAGACATTTTCATGCTCCCCCTCCCAAATTTAACAAGTTCTGTTCAGATAAAAATATATATTAAAATCCTCTGTCTTCACAGTTGGCATTTTAAACAGAGCCATCCATTCACAGCAAATGCAGCTGGTTAACCTGGTCTTGCACCCTGTCCATGGTAGTAGGCAGCCAGATGTCCTGGGGAACTCACAGGGTCTTCTTAAATGGTCTAGCACTGGATGACTGGAAGTACCCTCACCCAGAAGATGAAGGCTATGTCATTTGATGAACATGGCTCATAAACCTCAATCCGCGAATTTGAACACTCCTTTTAAACATCCTTCTAAAATAGGGAACATCACCACAGCTTCTGGAAATAAAGTTTGTGATGTCTGTCTGGAATAGAAGGCCCTTGATATGTGCACTAAAGGCTCCCTACAGACCCTCGCAGGTGTTGAGATCAGCAGAGGAGGCCATCTTGGTAGGTCCACCTCCCTCAACTGAATTAGTGCAACACACTCTGTATGGGCTGGGCTGCCTTTGAAAACAGCTTGGAATCTTCAATTGCAGAATGCTGCTGCTAAAATCTTGACTAGGGCAAGGTGCTGGGATCATGTGACGCCCATTAATATTTCAGTGTCTCTGTTTCCTAGTGCATTTCAAGACGTTGGTTATTGCCTATAATGCTTTTTTAAAAAGAATAATTTTATAAGGGGTGTATCTTTGTTTCTCAATTTCACCCTTTTACATGGTTCTGTATGTATTGTGGTATATTCTACATTGTGACTTGCTGTTATTTTTATTGATTATAATTTAGTATTTATGTATTGTAATTGTTAAGTGTGGATTTCTGTTTAATTGTTATTTCCTGATATTTTGATAGTTAATTTTATCATATACTATTATATTCTATTGGATTGTTGAATATTACTTTATTTGATATAAGCTGTTTATTTTAAAGCTATGTTTTTATTATGAGTTTTTGTATTGGATTGGATTATTATAAGGCGTGTGACCTTTGTTGCATATTTTGTTGTTGTATAGTAATATAGAGAGGCGGTATATAAATTAAAAGTAAAATGAAAATGAAAAAATGCTTGGGACCAAACCGTTTGAAGAACTGCCTCCTCTCCTATGAATCTGCCCATCTCAATAATTCTTGAAAAAAATAGATAATTCCTCAACATATACACACAAACACCAATGCTCACACAGTTGGGTAGAACTAAGCAATATGAGCATCATATCGCCATCAACAGCACCGGCCAACTATGTACCTCTTCTGATCCTTTCTCCCCTAGTAATGTGCAGAAGCATCAAATGTGTCATGTGATGTGATTGTTCTGCAAGTTTCATAGCTTTCACTTTATTTTCTTGGCTGGGATGATTGTGGTATGATGAGGGCTGTGATGAAGGAAGCTTACAATATGTCTCTATCCCTTCACTTCACCAATGTAGCATTACTGGTTTCGGCCATGTACTTCTCAAATCAGTTAGGTCTAGTATACAGACATGGCAATCTACTCTGTCAGTGGTGTGTCTATCTATAGTGCTGATGGTATTTAACTGTGTATCTCGATTTATTGATTGATTGGCCCAATTCTACAGTCAGTGTAGGAGCTGCAAGGAAACAGCTTCAAGTGGTTAAAGCCATTTGTTTTTGAAGAGGTTCTCTGTGTGGCTCAGGCTGATTGTTCAAAGCCTCTCCATGAGGAGTGGGTAACCAGATTTTCATCTAGCATAAGGAGAAGTCCGTAACAAGTACAAGCGGAAGAGGCCAAAAAAATGTGATCTTTAAATAGCACAACAAACTGAAGGGCGGGGGGGGGGGGAGAGCAAAGCAGCATTCATAAGCTAGGCAATGTTTTGGAAATGATCACTGAATATTATTCCTCTTTAGCGCTGGAGCTCAGAGCCTTATTTAGAAGGCTCTTGATTGCACTATTGAAAATTTCAAAAGGGAAATAACAGGACATATTTTTAAATACCTCTGGAGAATGAGAGAAAATGAGGGGGAGGTCAGTGCTATAAAATAGCAAAATCTACAGCAAATAAAAGGAGGCGCCATTTTAGAGGCGGCTACAGCTTTTCGAATTCAGTCTCATGAGGTCATAGAGTCAAGTACTCTGGGATCCTTTAAAATATACATTTTAAGGCCTGGATAATTTTATGACTGCATATAACATTTGTAGCTATGCAAGCCAAGATAATAACATGGTTAATCAAATCTCATGCTTCAGGGCATAAATTGATTGCCTGAGGGGGTCATGACAGATTTTTATTTCCCACCAAGTACATGATTACACAATTGACTCAGTGTCTTACAATTGCCTTTTGCTACTATATATAAACCGGTGGTTCTAATCTGGAGTGGCACAAACTGTGTTCCGCTGTCAGCATAAAGAAATGTCCAGGCCAAGACTCAAAGCAATCCATTAGCAGAAGGTCGCAAGATCAGGATATAAAATGCCCGTTCGATTACTGACACGCGTTGCAAAAAATAAAAATTAATAGTTCTTTTAATCATCCCATTCAATCCTTGAAGTTGTCATCTACCACAGCAGGTTCCATCCAATGGCGTAAAAGAAGGTACATACATTCTGTTATGAGGTAAAACTCTATTAGTTGTATTCATTTATAGGACACTTTTCTGAGTGCAGGTTTCATAATACATTTAGGATACTAACACTACTTGACATAATCGGAAAAGAAGACTACTGCAATCCCACCGTCGTTAATAAGCCAGCAGTAATAGGAACCCAGGAAGCTGCCTTATATTGAGATAGACCATTGGTCCACCTAGTTCAGTATTGCCTACACCAGACTTGGGTCTCCAAATGTTGTTGGACTACAACTCCCATCATCACTGACCACTGGTCCTGCTAGCTAGGGGAGATGGGAGTTGTAGTCCAACAACAGCTGGAGACCAAATATGAGAAACACTGGTCTATGGTGACTGGTGGTGGCTCTCCAGGATTTCAGACCTATGTGGAGATGCTAGAGAGTGAACCTGAGACCTTCTGCAGATGTTGTACCACTAAGCTATGCCCCTTCCCATACTCCAGTCGTATTGTAAAGAATAACTATCACATTACCAACCATTAAAGAAAAGCAGACATGCCATCTCAGACAAAACAAAGAAGCAACACCAATCATGTATAGGCTACCTGAGGCAGGCTAGGTTCTCAAGGATTTCTGGAATAACTAAAGCATGGGAGCCTATCAACCTCACTGATCTAATTGGGGGTCAAAAGTGGAGAGGCTCTGCTGAGGATCTTAAGGATGTAAATTTGAGGAAACTCAAAGAGTAGAGTTGGCAGTGTTGACTGGTAAGGCAGTTTGCTAGGCAGAACCACTGGTAACTGTGGTATGTGGAAAAAGGGAAACCCTGCAGTTGCCTTTTTAGATGCAAGGAGGTGTCAGTGAAGATGTTGCCACAAGCACTTTGCCAATGCAGAGTTGCTGGGTGAGTATTTACTCTGGAGTGGACACAAGCTGCCAACATCAGCAGGGGAGATTATCCACTCTGAAACCATGTGCTGATTTCTCACCCACCACTTTGTCATTGCACAGCGGACAATTCACCTAGCAAAACCCTCTCACTGGCCACCTCTAAATCTTAGGGTACTGTGAAGAGTTGTGAATAGGGAGAAAAATATTCAAAGCATGCCTGTGGTACTCTATGGGTCTCTTCACATCTTGTTCAAAACATATTGTTATGCTTCGCTATATACATACTATTATTTTAGGGGGGGGGGATATTTGCTTTTCCCTACTGCTGTGTGAAAATCCCATTTTCCTAAGAACATGGGAAGCTGCCATGTATCCCCTGCCAGAGCATCAGTCCATCTATTTCAGGCCAATGTCTACACCAACAAGCCAGCAGCTCTCCAGGCAGGCGGTCATTTCCATCCCTATTTGGAGATGCTGCAAATTGAACCTGAGATATTTTGCAGGCAAAGCATGTTCCTTGCCAGTGAGCTACAGCTCTTCCCCAACTGTAACAGGGGAAAGGATTTTCCAAGCATTTAGCGCAGGAAGAAAATGAACATAACTCTGTGTAAAGATGCCTTGCTCTAAAGCATTGTGTGTGTGTGTACACACTTTGGTTTCTTTGGAATCTTTTAGCCATAATTATCAGAAGCAAGTGTGATGTTTTAATTAAACGGATGAAGTTCTTTCAGTTATTTGCTACTCAGAAAACGGCACATTTTTCATGGAAATATGTGGAGGGTTAAAACCACCACCCCGTGATCTAAACCTCACAGCCGTAGCTTCCAAATTAAGAGCTCTTCACTGGGAGGGGGATGATAGGGAAATCCTGGCTAGATGAGACCTTTAACATGCCTTTTTGTGAGTCTGTGTTTGTGTATGTGTAGAGGGCGTTTCACTAAGCAACAGTGACATTTTCTGAAAGAGCCCTTCAATGCTGAATTGTACGGTACAGTAACTTCTCAGCATGGGTTCCAAGTACAAACACGATTGGGCTGAAAGAAGCAACTTGCAGCCTCAGTGGAGTGACTCTTTCCATCTCAGCCCCTTTCACCTTTCGGAAGACGCATTCTGTTGGCATCTGCATGCTTTTAAGCAAAAAGCCCTACAGCGGCCATGTGCCCGAGAGGTTCAAAGGAAGGATTCGAAAATCTGCCTGCCAGAGCAGTGCGTCTCCATTCATGTGTCTCAGTATAGATCAAAGTCACTCTAACAAATCATATGCTTCTGGAGAACTGTGCGATCAACAATAAAACATACTGAAAAGGCATGTCTGCAACGCAGCTTTTAAAAAAGGCCCTCTTACGTGGAGTGGGGGGCCAGCTCTTGCAGATGTCTGCATGTCCCTCTTTCAAAAACCTGCATTCAGTGTGACAAGTATCGCAATATAAAATGTTAACGCAGCCCTAGAAGAAGAAAATATAACACTCATGTAAATCTAAGAAACCAAAAGCCAAGCAAATCAAACTTGGAGCAGCAAGCACCATGAAATGTTAGAATTAGCCCAACTGTTGAGAAACCTAGCAAAAGAAAGAAGAAAATAAATCTGGCATTGTTTACTATTAAGTGGGAGGAAATCAGCAACAAATATATTGACTTTTGATCCCCCTCCAACAAATGCAAATTTTAAATGATATAGTTCTTTGGTGTGGTTCTCTAGACTGCAGCCCTGTCTTGGAGTAGCAATACTTTTCTGATTTTATTTATTTATTTGTCAGTGTTCTGTTTTCTAACCTTGAACACTTGAGGGGTAAACAAGTCTTGTGCCTTCATTGTAAATTCACTTGGCAAGATGATTCATTCTTTCCAGCATGCCAGAAAATGGTTTCCTGAAATTTTAAATATTACCATAAAATACGTAGCCAAAGATAACATCATAAAACAACATAAGGGCACTGAAGATAAGATAAAGCAGGCATTTTTTGTCAGCTCTGCCTCCATGTAATTCCTTTTGGTAATGGGAGCTAAATTTTGAACCATTGCCACTTCACATGCCTACTCAAAGATAGATACAGAGGATATAAAATTGTCAGTTCCATACTTTTTAAAAAAGATAATTACTTCACTTTTTTTTCTGAGTGATCATCAGACCAATTAGAGCTGCACAATACTTATTTCCTACACAAATGCTAACAAATGTCATGATGAACAGAACAGATTGCTAAAATCGTTCTTATTTCTGGGATCAAGTTACATATTAACCTAGCACAATTAATTGAAATATACTTTAACAAGCTATAAATCTAGTTGATATATAGATATAATTTAAAATATGTTTCAGGGAAGCATATGAATGGTGAAATGCCAGGCTGCCATTACATTTGCAGAGTAACTTTTGATCAAGCAGCAGCACCTGCTAATGTAAGTGTAGCGCAGGTGATTTTCTGCCATTCCTAACACAGCCTCCAGTGCGCCACCCCCTGCAATCTGTCACAGAGGACTGAAGGATCACCCAGAACAGCCAAGGAGGGAGGCATGAGACAACTGCTTTCCTTCATCTTATGTCAGTAGACACCTCTGCTGGATCAAAAGCCATTCTGACTTGCCCAATCTGTCTAATGTTGAATTAGAGCCTTTATCAAATTCAGCATTGTAAATGCGATGGGGCACACACTCTGGAATAGAATATATTTTGCATCTATGGTCAGTGGCGGAGCTTCAGGCTCCAGCGCCAGCGGGCAGAGAGCAGGTGGGGGCATGGCTAGTAAGTGTCCTGGGGGCGTGGTGCCCAGTTCGGGCGGGGGGAGGCAGCCATGATGGCACCCCACCGGGATCACGCTGCGGTGGGTGGTGCGCTCCCCCCACAATCCTCTTCCTTCACCAGTGTCTATGGTCAAGATGAATCTATGGCCAGTTCTAGGAAATATTTTAGAAAGAGTCATTAACCCTCTTTTCTTAATATACATTTTTTATGGGTTTTTGTATATTTTCTAAACAGAACATCTCATCTCATCTTCTACAACATTTTGGCTATTTAGCCTGAGACTTCCATCAACCACGTCTAATGATTTTCAAACCTCATCTCTTAATCTTACATTTGTTATCCTAACTGTTACTTTTAATAATCCATTTTAAAATCCATTCGCATAAATCTTTTCTGAAATATTTCATATAGCTCTCCTTATAAAACTTCTTGTAGTCCTACAAGCGTAGTCAGTTGGTTACAATTGTCTTTCAGATAACTGAAATTCCAACAGCAATTCATACATTTTTGACAATGTTTTAAATTTGTTATTTAATATTTCCATTTTGAATTTTGACTTAGTATAACCAAATCCATTTTTCTTTAAATCTTCTTTAAACATTTCATTAATTTGGCGATAGTGCAACCAATCATTTACATATTCTTTTACCTCTTCATAAGGTTTAATTTTCCAATTATTTCCTTCTTTGCTTACTAACTTTTCATATGTGGCCCGGTTTTTACTTATATTTATCTTTTTTACCAAAGGTGACAACCACCATGGTGTTTTATGTTCTAATAGGTTTTTATACCTATCCCATATTTCATCTAGAGATCTTCGGAATATGTGGTTTCCAAATCCTTTATGCATTTTTGTTTTGTCATACCATAAATACGCATGCCAGCCAAACCTATTATCAAA
The DNA here is from genome assembly GCF_964234715.1 of Podarcis melisellensis. Classification (NCBI taxonomy): domain Eukaryota; kingdom Metazoa; phylum Chordata; class Lepidosauria; order Squamata; family Lacertidae; genus Podarcis; species Podarcis melisellensis. The sequence continues at coordinate 92,483,326 of NC_138529.1, forward strand.
TCCTAAATTCAACAATTCGTTAATTCTCAAATAGCCCTCCCTCTACTTTTCATCTTCTTCAAGTAGCTCCCACCTGTACTTTTTGGGCTACAGATAGTAGTCCTCATCGCATCTGCTAGGAAGTCAGCCCCACCAAATTAATGGGGCTTCTTTTTGAGTTACATGCTTAGGACAGGGCTGAAAGAGTTCCAAACTCAAAAGGAACCACCAATCAGGTTTTCTTTGCAAGGTTGGAGGGTGCTGGAGGGGGCCAAATGTTCTCTCTCTCTCTCTCTCTCTCTCTCTCTCTCTCTCTCTCTCTCTCTCTCTCTCATGTCCCAAAGAGAGAACCAGGAGCATTCTGGCAATGCCACCATTTGCAGAAGTAATTTAAAACAGACTTGTCTCAACAACAGCAAAATCCCTTATGGAGGATGGATAGACTGAGAGATGACAATGATTAGGTTTGGAAGAAAAGGGGGTGAAGGAGATGGAAGCACTGTATCTCCACCAGAAATGAAGGAAGCACTGCCTCCACATAACTAGAATAATTTTCCCAGAGGCAAAAGACAGAACTGGGCAGACTCAGCAGTATGACAGAAATTGCACAAAATGTGCACATACAGCAGGAACATCAGATGTAGGTACCTTTGCAGTTGGCGTTTCTCAGATCTTCCAGGCACAGCTGGTTCTTATCTTGGGAAAGGTGCCCATGCATATTTTTTCCACACTTGAGTAATGCCTCATGACACAAGCATGGTATTGATCTCGGCAATTTATGCTGTGATAAGGAAGGACTCAGCTCTAGAGATTTACAGTCCATCTGCATCCTGACAGTGTAATGCTAGATAATGCCTGAACAATTAGAAACACAAGCTAGGTGAGGTCATTTCTATCCTTACTTGAATGACCTAAGTGGAATGACAGACCAAAGGGTTTCTGGCAGACACACATGTGTGAGAGCACATGTCCAACAAATGATTCCTAGGACATTGTCTGACCCTGGCAGGTAAGGACTATGGTAAGGGCATAATAAGATCCTGCAGGATTAGACCAATGGCACACCTAGTCCAGCATCCTGTTCTCACAGTGGCCAACCAGATAACTGTGGGAAACCCATAAGTAGGGCTTCAATACAAGAGCCCTCTCCTTTCCTGTGGTTTCTAACAACTGATCTTCAGAAGAAGCACACTGTCTCTGATTGTGCTACAGCGACAGAGCAATACTTTTCAAGTGTGCAGCCTCAATTTTGAGGGAAGGAGAGTCAAAGCTGGGAAATGCTTCTGCCTGTGAGGTGCTCAGGTAATTAACTTTAAGAGCAACCTTATTTCCACTCCTCCAAATTCCTCGGAGGAAGGGACATTACAGATGCGATAAATACACCTTTTTATGTAGCCCAGTACCAGCATGCTTGGCCTAATTTATCTCAGAGGTAAATAATTTACCTGTGATGATTAAAAGCGATTCTCTTTTTGCACCTCTGTGCTCCTTGGATATTTCGTATACGAATAAATAATTCTGAGTAGCCCCATGTTGTGAGTGGAATGCAGACTGTGAGGTAAATTGGGCAGAACGTAGTGACACCTGGCGTGATTTCTAGTTGATTCAGTGTTTCCTGTATCCAGACCTAAGATTCTTTCCACTGTACAACTCTTGTTCTGTTATTCAGTCTACTGTGGCATCTTACTTCCTTGCTAACAGAGCAATACCAACATCCAAACAGCAGCACTGGAGTGAGTTAGTACATGGTGGTGGGATCTCCCCACTTGGCTCAGTATACTGCCAGCAGAAGCATCTTCCACAGACAGAAACTACCCTGTCAACAGTAGCCAGTGCATACCCTTGAAGCTGAATGTCCCAAGATTCAGGATAGGCAAAAGGAAATGCTTCTTCACTCAGCACATTGTTAAACTATGGATTTCACTCCCACAGAAGGCTTTGAAAGAAGATCTGACAAAGACATGGAGGATAAGGCTTTTTAAAACGTGTTTTTTATTAAAGATTTCTTGGTTTACAAAAGTATGCGCAATGTCTCTTTTTCCAAGTTACATTTTCTACAGATCAGTTTCATTTGTTGAGACATTAGTGTTACATTAGGAAGAAAAGGGAGGAAGAGGTGGAGGGGGGCTGGTGAGTGGGGGTGGGGTGATGATGTTTCTATTTTACTTATTCTATGTGTGGGGTTTTGTGTCAGCGTCGCTTGTGCAGGTTCTCTTTACTATTCGCTTGTGTTCCTTTGGTGGTGAGAGAGGTTGGGGTTGGCCTAGGGTGTGGTTGTTTGTTTGTGATTGGCTGTGGTGAACTTTGTTTTCACGTGTGAGTGGGGTGAGTGGGTGATTTTGAATAAGGTGAGCCGTATTGATTCATATGCTGTTGGCAGATTCTTGTCGTTGTCTTGTTGGGCTGTGTATATGATAAAGGGGAGCCATACTGGGGTGAAGGCATCTTCTATTTGTCCCCGTGTCCCCGTGTCAGTTTCAGTTTATTGGCCAATTTTTCTAATAAGGCTGTTTCCCCTACTATTTGGTACCATTGGTCCATGCTTATTCCTTACAGGTCTCTCCAGTGCCTGGTTATGATGTTTCTGGCTGCTGAGAGTAGGGAGGATAAGGCAATCTATGACACATTAGCTATGTTCTGCCTTCATTGTTGGTGGCAGCCTTTGAATATCAGTTGTTTGGAAGGATAGCTGGAGAGAGTTGGTCTCAGGTACTGCTTCCAGGCCTCTTGTGGACATCTGGTTGGCCACAGTAAGAAGAGAGTGCTGGAACAGATGGGCCTTTGACCTGTGTTCTTATGTAATGAAATAGTGTATTTTGGGGACAGGAAGTGGGTAGAGCTATGCTAGCTGACGATTTGCTGGATCCTAAATTATTCCATCTACTGGCAACGGTTCTGAACTGGGCTGCTCTGCTGTACAAGCCAGGAGCTGGTGCAGCAGAAAACTATATTTTCATTACTTCGTCACCACCTGCCCCAGCAGGAGCAAGTGGCAGGGCCTTGGATGTGGCAGTAGATGCATTGCTGCATACAGCAACACTGCTCTGAACAAGGAATTAGGATTGCTCCAAGATTGGAACAATGTTTGTCAAGGACAAGACAGAAATTCCTGGGTGCCGGGAAAGGTTATTTATGTATGCCACTACTGTGGCTCGTGTTTTGTTAGCCCCCAAATGGAAAATGAGCAAAGTGCCAACTAAAGAAGATTCGCAACTTAAACTGATGGAATATGTGCAGCTTGCGGACCAAACATATAGAATAAGAGAACAAGAAGAACATATGTTTATAGAAGATTGGAAAGTTTTTATTGAATATATAGGGGGTAATTGTGTACACTTGAAAACTTTGGCAGCATTAAGATAAATTCAACAGTGTAAATAAGTTTTGATGGATATAATAATGAAATACCGAATGGTTTAGTTTATATAAAATATGCAGGTATTTATGTTGTGCAAAATGAACCATGGAAAGAGAGGAAGGGTTGTTTAAGTCAATGTTATAAAATGTAAAACAGAAATTTAACAAAAATTATATATAAAAAAACAATGTCATGTTTGATGCTACATCATATGCTTCAATCTTCCTAGAATATTCAGGCACATGCAGACAGATTTATGGAATTTCTCCCTAATTTAGATAACTTACAAGGCAAAAAAAAAAACCCAAACCCTAAAATCTTCAAAAAATACAGTTTTTAAATAACTTTATAATACATTGCAAAATTATCCTGAACAGATTGTGCGACAGCCTATCTTCAGTCTGTCAAATTTATGCTTATTTGGAAGCATAGAAAATCTTAGTAAGCCAGCAAAGTTAAGGAATGGATTTGTGCTGTCCTCAAAAGTTTTATATATCCTGAAGTAACATTTTTTAATACCCAATACCTGGTTGGTTAGCTAAGATTTGAAAATTAACTGCCATAGAACGCTTGGAGGGAAATAATGTTAGAAAGTTTCATAGCATATATAACCATTCCACACTATTTAATGCCACAGGCCAGAATTATACTGAGTTTGCACTACATATTGCAGTGTTGTTAAGAGAATGGAGCAGAATGTTACATAGAAGTATGACTCATATTTTCTGAAAATTTTATGTCTCTCTCTCTCTCTCTCCCCCACTCTGGAAGTTTGGAGCCAGCTTATTGCTGTAGACATGGCATTGCCCAACAGATTCGGCATGTTTAAGGACTGGTGGCAAAAGAAAAAAAAATACAAAAAGGAGTAGTGCCTCTAAATGCCAGAGTTAGTTTCTCAGCAAGGTATCAATTAAGAAATCTGACAGGGCCCACCTGGTGCAAGGGCCCTGAACTGAACTTAGCATATGTCGTGTACTTAAAGAATTGCCCACATCCATTAGGTGATCAATTCAAAAAAGAATTCCCATGCTAACATTCAAACTCTCGGCAAGAATGCAACTCACCAGAACTCTGAATCGAGGACAGTGAGGGAATTTTCCTCTATGGAAAGAGTCTCTGTAGAAAAGTAAGCGCAAGTTCGATATACACCATAGTTTCAACACCAGAAACATTGCAAAACCCTTTTAGTGCAATCAATTGTTTTGCTAAGGATGCAGACTACAATCATACAAACGCCCGTGTAGCTTCTTAATGCCTTTCATTGGATTTAAACAGCTGGGTAATGCTACAACCGAACACCTACAATACTATAGATTGTTTTTAACCTGGAGATTTTCATCTATTGTTCTTGTTATTCCAGTTCTTCTTGTAGATAATATGCCCAAGAAACTCGTAACGAAGTTAGCCATTCTCAGCCAATATTAAAGAAAATATGAAAGTTGATCCTGTATTGAATTTTTATTGCAAAAAAAAAACACTTTTAAAAATGGAGATACATAACAAACTTCACAATGTATAAACAAAGCATGTTCTCATTCATAGAGAGCATGTGTTGCGGTAGGGTTTGGCAGCCCCCCCCCCCCGTTGCTGGGCAGGTTAGTTTGGATGACCATCCACAGTGATTGGGCAGTTGGGTTACTGGGCAAATTTTGGTGTTGCCATTTAGGGGGTTGGACCAAAGGTTATAACATCAATTCACACAGCACTGACTGGGCTCTTTTGCTCATGCATCGGACCACCCGCCCACCCTCCCTAATTTAGGGCTATTGCGTTGACCTTGCTATGCCTGACATGGGGTCGTCTGCTTTAGGGGCAGGGGCCTGGTAGGAATTTTGTTCATTTGGCTGATTGGCTGGTGCCATTTGGCTTTTGCCTACTGCGTAGCAAATCGTCACAACTTGTAAGTTTGCGGTTAGGCATTGGTTAAAAAATTGGTTGGTGGAGGGGTAAGGATTGGCGGTGCCTGCCCCTCCAATGCTGCTGCTGCAAGGGAATTCCGTTAAAGGAATCCAGGGGCTTGTCATTCTTTCGTCCGTCCCTCTGAATGGGGCTTGGGCCGCGCAAGCCCCTGGGAGCATGTGGGGAGGGGTGAGGGTCTCGTGCCCGTCTCCATGCTCTCCCCAATATTGTTTTCCCTTACTGGCTTTCGGTGGAATCCGGAAGTCAGTTCTGTCCCAGGGCGGGGGACAGATAGTTGGAACCAATGCCTAAGCAACCACTCACATTTATGTATTTTAATAAAGTTGTGGCCAAAATTATGGCAAAACCTTAAACAAAAATTATGCGTGATTTGTGAATTATTTAGGGGTGGCTTGGGGGACCTCGACACGCAAATCATTAGCACAAGAAATTTACACTCAGCTATATGTTAACTGTATTACCAAGAAAAGGATTCTACCTCTCATTTACAGCATTGGTCAACTTCTGTGTTTCAACACACCCAAACAATATCTATTAGTCACAAGCAATAATAGAAAGTTGCTTTATTTAAAACATACTAGTTGTATTTCTTCCCTTCTAATATGTACACATTCGCTCCATTTCATAATCTTAGCTGTGTTCCATAATTTAATAGGGTAGCAGCCTCAGAGCTATGCCAATTTTTTTTTTTTGCCAATATTTCTTTCCACAGCAGCTCTTTATATTTTTGTTCAGCATGTGGCTCTGAAGCTTAATATTATAATTAAAGTGTGAGCTGTTCCACTCAGTCACCATGTATTATCTGTTCATTGTTTGTTTGCTTGCTTGCTTATTTCATAAAATTTTTATAAACCTTGATTGTTAATTAAAAACAACAACCCCTCAACGTGGATTTTCAAAAAATGATTTTTTTTTGTCCTGATTGGACTATGTACCCTGCCTTGAGATCAGTTTTATGTCGAGTGGGCTATAAATATTTTAATATTTATATTTTAGTAATTAAATTTAAATGTCCAAGAAAAATGACCATAGACTCAAAAATCAAAGCTCTGTCAATGCCTTGAGTAACGTCTTCCTAACAAATCTGATTGGGCATGGGGAAATAACAACAACAACAACAACAACAATTTATTATTTATACCCTGCCCATCTGGCTGGGTTTCCGGAGCCACTCTGGGCGGCTTCCAACAAAATATTAAAAATACATTACAATAAAATACAATAAAACATCAGGCATTATTAAACTGAGATGCATTGTAATGACATTACCGGGGTGCATGATTGGGATTGCAGCAGGTGGAGAGGGCAGAATTTAACCTTTTCCTCCCCTGGCAAACAAAAATACCCTCCTCTGAAGCTGCTATTTGCACCGTGAGGAAATTTTTGACACCAACTGCAGATTTTTCCCAAAAGCAAATACTGGCTTCAAGTCCTGCTCAAGACTGCAGCAGAGGAAGGAAACGTGAAATCCCTTTTCCACATCAGCCCTTCTTCTCCCCCCACCCCAGCAAACCAGTGCTAGTTGGATTTTTAAAGACCTGCGTGTTAAATGCAAAAAGCAGGTTTAATGGCACGTCAAACTTGGCCTTTAGTTTCAATGCCGTCCTGCTCATCAGCCCCTTCTAATTGATAAACTTATTTCCAGTCACCATCTTCCCCTGCCCACACCTGAAGAAGGCATCTCCTCTTCTTTGCTGCCTTATCTTTGTTAGTAGATGTGATCTCATGCGGTTGCTGAAGATGGATTACTTTGTTTTCCACACTATTTTTCAGCAGATTCAATTTACCGAACAACGGAGAGGGAGTATGTGTGAGAGTATTGGGGGGGGGGGCATGTCTCATGGCAAATGAGGCCAGTGAAACCAAGGCTACAGTTTTTTTAAAAAATAAAAATAAAATAGTACATATGGTTAGTAAAGAAGAGAGAGAGAGAAATCTCCCCATGACCTGGTGCGGGGTGGGGAATAGAGAAGGAAGGAATGGAAAACGCAGCTGTTTATAATTTTATGCCCCTGTGTAAACCTTTGATGTCTAGGAAAAGTCACAGTACTTTAATCAATGAGCAATATCAGACTCTCTGAATCTAATTAAGCTGCTCAGGATATAACAGGCTGGCAAGTACCATTACCTGTGTTTAAGTAGACCTGATAGGCCTAAATCACAGAGTCATAACCTGGAAAGGATCCAAAGGCTACAGAGTCCAATTTTAGGGTTCAAGGCTGTTGCTGCTGCTGCTGTTGCTGTTGTTAGTATACCGGCCTGTACGCAGAGGTTTCAGGGCAGTTCACAGAACAAAATCAAAATATAAAACCACAAAATATATAACCAAAATACAAACAACCCAATAACCCCCCCCCCAACCCCACATTTTAAAAATACTCTTCTGTCTCCTCAAAAGCCAATCTTTGTGATCCAGACTACATTACTACATGCAAACAGCAGGCACACTATTCTTATTACAGGGCAAATCTCTACCCTTGGATGAATGGATCTGCGAGCTCTTGAGAATGTCCTCTGGAGGCTGGCAATAAGCTCTGAAACAATTGAGTGATATTGCACCTTATCTCTACGGCTTTGTTATGAGCTTTGTTTGAGATTGTTATGGCAAACCCCTGAACGGTTATATTGCACATACTTTTATGGCTTGAATATACCTTTTATAGGAGTGATGAGATATTCTTACTCACTTATTTTCTTTCAGATACTCCCCCGATGAAGAACTGGCAGAACTTGAAATGTGGTCACCGCGCGCACACACACACACGAGAACTCTTTTCAGTACAAAACAGATTTCTACTCCTACTCAAACCGCTTGTGTTGCCTTGGGATTTACGACTCTGCTGTCTTCATTTGGGCGTATTCATGCCACTCAGCATCCTGCTCCTAGTGTTGGCAGCTTGCGGTAGTCTCAAAGGAGGTTTTCAAACGCTCTGCCTTTGGGAAATACTCTCCACTTCAGTTTGCTCTGTTCTGGAATCCCCCCATGGATTGTAAATCCAAGATTGCAGAGAACTTAGGGACACGTTTCAGGTCAAGATGGTGGCAGCTTTGGGAACTGGGAACTAGAATGCAAACTCCCCTAGTTAAGCCCACGTTGTAAAGCACTCTCCATGACAGCTTTCAGTGGCAGCAGGCACCCCACCATTTCAATCCCTTCCTGTTATGTACTGAGTTGTACAAGATCCAAAAGGCAGCAGTTTGATTGGTCCTAGAACAACAGTATTCAGAATGCAGCAGTCTGATTGGTCCTAGAACAATAGGGCCCAGAATGCAGCAGTCTGATTGGTCCACAGGAGCCACCCAATCCAGCTCCATGTGGAAGTGAATCCGCAACCTGATTGGCCTACAGATGAATCCCGGAATTAGCCAATCATGTGGGGCCCATTGTGTAAATCATGTATTTAAAGCAGACATTCTGGGGGAACTTCCATTCCTCCTCACCACTATGAGCTGAATAAAGAGCATGAAATCCACTCTCAACTCTGAGTATATTTCACTTCCCCAATAAAGGGGGAAAACTGGCATCAGTGGTAGGCTCATTGGTCTCATTGCATGCCAAGGCGGAGACTCCCCAACCCCAGACGACACCTGGGTGAAATAATGACTCGTGACACTGTGTTATGGGCCACAACTTTATTAAACTTTCAGATGTAGGAAGACCTTGGCTTAGGCATTGGGCGTTTATCCCTCCCAGTCCCCGGCTGGGGATCTGGGGCACATCAGGGTTAGCCAATCTGTCTGGGGATTGGGCTTACTCTGGAAGACGTATGTTTAAGCAGAGAGAGGCGCCCCCCCCCCATTTCACCACAACACAGTGGAGTGCACTGATAACCTTTCAGCGTATGACCAGTAACTCCCCTCAATACAACCTCTTTAATGGGGAACCCTGGGATCGCCGCTGCAGGGGGGGGCGTGTTTCACTGCTTCACGCCCTGCCCCCCTTCATTTAGGGAAGATAGACTAAAGGATTCCGCCCAAGGCCTATAACCGCCAAAGTTGTGACATTTTGCTATGGGGAAGGTGAAACCTGCCAATGCAAGGAAATTCCTTCCCGGTCCTTTAACAGCAACCATTGTAGGACTGTAACAGCGCCTGCATACCTATAAAGAAGAAGTTAACCTGCAACTAAAAAAAAAACCTAAATGAAGGGAGGATAGGGTGGGTGAAGCTCTGGAACTGACTAAGAGCTCACATGTAGGCTCCCCCCGCTTTTATACTTGGTCTGCTCCCCTAGCTATGCCTCCCCAGTCGCAATTGGTTCTTTGAACTGAGGTTTGGTGGGAACCTCAAGGTTTGCGACTTGGGGAGGCGGTCCAAGAGTGCTGTGCCAGGAGTCACGTAGGATCGGGGGTGCTGCATGCGGGCATGCAAAGGGTACCCCCCATTTGATGTGGAGAGCGGTCATTATCAAGGTGTGGATATTTGTGAACATTCTAGGGAGCATTGTTTTCTGCTTCTTCTTTTTTTGTAGAATTTTTATTAAACTGTTGAATTTATCTTAATGCTGCCAAAGTTTTCAAGTGTACACAATTTCCCTCCATATATTCAATAAACATTTTCCAATCTTCTTTAAGCGTATGTTCTTCTTGTTCTCTTATTCTATATGTTAAGTCTGCAAGCTGCGCATATTCCATCCATTTAAGTTGTCATTCTTCTTTAGTTGGGACCTCACTCGTTTTCCATTTTGGGGCTAACAAAACATGGGCCGCAGTAGTGGCATGCATAAATAACCTTTTTTGACACCAAATCCATCGTATCTTCTATCCTTAGCAGCACATTCCAACTTCACCAATGTAAAAGGTAGCAAGGTTGTTCCCCTTTCTCAGTTTGGTCTGAAGTTGGTTTAAGAAAAAAGCACATCACGATGCAGTATTCTATAAGAAATGGCAGGATACCTGTGGATGGTGGCCAATGTCATGTGTACACCACTACCCAAACCAGTGGATGCAGACAAACTGGGAGTGTGTGCACAGCCATAGATGAAAATCGGTATCCTGATTTTCATTATAGGAATGTCGTACTACACAGCAGTAAATTGTAGCTTAATTAATCAGCTATCATGTACCTTCTATTGTTGTACTGGATTATGTTAAAGTGACTTGATTTTGGACATGTCCTATTAATTTGTGTAATCGAATGGCCATTTCCCAAGAGAACATGAATTGCACATTCACCCAAAGAAAACATTCCATTTAGCCTGAAGGTGCAGACATGATAGGTTATCGGGCAGAAATATGAGAGATCATAAATTTCTAACAGCTGCCGAGATTGTCAGAAATCCTTCTCAGCTAAGATGTATGTGAACCACTCTGATACATTCTGCAGTGGCCGGGAAAGAAAGAAAAAATCATGTAGTGTGTTCAGAGCAGCGGCTTTGGAAAGGCAAGTGGGAGCAAAATATGGCTTGAATTGTGATGAAGTGGATAAGGAGTGATTATGGGCTGTTTATTCTGATGAGTTCAGTAGCTTGAATTGTGACCTGTGATAGTGAATAAGATGAATTGTTCAAACGTCACCAGCTCCAGTTCATGCCAGAATGACAGTGAATAATAGGCCTTAATTATCAATCCCCTTTTCACCTGTACTGTATAAAACACACTCGCTTGTACATCTTGGGAGGAGAATAGCCTGGAAAAGGAGAAAATCAAATTGGCAAGGATTCCTGATTGCAAAATCGATTACACTGGTGTAAATGAAGAGTAACTCAAGGGGATGTCATTGAAGGAAAAGGGCACAGCATTGGTGACACAGTGTGCTCAGGCTGTTTTTAATTAAAAACCACTTCTCATTGAAAAATTTGAAAGCCTGGATGCAATTTTGTCCAATTTGCTTAACTGCCAATTTGCAAGATATAATTTAGCATTTCAGAGTGTGTCTGCATGGCAGCTTTCCATGTTTTTTAGTCCACCTCTTTAGTGATAAACTGCAAGTGTGGGAATCTTCCCTTAAAAGGGCAGGCACTTTTTGGTGCATGGACCATCTTCATCCTGTATCAGGGATGGTAAATTTGTGATCTCCAGATGTTGTTGGACTACAGCTCCCATCATCCCTGACTATTGACCTTGCTGGTTAGGGCCAATGGGACTTGGAGGACAGCACCTGTAGAGCCACAGGTTCCCCATCCTTGTCCTATCATAAATGCCAGTCTTTGCCAACCTGTTACCCTGTAGATGATTTGGAATACAACTCCAATCAGTTGTGCTCCAAATGATCTGGAGGGCACTCATTTGGCAAATGCCAGCATGTATTAACAGCAAACTCATTTTCTAAATGCCTAGCCTTATATAGCCAACTGGTATGATCCACACACAAAAGGGAGGTATTAGTAGGCATAGGGAAAGAGGAAGCTTTGCAGATGTACATGAAAATGGGGTGGCTTTTGAACTAAGGTGAGAAGGACCGCTAAACAGCTTAATGAGGCCTGAGCATGCTGAGCAAGAGAAATGAATCTTAAGGGTGGGAAATAAAAAATGGAGAAGGGAAATAGAGTAGAGTCTCTCAGAAAAAGCCAATTAATGGCTTGAGAGAATTTTGTGCTGCCTATAAAAATTGACCTGTAAATAGAAAGGCTACATGCATGTGTTTGGTGGTTTGCAGATCTTGGCATGGGTGAGAGGGGAAATGATCAGAGAGGTGGGCTATGGTGCATGAACACACTATTTCACAGGGTTACAATTTACAGCGTTCGGGTTACATGGAAACAGCACATACAATTACAGTTTAAATATGTTTTGACAATCCCTGTAGTGGATGCAGGAATTCCACTATTGGTCTAGTCAAATTAGAAAAAAAGGTAGTGTAATCTCATATTATCATAGCTGGGGAGAAAGAGGCGCAAGCTAAACAAGCTACAAGTTGAAAATTCATGCTATACCTTGCTTAGATTCACACAAGAGTCCATTGATGCCAAACAAATCTATGAAGTTCCAAGCTTTTTTTGGTATCCACTATGCTGTCCTATCCTCCATACACCTGTTTCTAGACAACTTTTAGAAGACATCTGAAGGCAGTCCTGTGCAGGGAAGGTTTTTTTTTAATGTTTAATGTTTTATTATGTTTTTGTATATGCTGGAAGCCACTCAAAGTAGCTCGAGCAAACCAGTCAGATGGGCGGGGTACAAAAAATAAAATTATTATTAGTTCTAGAAATCTGAAATGGAACACCAGAATTTCTGGTATTGTCTCTTCCTAACTAGTAATAGTTATCTTGATGGGAAGCAGGAACTCCCACACCGATTGTCCATCACTCAGACCAGGCTTGTGACTAAGTTCTCTCCTTGCTAACCATGAGCTGTAGCCATGAACATCACATTGGCCACAGCTTGTGGCTAACAAGAAGAGAACTTAATCAAGTGTCTGGGTTCAGATGACCAGCTAAGCCAACCCTTGGTTTAGCTCAGTATGGCATGGGAGTAGAACTTAAAGACTGGCAAGAGCAGAGTGGCTGTGAGCTCCCCTCCAGAAGCCTGCACATTTGTGCAGTCCCAGGAAGCCATAGGGTGGTTTTCCATGTAATGTGAACCAGCTAGCATAGGTTTAATGATTTGATGAGAAAAAACCATAAGGAATCCTCAGGGTTGTGTGACAGAGAGAGAGGGAGAGGGGGCAGAAGCCTTGCAGTATAAGATGTTGTATATACAAAGCTCCATGTGGCAAGTCCAGTTCCTATCTAATTGTTTTTTATTTAGCTCTGCAATGCCAAGTTGCTGAAGGAGCACTTCTCATCTTGTTGAGGCAGGCCACTTTAAATGGGACTGCAATAGAGCCTATTGATCTACTTCTACTGATGTGTTGTTCACCATGGAACAAAAGAAGATAATGAGTTAATATACCATTGTAAAAGAACATGCCAGTGGTATGTTGTTCATATTCACGAACCTCATTATTATGTTGAACTGAATATTCAACATACCAATGGTCAATTATCTTTTTAGTAACTGACGAACAAGTGTAGCTGTTCCCCAAAAACTAATATAGCAGTGAAGGGTAACTTGGAAAAAGAAATGTGAAAGGATTATTATATAATCTGAAGAAATTGCAACTCGGACTTTTGTACAAGATTGTTAAAATCTAGCATTTTTAAAATCAGTCAGTACCTTTCTGTCCATCATCAAGCAGTGAACAGTGTGTCTGGGTTGTTGTTGTTTTCTAATCAGGTTTGCTTCTAAAAACTAGGATTCCACCCCCAATTTAAGCTTTATTGAACCTGTGGATCTGTTCTGTTCAAAGATGAATTCGCAAGACAGACGGCACATTGGAGAAATGATTACCATGCAAAAGCAAGATTGTGCTAATTGCAGAAATCAGTTTTCAACGGCTGTTGTCTAGGAGGAAGGGGAGGCATAAAAATAGAATGCATTCTGACTGGCAAGGGAAAGAAAGGCAAGAACTGCTTAGTCTTTGAATTGCCTTGTAGGAATGTTTTCATGTCCACATTCCTCTACCAACCCTTTCATCTAAGCTCTTCTGCCAGCCTAATGTAGCAAGTATGACTCTAATAGGGGGAAAGAGTTGGGAAAGGGAACTGATGAAAAATGGGTGTAGCAGCTGCTTTATGTCCTGGGAAGAGAAAAAGAGAGAGAGAAGGGGGTGGGGGGAGAAAGATCCCAGTTGCAATCTGGCAAGCCTATTCAGCATCACACATCGTCACTACAAGGACTTACCCAGATAATATTAGGATGCCCATTGCTAGACTGAGCTTCCTTCACATCCTTTTCAGATCATGTAATCCTGTGGTGCCCACCAGATGTTGTTGTGTCCCAATGCCTATTAGCCTCCTTGGCCTACAGGGACAATAAGCAGGGATGATAGCAGCTGTAGTCCAACAATTTCTATAGGGCACCCCACCAGTTACCTCTGGAATGCTGCAACAAAGGTGAAGCCCATCAAACGTCAGAACCTTCTGATACATCTGGTATGTCTCTCTGTAGCCCTTCTTGCCTGCCATCTTTGGCCTTCTCAACAAGCTGCTGCTTTGTGAAGCTGAAACTGGTCCCTTCCTCACCTTACATGGGCAATTAGGACCAACAGCCATGTGAGCAGTAGAGGAAAAAGGAAGCAAGCTGCCCTCAGTGTCACCTCCTTGAACAGCCCTTGTTTACTGTCTTAATTGTATGTTCAGGTTCTTATTCATCTTATGTAAGCTGCTCTAGAAGCTGGCGAGCACAATAAAAGTACTTTAAAGAAATAATATTGTTAAACAGGAGCCATAGCTGAAGCTATGTTTACTGACCCACTGTGAACCTGAGCCAAAATATAGTCAAATGACTTTAGAACCCCTTCTCTTCAAAATGAACAGCCTCCCCTTATTACAGGGATGAGGAGGCTGTCAACCTCCTATCATTCTTGACCATTGGTTTGCAGGCTGAGACTGATGGGACTTGGAGCCTAACAGCATCTTGAGGGTCACAAGCCCCCAGCCTCTGCCTACTAATACACCTTAGTCAGCCACTCCAGAACACAGGCAAATGGCTCTTCAACCCCCATCTTAGCAAAAGAAATGGCTTCAGTGCCCTTCTGTATCCATCCACAACAGCTCACTTCAGCTTTCATGCCGTGGCTCATGCATGAAAGTCAGCAGCAGATGTGCACCAAAGGATAACTCTGAACATTTATCTCCAACAGTTCATTTGCACTGTCATAACTGGTCATTCAGCTTAAAGGTAGAGCTGAAAAGGTCAGTATTGTGGATTATTTATGGCTCAAGAGAAGACTCCTCTATCTTCAGATGTGATCTTGGTGATCTTGAGCCTTACTGGAGGTTTAAATAAAATTATCAACCTCTTGGATAGAAACTCTTCCCTCCATGCCATGTCATTTAACCTACATTGGCACTTATATGCATTACCTAGCAAAGGGAATCTCTCTTTTTTTAGTACAGGCAGCTCTCAGCTTATGCTGGGGTTATATTCTGGGGATAGCACATAAAGCCAAAATCACATATAGTCAAAATACACTGGATTCAATGAGGTGTGGGATTGGAAAAGCAAAACAACTTTCCTAGATGCTTGACCTTGTTCCATCTCCTTTTTAGTATTTTTTTATTGCCAACCACATAAAGCCGAATGTGCACAAGTCAAAAATGTGTAAGTTGTGAGTTAAAAAAGGTAAAGGACCCCTGACAGTTAAGTCCACTCACGAACAACTCTGAGGTTGCAGCGCTCATATCGCTTTACTGGCCAAGGGAGCCAACGTTTGTCCACAGACAGTTTTTCCTTGTCATGTGGCCAGCATGACTGAGCCGCTTCTAGTGAAGCAGAGCAGTTCACAGAAACAGTTTACCTTCCCGCCAGAGTGGTACCTATTGTTCTACTTGCATTTTGACGTGCTTTCGAACTGCTAGGTTGGTAGGAGCTGGGACCGAATAATGGGAGCTCACTCCGTCGCGGGGATTCATACCGCTGACCTTCCAATCGGCAAGCCCAAGGCTCAGTGGTTTACACCACAGCGCCACCCGCATCCCTTTTAAGTTGTGAGTTACCTGTACATAGAAAGAGTTTACTTTCATATCCCTAGTGTAGAAAATATGCCCCAGCTTGAATTTCTTTTGAATTCTGGACACATCTTCTCTGATAGGAGATCCATGCCACACATCTAAAGTACAACCAACACACATTTAAAGCACATAGATTTCCCCCAAAGAATCATGGGAACTGTAGTTTCCCCTCACAGAGCTACAGTGATCTCATTTGTCTCCTAATCTAAAAAGCACTCTTGAGGTTTGGAATGGGGAGAAGTTTGATTCATATTTATCAAATCCATACTTTCTGAAACAATAGGAAAACCAAAACACAGCTATCCATCAAAATTCACACCTATCTGAATTTTGTGATGCAGTTCTCAAACCAACGAATGTTTACAAAAATGCACACATTAGGTAAATGTCTGCACTAAATTAATGAAGTGAAACTAACATATGAAATGCTTTATATCAGGAAGAGACTGCTTGCAAAAATGTGTACATGAATGAAAACTGCACATAAAAACGTGTTTATTATGATAAATTCACACTAACATTTTGAAGGATTTTTAAAAAGAGAATTCACAATGTGGAGAATCAATTAATAATGGAAAAATGAGAAGCTGAGTGAACTGAAACTGGCAGACTTTTCCATCCCTGTTCTAGAGAGAATTGCACCGAGAAGTTCAGTCAGAGGCCATTATGGCTTAGTTCCTATTGTTAACAGTGGTCCTGCAACCAAGTGGCACATCGTGGGTTGGGAAGATGAGGCAGAGTGGTGGCTATGGGATTCCGCTAGTCTATGTTATTTGCTGGTTCCGCATGGTGTGACACCTCTGGTTATTCTTGGACTACAACTGCTATCCACTCTAGACATCATGGCCAATGGACAGGGACAATGGGACTTGTTGTCCAACAACAATGAGCAGTCACCACATTGGTCACTCATGTAACGTGATGTCTTACAAAACATACCAGATTAAAGGAAGTCTTTTTTAAAAAAAGGAAACAACAACTTATAAACTATTTGGCATTTAAAAGCTTTCCAATAAATGGAGTTCTTCTGGGCTTCATTTACATAAGCCTCTTATGTGAGACAATATTCATCATTAGTTTTTTACCTACTGCCTATGATGGGATTCTTTTCTCTACCATTAAATTACATTTGAGTTGATAAAAAGGCACAAAATTAAGCTGTTATTGTGTTAACTGTGGTACCTTGTTTCAATTAGGTATTTAGGCTTTATAATAATCCTCCATTCAAAGGCTATTCCACTATGTAAATGTGTGATTATGAACCAGCTTAATTCATGTGCAGCACCTCTATCCCTCAAGGGTGGGTTAGCCTGCAGCAATATTTGTAATCTACAGCCTGTTTTGTAAGAAAGTGTCTGTTTTACCCTCAGATAAGGCGATCAAAAGTGGCCAATTTCTCCTATACAATTGTGGGCTGCCCTCCTCTGCCATTTACCTTCACCTCAGTTAGAGCTCAGGTACAAAATTGAACAGGATGAAAAGAGAGACACAATGGACAGTTTCAGAAATGTTGCTCTGTCTCCTTTGATGCTCCTTGTTTCCTCAGGTAAAGTGCACATGAATCACCTTTAGATAGTTGGCATTCATAGGATACTGTAATTTAAATATGTTTTGGTTGTTATCCAATAAGTCTCTCTCCCGACCCTCTCTATCTCTGTCTCTCTCTCACACACACCTCAAGTTCCCTATTAACAGGGCTGGTCCAGGTTTGAGGGGGGCACTGGCAAAGTGCCTCATTGTTTTCCTCTCTCCTATCTATATTAGTGAGCCCTGGTTGGCTTACCTGGTGGCAGAGGCAGCCATATTCCCATCTACAACAGAGCTGCCATTTTAATTTGTTACAGTGCCCCTGCACAACACAGCACATTGTGGGAGATTTAAAAGGTGGCTTATAAGCAACTGCAGCTCATCAGACTAGTCACCCAAAGATGTTGTCATGCCTGTTGCTCATCATAGCACAAAACTCCCAAGTGGTTTCTCCATTTGAACAAGCACTCAATTTTCACTCAGTTGAGTTGTTTCCAGTCTCCTTCTGGAATACTATCATCCTGGAAAAGGGATGGTGAGTCACAGAGTGTCACGGACTAGCTGGATGCAGAGAAGTGGTAGGGGGAACAAGCTGGGCAACCCTCAAGGGAACCTCCAGGGGAAGAAGGCTCAGAGCCAGGAGATTGGTGGTGGGACGATGATGAATGGTCAGAGGGAGAAGAGGGGGAAGACTGGGGGGAGGAGGTGTCAGAAGCTGAAGAGACAACAAGGTTTAGTGAGTAGGAAAAGGCTATAGCAGACAGCAGTCCAGAATCAGAGGCAGGAGATGAGGGAGGCCAGGAGAAAGAGTTGAGGGAGGCTGTTGAAGAAGCCAGGGATTCTCCCCCTCCTGCTGTGACCAGCTCTCCTCGCCCCGCCCCGCCCCGCCCCCCAGTCTCCTAGAACATGGAGATAAATGAAGAGGGTAGAGAAAAGAGAGACAAGATGACAGAGCCCTGGCTGTTGGGGAAGGAACCAGGGGAGGAGCCTTAGAAAACGGTGGGAAGTCCTCTCAACTGCCCCATTGGGGCAAGAGCTACTGTTTTGGTTTCTTTGAATAAAGAGTTAACTTCACTGACACCGCGTGTTTCACTCCAGCTCCTGACCCAGAGGTCTACATTATTTCTTATTGTTTTGTTATTTATTCAGTTTGATGACGGTGCTGGCTCTAGGATCTCTGGGGTCCTCAGGTCAGGTATCCTTTGGTACCTGGAAGAGGCAGGGCATGCAGTCAGAGAAATGTCTATGTTTCCGCTAACCCTGTTGTATGGTCTCTGCAAAGTAAGAATGGTGCAATTATGGCTGCTTTGCTGGTCTTGTGGGCTCAGATGCGCCAGGTTGCCCTCAAGATTGAGGGGTCCCAAAGTGCATCACTTGCCCACGATGTCCCACGTGCAACATGCATGTGTGCTTCTCAAAATCTCAGCTCTTGTGCCACATTGCACTGGTCCTCACAGTGTCTCCTGATGCTGCACAGACCATTGTGACCCCTCAACATTGAAGGGGCCAGGCTTCAAACAAATATTGAGGGGGCCAAAGACAGCTTGGCTCCCTAGAAGTTAGCACGCCTGTGTGGACCTGTAAAGTGCTTCAACATACTACTGCCTACCTCTGACTGTCCAATATGTTGGCTCTATTAAATCCTCACTTTATAAGCTGTCTTGGTAGCAAAGAGCCTTGGCTCCTAGACTACACTTTGCTAGCCAATCTCAAAGTTTGCTTCTTGGCAAAAAGCCACACAGAGCTTAGTTCATCCTCTGTGAAGCTTTCTACCTTTTCAAATTCAACTCTACTGGTCAGCTACCCGTGTTAGGGTCAATCATCTTGCTTACTATGTATTCAAATCCCATTTCTCTCCTGGTACTTTGTGTTCCTTGTGGTCATTTTCTTCTCTTGGGCTACCAAACACTTACTTCTTCATTGAGGTTTCCTGAACAATAATGCTGGCTTGTAGGAGAAGCAAAAGAAATCGCGCAAGTCCTGAGCTGACAGAGCAAATAAGAGCTCCTTACAGTTAATTAAGATGAGCAAATTAGGTTTCAGCAGAAGCTCAGCTCCAAGCAAATTAAAAAGCAGAACAAATAAAGAAGAAGTGAAACAATTTAAACTTGGTCTTGCCGTCTTGACTCTTTGGAGGCAAGTAGCAACTCTTTCTGGGCACAGAGTTGCCAACTTTAGGCTCTTCTGGAGGCATGTGAATTCTGTAGAGTTACCCAAGGGAACAATAAAAACCACCCCCAACCCCAATTGCCTTTCCTTTGTGAGAGGATGCTCCTTTTTTATTTTTATTTTTTTTATTTAAAAAACCCTCTCAAGATTCACTAACGGAACCTGTGATTTCAGAAAGGTACTTCAGTGCACGGGAAAGGGTCTGTTCTTGGCTATCAGGTTCATCTGCACAGTGGGAACTGGGGGGCCGAGATAAATTCATCCACTTGTCAAAAGCACTCTGCAAGATGGCAGTAGCCACCTCCAAGTGTTGAGGGCTGGAGCTGTATGTGGCAAAGTAGTGTGCACAAATTCACACCCACAGTACACAGAAGTCATGATAGTAGATGCACTTTCATTTATTTGGACTATAGTACTATAGCATTTTCACAACCGTAATGCACGTTTTGGGCTGGTGTGGGAACGAGCAGTATTCGTGTCGAGCTCCGACACATGTAAAGCCCCAAGGTTCAGGCATGGTACCTTCTCTCACAGAGGAACTCTCTGGCATTTGGGCACAGATCTCCTCCCACAGACCAATCAAACATGCATATGGTAAGAAAGCATTTCTGCTACACAAGGCTAGCTCATGCATCCCTGTGTCCCCTTTTCCATGTGAGAGTTGGGTGACAGTGAACCTCCCTGTTCTGTTTGTATGCAAAACAGACAATAAAGCTTTTTGACTCGTATGCCCTCTAAGCCATGAGTGGGGGAGCTTTTCTGGCTCATGGGCCACATTGTCTTCCAGAAAGGAGCCATATACCAATAGTGGCTGTGGGTGGGCCCTGAGGAAAAGTGGGTGGAGCAATGAATGCAGATTTTACCTTTGTAAAATAGGCTAGTTTTTATACCCACCCACAACCCCCGATCTCTACGCCCTACCTAGGCAAGCCAGACTTATTATCAGTGTTCAATGACACATTCCAGCCAGGCAAAAACCTTCAGGGAGGGTGTGAAGCAGAGTCAATGAAGGGTTGCTTGATCCCTCTTTCGGAAGATGTTTTGACTTTGGAGTAGTAAATCATGTCTCAGACAAATTGTTGTGTTTACCCTTGTTTTCATCTTTCTGTCTTCATTGATGAAAAGGATTCCCAACACACTTCGGTTTTATTTTATTTTTCCTTTTGTAATGGCCGGGATATAAAGCTCTAATGGAAGAGGAATCGATGTGGACCACAGAAATATATAGAAATCTGATGGAAAAGAGAATAAAACAACGGTTGCCAGTATTCTATGCACTACCGGTGTATACAGCTATCTGACAGAAGCATAAAATGCTGCAAAGAAGTCTTTGCACAGTACAATGAAATATATATAGTGACGAATGCAATAAACTCGAGCCAAATACTTTGAGAGCATTGTTCACAAACCTCCTGCCTAAAGATAAAAAGGTCACTTTTGAACTTCCTGTTGCAGTGACAGCCTAAATGACTGCCCTGGCCTGTGACTATGCTCTTTGTTATCATTTACCACTGCACCCACTCAGCGGGTGGCCCTTTAGACTTTTCCTAGATGTCTGAGCTGTGCTTATCCCCACCACATCTTACTTCAGCTCCGCGGTTGCAAATGCCAGTCAAAGGCCCCATAAAAGGTTCATGTGATAGTGACCTTTAGGGGGCCCGTTCCATAAGAAAAGGGTCCTTAGGGAAGATAAACAGGATGTATACTATGTGGCTAAAAATAGGTCCCTCGTCCAAGCCTCCCTGTCATAGGATTTACCCTGCAGTTTAGTCCTGGTTTACTTATTTCTCAAGACATAAGGCTTCTGTTGGACCTTTCTTGTGTTGTCTTGTTTTGTGTTAGGGGCTTGGAGCATGACTGACTCCTCTTTTGACACAAAGCTTATTCACCCAGGGTTGCACATGTAAATCAAACCCGTCATGCAAAAGTTGTGAGTTGCATACTCGCCAACATTTATCTGATGAAAACAGAGACATCTATGATGATGGTGAAGATAATTTAAAATATTATTATTATGTTATTTGTACCCCACCCATCTTACTAGGTTGCCCAGCCACTCTGGACAGCTTCCAACTTATATAAAAACATAATAAAGCTTTAAACATTATACAGGGGTGTCTTCAGATGTCTTCTAAAGGTTGCATAGTTACTTATCTCCTTGGCTCGGAGGTCACATAACTTCATACTCTCCAAAATTTCAAAATGACACACACACAGAGAGAGAGAGAGAGAGAGAGAGAGAGTTCTTCTCCTAATTAGCCTTCCCTAGCAACACTGCCAGTGTGATTTCACAATCTATCCGGTGCAATATGGTTTTTACAAGCTCTAATAATCAACACTAGCTAGGTCATCATGTTTATGGAAAGAACAGGAGATGGGACAGTGCAGGAAGGAAAATTCCAAATATCTGCGTATGTGCAGATATATCAGTAACTTTCATAACAGTTTAATGCCCATTTTAGTGAAATGAATGAAATAATTCATTTTTCCACCTTTTGGGTGTGAGAAGTCAAGTGACCAAATATCAGTGTAACCCAAATGACAAACCAATTTTAGGAAACTCTTGTTCTCTTTTTCTGGGCACATTTCATTGTCTTTTTTCTTTCTTGGCCTTATTGAAGAAGGATTGGGTTTTAAATTGCTTATCTAGGAAATCCACTTTCTGATTTAATATACAGAAGTATGCATTTTGAGCTATTTTCAGCACTCTCCTCCCCATCGCCATCCTGTCTGATGCATATATTTTAAGTGTTTTCCATAACTTCACTTTTCTTGGTGAAGCAGAAATATTCATCATACTTGTTAAGGTTTATATTACCCTGTAGCAAAGCAATTTATCATAACTATACATGAATGACTTTTCTGATTATTAAAATACTGTTACAGCAAAAACCGTTCAAATCACACCAGCATTCCATCTAATTTATTCTTGTTGTTTTTCGACCTGAGGGCAAGCCAAACTACAGAATAATATGTATGATCCAGAAGCTGATACTGAAGATGTGTATTTAGGATTGTGTTGTTGCCACTTAGAAATAATAGAATGCCACTGTCTTCTATAAATTATAAGGAACCCCTTTCATTTGCACACATTGGTCTCTGCAAGGTTTCCCACCTTGTAGCCAATAATAACACTACAGAATTTAATTCTCCAACAGTTAGCCTATACTTGAAATGAAATCATGATCCTCTAGCCCTTTAAGATTAAATGTAGGAATGAAAATGACAGTTCTTGGAAAACTCCTAGCAAGCAGTCCTTCCACAGTAAATGGGCATGCCTAATGCAAGCAGCTTGCCATTTTGCTTCTACATGTGTGCTATTTTCCTGCAAGGTTTAGCGGTTCAACATTTTCAAATATTTGATCCAAATGGAACCTGTTTTGTCGACCAAGCCTCCAAGCTATACAGATTTAATTGGTTATATAACGGATCATTCCAACTCATCTTGATCTGCACTCATTTAACTCAGAATTGAGTATGTGCCAATGTCAAACGCCTCACATTTCACAGATGGAAATGCTTCATACAAAAAGGTCATTGTCAGGGAATGGTCTGAAGACGAGGACTGGGGAATGCATTCTATGGCAGACCAGCTTCTCTCTGATGGAGAGCTGGAGGGGGGAAAGTCCCCCCCTTGTCCACAGTGTGTTCAGAAGCAGAGAGAGAGAGTGAAGCTGAACAGCTCAGGGAGGAGTTACCCAGCTACGAGATAATGACAAGGCAACCAGAAGGGAGGGGTAAGTAGTTGAGAGTGTGGGGGAAACCCCCTCTCCACAGGCACAGAGTTCGGAATGTATCAGAGAGCAAAGGAGTCAGAGGGAGGGAGCAACTTCCCATTGGCACCTAAAATGCTGTGGAAGTTGGAAAAAGGATTTAGAGTAGCCAATTGCCCTTCTTGCACTGTGTGTATTTGTGCTTGCAACATGATGCTGTAATAAAAGGACTATAAATCTATCAACTGCTCGTTAATTCTTACCTGTGAAGTTTCCGAAGGGAGAGGAGGACTCTCCACACTTGACAGTCGTTTTATGAACCTGCTCGCCATTACATTAGATTCTGTGCCCATTCCCTACCCTGTGGTAGAAATGAGAGGTCTATTGCTGGGAAGAGCAGACTGCTACCAAGAACTTTCAGTGTGTGTGTGTGTGTGTGTGTGTGTGTGTGTGTGTGTGTGTGTGTTTAAAAAATGAAGTAAAATAAATTGGTCATGTCTAGTTTGACAGTGTGGGAGCAGTGGGGCAGATGTTCTGGGAATAGTACAGGACTGGATTCATCCATGTGCCCACACAGACCTGACCTTGCCACAACTCTCAGTTGCATCATGTACCTTCAGATGAATACTGGAGCCTTCCCTGTTAATTTTTCATCCGGTCACTTAATATTTCCTGAAAGCATATCCATGCAGCATCAAATAAATCTTAATGTGCGTCTTGGATGGTAGATCTCTTTTATTTTTACAAAAAAAGACCTATTTTTGACAACAACAAAGCCATTTTGATCACATGACGACATTTCCCCCATTTCCTAATGATTGATAATCTTTCTTACTCTATGGAGTAATCAAAATAATACAACTCTGGTATCTTAGCTACTGTGCAGTTTATCGTCTTCAATATCAAAGGATTTCTTTTTGGCCCCATAGTAGGCAGGAATCAATAACATACTTTAGGTGATGCCAATGCACAATACCTTATAGGAGCAGCTGCTTTGATTTAACACTGTCTTCCGCTAGCAAGGAAAGCCAGCATTCGTTTTCCCCTTTTCACTGCAGTTGCACATTAAGCTGAATGCTTTGGAGATTTTTGTCTACAACTCCCAGATCTCTTTCCTAATCAGTATTCGGCAGCATCTAGGCTTTTAGCAGATGGGCTAGGTTTCCCTTTTGTTCCAGTATCCATTGTTTTGCAGTTATCTGCACTAACTGCAGTTTGCCAGTCATTAAGCCAGAGGCAATATTCATTCCCAGTAAGCCACATATATTTCTGTCTGTTTGCCTAAGTGAATGTTTACATGCAATATATAAAGTGAATCTGAATGTGCCTGTGTGCATGTCTGCAATAGGATGGTCATTTCAGACATTTGGGTGATGGTGAACTGAAGTGTTTAGCTAAGAACAAGGAAATATAATTAAAATTCCACACAGAAATTATGATAGATGTATGGCATTAGTGGCATAAATTCTTTCAAGTTGACAATAGTCATATTTGTCTTTCTTTCCTTCCTTTTTCATCTCCTTCTTTCCTCCCTTTCTTCTATTTATATATCATCTTTCCTCCAAGCAGATAATTGTGGCATATATGAATTGCCCCTCACAAGAACCCTACAATGTAGGGTAGTCCAAGAAACAGTGACTGGTCCCTGGTCATCCCTTGACTTTCATGCCTGAGTGGGGATTTCAACTCGATTCTCCAAGGTCCTAGCCCATCACTCTAACCATCACATTGCACTCTCTCCATTCTACTTGCCTCTAAAGAAGCATGCAAATAGGAGTGGGCTCTCAATGCCCCAACACCATTTTTCAAAATTACACCCCTCCATGTGTTTAAGTGCAAAGGTCTACAGCAGGGAGTCTTCTCTGCTTGTGGATGCTCCCCATGCATTCTTCACAATAATAGCTGTAAATAAATAAATAAATGGAGCCACTATGAAGAGAGGAGGCTCTCCACTTCATAACTTCACCCTGAAACACATGAATGGCTCTAAATGTAATCATGGTGGTGTACTGAACTAGGTGGGGCTGGGCAGTGCATCCCTGATCCTGTTCACATGTTTGTCTAAACTCAAAAATGTGGAAATGAAGAAACTCTGCCCCCCATCCCACCCTCTTTTCAATATGCAACACATGCACCAGCAACATCATGCACCAGCAAAAGTATAGTGTCCAACTTTCTTCTGAATGAAGTGGAATGTTTGAGGATGAGAAACCAAAATGCTCGTTTACAAAGCTATTGTACTACCAACTTTACTGTACACTTGTGAAACATGGACTACCTATAAAACCATCTCCAACACCTTGAAAGATTCCATCAACAGTGTCTCAAGAAAAAATCTTACACATCACTTGGGAAGAGAGGCGAACTAATGCCAGTGTACTGGAAGAAGCAAAGATCGCCAGTATCGAAGCAATGATTCTTCAATATCAAATTTGTTGGATTGGTCATGTTGTTCAAATGTGTGATTATCGTCTTCCAAAGCAACTACTCCAGGCATAGGCAAACCCCGGCCCTCCAGATGTTTGGGGCTACAATTCCCATCATCCCTAGCTAACAGGACCAGTGGTCAGGGATGATGGGAATTGTAGTCCCAAACTTCTGGAGGGCCAGAGTTTGCCTATGCCTGAACTATCTATTCCAAACTTTAAAATGGAAAGTGAAATACTGGTGGGCAACCAAGGCAAATCTTTAAAAAATGTGGTATAAGCTCCAATTGGAGAACAGCCTTTACCAAAGGCATCATGGTCTTTGAAGAAGTACAAACTCAGGAAGGAAAGGAGAAACCTAGTTCTCTCCTGCTGCAGAAGGTAGGACCTGAATCAATGGCTTCCAGTAATAAGAAAGGAGATTCCAACTTAATAGCAGGAACAACTTTCTGACTTTAAGAGCTGTTCAACAGTGGAGCAGACTTCCTGGGACGTGGTGAACTCTCCTTCATTGGAAGTTTTTAAGCAGAGGTTGGATGACAATCTGTCATGGATGCTTTAGCTGAGATTCCTGTATTCCAGAGTGTTGGACTAGAGGACCCTTAAGGTACCTTCCAATGCTACAATTCTATGATTTTATTATTCCATTCATCAGATATACCTTTGGTGACTTTGCTTCTTTTTGTAAATAATGTAATCTGGGCTAGATGGATACATATAAAGCATGCAGATTCCACAAGCACCCTGCACCCACAAGTACTTTGATTGAAATAGGCCATAGACTTGATTCACTAAGACCAGTGGAGGCTGGTCCATCAGCCAGCCCCCAGTTGTGTGCCTTCTTAGCTACAGCCAGTTTAAGGGGTGGCAGGTGGCACTGTGGTCTAATTCACTGAGCCTTGGACTTGCTGATCGAAACGTTGATGGTTCGAATGCCCACGATGGGGTGAGCGCCTGTTGCTCGGTCCCAGCTCCTGCCAACCTAGCAGTTTGAAAGCATGCCAAAAAGTGTAAGTAGATTAATAGGTAGGAAGGTAAATGGCATTTACGTGCACTGCTCTGGTTTTGGTGTTCCATTGCGCCAGAAGCGGCTTAGTCATGCTGGCCACATGACCCAGAAAAACTTTCTGTGGAGTGGACAAACACTGGCTCCCTCGGCCTGTAAAGCGAGATGAGCACCGCAACCCCAGAGTTGTTCACAACTGGACTTAACTGTCTGGGGTCCCTTTACCCTTTACTGCCTGCCAGCTTCTTCCTCAGTTTCAGTATTGCCCCCATAGCAAGGAGGAGAATGGAGACAAACCTAGAATCCATGGATTCTGCCGGACACTGGCTCTGGTGCCATCTACTGTTGGTCTTCTTGTCTCCTGCCCTACCAGTGCCAATGAGCACCTGTCAGCACTTGTAAACATCACATTCCTACATGTGCCTATTTCTAAGCTTAGTCCTCCAAAGTTAAATGGAACTTATTTTCAGGTGGGTGGATATAGAATCACAGCCTAAAACAACGTTCATAAGAAGCAGAAGCCAAGGGAGTGCACACGCTCTGAATATGCATCAGGATACTTTTTTAATGTTCAGAATATTTACAGTACAAATATTTGCAGTGGCAACCGTAGGGCATAAAATGCATTAACTTGGAGTCTTCTGCATACTTTAGAGATAGGGAAATTGGATTTGATATAGTGTATTAGTTCCTGAAATCCCAATTGCTTCTTCCATAACAGCTAGGAGGTGAAACTTCTTCCTCCTTCACAGCTGCATCTAACTGACTATGAAACACTATGAGAGTGAAAAGATGGGAAACGGAAAAGACAGAATCCCTTAGAGCTGAGAAAATGGACCCAAAGACTTACAAATTGTTGAGGAAGGCATTCAAATCTATTGGCTAGGCATTAAATGCACACAAAGCAAAGCTGGCTGGCTTGTCTGGAATATGTCTTTTCTTCTCTAGTTCACTAGGTCAAATCATATTATGACTCCAAATTGATGACTTCCGGATTCTATATATTTTCAGTGGCCAGTGTAAAAGGGCAGTGATCAGGTTTCCCTCCCCCCCCCAAAAAAAATCAAATAAAACGAATAAATCCTTCTCTTAATTGACAATAGCACCAGTGACCTTTTGTCCCATAAAGAACGTGAAAGGACAGAAGTTGAATGGCTCTCTTGTCACTGTGGGTGGTTCTTTAATATGGTGGGTGAATCTATCGAGTTTGGTTGCCCTCTCTTTTTCAGTTTTCAAGTCGTAATTTTGTGCATTGGTTTGATTTTTTTTAAAAAAGAAATAAGTCCTCGTAAAAATTCTTATGTGGATAAGAACATTCTTATGTGGAGTTTTCTTAAGAGACACATTTTTGCAAGCAATGTTCTTTGATATTTTTGTGTCTTATTTTTACTAATATATGTGTAATTTTTTGGCATGTTTTCTCCAAATGTACACTTTGGTGTGGGGCATGTTGGATAACTGAATTGCAGCAGCTGGCAAACAGTGAATTTTGAAAGGTAGCATTGTTTATGAGATGGAGCAGGCCAAGTAACTGGTGGAAAAGGAAAGCTGCAATACCTTAAGTGTGTGATCAGCTTCATGAACACCCTGAGTGTGAAGTTGATGTTTGTGTCTGTTACCAGGTTGTGTAGTGCCAAGTATATTACGATTCTGTAGTTTGGAGCGAATGGATGGAACTAGTTCTATATCCTCCAGGGGAGAGATAGGAGAAAAGTATTAGATGGTTCAGTGGCAGTACAGCATGAGTCCATTACTGCTTCAGATATTAGGTGTTTGTAATATTGTTGAGTATGAGTGTAGAAGTAATGTTTAAGGTAGTCAGTGGGTACAATAGTTATGTGAAATGGATGGTGATTGAGGATGGTTGGTTGGATGAATGAATATATGTATGTTGTTTCATCTGAAATTTCATGTTATGCTGCCTTGTAGTTCTCTCTGAGTTTATTTATTTTATATTAAGTTTATGTTGTTTATGCATTGTGTTCTATGAATCATTTGATGTAGATGTTTGTACTTTCTTCTGTATGTAAACTGCATCAAGATCTTCCAGATGAGAAAGGTCTATAGAAATAAATTAATGAAAAGATGAAAGAAATGGGGACAAAGGTGCAAGTTGTGTAAAGTCTGCATTATAAAATGTGGACTGGGCTAATGTTTTTGTAAAAGGGAATAGGGCCCTTTAAAACAAAATCAGGGAGTGTCTTGATCTCAGCCACACAATAGCTATATTCCCTGGCTTCCCATGCTTCAGTGAAAGGCCGGGGAAAGCTGTTGTATGGCAACTCATCCAACATTATCAGACTGCAATTACTGAAACTGGTGCGACATGACATGACCCAATTTAAAGTGCTGGTTTGAAGTGTTTAACAGTTTGGGCTCAAGCTATTCATTGGACAAAGTGGGCCCACACTGAGCTGTGCAACAGGGGTTCTTTTAGTGTGTCCCTCACTTAGACCAGTTAGGTTGACTATAAGAAGGAGGGGCTGACTCTGTTGTGGATCCACAGTTTTGGAGTTTCCTGCCTGTGGATCTGTGGTGGGCTGCTATGCTTCAGGGATTCTATTCCAGCTGGCTTTTCATGATGTTTTATGATGGGTATTTTTATCGGCTGGGATGTGAAAAATGGACTGTTTTTGCTGCTGTGAAAAACATTTCATTGACTGGTTGAATCTATTTTATCGGCTCCTATTGTGGGTGGGTGGGGATTTAATGGTTTTAGCTCTCCTGTTGTCAATTTTCTCTTTTTTGTATTTATTTTATTTTATTATTGCAGTAAGCCACTTTCGACAGGCATTGCTCAGAAAGTAAGCCTAGAAATGACGTTAAATAGTACAATGTGTTTGTTAATTTCACCAATATATTCATTTTATGCACTCTTTCCCTTAATATATGCATTTCGGTAAACACTTTGGTTGGTGAACTGCATAGCAAAAAATAAGATTGTGTGAATTTTGTGGTTTGGTTTGCATCTTGTTTCAGAAACTGCAGTCTTGATAGATCCGTCTTTCAATGCGACCTGAATTGACTTTCTTCTCCCATGCCTGTTTTCAGGTTGCCTTCTCCTGCAGAATGCAGGATTGGTTTGGGTGCATGAGGACTGAGAAGGCATATTGGTCCCAAGCTGTATAGGGCTTTGTATACCTGTACCAGTACTTTGAACTTAGCCTGGTCCAGAATCAGCCAGAGCTGTCTTAATAACTCAAGCTGGTAAAAGACACCCTAGCTACTATGCTGTGATCATTCCTAAATGTATGCATTGTCAGTGTGATTTTCTAAACACGTGTGTTAGCATGAAAGACAAAGCAACATAAATTAGATGTGTGTGTTTGTGTGCAGGGGGCGGAGGAGATTATTATTAGTTAGAATTCCAGAATTCCTCACTGATTCAGGCAGAGCAGGGAAAGAAACTGTGGGATGTCAATTATGTTTCTGTAGCATCCTTACACCCTTTGATGAATCTGCTGACTGCACTTAGGATACTACACAGGACATTTTCATAGAGTGGGTCGCTTCAAAATAAAAGGCCTAGTACACACATTTGAAGGTGCTTGTGCTATTGAAGTTCCTACCAAAGCCACAAATTGTTGGGATGGGGGTGAAGGAGGCAGTTATTTTTCTTTTCTGGTTCCTCAGCAGCACTAATCCTCTCTCATCTAGCAGGAAAGACAGAAGAGTATTAGGACACAAAAAGACACTGACTCATTTCAAGTAAAATTCATGCCTGGAAAGATAAGCACGGTGCTGTATTGATAAACTGCAGTTCAAATGTGAAAAGCTCTTTTTTTTTCCTTTAGGAGCAAGGAAGACCAGAAATGCATGCAGACTTTAAAAATATAATTAGCATCAGCTGAGGATGGTTAATCACAGAGACTGCAGCAGACATGGAGAGGGAATTTAATCCTTCCCTCCTCTGCTGTGGTCCTGAAGAAAACTCCACCTCTAAAGGTGATATTTGCTTGGATAATACTCCATTGCTGAGGCAGCAGTGGTGGCTGTTACTAAACTGATGGTGAAGGAAAGTCAGACAAAATTGCAATATTCTGCAGGGTAGAAAGAACAAAAGAGAAAGCCATTTCCAGCCTTGGTGATGTGTTGTGCTGATTCCATTGTTGTTTCCAACCTGGGACTGATAGCACCAATGGGCAGTTTTCTGATTTAACGGCACCAGAAACTATATCCAGGTACTCAAAGTGCCTTTTGTAGAATTCCAGCCATTTGCTCTTGCCTTGCTAAGCTGACTAGAATGATAATAGGAAATGAAAGAGGAACAAACAACCTGTACTCCTAAGGGGACAGAGAAAGCAAAGGATCTGAAAAACAAAGGATGTGGCATTGGGGGGGGGGGAGAGAGAAGGAATGTTGCTGCTTTTGTGTGTGGGGAAGCTAGTATGCAAAGAAAGAAAGAAAGAAAGAAAGAAAGAAAGAAAGAAAGAAAGAAAGAAAGAAAGAAAGAAAGAAAGGCATACATACATACATACAAACAAACAAACAGACTGTGCTAACATAAAGGGCACCATTCAGCCAAAGTTATTACTTCTAAATCCTTATGGCAAAAGATTTTAAAATAGGTGAAGAGCTCAGTTGCTTACAGGTCCATACAGTTCAATGTCCTGCTTCCAAGGAGCCCCCCCCCCCAATGCTTTCAGAAAGCCTGCAGGGCTGTTGCTCATTCCCAGCATTTGATATTCAGATGGACGGGGAAGTTCTATGTTGCAAACATGTCTAATAAACTATGTAGTCTTATCTTCTATGGGTTATATGCAGTTGTATCTCTTCCTTGATCCAGTGGAGGATTCTGTGAATCAGGGAGGATATTTTCACTGCTACTCCTTCCCTTCTGAACCCTCCTATAATACGTCAGAGGGTTGGAGAAAACTTTGGAGCAGCATGGAATATGACACAGGGATCTGAAGGAGAAAGGGGGCATTTGTGAATATCACCTCACTTCCCCTTTTGTTCATGGAGGTCAACAATGGATTGGACAGCTCTGCCTCTCCTTCAAATCAGAATCAGTGAAGGCAGTGAAGGTCCTGTGTGGGTGTCTGGAAGTAGTTGGAGGGTGGATGGTGGCTAACAGATTGAGGTTGAATCCTGACAAGACAGAAGTACTGTTTTGGGGGGACAGGGGGCAAGCAGGTGTGAGGAACTCCCTGGCCCAAAACCAGGTGAAGGACCAGGTGCACAGCCTGGGAGTCATTTTGGACTCACAGCTGTCCATGGAGGCACAGGTCAATTCTGTGTCCAGGGCAGCTGTCTATCAGCTCCATCTGGTACGCTGGCTGAGACCCTACCTGCCTGCACCCTGTCTCACCAGAGTGGTGCATGCTCTAGTTATCTCCCACATGGACTACTGCAATACGCTCTACATGGGGCTACCTTTGAAGGTGACCTGGAAACTACAACTAATCCAGAATGTGGCAGCTAGACTGGTGACTGGGAGTGGCCACCAGGACCATATAGCACCAGTCCTATAGGATCTTCATTGGCTCCCAGTGCATTTCCGAGCACAATTCAAAGTGTTGGTGCTGACCTTTAAAGCCCTAAATGGCCTTGGCCCAGTATACCTGAAGGAGCATCTCCTCCCCCATCATTCAGCCCAGACACTGAGGTCCTCCTTTGGGGGTCTTCTGCTGCTTCCCTCAGTGCAAGAAGTGAGGTTACAGGGAACCAGGCAGAGGGCCTTCTCAGTAGTGGCGCACTCCCTGTGGAAAGTATGTTTCTGAATGCCCATTGCTGGGAGCTGCAGAAGAGGAGCTGTTGCACTCAGGTGCTGCTTGTGGGATTCCCATAGGCATCTGCTTGGCCATTCTGAGAACAGGACGTTCGACAAGTTGGGCCACTGGCCTGATCCAGCAGGAATCTTCTTATGCTTTTATGGACTTGAACTGGACAGCCTTTCAAACAAAGAACTCCTTCCAAGAGAGGACTATCCTCTGTAAACTAGGACACATGGCCATCCTACATTGCCCCCTCTAGATTTATGAGGGATATTTCTCCTCTCCATTTCTAGGGACCATGTCAGAGAGAAACACTCATCATAGACCAAAGAGAAAACCATTGTGAGCACCAGTTTTGGTCTTGTGTGCCTCCACTGATAACAATGGAGGTGCCCAAGTATGTGAGACATAATCTGAAGATGCAGTCATTCCAGGGTTGCTGCGAAACCTAATGTGCCCTTTATGTTTTAGTCTGAAGAGATAGCATAAGACTTTTTGAATTTGTTGCTCTTTTATTCGCACAACGGAGGTGTTGGCAGCAATCAGAGGTTCTCTGTCTCTCCCTCTCTCTCTCAGGGTGACATAAATAGTAGGTTACGTTAAGAAACTTGAAGTTTCCCATGACCACAGTTCCTCCTCCTCCCACTTCCTATATAGATAACATTAATCTCTTTGGAGTAGCTGTGCAAAGCACTGTTTGAAGCATTAACATAATGCCATTTATTTTCATGACTTTGGTACAAGCCCCATCCTTCATCTGTTACTTGATCAATGCAAAGTCAGAGAAGATGGCATTGTGCCATCTCAGGTAAGTGAAAATGAATAGCCTGGTGCCTTTTTTTGTTTTGTTTTCATCACCTTTTTATATTAAAAAATGTCTTTACATTCTGCAGAGTTACAGCAGGGTTTATTCAGAATCAGATTTAGGATGCTGAAAAATCAATTCCGCTCCAGCTGTGTATGAATTCTGGATGCTGTTAATCATTTCTTGCTTGTTAGAAAATCATGAAGCTTCTTCTTCCACTTTGTGTGTTTGTTTTTGTTTTCCTGAAGTGTAAGGCAAAAGACACACCCAACAACATGTCACCAAAATGAGAACCTTATTATTCTCCTTGGAATATTTTATTTTATTTTATTTTGCTTATTCTGATTTTTTGACATGAGTGTATGCTATGGTCCTGTGTTTGGTTAACTACAAAGAACTAGTTTCTTTTCCAACGCATTAAAAAATTCTCAAACTGCACATGAGACAAATGTGCTGCAGGTTACATTTCCTAAAACGATAGTGTTGGCTGCGAGATAAACAAGACCTCCACCAGCATTTGGAACTTCCAGCAGGCTGGAGAAGAAATCTTACCATCCTTGCCTTCTTCAGGTTTCCCTCTAGAGGAGAGATGAGGGAGCCAGCCATCAGCCAGCTATCTAGGTGAGAGGAACCTTCCACATCTGAAATGTATCTACTCTGGTGGACAGATGATCAAGAAAAGAGGAATAGAACTCAATCACCCAGCCACTACCCAGTTGCCACCCTTGCCTGCATTTACTGCTCTACAATTTTTGATTTTATACTAATGGTTAAAAAAAGGTAAAGGTAAAGGACCCCTGACAGTTAAGTCCAGTTGCGAACAACTCTGGGGTTGCGGCGCTCATCTCGCTTTACTGGCTGAGGGAGCCAATGTTTGTCCGCAGATAGTTTTTCTGTGTCATGTGGCCAGCATGATTAAGCTGCTTCTGGCGAAACCAGTGCAGTGCACGGAAACACTGTTTACCTTCCTGCTGGAGCAGTACCTATTTATCTACTTGCACTGGCGTACTTTCGAACTGCTCAGTTGGCAGGAGCTGGGACTGAGCAACGGGAGCTCACCCCGTCATGGGGATTCTAACCATCAACCTTCCAATCAGCAAGCCCAAGAGGCTCAGTGGTTTAGACCATAGCACCACCCACGTTCCCTATACGAATGGTTAGAACTATACAAAAGGAGCACTAATGTTGGAGAAACTTAGGACACAGGCCATTTTCTCCTGTAGCAAAACTGGATTAGAGAAGACATAAATAAAAATAATGAACCATCACTTCTGCTGAGTCATTATCTTGGTCACAACAGCCCCCCTAGAAGACACTGTTGTTGCACAGCATGCACTAAAAATTGGAATTGATCCAGACTTGGAGGAAGTAAGCATTGTTGCTGTCCTCATTATGTGTGATCAATGGCAATATGGCGGCACATTCTAATGCCCACCTTGAAACTACACAATGCAGTAATGGATGATCGATCATATGGGCTTGTGTCTTCTCTGCTCAGCCGCTTCTGACGGTATTGCTAACACTTGATCAATAGACCTACTACTGTAAATATACCCATATATCACACACCTATAGCTTTCCCCCCCAAAATAATTATTTGACTACCTCATGCCATCTGAGAGATTCTCTACCAGAAAACAAAAGTGAGATAAATTTGCAAACAAAGACTAATGGTGTGATAGATTTGCTAGACCACGAACTGGCAAAGCAGAGCTTGCAAAGGATAAAAAAGTTGTCTGATAAAAATGTTGTCATCTGAATGTGAACAGTACACAGCCCTGGCATCATTTGCTATATTAAATGATCCATCTTATAATGTCATAGCTTTGCTTGACATGATAAATTGTTTTACAGCTTGCTGTTCTGTATCTTTTTCTTTAAAAATAAATAAATCAGATTGCAATAAATTATTGTAGGATGTGCTTGCTCTTAATTCTTGCTTACTCTCCATTCCCAGTTTACTGGTGTGAGTGGGGTTTTTTTATATATAAAAAAACAAACACATATGGCTAGCAGGCCTGTGTTCAGGCGGTGAGCAAGGGATTGAGCAGATTTATTTCTTAATCTTTGCGTGCTGGTTGTCAACTTGAATCATCAGTGCTGCAACTTGTCTGGTTGAAGGAAAAATATTGTTAGCACTGTGCGATCAAACACTTGTCCACTCGGCTTCCAAATGTGATGGATAGTGCTTTAGCAGCAGCACGAACCTCAGACTTTTCAGCAGATAAATATAGATTAAGGTCACTATTTCTTTATTCCTTTTAACACTTCCATGCTTCTTTTCTGTCCAGAACAAGCATGCACCAAAATAAAAATCATTACAAATACATAGAGTTGGATCCAGATCGTCCCTCTTGAGATCCAATAGTCCATTTAGAGGAAGGTAGCTTTTACCAATTGCTCCATTCTGCTGCAGTCCTGCACCACCCAAGATTCACCCAACCCCTTAGGGAGTACTTTTTCAGAGAGCATAAACTGCTGCATTGCAAAAGAGGAACTGGCAAAAATTCATTCTCTGCCCCCTTCCACCAGTGGAAGCATCCCACCACCAATGTTCCACTCAAAGAATCTTTGGACCCAATCCATAATCAACAGCAACTGATAAAACAAAACTATCAGATGAAATAATCAAAGAATGACACAATAGCAATAAAATACTGTATAAAATCAACCAAGGAGGAATAAATATGTCTTGAAATGCTCCAAAAAGCATTCCTGGGAAAGGCATTCAACAAGTTTTGGCAACACTGTGGAAAAGGCTGAGTTTACTTGGATCAACTGGTGTACAGTATATTGGCCTGCACTTTGAGAGTGAATGGGAGATGTGAGCAAGCCAGCTAAGTGAGCCCCTATTCTGTGGTCCTCACTACCACCAGAAGTGGTCAACTTGATTCCTTTGCAGCCTCAGTGAACAATGACTTCATGTCTGGAACTTATTTGCAGGGCAGTGTGGTAAAGCAATCAGATAGAGGGGGCAGTTTTCCTGAAACAAATTTAGCTTCTATTAAAGGTACTTGTGAGGCAGCAGTTTAAAAACAACTATCATGAAGATTTTTTAGAAAATAAAACTTGTTGGTGAGCAGTTTGGCTTTCTAGCTTCTTTCTTCTGTTTTTAGCTCTTTCTGATTTCTTCAATGGCACTCGTAACTCCAAACAACAGTTGCTAGCTTTCCATAGATACATTATTTCAGGTCTCCCTCTCAACTTCTTTGCCAGTTGGAAGGAAGTAGCATCTAGATTAGTTTCAATTTTCCCAAATGTGTTAGGTTTACCTTGTCCTTTTAGGTTTCATCACAAATCTTTAAATATCTATTTTGAGCTATGCTTTGGACTTTCCTGTGATCTTTTGACCCTCCAGGACAGAACAGCCTTTAAAATTAAAATATCAAGGTGTGAAAATGTTTTATTTTATTTTATTTTTATTTTGTGTGGTTTACTCTTTTATACTTATGTGATGATAATGTTGAATTGTGAAAATTAATAAAAAATATTATAAAAACAAAAATAAAACAAAAATATCAGTGTACATCAGAAAAAAGAGGACACAAAATGGCTGACACACTTTCAGTCATTCATGGTCTGAAATAGAGCATCCTAAATGATCCCTCCACAGGCACAGAACTCTGGAACACCTATGATTCAAACTTGCACAATGTTATGACTGTTCATGACCAAGGAATCTATGATTGTCTTTCTTCCTTCAAACATGAATGAGCTGGGTGAACCTCAAAGGTCCAAAAGTGAAGCAGTATGGGGATGTCGAAAGGTAAACCTTCTCACTGGTGCAGCTCTGGTACAAATTGCAATAGGAGCCAGCAGAACAAAACTTCAGACGAAACCAACAAGTAAAGAAATGAACCCTCACATTTCCATTCTTGACTATCGTCCTCCACAGTGGAACCTTGCCAAGCAAAAAACATTGCTGCAATAATTGGTTACCATCATTAGACCTGGTTCACACATGCAAATGGCAAATTAGCAGTCGTGAAATGAAAGCAGATGGAGGCTGCTTCCTTGGCAAGACATCCATGCAGAGCATCCCCATGTTCGTGCAGTGATTTTAATAAAGTCACATCAAGTCTATAGTGGTGAGGCGTAGTTCAAAACAGAGCAGGGTTGGTAGGCTCATACAAATTTTTTGCCCTCTCTTTGGAGTCACATTTCAAACATCTCCTCCACCTCCTGTGCATTGCGCTGGGGTTTAATTACTAGATGTGCTTGTTTATCAGGATAATAATGAATTGTCTGTGTTAAACACTGCAGTCAAAAATTAGATATGCTTGCGTAAGTCCCTCACCCTGACTGTGCCAGTTCAGCTGGAACTCAGCAAGCAAACTTTAAGCCAACATAATTTATGCCACCACAGGTCCCCCCCACAAAGGATGATCTGAGGGAATGGCGAAAGTGTCATGTGGCAACTAAAGACACACACCTCTTCTAACCCTGTCCAGATCAGCCATGTGACTTAGGGTCCAATCTTCAGAACACAGGGCCACACTCACCTGCCAGCTCAGCCTAACCCCTCCCAGAGGCTCCAGAATGGAGTATGGAATGGGGTAACTTACACTGGTAGAAGTTGCACAAACCTAAATTATGCTGGCTTCCTGTAACTGGGATTACTCTGTTTGGCTGCAATCCTATACCCACATTCTTGGGATCAAGCCCCATTGACCATAGTGAGACTTTTTTCTCAGTAGATATCTGTAGGTTTGCACTGTAAGTTGTTGCGTACACTACAATCATTTTACAACTTTTAAAAAAATGAATTATCCATTAAAAGGCACGGGCAATATTTCAACAGCCTTCACAAACTAAAATATTTAATGTTACTTATAGATTTTTCAGGCCCTCAGAGGATTTCTGCAAAATTCAATTATTTTTTGGAGCCTGCTGGATCTTATATCTCTCAGTGATAAATTACTTAGGGTGCTGGGATACTTAAAAACAATATGAAATAATCAATGATTTGATGAAAGGAAAATGGTGAAGAGCTAAGGTCAACACAAAGCATTCTGTGTTTGAAAATAAGGTCATTTCAGTCAGTCAGGCTTCATCACAATGTCTCACAACACACACACTGTTTAGGATTTCGGCAAGATTTTATTTTATTTTATTGCCACCTTTGTGACCAGCCACAACAATTGTAATTAATCGTATGGCTTCTTGCCTTTAAATAAGAAAAAAGGGGGTTTGAAGCAAAGTGCTCCCTTTATCAAAATGAATTAAAATGCCTTTGCTTTCAACGTATGCATTCTGTAGTAGCTGCCCGCAATTTGTATGCAAACCTCCTCACAGACAGTTATCTGCTGCCTTGGCGTGAATATGGGATTTAGGATTATGTGTTGTCTGAAGCAAAGATAATATTATCAGACGAATAATAGCTGAAGCCATAATAATAAATATTACTGACACGCTATTTTAAGTAATGCCCGTTAGAACAAAGCTCTTTATGACACAAATCTGTTTTAAAAGATGGCATATGGGGGAGGGTTGGGGAGATTGCATGGAATTAAAGGGATGAGTTGAGTCTGATCTTCTACAAAAAGCTGTGGGAGGCCAAGTTCTTTTCCAGCAAGCAAATCCACAAATGTATCATTTCAAGCAGCTTCAGTTTGAGTAGCATTGAAATTACTAGGGGAGGAGGGGAATAAATATATTGGTAGCCCGAAGCTACCAATAAAGATGAATGTATGACTATTTCTCGCAGTTGGTTAATCAGTTGTTTGGCCACTAAAATTAGCTTTTGTGTATTTCTCCAGGTAAGCAAATCTAACATTGCAGTGGCATTTATTATCGAATGATAAGAATCTGACGCACTCATGAATTGGCAATGGCCTGTTTTTGAACCTCATCCATCTATACGTAACTATATGTTAACTAGAGGGCAGTTCATTTGACTCCCTCTAAGCATGATAAGAGGTAAAGGTAAAGGACCCCGGATGGTTATGTCCAATCAAAGGTATGGGGTTGCGGCGCTCATCTCGCTTTCAGGCTGAGGGAGCAGGTGTTTGTCCACAGACGGTCCATGTGGCCAGCATGACTAAACTGCTTCTGGCACAACAGGACACTGTAACAGAAACCAGAGCACGTTGTTTACCTTCCTGCCACAGCGGTACCTATTTATCTACTTGCACTGGCATGCTTTCAAACTGCTAGGTAGGCATGAGCTGGGACAGGGCAACAGGAGCTCACCCCATTGTGCAGATTTGAACTGCCAACCTTCTGATCAGCAAGCCCAAGAGGCTCAGTGGTTTAGACCACAGCTCCACCCGCATCCCATAAGAACATATGTCTGGGGGGTGGGCACACAAGGGGACCCTGCCTCTGCCAAAATTTTCCATTACTGGTAGCCATATTTTCCAACTTGGCTCTCCTAGCTCTAGTTCAGCTTTCTAACCATTGGCTCCCTGGCTAATACAGAGATGATTACCATATGACAGGTGCTCCATGCAAAATGGCCACCCGCACGTTGGCAAGTGGACTGAGAATGGAATGTCACATGCCATGCTAGCCCCGCCTCTAGCTTTAGTTCCTTGAAAATGGACATCTGCAAAGGGAGCAGCTGCTCTTGGACATGCTGTGTATGCCGTTGGGCCCCCTGAATGCAGAAGCATCCCAATCATGAGGCACACATTTGTGAAAACAGCTGCTCACATATAGGTGGCCCTTTGCAGATATCTTCATTCAGATAGGCAGGTATGTGATGTTGGCATGCGATGTTAGAGGGACATGTGAGACCAGAAGGCACAGGCTAGATCCTTTCTGACCTCCACACATTTCCATAAAGGCTAATGTCCGAATACGGATAATGTCTGTCAAGCATTCTGAGCGCTGTGAGTCATTCTATATGTGTTATTGTTTAAACAGAAGCTTTATCCTGCAAGCCTTTTTTTCATACTGACACATAGAATTCATTATTGCTGCTTTTTCAACCACAATCATTGAAACGATCTTCTTTAATTTATTCAATTGTCCAGACGAGAAATATGAATTTGGTCCAAAGCTTACCCTAGAGTGTCTCTGTTGGAAAGATAGCTTGTGTGAGTAATCCCGTTGAAAATGAGCAGGATCAGACCCTAATTACAAAGCTGCATTTCTGAAAGGCATTTTATCCCATTGCTGCTAAACATGGTTTGGCAGCAGTGGGAGAAAAGCTCTGGCAGAGTCCTTTGTGAAGTCCTCATTTCTTTATAAAACTCACACAAAACATTTGCTGTAGCTCCCAAGAAGACCTCTATAGGGAATT
Organism: Podarcis melisellensis; assembly: GCF_964234715.1. Lineage (NCBI taxonomy): Eukaryota > Metazoa > Chordata > Lepidosauria > Squamata > Lacertidae > Podarcis > Podarcis melisellensis. The sequence continues at coordinate 92,523,687 of NC_138529.1, forward strand.
CTGTGTATCTACAGTTTGCTTTCATCCTTATAGAGCTGATTGAATGTCCCTGTTGGGAGTCACTGTTCAGATGTGACTGTGCCCCCTTCCTTATAGATTTCAGCATCCCATGCACCCCCCCCCCCAGAGTTACAAGAGAGAGAGAAAGATCAATGCTGGTACAATTTTGGTTCCTGGTGCATTTTATTCAACTGTTATAATGATTAAGCGATTGCACTGTTCATTGTATGAAACAATGGAGTCCAACAATGCAGGAAAATGTGCCTTAGAGGCTTTTGAGATGAATGATTAGAGTATATTTTTATTTGAAGTAATAGCTGGTCCAGTTACCAAAGGAGAGACCACCTTGGGAAAACACATTAGCACCAAGAGAAACCCTTCCATGCATTAGATTCTTTTCTCTGGCCACCTACTTAAGTTGGTGATTTATCTGGAACATACCAAGAGGGCCCCATTGGATAAGACCAAAGTCTTATGCACTTAGGAAGCCTACAGGCAGCCCATTCCCACTGTTTTTCCTAGCAGTAGGAATACTGTATGCCAGGCACCCCCAAACTCAGCCCTCCAGATGTTTTGGGACTACAATTCCCATCATCCCTTACCACAGGTCATGTTAGCTAGGGATGATGGGAGTTGTAGTCCCAAAAGGGCCAAGTTTGGGGATGCCTGCTGTATAGTTATCATGACCTGCCATCAAATTTTTTAGGAACTCCACATGGATTTACCATCAATTAATGTCTGAAAAGGACAACTATTTCAGAAAGTGACCAGCAGGATGTCACCTGGATATGTCACACAAGGGGTAAGTGTGCATAGCAGAAGCATAAAGCCTGAGGCCTTGAGTTGTCACTGGACTACAACTCCCATCATCCCTCATCATTGGCCTTTCCAATTAAGGCCAAAGGAGAAGGAAGTCCAATAATATCTGGAGGACCACAGGCTCTTTGTGCCTTGTGTGTAGGATTACAGACTTATACTGTCTATTTTGCTTCTTTGAGTTTCTCAATTTCCCAATCTAGTATTTCTGCATCAATTTGTGTGTGTGTGTGGGGGGGGGGGGTTATATATTTTAAAATTCTCATGAAATTTTGTCAGAATTTTGGTGCAAATTTCTCCTACTAAACATATTTTTGTATGCAGGTTTGACTAACGTGCGCTTTTTTGCAAGCAATTTTCCCTAACACAATGCATTTGTATATTATTTTAACTAGTATAATGTATTTTATGCACACTTTACCCTAGTATATATATTTTTACACTTCACTTGGATGGAATACTGTACTGCAGAATTCAGAGGAGCATGAAAGTATATCCGTGTTTCAATTTGCATACTATTTCAAAATGGACAAAATTTGTAGGTTTCCCTTTAAATGTGAAGTGACTCAGTTCCCTCCCACCCCCATCCCTATATGGGAGTAAGTTCTCAGGAATTCAATAGAACTGGTGTCTGATAGATAGGCCTTGAATGAGCATCTTGTGTGGCTTTTCATATTCGAAGTGTTGCAAAGAATGTCAAACTTAGACTAAATAGATCAAATCCCTGTTCAACTGTGACATCTTTGCCAATTCACTCTCACATTTTCACTAAGAAGAAATTGAGGACCGTTCCACATCATGAGGCTTTAGCATAATAAATGTGTAGATCCGGTAAATTGTTACTCATTTGCTACTCAGGACCAAATCCTTTGCTTCAAAGTCACATTTTTCTAACGCTCAAACTATAATATATTGTTTCTAGGAAAATAAAGTGCACAGCCCCCTCCCAATATATCACTCACTATTTTGAACCGTGTGGCTAGCATGTCTGCATGGATGTTATAAGTGCAGTGTGACATCATTTGTGACATCACCAGTGACAGGAGTATGTTGCAGGCGCCATTTTGTAAATCTTTCTTTTTCATTCCCCTGTTGTACATTAACTCTGTAATACTCAACATTTTTAAAAATACACTGAACCATGGTTTCTTACAGAGCCTCATTTAGAGCTACCAATTTAAGAATGTAAACAGGAGAGTTTAAACAAAAAGTGTGTGTGTATGTGGATTTGCAAGCAAGCAAGCAAGCAAACAAACAAACAAACATCTCTCCTTGATTGAGACTATTATTGGAGATACGGGGAACATATCTCACACAACTGGCCTTGGATCTAGAGTAGCAGCACACTAATTGTTTTGGGAAGAGGAGCTAATATATTTGAATAATCTAGAAAGTTCCTAGTAGAAATAACAAAGAAGCAAGATACGTCTTCCACAATTGTTTGCAAAATACTATCTAATCTTTTCCTATACAGAACAGGAAAGGTTCAAGGGAAAGCCTAGCACTTTAAAAAGAAGAAAGAGAATCAAACAGCCCTCTGCATATCCTTTATATCAGGGATTAGTGAGTGCACATTCTTCCTGAGGCTGTTTTTGCAATTTGTAGGTTCTTGTCAGAATCCCGAGATTCACATTAGAATCCCAGCTTTCATTTTAAAAGGGAGCAGACACATTTCTAGCCCTCGTGGTTGTAGAGATAAGTTTGACTGTGCAGTGGCCAAAATTTCTACCCTTGTGTAAGCAACACAGACACTGAATAGAGTAACCATGGTTACAAGGACAATCGCCAGCAAATCTATTTCAGCTGTCTTTGCTTTTGCACATCAGTAGATATCACTATATATGTGCAATAATACATGTCCATCTGGGACTTTTAAAGATACTTATCCTGTAGACAGTTTCAAGTAAGATACCTTGTGCATTTACATTGGAGAAATATTATTTCCAAAATGCGTTTCCAAATGTTTTCTTTTGAATGAAGGAATACATCACAATGCAAGTTCTATCAAAGGATGGAAAAATCCAGAACAAAATGCAACTAAAAACCCTATAGAAATAAAAGTCTCTCTCTCTCCTCTCTCTCTCTCTCTCTCTCTCTCTCTCTCTCTCTCTCTCTCGTGTGTGTGTGTGTGTGAGAGAGAGAGAGAGAGAGAGAGAATTTAATTCCTGTTGTGCATAAGGTGGGCACTGAACATAGCAAAAAAAATTCAAAATAGGTGTAATTTATTGGCTCATAGATGTGCATTTTAAATGAATGTTGGATTAAATTTCATGAAGTTTTCACCTCATTGTTAAAACTACCATTTTGGGAGAGGTAAAAATTGTTCTTGAAAAACACCAGCCTCCCACTCTTTTTCACCTCTTACAGCCAGTTTTGATCCAACGGTAGCTGCTTTGGGAGTGGGCAAAAAAGCCCCATGTCTCTCTTGGGCAGTCAACTGGTCCAACATGCCCTGCCTCACCCCATCAAATTTATTTCCCATCAACATTGCATACTTTTCACACAATGCTGCCATGGCTTGCCAGTGTTTGTCTGCACTGTATTCATTAGGATGCCACTTATCAACTAAGTTTTACTCAGAGTAGATCTATCGCAATTAATGGACCTAAGATAGTCATGTTCATTAATTTCAGTGGACCTACCCTTAGGTACATATCTGAATGTGCCCATCTACCCATTCAGCCCTATCTAGTCAATTAAGTGGAACTTGCATCAGGGCAACAAAGCATGGAGCCTGTTCCATCACCACTGAAAACAGCCTGACTATACTGGCTTCCTGAGAGGTGGGTCACTCCTGCTTTCTGAGAAGAGAGGAGGAAGAGTGAGTTACCAGGGAAATTTATGTGATGTAGAGCCAACTCAATGTTTTTGCTGGAGTATTTGCACCATGCCAAGTGCCCCACCACCTTGCCGCCAGTGTGGTGTAGTGGTTAGGAGTGGTGGACTCGTAATCTGGTGAACCGGGTTCGCGTCTCCGCTCCTCCACTTGCAGTTGCTGGGTGACCTTGGGCTAGTCACACTTCTCTGAAGTCTCTCAGCCCCACTCACCTCACAGAGGTTTGTTTGTTGTGGGGGAGGAAGGGAAAGGAGAATGTTAGCCGCTTTGAGACTCCTTAGGGTAGTGATGAAGCGGGATATCAAATCCAAACTCTTCTCCTCCCAAAAAGTGACAGCGACCAATCTGAGAGTAAGCTAGCATAGTGAGCAGGGCCGTCTTAAGCATATCTGGTGCCATGGTGCAAAGCTCCCTCCACCCCACCCCTGTTTCCCAGAGTTTTTTAAAGGAGGACGGCACTGCTGGCAGGGCTGGAGGAAGCGGGCAGCGGCTGGAGGGTGGCTCTTCTGGCAGGGAAGAAGCGGAGGCTGGATGCTTCCCGGCTCAGGGGACTGCTTCGTGCCGTGGTGGCCATGGAAGATGGAGGCTCCGCGTGTGGTGCTGCTTTGCCGCGGCATGGTGGAGGTGGGTGAGGGCAGCGAGCTGATGCCGGGAGGCACCACGTCCAGCCTCCGCCTCTTCCCTGGTGCCCTCCAGAACTTGGCGCCCTGGCGCCCTGTGCCACTAGCCCCTATGGGTAAGACGCCCCCGATAGTGAGCCAGTTCTGCCATGTGGATAGTATCACACCATGGGAACTATTGGTCTCTCCAGCTCAGTATTTTCTACATTGACTCAGCAGCTCTCCAGAGTTTCAGAGTGGCATCTTTCTCAATGCTACCTACAGAAGCCAATTATTGAACCAGGGACCTCTTGCCTGCTCTACACTGAAATACAGTATAACAACCATTCCCAGTGCGGTACGAAAGCTGGGTAGAGTACTGTTGTGCCCAGATCTTGCTTGTCTGCTTCCCACAGGTATCTGGTTGGCCACTGTGAGAACTGGTGATGAGCCACTGCTTGAACCAGCAGACTACTTCTTATGCTCTTAGGAGCCGAAATCGTGGCAAATTATGCAGGGGGCAACATGCTCAAATAACTTCCCTCCTCTTTGGACTTTGCACTGACATCTGTACCAATCAGGTTCTACACCTCAGACGAAAGATCAAGCACCAATGTGTCATCTACATACATGGTCATCATTCAATACCTTCCTCTGCAGTGCCAGGTGTACGTTCATTTCCATGCAGCTGGTGCATGTCAGGGAATTCCTAAAGAATCCCATCTCAGCCTGGCATAAACATAAACATACAAACTAGTACAGCGTCAAAGTCAGTGAATGGGGTTATGATCTTCTTTGTACCAATGGAACCAAAGCATTTGACTGTGGTTTGGATTGGATGATTGAGGCTTCATACATTACACTCTCCCATCATATGTGGACTTCCATGTGAAGATCCAGGCTACTACAACTTATGGTTAAGAATTTGACCGCATCCTGGCTTATTCCTCAGTTCAGACAATAGCTCTACTGCTAAGCTATTACCAGTACCTCTGTATGGGTGGAATGACGAGGTAGCCCAACATATTTTGATACCTGAGGCAGAAATTCCAAATCTGCCCTATCCCCATAGTAAAGCTATACTACCACAAATAATATATGTGATTCTTTAATTTGGCCCCAAATCTACATGGCCTGTTTTGCTAAACAATAGGGCCTACGTTTTCCAGTCACCTTTTTTCCTACCTAGGAACACAGTAAGAACATTTTCCAGAGCTAGGAGGTTTTTATACATAGCGGTATTCTAGCTCCTACTGTTACTTCAAGCTCTGTGCAGCTTTCCTCTTTGTGAATCAGAATGATATCTGTATCTCTGTGACCTCAGGCTCACCCTGCTTTATTGGCCAGGAATAAAACAGAAGCACTGTGAGTGAGATCACAGTGCCTTATTCTTAATTGGAGCGCAGCTAGCCATTTGCTCTTCTGTATCAAACTCCACTTTTTTATTTTAATTTTATAAAGCTTGAATTTTCCACCCTTGCAGCATAATTTTCCTGTAACTTCGCTGATTCACTTTTGTGACTGTTCCCCCAGAGGCCAACAACCAGTTTTGCTGCAGCTGTCGTTTTGGCACAATTTTTTTCTTACTGCAATAAAATGGAAGCCTGGGAGAGAGAGATGGGAGAGAGAGAGAGAGAGACTCACAGAAACCACCATTAATTGCAGCTAATTCCAAGACTATCAAAAGCCATATTTGCACATTTTCTTATCTCAGTCACATTCTCAGACAACCACACTGGCTTCTCATTGTATGGATACCCAGGGCAAAATGGCTTTCCCTAAAAGCTTCTGTGGACTCCTTCCAAGCAGCCTCACACAGATTATGTGTCTTTACCAGCTTCCACAACATTCCAGGGCAAAATTATCCCGTTGACTTCAAATAGGCAAACAGAACACAGCCCCCGGTCACGTGATGTTTGCTAGCTCTCAGGTTTTGTTTCGAGCCTGAAGAAAAACAATTTGTGTTTACCAAGATGCTGATGTGCAAAGGTGGAAGATCTCATAGAGTCCCTGCTTGCATTTTCCAATGAAATGAAGAATTTTAATATGAAACCTCCTTCAAATATTGGTGAACTAAATTTTCCTTAGAGTCCCAGGACACATTCGAAATCAGGTGTTAAAAATAAAATCCGAGTAGGTGCAAACAGCCTTTAAAGCAGGAACAGGGGAACTTTTTTAAGGCACATTTAGGGGAGTGAGGACAGGGTGCTGAGATGAGGGGTTACAAAACTGAGAAGATCCATTTTAGGGCACCAAATTTTGGGCTTTCACAGGGCACCGTTACAAAAGATAACTGAAGTCCACCTCTGGTTGCTTACAATCTTTTGAGGGTTGCAGTGGTGGTTGTTGCCAGAGCTCACAGTGGGCCCAGTAAGACAGGTGAGTCTTACCTGTGCGCAGGAGACTGTGTTCCAACCATTCAAAAGTTAGCGGTTTTTCTTCACCCCTACATTTTTCTGTCACCCACTGAGGCAAGCAAGAGGCATTATTACAGTTCAGTAACACATTCCAGTCAAGAGGGGTAGAGAAGAGGGCCTGTGAGGCACGTAACCTGGGGAGAGTCTCAAGGGCCAGATAGGGTGCCTGAAGGGCCACCTTCAGTCCTGGGCTAAAGGTTTCCCCTTCCCTGCTTTAAAGTATTCAGAGCAACAGTGGAAAAGATCTTTAGCCTGAGGGATGCCATCCATTTGAAGATTTGTACTTCCTCCTTACTGTGATTTATTATGTCCTACTTTTCTGTTGAAACATGAAAAGTTCCTTACAGAGGACTGAAATGATAGCATGAAAACTGCACAAATAAACAGTAAATGTGCAAAAACGCCGAAAGAGCAGCACTAAAAACTTGCCCATTTAAGATCATTAGATGCTTGTTGGACCAAAAAAGCACTTGAACAACAGATAAGAGAAGGAGTCTGGCAGAATGCCACATTACACAGTTTTGCTTTGAAAGAGCAATACATGTGCTCTGAATTTCATTGGCACATATGTGGTAGAAGCCAGACGGAAGCCAGCTGAGATGCAGCACTCAAGAGTCCAGTTGCAGGATCTCTTGGAAGAAATACTTCATCCTCAGCCCCTGGGCTAGTGCTCCAGATCACATGGCAATGGGGAATATGGTATCCGTATGTCCTTCTTACAAAATATACTCTTCAACTGTCCCAATATAACCAGGACATCCCGTTTTGGTGGGCCATACTCTCTTGCGAGATCACAGCCCTGAAAGACACCCATTTTTTAGGCACGAGCATGGGCCTGCAAAACGTGCATCCTGGTTTTCCTGTGGGACATGTTGGAGGGTATGATCTATTTCAAACTCAGGCCCAGGGTTCAAATGTGGCCTACCAGACCTCTCTATTTGGCCCTTGGGACTCTCCCAGGCCACATCCCTCCTAAACCATGCCCATTACCCAACTGCTCCTTGTTCTCCTCAAGTGCTTTTGCCCCCCTGGAATGTGTTCCTAAACAATGGCATTGACTCTTGTTTGCCTGTCTGGAGGCATGGGGAGGTGTGTATTCCCCTCACAGAGCTCCTATGCTCAGAGTGATTTAACCACCAATCCCTCTTTCCAAGGAATGCCAAGAATTTGAAGTGTGTGAGGGAAATCGTGTCCTCCCTAAAAGAGGGCACGTGTTGCAGTGAGACCTGGAGACTGATCTCCTGGTTGTGGGTGGATATATTGTACAGCCACAATACCCGATTGGTAGGTCCCTCGTTGCTGGGTTTAATCTGGCCAATGGGGTACAGTCTAAACTGACCGAGGGACCTATATATACCTATGTACTTGACCCAGAGCTTCCTCTTTTGGCTCGTGCATTCGGAACAACCGTCCACCTCTCCCTACTTTTAGGGCTGTGTGCTTGACCTTGCTATGCCGCCGTGTGTTGTCTGTCATTGGAACAGGGGCATGGCAGGAATTTTCTCCACTTGGCTGATTGTCTATTGCCATTTGGGATTCACCTGCCGCATAGCAAATCGTCACAATTTGTAAGGTTGTGGATAGGCTCTGGTTCAGGTGATAGGGATGGGAGAATGACCTGTGTGAAGGGTAGTCTGTTAAATGAATCCAGGGACTCAACTTTTGGTCAACCCCTGAGAGGGGGTTGTGCCCATGCCTGGGGAGCATCTGGGGAGTGAACAGAGTCTGTTCCCGGGTTTTTCACCTACCTCAGGTGTTCACCCTTGGCTGACCTATGCTGGTGCCCTGGGTCAGCGCTACCTGCAAGGGTGCAGGGAGCTAGTCGAACCAGAGCCTATGCAACCACTCACTTTTCTGTAATCAATAAAGTTGTGGCCTAAATTCTAAAAACTAAAATTTGAGTCAATTGTGTGTTTATTTAGGGGGGAGGTCTCTGGGTCTGAACACGCAAATAGAAGTCTACCAACCAGGGGCACCGACTTGCCCCCCCATATTGAGGGGGCACAGTCATGTGATGTGTCACATAACATGTCATGTGACATGTCATGCAATGCTGCTCAGAGGCTGAGCTGAGTGTGGGCGATCTTTGCTTCACTCATCCCAGCTGCAGCTCGGCTTCTGCGCTCCCAGGCTGTGGCTGGAATGAGCAAAGCAGAGATCTCCCTCGCTTGTCCTATCAGAGCGGCTAGGGAAACCCAGCCAGGTGGGTGGGGTATAAATAATAAACATTATTGTTATTAAATGGATGGTGTGAATGTGGCCGCAGCAGTTTTCCTTACTCACTTCCCACAACCTTGCTGTGAGATGTTCTGTATTGCGATTTATAACAATTATTTCTAAATAAACATCTGTCCATCAAAGATAGCATCATTACACATCATGAAAATCGGTGTCCTCTTTTATCCTCTTGTGGAGCGATGTACATTTCCTCCTTTTTGGGATGTGTAAGTAACTGACTAAATGCCAATGGAAGGAGACAGGACGAAGAACATATCCCCTTCTCCTCTCCCTGCTGTTTCTTGTGCAACTGTTTGCCTGGCAAGAAAAGAAAAAGAGGAAAGAGGAGCTGGCAAAAAGAATTTTTAAAAATATCAGGGTTTGGCATGTTTCTCTCAGGTCTCAGATTGAAGTTTGAAAACCTGCACTCACAGGCCAAAGGGTAAGATCCTCTTCTGGGGTTCTAGTAGTAAAGAATACCTAGAGGCAATTTCTATTACGCTACCCATGAGCATAAAAGAGTTTGCAAGTTACAGTGTATGCATTCTATCTGAAACAAGACACTGTGGCCCAGGCCTCTGCAACATGTGATAACAAGCTGAAGGCAGCTCAGCAACTGCTATTGTTTCCTGCCCTGCCAGGTGCATAAACATCCTTATTTTAACAGTCTCAGGCAGGCAATGGACAGCAGGAAGTTCAGACCCTCCAAGTGTCCCTATTTTTCAGGGATAGTCCCAAATTTACAGAAGCTGTCCCAGTTTCTGATTTGATCCCAGAATGTCCCGCTTTTCCATAGGATGTCACTATTTTCATTGGAGAAATGCTATGGGGTATGGAGTTATGTGACCCCCCAAGTCGAAGGGATAAGTAACTATACAACCTTTAGAAGACATCTGAAGGCAACCTTGTATAAGGAAGTTTTTTTCATGTTTAATGATTTTTTATATATGTTGCAAGCTGCCCAGAATGGCTGGGGCAACCCTATCAGATTGGTGGGGTATAAATAATAAAATTATTATTATTATTATTATTATTAGACATCCATATATTCATCAGAGAAATGTTGGAGGCCATGGAAGCTTATCAAGCTTCTGCTGAATGAGCAGTGTTTGACTAGATCTAAAATTGCATATGAGAAGGAAACTCACACACTAGGGTTCTAGCTTGAAGATTCCTCTCAACTTGGAGCAGGAACTGTGCAAAATGTCACTTTGCAAACCTCAGGTACACTGATAATTCTATATAAAGTAAGTTAAAGAATAGGCACCTAATCCAATTACTAGGCATTTCTGAATAAAGAATTTCTGAACTTCAACTCGCAGTTAAAAGGTCAGGGTCGATGCCCTTTGGGATGCTATACAGAAAGCACCTGACATTTCATTAACTGATTCGAAAGCAGCCTTTGACTTATCATTCTTTTCCTGTCTTTATAACTGCCTGGTCCTCCTCCCTCCTCTGAAACTATAGTCTCAGCATCTGCCAAGAGGTATTCCCTGCTGTCAGTAGCCCTGATCTGTTAAAAGTTATCACCTGGGGAAAATACTGACAAGTGTAATTACCAGCTACTTCTCCCCAAGGTTTAAATCTCTGGTTTAAAGGTTCGTTTGCCATGCAACAAGGAGCAATTGTTCATTATCAATTAGGCTTTTTTTAAGAAAAAGAAAAAGCGTTACACAGTGCAACTTTGCAGGATACTCCGTCTCGTGAATTAAATACATGACTTGATAGAATATGATCTCCTGCACACATACATATTTCTATATATACAAGTCCATGTATGCTTTAGGTGCCCCTTTAGTCTTTCAAATTAGCGGCATTTGCACACTGCTGTTGCCTTAGCCAGATTATTGTTATAACATGGAAAAATAAGTTTGGTTTGTAAGTGGATAAAGAAGATGGGGGGGGGGACTGTATGCTTGGCAGCAAAAGACTGGATTCGTATTGGACAAGGATCTTTTGCTGTTCATTTAATATCACAGATAGTGTGGTTAGAAAGTGACATTCCATTGATAGAAAGCCTTTTGCTAAGGGTGATAAACTAAGATTGAATTATAGATTGGAGGGGATGCTTCAGTCTGCATTGTGCATCAAATCCCATACCTTCTGCTTCCTTAGATTTTCTTTTAAAAAAACAACAACAAAAAACTGATTTGAAATGTGTGTCTAGGGTGAAAATCAACCTCTGATTGTGAACATCCCCACATCAGAAAATATAACAGCCCAAATTATCCCAGGGAAGAGATATAAGATACGAACCACTCTGAGCCCTGGCTTGTATCCATTGTGTTTATCCCTCCAGTTCTATTTCTAGCACAGCAAATATTTTTCCTTATGGTTGCTGCCGACCTTCCCTTCCCTCCTCTATTTGTCAAACCACTTCTCTGATAGGAGGAAAGAAATCATCACTCAGCAGGAGAGAATATGCTTTGCAAACAGAAATGGTCCCGTTGTTCTTTTTAGAAATGTAGGAGCAGGAGCAGCTTGCCCATTAGGAAGGTGCCGCAGCAACAGTCTCCCAGCAGCAACGCTGCCAGCACTTACCCAGACAGAAACGGGTGAGATAGCTGCAAGGCTGGATTTATTTATTCGGTCTTTAGCTATAAAAATATTTGTGTACAGTGGTACCTCTGGTTACGAACTTAATTCATTCTGGAGGTCCGTTCTTAACCTGAAACCGTTCTTAACCTGAGGTACCACTTTAGCTAATGGGGCCTCCTGCTGCCGCCGCACGATTTCTGTTCTCATCCTGAGGTAAAGTTCTTAACCTGAGGTACTACTTCCGGGTTAGCAGAGTCTGTAACCCGAAGTGTTTGTAACCTGAGGTGTTTGTAACCTGAGATACCACTGTACAGTACTGCTATTCCTTTTTTTAAAAAAAGAAGAAATACCAATAACTTTTGCCTCTGGCCCCTCCCACAACAGACATGTGGCACTTGAGACATTGCCCAGAAGGTTTCCTGCCCCCAGTACAGCACTATCAACACTTTACCCAATTGGAGGTATTATTAGTATTATCCCCATATTGCAGATGGTGAGCTGAGGCCGAGAGAATGGCTTGCCTAAGGTCAACTGGTGAGTTCATGGCAAAGGCATGATCCGAACTGAAGATGTCATGATTTTTGGCTCAGTATCTTAAGCACATCAGTTCTCTGGGGGAAGTCAGTAGCTTGCATAAGATTAACCTCTTAGAAAGTTTGAAGGGAAGGTAAATTCTATTAATAAATGAATTTTCTTATGGTACCATGCCAACAAAGCTTACCTGAATTGCCAGTAGCATATTGCACTAAAGAAAGTAAATAATGAGCAAAGCAAAACATTTATTGCTTCTTTTTAAATTATTGCACTGAGCTTATCACCTACAAGAGCCCAATTTGTAGTAAAAAAGAGAGAAGTGCTTGTGATAGCAGATCTCCAATAATGGCTTTAAACAAACAGTCATGTGAGAGCTATAACATATTTCTTTTAACTCTCCCATTAATTGACTGAATGAGCTGGCAGATTGGCCAAGGTTGTTCAGTAGGCTTCAGGGCTGAAGCAATTTCATCTCCAATCTTAATATTCTACTATTCATCGCACAAGGATCCTTATTTATTGTGGATCCTAAGATAAATTACAGTACAACAAGCAAGTCCTAGTGAGTTCAGTGGTACTTACTCCCAGGTAAGTGCATAAAGGAATTAAACCTTAGGTTTTCTGGGAAGAAACTTTCCCATATTCGCCTGTCCCAGAAGTCCCTCATGCCCCATCTCACATTGTTCAGGAGGGCCCATCAACCCTCTGGAGAAGTTCTTCAAGCAAGGTTATTTTGCAAGGTTATGTGTTTTCATTACAGCTAATGCACACAACATATAGAACCTACCTGGATGAAAAATTCTGTGGATATGATCACCTTCTCTTCACAGGGATACTATTTTTGCTAGGAAAACATCCCCATTCTCTAAATTAAGGCAATGAGGTACTATGCACGTCTGCCTGCATGCCTGTCTTATATAATATATAGATAAAAGCACAGTTGAAAATTGTAGGTCAATTTCATTTTGGAGATAAATAATCAAGATCATTGTCTAAATGATCAAGTGAGAGAGAGGACTATTACTGTACAAAGTACAGTGAGTTTCATGTTCTTACTTCATTGTGTATTTGCAATTTATGTTGCTAGTTTGCTCTGAAGTTATGATACTCTATCACTGATGTGGACCTTAACGTTTGATTGTAAACCCCCCTGGCTGTATTCAATATACAGTGGTACCTTGGTTTAAGAACAGCTTAGTTTATGAACAACTTGGATTAGGAACGCTGCAAACCCGGAAGCAGGTGTTTTGGTTTGTGAACTTTGCCTTGGAATAAGAACATATTTCACTTCCTGTTGAGTGTGTTCCATTTGTAAATTGAGTTGTAAATTGAGTAAATTGCTATGGGAAAGCATGCCTTGGTTTAAGAACGCTTTGGTTTAAGAACGGACATCTGGAACGGATTAAGTTCATATACCAACGTACCATTGTAGCACTAAGCAAAATGTTCAGTCAGTGCTATAATCTTTCCTTGCACATTGGAAATTTTTTTCATATCCCCCCCCCCAAAAAAAAATCTTTTCTGTCCTCTGGAGCAGATTTGGGGATGGTGTGGAATGTACAGGATGAGGAGAGGATGAAAATTCCCATTACATAAACAGAAGGCATGCTGCTCACACAATTATTTAGCTGAATACCACCCTATACATAGTTTTGTTGTTTGACAAAGCACCACTTCAGAATGAAATTACAATTTATCTCAGTGGTATTCCATAAATTTGTTATGTTTTGTACCAGAATTTGAAGCAATACATAACCATCCCATTTTGCAAGCTTCTGCCCCCTGCCCTGCCCCCCACAGAATTGGTAAACATTGGCTATGACTCTTCAATTCTTTCTGTACTGAAGTTCAAGGCTGCAATCCTGTGCACATTTTCCTGGGAGTAAGCCAAATTGAACACAGCAGGATTTACCTCCATAATCTTGCAGGAATAGCCAGACCTTTTTGTCTGTGTTTTTCAACCTAAAAATAAAAAGGATGTTTGTTGTTATGAGGGCGGTGATTTTCTTATCTTTTATCCTAAGGTCCCAGGGTGGATTATAATATTAAAATGTGATAGTAAAATCAGTTTTAAAACCGTGGAGTCCTTTTGAGATGCCACTTTGGAGCTCTTGTAGTAGTGGGGAATAATAAGTGCAGAAAATAAAATGAAAGACAAAAGAAATCTTACACTGAAGAAATTGAACAATTAGCACTAAGCAGAGGAAAATGACTGTGCCATTCCCCTCATTGTATTCTGATGTGGATCACAATCTAGCAACAGATGTGCATGGGTGAGGGAGAAATATTCCCATTCAAACTCTCATCAATAAATTTAAAACACTTCAAACCTCAGAGAATGTTAATCAGTCATCTATCTTTTGTTATTGTTATGAATAACTGTAGTTGGGCTATTTAAAGTAGCTGATGCATTCAATTGTTCATTGTGAATGTCTACTGAGGGAACCTCAAGTGAACCGTAGTTTCCCTTCGTTTCTTTTCTTCCCTTAAGCAAAGGCTTGCACAAAGAAAGAGTTTAAAGGAGTACAAGAAGTACATCTGTTTAAGCTAGCAAAACACCTTCATAAAAAGAATTCGAAAGAAAACGGGCATTGGGGAGGAGAATAGGAGTAAAAATTCAATAAAAACCAAAAGTTTTGTGTTTTTGCCCGCCTTGAGCAGGGGAAGAAACTAAATTCCTACAACATTCAGCCATGGGCCCAAGAGCAGGTTTTTGAATGGAATTTTTTTACCAGAGGGCATGTTGACTGTTGTGAAGTGATTTTGAGTTTATTTTCATTTGAAACCAGTCTGCACTTCGCAGCCCTTTTGTTGTGTCAACTCAGCTGTCTTGCATTTATCAACTCCCATTCAGCACCCATGTGCAAGAGACATGATCATGCTAACAAGATTGTGGGAATTTATCCCAGAGTTCTCGTCCTGCCATTTACTAAGCATTAGCACATGCCCATTGTTTAGTCCTTTAGGTAGAAGAGTGGTCAGACTGGAGCAATAATATTCAAATAATATATCTAGGACAGTTGTTTGCTGTTGGGTGGGAGAGCAGGTGCACTCATCCAGCATGCCCAGCAGCTAGTACTAACACCAGCACACCACCACCCTGGCAGCATAAGGAATGGTAGGGAACAGTGCAGACAATATGAATGCTGTCTCAGGGATGTTATATTGGTGGGAGAGAGGAAAGCCTTGAGATTATCCAACTTAAAATCCTCCTAAAGCAATATTGTTGATTTGTAATAGTTGTAGAGTTGTGGTTATATTAAAACGAAACCTAACCTGAATACACACACACACACACACATCTTGTAGCAATACTTCTATGGGGAATGGCGGTGGTGGCTGATGCCCATTTGGCCTAGTAGGGTGGATGGCAGGGTGGCCAACAGTATGTTGGGCGAAAGCCAATGAAAAGTGGAACCCGCTAATTTTAGTTTTGTCTCCATCCTGCTGAATTCTACAAGACTGAGGAGAGAGAAGATGCCACACATGATGTTACCATTGGACCAGCTGTAAACAAGCAGGCAGGCCAGGTGAGGCCTGGTGGAAGGCAGACTGAAGTTGGTGAGGCAAAGCTTCCTTTGTCCTAACAGAGCAGCCTCCACTAAGGAATGTTTACAACATTTGGTGTTTTTTTAGTTTTGGAAAAAGTGGGAGATTTGGGGCAGGGGCCATGATAGAGGCTTGCAAAAGTATGCATGGCATGGAGAAAATGTGGCTAGAGAAAAGTTTTTCTCCCTATCTCATAATACTAGATTGGTGGGACATTTGGGAGAGACAAAAGAAAGTAGCTATGTACACATTATATAGTAACACTGAAGAATTTGGATCCCAAGATGGTCGCCAACTTAGATGTCTTTATAAAAGGCATACTTTTGCTTTTCTCTAATGGATGGTGGCAATATCTTTGTGCTACCTCCAGGATCAGAGCCAGCTTGCCTCTGAATGCTAGTTGCTGGCTGGCGAGCAACAAGAAATGTCTGTCACCTCCGTACCCTGTCTGTAGGCTCCCAAAGGCATCTTACAGGCCACTATAGTGAAACAGGATTCTGGACTCTTCCTATAGTCTTATAGCTCACAAGAATAATAAATGTCCCCTAGAGAAGAGCACACAGGGTGTTTGACTGCAAATGCTCTCAGCATTCAGACTGAGTTTTCAAGTGCATGTTGGGCACAAACTCCTGTCCCAAAACATTGTGTTCGGTTCAGATTTTTGAGCATGCTGTTCTTTCAGTCTGGAATCTTTGCCAAGCAGCTGCATACCGAAACCAGACTCATCAATTGTGCAAGCCTAGGTGATGCGAGCTCAGCATCATCAGTACAGCACTAATTCCGCCCATATTGTTGTTTAATGGAAGCCAATGAACTGACATATAATGAAAATTCATAATCATGATGCCTCGAGCACCAGAGGGACCATAAGGGATATTATCCTCAGCACAAACCATGTGGTGCATGATTGACGAACAGAAAGAAAAATAAAATGGGAAGCATGCCAAGCAATAACCCAGGTAACTGAAAATGTAGGAGGACAGCAATGCCTCCACTGCCCTGATTACTCTTCCAATTGCATGGCCTTCTTTTTTCTTGCAAAAGGTCATACTTGGAAAACCCAGGGCACTTTAAAGCTGTGACTCAAACTTATTTTATATGGACACATATACACCACACCTTAGCTAATAATATTTGCCACCATTTCAGTTGAATCTTTTGGATGATCAATTGCCCATCCTGGGGCAGGACCTTCTACATGTAAAGCAACCACCAAAGATGCTTATTTAATAGGTTCTTGATAAGATGAAAAGCAGGACATTAACCATCAGTTCAACCAAAGGCCGTGGACCTTTGTGCCGCTTCCATCTCTGCGATTCTGTGAATAGAAATGCTGTATTCCTTTCATTAGAATATATGTTTAGGAGGTACACATTTGCTGGCAATGCCTGAAACTTCCTGCCGACGGTATGCTTGCCCCAAAGGTGATGCGTTGCATTTTCCTAAGCCTTGTGCTTTGCTAATTTCATTTGTTTTCTGTACTTCAGTTTGGGAATCCCAAAGGGAAAGAAAGAAACTACAGGAAACACTCTTAGATTTGCTGATCCTGGGACTGATTGACAGGGGCCCTTGATATTCTACTCGTCTTATATTCACATGCCATCCACTGCATATTTAACAGGATACTGGTCCAGATAGGCCTTTTTTGTCAGATCTATCAGGATTCTTCTTTGGTTCTTATGCAGCATCTGAAGCATAGGTATGTGTGTGTATATCAACTGCTGTCATAACTGGGGATTGTGTTATTAGAGGTGTTGAATGGTCTCTTTAAATGTGAAGGTTCATTATTGTTCCACAAGATGTGTATGTCTTTAAGGGCCAGAGCAAATAACAAGACCCAGTTTTACAGCTGTGAAAGAGTATAGCAGGTGCTGCTAAGTTGTGTTAATTAAGCTGTGTCAGCAATTGAGTATAGTATATAAAGAGCAGCACCTAGCTCTCTCAGTACCCTGGGGGATGGGCTGGTGGTTGGGTCGTGCTTGTTGATATATTTAGTGTAAAAGGAGTTTTTGTTTTTGTTATTAAAACCTTGTTAAAGTTATTTTTGAGTTCCTTGTAATGCGTGGCCAACAAGAGGTTACCGCCCACACACTTCCGCTGTGCTTCTCTGCTTGTGTGGTGGCACCTCGGTAAAACCACTTCTTATTGTTGGTAGCAGAGTTTTCACCGTAGGCAGAGGACAAGAGCAGGAGTCATACTCAAATTCATAGTCAAGAGCTTCTTTATTGCTTGACTGGTTGCACATGCATTTCTGTTACTATTACAGTGGTACCCCGCAAGACGAACGCCTCGCGAGACGAAAAACTCGCAAAACGAAAGGTTTTTTCGTTTTCGAGTTGTCTCGCAAGACGAATTTCCCTATGGGCTTGCTTCGCAAAACGAAGCTTGCCCCGGGGACAGCGGGTCTTCTCTTTTGAAGCAAGGGGCGGCGGGGAGATCGTTTCTCCCCACCGCCCCTTGCTTCAAAAGAGGTCCGGGGGCAGCTCTTCCCGCTGCCCCCGGACCTCTTTTGAAGCAAGCGGCTGCGGGGAGATCGCGTCTCTTCGCAGCCGCTTGCTTCAAAAGAGATCCCGGACCTCTTTTGAAGCAAGCGGCTGCGGGGAGATCGCGTCTCTCCGCAGCCGCTTGCTTCAAAAGAGATCCCGGACCTCTTTTGAAGCAAGCGGCTGCGGGGAGATCGCTTCTCTCCGCAGCCGCTTGCTTCAAAAGAGATCCCGGACCTCTTTTGAAGCAAGCGGCTGCGGGGAGATCGCGTCTCTCCGCAGCCGCTTGCTTCAAAAGAGATCCCGGACCTCTTTTGAAGCAAGCGGCTGCGGGGAGATCGCGTCTCTCCGCAGCCGCTTGCTTCAAAAGAGATCCCGGACCTCTTTTGAAGCAAGCGGCTGCGGGAGATCGCGTCTCTTCGCAGCCGCTTGCTTCAAAAGAGATCCCGGACCTCTTTTGAAGCAAGCGGCTGCGGGGAGATCGCTTCTCTCCGCAGCCGCTTGCTTCAAAAGAGATCCCGGAACTCTTTTGAAGCAAGCGGCTGCGGGGAGATCGCTTCTCTCCGCAGCCGCTTGCTTCAAAAGAGATCCCGGACACCTGCCCCAGCCGCTGGGCTTCGTAGCGCTGCTGCGAAGCCGGGCGGGGGGCGGGAACACCTGCCCCAGCCACCCCGCTTCGGAACGCTGCTCCGAAGCGGGGTGGGGGGGCGGGAACACCTGCCCCAGCCGCCGGGCTTCGTAGCGCTGCTGCGAAGCCGGGCGGGGGGGCGGGAACACCTGCCCCAGCCACCCCGCTTCGGAACGCTGCTCCGAAGCGGGGTGGGGGGGCGGGAACACCTGCCCCAGCCGCCGGGCTTCGTAGCGCTGCTGCGAAGCCGGGGGGGCGGGAACACCTGCCCCAGCCACCCCGCTTCGGAACGCTGCTCCGAAGCGGGGTGGGGGGGGCGGGAACACCTGCCCCAGCCGCCGGGCTTCGTAGCGCTGCTGCGAAGCCAGGCGGGGGGGCGGGAACACCTGCCCCACCACCCCGCTTCGGAACGCTGCTCCGAAGCGGGGTGGGGGGGCGGGAACACCTGCCCCAGCCGCCGGGCTTCGTAGCGCTGCTGCGAAGCCGGGCGGGGGGCGGGAACACCTGCCCCAGCCACCCCGCTTCGGAACGCTGCTCCGAAGCAGGGGGGGCGGGAACACCTGCCCCAGCCGCCGGGCTTCGTAGCGCTGCTGCGAAGCCCGCGCCCCCCAGCCTTCAGAAGAGGTCCGGGGACAGACTGTCCCCGGACCTGGTCTGAAGGCGGTTTCCCTAGGAACGCATTAATTGATTTTCAATGCATTCCTATGGGAAACCGTGCATCGCAAGACGAAAAAACCGCAAGACGAAGAGACTTGCGGAACGAATTAATTTCGTCTTGCGAGGCACCACTGTATATACAAGCTATTTACATTCCTTCTTTATCTCTCCAGCACGGCATAATCTCAGTCCAGTAATTAACAATCCCGACACAGCAAAACTCACAGTATCAGCAGCACACATTTTCTTACTTCCAACCTTGTTGTCACAGTGTGCGTGCTGACAGTGTGTGTTCGAGCGTGTGCTTTTGTCGTGGGAAAACTGCAGCCTGCAACTTCCTCCCTTTATTTGCACCTCCAGCTGACAGCAATCAAGCCTAGAGTGCCACTCCTACACACTAAAGGAAAATTGTGGAACCCTCTTTAAAGCTTCCAGGAACTTTTATTTGGTTCCTAAAGAATGTTTTCCTACCATGTGTGGCTTATGGGGATGCTTTAATTGATTTCATTGTCTGCATTCATTACCTTTCATCCAAGGGGTTCAAGGTTGCATCCGTAATCTCCTCCCCATTTTACCCTCACCACCCGGAGAGGTAGGTGGCCCAGGGTAACCCAGTGAGCTTCATGACTGGATGGAGATCTGAACCTTGGTCTCCTGGGTCCAAATACAGTGCTTTAGCCATTTACACCACACTGGTTCTCTATGCCAATCTGGCACAGGAATGACTATGTGTAGGCCTTGAGTCATTCCAGTGGTGGCCTTCTACCTGCTGTGGTAGAGTCCCAAGACTACCTCCCTGTGAATGTAAATTCACAGCCACTGAGAGTTATGTTCAATGAGAACCAATGTACTGTGAGTGTTCAGAACGTAAACGGTTAAGGGTTCTGAGTGTGCGTCACATTCCGACGTCAGCTGTTAGAAGCTGGGAGGAGACAGAAGCTTTTAGAAGCTAAGGAGGAGGAGTTTTTCCCTGTACTTTCACTTGTTCTTCTCTCTGTGTATCTGTGAGAGAGAAAGACGTGCCTTTGGATGTGGCTGAAAGAAGCCCCGGTCTTTGTAGCTGAAATGTTTCAATAAAGAGCTGTAAATAGACGGAGCTGTCTGTGTGTGCTTGCCAGAAGAAGGAAGAAAGTCTGCTTTACACCGCTGTGTGTTCTACGCTGCTAAGCCGTGACCTGAAGGGAGCAACAGTGGCACAGCTTTGAAGAAGTGTGCCGGACCCGTTATAAACTGCTGATTGACGATCATAAAGTAATCAGGTGTCACGGCAGATCGATGTTCAAGAGGTTATGGAGGTCAGCCAACGCTCGTAAAGCAGACGCTGTGAGTCTCAGGAATGCTTTGAAGTCAGCGTTCTGAGGCTGAGGGGCCGTCGGAGGCCAACGGGAGCTGACTGGATGCCGGAGAGCAAGAATGATTAATTGCCTGCTTCTAAGAGGCAATGAGAGCTGCTGATACAGACAGCTGAGGGCTGGAAGCTGAGAAGCAGCTGGAGCTAAAAGCAGCTGGAATCGTTACTCCAAGCAAGGGAGAGCCGTAGGAGCTGGTACTGAGCACTGAGTACGGAGTAAGTACAGCTTGGGGCACCTTGGGAGAACGGGAGAAGATGGCCAAAAGCCAGAATATACCTCTGGAAAAGCTCACTCTAAAGAGTTGGGCAACGTGGACCAGAAGAATAAGGGGATGGTTCTTAGTCGAAGGGCTTTGGGAAGCAAGCCAATGGGAGCCAAAATCACCCCTTAGCTGGCCAGCAGCTGGAACAGGCGTTGCAAGCTGTGGGGCTGCGTGGGCTGAAGATAGCCAGCAGAGAATGCAACTTGAGCTGGATATGCTCAGAGCATGCGTTGATGAATCGCTGAAGCCTCATCTGGAGGGCGTTGAATCGGCCCAGGCCGCCTGGCAGGCGCTGAGGAGTGTGTGTGAAAGCTCAGCGGGAGTCAGGCCAGAGGGGGCTGGAAGAAGCCCAGGGGGGGCTGAAGGATGCCCAGAAAGCCCAATGGGGGCTGGGACAGTGTTGGAGAGCTGTTGTAATTCTTCTACACGTCTGTGTGATGGACTGGGTCCTGGAGAGGCTGGACTGGCAGGCCCTGTTCCCGATGGATTGGCCTCTAGGAGCGCTAGTGAGCAGATCGGGGGGGCGTAGAGTTCCAAAGGTAAGTTTAAAGATCTTTTCACTTGTGCTGAAGCGAAGAGCAGCTTCAGGGGGGGCCAGGCTGGTGGGAGGCGCCGTTCCAGAAGGAGGAAGGCCAGGCCAGCTGGCAGGAGCCCCGGGCAGTGTTTTTCCACTGGAGTTCAACGTCTGCGTGGCAGTAGCCCCCACCGGAGCAGACAGCCGAGGCAGGATGTTTGCAAGGACACTTCTCATGGGAACCAGACGGGTTTCCGTGGCAACAGGCCTGGGAAGACAGGCAGGCGTGGAACTGAACCAGGTGGTCGTGGTAAACAGGAAGAGTCTTATCAAGTTTCTGCAAGCATGGCATTGTTCGAAGACGGCCGAGTGGAAAATTCCGAGATGGCCTTTGTTATTGACTCTGCAGCTAACCGCAACATGGTTCCTGAGACCCCTGCAGTCAAGTTGTGGAATTGCAAAGCAATTTCCACAGGACAAACTGTTTTATTTGCAAATGGACAGCGGAAAAATGTCACTAACTGTGGTACATTGTATCTTTCTGTTTTGCAGGAGGCGGTGGATTTTTGTATTGTTCCAGGGGTTCATCACTGTTTGTTATCTGTGCCTTATTTGTTAAAAAAGGGTTTTCAGGTTTGTTTCCAGGGGGATTCCTGCACAATCTCCAGAGAAGGAAGACGACTTGTTGAAGTGAAACGGGGACAGAATGATCTTTTCATTCTTAAAACGTCTCTTGGGGGTGAGGGGAAGGTTGAGAAAGCACAAGCATCGCGTGCTACAGTTCCCAACCAGCGTACTACAGTTCCCGCTCATGATGCCTCATGTGCATGCGTATGGCATCAGAGAACAATTCATGGGTCGGTAGAGGACTTGCAGACTCTGCCCGAGGTTGCCAAGGGGTGTAGGATTCAAAATTGTGGAAGTGCCATTAATTGTGACACTTGCAAGCAAGCAAAGGTGAGAGGGTGCAGTTACCCAAAGGTGGAACGGGTTGCCACCAAACCTTTTGAGCTGGTACACCTAGATCTGTCCAATCCTGTCAGGGAACAGAGTCTAGGGGGGGCCAGGTATCTGCTGACTTTTCTGGATGATTTTTCGCAGAATTCCTGGAGTCATGGTCTCAGATCTAAGGAGGATGCAGCACAGCTGATCAAGAGCTGGATTGAGGGAGTAGAACTAAGGTTCTCCGCCAGAGTGCAAGCGATCATCAGTGACAGAAATGCTAGGTACACTGGTTCTGCTTTGCAGAAGTTCTTTCACGAGAAAGGGATACGTCACACAGTTACTTCACCCAAACAGAGGGGGGTGGCAGAGCTGAGGAGTGGAGCTCTGGTTCAGGCAGCACAGGTGATGCTTACAGAGTCTGAGTTACCTCCACAGTTTTGGCTGGAGGCGGCTAGAGCTGCATGCTTCACCTGGAATAGGACCTACAATTCGCTGGTAGGTGACACTCCGTTTTCTCTGTTGAATGGCCGCAAACCCCAGGTTCACTTTCTGCGCAAGTTTGGGTCTCCTGCATTTGTCTCTGTGCCTGAGGCTTTGCGAGGGCCAGATGGAGCCAAATTCCAGAAAATGATCTTCTGTGGGTATGAGCCAGAAGCCCGTGCATGGCGGTTTGCTTACCCTTCAGGTGATCAGAGTAAGGTGCTGATCAGTAAACACGCTGAGTTCTGTGAGGAGGATGTAAAGTCAAAGTCTCCTGTCAGGCGTGATGTTCTATCAGAATGTCTCTCTGATCCAGAAGACAGTTCTGATGAGGCGGAAGAAGGGGCTGAGGCTGCTGATGACGACCAGGTCACTGACCAGGGTCAAGAGCAGGATAGGGCATCTCCACAAGCTGTTAAGAGACAGCCCAAGAGTGCGCCTAGTTCTCCTGTGAGTGTGATGGAGAGGATTCGAAGACGCTTTAAGTCAGAAGGAGAATCCCATGATGCAGAGGACACACCTGCTGATCAAAGTGAGTCAGAGGGAACACCTGAGTTTGTGCCTAGGAGGTCCAGTCGCACAACAAAGGGTATTCCACCAGAGAGGTACCAGGCCACAGGTGTGTGGGTAAGTTTCGCACAGTGCGATTCTGAGAGTTGTGAGGTGGTTCCACAGTTGCCTAACAGGGACGCCAAGAGAGGGCGCAAGGCATTGGGGAAGGCATTGATCTCACAGAGTTTTGCCGAGGATGTTCCACAGGTGCAGTCGGAATCCAACGCAAGGGGGGGTGTGAGTGTTCAGAACGTAAACGGTTAAGGGTTCTGAGTGTGCGTCACATTCCGACGTCAGCTGTTAGAAGCTGGGAGGAGACAGAAGCTTTTAGAAGCTAAGGAGGAGGAGTTTTTCCCTGTACTTTCACTTGTTCTTCTCTCTGTGTATCTGTGAGAGAGAAAGACGTGCCTTTGGATATGGCTGAAAGAAGCCCCGGTCTTTGTAGCTGAAATGTTTCAATAAAGAGCTGTAAATAGACGGAGCTGTCTGTGTGTGCTTGCCAGAAGAAGGAAGAAAGTCTGCTTTACACCGCTGTGTGTTCTACTCTGCTAAGCCGTGACCTGAAGGGAGCAACAGTGGCGCAGCTTTGAAGAAGTGTGCTGGACCCGTTATAAACTGCTGATTGACGATCATAAAGTAATCAGGTGTCACGGCAGATCGATGTTCAAGATGTACCAAGCCCACAGTCAGCCGGCATGAAGCCATCATTACCAAGCTCAGTTCTGTCACTGAACACATTGTAGTGCCTCACCTCAAACTACAAGAATCCCCTTGCATCTCATGTTACAGGGCTATCTACCTAGACAGCAGTTTCCAGGAAAGCTTAAATATTACTATATCTTCTTTTCTAACTTAAGCCAGATCATTGTGTTTAGGATCAAGGTTTTAAGATACGATGAATGAGCTAATTGTTCTTGTTTTATTCAGGCTGAGCAGGGGAAGAATTTTAAAACTATTCAGGAGACAGGCATAGAAAAAAGGGTATCTTGGTTTCAGTAAACTGATTTACCTTTATACTTTTCTAAACGACATCAGTACACCTGAAGGAGCGTCTCCACCCCCATCGTTCAGCCCAGATGCTGAGGTCTAGCTCCAGGCGCCTTCTGGAGGTTCCCTCACTGCAAGAAATGAGGTTACAGGGAACCAGGCAGAGGGCCTTCTTTGTAGTGGCGCTCGCGCTGTGGAATGCCCTCCCATCAGATATCTAGGAAATAAAAAGCTATCTGACTTTTAGAAGCCCTGTTTAGGGAAGTTTTTAATGTTTGATGTTTTAACGTGTTTTTAAAATTCTGTTGGAAGCCGCCCAGAGTGGCTCGGGAAACCCAGCCAGATGGGCAGGGTATAAATAATATATTATTTATATTATTACTATTATTCTAATAGATCCAGTTTGTGTTTGGGACTGAGGGACATTCTGTGGTCTCAGTGGCAGACTTTGGGATTTCAAATTTCAGTGGCACCCTGCATGACACCCAAATTTGGTGCCCACACCCCTGCTCTCACCTTCTGTTGTTCTTCATTGTTGCAGCATCCCCTGTGATGCCCTCTCAGCTCAGTGCCTAAGTGTAGGCAAACAGGTTATGCTCCCCTAAATCCACCTCTGGTGGTCTCCTCTCTCTGATAGTGACACTTTCTAGAATGGTCAGAGAGAACAAAGAGGAGAAACTAAGGAAGATTAGAGAAAGACTAGTGACAACAGTTGAGATATTGAAGGGGTGGGAGAGTTTCTTTTTCAGTTCTACCTGGTGTGTTCTCCACAACAGAATCAAGAATCAATTGTTAACCCAACAATAAGAAATTAGCAAGAAATAAAGGTTTTCAATACACTTTGTTGATACAATAAAGTGGAAAACTGATTTAGGACCAAGGTGCATGGGGTTAAGAAAGACTGTTAAAATGTAAAACCTGTTATGCTTCCCACCTCCTTTATCTTGCACCAAGCTTTGCAAGATATTAATTTGCTTGCAGAAAAGAAGTTGATTGCATGATGTTACACAGCATGAAATGGTTCAGCTTTCAATATACTTTGACGTGCATCTCTAATCATCAAAATAAATCTCATTATTCACCATTCTCACTCACTCCCCTATTCCATCCCAATCACCAATTTTCCAAGCTTCAATTAGAAACTGTTCAGCCCTTCGCATGCTGCTGATGCTTTAGGGTGGCCCTGAGGAGGAGAAGCCATTTTCCCCCATGAAAAGTAATCATTTAGGGGTTATAAATTAGTATGCTAAAATCTAAGGTCCTCATTGTATTCTCAATAAATAAATAAAAAGGCTTATGGAGTTTCAGTTTGTAATAAGAAGCCTTACTACTGACATTTGAGGCACATTGATGTTAATAATACAGTGATACCCTGGGTTAGGGGACACGGGTGGCGCTGTGGGTTAAACCACAGAGCCTAGGGCTTGCCGATCAGAAGGTTGGCAGTTCAAATCCCCGCAACGGGGTGAGC
Source organism: Podarcis melisellensis (assembly GCF_964234715.1). NCBI lineage: Eukaryota > Metazoa > Chordata > Lepidosauria > Squamata > Lacertidae > Podarcis > Podarcis melisellensis. The sequence goes on from NC_138529.1 coordinate 92,549,524, forward strand.
TCCTGTTGTTCGGTCCCTGCTCCTGCCAACCTAGCAGTTCAAAAGCCCGTCAAAGTGCAAGTAGATAAATAGGTACCGCTCTGGTGGGAAGGTAAACGCTGTTTCTGTGCGCTGCTCTGGTTTGCCAGAAGCGGCTTAGTCATGCTGGCCACATGATCCGGAAGCTGTATGCTGGCTCCCTTGGCCAATAAAGCGAGATGAGTGCCACAACCCCAGAGTCGGTCACGACTGGACCTAATGGCCAGGGGTCCCTTTACCTTTACCTTTACCCTGGGTTACAGACGCTTCAGGTTACATGCTCTGCTAACCCAGAAATAGTACCGCGAGTTAAGAACTTTGCTTCAGGATGAGAAAAGAAATTGTGCGGCGGCAGTGGGGAGGCCCCATTAGCTAAAGTGGTACCTCAGGTTAAGAACAGTTTCAGGTTAAGAATGGACCTCCAGAACGAATTAAGTTCTTAACCCAAGGTACCACTGTAGTGGAATTGTATCAAGATATAATGGTGCTGTGCTATGGGAGAGCTAACCTTGCTCAAAATCTTTGAGCTGGATTCAGCTAAACAAGTTGCACTAGTGTGAGCCAGTGCAAGGACTCCTGCTAGCACAGTGAGGCTTCCCCACTCTCCCCTCTCCAAGCGTCCTCCACCAATCAGCTCTGCACACAACGGGAGGAATGCAGAGATCAGATAAGCTTGAATTCTTTGACAGAAGCCATGTGCTTTAAATATATGGCATGGATAAATGGCTGTCCCTGGACCAACTGTGGTAGAGGGGGACATTTTAAATTACTTCTCACCCTGAGGATTGGAACCAGCAGCTTTGGAGAGGGCATTGATTTCATTTACAGATAGGTAGCCGTGTTGGTCTGCCATAGTCAAAACAAAAAAAATTCCTTCCAATAGCACCTTAAAGACCAACTAAGTTAGTTCTTGGTATGAGCTTTCGTGTGCATGCACACTTCTTCAGATAATTGAGAGTGTTGCAAAGAGAAAAAGGAACTTCCATTATTGTTCCAAGTCTGCTTAGGCGTCACCCCAGCTGCTGGCAAAAGCTTGAGCATCAGTTGCAACCATACAATTGACCTCATGTCTAGTGCTGGTGTATTGTACCAATGAGCTTTCAGCAAGGGAAAACTGAGAGAAAATGTCAGAGCTGATTTGAAGAGATGAGCCACAGCATGAATCTATGATGCTTTTGCAATTCCAGCAATTCAGTTCTATGCATAATAATCTAAAGATTCATGGCTAACAGATAATAATAGTTTTCCATTAATAAATTCAAAGGGAGGAGAGATAGTCTTTTGTCTTGCTGAGTGGGGAGGAGGGATATGGCCACTTACGTGCTCTTGCCATTGACTGCTTTGCAGGGACTTCATTGCAAGAGCATAGAAAGGTTAAGCCCATGGATGTAAATGTGCTGATGATTCATTACAAGCAATGACCGTGAAGGAAGCAGTTCCTGGACAATTGCATAAGGAAATGATCAAGGAATGCAGTAACATAGCTGATTGGAGAGGAAATAGTTCACCAACCTGCAGTGTCATGAGCTGTCCCAGGCCCTGTACTTGGGGGACCATACATCTGGTGGAGGACACAGATGGTAGCCCCATAGCATGGCCAGGTCTGCCATCTCCCACACACCCAGACGGCTGTATGGCTCAGTTGAGGCCTGGTGATGCGGGGAGATCCAGCAGGAAGGGATATCTTGTTGTTGTTGTTGTTGTTGTTGTTGTTGTTGTTGTTGCCCATCCAAAATGAGAAGAGGAGTCTATGGGATCCCAGAATTCAGTCCCAAATTTCAGTCCATATAGTGCTGTTCTTGCATCCTAAAACCAATACAACAGATTTGGAGGGAAGACATCGCTACAAGGTTCTGTTCATCTTTAGAGTCTCTTGCTCGTTTATTTTTTATTTTAAAGACACTCATGCACAAATAGATGTCTAAAAAATATTTTTAAAGAAGTTGTAGGATTTTCCATTTTTAAAGTCAGCATGATAATTGGTCCCCTAAAGCAGAGGTGGAGAGCTAAAGTAAATTCCCAAAATGTTTTCCCTGCTTGCCAAGCAAACCATTAACACTCACCCAGATTTACCATCCTGCTTTTTATTGCAAATCACTATCATCAATACAGGAAATATTCATGCTGATTTTAGCACAAAACAGCTTGAAGATCAAGCTGTCAAAAGTAATACTGAATGGTAGACAACCTCTCGTATTGAACATTTGCAAATCCATTACAGAGAATTTCTCAGGAGGGCTGAACATGAATCTGAAAAATTAATGAAAAGGAAATAAAAATGAAAAGGTTATTAGCCCACAAAAATATGCCTTTTGGTTTCAGCACAGATTAATTCAATGGAACCAATCAGACATCTGGTTGGCCACTGTGAGAACAGACAGCTAGACTAAATGGGCCGTTGGCCGGATCTAGCAGGGATCTTCTTAAGTTACAATTTTGCCCCCAAACCAAATCACCTTTAGCCACACACACAAACTTAACTTTGAAGGTGCCTAGCACAACCCCCTTCTTTTTATCTATTTATCCATAATTTGGAAAGTTTATTACCTTGGGGCACCCTAACGATGCATTGTATTTTCATACAAATTGCTCACAAAAACAATAGAGGAGATAAGTGAATCTTTTTTTTATCCAGCCCAAATGCTAAATGCTAGCCTTGAAGAAATATCACTGCAAGTATCCTTCTGAAATTCCACCAGATTGTAAATTTTTTAGGTATGCAATCACAGCAGCAAGAGTGGTACTGGCCCAGAGATGGAGACAGCAAGAAATACCGACCATAGAAGATTGGAGAATAAAATTGTTGGAATACGCAGAGCTAGACAAATTGACAGGGAAGATTAGATACTTAAAAGACCAAAAATTCATCGGGGATTGGGTGAAATATGTAGAGTATCTGGAACATCTATGTCAAGGACAGATGACGCTTAAGGGATTTAAAGAGGCACTGTAAAAAAGCTAAGAGTATTGTCTAAAGGGAATAAGAGGGAAAAAGCTTTAAAAATGTCAATACAAATCTATGGAATGCGTTTTAAAAATGATGAATACGGATGATTTACGGAACAGCTGAGGGAAGTACAAAAAAAAGAGAAGTTATGAAAAGGATGTGAAATCATTGTATTTGTGTTGTCTTGTTTGATTTATTGTTTATTGATGTGCATTAATAACAAATAATAAAAATTATGTGGAAAAAAAAAGAAATTCCACCAGATTCATAATTTGGCAGGCTTTACCCAGTCTGAGGGGAATAGTATGTCTGCAAATTCCATCCACTTCTGTAAAAAAAGACAAAAGGTTATAGCCATTTTTTGGATTTGCAATAGATAATAGGAGGCAAATGAAACAACTTTGGACAGGCTCTAAACCAAACCAGGAAGTGTTTGAAGTGCCTTGTTCTGAGATGGGCCATTCCTGAATCACTGAATTGAAGCCCACACTTTATATTTTAGTGGATGCACATTCCTTGTACCAATGGGAAATATTAGGAGATTCTCAGCATGGAAGCAGCATTCTTTCGACATGTGTCGAATATAACAGCATTCAGTAATGGTGAACATAACAGTCAAGTGAAAAGGACTGTGTAGTCCTAGCTTAATTAGTGAATAAATCAGTTCTGAGTACAACATTTTAAGAAAGATGTTGGCATATCGGAAAGGATTCATGAGAGCTCTAGCAATGATAAAAGGTGAAGCCTAGGAGAAATGCTAAAGGAGCTAAGATAAAACAAGTCTAAGATTGTCGTAAGGGAGGTGGGAAGGCTTCCACTGACACTTTTCATATATGTGGAATAATCCCAGGAAGAAGGGGAATATTAATAGAATCAGAGAACTATAGAATTGGAGAGGATCCTGAGGGTTATCTAGTCCAACCTCCTGCAATGCGGGAATCTCAACTAAAGCATCCATGACAGATAGCCAGTCTGTTGAGCATAGAACAGGAAAAGGTGCCATTATTTAACAATAATGAATGGGGAGGCACAACGCTTTGTTTTTCTGAGTTGGGATTTGAACCCAAAAACAAATCACCTCCCAAGTGAGACACCAGGTCGACATGGACCAACTTTTGGCATGTCAGTGCAAGTCCCATCCTCAGGCTGACATGCCTAAATCCAGTATCAATGCTGGATGTGTAAGTTCTGGTTCTGCTCATAACAACAGCAACTGCAAAAATAGAAGAAAACTGAGGATGGTTTCAAAATTAAATATTTTTCTTGACTTCTGAAGTGTCTGCAATGGAGCAACAGAAGAAGCTGCCCAGAATTCTTAGCAAAATCCCATTGACAAAATACGGAATTGGATCTCAACATAGCTGTACTACATGGGACTTAATTAAGGTTCTGTGGGATTGAAAAGAACAATATTCCACTAGAATGAATGAGAGTTAAACCAAGGTCATAAATTTGACAATGCACTTCATTTATGTTCTTTTATCTCCTGCATACGTACATTGATTCCCCCCCCCTCCAAATACAGGAGACATATATTGTCATCACTTAAAAGATTTCGTGGTGGCATTTTTATTATCTGGGGTCATTTCACTTATGGTGATGAGTACTTTAGTCATGAATTGAGTGTCAAGCTGCACACACACAGGTCTATTCTTTTCAGGGATTTGTACTGTCCTGGAGTGATCTATTGCATTACAGTAGCATTGAGAAGAGATAATGGAGAAGAGAATTAGAATATTTTAGGTACTGTAAGGCGATCAAGCAAGGACATTCCTATGAAATAAGGTGCAGTTTGGGGAACATGTTACGTGTAGTTCCTACATAATAGCTTCTATATTCCGTAAGGATATGGCCAAAGACAGTAATTAGCTGTGAAACTAAAGTATGAGTAGAATAATAATGTCCATCAGACCAAAAGAGAATGTAATAACTAAAATCTCAATCCTCCAAGGATTAAAGTATTAAATATTGAAATTTGGTCACATGCAATCAGTGATGAGAAAAGAATAAATAGTCTGAGTACAATATGTGTCTATGAAAAATAATGGATATCTATGCCAGGATTTGTAAATGATGAGAGGGGTATACAAGAACTATTGGCAGGATGGGTATTGACAGTAGATGCAGATATGTTCCAATAATGAATAAATGAGAAACTGGTCACAGTGAAGGGGCTCCAGTGTCCAAAAGCACAAGCACATTTTATAATTTCTTACAAGTAGAGTGTGCCACAAGAAACGCCTTGGAAAATGACATGGACCAGTGAAAAAACACCTTAAAGAGATCTTAGATAAGCTCAGTGGTGTAGCAAGGTCAGGTTGTACCTGGTGCAGAAAATTTCTTGTCACCCCCCCCCCCCCACACACACACACTTCGTTACGGAGTTGTTTAGTCTTTATTTATTTTTAACCTGTGATGACTAAGTTCATCAGTTCTTCCCATTTTAGACTGCACCCAACTTACTTTCCCTTTACAATGTAATTGAACTATATTAGTCAATCTAATAATCTTGGGTGTTCCGGAATGAAGCATTTAGTAGTCTACTGTACGTCTAATGAATTCTGATTAGTTATTGCTTCTCATCCTAGAAACATTTATAAAATCAATGAGATGTGACACACACAGTAACATTGGTAGTTTTTCTACTCAGGCCACCCAAATGCTCATCTTGGGAGCAGTACACACACACAGAGAGAGAGAGAGAGAGAGAGAGAGAGAGAGAGAGAGAGAGAGAGAGAGGTTAATAGTTCCCATTTAAAAGCCCAGCTGTGACTATCAGTGTGTGTTTTAGGAAGTTCTATTAGTATAGCCTGGCACAAACTTAAATCTGAAGCTAGGCAGTACATGCTGTAGACATTTCCACGTTAAAGTGAAATGATTCCTGTTTTGTGAATTATTTGCAGCCTCAGGACATGAACACAGGGAGCAGGGTGGAAGGATCTGAAAATAGTGATGCTTTCAGGCTGAATTTTGCTGCAAACCCCCAATCCCACTTATTCATCACAATGAGCTATTCCTCAGAATGGAATGTTGATCTGCAGTTTAATCTGCAGATCTACAGACTTTTCTGAGGGCTGGTTTGACAGTTGCATTTATGAGGTGAACTGAGGGCCCTCTCTCTCTCTCTCTCTCTGTCTCCCTCTCTCTCTCTCTTTCTGCTTTGAGCATCTTTAAAGTGTAAAAGCCTTCACCGCGCCTAGCAAAATTGCTTTTGGAAATGGTTCAGAAAGTGACGGAACATTGTTTCCTGTGTAATCTTATCAACAAAGGGTCATTGTGCCTGCAAAAAGAAGGTTGTCCCCATCAGTACCATTATGGAAGGTGCCATCTTTTTGTTCGTTGACAATTTGTTTCCAATGAGATGTGCTGTGAATTAACTGTCCATTCTTGCCCCCTTCAAGTGTAGTCCAACTCCCTCCCCCAACCCTGTTTCGGGTTTCTTCTGCCAACATGAGGCAAAACTGAGCATGGCAAAGAGCTGGTGAAGCTGCTTGAGGTTCAGGAGTTTTCCAAGAGAGCTGGAAACAGGACTCCTCAGTTCCCTAAACATCTTAGATTGAGGCCACCCACAGATTGTGTTCTAAACTCAACACAGTAGCTGCTTAAGACTACATCACTGTACATAAACACAGTTATACGCTTAGGACAAAACATTGTTGCTAGTTGAGATGGATGGGCCTTGGATCTGCCTCCTGGTGCCCCAAAAACCAGTGGGTACTGGCATGTAGATCAGCCAATCAGCAGAAAGAGTGGAGTTTAAGTTGTCATGGGCTAGACAGGGACCTGGGAGTAGGATTAGGGACTTTCTGTCTGGGTTAGGGTTGCCATATTTTGAAGAGCGAAAAAGAGGGCACATTTTCTGACTTCTACTTTTAACTATGGATCTCTATGACAACTCTCATTCTACATACCCATGAAAAAGAGGACATGTCCTGGGAAAAGAGGACACATGGCAACCCTGTGGGTGGGCAAGAGGGATCTCTGGTTATTTGAGATCCTGTTAAAGGGAACAGGATTGTGAGGTGGCTCTCAGTTAGTATTAGAGATTGTGGGCAGAGAAGGGTTTACCAACCTGAGGGAAAGGCTGGAAGTGTCCAAGAAGAGCAAAAAACAACCATCCTAGAAAGAACTTCACTCTCCGGTTATAAGTAGAAAAGGTTGAATTAAGACAGTTATCAAACATCTCTGTTAAGACTGTCTATTTGAAACAGAGGATTGTGCCTTGCAGAAGTAACCACTAAGCTGTAACTTCTTTGAATGTAAACAAATAAAGTTCCTGTTTTATTTTAAAAGTGCCTCATCCTTACTTATACCTTCTGGGTGAGGGTTGAGTGGTTCACCTAATTATAACATCTTGCTGCTGGTAAAACAAACATATTACCATAAACAGTCAATACCAAAACATCTGCTGTGGGGATACAGGGAGGTATTTGAACCTATAACACCGTAAATAGTGGCCATGTTACCCGGCACCCATCCTAGCTGAGGGTGTCTATCACACTAGCCACCAGCTGTCTTTATAGAACTGGTTCATCTTCAGGTTGTCTTCTGACAGGATCACTATGTAAATGCTTATATAAGGATTTCCTAACCCACTCTATCAAAACCATCCCGATCTGGTGACGGAGCAGGCCCTGAAACAGGCAGCAGCTGCATAGAATTCTTCAAGTTGTCCTGACACTGTGTTCTCAGCCCTGTCGCTCTGAGAATTACCCTGGCTCAGAAGCCCAATTAATCTGACAACACTGTCAACAAAGATGTCATTTGTCACAGTGTTTCTGGGATGTAGGCACCTGTCTAAAACCACAAGGAACAAATTCATCCTGCTCATTTACATAGGCCAACATATGGTAAAAGGCTGAAACTGAGGGTGCTTTGCTCTCTTTGTCCAATTCTCTGTAGGAGGTGTAGATAACTTGTTCAGGAGTAAGCTCCAATTAGACACATACCAAAAACAAATGTCAAATTGCCACAAGAGGTAGACCACATTTTTAATTTAGACACATCTTAACATCATTTGCCTGCATATGGGAAATCCTAGCCTGGGTTGGGGGCTAGTAGGTATATTGTAGTTTGCTGATGTTGCTTGTGCCCAGCTAAAAGCAAGCTTCAGGGATTGAGATTTGGAAATATGCCAGTACAGCATTACAATATGGCAGCTATGGCCCGGATTCAACATTCTCTGACCGCCAGTGCAAGGGCTGTCATGCTAGTGTGCAATAGTTGCACTAGCGGAAGCATGTTGCTAAACAGGTCGTACAGCTGGTTGTGCAACAGGAAGTGTAAGGGCTATAGCAATCTGTTTTGCAACCAGACATCAGAGCCATGCTGACTTTAACGTAGCACTACATTGAATTCCCCCCTTTTGAAAAAAATGGAAAAGCTTCTGTCTTTGGCTTCTACTTCTTCACACAGCTCATGAACTATGGAAGGAGATTAGATACATTTATGGAAGATTAGACAATGTCATTGCTACTGAATATGATGGCTATGCTTTGCCTCCACAGTTGGAGGCAGTAATGTTTCTGAATACCAATTGCTGGAAACCCCAGGTGGGCAGAGTGTTTTTGCACTCAAATCCTGCTTGCAGGTTTCCCATAGGAATCTGGTTGGCCACTGTGAGAGGGTGCTGGGCTAGATGGGCAAGGCAGGCTCTACTTCTGTTCTTTTGATCTTAATGTGCATGGGTCTGAAGACTGTGGGCCACATCCAGTGTTCTCTGTCTGCTTGCTTAAGGGCTCTTCTCAGAATGAAACACGTGAGTTTAGTGGTTTCCATATGGCTCTAGGGAATTTTCTGGCTGATATGATTGTTGGAATATTCTGTTCCACCTTATGGAACAGGCATGATTGTTGTGTGTCACATGCCTGTTTACACTCCAGCACAGCTTGCTGGGAACTTCTGTTTTATGTATAGCTAATTGCTTATGCTGTCTTGCTTTGGACACGAAAGGGATCAGACATGTTTTCCTTTTGTCCTGATGAATGCTGAATAAACTGCTTGTAAATATGCTCACACATACTCTCCCGGCACTTCTGTTGCATAGCGTTATCTCTGCTGATTAGAGCGTGCCCTAGCTTTTGAAGTTTGGGTCGCTGCTACTGGATGAGCACCGCCGCATCTATCACATTCATGCGGGTATTTACACGATGGCCTTTGGCATGACCCTTTGTTGTACTCTAACACAATAGTTGGACTAGTGGAAACTTGTTGCACAAAAGATTATGCAATCTATTGTGCAACAAAGTTACCAGCAACCTGCTTATACATTGTCTTAAGCAATACTGTTATGGCTAATGCAAAACTTTTCACCAGTAGAGCAAATATACCACTAAGTGACTTTGACTTTGACTTCCTACCTTCTTGGGTAGCAACCCTGCTACTTATTTGAATGGAGCTTTCTTTCCACCAATCAGTTGTCACATTTCTAGTCTGTGTTTCAACTGCATATTAACTTGTGTATCAACTTGCTTGGCCACGTACATGATGCTTTTCAGTGGTCAGTCCACACAGCTGCAAGCCCTGCATGCTTGAACTGCCCCTAAACTACTTCAGCTGTGGAATCATGTACCATGAGGCACAGTTAACTTCATGAAGACAAAATATTGGTATGCAATTTCTTTTCACAGCATAATGAAAGAATGCTTCACCTTTACACTGCCTTTTGAAACGTGTTTCTTCCATCAAGTTGTCCTAGCACAAACTGGCGCCATCCCTTCCCAATTTGGGCATTTTCTCTAGCCCTGGGGAATTAGTTATATAATCGTAATTATTTTCCGCTGGGTAAATGAGATAGATAACACCAATCTCCCCCTTTCCCCACCACCTCTTTAGTAGTGTTAGAACAGAGATGGGAATATTCAGCTCCCTAAAGGCACCATCTGGTGCTACCATGTATGGAGATAACTACATAAATTATATACTGTAAAATACTTCCTACTTGTTACGGATTCTTCTTTCTCCCTCCATACTCAGCTAATCTTTTTTAATTCATACCATTACATAGTCTCTCAATATTCCCATAATCTCGTTATCGTCAAGCCTTTATAGAACATCTAACAAGCCCAAGAACTCAACAACAACTGACATGGGAGAAGAAAAGTGGCACATTGAAGGGTTTATAATATGAAGAATGATAATGCAATGGCAGGGATGAATAAGACTGCATACGATTTACATTTAAAATGCACGTGGTGACTGACAGAAGCAATCCTGGAATCCACCTTGAAGAGCATATTAGCATAACTTGGAGAGATGCCAGACTATGGGAAACACTTGCTTGCCCATAGTTAATGAGTTAACTTTCAATGTCAAAGAATGCATCTTTGATTAGCAAATAATATGCAAGCTTGGGAAAGCCTGGTGTCCTGGTTATGAGCAAATGGGGACCAGGGGATGGATTGCTCAGTTCAAATCTATGCACCCCAAAGTCCATATTTCCCTGGCCATTACACTAGAAGAAGAATGGCAACTTTTAGTGAAACTAAAGGACTGTAAGAACATAAGAAAGGTCCTGCTGTATCAGTCCAACTTCCAACATTCAGCATCATTGGATAATAATAATAATAATAAATTTTATTTATATCCCGCCCTCCCCAGCCGAAGCCGGGCTCAGGGCGGCTAACAACAATAAAACAGTACAAAAGTACAGCACAAACAACACTCTAAAATCATTCATTATAAAATTGATTCAAATCAAGCCACTGGCAACCATTGTGCCAGAGCTCCACGAAGATTGCCGAGGGAGGGAGTCAGGCTGTGCCCTGGCCAAAGGCCTGGTGGAACAATTCTGTCTTGCCCTGCGGGAAGAGGCCCTGCGGGAAGAGGCCCTGCGGAAAGATGTCAAGTCCCGCAGGGCCCTAGTCTCTAGTGACAGAGCGTTCCACCAGATCGGAGCCACAGCCGAAAAAGCCCTGGCTCTAGTTGAGGCCAGCCTAACTTCTCTGTGGCCTGGGACCTTCAAGATGTTTTTATTTGAAGACCGTAAGTTTCTCTGTGGGGCATACCAGGAGAGGCGGTCCCGTAGGTACGAGGGTCCTAGGCCGTATAGGGCTTTAAAGGTTAAAACCAGCACCTTAAACCTGATCCTGTACTCCAACGGGAGCCAGTGCAGCTGGTATAGCACTGGGTGAATGTGGTCTCGCAGCGAAGACCCCATAAGGAGTCTCGCTGCAGCATTCTGCACCCGCTGGAGTTTCTGGGTCAGTCTCAAGGGCAGCCCCACGTAGAGCGAGTTACAATAATCCAGTCTGGAGGTGACCATCGGATGGATCACAGTGGCTAGGTCAGGGCGAGAGAGGTAAGGAGCCAACTGCTTAGCTTGGCGGAGATGAAAAAATACTGCCTTTGTTATAGCTGCAATCTGCGCCTCCATGGAAAGGGAGGTGTCAAAGATTACACCCAAACTCTTAACGGACGGTGCTGGCACTAATTGCACCCCCGCAAGAGATGGAAGTTGCCCCCCCAATCCCATATCGTCCCGTCCCAGCCACAGGACCTCTGTCTTTGAAGGATTTAGCTTCAACTGGCTCCCACGTAACCATCCAGCCACAGCTTCCAAACATCTGGTCAGTGTGTCTGGGGCCGAGTCAGGATGGCCATCCATCAACAGATAGAGTTGGGTGTCATCAGCATACTGATGGCATTCAGCCCAAAACTCCGGACAAGCTGGGCGAGGGGGTGCATAAAGATGTTGAAAAGCACCGGGGAGAGTATCACACCCTGAGGTACTCCACACACCAAGGAGTGGCGCAATGACAATTCCCCCCCAAGCGCCACCCTCTGTCCCCGACCAGAGAGAAACGAGTGCAGCCATTGAAGGACTGTGCCCTGGATCCCCACGTCGGCAAGGCGGTGGTCCAGGAGTTCGTGATCGACCATGTCGAAAGCTGCTGACAGATCTAGAAGAATCAGCAGCCCCGACCCGCCTCGATCCAGCTGTCTACGAAGATAATCTGTTAGGGCAACCAGAGCCGTCTCGGTCCCATGACCCGCGCGGAAGCCAGACTGGAATGGATCCAGAGCCGATGTTTCATCCAGAAACCTACCAAGCTGGTCGGCAACCGCTCTCTCAATCACCTTACCCAGGAACAGAAGATTCGAAACCGGGCGGTAATTGGATAGATCTAAAGGATCTAATGATGTTTTCTTTAAGAGCGGGTGCACCACTGCCTCCTTCAGTTCCGCAGGGAATGTCCCTGTGCCAAGGGACAAATTGATGATATCCCCCAGGAGGGCCCGCACCTCGTCTGGACACGCTCTAATCAGCCAAGACGGGCACGGGTCGAGAGGACAGGTGGTGGGCTTTCCAGCTCGGAGGAGTCTGTCCACATCGGCTGGGGATATCCGGTCGAAGTGGTCCAATACTGGACCCGAGGACAGTCGAGGGGCCTCCAGTTCCTTTATTGTATCCAAATTGGCAGGGAGGTCATGGCGGAGCAACAAGACCTTCTCCACAAAAAAGCTCGCAAATGCCTCACAGCTATGTGCCAAATTGTTATTTAAATTTGGCTGTCCCTCAAGGGACGTTAAAGTCCTGATTATACTAAATAATTGTGCCGGGCGAGAGCTAGCGGATTCAATGGAGGCCGGGAAGTAAGACTTCTTAGCAGCCTTTACCGCCATCTCATAGGTTGTCATAAAAGCCCTATAAGATGTTCTTGAGCCTCCGTCACGGGCACCCCGCCATACTCGCTCTAGCCGTCTGAGGTCCCGCTTCATTTTCCGGAGCTCTTCGGTAAACCAGGGAGCCCGGTTTCTGCGGGGTCGCAGAGGGTGCTTAGGTGCGATCTCATCGATGGCTGCCAGGAGCTGGATATTCCAGCTCTCAACAAGCTCAGTCAATGAGTCGCCAGGGGGAGCAAGGTCCCGCAAGGCTTGACGGAATCTATCAGGGTCCATCAGCCTCTGCGGGCGAGCCCAAATTGGCTCGCCACCTAAGCAGGGTGGGGGTGGAAAGTCAATCCTGGCTTTCAGAGCGTAGTGATCAGACCATGGCACTTTCATCGAAGGAGACATGATCACATCTACACCTACGCCAAAGATCAAATCCAGCGTGTGGCCTGCTTGATGTGTGGGGCCTGAAACAAACTGGGAGAACCCTAGTGTCGCCATGGAAGACACCAGGTCCAGAGCCTGTGAGGAGGAAGTGGCATCAGCATAGATGTTGAAGTCCCCCAATACCAATAGGTTAGGGAACTCCAAGGCCCAGCCAGCCACCGCCTCCAATAGGCCTGACAGGGTGGCTGCTGGTTTGCTAGGTGGCCGGTACACCAGCCAAAACAGCCAAGCTCCCCTTGGAGCCCCACAATAGGCCAACACATTCAATGCCGGGGATCGATGGCGATGGTAGAGCCCTGAAAGGACAATCTTCCCGGATTAATAATGCCACCCCTCCCCCCCGGCCCACAGTCCGCGACTGGTGGAGGACAGAGAAACCCGGGGGCGCCATCTCTCGTAAGGTAACTGTTGCCCCTTTGCGCACCCAGGTCTCCATCACACAAGCCAGGTCGACCCCCTGTGAGGTAAAGAAATGTTGCAGGGTGGCGGTTTTGTTGCCTATAGACCTGGCATTGCACAGCACCAGTGACGGAGGTGAGTAATCCTTGCTCACCCTACCCTCGTACCTAGGGATGGGGCGCAGATTGGAAGGGGTATGAGCATATCCGTATCTCGATCCTCTTCGCCTATAACATCTGCCCCCACCGCTATACCTCCCTCGCCCCTCCACGGTCGCAATCCCAAGCCTCATAGTAGCCTCCATTGATGGCAATTAATGTTATTCTTTCGCAGCCTAAAACAATAAAAACAAAAACAACCCAGAAAAACAATAAAACAATACAAATAAAAACTAGAAAAATTACAAATTCATTAAAATTTAACAAATTCCCAAGCCCACCCACACATCCATCCCACCCCATATATAAAAACTCTAAAGGGAAAGGGAAATTTTAAAACATATTAAAACATGTTAAAAAGAACTCTCACCCCTTCGGGTCCTCCTGGGCAGTAGCAGCATCAGTGGCATCAACCGTCCTTGTGAGGCCCCACTCTGGGCCAGATAGTAAGTGGCAGGAGCAGTCCTTGTGAGGCCTCTCAGGCCCCGCCCTGGGCCAGATGGTGAGTGGCAGGAAGGAGCAGGGCCCTCAGACACTCACTCAGGAGAATCCTCCTGGGCAGCAGAGCACAGCAGTCCTTGTGAGGCTTCAGGCCCCGCCCTGGGCCAGGTGGTAAGTGGCAGGAAGGAGCAGGGCCCTCAGACACTCACACAGGAGAATCCTCCTGGGCAGCAGAGCACAGCAGTCCTTGTGAGGCTTCAGGCCCCGCCCTGGGCCAATTGGTAAGTGGCAGGAAGGAGCAGGGCCCTCAGACACTCACACAGGAGAATCCTCCTGGGCAGCAGAGCACAGCAGTCCTTGTCATGGTCCCAGGTTCTAGTATTATGAGAGACAGAGGAACTCTCTGTCTACTTTGCCCACATTACTGTATACACCTGTTGGAATTAGGTAAATATACTGCAGCAGTGTGCAGAAAGAAATAGTCTGGTAAGACAGCTGCTTGGAAGGATAAAGAAAACATAGTTTATTACACATGGCAATCAAAGACACTCTGGGTATGAAAGGTAAAGGTAAAGGGACCCCTGACCATTAGGTCCAGTCGTGGCCGACTCTGGGGTTGCGGCGCTCATCTCACTTTATTGGCCGAGGGAGCCGGCGTACAACTTCCGGGTCATGTGGCCAGCATGACTAAACCGCTTCTGGCGAACCAGAGCAGCGCACGGAAACACTGTTTACCTTCCCACCAGAGCAGTACCTATTTATCTACTTGCACTTTGACGTGCTTTCAAACTGCTAGGTTGGCAGGAGCAGGGACCCGGGAACGGGAGTTCATCCCATTGCGGGGATTTGAACCGCCGACCTTCTGATCAGCAAGTCCTAGGCTCTGTGGTTTAACCCATAGACGTGCCATATTTCAAGAGGTAAAAATTGCCCAATAGCTCCATTGCCACTGTCAAGCCCAAATCATCCATGCCAGAGCCAGAGCCGCCCATGCACACAATCCCCCCCCCCAAAAAAAATCCAGGGCATTTGCTTTAAAATGTAAAATTCTCCCCAGATGGGCATGTAGGACCCCCAAAAGATGACATATCCAGGAATTCCCTAGGTACAAGTTTTACATGTGGCCAAAATGGAGTCACTGCCGCATGCTATCTCACACTGTAACTGGCTTGAACTAACCTGGAGATGAAGCAGGAAGGAAGTAAAGGTCTGAGAGGAATTAATTTACTTTACCAACAAGTAGTTACTAAAAGAGAAGGAATAAGCAAGGAGTTTCAATTGCTTCCCACTGATACAGGTAATTAATTGCAAACGTTGCTGCTTTACTCCCCATAAAGGTAAAGGTAAAGGTACCCCTGCCCGTACGGGCCAGTCTTGACAGACTCTGGGGTTGTGTGCCCATCTCACTTAAGAGGCCGGGGGGCAGCGCTGTCCGGAGACACTTCCGGCTCACGTGGCCAGCGTGACAAAGCTGCATCTGGCGAGTCAGCGCAGCACATGGAAATGCCGTTTACCTTCCCGCCAATAAGCGGTCCCTATTTATCTACTTGCACCTGGGGGTGCTTTCGAACTGCTAGGTTGGCAGGCACTGGGACCGAGCAACGGGAGCGCACCCCGCCGCAGGGATTCGAACCACCGACCTTTTGATTGGCAAGCCCTAGGCGCTGAGGCTTTTACCCACAGCGCCACCCGTGTCCCTTACTCCCCATAGATTATAGCTAAATACAAAATGGTAGACTACAGAATGGGTTCACTACTGGTAATTAGGATTTGCCCCTTAATTTACAATCTCTGAAAGATCTTTTTGGAGCCTAGAATATCTTAATTGTTCTGCTTTACTCTGCGGTTATACATGCCAGTTTATTTTACATTTCAAGTTCCATGCATTGTATGGTTAGTGTGTGGGTTCTTGCTTGTATTCCTAGAGTGTCTCTGTTCCAGTCATACTTCCTGTTCATGCAGTGAACTGATTTTTGAAGTGCCACAGGACTCTCACAATTAATCAGCTAGATTAATTGATTAATAACATTTTGATCAGCTCAAATGTGCCCTCAATTTTCAAGCAGCAGTCCATTAACATTTCAAAATGATTTTTAAAGCAAGCACTTATAAAAACTGCAGGTAGCATGTGCCCTCTTTGGAGAGGCACTTCCTCCTGAATATACTCAGCTGACCCCTATTGCCAACCTCAGAAGCCCACGTGTAGGGAACTTTCTCATTGGGGGGAGAGCCAGGGATCTCCTGCTCCTAATCAGATTCTGGGGACTGGTGGCTGAGAAATGATGTGGATGGTTTAAGACTCCCTTTATTAACACTGGGTGAACACTTATGAGACCATCACCTCAAGTGCACTGAGCAATGGCATAGCCAATCAGGAACATAAGCAGATGTTTGCGACTTTTATTATTCATCCCGTTCAGAGATTTTCCAATAGCTGCTTCTACTATATAAGTTGGGTGTGGAAGAGCATGATTTGCAGCAGATAATTTTGGGCAGGAGGCAGTCAGCTAACTGTTTCCCTGCTTGCTTGTTCCCCTTTCACAAATGTCCCACTAAAGGTAAAGGTAAAGGTACCCCTGCCCGTACGGGCCAGTCTTGACAGACTCTAGGGTTGTGCGCTCATCTCATTCTAGAGGCCGGGAGCCAGCGCTGTCCGGAGACACTTCCGGGTCACGTGGCCAGCGTGACAAGCTGCATCTGGCAAACCAGAGCACTGCACGGAAACGCCGTTTACCTTCCCGCTAGTAAGCGGTCCCTATTTATCTACTTGCACCCAAGGGTGCTTTCGAACTGCTAGGTTGGCAGGCGCTGGGACCGAGCGACTGGAGCGCACCCCGCCACGGGGATTCGAACCGCCGACCTTTCGATCGGCAAGTCCTAGGTGCTGAGGCTTTAACCCACAGCGCCACCTGCGACTTTTATTATTCATCCCATTCAGAGATTTTCCAATAGCTGCTTCTACTATATAAGTTGGGTGTGGAAGAGCATGATTTGCAGCAGATAATTTTGGGCAGGAGGAAGTCAGCTAACTGTTTCCCTGCTTGCTTGCTCCCCTTTCACAAACGTCCCACTACCGACTGCTATTTCCGTAGATAATACTAGCACAAGCTGTGTCAGCACCAGCACATGCTAACTCATACTTGGACTAACAAACTTTGAGAATAAGCAGAAAGGAAGCAAAGCCTGAGAACATTTAAAATCCTAATTAAAGATTGGGGCTGGCCCCTGAATCTGTTTGGGCCATGGATCAGCTTGGAGTGCATGTACAGTCCTGCAACATGCCACTGGGCCAAAATTAAGATGCCGCTTTGTAAACAAAACCTTAAGCATCTTGGGACCAGGCTACCTGAGGAACTGCTTTTCTCCATATACTCCCATCTGCCTACTGAGATTGCGTTGAGAGGCACTTCTCATTGTGCCTCATGATAGTCTGACAACTATTGGGAATGGAGTATTTAGTGTGATTGCAGAATATCTGTGGATTACTGCTTTGCTTATGCATATTATACATGTAGAGTCTGTGTCTATTTTTAGGCAACTTAAAATGCTCTTATTACTCAAGTTTTCCTAGACATTATGATTCAGTCTTTATGTAAATTCTGGTGTTTTTTAATGTCATGCTGATTTAATAATAGATAAGACTTTTTCTCTCTCAATTTGTGTTATACAGTGGTACCTCGGGTTACAGACACTTCAGGTTACAGACTCCGCTAACCCAGAAACAGTACCTCAGGTTAAGAACTTTGCTTCAGGATGAGAACAGAAATCGCACAGCAGCGGCACGGCAGGCCCCATTAGCTAAAGTAGTACCTCAGGTTAAGAATAGTTTCAGGTTAAGAACGGACCTCCAGAACGAATTAAGTTCTTAACCAGCACAAATAAGGTAGCCACTCAGTCCTGTTCCACCTCAAAGGAGCCTCCACAAAGGTACTGATTTTTCCAGAAGCTCCTGTCCTCACATGTGAGGCTTGGTGTTCTCAAGGCTACTGATCTGTCCCATCAATTCTCACTCTCCTTTGAGTGGTCTGGCTCTACTAAGTTTGTGAGGAGGTGATCCAAGGCTGACAATATAGATTCTCTGCTCTTTAGCTTTCTGGGCTTCCATGTCTCTGTATCGGATGTATTCACTAGATCAGGGTTTCCCAAGCTTGGGTCTCCAGCTCTTTTTGGACTAGAACTCCCACCGTCCCTAGCTATCAGGACCAGTGGTCAGGGATGATTAGAATGGTAATCTAAAAACAGCTGGAGACCCAAGTTTGGGAAGCCCTTCACTAGTTGATTCGCCCAGGTGTTGCAGGTTGAATTCCACACACACCCCTACCAGGCATCTTTTTCTTCTAATGCCTCAAGCTTAGAGCCTCTGGCCAGAATACTTCCTCAAAAAGGGATGGGAGGAGCAAAGCAAACTCAATCACTGGTTTCAAGTGATCTCACTCCTATCTTCTCCACTCCAGCCCTTTGGTCAAGCAGCACCCCCAAGAAGTGCCTAGAGAAGTGGGTGGGATTGAACAAAAATAAAAATGCATGCAGCTTGTCAAGTTGGAGCGATGAGTCACAATGTGCAAATTTTAAAAGAGAGTTGTGTTTTGGTCTGTGTTTTCTTTCAGAAAGGGTGGATTCGGTGGGTTCACTTAAAATGCTAAGAAATGTTCTCCATCCATAGCTGTCCTTTCTTATGCATGGTCTGCATCAGCCAACGGCATAGGAAGCTGCCTTTATACTGTCATTTTGAGTTGGTCCATCTAGCTCAGAATTGTCCATACTGTCCGGATTTCGGGCCGGACTCTTTCCCAGTCCTACCCGGAGCTGCTGGGAACTGAACCTGGGTCCATCTCTAGATGCTCTACTACTGAGCTACAGACCTTCCGCAAACACGCTCAGTTATTTTAATCAGGACTTTTATCCTCTCTTGCTTCTTGCTGTGTGCTCTGATTATCAATACTCTTTGTGTTTCTGTACCCTCCCCCCCTTTGGCCTGAATCGCCACTCTCCTCCCTCTGCAGCCCACAGTCACTCGCTTTTTTTTTTTTAGAAGTCAGGTCCCCACCCCCACCCCACTCTGCCTTCTAAAGAGTACATTTTGTGCCAGTCAAACTGAGTAAGCTGCCATGTTCTCAGTTACAAATGTCACTGCTTCACTGGTAAAACTTCTGCTTTTACGGTGAATGTAGCAATGGCACAGAACAAAAATAAGAACAACCCCCATACAAAGACTTGGCACACTGGTGTTACCTCTCCTTTGGCCCCTTGTAACGTTGCTTTGATGCTAATGAGTGCAATTATATTTTTACAATGCGGACACATGATTTACTTATTGTTAAAATGTATAACCCACTTTGAGCACATCATAAGGTCAGCTTACAATGAAATAACTAATACATGGAGAAAAACTCTTTAAAAACAGGATTAAAAAAATGGGAAGCTTTTCCCAGGGTGTTCAGAAGAGCATGGGGGATTTTTAATTTAATTTGCGTAGAGGAGGGGAAAGAATTTTTTTTTTTCTCTGTGCACTGCAATCCAAGTAAGGACTGCTTGCTCTCCACCCCCACTCACCCCCTACAGCATACTTGTAATTAATAACATTAAAATGGGAGATTAATGCATTACGTGGAACATTAATCCAATCTATACTGATAATGGCCAGACAAACAAAAATGTCTGAAGCCTGGAGCTGAAAAGTTAACAACATCAGGGCCTGATGAAGCTCAACAGGATGCCACTGCAGAGAAAGTTCTCTCCCATGATGCTGTAGAACACACCTCACCTAATGGTAGCATTAGTGCTGTGCCAAACTCAGTCATCCAATCTCGAGACAATATCTTCTCCTGCAGAAGAGCCTTCCATTTTCCTGCCTCTTTCTCCGAGTAGTTTACAACTTGAGTGGGCTTGGGGTTGAGCATACTTTACCACCTGGATGTTGTTATGGGTGGGTGTGGGTGTCTTCTCTTTCCATTAAATATTTCTCCAGCACTCTGCAGCCTCCCTGGCTGCCTCTGCTACCTTGATGTGGAAAGGCTTCATGGAAGATGTTGTTGTTGTTTAGTTGTTTAGTCGTGTCCAACTCCTCGTGACCCCATGGACCAAAACACGCCAGGCACTCCAGTCTTCCACTGCCTCCCGCAGTTTGCTCAAACTCATGCTGGTAGCTTCAAGAACACTGTCCAACCACCTCATCCTCTGTTGTTCCCTTCTCCTTGTACCCTCCATCTTTCCCAACATCAGGGTCTTTTCCAGGAAGTCTTCTCATGAGGTGGCCAAAGTATTGGAGCCTCAGCTTCATGATCTGTCCTTCCAGTGAACTGGGAGATGTTACCTAAAGGGATATGTTACCCAAACTTTACCTGGAGCGTTAGAAGCCAGGTAGGCTGACTACTGACCCCCTGAGTTTGGTGCACTGGTTTCCTTAAAATAAAAATATCACACTTAAAAGAAACAATGAACAGCTGTTGGGCACATAGAAGGCAGCCTCCACAGCTTCCTGTGTTTGCATCCTCCAACAAGGTTTTCGAAACACCTAAACATACCTCAGACCTGCAAAGACATGACTGGTAGAATTAAACAGAGATAGTCACAAACTAGGTACCCCTTGGCTACCTTGAAAGGAAGGTAATCACACACAAGGGGAGGACACACTCACACCTCACTAATTAGAATTTCACTGGCATTTTCTCTTTGATTTGATATTTTTCTATTGTGATTTCATTTCTCATTGATTGATGGAGAATGATTAAAAACATGTGGGGTATATTTCTGGGACAGCATGCTGTGCATACTATGGCAAATGTTTAAATGCTCCTGGAGGTCTTAAGACATGTTCAGGAGAGATGATCCTTCAGGTACTTGGCTCTCAAGCCATTTACCTGATGCAACCATTTTAACACATCACAAATCATATAGATAGTGTGCCGCATGGTTGGTTTGAGATATTTTTCATTGACTCCAAAGACATCTGCACAGGGTGGGTGTTGAGATTAATTTGTTTGCAAGACCAGGATCACTGTGTCTCCCTTATTAAAGTTCACTTTGATAATTGAAAATTACTTAGCGTTCTGCTTTTCCTATTATTTCCACCCAATTTTTGTTCAATTTACATTTTGTATTAAGAAATGACATCACTACAGAATGAGAATGCCCTCAAGTTACTTTGAGGAAGAAGCATAAAATGGTTTCCAACTGTTGCCCTTTTGGGCAAACATTTTGCAGTGTGGAGGGGGGGGAAAACAACACTGCATAAATTACTTTCTGTCACTCTTTGGCAAATGTTTTATGCTAGCTGCTCCCCTTCATGAAAAACATATGCCATTAGGAAACTGGAATAAATGGAGCAGAGCAACCCATCATTTTTTGCCTTGGGTTTCTGCTAAGCGGCAGTAAAAGGGGGTGGGAAGCACATGAATAAAAGTAAGCAGAAAATATCCTGTTAATTTCAGCATAAATAAATCTGGGATGGTGAAACATTTACCAGGGAAGTGCTGTATTTGTATTCCTTCTCCCTGTCACATAAAGAATATAATGCAATAAGTACATATTGTAGGCCTATGAATAAATAACATTCAGGGACGTTGGATGGAGTACAGGAAAAGTAGCAAGTTGGCTTAGAAAGGAGTGAAAGAGCTCAGCAATCCTGTTGCTTTCTGCAGTTCATCTGAGTCCACTGCACAAAAACAACCAGCCATTAAAACATTAGAAAGCAACTGGTGCTTAGCTTAGAGGGATATTAGGAGCCATTGTAAAATCCTTGGCTAAACACATCGAAATTCCCTACAGCCCAAACCAATTTTTTTTATTTTTTAAAAAAATGAAATTAAACAACTAATTTCTTTAGTGGAATCATTCCTATATGCACAGACATCTGGCTGTAGCTTCCTGCCCCTTTAAAATGGGATTCAAGCAATATTTTCAACCGTGACTACTTTAACTCCCCTTTTAAAACAGGCAAGATGCATCGCTCTGCCTTTGGGCTCCTCTTAAAAATGTTTGTCTCCATTAAGCTATAGGCAGAGCAATCGTATATTCAGATTATAGAAAGTAACCATATATACCCCTCCTACACCAGTGGAATGGCTGCTATGTTCAGTCCTGGGCAGAGACTGGGAAGACATTACCAGAAAATTTAAAAATGACAGTCTTGCCCACAGATGTAAAAATGAAAGATCTTTTCCACAGCATCCTTGGAAACATAGCATAAGAACAGGAAAGGGCCCTGTTAGATCAGGGCAAAGGCCCCCTCCATGCTAGCATCCTTTTCTCAAAATGGCCAACCATATACCAGTATCAAACCTAGACAGCATCTTAAAAAGCAGAGACATCACCTTGCCAACAAAGGTCCGTATAGTAAAAGCTATGGTTTTCCCAATAGTGATGTATGGAAGTGAAAGCTGGATCATAAAGAAGGCTGATCGCCGAAAAATTGATGCTTTTGAATTATGGTGCTGGAGGAGACTCTTGAGAGTCCCATGGACTGCAAGAAAATCAAACCTATCCATTCTTAAGGAAATCAGCCCTGAGTACTCACTGGAAGGACAGATTGTGAAGCTGAGGCTCCAATACTTTGGCCACCTCATGAGAAGAGAAGACTCCCTGGAAAAGACCCTGATGTTGGGAAAGATGGAGGGCACAAGGAGAAGGGGACGGCAGAGGACGGGATGGTTGGACAGTGTTCTCGAGGCTACAAACATGAGTCTGACCAAACTGTGGGAGGCAGTGGAAGACAGGAGTGCCTGGCGTGCTCTGGTCCATGGGGTCACGAAGAGTCGGACACGACTAAACAACAACGTACCAGTATACCTTGGGAAGTGCACAAGCAGGAGAGGAGCACATCAACATAGGTATACTCAGACAATGGAGGTATCATGACTAGTGGCCACTGATAGCCTTGACTCTTGGTGAATTTGCCTAGACCTCTTTTAAAAACACCCAAGTTGGTGGGCATCCCGACCTCTTATGGGAGCGACCACTGACGGCAACCAGAATGGTCCCAGTGCACTCCCATTTTTCAATCTTGAAATTTGCATCCGGCACCTGAGATTTGAGGTGGGGGAAGCCAGCTCCGTACTGCAACTTCTAGCTGCTGAACCAAAGGCAAGGGCGTTGATTAATAAACCTGCGCTCAGGCACCGACATCAAGCTGTGCCCTGGCTCCTGCCATGTCGAGCCCTTTCATTTTGCATAATGCGTTGACTGTTTAAGATTATGGATTAGCACAATGCTAAACACACACTTGGATGGCTATAATGAAATACTGTATGCATGAAAAGGCAAAGGTAATTCATCACCCAAGAGCCAATAATACCTGTTCATTTCATCAACTCATTAATCTGTGCTACCAGTCTGGTTCTGCTCCACAACTCGTTTGGGATGGAACACGTTATAAATGACTCAACTTCTAATTATATTCACATGATTCTTATCAATATGTTGCATATTTAAAGCATTTTACGTGGTATTTGCAACAGTTAATTATTTCTTTTCCTTTAGAAACTATGCTTACAGCATTAAGGGGGAAATCCCTGCGTGGGAAAATTGGGAGAAAAATAATTGGTATAAACTGATGTTTTGAGCTTGAGTTATTCCACATTTATTTATTTATTATTTATTTATTTATTTATTCGTTCATTCATTCATTCATTCATTCAGTTTATATCTCACCCTCCCCTCCACAGGAGCTGAGAGTGGCAGGGTGGCCCAGGATGGTTCTCTGTTAAGCTAAATGAGAAAATGTGTTCAAGCTGTTTCCAATTTGCATTTAGTTCTCATTTGATTGATTATTCGCTGAATACCATGATGATGTTTTTGGTATCATGGTCCTGTATTTGATGGGCTACAGATTGCTCTGCAATGTTTAATAATGTTAGCATGGCAGCAGATGGGTAAATAGATAAAGATATCATGTGGTCGGTTTGATGAACACTATGTTGTTGTTGTTTAGTCGTTTAGTCGTGTCCGACTCTTTGTGACCCCATGGACCAGAGCACGCCAGGCACTCCTCTCTTCCACTGCCTCCCGCAGTTTGGTCAGATAAAGATATAATGTGGCTGGTTTGATGAACACTATAGTAAATCCCAATAATAACAATGACTTTTGCAAGTAAATATATACTGATGTGTTCCCTTCATTGGCGATTCACCATCCTACCATACAGTATTGCGGCTTTTGGCTTCTTTCAAAACTGTATGAGCATATCATTCCAAAGCAAAACCTCTAAAATTTGCCTTGAATTTTGATATGGGCAAACATTCACTGGAAACTATAGCTGAAGCTTTCTCACCAAAACCCATATGAAAGAATAAGAAAACCAACTATACTGTTACATGGGAATACCTTTAGGCATCAAGCAAAAACATTCCTCTTCTCCCAAGTCTTGGGCTAAAAACCCCCCAATATAATGGCCTTTTAAATGTCAGGATAAAAAGAGAGGAGTTAACCAGTTTTGAAAACATGTGCAGAAATTAGAAAACATAAAATTTACAGCATGTGATGTATTAAGAGAAAATTTGATGAAAATGATGTACAGATGGTACTTAACACCAGTGAAGCTAGCAAAAATGTATCATACTCATGATAATAAATGCTGGAAATGTAAGGAAAAAGAAGGAACCTTTTACCACATGTGGTGGATATGCCCCAAGGTAAAAAAACTTCTGAGAAAGGATCTATAATGAACTGAAAAAGTGTTGAAAAACACATTTATTAAGAAACCAGAAGCCTTTTTACTTGGTATAGTGGGGGGTGAAATCCCCAAAAAGGATGTTACTTTTTTTCTGTATGCCACAACAGCTGCGATAATATTACTAGCGAAAAATTGGAAGAAACAAGATTTACCAACTATAGAAGAATGGCGGATGAAGATGATGGACTATATGGAACTTGCCGAACTGACTGGCAGACTCCGAGACCAGAGAGTAGAGACGGTGAAAGAAGATTGGAAGAAGTTTAAAGAATATTTGAAAAAAATATGTTAATATTTAAATATTAGAATAGCTTTGGAAGTGGATATAGGCTGTAGAAGTAGAAGATAGTGTATTTTAAAATAGTATTATTTGTAAGTGATAAAATGTGAAGATTTTTATGGTAAAAGTAAGTGTGATAAAAAATGGTTAAAAATTATGATATATGAAACTGCTAAAGATGAGGTAAAATGAAAATCAAATAGGGGGGACTTGGGGAAGCTCACCTAATAATGTTTAGAAAAAAATAGGATAAGACAAGAATTTGTATTGTTTGTTTGTGTTATAAAATGAATAAAAAAAATTGAAAAGAAAAAAAAGAAATCAGAAAACATATACAAACCCCAGGGTAGGTAGTACAGCCAGTGAGATACTGGAGGGTAGTGTTATGATTTGAGTAGGTCAAGAGGGGTGGCATTAAGAGCATTTTAAGGGATAAAAGGGACAGTAGTAAGACCCAGACTTTGTCTTCAAATTCAGAGCTAGCTGTTCTGAAAATTGCATTTTTACCCATTCAGGGCTGTCTTGGGTGTTTTGCTATTTTGCTGATTAATTAGTTGTGAATATTGGCTTTCTCTGCTAACCTTTAAGCATTCTATTTCTCTTTCTCTATCATAATAAATTCATTTTATAACTCATTCCTGGTGTCTGATGGTTACATTTGCCTAAGTGAAAATTTCGCTGCTCTACCACGTTGACCCCATCTCTGCAGAATAGTTAAAGGGAGCTTTCTGGAGGTTAAAATCGTAAATTGGACAGAGTTCCTCACCTTTGGTCCTTACATTCAATTAGACCTTGTTTTAAAACCCCATATGTGGAAATTAGGAAACTGAACTTAAGTTTGACAAGAACTAAAATTGACTGATTCTTCTATTCTCCGAGCTGAACCTGAGTTTTTATATTTGCTATATAGTACTATTCTTTTTTCTTTCTTATAAGCACTATATGAAAATTAATTCCATTTCAATGTAATATAGCGATGATGATGATGATGATGATGATGATGATGATGGCTCTGTTTTTCTGATTTCCAAATTTTGGCACTATCAAAAAGTATGATGTGCATGGTTATTGAGTTAGTGCAAAGTAGCCAACATCCTGCTCTCCAGATTTTGCTGAATTCCAGTTTCCATGAGTCCCAGCCTGTGGTCAAGGATAGGAGCTCTAGTCCAACACCATTGTTACAATAAAAGATTGACGACAAAATAGCTCTTGGGAAGTGATCTTAATGATGCTGAACTCCAGGCAGAATACCAAATTCCATACTCCTTTGGGTATTTTGTCAACTGGTTCATCCCTCTAGCATTTAGTTTTCTGGTCACTGGGTGGCTAGTGCAGCTTTGCCAAAGCAGCAGTAATGAAACAGAGAAGAAGAATCCATAAGGTCTGTGTGGACTATGAATTACGGACTTTGACAAGCTGTTATAGCCCCAGGGACACTTAAGATGTGTCGTTACTCGCAGACTTTGCAAATATTTGTCACCATTGATGCTTTAAGAATAGGTTTTGCCATGAAACAGATGTTGTTAACCCAAGGAAGCATTTGTTAGGTGACTGATAGGAGCAGGCAGAGGAAGAGGACACATTTTTCTCGGTAATGGAATGGCTGTAATGGGCTTCTGTCCCAGAGACGGATGATCAGGTGCTCACCTGCTTAAGTGCTGCTGCAGCAGGTACCCTTAGCCCATTGGTTATGGTGGAATAAAATGTGAAGAGTTGAAATGGAGCAGTAATGAAATAGGCATTGTATGGTATGGTACATTGAAACCAGGACACGGGTGGCACTGTGATCTAAACCACTGAGCTTCTTGGGCTTGACGATAGGAAGGTCAGCAGTTTAAATCCATCCGACGGGGTGAGTGCCCATTGTTTTTGTCCCAGTTCCTGCCAACCTAGAAGTTCAAAAGCATACCAGTGCATGTAGATAAATAGGTACTGCTGCAGCAGGAAAGTAAACGGTGTTTCTGTGCACTCTGGCTTCTGTTACGGTGTCCTATTGCACCAGAAGCGGTTTAGTCATGCTGGCCACATGACCCAGAAAGCTGTCTGTGGGAAAACACCAGCTCCCTTGGCCTGAAAGCAAGATGAGCACTGCAACCCCATAGTCGCTTTGACTGGACATAACCATCCAGGGGTCCTTTGCCTTTACCTACATTGAAAGGACAAGTCCTGAAGTCTGTCATTAAAGAAGACACCCCACAGACATGTGCGCACACAGTAGACTAGTTGAGATATAACTACTGGCAATTGTGCTCAGGCACCTCCTTCTTCCTCCTCACAGTCTCTCCTCCCTTCACTGTGTGCCAGGCTAGAAGACTGTACAGACCTTTGAAACATGGTTCACTGTAACATAAAACCTGGAATCTGTGGTATAATCTATGACCATAAACAGCAACAAAAACAACAACAAAAGAAGCTAAAATCAGATCTGGGTTCATTTTCTGGACTCAATATTGATACAGTAAACCATACCATTTATTAGAAAGCTATGGTTACATCTAA
The DNA here is from genome assembly GCF_964234715.1 of Podarcis melisellensis. Lineage (NCBI taxonomy): Eukaryota > Metazoa > Chordata > Lepidosauria > Squamata > Lacertidae > Podarcis > Podarcis melisellensis. The sequence goes on from NC_138529.1 coordinate 92,576,994, forward strand.
ATCTGTAGAAAAAGAGAAAAGGAGCACTGTTTGCAGAAGCTACATAGGAACATATTTTATATTTTTTTGGCATCAGGGAAAAACAGGCCTTTGGCTGGTTAATATTCTGCAGTCTTTTAAATGTCTCTGTGGGAAGGGGTGTATTGTTTTGCTGTGTTGTTTTACTTATTTGCTTCTATTTAATCTTGCATTTCATTCAGTGAACCACCCTGCGGTTATGATGAAGGGCGGTATAGAAATCTAATCTATAAATAAATGAAAACAATACGGAGTCAGGTCATTGGTCCATTTAGCTCAGTATTGACTACATCAACTATCAGCATCGGCTGTCCAGAGGTTTGGGCAGGGGTTTTCCCCAGACCTACCTGGAGGTGTTGGGGACTGAACCAGGGACTTTCTACAAAATTATTCACTACCAAACATTTTTCACCTGTTGCTTCTGAATAATAATATTCATAGAATTGTAGAATTGCAAGGCACCCCAAGGGCCATCAAGTCCAACCCCCTACGATGCTGGTGCCAAGTCCACGTAAAGTTAGCCCTGCAGCTGGTGAGTCACCCAATGTCAATGAAAGTCTACTTGAAAGTATGCCGACTTGAAAGTATACGCAGCCCAAGTTTTATCTATGGTACATAGGCAAGTGGCACAGCCCCCAGTATTCCAGTTGCCAGACTAGAAATGCAAAAAGAAATTAAGGTAAAACATAAACTTTTTGAAGATAACCCTTTTCATTTATGCTTTCCCACGCTGGAATATAAACCAAGAGAAGTCTCACGCAGCCGAAACACAGAGTTTCATGGCTGTTGCCACAGGAACAGCAAAGCCTGAGAATGCTGTTTTTTTGACTCCTTGGAAAGTACACAAACTAATTAACTGATCAGCATTCTGGGCCTGCTTTTGTAAAATAGGCAGCCAACCCACGATGGGGCCAAAATTCAAACAGAAACTCAATTCATATGAAAAGTGGAACCAGCCTTAGTAGTGTCAGGACTTGGAAAGACACAGAATGGCTGTTGTAAACTTCAGCAGCCAAGAGGCTGAGACTCTGCAATAAGAAGCAAACATCCTCTTCTTTTTTGCCAACTGCATATCTGTTAAGTAACATGAAGGGAAATTACATTCAAAACCTGTTTTACAACACCTGGAAGGAGACATTGAAAGCAGTGCTGTGCCAAAAGCTGTCCTCCAGTTTGTACGACGTTTTATTTCTCTGGGAAAGAAACTTCTATTTTTCTGCCTCATTCTCAAGGCACTTAAATTTGGGTGGGTATGGGATTTTGACCTTCATCACTGGACATGGTTGAAGGACAGTGTTGGAGGGGTAGTCCATCAAACATTTATTCAGCACTCTGCAGTCTCCCCATCTGCCCACTCTTCCTAGTGTGAGAAAATGTCATATGGTGTATTCCCTTGAACTTTGAACAAAGAGCAGGCACCTGGGAAGGCTGCAGAGTGCCTTCCCATTGCCAGTGAGAAGGTTTATGAAGAAAGGACACAGACATGACCCAGACACATCAAATGTCAAGTAAGTGCATCAAAAAACCTGTAACCTCCCATGAGAATTTCACTGAAATTTTCATTTCCCTCTTATTATTGTTGAATGCAATATATTTTCTCATTAATGGAATGAAAATGGTAACTTTCAACACAAAATGACTTCTCAGTAAATTCAGCTCCACTCCTTCCTCTCTGAGTCGTGTGGTGCCCTTATGGGGGCAAAATAAAGAAGAAGGTAAATTATTCTCTCTGCTGGTTGCTAGCAGGTAGATATTATGAACATTTTATGAAAAGGTCAGACCAAATGTTACAATGGAGCTCTGTGTTTGAAATTTTATTTTTGTAAACAGCAACAAAGGAAAGCAGTGGCTACCCAAGGGGGGTGTCATTTGTTTCAGAGCCATAGCGAGGGGGAGGGCGAATCTAATCCTTTGCCCATGCCATGGGCCCTATCCTGTTTGTGCACCTCACCATGGCCTAGATTGCCAACAGTGGCTTACTTTTTTATTTATTCATTGCATTTCCATACTGCCTTTCTGCCCTGACACCCAAAATGGCTTAAAATTTAAAAAAAATAATAAGGCAAATGATATAATGTGTAATATGGTGGGATCAGGTGAGGTGTCAATCTGACTGGCAGGTCCTGATGTTGCCTGTGCCACCCTCACACTCTTATTCCACCTCACAGGCCAAATGTTTCCATTGGTCCTGTTGGGGCAGGGAAGGGCCACTCCGGCTGGAGCAGGCCCTGATGTTGTCTGTGCCTGCCTCCCTTCCTCACACTTTTCTCCCTCCTCGCAGGGCAAACGTGGACGACAGAATGCACAACAGAGGCCACCTACAGAAGCACGGTCTCTGGGCCTTGATGCTGAACCTGAGTTCAGAAGCCTGAATTTGGCACCTGAGAACCTGATACGCCGAAGCCAGGTTTCCCAGGGAATGCAACCCATGAGGGACACCAAGGGAATAACCGGCTCCTGGCTCTCAGGCACCAAGTGCACTCAGCACTACAGGTAGGGTGCTTATTAAGAAATGACAAAGTGGATATTTAATGCCAGATGCTAGCAAGGAGAAGGAGTCTGAGAAAGGTAGGCTCTGGAATCCCATAGCCATCAGTGAGCTCTCTTCCCTGGGACCTGTCCAAGGTCCTGAAGGTCTGTCCTAACCCCTCTTGCTTTTTGCTTTCTGAATACTGAGTGGAAACACATACACTGTTTATCAGTCAGCTGCTGCAGACTCTTGTTTTGTCTACTGCTTCACAATCTCACCATGTTTTTTTTAAATCCTCACCAGGGTTGGACAACCCCTTGGAGCTGCTACTAGTCATGGAAGTGAACACATGCAACTAGCAAATTTAAACTATCAATAATTTCTAGGGGGCAGGCTTCCTGCCTTGCAGATTTAATTAGAATGTTTCTATAACTAATGCTAGAATTGTCACTGCCTTGGTTTTCAGTTTCTTTCTCTCCACACCCCGACCCCGATTTATCAGGTTACCAATGTGCAGAAGTGCATATGCATATTGATTAACACATTTATGTGATCGATGTGTGTATGCTCTTGTTCACAAGGGGGCGGGGAGGGAGAGAAGAAACACATGAAAAGTCACAGTAAACTGCATGTGCAATAATCTGAACTCTGGAAATCAATAATGAAAGAAATGTGTCAAGTGTTTTATACATAAATGCAAGGCTCAACAATCTCATAAACATAAACATTAAAAGAGCCTGCCAGATCAGTGGCTGACCAGATGTCTATGGGAACATCATCAAGCAAGATTTGAGCACGAGAGCCCTCTTCCCTCCTGTGGTTTCCAACAAGTGGTATTGAGAAACATTGCTGTCTCCAACTGTGGAGGCAGAGTGTAGCCATCATGGACAGCAGTGCTCAGTAGCACCCTGCTCATGCCATGGAGAGAGATCGGCCAGGTAATAGTGAGTGAGACATCATTCCTAGGCTTCCTCCCAACACCAGAACTGTGGGCTGGGGAGCAGATGAGCTCCTGCCACTGTAGGAATAACAGGATGACAAGAAGTTGGATGCAAGTGAGCTGTGCAGAAGCACGCTGGCAAGCATGCTGCAAGACAAGCTGCTGGCTAGCTCTGTAGAGGCTCCTTTTATTAGCACAATATGCAAAACCAGTCAGATACATTTTGGACTGTGACCTTTACACATCTTCAAATCCTGAGATCGTGGGGTTGGAATAACAAAGTTATTTTGGCACCTGTTTCCACCACGTCATTTTCCCTTTGAACAATGTATGACGTAGGAGATAAAAGTCACAGACAGGGCATGGCAGACCACTAAGAGAGCAAAGCTTAGACAGAGGGCATGATGTTCAGACAGCTGTGGCTTTGTCTGTGGATGGAAGTGTGCTCCACACCCGAAGGTCACGTGGTCAGACAGCTGAGGCCTCTCTGCAGGTGGAAGTGTGCTCCACACTCGGCAATCATTCCTTCATGCCACCGCTCCCTACCACCAAAATGGAAGGATGAGATTGGATGTAGTGCTGCCCTTTCTGGATGGAAGAGGACAGCCAAGACAGATCTTTACTTCCTTAAAGAAAGGGAATGGCATGGTACTGGTCCCTTGAATTGTCTCTGTGCTGATGAACAACTGGAGTGCCAATCACTTGATAGTGGCAGAGAAAGTCTGCACTCGTCTGTCATATTCACCAGCTCAGGGGAATAGTGGAGGCACAGGTGTTCATTTCTGCACCTGCCACAAAGGCAGGAGTTCCAGCTGCCCAGCAAAGGCAGAAAAAGCCCACACTAATCTGACATTCCTTGCATGCTCTGAGCTGGGTGGGAATGGCAAATGTCTTTTGTTTCTCCTTGACACTGTACCCTGTTTCAGAGACTGGACTCTGCCTCTTTGGGATAGGGGCATGTACTTGCCATGGACATTTTTGGTTTGCCCCCCAAGGCCCCCCAAACCTTGTTGACTCATGCTACATTTTTATAATCATCATCATCATCATCATCATCATCAATATTTCAGAACCTTAGTATATGGATATAAATTTGGAATGCAGAACTTTGTCATTCCCTGAGAAGCAGTGTCTTGATTAATACGACCAAGGCTGAGATGGAATTTGAGTTGGGGCTCTACAGTTTCACAATACATGAACACAACCTCCTGTTCTTGAGTCAGAACTGGAAATGAAAAGGCCACAGGCACCCAGTCTTTTGTGGCCTTGTTCCATTGGACACACATGCTTTTGATTTCTCTGGCGGAGGATACATCTTTCATGTGGGAAATCCTTTCACATCTGCAGAATTCTTTAAAAAGACAGGTACTTCCTAAACAGGTGTTTCCTTTATCTTCATTATTTTGATCTGCCCAGGTTTTTGTTATCTGCAATTGCTTATTTTACACACACACACACACACACACACACACACACACACACACACACACTAGTTTCCTTTGATATTTAATACAAAGAGGAGAAACATTCTGATCATTTCAAAGTTTTACTATTAAGAGGCCCGCTCTTAATATGCCATTGTTTGGTTCACTTTCATCTTTCTCTTTTGTTGGAGAGATTGACTGCACCCACAGCCTGATCATAACCATGTTTAAATCTGACTGATTTCTACAGTACTTACTTTGTAATATCTATGTTAAATATTGCAACATAGACCAATGGTTCCCAAACTCTCTTGCCCAGCAGACCACTTGAAAATGGCTGAGGGTCTTGGCAAGCAACTTAATGATTTTTCTGCCTGCCGTAGCAATTGTAATGTGCCGTGCTAAATGCCGCATGATTTTTAATTGTGTTTTTAGTGCTTCTTTCATTTCTTATATAATGTATTTTATTGCATTACAATTTAAATTCCATTCAATTCAGATTGTAATGCAATATATGAGAAATAAAAGAAGCAGTAAAATACAATTAAAAATCAATATGAATATTCAATGTGATGGATGTGTCATCACCCATCTTCAATCTCAAATCCACAGACTACTGTGGACCACCTGAAGGAAACTTGTGGACCACTGGTGATCTGCGGGCCACAGTTGGGGAACCTCTGACCTCAACTTTTAAAAGGAAGATGGGTCAGCACAAAAAGATGCAGTAAAACATCATCATGAATAACTAAGACCCAGTGTGACATAACAGTTACAGCCCTCAGCCCTCCAAATGTGTTTGGCCTACAACTCCCATGATCTCTAGCTAGCAGGACCAGTGGTCAGGGATGATGGGAATTGTAGTCTCAAAACATCTGGAGGGCCGAGTTTGAGGAAGCCTGAGTTAGAGTGTCAGACTAGGACCTGGGAGACCAGGGTTCAAATCCCCACTTGGACATAAATCTCCATTGGGTGGCCTTGGGCCATTCACCACCTCAGTCTAACTTACCTCACAGGGTTGTTGTGGGGATTAAATGGGGAAGGGCAGAACTACATTCACTAGTACCTTGATCCCCTTGAGTCAGAAATCCTTGGTAATCTACTGCAAATCTCCCAGAGATCTACTAGTAGATCCAGCTCTGCCTCTCACCATCCCTGCTTGCTTGCTTGATTTAGTGTGTAATTACAAGGAGCTGGCTTCAGGTACCAGGCCTATTAGCAGACCAACTCTGAATTACAAAGAGGTCTGCAAACATGACGTGAAATCTGGCAACATTAACGCCACCATGTGGGAATCTCTTGCGTATAACTGCAGTGCCAGTATCCACAACAGTGACCAGAGGAGAAATGACCACTGGGAGCAGCACAGAAAGAAGAAAAGCCATGGTGCATCTGCAGCAGCACAACCAGCCTTCATCTGCCCCAGCTGCAACAAAACATGTCTCTCCTGTATCAGTCTCTATAGCGACAGCTGTAACTCTCAGATAGATAGCTTTGCTTTGCTTCAAAAGGCACACACCTCTATTGTCTCCCAAGATACATAGATGCCAACAATTATAATTAAGCTAAACTGAGCAGTGTACAAGAAACTAAATGCAATTCAGATTAAAACAGGTGACAAGCAAATAGGTATTTCGGAGCGTTTAGGATGATGTAGGGGTGAGGAACCTCAAGCCTGGAGGCCAAATGCAGCTTGCCAGACCTCTCTCACTAATCCTTGGGACTCTTTCTGGGCTGCACCCCTTCCCATGCCACCCCCTCACTGCCCCTTGAATATAGCCTCCTCCACAAAGGCAAGAGTTACACCCTTTGCTCCTCCCACTTTTTGCCTCTGGCTATGCCCACCCTGGAAGGCTGCAGCTCCTGAAAGGTTGCCCATGGGGAAAAGTGGACCTTGGGGTGAAAAAGGTTCCCCCATCCCTGGTTTAGATGGCATCTTTATCCTACCCAAGCTGTTTAACAAACCACCAGACATCAGAGGTTTTTTTCTCACACCAAGGAAAAATGCTGTTATTTGGATTCCTTTTAATAGTAAATATAACGGTACTACAGTGGTACCTCGGGTTAAGTACTTAATTTGTTCCACAGGTCCGTTCTTAACCTGAAACTGTTCTTAACCTAGAGCACCACTTTAGCTAATGGGGCCTCCTGCTGCCGCCACGCCGCCGGAGCACAATTTCTGTTCTCATCCTGAAGCAAAGTTCTTAACTTGAGGTACTATTTCTGGGTTAGCGGAGTCTGTAACCTGAAGCGTATGTAACCCGAGGTACCACTGTATTTTTGTGATAAGAAAAAAAATCAGAATTAGGAACTGCCTGCATTGTTTATAAGGAAGGAAAGAACAAAAGCATTGCATAAATGCTGAGTGCCCTCTAGTGGAGCATTGGTCACATAACATTTCCATAGTTTTTGTCCACAGCAAGAACCTTGTGAAGCTGGTTAGATACCTTTCCTTGATGCAATATTATTCTCATTGCTGATGCTTAGTAGAGGCGCCTCCCACTTGTTTCTTCTGGAGTGGCCCATGTCACACTGTTACACCCTTGTCATCTTCACTGTTCCAAAAAGCACTTTGTTAAATAAATGTTGACTGAGCTAAATGTTCTTTTCTACAATGTAACCGTTTTCCTTAACAGCATCAAGGTGTCAAGCCAACCTGCATCATAGTCATGACCCAGTTCTATTTCTCCACTTGATCTATCTCAGTAAGTGTTTCACGTTCCCCTCCCCATATTGTTTCTTTCTTTGTTTCCTACAGAATGTTGAGTTTTTAAAAGCTGAGAAGCTGCTGAACCCTCTAAGTCACTCTGCTGCACTGTCTAATCAGATTGCAATACGTACCAACCCTTGATCTCAAATCGGGATGGAAGGCATTTTGTGCAAAGGGGTTATCGCATGGGTGAAGGCCTAGCTCACATAGCAGCTCCTTCATATAAGCAGCTTCTCGGTCCCTGATAATTCACGTTTGCTGGCTGGCTGGCTGGCTGGCTGGCTGGCTGGCTGGCTGGCTGGCTTAATGGGTGACAGGTCAAGCCCAGTTTTGGTTGAAATAATTGCTTACTGCACATGCCTTCAGACAGAAAGGCCTGAGCTGTAACTTAACACCCTGTCTGCTCAAGCAGGGCAATCTCACTCAGTATCAGAAGAACCCCAAACACTGTCTGTACTATTCCTTCAAAGTATGAGAGCTTTTGGATCAGGATGAAATTGCATCTACTTCAACATTCTGTTCCTATAGTGTCCAGACAGATGTCTATGGGAAGCCCCAAAGCAGGCCAGGAGTACAACTGCAGCCTCTCCATTTGTATGATCCAGGAACTGGAATTCAGAGACACACTGCCTCTGAGACTGGAACTAATATAGCCCTCATGACTACTCGTAATTGATAATAATAATAATAATAATTACCACATTTTTTCGTGTATAACATGCCCCTGTGTATAAGACGACCCCCATTTTTGGGGACTCCAAATTAAGAAAATGGGGGGAGCTTGCCCAGAGTTGCTGAGCTTTTTGAGCTTTCTTGGGGGCCGATTGCCCAGAGCTTTTTTGGGGGGGGGGATTGCTAAAAATTGTTCACCCGCCAGACCAACACTGCCAGTCACACACAGTGACAGTCACAAATCGTCTGCCTGCTCACCAGCAGCAGCCGCCAGTCACCCACACAATTGCCACAGCAGCAGCCAATCAACAGCAGGTCTTGTCACAGCCACCAATCACCTGCCCAATCAACGCTAACAAACTACAGCTCGCAGCTGCCCGTCCCCCCTCTGAACTATTCATGTATAAGATGACCCCCAGTTTTTATAATAAAAAACCTTGTCTTATACACAGAAAAATATGGTAATAATAATAATAATAATTTATTATTTATACCCAACCCCATATTCTGTGGCTCCCAACAGAATATTACAAACACAATAAAAGATCAAACATTAAAAACTTCCCTAAACAGGGCTGCTTTCAGATGTCTTCTAAAAGTCAGATAGTTGTTTATTTGCTTGACATCTGATGGGGTAGCCTTATCCCCACATCAATTAATCCCTCTTCCAAGACACCCAGGTTGTCAGCCATCATGACACCTTGTAGTAGCCAGTTCCATGGGTTAACTCTGAGCTGTGAGAAGTTCTTCTTTCTGAGAGAAATTTCAAGGAAACAATGGCACCAAACATTGTTCCAGTGTCTTATGTTAACCCCCATGTCCCTTAGTTTTGTTGGAGAATTGAGGGAAAGGGCTCCATTTTATTCTGTGAGTATTAATCTATGGAGATGATATTCCCAATGGGATGCCCATTCAGTAGTGGGAACAAAGGTAAAGAGACTGCTGACCGTTAGGTCCAGTCGTGGACGACTCTGGGGTTGCGGTGCTCATCTCACTGTACTGGCTGAGGGAGCCGGCGTACAGCTTCTGGGTCATGTGGCCAGCATGACTAAGCCACTTCTGGCAAACCAGAGCAGCGCACAGAAATGCCGTTTACCTTCCCGCTGGAGCAGTAACTATTTATCTACTTGCACTTCATGCTTTAGAACTGCTAGGTTGGCAGGAGCAGGCACCGAACAACGGGACCTCACCCCATCATGGGGATTCAAACTGCCGACCTTCTGTGGTTTAACCCACTACCTGCTTCCCAGTCAGTAGTGGGTATAGGAAGGTCTTAATCCCATCCCTCACAAGGGAGCCAGGGTAAACATAGCACAACAGCAAGAGGAAGGCTGATAGGCTAAAAAAACACTAGAAAAGCTTCTAATCATAGAACAAGCTGTTCAAATGAGTCAGCTTTTTCTGCTTCACACACCACATCTAGCTATCAACTAACCTTTGACTACAGAGACAAAGGAATAGAAGTCTGAGCTTTCTTCACAGACTAGAAAATCTAATCCATTGAGCAATGCCATCTTCTTCCCAGAAAGGAAACCCGCAAGGGAGCTTTGCCTGGCCCCAGATGGAAGTCAGTGCCTTAACCCAGTCACCTCTTTGTTGCAGCACCCAGCACCAAACTGATTCCCATCTTCCCTTCTTCACTTGCCATATTTTAGTGAGAAAGCTTGAAGCCAAGGGAATCCCCTCTCATTCTGTATATCAGTCTTGCTCAGTCTGACACCCTCCTTCTTGAACTCTAACACCTAACAACTGCAGAGAGCATGTCCAATGATCAGGGATGATGGGAATTGTCATCCAAAACATCTGGAAGACACCAACTTGAGGAAGGCTGCTGTATTGTATTTTAACTGCTACGTGTATTGATTTTTTAATTGTTGTAGGCCCCTTCAGAGGTCTCTTTCTATTGGAAAAACAGGAAAAAAATTAATAAGAGTGACAGAATTCTGACTGTGTACATCTATGAAACATTCAGTCTATTATGTGATGTGATATAGTTTCTGTTTTGGAGATGATTGTAATAACCTTCATTATAGAAACTTATTTTCTATTTGCTGAGGCACTGGAGAAAAAAATGCTTCACGGGATCCATATTTCTTACCATGACATACATACAAATGTTTTCAGCTTTTGAACAGCAAGCAACACCCACTTCCTCCCCCTCCCCCCCCCACCTTATGAGAGCAGCGGTTTGCACAGCAATTTCTTCACTTATTATAAATCAAGGAAATGTGTCTGGCTTCACTTTCTTTGAGCAGTAGAACTGCATTTATCTGTCTATCTATATCTATCAAGGCTTTAACAGCTCCTCAAGGTGTGATTTTCATTATTGTAAGTATTTACTTTCATTACATTATTTGTCTGCGAAGTGCATTCTTTCAACTTTTTTTTATAGCATGGTTGTGTTAAGAACCAATAAACAGGTTCTTAACACAACTATGCTATAAAAGTAATGTTTAGATTGCCTCCACCCCAATCCTATGCCTTATAATTCAGGGGGGAAATCCTATAGCCGCAGAGCTATTTTTCTAGAAAAAGAGGTGCCAGAACTCACCATGAACACTTCCCACCAGAGAGGGGCAGAACTGAGTTCTGTTGAGTTCCAGCCGGAAAAGAAAAGCCCTGCCTTTAGGCAATACATTGAATATTGTGAGTATGCTTAGCATTGTAGCCTTACTCAGGGGGAAAGGCCCATTTTGTCCATCCTGGAGGGGGTGGAGGAAAGAGCCAGAAGGTCACAGATCCTAGGTCCCTTTTCCTTGTTGGTCCCTCTGTTTGTGTGTTTTGGATGTGAGAGACATTGGAGGTGGGAATCTTTAAAATCCCCCTCGCCAATCTAAACACAAAAGTTTGCTCTTCCCAACCAGGTAGGTTTTCCCACACAACCAAGATCTCTAGCCCTTCTCTAGCCCCCAGCCAGGCCCTTGACTCTTGTGCACCGGAGATAATGAGGAGTTGTCCCCCAACTCACTAGCAGTCACATTGCCAGGTCTCTGCTGCTCTGAGGATTTAGGGCTGGCTCTCGCCTAACCCTCCTTTCCCTCCTTCCTGGCTCTGGTGGGCAAAGGGCAGCACTAGATGTAGGGAAGTGTGACCTGTTTCTCCACACTGAACACTGAGCGGGCACCTTCTCAAAGCCTGGTAAGCACTTGCCCAACTGCAGGAAGGAGGGGGCTCTGACAGGGTCTTAGAGTTCACCCACTTCCTTTCCAAACCTGGGAAAGTGTAATCTAGGCTTTGGGAAGGAGATGGGATCCCTCACACTTCCTTCCTGCCCCAGGAACTGCTTCCTGTTTCCTGCCCTCCCTGTGGCCACCAAAAGAGGCCTCACAGGCCACGTGATGGACCATGTTGTAATAAATCATATTAGCATATTAGAGAGGCAAGGAAGCTCTGGTTGGATTTTCTATCAGTGCAAGCAAGCATGGTTTGAACAGTTAAAATGGATTAAAGCACTCTACTTCCCTAGCTGCCCAGCACAACAAATCTGCTTTTTATATATATTAAAAAACATTAAAAATGGATTCTTTTAGGAAAGTGACAGGGAACTGCATTGAAAATTATGGATGAATGATTAAGTGAAAGACATATAAACATCATGAAGGAAGTCAGGATGAATGCTCATTGTCCTACAACCTCCCCACAAACAAATCAGAACAAATAAAGACCAGATATAATCTAACCTCCATGGAAGCTTTGTACAAGCAGGTGAGGACGAATGCTTAATAAATAGGTTGCCTGGAGGAGCCTTCAAACTTAACTTCCCTTTCATCATCTACGGTAATTCTTCAAAAGGGATGGATTGGTGATAAAAATACAGTACATGCATTTGTTTTCGTTATTATAACTCCCCCAAAATCCCAGTTCTGAACAATGGATACTGAGGGAAACTTGGGCTCATTTAAAAACTTGTTGTTGTTTAGTCGTTTAGTCGTGTCCGACTCTTCGTGACCCCATGGACCAGAGCACGCCAGGCACTCCTGTCTTCCAATGCCTCCCGCAGTTTGGTCAAACTCATGCTGGTAGCTTCGAGAACACTGTCCAACCATCTCGTCCTCTGTCATCTCCTTCTCCTTGTGCCCTCCATCTTTCCCAACATCAGGGTCTTTTCCAGGGAGTCTTCTCTTCTCATGAGATGGCCAAAGTATTGGAGCCTCGGCTTCACGATCTGTCCTTCCAGTGAGCACTCAGGGCTGATTTCCTTAAGAATGGAGTGGTTTGATCTTCTTGCAGTCCATGGGACTCTCAAGAATCTCCTCCAACACCATAATTCAAAAGCATCAATTCTTCGGCGATCAGCCTTCTTTATGGTCCAGCTCTCACTTCCATACATCACTACTGGGAAAACCATAGCTTTAACTATACGGATCTTTGTTGGCAAGTTGATGTCTCTGCTTTTTAAGATGCTGTCTAGATTAGTCATTGCCCTTCTCCCAAGAAGCAGGCATCTTTTAATTTCGTGACTGCTGTCACCATCTGCAGTGATCATGGAGCCCAAGAAAGTAAAATCTCTCACTGCCTCCATTTCTTCCCTTTCTATTTGCCAGGAGGTGATGGGCCCAGTGGCCATGATCTTCGCTTTTTTGATGTTGGGCTTCAGACCATATTTTGCACTCTCCTCTTTCACCCTCATTAAAAGGTTCTTTAAAAACTTAACTTGATACAATTAATGGAACAATGTGGAGCTCCACAGCCCAGCACCCCCCCAACTGCACCCAGGGCCAGGGCCCCTATGGCAGCACCCACATGATGCCGCTGGTGTTCTGTAGTTAAAGAGGAACCCCTTTCCACAACAGAGCAAACTGCTTTATAAACAGGGCAGGGGTCTTTACAGCAGTTTGCGTGATGGCATGGATATTTGCTGCCTTAGCGAGGAGGTAGATTCAAAAGTTATGTTGTGTGTGGCTTCTGGCTGAAGCTTGTAAACTGGTGGGGAATACTGCAAACATACTGATTCATAATTCTGCTCCGCTGTTGACCCTCCCTCCACAAGGAAAGCTGGCCTAAGGACACAGATTCTCCTTTATGGGCCTTTGGTGAGCTTTTCATCAGAAATGGCCGGAACTGATAGTCAGAGGAAGCTCAAGCATTTCCAAGACACATTTGTCATGTGCAATTGTTTGGATAATAAACATGGTATTATTATCTGGAAAACATTCCTCCCAGTGACCCTATAATTAAGTGTAGGGTCTTGTAGCCTCTTCTTTATTGGTCCCCAGCCTGCAGGAGCCTTAAAATAAGCCTTGCATTCTAAATGATATAGGAAGCCAGACATTGTCTTCCAGGTAGCCCAGGTGCAAGTCATAAAGAAGCTCAGTACCAACAGCTTTACAGCAAGGAATACCTACATTAAGTAGTCATGAGCCCACGCGTGGCTCAACTTGTGAAACAGAACTCATCAAAACTGTAGGTAGAAAACATACAGCCGGCACTGGTCTCAGTGCATTGCAGGGTTTTTTTTATATCTGCTGTCCATAAATAATGGATGCATCAGCACATTTATCTGGTCACAATAACAAATATCATCCTCTTGGTAATTGTAAACACACTGAAGCTTGTTACTGACCTCGTATATAAATGCATGCACACAAAAAAGGAGAGGAAAACAAGAACACACTCTTTGTGCTGATGTGCAGCCATGACTGAGAGCAGTGCCGGATTCAACCCTGTGGAGGCCCTTAGGCAGCAAAAAAATTGGGAGGGGGGCTCATGCTCTAGTGGGATAACATAGAACTCGGAAAGCTTGATCATAATTTTCTTTCAAGATCAAATCAGTATTATTTTTAAAGTATTGTCGTGCGACCCCCTAAAAGGTGTGGGGTCCATAGACCAGTGCCTACTCTGCGAACTCTGGAAAGACCACGGTTTAAAGCTGAAATATGCTCAGAGTCCTGTTGTGATTTCATGCTCTTTATTGCAGAAACAGCTCTTTATTGTATAACAGTGATTGAATTGTCCCCCAAGCCTCAGGTATTTATATACATTATTTACAAAATGAGTCCCATCTGATTGGCTGATTCTGCCTCATTCCTGGAGCCTGATTGGTCTTTTCCTGCAGGCCAATCCGTTGTTGCATTCTATGATCCTACCAGCCTAATAGGCTGATTAACTTCCTCCTGGACTCTGATTGATATTTTCCTGTAAGCCAATCAGTTGTTGCATTCTAGGATCTTACTTACCTATTGTTCTAGGATCCATGCTTAGTACATAACAAAAGCAAAGATCAGGAGCCCCTCCAGGCCCTTGGGATTTCCCCAGGCCACACGCCCTCATGAGCCCTATGCCCTCACCAGGCCTTCTTCAGTGTTTCATGCCTGGCTGGAATGGATTAATAATAATAATAATAATAATAATAATAATAATAATAATAATAATAATAATATCTTTATTGTCATTGCCCCCTCTCAGGGACAACGAAATTACTTGGCTGCTCCATCCACCCAGGTAGGGCACTCCACACAAAATCAAAACAACTATAAAAACACTAATTAAAACAATACAGTATAATACAGCAAGGAAGATTAGATGACTTTCAAAGTCCAGGCTTCTCATTCAGGGCCGAGATCGCTCTGGAGAAAAAGCTGTTCTTAAGGCGGCTCGTTCTTGTCTTCATCGTCCTGTATCTCCGTCCCGACGGCAGGAGTTCGAAGAGACAGTGACCAGGATGCGATGGATCTTTTACTATGTCCAGTGCCTTCCTATGGCACCTTGTGGCATAAATCTGCTCTAAGGTGGAGAGTGGGCAGCCAACAATGCTCTCTGCTGCCTTAACAACTCTGCACAACCCCATCCTGTCCCGGGTAGTACAGCTTCTGTACCACACACATAAGCCATAAGTGAGCACGCTCTCTATGGCACAGTGATAGAAGGCAAGCAGCAGTTTCTGCGGAAGATGGTTTTTCCTTAGAATTCTCAAAAAGTACAGTCTCTGCTGCGCCTTCTTCACAAGCCCCCTTGTGTTGACACTCCAGGACAGATCCTCTTGTAATTCAATGCCCAAAAATCTGAATGTTGTTACCCTCTCCACACAGACCCCATCAATCAAAAGCGGCTGGACATTGCTCTTCTGTCTCCTGAAGTCCACCACAAGCTCCTTTGTCTTCCTTGTATTTATGAGCAAGGTGTTAGCTCTGCACCACTCTGTCAGCCGCTCCACCTCATCTCTATAGTCCGTTTCACCCTCCCTTTCAGAGATGAGCCCAATCACGGTTGTGTCATCTGCACAACCCTAATTTGAACTCTAATAATTGCTTGCCCGGATGAATAGGGAAGTATATGTAGGTGTGAAGAAACTAACCTACTGTTGTTGGCATTTTCCTGCCTTGAGTGCCAATGGAGTGCGCCTCTGGGGGTGAAGTCACACTGCAGCACTGAAGTGACCTCCCTGGGGTGCAAGCCTGGGCAGTGTGTATGGAGGCCCTGGGCTGCCCAGACAACAAGACCTCCCTCTCAACCTCCCTGAGGAAAGCAGAAAAAATATGCTTGGCACCAGCTGCGCTGCAGGAGTTACCGAAAAGAGGCATAGAAGGCATCTGAAATATACTCAGAGTCGAGAGTGGATTTCATGCTCTTTATTCAGCTCATAGTGGTGAGGAGGAATGGAAGTTCCCCCAAAATATCTGCTTTTATATACATTATTTACACAATGGGCTGCACGTGATTGGTTAATTCCGGGATTCTCCTGTAGGCCAATCAGGTTGTGGATTCACTTCCATCTGGAGCTGGGTTGGGTGGCTCCTGTGGACCAATCATACTGTTGCATTGTTCTAGGACCAATCAGACTGCTGTATTCTCAATCCTATTGTTCTAGGACCAATCAGACTGCTGCATTTTGGATCCTATTGTTTTATTCAACTTGGTACATAACACCACCATCCCACTGTTTTAGGGACTGCAATCTGGATTTGTGTAGAGTTTACTCCTTAACCTTTGCTTTTTCTGAAGATATCCCATAAGGCAGTGGGTTTACTCCTAAAGCCTTTCCCATGAATGAGTATAACCGCAAGGTAGAGAAGGTTTAGTATAAATTTTCCTTCTCCTAGACAAGCTACCTTCCCAGGTTGATGAGCCCTATCTGCCCCTCATTTCCCTCTACAGGACCATTGGACCCACCATTATTGGTCTTGTCCTCTCATTTTACTGGAGCCCATTTTCACATGTCAGGCAAAGAGATTCATCTTCTCTAGGCCTCTGGCTAATTAAACAGTCTATTGCTTTTTATACTGAAGGCAGGGGCTGTTGTTTTTGTTTGTTTCTGTGTTACGTATTTTTGTATTTTTATACTGTAAACTTCCCTGTGAGTCTCAGATGAAGGGTAGTATAGAAAATAATAATAATAATAATAATAATAATAATAATAATAATAATAATAATAATAATAATAATAATAATTACTATTATTATTATTTATTGTCATGAACTCAGCACATGGTAACATGGTATTTAGAGGTATATTTGAATCCTTATTCATCAAGTATCCTGTACCAGTTATGAACATCTTCTCACAAGGGCTGTGGGAGATTATCATAACATAGGCTACTAAAATAATTATTAATAGCAGTATTTGACTCTGGAGTAGGAGTGGAAAGAAAGGGATGACACAATGAATTTTGGTACAGAAAGGCTGTGTATATCTTTGATGTTGACTGCCATCTGGTGGCTAAAAGGAAGAACTAATTCTTTGTTGGTAAAATAGGATAGCCTCTGTATCTGTCTTTAAGGTTGCAGTCAGGTACAGAGCTTTGCAAACAAAGCAGCATAGGAAGGGTGGCAAGATTTCTGTATAGGGTTTGAAATTGTTTTTGTATGTGAAGTTATTTTAATCACACACACACACACACACTCAGTATCAGTTTGTTGAGCTTATTTGTATTGATAAATGGAAGTAACTACTAAATATTTCAGGACCCCATGTACCGGGCCTGTGGCCAGCAAAAGTATGAGACCAAGCATTACTCAAAATGGAATCCCTGGTGCTCTGTTTTGGATTAACATTGGGAGGGGTCGAGAATTACCTGGCCACTCTTGCCTCAGTTGGAAAACGACAGAACTCCCCTGTTAAATGTTTGTTTATACACTACTTGATAGTAAAAATAACTTCAAAGCAGTTTGATAATGTCAGGACCCTAGTTACCCAATTACCTGTGTCTTGCCTCTTTATTCCGGGTGTGGGTACAATTTCAGAAGCAAAAGCTTTTGCGTTACACACACACACACACACACACACACACACACACACAGCCTAGATTGATATTAGCTTTGTTCAGGATTTGTTCTTTAGGAGTTTATCACCACTGCTTGGAACATTGCTGAAATGAAGAGATTAAATTATAGTTTCATTTAGGTGATAAACCGCAGGAATAGATGGACAATTAGGATTTCATTGGGATGCAGCAGCCCCCCTCCCCTTTATACACACGCTAGCTGACAAGGATACATGACAATAGCAGCAGGCAAATATCTATTTACAGAAGCCTTCTAAACAGAGTGTTTTCTTCAGTAGACATTGGTTTCCTGCTTAAATAACTTGCATTTTAATGCATGCATAAAGCTGTTTTCATTAAATGTTCACTGAATGATTATACAATAACATATGAGTTAATTCCTTTGCCCTCGCAGAATAATAAAACTTTTTTTAAAAAAAGAAGAGGGGGGAAACTGTGTGAGCTTTTAAAGAGCTACATTAAAATATAGTTATGTCTTTCGTTTAATCAGTCCAATGAGCTTCCTTTAGATTTTGTTCCGTCTGACGCAAGGATTTTAAATAAGCACTTTGCCCAAATGCCTCTTGTTCTGTTCTGAACAGCAAGCCTCTGCAGGCATGGAGATGTAATTTAGCAAGAATGTTCGTGTTATTATGGAAAGGTGACAAATTGCACAGCTCTGTGAAAGTGTTCTGGGAGCATGAGTAAACAATTAAGCTATTTCTGTTTTATATATGATATCTGAAGCAGAACAATGAGAACTGTAATTCCAAAACTTGGTGAAGGAGGGGGCCCACAACTTGTCCACGTGAAAATCTCCTGTATGCCATGAGAAATAAATTTATTAAATGACCCAAAACACTGGTCCCACTTTGATCTTGAGTTTAATGGAATGTTTAAAAGACAACGAAATAGCTGGGAGGGTTCCTCTTTGCTTTAATCTTTTTAGGGTTTGTAATGTTGGGTGGAACTTATCATAAATGTTTGAAGTCCTATTGGACAAGCAGATGCTAGCGGAGACCACTTCTGGTGTTCAGGGGAAAAAATATTCATCAATCAGAAATTTGGATAGACCCATTGAAAATCAACAACTCTAAGTCTATTGATGAAGGGAATTGAGACTTGGAAGCTAAGACTACCAGACTCAAACCCACAAACCTATTCATTCATTCATTCATTCATTCATTCATTCATTTATTTGGGTTCCTTACTTGCCTTTTGCCATAAGATCCTAGGGCGGGTTACAATCAAATACAAGGATAAAACAAATGAAACAGTTAACAGCCATAAAACAAGAGAAGTGTAAAGAAACAATTAAAAACAGTTCCATAGAAAAAAAGAAACATTTTTATACTATTATTAATCTTATTTAAAAAAACAGTCCCATACACACACACACACACACACACACACACACACACACACACAGTTCAAAAACTGAATTAAGAATGTACCACTGAACAAGTTACTGTAGCTATATGTAACAAGTTACTGTAGCTTTTGTATTGATGGGAAAAACAATAAAAATTATTGGGAGGAAATAGTTTCAGAACAGATGGAAACTGGGAAGGCTCGTTGAAAGAGGAAGGGCTTTAGTAGGCCCTGAAAAGACAGTGCCTGTCTAATATTCAAAGGGTGTGTGTGTGTGTTGTGGAATTCCAAAGGGTCGGTGCCATCATACTAAAGGCCCAATTCCTATTTTGTATGGAAGAAACCTCTCGATCAGATGGTGTCTCCAGCATTCCGTCTCTCAGACAGCACAGCAGCCAGTTTGGCATACCAGAGAGTGAGGTTATCTTTTAGGTATCCTGGTCCCAAGATATAGAAGGCATTCTACACCCTTACCAGGACCCTGAACTTAGCTCCGTAGCTAATTGGCAGGCTTGCATGTAGCTGCAAGCGTTCCAGGGCAGTAAGAAACCATGTGGGACATATGCCAGTCAGGTTGCTTTTGCATGGCAAATGCCATGTCCTGAAACTACACTTCACACCACGAAACATTTGCATGGGAACAATGGTGCATGCACTCCTATTAAATTGCATTTCATTATTCCATTACGTTCCACTGATGATACCTGCCATAGTTCATTGCTATTCCATTACCTTGACATGTTTTTTGAGGCTTTCGAGTTACCAAAGTAGAACTGAGTTAGATTTGGACTGAAAAGCATTAACAGGCAGTTCTGTCTGAACTGGAACATTTCGCAAACTTCAGCTCACTTTCTTTTCTTTTCCAAAGAACACCTAACATCTTAGAGATGATGAGCACTGCTAGTCAACTATAATATTTTCATGGTTGCAACAAATTGGGAAAAGGCTTCCTTCCCAGGCTCAATAGAGGAAAGTAATCTGTGCAAGATTACGTTTTTAACAGCTTCATTTGCTAGACAGATTGCATATTTCACATAGTTTTTGCCTTTCAACATATGAAAGAGTCTGAGCAAGCTTTGCAATATTTTTTAACAAGCAAACTCTTTCCATTATTATTATTTTTTTTTAATCCAATCCAATTCTTTGATGTCTTGTTTACACCATTCTAATAAACTGCTTGGCAAGAAGCTGCTTTATGAAGCTCAAAAACACAAACTCCTGCATCACAGATTCTGGACCACCAATGCTGATGGCTCAACTTTAAGAATCCTTACAACACATCACTTTAGTAGGACTGGATTAGAACTAAATTTGTTCTAGGTAATTGGGGCACCTGAGGTAGGACCGGCAACTCAAAACCTAAATTCAGATTTTTAAATTCCCCCATTACGGTGGTCCCAGAGGTGGGTTTTTTCCACCCATTCTGTCCCTGGCATTCTAATCTATCTAACTCCCTAACTTGTTGTGGCTATCAGGAGTCAAAAACAACTGATGAAGGTGCCAGGAAGATCACATTCCTGGGGAGAGAATGGTTAGGAAGACAATCAATAGTTCATCTCCTACTTAGATAGGGGACGTACGAGCATTCAAATGACCTTTCTACATGTTCATCAAACATGCAAGGGGAGGCTGGGATCAGGGCCTGTAACCATATCAATGATATACAACTCACCCCGACTTTCTTAGGTTGATGGGTTAAATCATATCACGTTAACTTTGTAAAACTGTGATCGTCACCATTTGGTGAACAGTGGTATTGAAATCTGTTAACAAGCTAATAATAATAATAATAATAATAATAGTCATGAACCCCTTGAAAGATGCAGAGTGCTTGATCCTCATTAATAACAGGATAAGTAATCATGTGAGTAACAGCAAAATGGTGAGCTGGCTTGAGAGCCAGCATGGTGTAGTGGTTAAGAATGGTAGACTCGTAATCTGGTGAACCGGGTTCGCATCCCCGCTCCTCCACATGCAGCTGCTGGGTGACCTTGGGCTAGTCACACTTCTCTGAAGTCTCTCAGCCCCACTCACCTCACAGAGTGTTTGTTGTGGGGGAGGAAGGGTAAGGAGATTGTTAGCCGCTTTGAGACTCCTTCGGGTAGTGATAAAGCGGGATATCAAATCCAAACTCCTCCTCCTCCTCCTCCTCCTCCTCCTCCTCCTCTTCTTCTTCTTTTTCTTCTGGCTGACAGTCCTATACACACAATTCTGTGAGATGCAAATTACGCAGGATAAAAGGACAAGGCAGTATGCCTGAAGGACTGTCAGATTGTTGTTGTTCTCTTCTCAGAGTAACAATGCTGAGCTAAAAAATTACACAACCAAGATTTAGTGGCTAATAGAATTGCGAGCTTTAATTAGTTTAACTAGTAAATTAATCACCCAAAGCTTTAGTTGATTAATCAGTAAGGTTGCAATTTATAACCCAAAGCTTTAGTTGATTAATCAGTGATGGTGAAATTTATTGAAGTGAAAGTAATACTTCACATTGCCCTCACTATCACTGAAACAATTGGGCTGTATGCCCAATATATAATATATAAATGTTAAATTACTTTAATTTATAATATATAAATGTTAAATTACTTTATAAAAAAAAATTCAGAGGAAAAAGCAACATCCTGCCTATTCTCAAATTTTAGGTATCCATTTAGTTTATCGTACACCACTATTGCCCTCTGCTGGGTGTTGCTAACATTTCATGCAAATAAATGAAAGTGTCTTTTGGTACAGAAATGTTCTGAGGGATATCATCTAGGAGACATATAATGCACATGTTTTGAATCTCAGGATTTCAGGTGTCTGATGACAGTTTATAAGCATAGCTAAATTGCTGTTATTCTCTTGCAATTGAAGGCAATCATTAGGAATGACACACTTTAGTTAAAATATTGTGAATCAGTTCCGCCAGAAACGGGGTTTTATTATCCACTGCAGAGCCCTCTTTCTTTTACCAGTGCTGTTTTGAGTGAAATACTTGATTTAAATGATATTATTGGTCCATCTGTTTGCTCAGGTGTTGTTTGTTTATTAAAGAAGTTTAATGGTTGTAAACAGCTGGGCTTTCCGGTGCATTATTTGTTGGAGGTGGGGGGGACAAATTTAAAGTGGAATAATCAAATGATTTAATGTAATACTCTCAGTTCAGCTTTTTTTCTTACAGGATTCATTTCTGTGTACTGAAAACTGCAGCCAAAAGGTAATGTTGAACAAATGTTCCTGTTTAAACCCCAAAAACGAGATTACGCAGCCACCAAACTCGGATAAAGCTTTTATTCTGCTGATGGGATGCATCTGTCCTTTTCCCTTTATTTTGCATTTCATAGCCATGATATTTAAACTAGAGTTATACTGGTGAGAAGTACACAGCTACAGTATGCATACAAGGACCATCCCTAGGAACCTGTCCATGCTGTGGTCCTTCAGGATGCACAAGCATCCCATTCTTTGATCCCAAAGGTGTGCTCACAAAGCTCCAAGGCTGTCACAAACTACTCATCACCTTCTTTGCTGCTGCCTCCCCTTCCCAGCTCCAAGAGCTTCCCTTTGGAACCAGGGAATGGGGAGGTTGTGGTAGGCACTTCCAGGACCACAACAGAGCATCTTCCTCTCTTGTGACAGTCCAGGATGACTAGTCCCATCATCTTCAGCAGAAAAACAACAACATGAATCTTTGCCTTCCCTCCTGTATAAATGATATGGATAACCTCAGTTTCCCACTAGGAATTCTGGTAGTCCTGGACCCATCGCTTTAAAAGAAATATGTCTCCCCTGGGTTCTAGAAGGGCCCACAGCCAAAGCTGGTGCCTTTCTCTTTTTCTTGTATCCCAATGTAAGTTGATGGGCCATGGGACAAGAAGTCACGTGGCGCTGGCTTGCTTGAGGCAGCTTCATACGATGTGCAAGTGGTAGTAAAGGTAAAGGGACCCCTGACCATTAGGTCCAGTCGTGACCGACTCTGGGGTTGCAGCGCTCATCTCACTTTATTGGCTGAGGGAGCCGGCATACAGCTTCTGGTTCATGTGTCCAGCATGACTAAGCCGCTTCTGGCAAACCAGAGCAGCGCACAGAAACACCGTTTACCTTCCCGCCGGAGCGGTCCCTATTTATCTACTTGCACTTTGACATGCTTTCGAACTGCTAGGTTGGCAGGAGGAGGGAACGAGCAATGGGAGTTCACCCCGTCGCAGGGTTTTGAACCGCCGACCTTCTGATCGGTAAGTCCTAGGCTCTGTGGTTTAACCCACAGCGCCACCCGGATATAATGTATGCTACTTTTCAAGGCGAGAGTGCCACGGACAGATGTTTTGGGCCTGTAACAGCAGCATAGCAGGCAGACATTTCAGCAGGCAAAACTTGTTCTGTCATTGTATCTGTGTTCCAGGAAAGGTTTCACCTGTAGATTTCCTGTTATATGATGTGTATAGCAAAAATTGACAAGTATGCATTTGTCACAGTGCTTATAAACATGATGGTGTGCTCAGCTTCCTCACACTGGCACAGTATCTGTGTGAAGCAGCCCAGGATAAAATAAGATTTTTTTTTTTTTTTAAGAACTACTTCATACATTAAATAATAATAACCCAATACTGATGCTACAGTTTGCATCTTTGGCAACCTGTCTAGTCATGGAATCCTTTTCATTGTCAAAATCTAAGTGCCTTTAAGTAAGAATAAAGTACTATATTCTTATCATACAAGTAAGTGAAATTTGCTGACTTTGCACAGAATGCTCTCCTGCTGAGTGAATTTTCTTTTGTTGGGAACTTTTCTATGAAGAGCTCCCTAGAGCACTTCTGGCTTCCCTATTTCAGCTGACAGGTTCTGTTCACAAAGTACCTTTCGAACGTACAGCTTTGCTCACCTTGAATTTTGATTTAGATTAAAGCAAATAAGACCCAAGAAGTAACTATTATTTTTTTTTATTTAAAAAAAATGTCATGCAATTTCATTTCATATCAGATAGTACAATCCTATTTTTCCTACTCCACAAGCATCCATGAGAAAGTCAAAGGTTTGTTTTTGACATAGCTCTTGTTTCATAATTTGTATCAAGACTTCCTTGGGTTCCATGACAGAAGCAAGGCAGTTCAGTGGACGCTCGGGTTGCGAACGTGATCTGTGCTGGATTTACCTTCGCAACCCACAGCGTTCACAACCCTCAGGGGCACGTCTGCGCACACGCGGCTTGCAATTTGGTGCTTCTGCGCATGCGCATGCGCAAATGCCAAAACCCAGAAGTAACCTGTTCCGGTACTTCTGGGTTTCGGTGGTCTGTAACCCGAAAAAACGCAACCTGAAGTGTCTGTAACCCGCGGTATGACTGTATATAAATATATACATCTCTCTCTCTCTCTCTCTCTCTAAGGAGAATGCATTGGCATTTTAGGTCTAATCTTGGTTCTGGAAGATTTGCACACTTCTGGTTTTCATCAGTGGATGCTTCATCCTGTATAATTCTCCCCATCTCTTGAGCCAAGAATATTTGAAATGCAGCGTAATTCCTTTTTCCAATCAGCACCATCTAATACAGTTCCATTTATATCAGTTTGGTTAGCAAGTTACCGTAGGTGAAATCTCCCTAGAAAAGTACAAAAGTTTCCAGTTCTACATTTACTGTCTGGTCTCTTCCTTTTGATGACTATGCAGCTTCCCACAGCTTTTAATTTTTAAAAAATCTCTTCAATAACTATGCAGTTTGGTACCAAGATAGGAAAATTTCCAAACAAACTTCAGACCCAGTTCAATCAAAACTCAGAAATCTTATTGTCAATTATGTGCCCATAGTTTTGGAACATATAACTGCATAGTGAATTGTGACGTTCTTTTGCTTTTCACCTTTCTTCGTAGTTGAAATATCAGAGAGGTACCCCATGGACAGTTTCTTACAGAAGACTTCATGAACAGTGGTCAGGGATGATGGGAGTTGTAGGAGATATACTGGTTAGTCAGCCATCTCCTAGGGAATGTGAAAGAACAATGGAGCCTACATTCTGTTCCTCTTCATGGGAATTCTGGGAATTGTAGCTCTGAGAGGGAAATGGAGGTCTCCTAACAACTCTCAGAGTTTCCTGGGAAGGGGGATTGATTGTCAAACCACTCTGGAAATTGTAGCCCTGGGGGGCGGATAGGAGTCTCCAAAGAATGATCAGTGCCCTTAATAACTCCCAGAATTCTTCGGGAGAAGCTGTGACTGTGGTATTATAGTGCTTTAAATGAATTGTGTGGCCAAGGAGGTACCACAACAAAATGTTTCAGTAAAGAATGATGATGCTGAGATTCACACTGCTCCATTTCACACCCCCACCCCCAACCCAGTTTCCATTCCTTGCTGCTAATAACTATGCTCACTTCTCATTGAGCTATTGAGGAACTTATGTTTCTCCCCTTGCAGGTATTTTCTGAATAGCTGCTCCGCTTCTGCAAACTTCAAAGTTTTCTAGGACTTCTGATACTTCCCTGTAATGAGTGGGTGGTGCCATTTTAGTTACATAAGCAACACTCCTCTACCCATGAAGCCTGGAATTTCTATACATGAAGGTAAAAAACAGCTTCAGGGGAAACTGATATTTCTGAATGTCAACATTGAGGCATATCAGCCAACTCCGCCTGAATCTCTTTTTTTGCCTATTATATATAGTTGACAACATATGTTATGAAATAATGGTTTCAAATCAAAGTATGTCTTCTCTTCATTTAACAAACCCTTTTCTTTTCTTTTTCTTAAAGCAGTGTAAATTAATAATACAATCCTTGCATCACGGCAGAAGAAAAATAATCAAATGTCAACCGATGCTGCTATAAAAATGACAGCATCAAATGTGGATTGACATTATCATTATATTCATTTGAGAAGGCAAACACAACCACTTTTTCAAAGAAATCTGCCATGTTGTTGCAGCTCCTCTTTTGCAAACATAAGCATATCTGTTCAGAAGAAAGTGTCACTGCGTTCCACAGGGTTTGCAGCCAAGTAGGGTACAGGACTGCTGCCCAAAGTTTCATATAATGTGTACATTTGAGCGTATGTCTAGATTCTGGAGTGCCAGTTAAGTAAATTCATGCCACGGTCAAGTTATAAGTAGCATGTCTATATGCAATAGGCTTCTGCACATGTACCCCAAGCCAGATGAGGAACACTAGTGCAGCTATGACTACTAGACCTGTACATATGGAGAGGGGAGACTAAAATCCCATCAATCAGCTGTTGGGGACATCCTGCAGTCCCTCTCTTTCCCTGATAAACAGCAAAATCATCAGGATTTTATCTAATTTGAAATAGTCCTGAAAACACACAATCCTTTCTATGGGTTCCAATTACAGTGGTACCTCTGGTTGCAAACGGGATCCGTTCCAGAGGTCTGGCCGCATCCCAAGGAATTCACAACCGGAGGTGCCGCTTCTGCACATGCTTGTGGCGTTTATTTTTTTTTTAATTAATTTTTATTAAAGTTTCCACAACATTTTCAACACAAACAAATACAAAACAATTAAACGTAAAACAGATATACTTCTGAATCTTAGTTTCATGTGCCTTACTTTCTCGACTTCCTCATACCTCCCCTTGCTGCATTCTCCTGTCAATAAATTTTAAGCAAATCCCCAGCTTATTTCAACTTAATCTTAATAACTCTCATTTTCATTCTCTTATCTATTACCGCAGTTAACCCCTATCTTCCCATTCAGCACCAACCTATCTTTCACCAATTTTTGCATATTTCTTTAAATAGTCCTTAAATTTTTCCCAGTCCTCTTCCGCGGTTTCTCTTCCCTGGTCTCGAATTCTACTCGTCATCTCCGCCAGGCTCATATAGTCAATCACCTTCATCTGCCATTCTTCCACGGTGGGTAACTCCTGTGTCTTCCAGTATTTTGCGATGAGTATTCTTGCTGCTGCTGTGGCGTACATAAAAAAAGTTCTATCTTTCTTTAACACCAATTGGCCAACCATGCCCAGGAGAAAGGCCTCTGGTTTTTTAGTAAAGGTGTACTTAAGTACCTTCTTCAGTTCATTATAGATCTTTTCCCAGAAGACCTTAATCCTAGGGCACGTCCACCAAAGGTGGTAAAACGATCCTTCCATTTCCTTACATTTCCAACATTTGTTATCGGGCAAATGGTATATTTTAGCCAGTTTGATTGGGGTCATGTACCACCTATAGATCATTTTCATAATATTTTCTCTCAAGGCATTACATGCCGTGAACTTCATCCCGGTGGTCCATAACTTTTCCCAGTCAGCAAACATAATGTTATGACCAATGTCCTGTGCCCATTTAATCATTGCCGATTTGACCATTTCATCTTGTGTATTCCATTTCAACAGCAGGTTGTACATTCTTGACAAATTCTTAGTACTGGGTTCTAACAGTTCAGTTTCTAATTTTGATTTTTCCACCTGGAAGCCAATTTTCCTGTCCATTTTAAAGACTTCCATTATCTGGTGATAGTGAAGCCAATCTCTTACTTTCCCTTTTAACATCTCAAAGCTTTTCAATTTCAATCTGTCCCCCTCTTGCTCCAAAATTTCCCAATATCTCGGCCAATTAGCCTCCATATTAAGTTTTTTAACGGCTTTTGCTTCCATTGGCGACAACCACCTCGGAGTTTTACTTTCCAACAGATCTTTGTATCTAATCCAGACATTATATAATGCTTTCCTGACAATATGATTTTTTAATCCTTTATGAACTTTAACCTTGTCATACCACAAATATGCATGCCACCCAAATAAATTATTAAAGCCTTCCAAGTCCAATATATCAGTATTCTCAAGGAGTAGCCAATCTTTCAACCAGCAGAAAGCCGCTGATTCATAATACAGTTTAAGGTCTGGCAGGGCAAATCCACCCCTTTCTTTCACATCAGTTAGTATCTTAAATTTTATTCTTGGCTTTTTGCCCTGCCAGACAAATTTGGAAATATCTTTCTGCCACTTCTTGAAACAATCCATTTTGTCCAATATTTGTAATGTTTGGAACAAAAACAACATTCTGGGCAATACATTCATTTTTATAACAGCAATACGACCTAACAAGGAAAGCTTCATATTTGACCAAATTTCTAGATCTTTTTTTACTTCCGTCCAAGTTTTCTCATAATTATCTTTAAATAAGTTCAGATTTTTAGATGTCATATTTATACCCAGATATTTCACTTTCTTAACCACCATTAACCCTGTCTCGTTCTGAAACTTTTCTTTTTCCGTTATTGTTAAATTTTTCTCCAAAACCTTCGTTTTACACTTATTCAGTTTAAATCCTGCCACTTGACCGAATTCTTGAATTAATTCTAAAACTCTTTTAGTACTGGATTCAGGCTCTTGTAATGTAAGTACCAAATCATCTGCAAATGCTCTCAGTTTATAATGTTTCGCTCCGACCTGTATTCCTTTAACCAACTGGTCCTTTCTGATCATATTCAGCAAGACCTCCAGGACCGATATAAAGAGTAATGGAGAGATTGGGCATCCCTGTCGTGTTCCTTTTTCAATGGTAAACTCTTCTGTGACCACATTATTTACAATTAATTTTGCCTTTTGTTCAGAATATATCGCACTTATACCGTTTTCAAACCCTTGACCTACCCCCATCCCCTGTAGATTTTTTATCATAAAACTCCAAGAAATATTATCAAAGGCTTTCTCCGCGTCCACAAATATCAGAACTGCTTTAGTGTTAATGTTCTCTTCCAACTGTTCCAAAATATCGACTAAGTTCCTTACATTGTCTGATAAATGTCTTCTCGGGAGAAAGCCTGCTTGATCCCCATGAATCTCCTCCATCAAAACTACTTTCAGTCTTTTTGCTAAAATGTCAGCAAAAATTTTATAATCCACATTCAATAGGGAGATAGGACGGTAGTTTCTAAGTTGAGTCTTTTCTATCTCAGTCTTCGGTATAAGTGTGATAAAAGCCTCTTTCCACGTATCTGGTGCCCTCTTTCCCTCCAATATTTCATTACAAACTTCCTTCAAAGGTTGTATCAACCACTCTTTCAACACCTTGTAATATTTGGAAGTCAGTCCATCCGGTCCTGGAGATTTGCCTATAGCCATATTCTGAATGGCGGCTTCTATTTCTTGCTCTGTTATTTTCTGGTTCAAGATTCTTTTGCTTTCTTGTGTGATCCTTCTCAGTCCGTTTTTCTCCAAAAACTGTTCTATCTCAGTCTCTTTCTGAGGCCCTTGTGTGTAAAGTCGTCTAAAGTATCTCTGGAAGCAGTCTCTAATTTCTGTTGGTTTATAGATATTCTTTCCATCCACTTCTAAATTTGTAACAGTATTCAATTTTTGTCTCTTTTTTATCTGCCAAGCCAACAATTTGCCACATTTATTAGCTGATTCAAAAGACTTTTGTCTCATTTGTTTAATTTTCCATTCTATTTCTTGGTTCGTCAGTTCCAAGTATTGTGATTGATAATATTTAATTTCTTTCAAAATGTCCCGAGATTTTGGATTTGATCTCAATTTCCTTTCTCCATCCTTTATCTTTTCCAGGATTTTTTCTTTCTTATAATTCTGACTTTTCTTTTTAATTGTGTTCTGTTGTATCAAAAATCCTCTCATCACTGCTTTACTTGCATCCCAGATTATTCTTTTTTCTACTTCAGTCCTCATGTTAATTTCAAAGTAGTCTTTTAATGTTTTTTGGGCCTTTTTACAAAACTCCTCATCTCTAAATAATGAGTCATTCATCCTCCATCTGAAGGTACCAGTTGTTGTAACATCCATCACCATCTTTACCGCATTATGGTCGGAGCATGTTTTGGGGCAGATTTCAACTTTTTTTATCTTCGGTGCCATTTCTCCAGTAATCCAAATCTGATCAATTCTGGTCCAAGTCATTTTAGCTTCAGAATAGAAGGTTCCCTCTCTTTCAAGTGGGTGTTTTACTCTCCAGATATCAACCAAGTTCATATTGTCAGTCATTTCAAAAAAGCTTTTTGGGAGTCTTCCATCTTTTGTAACTACCTGTCTTTGAGATTTGTCCATATTGGTTGATACTACTCCATTCATATCTCCCAACAATATTAAGTTTGTATCCATATAGTCCATCAATGTCTCGTGTAGCTTCTTAAAAAATTCAGCTTTCCCCTCATTTGGTGCGTAAATTCCCACAATCAAAAATTTCTCTCCTTGAAATTGAATTTCGATTGCCAAATATCTTCCTTGTTCATCTTTAAAAATTTGTTTCGGTTGCAATTTTTCCTTCGCATATATCACCACTCCTCTTTTTTTAACTTTGTCCGATGAAATAAATTCTTGTCCCAATCTTTTATTAATAAGTAATTTCCTGTGTATCCTCGTTACGTGGGTCTCTTGTAAACAAATCAAGTCCAATTGTTCTTTTTTTAATATGTAAAACACACTTTTTCTCTTTCGGGGAATATTTAGACCGTTACAATTCCAACTTAGAAGCTGCAGAGCCATGGTCATTCTATTTATCTTCTCCTCCTACTGCTCCAAGTAGTTCCTCTTCCTCTGAAGGTGGTTTCGGTATATATGGTAACTTGTCTTTGTCCAAAATTCCTCCTCCTGGATGATCTTGTCCTGGTTCCGCCTTCTTGCGGAGTTCCTTTTCGTGTTGGTGCAGAAACTTATCTTTGTCTTCCACCGTTTTTATTCTCCTTTTCTTTCCTTTATATTTGAAGGATAAGCCTTGAGGATATTCCCACCTAAATGGTATGTTATTCCTTTTCAGTAAGACCACCAAAATTTTATACTGATTTCTTGCTTCCAAAATCTGTTTCGGGATATCTTTAAAAATTTCCACGGAGGAGTTTTCGATTTGCAAAGTTCTTTGGTAGTGCAAATCCAGAATTTTGTCCCTCTCTTCCTTTGATCTTAACGTTATCAAACAATCTCTTGCTTTGTTCCTTTTTTGTCGTGTACCAAGCCTAAATGCACTTTCTATCTTGAATTCTTTCTCCTCTAAATCCTTTTGCCAAAACTCCGAAATTTTTTTTGTTAAATAGTCCACCAGGTTGTCTCCTTCACTCTCAGGTATAGCCCTAATCCTTAAATTCTTCTCCTTCCTCTGCATCTCAATCATCGAGAGTGCCAGGTCATGGTCCTCCAACTTCTTGAAGACCGGCGGGAACCTTTCATCAGTTGCAGTTGCAATTTCTCTAGCTTCCTCTGCTATCTTACGGATGGTAGACGATTCCTCAAGTAGCTTTCCAATATATTCTGTGTTAGAATTAACTTTGTTTCCAAGTTCAATTATACTTTTAGTGTTTGCATCAATTTTTCCAGAAATCTCTGCTACAGATTTATTTGTTTCAGCAACTTGTTTACTAGTTTCAGCACCTTGCTTTTTTAATTCTGTACCTTGCTTTTTAAGCTGGTCTAAAGATTCATTGATTTTTGCAAGCACTTTCGAGAATGCCTCCTCAGTCATGACTTTTGTCTTTTCTTGAGGGATGGCAGCTGCTCCCGAGGCTCCAGATGTAGAAGCCCTTCTTTTCATAAACGAGTCAATTTTATATTGTTTGCCAGATCTCAAGGTTTTTTCCTGTGGCTCTCCTTTGTCTTGTTCGCTTGCCATCCCACTATCTCAAAGCCAAGGTCATTCCCATGCTCATATTTCCCTTTTCCCAGCAACTGAATAAGTCCACTTTTATGTTAGAATTAATCCAATCTCCTCCAGGGGGCGAACTAGTTAGTATTCTCTCCAAAATGGAGAAGTTACTTCAAAACGGAGAAGTTACTTTCACTTTAAAATATTCCCAAAGTCCACATAGTATTCCAAAAGCTCTCAAAGTTTTAATAAGTTCCACAACATCAGTCTCAGACAGATTGCAACAAAGTCTTAAGTCTAGGTATTCTCAGAGAAAGTGTATCTTGCGAAAACAGCAGTTTAAAGTAACTTTGTATCTTTAACTTACTGGCAGCCGGCAGCCGATTTCCCTTCTCCAACCGTCCGTTCCAGGGTCGGGAAACAGCGGTACAACTTAGCGCCTTCTTTCAAGGCAGTCCAATTTCAAGGCAGTCTAATTTAGCCAATTTAAACACAATTTCTTCCCACCACTCCTGCCTGCGGGGGGAAGAGCCCAGTCTTTTTAGCGATGAATTGTTAAGTCAAATAGGAAACTTCAAAGTTAATGCTTGACAGTTCTTTGCTCTAATCTTGCTGCAGCGCGGAAAGGCAGACTTCCTTTTTGGACCTTTCCGTCTCGGTATCCCAATTCTTAGAAATTTAGAGTCCCAATTATTTCTTAGATTTGTATCCTACTCACGGGTAGTAGTTTCCCTTTGTTCCAAATCACAGGAAGAAATTAGCGCTCTCCGTCAATGGCGATGCGGCTTCACTTCGCAGGCTGGGTACAAGCGACTCTCAGCTCCACGCCACGCACCCGCTGCCGTTCCGGAGCCTTTAAAAAGGCTTTTTCGCGGCTTCGGGGGGGCGCAAAAGGAGCCCACCGAGTCTCCGGCTCACAGGCTTTGTGCCTGTGATTCTTTAGGGTCCCCGCTTCGCCGTAGCTGCGGGACCCGAACCCGCGAAGCAGATCCCCCTCAGGAGCTCCTGGGGAAATCCGCCATTAGACGATGGCGCTAACCGGAAGTCTCTTGCACATGCTTGTGGCGTTTAGAGCACTTCTGCGCATGCACAGGTGGCGAAACCCGGAAAAATACATCTGGGGTTGCTGTGTGCGCATCCAGAAAGATAGGCAACCAGACATGTGCGTATCTAGAGGTACCACTGTACAAGAAAATAGATTCTGCCTAAACATTAGGTTGAACTTTCTGACAGTAAGAGCTGTTCAACAGCGGAATGGAATTACCTTGGAAGGTGATGGAGGTTTTTAAACAGAGGCTAGGTGTCCATCTGTCCCATTGCTACTTTTCAGAATCGATGATCATCATCATTATCATCATTTTATTATTTATATCCTGCCCATCTTACAGCATATCTGAAAGCATAATAAAAACATCAGTCTTTTAAAATTTTCCCTATACAGGGCTGCCTTCAGATGAAGCTTGGGTTAGTTTTCTTTTCATATATAAATTGAAATCAATTTTTGTCAATTTTTGAAAGTTAGTTTTTTTTTATTTTAAAAAAAGCACCAAGCATTGGATAATGGCTTTGAATAACCATAAATGAAAAGCTTAAGAGCAATCTTACATTTCTGGAAGACAGAAGCCTAGAATGAAACATCTGCTTTGTCCAGAAACCTATCCATTTGTTCCAGCCAGAGGACGTATTTATTTATTTATTTATTTATTTTCACTACGCCAGATCCTGGCTGGCATAGCTGATGGGCTTTAGAATTGGGCCCCTTGGAAGAATCAACAAATTCAAAAGCACTGTACCTTAAAATATCCCATAATGGTGCTTCCTACTTCCTATCACTGGCTGGAGACTTGCCAGTGGCAGCTCTCTGTCCATCTGGGCGAAGCTACAGCCTGGCAGAAGTCTTTCAAGTGGCGATGCTCCTTTCTGTCAATGGTGGCCAGCACAGAGGAGCCTATGCGTAATCCTATCCCTGCACCAACATCGTTATTGGATGGGTTACTATTGTACTCAAAGTATGAAAATTCATTTTGACCAAGCCTACCACATTTTTTTTTGTCTTCTTTTTGTGCATAGAATAGAGATGGGTCTCGCTAATAACTGGTTAGACAGATTATACATGTATTTATTCATGATAGCTCTTAGTTTCCACTTACGGGATTTAAAAGTAGGAAGGAGTCATCAAATGGAAACAATAACAACAAAACAAACCATCAACTTCCTAGACAGAACAAATTAAGCCCTTCATGTAATGAGCTTCGAAAGTAACATCACAAACTTTACCAAAGCTAGTGCCAAATTACTTTTTCTCACTCTGCTGCTACTTTAAACGAGGCACTCTAAAAGGCAGGTTTTCAGTTAAACATTGTAAAATGTTTTAAAACCCAAATTTAAAGGAACACTGGTTGCGACTGTTGTTTGATTAAAAGTCCAAGGATATATTAACTTCACACAGGTTCTGCTGTCCATACACTCTTTATATGAAAATTCGCTTATCGAAACACAAGGAATTAATACCCAAAGTTTGCTATGCACAACGCAGAGTCAAATATCCAAACACCCGAATCTGTGTGCGTTACTGTTAACAAATAAGCAGCTTAAAACAAGCCTTACTTTTTGTGTTTTGCTGGTTCATTTCGTCATGGTGGTAGGGAGAAAGAGCATTTTTTTTCCCTTCCTTGTTTGCCTTTTGAAAGCTTTCAGAAGGTTTTCCTGGGTTTTTTCATCACTTTGGGGTCAAAATTCTGTGGTTGGGAACACAATAGAAACTTCCCCATAGGAATCCATGGAAATCCTCAACTCATTATGGGAATGCTCACCTAACAAACAATTCCCCCAGTACACATTGTGTTTGGAGAGACCCACATTGTGTAGTCCTATAATGGAGACTCTTTACAAATGACACCAGCTAGCAGAAGAACAATTTCCAACTGGAAAACACCTCTTTTTAAATCCCGTTTTCTTTGCCGCTGTTCCATCTTGATAGCAATAAGGAACCATTTGTTTGGGAGCTATGATCTTCCACACCATAAAAGGAACAGACTGTAATTAGGCTTCAATTTAATAATGCTCAAACCTAACTAGCTGAATCAAATTTGTGAGCTCAGAGATCTTATAAGACTCTTCAAACTTGTTATCTTATTGAATTATGAAGGATGGGGAGTAGGCTTGGGCAAATGGAGCACCAGGCAAGGACCAGCTACATGTCCATCCTTTTATTCAACTTTTCAATATCTTATTATAAAAAAGATGTATGCATTTGTATCCCATTCTACAACATTGATGTATGGTTTAGATGTATACTTTGCCCCTGCCATGTGACAATGAATTTGCATGCATCAGTCTAAGATCAGCCCTGTAATTCTGTACAGTGGTACCTCGGGTTACATACGCTTCAGGTTACAGACTCTGCTAACCCAGAATAATGCTTCAGGTTAAGAACTTTGCTTCAGGATGAGAACAGAAATCGGGCTCCGGTGGCACGGCAGCAGCAGGAGGCCCCATTAGCTAAAGTGGTGCTTCAGGTTAAGAACAGTTTCAGGTTAAGAACAGACCTCCAGAACGAATTAAGTACTTAACCCGAGGTATCACTGTATCTTGTTCTCACAAGCAGATGCCTATGGAAAGCCTGCAAACAGGACCTGACTGCAATAGGACTCTCCTCATTTTTTTATTTTCAGCAATTGATTTTCAGAGGCAGACCACCTCTGACACTGGAGGTAAATATAGCCATTTTAGCCAGTAGCCTTACAGGGCCTTATCAACAATCTTACAAAATCATAACCCACTCACACAGGCAAATTGTTGAATGGGTGCTGATTGCTAAACCTTCTCCCCACAAGTCAGGCTCCTTCGACAACGGGTCTTAGAGCCCAACCAAGCCTGCCACACACAAAACATAGATGGAAAGGATATTCTGAGCCCATGTCACCATGCCAGGCCTTGTGGGTCTCATATTTTCCTCATTTAAACTATACTTCACAGTAGAGTTTAGCAGTATAGCAGTGGGAACGTAGGAAAGTGTGAAGATGCTGGAGAGTGCCAGGCAATGCACAAACCCTAGAATGAAGACCAGGATGGCAGGATGCAGTAGGAAGCCTTTCCTAAACTTGCTGAACCTCGAAATCCCTAGGTGGCCAAAGCAAGTTTAGATCCACTTTGTCAAAGGTGGTGCTTGATCAAACAAGCATTGTTTTAGCTGATTGGATAAAAAGTGCCTTTTTGCTAATGGAACAATGGTTAGAAATGATGGGAATTGTAGTTAAGAGACACCTGGAGGACCACATGTCCCTCTGTCACATATAATATGCCTCTTGCCATCTGCATTAGCCTCTGGAAACTGGCTTCCTTCTTTTCTTTTTTTAAAATATATTTATTAGGTTTTTACAAAAAAGAAAAGCACATAACCGCCACAAAAGTAAAAAGAAAGTAAGAAGAAATAAAACATAATCAAAAATACACAAATATTATGGTGACATAATAGAATGAACTTAATAATTAGAAACGAGATCTGAAAGAGGGTAAGGATTTGCTGTATCTGATTGGGTAAAGAGGAACACAAAAAAGAGAGGTGTGAGGAAGTCAAGAAAGGAAGTTAATTAAGTATGATTTTTTTTTTTTTTATAAATATTTTATTAGGTTTTTAATAAACAAATTTCCACTTTCAAATACATACTTCCGTAAATCCAATGGACTTCCCCCATCTCCCGAGCACTGCATTCCCTGTGTAACCAAAACCTCAGCAATTTGTTGACTTGTTTTATACATAACAATATATCTTCCATTTTATCGTGTTATCTGTTGTAAACATTTCGATACAATTGCATTAATTTTTAATTTCCACACAATAAAAATATTTCGTTACCTCACTTCTGTCTTATAGTGTCTTATTTATCAATTCAGAAATTTGCCGATACTGAAGGTATACCTTCCTAGAAAGGAGCATTTTTTAACATTCATACAACTTATAATGCTTTTTCAAATAGTCCTTAAAATTTTTCCAAACTTCCTCCGTTTCTTCTTCTCCCGAGTCTCGAATTCTGCCAGTCATTTCAGCCAACTCCATATAGTCCATCAGCTGCGTCTGCCATTCTTCCAATGTGGGTAGATTTTGTGTCTTCCAGTGCTTTGCCAACAGAATCCTCGCTGCTGTAGTAGCGTACATAAAGAAAGTTCTATCTTTCTTGACCATCCTCTGGTCTACCATGCCCAGAAGGAAGGCCTCCGGTTTCTTAGGTAAGGTGAATCTCAGCACCTTTTTTAGTTCATTATGTATCATTTCCCAGAAGGCCTTCACTTTCGGGCAGGTCCACCAGAGGTGTAAAAATGTCCCTTCCTCTTCCTTACATTTCCAACATTTATTATCGGACAGGTGATATATCTTTGCAAGCTTGACTGGGGTCATGTACCACCGGTATATCATTTTCATAATGTTTTCCTTCAAGGCAGTACATGCCGTGAATTTCATTCCGGTGTTCCATAACCTTTCCCAGTCTTCAAACATAATGTTATGCCCCAAGTCCTGTGCCCACTTTATCATAGAGGATTTGACCATCTCATCCTGTGTGTTCCATTTAAGCAGCAAGTTATACATTCTCGAAATTAGCTTGGATTTTGGCTCAAGCAACTCTGTTTCTAGTTTCGATTTTTCCTCCTGAAAACCCACTTTTTTGTCTGCTTTAAAAACTTCCTGGATTTGAGCATAATGCAACCAATCTCGCACCTTGTTTTTTAACTTTTCCATACTCTGTAACCTCCATTTATCTCCAATTTTTTCAATTATTTCCCAATATTTAGGCCAGTGGGCCTCCATATTGAGTCTTTTACGTGCTTTGGCCTCCATCGGTGAGAGCCACCTCGGAGTTTTACTCTCCAACAAGTCTTTGTATTTTGACCAGACCATGAAAATTGCCCTTCTGACAATATGGTTTTTGAACAATTTATGAACTTTAACCTTGTCATACCACAAATATGCATGCCACCCAAAAGCATTATCAAATCCCTCCAGGTCAAGGACGTCGGTGTTCTCCAATAGGATCCAATCCTTCAACCAGCAGAGGGCTGCAGCTTCATAATATAACCTCAAGTCCGGCAGGGCAAACCCCCCTCTTTCTTTCGCATCTGTTAGTATTTTAAACTTTATTCGGGGCTTTTTGCCCTGCCAGACAAATTTAGATAAATCCCTCTGCCATTTTCCAAAACATTCCACCTTATCCACGATCTGGAGGGACTGAAACAAAAATAGCATTTTCGGCAATACATTCATCTTTATAGCAGCTATTCTGCCCAACAAGGAAAGTTTTAATCTTGACCATGTTTCCAGATCTCTTTTTATCTCTGACCAACATTTCTCATAGTTGTCCTTAAATAAATTCAAATTTTTGGAGGTCAAGTGCACCCCTAGGTACTTTACTTTTTTAACCACATTTAGTTCTGTTTCTTTTCTGAACTCCTCTATTTCAGTAGTTGTCAAATTTTTTGCTAAAACTTTAGTTTTTTGTTTATTCAGCTTGAATCCCGCCACCCGACCAAAATCAGAAATTAATTCTAACGCTCTTTTAGTACTAGAGGCTGGCTCCTGTAATGTTAATACCAAGTCGTCTGCGAAAGCTTTCAGTTTATATTGTTTCTCTCCGACCACAATTCCCTGTGTCAACCGGTCATTTCTAATCATGTTCAGTAGCACCTCCAGGACTGAAATAAACAACAGAGGAGATAGAGGGCACCCCTGTCGTGTCCCTTTTTCAATTTTAAACTCCTCTGTCACCACGTTGTTTACTATCAATTTAGCCTTTTGTTCTGAATAAATTGCTTCTATTCCATTTTCAAACCCCCGCCCTACTCCCATCCTTTCCAAATTTTTCTTCATAAACAGCCAAGAAATGTTGTCAAAGGCCTTCTCCGCATCAATAAAAATCAACACCGCTCTTGTGTTTGAATTAATCTGTAAAAACTCCAAAATGTCAATGATGTTTCTTGTGTTGTCAAATAAATGCCTACCAGGGAGAAAGCCTGCTTGGTCCTTATGAATCACTTCATTTAAGACTTTCTTAAACCTACTTGCCAAAATGTCTGCAAAAATTTTATAATCCACATTTAGGAGTGAGATAGGACGGTAGTTTTTAAGTTGAGTTTTTTCAGATTCTAGTTTTGGGATCAACGTGATGAAGGCTTCTTTCCACGTTTCCGGTGCCTTCCTCCCCTCCATAATCTGGTTGCAAACTTCCAGCAATGGTTGTGTCAATGAGTCCTTCAGTACCTTATAATATTTGGAAGTAAGCCCATCAGGTCCCGGAGATTTGCCCAGTTGGAGGTTCTGAATGGCGCATTCAATTTCTTGGGTTGTGATATTACAGTTCAGGGTTGCTCTCATTTCCTGGGGTATTTTTTGTAATCCATTAGTTATAACAAATTGGTCCACCTCTGAGCTTTTTTGTGGCCTTTGAGAACAGAGTTCTTTGAAATATCTCTGGAAGGACCTTCTAATTTCATCGGGTTTCTGAACCATTCTCCCTTCAATCTCTAGATTTGTAACTGTGTTAAGTTTTTGTCTCTTTTTCAGCTGCCAGGCTAACAATTTTCCACATTTGTTTGCAGATTCAAAGGATCTTTGTTTCATTTGTTTAATTTTCCATTCCACCTCTTGATTTATCAGTTTCGAATATTGTGCCTGGAAAAACTTCACTTCTCTCAATACTTCCTTTGATTTAGGCCTGGATCTCAGTTTTCTCTCTCCTTCTCTTATTTTCTCCAAGATCTTCTCCTTCTTTTCATTCCAGAGTCTTTTTTTAATCGTGTTCTGTTGTATTAGAAACCCTCTTATCACTGCTTTGCTTGCGTCCCAGATTATTCTTTTTTCCACATTTGTCTTTAAGTTTATTTCAAAATAGTCCTTTAAAACTTTTTGGGCCTTCTTAACAATCTCCTGATCTCTTAACAAGGCGTCATTCATTCTCCATCTGAACGATCCGGTTGTATTTAGTCTCAATTCCATTCTCAAGGCGTTGTGGTCGGAGCAGGTTTTTGGGCAGATTTCCACTTTTCTGGTCTTAGGTGCCAGCCCTCTAGTTATCCATATTTGGTCGATTCGCGTCCATGTCATATGGGCCTCAGAAAAGAAAGTTCCTTCTTTCCCTAGAGGGTTCTTGATCCTCCATATGTCGATCAAATCCAAATTGTCAGTCATTTCAAAAAAGGTTTTTGGAAGTCTGCCATCTAATTAAGTATGATTTTAAAAGCTGGAGTTTTTATGTTTTGTATCTGGTTGGGTGGAATTTTCCTTTACTGTATTCTATATTCTAGTGTTATGGCTTCCTTCTTCCACCAACCAGTAATCAGCAGTAGTAGCTACTGAGCCCTTTCCAGAGCTCATGTCCTCTTCTTCTTGCCCTGCACTCTGGACTGAACTGTTGCTGCTCTTCCACCGTGAGCTAAGGTTGTTGTTGTTTAGTGGTTTAGTCGTGTCCGACTCTTCATGACCCCATGGACTAGAGCATGCCAGGCACTTCTGTCTTCCACTGCCTCCCGCAGTTTAGTCAAACTCATGCTGGTAGCTTCGAGAACACTGTCCAACCATCTCATCCCATCTTGCCATCTCATTTTTGACCACATCCAACTTACCAAGGTTCATGGTTCCTATGCAATATTTTTCTTTACAGCATTGGACTTTCCTTTCGCTTCCAGGCTTATCCGCAACTGAGCGTCCTTTCGGCTTTAGCCCAGCCGCTTCATCAGCTCTGGATCTACTTCTACTTGTCCTTTGCTCTTCCCCAGTAGCATGTTGGATGCCTTCTGACCTGAGGGGCTCATCTTCCAGTGTCATAACTTTTATATGCCTGTTGTCTTTGTCCATGGAGTTTTCTTGGCAGGGATACTGGAGTGGCTTGCTGATTCCCTCCTCCAGGTGGATCACATTTGGTCAAAACTCTCCACTATGACCTGTCCATCTTGGGTGCCCTGCTCAGCATAGTTCATAGCTTCTCTGACTTATTAAAGCCCCTTTGCCACGGCAAGGCAGTGATCCATGGTGAGCTAAGGTTAAATGATGGTGATTCACTGAATCCATGATTGTGAACTGAGACCCCAGTCCTGCACATCCACAGTGACCCATGTTTACAAAATCCCATTTGCAGTTATTACAATTTCTAAGGTGTCCCTAGATCTTACCCTGAAATAAAATGACAAGGAGCAGAGGACTCTCAAATGAAGATTTATCTGTGTTGGGCAACTGCTGGATGCAGAGTGATGGACTGAATGGGCCATGTTCTGATTGAGTATCATGCCTCCGATGCAGCTATTTGAAAGCCGATGAGAGCCCGTGAAAAGATGTTTTATCAGTTTCAATGGACTTTGTGTAAATAGCTAATTTTATACTAGTACACCTGCTCATCCTGATAATGCAAGCTCGTTTTTTCCTCCAGCTTCTATGGAACACGGCACAATGGCCATTCATGTGGAAAATCAATAACACAAAAATCACTTTGTAACCTGTTTAAGGCAATACACTTTGGGTCCTTAGTGAATGTCAGGTGCTTGAGGCTGAATTTTAAAAGAGGCCTTTTTACTGCTTCATGGCTTCCAAGGATATTATGACACGGAGTTTATTTCTCCCGGGCTCTGATGTGTTCATTCAGCACAAGTCTAGGACATTCCATGTACAGGTTCTTCACATCACCTGCCAATCCATACAGTCGCTACAGTCCACCAGGGGTCAGCAAACTTTTTCAGCAGGGGGGCTGGACTATATTTTGAAGAAGAAAAAAATGAATGATTTCCTATGCCCCACAAATAACCCAGAGATGCATTTTAAATAAAAGGGCAAATTTTACTCATGTAAAAACACGCTGATTCCCGGACCGTCCGCGGGCCGGATTGAGAACGCAATTGGGCCGGGTTCACACACAAGAAAATGGAAACTTGGTGTAGCTGTCCCACTGTTGTCCACACCACCAGACCATCCCATTTTCCCTGGGTGTGATTAACACCTTTTTCTTTGTATGCTGAAGCATGCCTAACTGGTCACCAGCTGAACATAACTAGAACTCTCCTTAAAAAAAGAAGAAGATTAAGTTATAGTCTGAAATATGGCTAGATATACATTATCTCTAGATGGTTTACATCTAACCCTGTATTTGGTATACACTAGAGGAGGAATGTAGCTTCCAAGCTGTCTGGTGTCTGTATTCAGGCACCTGGAGCATTTAAATGCTTTAGCATTTAAAATGGAGGCCTTGCTGTGAGGTCACCTGTGCGGCCTTCCTGAAATCGCCATTGCAGCCAGGTACATCTTGGAGGAAGGGGAGGGATGGTAGGCACAGCTTGGGTTCTTGCAGAGAAACATAGCTGCCTTATGCTGAGCCAGACCATTGGTCCATTAGGCTCCATATTGTCTACACTAACTGTTAGCAGTTCTCTAGGGTCTCACAGGGGAGGACTGGAGAAGCCAGGGATTGAATTTGGGAACATGTGCTCCACCACTGAGATGTGACCCTTCTGTGGGGTTGAGGGCTCACAGGAAGAGGCTGACAACATGCTGAGCATGATGAGTCTGAATTTAAGAATAGGCAGGAGTGGGGACTTATTTTGAAAGTTAAACACCTTGATTAGCCTATTCCAAATTGCACTGGGGAAGTATGCCGGATGCTAGTCTTACGCATTATAGGGCCACTGCCTTTATTGTCAAAAGCAGTTTACAAGAAATTGAAGTGACACATATAGTCAATATTTAGTGGCCACACATCAGATTTGACAGACCGTTGCATTTATTGTACCACAAAATCAATATTAAGGAAGTTATATTTTTGAAAGTTTAAATCTCACTGAGCCAGTTCTGACGGGGAAATAAAAGGAGCTCTGACCTCATCACCATGGAAATTCGAAGGGTAAAAATTGTGTTTTCATATAATCTAATATTACCCCATGTCAATTAGAGATAATGTATTTGGGGATTAGAGGGAGAGATGTAGGTGCATCTATAGTTCTATATATGTATATATTCTTGTTTTGGGTGAGGTTTTTGTGTTTTTGTGTGTGTTTTTTACTTTTTCCTGGAAAGTCAAGATGCAGTACAAAACCTGGAATAAAGTTTTCAACTTGATGCATCGCTGTTCTGCACTCAGGAATTCCAGCTGACATTGGACAGTGCTCAACATTAAATATTAAATAACACCAAACTGACAGGCTGGCAATTCACAATGCACAGCTCTGGGTTTTATTTTCGTGCTGCAGTAAGCAATTGCTTATTTCATGCTACATTGTTTCAAAAGGTGATATTTCATGATTAATAATAAGATATTTGACAATGTCAAAATGTAAACTCAAAGCTTTGGGATGATTTATTGGAATGCTACGATGACAGCGAGACATGAAACTATCGCCTCAAAAACAAAGTGGGAGTTTGCAAAAATATCTGACTTTCATATTATGTGTTCTTGGCCCCTTTTTGTTTTGCTCTTGTAGGTTGCATGCTCCAAGTCACACTTGCAAATTATCTGTATGAATAATTCCACAATAGCTACAATCACCAAGATGAATTAGACTGTTGCTTTATCTGTCCTGGTTGTGAATCCTTAAAGGATGGTTAAAATTGGTTAATACTGTACATCTGTGTGAACGGGCGACATTGAAGAGCAATGGATATGATGTGAGGATATACGACAGCTCTCTCTATGATCTATGGCAACCCATATACACACAGAAATCATAACATTAGGCAGCTGTCTTCAAGTGCTGGAAGTGCATTTTTGAACCAAACCTGAGTTAGTGGAGGTACAGAAGTGCCACCTTGGGCTGAAGATTAGGGGAAGCAGTGGTATGGCACATGTCTGTGATGTCACGTGAGCATTGTCGGGAGGAGGCGTGTTGTTGGGAGGGGGCCTTGCCCAGTGCTATGCAGCTTCAATGTCAGTGACTCACAGCATTAACACACTAACAGATCTTGCGTCCCTATTAGGCCTCCAGAGAAACCCCTGTTCATAGCTTTGGGTCTGGCACTAACATGCCTCTGTCTCTCCAGCTTCCAGCATCAGCCAAACTTATGCATTCATCTCTCACATACGTATCCCTCCTTGGCCTATTGTTCTCCATCCTAGGATGATGCGGCATCTAGCCGGGTGCAGTGGGAAAAGGCCCGTCCATTCATCTTTTTGGCAGCAGAGCAACCTCTTTGGATATGGTGAATAGTGGTACTTAACTGGCCAACCTTAATAAAGGAACTGCTCTAGCTGATTCAGCAGTCTCTTCTATTAGCTTCTAACCAGGATTGGAAGATACCCAGAGTATCATCCAGACCAACCCCCTCAAACCTTTTAGGGCACTCTCCTTTCATGGTGTTTACTGGCAAGGCATGTTGGGCCTTGCTGTTGGCCCATGTAAACAGAGGGTCTGATTGAGAACACATCCAAAACTCTCCTACAGCTGTGTGTTGAAGGGGATGTTTTGTTCAAGCTTACCAGTATCTTGAAGGCTGCCATTCTTGAGCTTCACAACGCAAAGCTTCTGATAAGAAAATCCAGAGTTCCAAAAGTATTGCCACTGACTAATAGCAAATAAGAGGAATGCAAAGAGAGAAATGCCAACACAAAATGATGGTATTAATTTGATCCAGTTTGTTTGAGTTCATCAAAACAGAGGGAAATGGATTGTATATGAGTGCCACTAAACAGAAAATCGTTCCACTGCTCCAGTCAAAATATAGCCTTGTATCTAGTGATTACATTGTGATTTAGCAAACAAATATTTCAGTCTCTGTTTTCTTAGCGAGAAGATAATCAACATATTAAGGTTTTTACAGAAGGCTGGTTTGGGGTTGTTGGGTTTTTTTTTTTTTTTTGGAATTAGGCTCAATGAGATTCAAATTAAAGGAAATGCAAATGAAGATATAGCCAGGCTAGAAAGAGAGCTGAATTCAATAATGCTTACATAAAACCCAATATTATCTCCCACTGTCGAATTAATATGCCCCCATCAGTAGAACACTTTTGCAATGAACAAAATAACTGTGGTAAATACCGGAGGCATTATTTCAAGATGCCCACATCCGAGTCCTGTGAACTGAATGGCT
Organism: Podarcis melisellensis; assembly: GCF_964234715.1. Classification (NCBI taxonomy): domain Eukaryota; kingdom Metazoa; phylum Chordata; class Lepidosauria; order Squamata; family Lacertidae; genus Podarcis; species Podarcis melisellensis. The sequence continues at coordinate 92,621,377 of NC_138529.1, forward strand.
CTGTAATAAAACATTACAAAGATGTGAGATGCTGGTGTTCAATTCAGGCACAATTAGCTCTTCCCCCTTTTACAACCACTCCCAGCTTGAGGCTCCCTATCTCCTTTCTTCCTCCTGTTTCCAACAGAAGCCCTGCTGCAGGCCTTCACTAAGACCCACACTGAAGATCTGTATAAAAGCAAATAATCAAGGTACAGACATTTGTATGGAGCCTGGATTGTACAGTGGTGCCTCCGGTTAAGTACTTAATTCGTTCTGGAGGTCCATTCTTAACCTGAAACTGTTCTTAACCTGAAGCACCACTTTAGCTAATGGGGCCTCCTGCTGCTGCCATGCTGCCGGAGCACAATTTCTGTTCTCATCCTGAAGCAAAGTTCTTAACCTGAAGCACTATTTCTGGGTTAGCGGAGTCTGTAACCTGAAGCGTATGTAACCCGAAGTACCACTGTATTGCCATTTTTATGGACCCTGAATTCCACAAAGTTCCTTGGACAACACACTGCAGTAGTTTTAGTAGCAGGCATTCACTGAAAAGGTTGGAATTGTGGTTGGGGGAATCTTGCCATCTTGTTTAGGTAAAGTAAGCCATGTTCCCCACCCCAATATGGATTGCCATACATCTGGATTTTCCCAGACATTAAAGGGATTCCCACCCAGACACAATTCCCAACAGCTGGATCCTGAGCATGTCCAGGAAATTCCAGACATATATCACCCCTGCCAAAGTGGCAGAGTGAAATTAGGTTCAGTGTTAGTTAAAATGAATTGTGCCAACTGCACATCATGGTGTTTTTAAAAAAGCATTCTGCTCCTTCAGACTAGTCTCTAAAGGGTTTTAAGACAGAGCACTGGGTTACACTTCATTTTCATGCCTCATTCCAGCTTCTTGTAACATGGTAAGCTAAGCATTCCATTTAATTGGGAAAGGGACAACAATTCCACTTTTTATTTTAGCAGACTGTAAATTACTTTTACACTCAATTTTTCTTCAACAACAAAATCAGCCTTGCATAATATGCTTAACATCTATTATCCCCAATCAAAATGTTACTCATTTGCATTATGGGAGATTATGCAAATTTGTAAATAATCAATCAAAATCATACTTTTGTCATGTCCTTCACACAGTGTATCCCAAGGCACTAAAGGGAATAATAAAATTAGCAGCTGAGTAAATAGGAAGAAGATAGGTCAACGAAAGGAGCCTTCAGTCGTCAGTTTAAACAATGAAAACATGGCTGACAGAGAATCGCCAGGGATAGGCAATTTCTAGTGAAGATGTCCCTCATTCTAGAATATTTTTATGAACAGAATAAAAGCAAATCCCAGAGAAAAAATAAGAAATTGCAATAACAGCAATGACCCAAACACAATAAATTATGAAACAATGGAAGTTAAACAAGTCTACAAGGTGTTCATTGAAGATCGAGTTTATAATGTTTGCCTCATATCTCAACCTGACATTATAAGAAAGTCTCTCAGTATTTGCTGTTTCTTTTAGATCTTCATTTTTTATAGTACAATAATCTTAGCGTTGGGGACATTTTCAGGTATGTCGTAGAAAGTGTCCTTTATTGCTTTCTCTTATAGAGCTGTAGCAAATTGGCTCAAGGATAGTTTAGACAGGCAGCTGTGGTCTCCTCAGCTACACACATAACAGCAACTGCAAAGAGGAATATTAACAAGAAAACTATGCGCAACTGGAGCTATACCAAAAGAACATAAGATTAGGCTAAAGTCCCATATAGTTCTGCATCCTGTACTCACGATGGCCAGCCAGATGTTAAATATAATGGTTTAATTGACACAGAAATGAAAAATGGCTAAAGGTATATTGCAGGAGGTTTAACATGGGATTTTCATGGGGCTATATTTAAGCCAAGGAGAGCACTTTGAGCTCTGATTGTGGTTTCTCTGGTAGCTAACATGTGAGTGTTGTAACCCAAGATCATGTGAAAGGTACTGGGTTGCAAAATCTCCATTTTGAAGACTCTCAGGGTCAATGGTTCAAGCTCCACATTGGGCAAAATTGCATGGGGTTGGACTTTATGACTCTTGTGGTCATCTCCATCTCTATGATTCTATGAACTCAGTGCCCACAATGTAAGGTATCCACCATAAATCAGAATCCAATTGATTAAGTCAAGTTATACTGTCTGGCATTGCACAACATATAATGTGGATATGGTCATTACTTTGCATGATTCACTGTTCATTCCCAAGCTAGTCTTAGCTACAGTTCTCAGTTAAAGCTCAAGCTGCCTTGGAAAATGATAAGTTAAATGAATTGTGCTTTCATTTTATTACTGCCCAGAATTGGACCACATGCCAGCTGAAACACCAGAGTGATTACAGCTAATAAGATCAAGATCTGTGATGTTCTGCTTCCACAGTCATTGTTCAAATCATAATAGAAGCAATTGAAGTTTGCAGCACTGTTAAACAAAACTTCCCCAAATGTCTTCAAAAAAGTTTAGATTTCAGGGCACTTCAAAAATACAGTGTCTGTATATATTAGTTATTTGAGTTCATCTGATAGCAATGTATTGAGCTGTTCTGTTTTGTGTTTCAATTTTGTAGCATATTTTGCAGAGCAGCACAAGGGGTGCCCGATTTGCATTCCTTGGGAACCCCCTGAGGAACACACCAAACCATGCCTGCTGTAACTTGGAAATGGGTGACGTGGGCAGTATAGCTGATTTGTGCACTGAATGGGACACAACCATGAGCAGCCTCAGAAAGTTACATAGCAAGCTGCCTTATACTGAAACAGACCAGTGGTCCATCTAACTCAGTATTATCTACACTGACTGACAGAAGCTCTCCAGAGGAAAGGAGGTTGGTGGAATGAGGCTTAGCGGAACATGGGTGGGTGGAAAATTCTTCTCAGGTTTACAGTAATTTGTGCCCAAGAAGAATTATGGAACTGTAATACAGGTTTGATGCAAGCATTACAAACTAGGAGATACAGCTTTTATAAAGAGATGCGTCTTGTAAGTTAAGAGTGGTGTTCCTCAGAGTAGACCCACTAAAATTAACGCCTAGGACTAAAGATTATCAGTTTAAACAGGGCCATTATGAGTAAAAATTTAGTTGAATACCACCTTAATTAAGTCTGCAGTTTGTTACGCATAAAACTAAATGCATCAACTTTGTATGGAGGTTCACTGGGAACTTGGTAAACTTATTCCTTTGCCTGCTTGCTGAAAAAGGGAGGGAGATTTACCTGAGTACTTGTTGCCAGGTAGGCAACAATTTGCAATACTGAAAGAGAGTGAACACAAGCATTTGGAGGCCCACATGTCTTTGCAGAAAAGGGATAACTCTGGGATTGGAGGATTCTAAAAGTTGCAGGCTTACGTATAACATCCTTCCTTGGCATAGGCACTTGGCATAGGCAATTCATGCACCTGCCCACCACTCCTCTGTTGTGTGAATCTTCAGCCCTGCCTGACTCAGTAATGCTGTGTGGACCCAGAAATATATTTTTGGGCACACCCTCAGATTGGCTGACAGGATAAACCTTTATCAGCTTCCCTTGGAATGGCACTGGGGGATTTTTGTCGCATGTCAGAGAAAAACCCCGGATGCATGGCTCAAAACAGCTCCAAAAGCTTAAAATCATAATTTGTGGGGGAGGCTTCCCAAAAAAAGCTCAACAATTAATAATTAGGGTTTGTCCCCCCCAAAAAAGAAAAGCTCAACAATTTTGGGGTCCTCCTTTACTTTTGGTATGGTAACCGTTAAAGCTCAAATAGGATGGCTGATACCATCTGGCCTCTGGTAGGGGAGTTAAGATGGCTGCCTGAGGAGCTGTGAGTAAACATGAGCAGAAGGCCATGTGGCCTGATTTGGATGGCAGATTGCCATAATGACCACTGGCAGCCCCATTTTAGGATGGCATCTGCTTACCATTTTGTGAGAGCCTAGGGAATTAGGAATATTAAGGTGCTATCCTCCTTCACCAGCCTTTAATTTTGCATCTCTTTACTTGTAATGTTTTGTGGAATTTTAATTGTTGTTTTACAATGTAGTTGTGGCCTATGTTTCTATCCCTTCTTTATCCTAGCGAAACACCTGCTAAATCACAGTACATAGTTGGTATGCTGTGTTCAACTTGATAGGTCACAAATCCGACCTTGTCTAAAGTGCAAATCTTTCAGGATGGAAAATCTCTGTTTCATTACAAAAGCATTCTTCAAAATGGAGATTGCTGCATCAGAGCCACTCTTATCAAAGGATGGCTGTGGTTTGCTAAGTCTTGTGCAAATATACTTGAAGAATGAAATTGAACTGGAACATTTTCTGCTTTGTGTCCTTGGTATATTATTAAGCATACATTTGTTAAGGGGGGGGGACAACACAAAAAACCCTCCAATTAGGACACAAAACAACATTTTTCTTGAAACCATCTTCAAAATTTATGGACCTTTAGGCTGAGATTTTTCAAAGAAGTGGATGTACTTAAAAGAGAGTTGCTTTGTTTTATTTTTTTACCACTGCCCTTAACAGCTTTGGAAATTAGCTTTCCAGATACAGATTATGAGAATTCTTGTTCTATTAAAACAGGCAGTTATTGATGACCAAGCTATTAAGTTGAAGTTGTGTGTAGCAAACAACTGAGAGGGATTTAGTGGGCATCATAAAAAGCAATATTCCAGGTCCATGACAAGGCCAATAATGTCAAAAAAAAGATGAGTGGCAATAAAGTCAGGCTTTAATTTACGGTGTGGAAAGCATCTGTTTCGATGAGGTGCATAAACCACAGGACACAAGCATGCAAAGGTGTATATTTGGCAAAAAGCTCCAATGAAAATAAAATATAGCGTTGCTCCAATTTTCTGTGCAAATTTTCAAAGACAGCCACATACACAGTGCAAACACATCCCACCGAGCACTGCCCACTAGTGTGGATGGAAAACACAGATAGATTGAAACTGAAAGCTCTCATGTATGGACAGAGGGGCACAAAAACATGCATAGAAAACGTGTGACCCATGTGCACGTTAATACCCTGGTGTATATACAGCTTGTGTAACAAAACAATGTAAAAAAAAAAACATTACAAGAAAAATGTATTGGAGCAAATTTGTTGTTCGTACCTGTCTGGCTCTTGAGGCAATGAAATGCACCTCTGGGGGTGAAGTAAAACCATTGCATTCACAGCAACAAAGTGACCTATCCAGAGCACAAGGCTGGGCGGTGTGTATAGAAGTCATGAGCTGCCCAAAAAGTAAGATCCCGCCTTTTGACTTTCCAAAGGAAAGTAGAGCAATATGTTTGGCACCAGCTTGGCTTCAGGAGTAGCCAGGAGGAGGCATACAAGACACCATCCAACCATCTTAGGGAATGCACTCCAGATTTGTGTAGCGTTTCCTCCTTAGCCATTTCTTCTCCCGAAAATATCACACAAGGAAGCCAAAGTTTAGGATCAGAGTGTTCCTTTTCCAAGATGAGCTACCTTCCCAGGTTGATGAGCCCCATCTGCCCCTCACTTCACTATACAGTGGTACCTTGGGTTACAGATGCTTCAGGTTACAGATGCTTCAGGTACAGTCTCCGCTAACCCAGAAATAGTACCTCAGGTTAAGAACTTTGCTTCAGGATGAGAACAGAAATCGCACGGTGGCAGTGGGAGGCCCCATTAGCTAAAGTGGTACCTTAGGTTAAGAATGGTTTCAGGTTAAGAACGGACCTCCAGAACAAATTACGTTCTTAACCCGAGGTACCACTGTATAACATATGCAGAAAATGCCTTCTTGGCCATTAGATCTCATCCAAAAAATCTGCCAAAGCCCGTCTTCACATGCTAATTTACCAAGGGTTTGAGACCCATCAACTGCCTTTACCTGGTTTAGCCGGCCAGTCAAAGACATTTCCCAGGAAGTGGCAGCTTCTAGGAGCCACACACATGACTTGTAGCAATACTATAGGGAATGGCAGTGGTGGAAGGTGCCCATTGGAACTGGTAGGATGGAAAGCAGAGTGGCCAACAGCAGGTAGTAGGTAAAGCCAAATCCAATGAAAGGTGTTAACCAACTCATTTTAGTTTTGCTCCCATAATCACCAACTTAGATGAGTGCATAGGGTGTTAGGGGAGGGGTAGTAGCCTCTGGTGGGGGACACATTTTGTTGCTTCTGGGATTGTTTGTCCACCTTTGGCTCCCACCCTGCACTCTGCTCTCATCTGTGATTCCTAGAAGCTGTTAGTGTGTGACAATGGCCACATCCAGGAACGGCTTTGACTGGCTGGCTAAACTAGGTGAAGGTAGACGATGCTGGGTCTCAAAAAAAAAGTAGATGCTCTAAAAGATTTGAAGCTAAATGGTTTAAAAATAATTTTAAAAATAATTATAAAAAGAAAAAGCCAGCAAGGAGTTGGGGGAAAAATGTGATTTATGGACTTTAAGAATTCCAGGCAGACAACATGGATTGGTGGTCAGGGGGAAATTAAACCGGGGACGGGGGGGGGGGGAGAAATAGAATCCAAAGGCTTGTCAACTATTTTCTGAATTGGTTTTCTTTCATTTACTATATTTTTTATTTCTTATTTTCTTATATCTCTATTGTGTGGGGTGTCTTTATCATTAAAAAAAAGGGAAATTGTGGAATGGAAAGGGGGTGGGCCCTGGGGAGAGAACTTTTGTCTTTTATTAAGGGTATTGATGAGGATTGTATAAATTTAAATTTAAATTTGACTAATGGTTTAAACAAACTAAGTTTTAATTAGAACTGAGAGCTTGTGGAGCCAACAATATGACAGGGGAATATGGTAGGGGTGGGGGAAGGAGGGAGTCCCGGAAAGTGGGTGTATGAAAATAAGGCTTTGAATGTACTTTAATCTTTTCTTTCTGTATTTCTGAAAATCTTAATAAATATTATTTAAAAAAAATAAAAATAAAACATATATATATTGTAACAAGTACTGAAAGTCAAATCTGCATTTGTTGCTATGTAATGTGCGAAATGGTCCTGAATGTGGTGTCTCTCCTGCCCCTCGCCGCCGCCCAGATAAAAGGGCTGTGCTTGTTGCTTGATGCATTTTGTACATGCTGTAGGGCTTCTAAGGGATCTCCCCGTTCAAAAAGTAATCCAATTTTTGCTTGCAAATCCACTCTTAGAAAATTCTTGGTGCAACATATAAACCCTAATGAGAAATCACAGTGGTTAGGCTTAAGCAGTTGTGCATACTCCAAAGTCTCAATGGATTCTCCTAGCATGAATTGTGATTGTCATAATTGTATGGGGCACTGGTTCTCGGGGTTTTTAATGGGTTTTTTTTTCAGAATAGGGCACTGAAAAAATAATTAGAGGTAAGCCTTTTGCATTTTAATATTAACAACAATGTTGTTAATATTTTTTCTTTTTCTTTTCTTTTCAGTTCAGCACAGCATTCTCCGAAGCATTAAACCTAAAACCCCAAGATTTAAGAGCTTAAAATTTTTGCTGGATTTGGAGGAAAGAATTCACCGTCGATCTGTAAAAACTGACATTTGTCATCTTGATCCTGGTGATGATGCCTTACATCTGTCATTCATTCTTTTTGGACATAGCCAGAAACAAAGCTGCATTGGTGCAGGAAATGCGTGTGTTTAGTTATGGAAAACACTTTCAAAGCTTCCTTCCCAAACTATGTCAGAACAATATGTGAAAGCAAATCAAAGAATAGTATTACAAGGTCACGAGAGAATATGGTGCTGTTTGCTAGCTGAACACACAAGAAAGGGAAGTTTTTACATAAAAGAACATCTCCAAGTATAGCTTCAATACAGTACTTCAATGGGTATGTAAATAAGGAAAGGGTGGAAGGTACTGATAAGGGCCGTATTTACTGTTCTTCTATAGAATCACAAGAGACATGTAAATACTGGGAAATGGAAGGTAATGATACCAGAATAAGGAATGCTAAGTGACTGCTGTCTATCTTTAATCCTTTATTTCCCCATGAGCAATCTTTTAAAGGGTTAATAAAAAGAGCCTTTATTCAACGCTTGTTTCTTTTTCAAGCAACAAGAGGATTTGCTTTTCCACAAGTGCTGATTTATTTATTCTTTAAGGCCTATCTCCACCCTGATGGGATGGTGCTGTTTGCTTGTTTTTCAGCGGAACATAGAGAAGGACAGTGTGTTTCTTAGACCAGTTCATAGGAATACAGGAAATTGCCTTATATGGAGTCAGACCATTGGCCTATCTTCTCAACACTATCAACACCAGCAGGCAGTGGCTCTCTAGGGTCTCAGGGAAGGATTTCTCCTAGTCCTACCAAAGATTAGACCTGGGGTGTCCTGTATCACTTGGAAGAAAACCACTAGCCTTTATTGTAGGGATGGAGAACCTGTGGTCCTCCAGATGTGGGTGGACAACAACCCACATCAGCCCCAGTGAGAATGGTCTATAGCCAGGCATGATGGGAGTTCTAGTTGTTCATCCCTGTTTTATTGTGTACATTGCTGCAGTGCCTAATCCTCCTTGCCTGTATTGTCCTCTCCCACTATGGATGAGGTTACAGGGGTGCAGAAGGCCTGTGATCTAGATCTGATTCAAACGTAATGCTAACTATTAGGGCTGTGCTCCATGATTTGGGGACAAAGCAGGAAGCAATCCCATCAGCTGTGGCTAAAACAGGAAACCCTTGATCCCTTAGCAAGTCATTTTATTTTGAGACTCTCAAGTGACGTATGAATCAAGAACGATTTAGTCAGGGTCTGGGAACAGAACGATGAACTAGACTGAACTTAATAATCTGCTCACATTGTGAAAAGAACGCAGAGAGTGGGCTTAGAATTCACCAGAAGATACCACACAGAGAACACAGCTACTGTAATTCATAGAAAGGGGAGAGAGCAACTCTATTTTCCCCCCATGTGCCACTGTCAGTGACAGGCAAAGAACTGTAAGAAGGGAGAAAGGAAATTCATCTGAAGATTTATTTTTCTAGGCAGGAAAGTAAGAAGGGTTGAAATAGAAATTTAATAAATAATAGTAACTGTGTGTATAGCTATTAATTTTGTTTGTTATTGTGGTATTTATTTTTGTGTTCTTCTATTGTAAACCATTCTGTCATCTTCGGATGAAAAGCAGTATAGAAATATTATATATATCATTTTATATACCATATTTTTTGCTCTATAAGACTCACTTTTTCCCTCCTAAAAAGTAAGGGGAGATGTGTGTGCGTCTTATGGAGCGAATGCAGGCTGCGCAGCTATCCCAGAAGCCAGAACAGCAAGAGGGATTGCTGCTTTCACTGCGCAGCGATCCCTCTTGCTGTTCTGGCTTCTGAGATTCAGAATTTTTTTTTTCTTGTTTTCCTCCTCCAAAAAGGTGCGTCTTGTGGTCTGGTGCGTCTTATAGAGCGAAAAATATATATAATATAGAAGAAGAAGATTCACCCAGGGACAAAACCAAAATGCCTAGGGATGTCAGAAAAAAAGACTATGAAGTCCTAGGTTCAAATCTCAGGTCTGCTATGTGACTTAGCTTGAATTTATCTCTTTCTTTAAAATGTTTACTACCTGCTCTTTATTGCAGATGCAAAGAAATCTCCACCACTTCTGCATTTGTACAGCGTGGAGTTATTTTGGGTGGTAACTGGCTTTTTTCTTTCTTTCAGGAGCCCGGGAGATCAGATGGTAAGGCCCTCAAAGACCTGTTGTTATATTTGCACTTTGCAGATAACAAGACTTGCATCTGCTTCTGTGCATATCAGTGATGACATGTAAACAGGGCTAAAATGTATTTGGATCCTGAGAGAAGAGTCACAGTGTGCACTGGAACAAATTTCAGTCACAAAGGGAGGCATTAACAGCGAGTTCGGAACAATACACAGGCATTACTCTGCGGCAGGTGCCCTAGTAATTGTCTGCCAATGTCATGGGGTGGCACCATGAAATGGTTCCCTTTCACAGAGTTAATTGTGCTATTTATTCAGCAGCACTGAATATATTCTCAATAGCCATTTCCTCTTAATGGCTTAATATTACACCCCTGTCACGGTATTATTTTAGCTCGCTGTGTAGATAAAAATCACAAAGCGGTAAGTAACAAGAAAGAAAGACACAATGGGAAAAAATCTGATTTTACTGGACAAGGTTTCAGGTATTTAGTACAAGTTACAAGGTCTTTGGAGACGGCAGAAATATGGTGAAATACAAGTGAGGGAGGTCATAAGGTCTTTTCCCTTGGATGTCTTCAGTGATGGATTTTCAAAGATTTTACTTTTGAATAAAGCAAACAGTGACTCAAGTCAAAGATAAGCATTCCCACTCTTCAAATTTGTAGACACATAACTAAAATATACATGAACCAAAAAAAGCAGCAAAAACAATTTACTTCTAGACTGAGATGAAAAACACATTATAGCATAGCTTATTTATTGACAAGGTTACAAATCCACAAAAAAATGTTTAGTTTTAAAGCTTTCTTTACTCTTCCCCTCTATTAAGCTTATTTCACACAACCTTCTAACACTTTTTAAACCTTGCCTTTAATATTTTGTTGTTTAATATGTAGTTACCTCCATTCAAAAGGGTTAAGTAAACTTGAATGTGGCCTATAAATAATGACACAAATAAAGAATAAATAAGACCCATATGAAATACAGAAAAACACTGATATATTCGGCTTTGTCTATGTAAGCTTCTCTTAACCTGCATGAAAAATGACATTGTTTGGGAATGAGTTAGGGGCTATTTTCAGCCTCCTGAAAGTACATTGATATGTAACCTGATTCTCACAGAATAGCCAAGCATAAAATGGACACTGGTTAAATACACTGTAGCTTAAGTCCTTCTGGGCTGGGAGACTATATAGTCAAAGTACAATGTCCATTGTTAAGTTGTAGATCATCTGGTTGGAGCAACGTAAACCAATCCCTGAGAGAAAAGGCAGCATTCCAAGATAGTTGTGTGCAGTAAATGACAAGGGTTGATAAGCATCTGGTGGCCACTAACAGCAGGAAATCAAAATTTAGGATGTGGCAATAATTTTTTGGCAGACAAAAGTCTCCCCATGGTGACTTCCTCCATAAATCACCCTGTGGTAAAGCTTGTGAGGACTACCACAGGTAATCATATCTGTATTTTACCACAGTTTAGTACTCTTTAGATTTTGAAAGCAATTCCCTCCTAATATAATGGGTTTTTGTACACTGTTTTTACTAACATATGCATTTATATGCACATCTTTCCATAATATTTGTGGACACATAGCTTGGCTGGAGAACTGCATTGCAAAATTTGGAGACGTGTGGATGGATGGATGTAGTTTGGTTTTGAAAAGTGAGAATTAGGTAGATTTGCCTTTAAAAGTGAACTGAATTAAATTTATCCCACTTCCCTAAAGGCCACTCCTGGGTGGAATCTACACACATATAATAAACACTGTGAAAATGCTTTTTTTTTAAAAAAAAAAAAATGTTTTGAAAAATACATTGACATTGGCATAGCTCACTGTCGCCATCTGGTGTCACATTTGTATGTTGCGCTTTACAACACATTAAAAACATTTTAATTGCAGTTGTATAGCCGAGTCCCTGGTAACAATACCGTTGAGCCCAATAGCACCTGATTCAGCTCTTAATACCATCACAACCCCTTGGAGTGAAACACAGTCCTAAAATAGACATGGTTATCCCTGACCCCTTAACAAGGATTTGCCGAAAGAGTCAACTTCTACTGCCATATCAGCTCACAAAATTTCTATGGATGAGGGCTCAAGGAGCTATACACTTCTTACCTCTGATATTAAAATTTATTATAAATTTTGAAAGGGATTTGATTCATGAAACAAGCTGTAAGCCTCATTTGTCATCGGTCTGGTGTTTCTAGATAGTTAAAAAAATGACTAAGTTAGAGACATTCAATATAGATATTACAAATTTAAATGGATTTTGCCAGAATACATTATGGCCATTAAAATAAATCACACTATTAAACAAGAAGAGGCAAAAAAGTTGAGCTTGGAAAGGAATGTAATTCCATATAACTTCAAGACAGAATCAATTATCATCTAACTATGATTTGAAGCGCTTGCTATAAAGCCCATGAAGAGAAAGGGAGACAAAGTTCCAAGCAATATTTTGTCATTACCCAAAGTATGGAAAATAAATTTTGCACAAAAGATCATTCGTTCAAGAATTGTCCACATAAAGTATCAACTTAGACGTAGAAAATTGGGGCGGGGGAAGGTTAGATTCCTCTTCATTTCAATTGTCACCTTCAACTAATTATAGAGGAGAGATTATCCCCAGGGGTTAATCCATCATGACAAAGCCTGTGTTAAGTTCTACAAGACCTAATTTCATTTTTCTGATGATACTTTCTCTGCTATTCTCTTCAAGCTGGCCGCCACAGTAAATGTGGTGCGGCCACCAAAAACAGAAGCTGCCTGTCTTGTTCTCAACTGCCATTGGTCTACCACCTCACCACTATGAGAGAAATGCATCATGGGTATTTGCCTGGTCTACAGGTTGACAATATGGTGACACATTGGCAGAGAAATGCAGGATGTGGTTATTTCTTAACCAGAGAATACAAAGAGACGAGAGGAGGCAACACAACCAAGAGCAGTTTCTAAGTTGCATCATCAGATACTCAGGCTAGAAAGAAGTACAGGAAGCTGCCTTATACAAAGACCATTGGTCCATCTAGTTCAGTATTGTCAGCACTGATTGGCAGTGGCTTTCAGGGGTTTCAGACACAGAGTTCTTCTCAGGCCCTATCTGAACAATGGACCTGGGGCTCTTTGCATTCATGTAGGTGCTCTGCTGCTGAGCTATGGCCCTTTCCAACGTCATAATTAAATGTGGGGCTTGGTTCATTTGCTTGGATTATTTGCTGTTATGGTTCCTTGCTGTGTGTACGTACAACAGATCAGTAGATGCTGGATTTCCCTGTTGTGTGATGTGTCAAGTGGCCCTTACAGCACTGTCATGGCTGTGATTGTTGCACTCAAGAATACTTCCACAGCTGCAAGCAAACTCACCAACGCCTCCCATAATGAGTTTTTGTTTTTTATACCACCCACAGCCATCTCTCTAGAACAGCTGTGGGAGCTAAGAATGTAATTAATTTTAAAGCTGTGTTAAATTTATGAGGGCATTGTATAATCCGCTTTACTCTGAAGCCTCCACAGTGTCCCTTAGAAATCAGGCATTCCGGAAGGATCTTCCTCCCCACAGTCCCTTTTCCATACATCCAGTCTATTCCTGGAGCACCGACAAGGGTCCCAGGAGCTGATGGAGTGGTATCTAGGAGGGCCAAGCTGAAAGGGGGTGGAGTTCTGGAAAACCTTTGTCAGAGCTGAAAGAGGCTGCAAGCCTAATTGCTAGAGAAATTCCTAGCTGATTAGGACCACCCTCATTCTAAATAATGTCTTTTGTGAGGTCAGAATGTGGCTAAGTGTGATTTATATCTGCAAGAGAGGACAGAGCTTCTGCACCTTTTATAGTTATGCAGAAGAAGGCATTTCAACTGGTGTGGTTGGCCACACAAGATACACCCACTAAAATTCCCTCCTCTATGCAACTCTTGAAAAATATAGGAGCCTCGTCCTCTTCGGCATCTCACAAACCTATATGTAGAAGAGTGACCTCATATTTTCTAGTGTATGATCTCTGGCTGAGAGATGAGAAAGCTGTGGCAGTGAGGCACCAACAGAGGAGGGTATGTACAGTCAGTCAACAACAACAACAACAATTTATTTATTGTACCCGCTCATCTAAGTGTGTTGCGCAGCCACCCTGGGCACCAGAAAATTGCACATTAAAGGCATCCCGAAACAGGGCCACCTTCAAATGTCTATGGAAGGTCATATAGTTATTTATCTCTGAGGTCTGATGGGAGGGTATTCCACAGGGTGGGCATGACTATCGAGAAGGCCTTCTGCCTTGTTCCCTGTAACTTTACTTCTTGCACTAATGAGGGAACTGCCAGAAGGCCCTTGGCACTGGACCTCAGGGTGGAAGCTGAACAACGGGGGCAGAGACACTCCTTCAGGTACATAAGGCTAAAACCATTAAGGGCTTCAAAGGTCAACACCAACACTTTGGGGGGGGCTGGAGCCTGGAAACATACTGGGAGCTAGTGTAGGTCTTTTGGGACTGGTGTTATATGGTTCCAGCAGCCACTCCCAGTCACCAGTCTGGCAGCCACACTCTGGATTAGTTGCAGTTTCCAACTATTCTGAAGTATTTTTATTCAGTGACCTGAGTCATTTAATTCTTCCAACTCAAGCCTAGCCCCCAACATTTTGCTGCCTGAGGCAAGGTTCAGGATGGTGCTTCCCCCATACCAGATACAGAAGACGACTTGACTGGCACAATTACACAAGAAAACATATTATTCTTTCCATTGCCCACAGTCTGCCTGGCCTGAGTCCAAAGTAGGTCAGTGCCCCTCATTAAAATGGATGGTTTCACTCGCTGTATGTTAATGGCTCTCAAGTGCTTTGATGTCAGGTTACAACATGGGTCAGTCTGACCTGCATTGCAGCTCTTTCTGTAAGCCCATCTTCAGTCAGCCTGATTATAGACATGTAATTTTGTGGTGAAATATGGTATGTGTGTGTGTGTGTGCCCTCCGGTGAAAACTGATGTCAGCTAATACAGGAGGAGTTTTCTTGTTATCCGATTTCCAGTGCAGACCTCCTCTTGGGTTAGATGCTTCCTGGTGCTTCCTAAACTTAGGCAGGTAACAGCAGCAGCAGAAGTGGAGGAGGGAAGATTAGAAATGATAAATGGGGTAGAAACTGCTTAAGGTCTTTGTAAAGTTTAATGAAAGATTTATCTCCAGAGGGTAATGTTCCTCTTTCTTTTACTGAGGCAAGAGTTTGATAACCTCTCATTGCACATTTGATAAATTGCACCTTAAAGTCATAACCAAAATGACTAAGTGCATCTTTAAAAAAAAATAAAAAAGCTATAGTGATTATAGAGACATGAGAACAAAGGCTTGGATCCAGACTTAGTTGAACTTGATTTCCACTGAAAAACGATTGGAGTTCTACTAACTTTGCCTGGATCCAGCCCATAAGAATTGCCATGCTAGATCAGTCCCATCTAGTTTAACATCCAGTTTTCAATAGTGGAGAACGAGGGACAGGTGCCTCTGAAACAAAACACACAAGCATGCAATACAGGTGATGGTCCAATTGTTTGTCTCCAACATTTGGTACCCAGGGAGATTTTACAAATGAGCATGGAGACTCCAGTTCACTAACATAGCTAATAACTATAGGTAGACTATCCTCCAAAAATTTGCCTAACCCAGGGGTCAGCAAACTTTTTCAGCAGGGAGCCGGTCCACTGTAACTCAGACCTTGGGGGGGGGGGCTGAACTATATTTGGGAGGGAAAAATGAACAAATTCCTATGCCCCAGAAATAACCCAGAGATGCATTTTAAATAAAAGGACACATTCTACTCATGTAAAAACATGCTGATTCCCAGACCGTCCACGGGCCAGGTTTAGAAGGCGATGGGGCCGGATCCAGCCCCCAGGCCTTAGTTTGCCTACCCATGGCCTAACCTTTCCCTGTACAAAAGCATCTAAAATGCATTGGCCATATCATGTGACAATAAATTTCATAAAAGTTCATGGTGGACCTTTTACACGTGAAAATAATCTTAGACAATTGTTTCCTCCCCAGAGGACACCATCGATTTGCCAATAAAGCAAATAAAATGCATCTTTTATCTATACAACACAAAATCTTATTTTCAATAAATGCATAATACACACACATTCTAGGTGTGTACTGGCCACTTTAACCAGGATAAAAATAATATATATCTTCCATAAAACTTCTCTTCAAACTTCTTAGTTTTCCGAAGCATGAACATTGTTACCACGCTTGCTTGGGACTTGAGTCTCTAACACATTTGAACCTACTTCCATGTTTGGAGAGTAAATTCCTTCAGGAATGGATGATTGGGGAATTACTCTGCCGCCATGGCAACTGCTTCCTCTGCCAAATTGCTGTCCAGCCTGCTGTCCATCTGCTCGACCTGTCTCAGAAACAAGCACAAATTTGTCAAATTAACAGGAGTACACCTTGAATAACTCTGTGGTCTAGATAGTACAGTGGTACCTCAGGTTAAGTAATTAATTCGTTCTGGAGGTCCGTTCTCAACCTGAAACTGTTCTTAACCTGAAGCACCACTTTAGCTAATGGGGCCTCCTGCTGCCACTGCGCCGCCGGAACACAATTTCTGTTCTCATCCTGAAGCAAAGTTCTTAACCCAAGGTACTATTTCTGGGTTAGCGGAGTCTGTAACTTGAAGCGTATGTAACCCGAGGTACCACTGTACTGTATCCCTCTATGGTTCCTGGAAAGGGGAAACAGAGCTGAGGCTGGAAATTGACTCGGGGAGGGGGGAGGTCTATTAACAGACAAGAAAAGACCATTTCACATTAGGGACACAATATGAATTAATGAAAGGGTATCCCAGAAGAGAACTGAATAGCGAGTGGAAGAGTGGTGGCAAGTCAAGAGCCACTTGCAGGCAAAGTATAATTTAAAAATACGTAACTCACACAGTTTCTTTCAATGCTTATTGCAGTGTACAGCAACGCTCTTGAACAGCTCTTGCTTTTGGATCATCCTTGACAAGGGGATGCTCTCCAACAACTCATAGTTATTTTGAGTGATTTTTGACCAATTGATATACAGTGGTACCTCGGGTTACATACGCTTCAGGTTACAGACTCCGTTAACCCAGAAATAGTATCTCGGGTTAAGAACTTTGCTTCAGGATGAGAACAGAAATTGTGCTCCGGTAGCGCAGTGGCAGCAGGAGGCCCCATTAGCTAAAGTGGTGCTTCAGGTTAAGAACAGTTTCAGGTTAAGAACGGACCTCCAGAACGAATTAAGTACTTAACCCGAGGTACCACTGTATTATAATAAACACTATTCTGTTGCACTTTGGGGCTTGATCCCTTTTGTGTGTGTGTGTGTGTGTGTGTGTGTGTGTTTTTTGCAGTATAATAGGACAACCACTTTTATTTCTGCTATTCCCATAAGAACCTGTTACCATGCCATGCCTTAGTCTTTGTCAATGCCCCCAGAAGGGGGGTTGGGGTTGGGGGAGAATCTGATGCACTTTAGTAACCCTCATTACATGATAACTGTGTTGCTGCGAGTCTATATCTTCTTCTTCTTTGGCGATCACTTGTAGTCGAGTAAGTTCCATAAACACGGTTTTAACAATGAATCCATAAGTGACTGTGGAGGTCAATTCTGGATCTACACGGCCTTCCACAGTCGGGACATAGCTTTCTGGGTGGGAGTTGATCACGGTGAGGGTTTACCAAGCATGCCTTCCTCATAGAGCGTTTCTCCTTTCATCCTGAGATTGAGCGTCTTAAAAATCAATTACACCTTTGGAAAAGGCTGTTCTCCAATTGGAGCGCTCGCAGACCCGTGTTTCCCAGTTGTCGGTGTTTATACTACATTTTTTAAAGATTTGCCTTGAGAGAGTCTTTAAACCTCTTTTGTTGACCACCAGCATTACGCTTTCCATTTTAATGGAATGGGTAGAATGCATTTCTTATTTTCCTTCTGAACCATATACTTAATTTCCACTCATAATGAATGTGGCATTTTAGAAAAGATAAAGGGAGTTTAAATTTTTTGCCAATTAAAAAAGACAGTGGACTCTCAGAGGCTGAGTTATAGGTATATGCAAAATAGATGGGCCTTTATGAGGAACAAGGTGGCCGGTGGGATTCACTAAGATCAGTACATTCTGCAAACACTGTAGTTTTATATACTTCTTGTAGTGCACTTTTAATTAGATGATTATGAAAAGGGCACAGTGCTTTATGATGCATTAACCTTCTTCACAATTAGATACACGATGGGAGCAAAGATCCCAAAGATAATCTTGATGAAACCGTAGCACTGCAATGAAAGGGGAGGCAGCCATTAGTCCCGTTCTGCCTTAAGCAAGCATTTATCTTCCAACAGGAGATGATTCAAGTATGCAGTAGTCCTTAAAGCAAACAAACACATTTCTGCATATTTTTATGGGGTCTCCAGAGTCACTTCACACTATCATTCCAAGTGCCATTAGGAGAATATCAGAGCGCCTCATAAAGAGCAGTGTGGGCCATGGACTGAAAAAGTACACAACATTAGCCAGAATAACAAGCACATATGATATGGGGATGAATACAGGGTGTCCTTTCCACAAGCCAAAAGGAATCTACCACTGGAAGAAATAAGGGGGGGGGGGAGTGTCTATCTATGTTTCAAGGCAGTTCCCTCAACTTTCTGGGGTGTATAAGTGGACTCCAAGGGAGGAAGGTGGAGGTAAAAATCAACAGTGTGAGGATTCCATCAGTGGAGTTCAACCCATTTTGTCCTCAGTTTGTTCAATTCATTTACTCGATCAAGGTGTAACAGATATGAATTTTGTATTGCATCATTTATATACAGTGGTACCTCGGGTTACAGACACTTCAGGTTACAGACTCTTCTAACCCAGAAATAGTACCTCAGGTTAAGAACTCTGCCTCAGGATGAGAACAGAAATCGCACGGCGGCGGCAGCGGGAGGCCCCATTAGCTAAAATGGTGCTTCAGGTTAAGAACAGACCTCCAGAACAAATTACGTTCTTAACCCGAGGTACCACTGTACTATACGTATATGAGAATGCTGAAGAGGCCTGAGACCATCTTGGCTGTGAATCCTGGAAGAGCTGCTCCCTGCCTTGCAGGCTTTTTTCACTTGGCCTGAGAGGGCAGAGCCCTGCCTGACTCCAGCTACAAAAGTTGAGGCTGCTTAACAGACTCTTGGGCAAGGGGGCTGTTTGGGGTGTTTTGTAAGAGGCGGGCTTGTTGCTGTTGGTTTTTTGGTATATTTATTTTAGATCTTGTCATTTATGTGAAAATTGTTTAGTTGTGTATTTTTTGGTGCTTTGTTTCTTGTCTCTTGAGAAAGACGGATGTCAATAACATGCTCAAGGTGTCCGAGACTGTTTCACTAGAAGCCAGAAAGATGAATCAGATAAGCAAGAGTGCTGAAGTGAGTCAAACCATTGGCCTCCCTAGGTCACTATTGTCCACAGTCTCTCACATGTGTCTCTGAAGTTTCAAGATTCAGGTAGGTAGCTGTGTTGGTCTGACACAAACAAAATAAATAAATAAAAATTGTCCAGTAGCACCTTAGAGGAATATACCTTAGAGGAATATACCCAGAACATACTTAGCTGGTCTCTAAAGTGCTACTGGACAATTTTTTTATTTATTCCAAAGTTTCAGACAGGAGTCTTTGCACTCTTCACCTGGAGATGCTGATGACTGAACCCAGGAACCCAGGAACCTACTGCATGCATAGCACATATTTACAAATGAACACTGACTTGCAAATAGCTCATAATATTTGCCAGCTTAACATTTTACCAAACGTGATTTGCTATGGGTATACACACAAACATATTCATTCCAAGATTCACAGTGTATTTGAACTCCCAAAAAAGATTCAAAGGAAGAACTATTCACAGATGATTGCCTGGGGAGTCGGCCATGTTTGAGCCTTGAGACGAGAGCAGTGTGTAGTGAGCGTGCAAGAAAACAGAAAAGCCGGGCAATGTGAGGGGTGGGAGAGAATCATCAGCATGGTGTCAGGCTCCCAGAATGCACATTACCCAGGAGACACCTCTGTTTACGTCCTTCTGTACTATAGCATGTGAAGAGATTTTATGTTAATAAACAACTTCTTCTTCTTCTTCTTCTTCTTCTTCTTCTTCTTCTTCTTCTTCTTCTTCTTCTTCTTCTTCTTCTTCTTCTTATCCTGCCCATCTGGCTGGGTTTGCCCAGCCACTCTGGGCGGCTCCCAACAGAATATTAAAAACACCAAACATTAAAAACTTCCATAAACAAGGTTGCCTTGAGATGTTTTCCAGAAGTCAGATAGTTGTTTATTCCCTTGACATCTGATGGGAGGGTGTTCCACAGGGCGGGCACCACTACTGAGAAGGCCCTCTGCCTGGTTCCCTGTAACCTCACTTCTCACAGTGAAGGAACTGCCAGAAGGCCCTCGGAGCTGAACCTCATGTTCATTTCACTGGTTGTACACTCAAAATATATTGCAGAGATCTGCAGCTGGTTCTAGCTTCCTGACATGTCTTTTCATGTTGCACTCCAGAGAGATCAAGGTCCATAAATATTCCAATTTTATCCTAAGGGCGGGGGGGGGGGGCAGGGTAGGAGATAGTGACTGAGATAGTGATTGGCCCAAAGCCACACAGTAAGCCACATGGCTGATTGGAGATTTGTAACTGGGTATTCCTGGTCCTGTTCTGACACAGGGATCACCACTCACCATGATGACTCTACTGCATTATGGCAAACAGAAAAGTGAGCTATTATGAGGGTAAAAGCAAATACAAGCAATATATTTTATCCGACTAAGTTTTACTCAAAGTAGACCCACTGGAATTAATGGGCCTAAATTTGCTGTATGCATTAATTTCAATGGGTCTACTCTGAGTAGGAATAACACGGTGTAACCTCATATTTGCAATGTGTCTCTGCCTCAGTAGAGTAGCTGATCTGTGCACAGCTATATTTACATGCCTGGATTGGCTCAAGTGAGGGGAGAATGGGGACCTGAAAATGTATCAGAGATTCCTGGAAATATGTGAACACACACAGACTTCTGAACTGGAGTAATGGCGGTTAACTTTTCTTCCTCATTACTGGTGAAGTGTAACAATCAGTATGTGCTTATTCCCATGTTTGCCCATTATCTTTGCTTATAATATAGCCAAGATTCATTTTATGCCTCTTTCCTTTCTGCTAATACCGCCTGTTGAATTTCGATGAATGCAGAGGATTTGTCATATCATAAAGCAAAGCAGCAGAATGGATAGATTTATGGGGACATAGAAATGAAAAGCTGCCACATAGCCCACCAAATGGAATTCCAAAGTAATGGCAATATTTAATAATGGTATCAAAACATTAATATTCTACTTAAGGCTGGTGAAAGGAAAGGAAATATAGAAACAAGGGGAAAGGGGTAAATGACAGTTTAATTATTATTATTTAAAACAGACTTGAATTCTGAAAAAGGAAGAAAACTAGCCCTCAGCCATAAATTAGCTGGTAAGCCTGTCAAGATACAAATCATTTTGATTAAGGATAACAAACAAATTATTGAAAAGAATTAAATCTTTTTTATTTGATAATAAAGCCGCTGGAAGTCATAATAATTCACTGAAATATGCTAACATTTGGGGTATAAATATATGTGTGTGTTTTTCTGACATTCTCTCTGATATTAAAACTTTCTGATATCAGTAATATTTGTTTGTAAGTTGACATACATAAATGATCAACAAAATGAGATAACAATCCAGAGAAGATTTTTAGTACCTGGCACTAGAAATGATCATAAGGTAGGTAAAGGTAAAGGGACCCCTGACCATTAGGTCCAGTCGTGACCGACTCTGGGGTTGCGGTGCTCATAAGGTAGAAATTCATTATTCTATGTTTTGTTTTGTTTTGTTTGCAATACATAGGTCCTGGTTATCATATCCTTGATGTACTAGATCTAAGTACAAGCCACTGACACGAAGACACAATTTTTCCAAGAATTCTGTGAGTAGAGAAATTAAGGAAGTTATTATGGAAAGTGAGTGCCATGGAAGAAAGGAGACTTTCATTCTTCCGGTATTTTTAACTTAGAGATGCAACCTCCTCTCTGATATGAAAATATGGGGAGGTCAGGAAAGAGAACAAAAGGGAAATTCTCTTCATCTGTCATGTGGACTATGACCTTTGGTTAAGCCTCAGTCATAACCAGGCTACATACATGAGAAAATTTGGATCAAACAATAACCAGGAAACAATGGAACTGGATTTGGGATTACTTCTACTCTAATATAATTTCAGCATACCTAAAGGAGAACACACACACACATATATATATATATATATATATATATATATATATATATATATATACCCTCTATCAATGGTATTTAACACCTTATAAATTGACACACACATAAATTATTACACAGAGAGTGCATTGGCTGGGGGGGGGGGGAATCAGGAAAAGGGAGTTAGACTCACTAAAGTTTTTGTGATGAAATGGAGTTTTAATCTGAAATTCAACTGGATTTGAATTTGTTGGTGTCTCCAGTAATCTCTCTTACATCATGCATGGTGGCTCATATTACGGCTGAATGTTCGGTATTATTTTATTAAGACTACTGTTACAAGATTGTCATGTTTTTTGGCTAGAATAATAAATTTATGGGAGGGAAAAATATATTAAATTCAAAATCTCAAAATCCTCCCAATTGATTTCTGTGTTTGAATTGAATTTATATTAATGTAAACAAGATGGGCAGATATGTCATTTTCAGTTTCTCTCAGCTCCTCAATTATCCAATCTTAAATGTGATTCTGCACATTTGTACATGAGTTTGCAAAATTCTTTTTTTAAAAAGTTCTTTAAAAAATTGTCAGCATTGTTTTGTGCTAATTTCTCCTAGTACACACATTTATATATGCAACTTTGCCTAATATGTACAGCTTTGCAAAGCCATTTCCCGAATATGTTATTTTCACAAATGGATTCATTTTATGCACACTTTAGTGTATATACATTTTTGTACACATTATTTGGTTCAAGACCTGCATTGCAAAATCCTCTCTTTTCCTAGATCTCTATCAAGGTGCTATTCCAAGCCTTGACTGATCCCTGTCTAACTGGCTGACCATTCTGTATGTTTGATTTTCCAGTCCTTCCTGGTTGGCTGATGTTCTAACCAGCTCTGATTGGTCACTGCGTCACACATAGGCTGACACAGGGCCTGTCCATCACAGCATGCTCATTTACTTTCCAGCTAGGGTGATGGGAACTGGTGCATGTCAGTATGTGAACAATACATATTTACAGCGTCTGCAATTTCTAGGCTTGTTTTTCCAGGGCAGCCTCAAGTCCTTGTAAAAGTTTATAAGTAATTTAGATTAAAAACAGTTTGAAGTTCTCCTAATCATAATTACTATACCCAAGTGCCCAACTTAATTTGCATTTCCAGTCCACAAGTGCATGAATTATGGTCAATAACCTTCCCAGCTGAGAGTTTTATTGCTGTTTGCTAAATAAGAATGAAAACGAATCGCAAGGCTATAAATCATGGCATTGCAATTGCTCTAACTTGTAGTAGATCATAAGTGCAAAGCCAAGTCCAATATACATTACGATTTTCCCCAGCCAGATTTCGGGGGAAACAGTGCATTGCTATTCAAATTACTTTTGCACTCCCCATATACAAACCAAGCCCTGGAAGTCCTACCTTAAATGCAATGTTGTGACCAGCCACTGTAAAAGTTTGATTCAAACAACTCCTGTTCATTGCAGTCGACATGTTCCCATGTCAGCATCCCAATCTTAAGAATGTGTACTTGGAGGTAAGTTCCACAAGCTTTAATAGGATTTATGCTCAAGGAAATCTGCTTAGGGCTGCAGATACAACTGGGTTATTTGAATACACAATTCTGCTCTTAAGATGTGAGTATCACAAATCCCTGGGGCTTACCATCTTGACTTCAAGCCCCAGCTAGAAGGTTCCTCTCCTTACTCCAGACTAAGAACTGGACTCAAGCAATTGCTCCGGACTAAGAACTGGACTCAAGCAATTGCCAACAACAGAAGCTGTTTACACACTACCATTTGCTCTGTGTTCGGTGTGTTCCCACCATTGGTTTGGGAAGCGGTGTGCACATGATGATAGCCACAATCCATATCTATCCTGCTGTTTCTTAGGAAACACTGTATTTTGATGCATTTCCTCACAAAGCGGCTTTGTTCAGAATTGAGAAGAATGACTTTGCTGCGTTTTAAGGAGGTAATATGTACACATCCAGAGATTTGGCTTAAAAAAGATAGATATTAAAGTGTAAGATCACATTAAAAAATCCTATGGGATGGTAGAATTAATTAAAGTGATATATTTAAAAAAAGAACTTCAGGGCCAGTCTTGCTGGAATCACATAAAGCTGGTAAAGCATTTTGGACACAAAGTATTGGCTTCTTTAAGCTAGTTATTCTTTTCTAATCCATAGGAAGACAGGAAGATGGCCTATCTAGAGCCAGACTATTGTCCCTTCTAGCTTAGTACCACCTACATGAGTATCACTCTCCATGACACTCTCCACTCTCCATGATGTCAGACATGGATTCTATTCCAGCCCTACTGATGTAGGACAACCCTGTCCTGATACCAGTATGTAATATTCTGTTGGTTCAATTTAGCTGCATGAAGATAAAGGAATTGTTTATTTGTATTTATGATAAAAAATATTTTTTAAAAATAAATGCAAAGGAGGCTCTGTGCATTCAGAAAATGTGATTAGGGTGAGGAGTAGGTTCTGCAAGCTTCATGCCATGCATCTTAACGCATCTGCTACATGGTAAATATATATGGGCCTCTCTCCATGATCTTGCCTTTAGTCAGAAAAAAAAATATTTATATACCACTATGTCATAAAAGTATCAAAACAGTTTGCAACAATATCTATATATCATCAAAACACATACCATTTTAAAATCAAAGGTAATCAGCTAACCATTACGGAAAGATGTTTCCTTAATTGCCTGCATAAGGCTGGCAACATAGAAAAGTTTTCAGCAGCCACTCGAAGGTGTTGAAACAGAAGGTTATTGGTGAATTGTTATTATGTATCAGATTTATTTACCAGCCTACTTTTGATGGGGAGGTTTACATTGGCAGAGTATTCCACAGAACTGCACCAATCACACTAAAGGCTTGGATTCTTGTTGCTGACAGATGAGGCTTGCCAAATCAGGGGACAACCAATGATGCCCTGGAAGATAAACTTGGTGATCAAGCTTGGGACATAAGGGTTCAGGCAGATGCTAAGGAACCCTGGACCAAAGTTGTCCAGTGGTTTCTAAATACAAGCACAGCAAGTGCAGATGTTTTAACAGTGGTGTCCCATGTTGTCAGCCTGGTGCCCCCATCAGCAGTCTGGCTGACATTTTCTGCACTAGCTGGAGGTTTTGAGAACCAGGCCCAAGATTGTGTTGAGTGCATTGCAGTAATCCAGCATCATCATAGCTGACAAGGCAGACAGAACTGGTAAAAGGCATTCCTAACCACAGAGAGTACATGCGCCTCTATTGAAAAAGATGGTATCCAGGAGTCCCTCCTTCAGAGGGAGTGTGACTACATCCAGAAATGAATGACTTGCCTATCTTCCAGACACAGGAACCATCCACCCAAAGAGGCTCCGTCTTCCCAAGATTTGAGCACAGTTTATTGGCCTTCACCCAGTCCTACACAGTCATGCGGTAGGCTTGACTGTGAACCTGAACATATGCTCAGTCCAGTCTTCACCCAGTGCATTTAATTGACCACAGCTCCTTATTATACCCCTGAGCAAAGTGGGCTCCACAGCACAGGAGAGGGTTTGGAATAAGCTCTGCCTCAGTTTATTCAATCTACCAGTCCTCCAGTCTGTCAAGAAAACCGTATCATTTGACCTGTCACAGCTGATTCAGGTTTGCTTTGTTACCCAATGGTCAGGTAAATGCACTCTGCACATATTTTAGCCATGGTATTAGAAACAGTCTCCAAGACTCAGTTTCATCTCAAAGTCTTGCAAACTAAGTTCATTCCCTGGAATAATTTTTTTGGCTCCATGACTTCTTAAGATTACTTTTTATTTCTTCTTTCACTTTCTTTTATCGAAATCTTTTGTAAAATTAATGTTAGAAAATTATATGAATAAAACAGCAATTTCACATGTCAGGCTTACAGTGTTATGTTACATTTAAATATATTCCACCGCACGTCTCCAATTGTAAGCACTGAAGATTTAATTTCTCATTTCTTTGTAGGGCTGTTTCTCTAAATCATTAGAAAAAGTACATTTAGGCAATTTCTTTGAGAACTATGGAGACTAGCTTCATTTATTTTTATTTTTTTGCTTTATAAAGAAAAAAAGGTATGTTGACTTTCTGAGCTGATGGCACTAATATACGGTAATCTAAATTCTGAATTTGTTCACCCTGTAACCCTTAGAATAATTGTGTGTGTGATCTTATGTGCATCTACACAGAAGAAAGACCCACGGAGTTCAATGGATCTTACTTCCAGGTAAATGTGTGTACAGGATTGTAGCCTAAATGTTACTCAGGCTACATTTGGTTTAGTTGACTGAACCCAAGTTTTCAGAAATATCAACAACCTCAGATATGCAGATGATACAACCTTGATGGCAGAAAGTGAGGAGGAATTAAAGAACCTTTTAATGAGGGTGAAAGAGGAGAGCGCAAAATATGGTCTGAAGCTCAACATCAAAAAAACGGAGATTATGGCCACTGGTCCCATCACCTCCTAGTAAATAGAAGGGGAAGAAATGGAGGCAGTGAGAGATTTTACTTTCTTGGGCTCCCTGATCACTGCAGATGGTGACAGCAGTCACGAAATTAAAAGATGCCTGCTCCTTGGGAGAAAAGTAATGACAAACCTAGACACCATCTTAAAAAGCTGAGACATCACCTTGCCAACAAAGGTCCGTATAGTTAAAGCTATGGTTTTCCCAGTAGTGATGTATGGAAGTGAGAGCTGGACCATAAAGAAGGCTGGTTGCCGAAGAATTGATGCTTTTGAATTATGGTGCTGGAGGAGACTCTTGAGAGTCCCATGGACTGCAAGAAGATCAAACCTCTCCATTCTGAAGGAAATCAGCCCTGAGTGCTCACTGGAAGGACAGATCGTGAAGCTAAGGCTCCAGTACTTTGGCCACCTCATGAGAAGAGAAGACTCCCTGGAAAAGACCCTGATGTTGGGAAAGATTGAGGGCACAAGGAGAAGGGGACGGCAGAGGACGAGATGGTTGGATAGTGTTCTCAAAGCTACAAACATGAGTCTGACCAAACTGTGGGAGGCAGTGGAAGACAGGAGTGCCTGGCGTGCTCTGGTCCATGGGGTCACAAAGAGTTGGACACGACTAAACGACTAAACAACAAAAAGTTTTCAGAATCATTTTTTAAAAATTGTTAGGGAACATGTTATTATCCTATCATTAACAAAGAACCAAGCTCCAGCTTTTATTATGTGAGCATTGATTTATGCAGGGTTTGTTTTGTACA
Source organism: Podarcis melisellensis (assembly GCF_964234715.1). Lineage (NCBI taxonomy): Eukaryota > Metazoa > Chordata > Lepidosauria > Squamata > Lacertidae > Podarcis > Podarcis melisellensis. Next base: position 92,648,514 of record NC_138529.1, read on the forward strand.
AAAGTCAATAAAACCCTAAATAAAAAAATAAAATTAGCTGAGAAATCTAGGTCCCTTGTGATAACTAACCTGCTCCAAAAGGCAATAATGTTTCTGCATTGCACGGTAACAGCACCATCAGTTTATATTCCAGAGACCATATATATTTCCATCACACAGCCACGCTATAAGGATTCTTTCCAGGCAATGCAGACAGTTTTCCACAGTCAAGGAGATTTCTAATTTATCTACTTTTTCACCTGCACTACAGTCTTTGGATGACTGATATTAAATGTATGTTTCTAATTCTAGACCTTTGGCCAGAGATAGTTTTCTCACCAAAGATGATGGTAATTGAAAATACCTTTCACCTGGATGCTTTCTTCTGGAAAGTATTCAATCCTATTTTCACTTTCCCAGAAGATAGAATGGTATAGGATTACACCATTGCCATCAGCTACTGATAAAAAAGCAAAGTAGAGAGGCAGCCACTCTTAACAGACCCACTCAGGTAGCCGCAATGCAAGAATGTGAACTTATCAAGCCCATTAGCAAGAGTCTTCTTTAGGCATTATTAAACTGCAGGAGGTGTGAAGGAATGGGTGCCAAAGTGCCAAAGAAAAATGAATAATTGTTGTACCATACTGAATGTTTGTCCTGGGCAACTGTCTCCTACAACGGAGGCCACCAAGATGCCTCTGGAACCACACAACCACAGCAAAAGAGAGAGAGCCTTTTTATTGTTCCTACTGTGCCTTCCTGACAATGTAGGAGGCAGCAGCTACGAGTTATGGGTCTTTCCAGCCACAGCAGGCACTGCGATTCTCCAGTGGTTTGCCTTCACTGCTGGAGGCGCACTGCATTGTCTCTTGAGATGGACGGATCCAACAACTGAAGCTCAGAGATATACTGTAGTGGCCCCTCACCCATGGAATATCCTCCCAATGGAGATATGCTTGGCACCAACACAATATTCTTTTTGGCACCAGGTTTAAACAGTTTTTAATAAAGCCCAGCAAAGGGGAGTGTGACCGGTTCTCCCACACTGGGTGTGCAGCGCAGAAGGCACAACACGGTCATTGTAACAATGACAAGCACTGGAAGGTGAGAGGCAGGGGGCGCCAATGAAACATTAAAGCTTAAAGTTTGCCACTAGCCCAGACATTTTATTCATAGTGTTAGGTGGTGGAATGGTTTTATTCCTTTTTAAGTTGTATTCTACAGTGGGTTTAATCTGGTTGTATTTTAATTTTTCTGTATCCCACTCCAAAATCCATTTCGTACAAAAAGTGGTTTGTATTTTTTGATAAATAAATGAACACTGATTTTCCTCCACATATGGAGGTTTGATTCTTTGCTTCTAATGGGAGTATGAATTAAAACTATTGATGTGTGTTAAAGCGCAAAGTTTCCCCTTTTGAGTAGTCTGCTGCAACAGGAAAACTTCTAATTCCTGTGTTTCTGGTGATACTACTCATATATTTTACATTATTCAAGCCCCGGGGCATTCTATTCTCTCATAAATTCTGAAATTGTGAAATGATTGTATCTTGGGTTCGAATCACTGAGCTAGCCAGCTCTATTTGTCTCCATCCCTGAGCTCATCACGGCACCAAGTTCATTGACAATGAGATTCGTCTTTGAGCATTTTTGAGAGCTATTTCAGGTATTCTCCATCCATGATTTTACTGTGATCAAAGGTGAAGTGCAGATTAAATACAAAGAAATACCATTTCAATAACAGTGAAAGATCAGTTCTTAAATTAAGCTCAGAAGCAGCGTAGGAAGCAGCATGTTTGACAGTAAGAAATACCGTTGTGCACCGGCAACCTTGCTTCTTCTGAGCTCAAGGACAAATTTTAAGCTGTTCATCTGTATGTTATCATCATTAATCAGGAAGGATAGGATTCTGCAGGAGACGTTCTCTAGACTTTTGCCATTTTTTATCCCATTTCCTCTTTCCATCTTCATTATTTTGATGCTAAGTAGTTTTGATGCACACAGGATTACACTACATGATTTGTACTTAAGCGCTTGGTGTATTGAAACTGATAAAGGGCTTACCCTTGGGAAATGCTTGATAATTATAAAAAACTACCGTGGTCACCTATTAGTCAATAAGACGCACACAAAAATCCCTGGGATTGCTGTCTTCTTCTTTTATTTATGTTGGGGACAGTGTCTTGCTGTCAAATGACTGCTACCTTACCTAAAAATATGCATAGTTTGCACTGCATGTAGCTAAAAAGGGACATATCCTGTGCCAAGCCAGTGGGGTCTCCTTTCCCAAGATGCTGCCTTTCATTTACAGTCTCATTATAACCATACAAAAGGATCCATGGGGACATACAGATGGGTCCTGGGTCTTTTCCAAATATGTAGATGCTTCAAGTTCAAGACTACCCATCAAAAGCACAAGCTTTTCTTCCCTAGCACATACATGTGGTTTCTAGATTTCCATGTCAGTGAAATGGGTGCTAAGTATTTTGGCTATAAGGAAACTGGCTGTTCTCATTTGTGTGCAAGGGCAACTAATTAACACCATTAAAGAAAGAATAACAATCCTATCCCTAAGACTAAAGTATGAAGTACTCTACTACTCTTGTGTCCTTTCAATGCTCTTCTCCTGTCCTCCCCTGTACCCCCCCATCCTCCATTATAGATCTGGGATGTTGTGGGGTGCACATGGAGAAGAGCGACGGGGGAGATCCCCTTGCACTAGTGCTAATCCTCCTTCTTCTTACATCTTCTACAGCATCTCACATCCATCTTTGGATAGATGCCTCTTCAAGTTCTCACCAGCGTTCTCTGTTGTTTGCTTGGTGCATCCACATAAGCCCCACTGTTAGTTTTAGATTGCCAACCCATTGCATAGGTGGCCATCACTCACTTGGGAGGCTGTGGACTCTCCTTCCTTGGAGGTTTTTAAGCAGAGGTTGGATAGCCATCAGTCATGGATGCTTTACCTGATATTTCTGCATCGCAGGGGGTTGGACTAGATGACTCTTGGGTTCCCTTCCAACTCTATGATTCGATGACTGGGTGTCCCTATCTTGTAAGACCTTGTGCTTAGGCAAGATCAGAAGCAGTGTTTGACCTGGGCTTGAGCTGTGGTCAAGCTCTAGAAGAGAAAGAGTGCACACTCCAAGAGTGGTATTAGACTTGCTCAAAGAAGACCCATTGAAACTGATGGACAGGAGTGACTTGGACACATTAATTTCAATAGGCCTAGTCTAAATAGAACTTAGTTGGCTATAACCCCAGGACTTGTAGCTTGAGAGTGATACATGTGTACTTTTACCTTAAGCTACAATGGAAAAATCTGGTTTCCTTTCTGGTGCTTACCAGGCATGGTTTTGTCCCACTGGATGTTGCTCTCATTAGCTCCATCCCTCTGTGGGTAGGTATATTGGAGGAAGTGGAAGACTCCACTGGGTGCTCTGCTCTATGGAAAGTAGCTTTGTTTACATGTGTTGTACCTGTGAAAGAGGAAGATATTTTATCAATCTACCTGTCTCTGCTAAAAGCAGATTTTATCAATCTATCTGTCTCTGCTGAAAGCAGGATCTTGTAGGGCATGGAAGTATGGGTGAGGTATCCATTCCAGGAGCCCAGAGATGAAGAGAGAATATTTTAGTAAGTGGGCTGTCCCATGTGTCAAGCAAGACACAGAGTTGCTTGGTTCTTTCTGGCATTTTCTGTGCACGTAATAATAAGGTGCATAGAACCAATGTCCCTAACAATGTCTGCAGTTCCATCTAATGTTGGTGTATGAAGGAGAAGATGGGTGTGCCTCACTGAACAGGACTTGCCTATGTTTTCCCAGGCAGGCGGGCCTTCAGCTGAGCATTCTCTGCCCTGGTGTATCCTATGAGCATATATAGTACATTGGCTGGATGCAACCTACTGGTATGAAAGGAACTGTCAAGTCATCCCTCCCATTTTTAAAACATCTTCTTGATGGCACTAGCACAAGAGGACTATAACCAGGAGGGTTATCAATGCAGCCATCTGACAAGGCAGCTTTGCCTCTAAAGATGACATCATAAGCAGACATTCAGAAAGGTCCTTTGTCAACCACATAATGAGCCGATATTGTGAAGATGCAATAATGTCATGTAATGGGGAAAGTAGAAATTGCAGAAAATATGGCCATGTGAGTTATGAAATACCTGCCCCAGTGACTTGAGGGTGCGCCAGCTCCTGTAACATTCAAAATAATCTCCTGCTAACTATTTGAGAAATCCTACCCTTCTGAAAGTGTGAATTAAATGTTAAGTGTTCTGATCACATAACACCACATATTGGTGAGGCATAAATAAATAAGGAAGTTTCAGTGATTACTATCAAGGATAGTTTAGATATGTGCAACCGTTTGGTTTTCTCAAAAATCCTCATTAGACTGATAATTACCATCATTGTTATGGTCTACCTGATGTGAAAGTCAACATCTTGCATATTTCTACCCTAACGAATGGTGATTCAGTAAAAGATACCATTTTATAGGCATTCCATCTTTTTTAATATGTTCCATTATCAACTCTGCGATACACTTTAATTCTTACTGGAACAGCAAAATGTCCTCCTTAGTTATGGCAGCTGTGAACGGCAGCTTTAAATCACAGCCTTTGCATTTTAAAGCCATATTTCATTACAAAAATATCATCAAGTAAGTGTCAAGGATGTTCTTCAATTAACACTTTTTTCCTACTTTCTTTTGAAATGACGTGCTGCTCTGGAATATGGCATTCAATATGGCATGTGAATCTGTGGTTGCTATATGTTGTTAAGCTGCGGCTTTCCATGAGTTTTCAAACCAGAATATATGACATATTTAAAAAGTTTTGTGCAGTAACTCAAATAATGTTTTCTGAAACAGGTGATTTCCCCAAAGTGAGATGAACCTGCTAAAAATGAGCATAGCAAGCATCAAATATGAATTAGAAATGCTATTAGGGACGCGGGTGGCGCTGTGGGTTAAACCACAGAGCCTAGGACTTGCCTATCAGAAGGTTGGCAGTTCGAATTCCCGCAATGGGGTGAACTCCTGTTGCTCGGTCCCAGCTCCTGCCAACCTAGCAGTTCGAAAGCACGTCAAAGTGCAAGTAGATAAATAGGTACCGCTCTGGCAGGAAGGTAAACGGCATTTCCGTGTGCTGCTCTGGTTCGCCAGAAGCGGCTTAGTCATGCTGGCCACATGACCCGGAAGCTGTACGCCGGCTCCCTCGGCCAATAAAGCGAGATGAGCGCCAGAACCCCAGAGTCAGCCACGACTGGACCTAATGGTCAGGGGTCCCTTTACCTTTACCTAGAAATGCTATTGTCAAAGCATTTCAGAGAAGAAAGTTTGGGGCAGAAGCAGTACGATAGGCATCAGCGGTTGGCACAGTTGGGCATCTGCTGATGGCCCACTAAAGAAAGTCCCTTACCTTTGCATTTTACTTGCTTGTTATCCACCTCTCCCTCTGGCCCAGTCAACAGTAACCGAGAGAAGGACGAACAGTTAGTGCCATTGGCTGTTTGCTCCTGGGCTCTGTGTCTGGCGAACAAAGAGGTGATAGCAATGATGAGGACAAGGAGCAGCAGTTGGCAATATATTGCAGTGAGGATGTGGAGTAACTGAGAGAAGTGAACCAATGAATGTGTCTTGCTCCAAACCCTGGAGCCGACGCTGGAAACCAGTGATTGAAAGTTAAGTTCTGAACATTTCCACAGGATTTATGAGAGTGAGAAAGATTAAGCGAGCAAGATAGCTTGCGATCCTGACCCCATTTAGGAGTAAGCCACATTGAATTCAGCATGACTTACTTCTGCACAGACATAGAGTTGCAGTCATAGCTGGCTCCAGGATGGACCATTTGCCACTTCATTAACTTTGTATTCAAGGCACAACAAGACTCTTTGTTGGTTTTGCTACAAGAAACTAACAGGGCTACCCCTCTCCCTTGAAGGGGAGCACAGAGAAGGTAGGCATCTGTTTATAGTTGTTGTTGCGGTGGTGGTTCAGGTTACTTAAAAAAAACCAAAAAAAAAAAACCAAATAGGAACCTGTCAAGTTTGGCAGTGAATCTGAAAGGTTCCTACTGATCTGAATTCCCTCTTATTTCAGAATACCAAACCCAAATAAATCAGTTTTTCAAACTTCAAACTCTCTTCTGAGTTTTCTTGACTCAATATTTTATATTGTTTAAAGGGCATAAATTTATAATTAATTTTATTTTACCTTTATAACCTGATCAAAGTTTAGAAACATCAGTAAGTAGAGCACTGCCTGAATTATTCATCTACAAATATTTTCCCCTTAATATTCTGTAGTGCTCTTAGATATGAAACAAACATCAAAGTTACCCAGTATTTCAAAATTGTTTATAATTTGAAGCTGATTTTTAATGTGATGAAAATAATGGCACTACTTGACTCCAAGGAGTACTATATAAGGAGTTGTTACTGATTATACTGAAGCACTATATCACAGCATGCAAGCACTTAGGCAAGATTATATTGCAAGCTTCTAACCTTTAGGCTGGATACATATTCAGCAAAAGTCCACGTCAGAATCCTCAGGGAGTGTATCACTAGAGAATGCAGATGTGCTTTGCTTTTAAAAAATGTTTTGTTATGTTTTGCGCTGTGTGTGTGCGCGTGTGTTTAAAAAAAACCTCATTGCATGTAGAAATCAAACATATCAGGGGGAAATTATACAACAAATTTTTAATGTTAATGTTCAACTGTTAGTGAGGCCTTGTGAGAAAGGGCAAGCAAGGAACCTGATAAACAAACATGCATGGATTTTTCTCAACAAGCAGTTCTCCTCTTTCTCCAAGCACTGACCAGGGAGGTTTCCCTGTCTCCCACTCTTAATGCCTTAAAAACAAATACCTTTTAACTCTTGAGATTCTTATTTTAATAATGCTATTTTTAATCTTCTGTTGTGCTTTTTTTAAACCTCCTGTTGTTTATTTTATTTCACGCTACTCTTGTTTTATTGTTTTGTTTTCATATTTGAATCTACCCTGGAAATATTTATACTGAAGGGTGGGCTATAAATCCATAAAATGAATAGTGAAACTCCTTTCATAAACACTCTTAGATCCTAACATCAAGATACCCAATCCCACGTCCCTCATTCTTCTATGAGAGGAATCACTTCTCTTCTTCCTTCTATGTTTTCCCTCAGGCTCAGGATGTCTGGAAGATTGCCACAATATGGCGTCCAGCAACTCACTTTTCTCACCCCGTTTTTCTTCTATTTCTATCCTGTTAACTGTCTGATTAAAATCATATAGCTTCAGAGCCACGTGGGTGGGAGAGAGATGGCTAGTGCTGTTTGCCTCTCCACTAACTGCATCTAAGAATCACTAGTTTCTGATCCATGGTAATCACATGAAAGAAAATCCCAATATCAACATATTCGATATTTTGATGGCTGGTCATTTATTTAGCCCTGTCTCAATAATGATAACACTGGGGCTGGAAGCATTGTTCAGTGAATTGCACCAGCAGATCAAAATAACTGGAGGGTTTAAATGACCGATTGTAAATGAACTACTTTCAGAAGATGTTATTTTGAAGGAGTGGGGGGAAATCCATTCAACAACTATTGTATACAAATAGAACTTTAATTACCGCTGGGTCAAAATATTCTGTCTAGGTGAATTTTGTAAGTTTTGGGAATGGGGGGATTTCTTCCCTGCCCAATGGTTGCATTAAACTTTGAACAGATCAGGTGGATCTTTTTTTTACTTCCATGGTGGGGTCTTGCCTTTAAAAAGGGAACCACAGATTTTCTTCTTATTTTTGCCTGCCCCTCAAATATAAGTGATGTCATGGCTACTCTCAGCCTCACTGCATTCCCAGGAAAGTGTCTTTGTGGGAACAATAGCACATAATTATGGGACTCACTTCCACGGGAGGTAGGGATGACCACCAGTGTTGGTGGCTTTAGAAGAGGATTGGACAAATTCATGGAGGAGTCATCTACTAGTCGTGATGTCTATGCTCTGCCTCTGTGCTTGGATGTAGCAATGCTTCTGAATACAAGTTGCTGGAAGCCACAGGTGGAAGAATGCTCTTATGCCCAAATCCAGCCTGCTAGTTTCTCCCAGGCATATGCTTGGCCACTGTGAGGACAGGATGCTAGACGGAGAAGGCAGCAGGCCCTTCATATTGTTGTTATTATTGGTTCCCAGGAGATTTCTTGAGGACAAAAGATGGCTTCCCCCATTCTGGCCAGTGGCAGTAAGATCAAGTCATGATTTTAGGAGGAAGCCAGCAATTAATCACATGGAGTAAGTGAAATTAACTCCTTATTAGAAGAAACAAGGTCTGCTCAGGAGTGACAGGCTTGATGAGCACAGCAACTCTTCTCAGAAGGTCTTGCTCCTATGAGGCAGTTGTGGAGACTGAAAGTCCCCACCTTCCCAGAGCTGCCTAGGTCTCCTCCTCATCTGGGTTCATCCCTAGCAATCTGAGACTATGCTGTCACACCTGCCTTTGCTTCTCCCACTGCCTCTTCTGGTCCTGGAGGGGAGCTTGTCACAGCAGGAGAGGAAGACACCCTGGCATCTTCACCAGCCTGATTCATCTCTGCCTCTTGGCCTCCCTCCTCTCCTACTTCTGCCTTTGGACTTCTCTCTGTCACAGACTCTTCCTGCTCACTAAACCCTGTTACCTCTTCAGCTTCTGTCACCTCCTCGTCCTAATCTTCTCCCTCTGACCACTCATCTTCATCCCACCACCATTCCCTGGACTCTGAGGCTTCTTCACTTGGGGTTTCCCCACTGGTGCTTCCCACCATTCCTCTTTGTTCAGCCAGTCCATGATAAATTGCAAGCAATAACTGGACAAAGACTTAAACATCTAGCTCTACAAGGACTAGAATGGAACCATGGTAGCAGAAAATGCAAAACCCATTCAGAGAACATTCCAGAAAGTGGACAACTCACGCCTCTTTCTTATGTTTCCACTTTCACAAACACACCTTGATGGTATTCTGCTGATAGGCTTGGCTTTCTCCCGTCTTTCACCGCTAACTCTAGATCATTTATGGCATTCAGTTTTCCCCTTTGAGTATTTCATTCTTTTATATGGCATTTAATTATCCAATGAGAAACTCATAATAGATCTTTTTCTACTTGTATGAATCCACAATTGGATTTCTCAAATTTATTAGTTCATAATTTCTGCATTTGAGTTCTGAGCATGAAATGAAATAATGAAAAACAACAGGTCTGGGTTATTCAGGTGGCTTGACAAGAGAGATTCTTGCATTTAACAAATGTGCCAAAATGAGCTGCAGTGAACAAACACAGTATTCCCCCCCATATGTCACATTTTGAAAATGGTCAAAATCTGCATTGGGTTAATATTACATTATTTACACATGCATAAAGTGCAGCACTCCTTTTTAGAGTGTAGCACTCCACACATCATTGGCTAAACAACGATGAGAATTGGATTAGTGCTTTTGCAATGGCGATATTGTGTAGATACTGTAATTTTAGATATCTTTCTCATTAAGCATATTAAATAAGCTTCTTATGAAGTTAAATACTTGCCCTGTTCTTGCTAAAGTATTTCAGAATAGCAGTCTTTTTCTCGGCATTAGTTTGCATAGCAGACAACTGGACATAAGTACAAAGTACCAAATCAGCACAGATATCAAGTGGTTAGCTGCATCTGCTCTCTTTGATTGTAATTTGTGAAGGGCAGAATGGTGTGATTAACCTCCAATTTTGTCACAGAATGAAATACTAGACAAGATGGATGTACAGCGATTTAAATCATATGGGTTGATTTCATTCACCGATGGGATCAAAATCTTGCCTCTATATGGAGCTCAGAAGTAAAACCACCAAAATGTGGGAGGTGTCTGAAGAAGACAGCATATGAAATACAGCAGAGGAACAGAGAGAGGCAATTCTCACCTATTCCTCCTACAGCCCACTTCTGGTGTTGTTTCAGAGGGTCCTCCAGGCTCCTGAAGCATCTCTTCAGAGGACACCAGGAACTATAGAATAAAGGAGAAATGGGCAAAAATCACTTCCGCTGTTTCTTCCAGTGGGACATGCTGGGAGCAGCTCTGAATCCAACCATGTGTGTGTGAGTAGGGAATAGGATCTGCTAGTACCTTTCCAGGGCCCTGTCTCTTATTCTTCCATGCCATTTACAAAAGCAACATATTTTTAATTGCAGCTTGAAATATGTAACTTACAATTAGCAACTACAGGATGATCAAGTTGTTGGCTTTTTCCATCTTCATTTTTCTTTGTGAATAACCCAAAACACACACAAATAAATGGAAATATCCTTAGAAGGATTTAATATCCTGTGATAAATTAATAGCCCAATTTACTGTGCATACAATCTCTGCATTTTGTCTTCCAATCCGATATAAAATTATAAAGGGTATCAATCTTGGTGCTAGCATAAAATGGGGGGGATACAAATAGAGTTTGCAATCAAGAAAACATATGGAGGAAATGCAAGAGAAATTTAATAAGGTAAAGGTAATATGCTCACAACTTGGCACTGCATTATTTTGATACTGTGTAAATCTCCAGTTATTGCACACCTAATAAACATAAAAAGAGGTGGAGAAATATTTTACTGGAGCACAATGGCCTATCAAACACATGAATTATCATCAGAATTCTAAGAATCTAGGTATTGATCAACAGAGCAAACGGCTGCATATGCAAAGCTCAGTTGTTTCCTCCTGAAAAATATGCAAGAATTTGGATGAAGGTGGTATACAAAAAAGTAAAGATGCACAAGAATCCACATGGCTTAATAGAAGAAGAAGAAGAGTTTGGATTTGATATCCCGCCTTTCACTCCCCTTCAGGAGTCTCAAAGCGGCTAACATTCTCCTTTCCCTTCCTCCCCCACAACAAACACTCTGTGAGGTAAGTGGGGCTGAGAGACTTCAAAGAAGTGTGACTAGCCCAAGGTCACCCAGCAGCTGCATGTGGAGGAGCGGAGATGCGAACCCGGTTCCCCAGATTACAAGACTACCGCTCTTAACCACTACACCACACTGGCTCTCTATCATACATCCCCATGAGAGCACAAGCAAAACACCTCCCCAGTGTTCTCCCCTTCTTGCTGCTCTCCAAAGCACAAGCTTACCTGTAGCAGAATAAACTAAGCTCTCACCTGTGACTCCTAGAAGCTGTCAGCATGTAACAGTGTTCACACTCCTGGAAATGGCCTTGATTGGTTGACTAAACCAAGTGAAGGTAGCTGATGGGTCTCACACCCTTTGTGAGTTAGCATGTGAAGACAGGCTCTTGCGGATTTATCGGACGAGACCAATAGTGGTCAACAACAACAGTAACAATAACAACAACTTATTTATACCCCGCCCACTCTGGATGGCTACTAATCGAATATTAAAAACACAATACAGCATTGAATGTGTTGAATGCATTGAACATGCATGTTCCAGAATATTTTTCATTCTCATGTATATCTATTCATGATACTGTTGTTGTTTAGTCGTTTAGTCGTGTCTGACTCTTCGTGACCCCCATGGACCAGAGCACACCAGGCACTCCTTCATGGCCTAGGACCCTCATACCTATGGGACCGCCTCTCCTGGTATGCCCCACGGAGGACCTTAAGGTCCATATATAGCAACATCCTAGAGGTCCTGTGCCCTAAGGAAGTTAGATTAGCCTTAACCAGAGCCAGGGCCTTCTCAACACTGGCTCCAGCCTGGTGGAATGCTCTGTCTCATGAGACCAGGGCCCTGCAGGATCTGATTTCTTTCTGCAGGGCCTGTAAGACAGAGTTGTTCCACCTGGCCTTTGGCTTAGAATCAGTTTGATTCCCTCCCCCTCTTTCTTTTTCCTTTCTCCTCCTATGAAGAGACTGCATCCTAATGTTTTAATGTTGTATCTTAATCTTTTAAATTGTATTTTTTTTTTTAATATGATTTTTATTAAGTTTATAATATACAAAATCCAACTTCCAAATACATATTTCCATAGAGCTAGTGGACTCCCCCCATCTTCCGAACACTGCATTCTCTGTAGATTCAAAACTCCAGCAATTTGTTAGCTTATTTTAAACATAATAGTATATCTTCCATTTTATCGTGATATCTGGTCTCTAAACATTTCCATCCAAATCCATTGATTTTTAGTTTCAACACAATAAAATTATTTCATTACACCACTTCTGCCTTGTTATACCTTATTTTCCAATTCAAAAATTTACCGATGCTGAAGCTGTAATTTCCTAAAAAGGAGCATTTTTTAACATTCATACAACTTATAATGCTTTTTCAAATAGTCCTTAAACTTTTCCCAAACTTCCTCCGTTTCTTCTTCTCCCGAGTCTCGAATTCTGCCAGTCATTTCAGCCAGTTCCATATAGTCCATCAGCTGCGTCTGCCATTCTTCCAATGTGGGTAGATTTTGTGTCTTCCAGTGCTTTGCCATCAGGATCCTTGCTGCTGTAGTAGCGTACATAAAGAAAATTCTATCTTTCTTGGCCACCCTCTGGTCTACCATGCCCAGGAGGAAGGCCTCCGGTTTCTTGGGTAAGGTAAATCTAAGCACCTTTTTTAGTTCATTATATATCATCTCCCAGAAGGCCTTCACCTTCGGGCAGGTCCACCAGAGGTGTAAGAATGTCCCTTCCTCCTCTTTACATTTCCAACATTTGTTGTCAGACAGGTGATATATCTTTGCTAGCTTGACTGGGGTCATGTACCACCGGTATATCATTTTCATAATATTTTCCTTCAGGGCACTACATGCCGTAAATTTCATTCCGGTGTTCCATAACCTTTCCCAGTCTTCAAACATAATGTTGTGCCCCAAATCCTGCGCCCACTTTATCATGGAGGATTTAACAATCTCATCCTGTGTATTCCATTTAAGCAGCAAGTTGTACATTCTCGAAATTAACTTAGATTTTGGCTCTAGCAACTCTGTCTCTAATTTCGATTTTTCCTCCTGAAAACCCACTTTTTTATCCGCTTTAAAAACTTCCTGGATTTGGGCATAATGCAACCAATCTCGCACCTTGTTTTTTAACCTTTCCATACTCTGCAACCTCCAATGTATTTTAATCAACTTGTTTTTATTATTGGTTGTTAGCTGCCCTGAGCCCGGTCTTGGCTGGGGAGGACAGGGTAAATATTATTATTATTCTAAAAAAGATTGGTTAATGAAGAAATTACATATCTTTCTACTTATGAGTGTTGAACTAATTGGCTGATGAATAATTCAATGAAACAGTAGCTGTTATCCGGAAACACTGTTCAGAGTTGGACATCAGAATTGGACATTTGCTGATTATACAAAGCTTCACAGCTTGTTCTCCGCCGGGTAAAGTCTGGCACCGTTATTCATTTAAGGACTTTCAGAGACTTCAGTTTGTTAGTTTTGATGTTTTGAATTATTCCATAAAGTTTTTCACATTGTACTTGTTTCTGGCCATTGTGTTGCTTTTGATATTGCTAACTCCTGCAACCCAGCTGGTGCCAAACATATTGTTCTGCTTTCCTTTGGACCACATCACGAGGCCAAGATGGGGGGTGGGGGTCTTGTCTTGTCTGGGCAGCCCAGATGGTTGGATAGTGTTCTCGAAGCTACCAGCATGAGTTTGACCAAATTGCGGGAGGCAGCAGAAGACAGGAGTGCCTGGCGTGCTTTGGTCCAGGGGGTCACGAAGAGTCGGACACGACTAAATGACGAAACAACAACAAATTGGAGATATATTTGTTCTCTTCTGAGGACTGCTCAATTAGAGCAGCCATGGAAGTGTTCCATCCATCCATCACAGCTTTAGCTCCATCTTCCTTTCCCTCTAGAAAAAGAAATGGTTGACTCAGTATTATTCTATTAAAGACACTTGTTCAGTGCTATGGATTGATTTTCAAAATACATTATTCATAACTTAATGCGGTGTCAAGTAGTTAAATCTTTGTCTGCAGTCTTCTGGAAACTGTCCCAGTTCGCTCTAAGCGTGACCATAAAAACCACCACCTGACCTGACCTTTTACAGTAAAATACGACAACTTTGTGGCAATCTTCCTATTGCATCTCCTCCAAGCCATTGAGCCCCCCTTTTTTGCCAAAATGCAAAGGGTATGTTTGCTTTGTCAGGCATCAGTGATCACCATGACTTAGCAAGTACCCCTGGAGAAAATTTGTGAAGCAATCAACAGTTAGAAGGATTAAATTGCATTTAGTCTTCCACTTTGTAACATTCTTGTCCAAGGCCATTCTTAATTAATTAGAATCATTACCAGCTGTTTCAAATATGCAGCGTGATTACACAGACCTCCTTAATAAAAGAAATATTGTAGGCTGAGGTTAAGGGCCGTTATTCTTACCCACTGATCTTGACATATTAGGCTACGAAATCCAACATCACATCGTTTTCATCTTGTACATACTCCCATGGTAGTTCATGAATAATAATTACTTCCCCCATTCAGATTTGCTTCTGTTCCTCCAAATATGTCTGGGCTGGGAAGTATTTCTCAAAATCGGACTGCTAGCAGGACCAGTGGTCAGGGATGATAGCAGCTGCAACAACAGCTAGGGACTCAAGTTTGAGAAACACCGGAAGCTGTATATGAGGTGGTCATACTAGCACAATGACCCTACATTTAGAGCAAGAGGGGGATAAGTCATGCCTGGGGGGGGGAGGCAAATGCAACCGTCTAGGCTTCTGTCTCTGGCCCTCCTAACTCTCCCCAGCTACTCCTCCTCAGCTGCACACCTTCTCCACAAGGCACACCCCTTACCAGCCCTACTTACATTTGTTGATCAGCCTGTTTTTGCCTCTGGCTCCACTCGCCACTGGCATGTGGCTCCCAAAATGATGCCTAGAAGGGAACACAGCCCTTAATGTGCAAAGGCTCATTGGTTCAGCGACCAACTGGAAAAATGCTGTGGCTTATCAATGACTACTTTGTTTACCACCCCACAAGGTTCTACTTCATGGGGCGTCCTTGTTTGCTTGTTTATATTTAGTAGATTTGTACAGTGGTACCTTGGTTGTTGAACTTAATCTTTTCTGGGAGTCCGTTCGTCTCCCGGAACCGTTCGAAAATCAAGGCGTGCCTTCTGATTGGCTGCAGGAACTTCCTGTACTCAATCAGAAGCCGTAGAAGCTGCATCAGATGTTTGGCTTCCAAAAAACGTTCGCAAACCAGAACACTTACTTCTGGGTTTGCGGTGTTCGGGAGCTGATTTGTTTGGGAGCCAAGCCATTCTACAACCAAGGTTGTTGCTGTATCCTGCTTCTCAGCTGGCATGCTCAAAGTAGCAGGCAAGTATAGCCCATGATTCTTCTTAATGTAGCTTGTACACCATTCACCAAAATAAATAATAGTCATCATAGCCAATAGGATTCTTCCCACTTCCATGCCACTCTCTAGTTGGATAATCACCAGAAAGAGCAGAACACCTGGGCAGTGTGATTCCCCAATAACAGATATCACACAGCTTTGCTTTGGAATATTCTGAATTTGTATCCACTGAAGTTGAAAATCCCGTAATAAAGAAACATGTCAGAAAGATAATTGCAATTTAGGTGCAATTTGGATCATATACAGGTGAAACTCGAAAAATTAGAGTATCGTGGAAAAGTTCATTTATTTCAGTAATTCAACTTAAAAGGTGAAACTAACATATGAGATAGACTCATGACATGCAAAGCGAAATTTGTCAAGCCTTTATTTGTTATAATTGTGATTATCATGGCGTACAGCTGATGAAAACCCCAATTTAACAATCTCAAAAAATTAGAATATTAAATTAAATTAAATCAAATAGAGCAATATTGGACCACTGAGAAGAAGAAGCATGCATATGTACTCAGTACTTGGTTTGGGCCCCTTTTGCATCAATTACTGCCTCAATGCGGCGTGGCATGGATGCTATCAGCCTGTGACCAGGGTGCTTCAATAGCAGCCTTCAGCTCTTCTGCATTGCTCGGTCTCATGTCTCTCATCTTTCTCTTGGCATTGCCCCACAGATTCTCTATGGAGTTCAGGTCAGGCGAGTTTGCTGGCCAATCAAGCACAGTAATCCCATGGGCATTGAAACAGGTTTTGGTACTTTTGGCAGTGTGGGCAGGTGCCAAAGTCCTGCTGGAAAATGAAGTCAGCATCCCCATAAAGCTCATCTGTGGAAGGAAGCATGAAGTGCTCCAAAATCTCTTGGTAGGCGGCTGCATTGACCCTGGACTCAATGAAGCACAGTGGACCAACACCAGCTGATGACATGGTTCCTCAAATCAACACAGACTATGGAAACTTCACAGTGGACTTGAAGCATCTGGCATTGTGTGCCTCCCCATTCTTCCTCCAGACTCTGGGTCCTTAGTTTCCAAATGAGATGCAAAAACTGCTCTCATGAGAAAATAGATTTGGGGAGCCATGACATCACAATTATAACAAAGAAAGGCTTGACATATCTCACTTTGCATGTCATGAGTCTACCTCATATGTTAGTTTCACCTTTTAAGTTGAATTACTGAAATAATAATAATAACTTTTCCACGATATTCTAATTTTCCAAGTTTCACCTGTATATGATAGAAGTCGACATAGGAGCCTTGTGAAAATGTGGGGTTTTGTATCACACTGGTTCTAATTTCTTGGGTAGCTCCAAAGTCCTTGCACATCTTAGGTAAAATGCGACATGGGCATAGCTGTCAAGTTACAGATTTGAAAATAAGGGACCAGCAGCCTCAAAAATAAGGGATCAGCAGCCAAAATAAGGGATTTTCCAAACACAGGTATGTTCAACTTCTGAGCCCCTCCGAGCCAAAGGCAGAAAGCCCAGCCAGCAGCTAAACGAAGCCTCAAGCGGTGGTTCCCACAGCACAGCAACCCGGCAAAGGGGATGCAGCAAGGAAACCACCGTCACCTCTCCGCTGGAAAGCACTGAGCAAAGGCGAGTCTCCAGGCAACGCAGCCAATTTGATCGGCACAAGGCATGTAAGCTCCACCCCCCAGTCATTCTTAGACACCTTATTGGGTGAGCAACACAGCCAAGCAACACAGTTGGAGCCTCCCTCCTCCCTAGCCGGCAGGAAGGGAGGGAGAGGAGCTGCTTCCTTTGAAACCCAGGAAATTTAAGGGACATCATCAATAAGGGACAGCAGCAGGACACAGCGCTGGGATAAGGGACTTTCCCGCCAAATATGGGACGGTTGACAGCGATGGACATGGGCTTAAATTTCCACTTCAAGTAGAAGGGAGGGAAAGACTCCTCCCCATACTCTGCCTTTGGCCTAAAATGGAATTTTGAATAGAAATGCCCTAGTTCTCTTGATGCTACTTTTCAAAGTACCTCTCTCTCTCTCTCCCCCACCACCACCTTTGGTGTAATAGATGAATAAACACACTAGCATATCAAAACCTTTCGTGGTGTTGTACATAAAAAGAAGAAGACGATGCACCTCGGTCGCCAACGTGCAAGAGGGCTGATGAAACAGACTGTATTTTTCTGGGACAGTAATTTTGAACCATGAATTATTCATGAAGACTCTGAAGTGGAAACAAATGTCATAGGAAAGCACCTTATCATTTGTAACCTTACAAACAGCAGCCGTGAAGCTGTAATCATTTGCCACATGCTACGACATCAAAGAACAATGCAATATGGTGGCAAGTTTTTGTTTTTAATGGATTCTAATATATTTAAAAGAAATTAGAACTCAGTGAGTCGATAAATACCTACTGCAAATTCCTCCGCTCCATACGGGGACTTTCCCTCTTTTTTTTATGACAAAACAATACTAAAGTGTTTGCTTTTTCCCCACACAGAGCTTGCTTGCTTGCTGTGGCATTTAGATTTAGTTAAAGATGAAATGGAAGGGAGGGGGAGATGCTTGCGTCTTATTTAACAGTTTCAAGAATCAGAGCAAAAAGATGCCAGGAAATGCCTTTGGAGTTCTCAAAGCATGAGTGAAGAAGAGATGGGTGCACCAGTCTTTGTCTGGTCTATCTCTCTTTGGCATGTGTTCACCCATAAAGCTGTTCCTCCTCTTTTCTGTATTAATCTGATGTTTTGGGGTGTTGTGTTTCTTTTTTAAAAAATGAACATGAATTCATATAAATATGAATTAAACACGTTTTTCAATTGTATTTTCTCAGCAGATATGCCTCTCTAACTATTTTAATGTAATTTCTAAATATAATCTGTATCAAACACATATATTTAGTGCTGTATCTCTTTGAAGCAATGCATCTCTTTTTCTCTTTAAAAATAAATAGACATTTGAAATGTTTTTGCTTTAAATATATGCTTTCTTCAATGTGTCTGGATACTTTATTCAAAAAAGAAAAAAGAAAGAAAAAGAGAGAACTGTGTTGCAACATTCAATATTATGTTCTGGTTGGCACATCAATCCAGAAGTTGTGGATCTGGTCTGCTCATACCGGATTTTGCAACAACAAAAAAGGTTCCTCAAGCATTCCAAACATACCCCCACATACAAAGAAGTTACACTGCAATCAACTGAATGCAACCAACCAAGCTCTGGATCGCCTAATATCTTACTACAACTACAACTATTATTATTATTATTATTATTATTATTATTATTATTATTATTATTATTATTTTGTATACCATCCTTTACCCACAGGTCACAGGATAAAATCACAATATGAAAACACAAAATACATAAGCAAAACAAAAACATTGGGCATTGAGTGGTATTCAACTAAGATGGCGGTAAGAGTCCTAATAGCACAAGGATGGAAGAACGAGGAAATCCCGACCAAAGAACTGTGGCAAGAGAAATTGATGGACTACGCAGAACAGGCGAAACTGACACATAAACTACATGACAAAGATGACTGTGACTTTAAAGAAGAGTGGGAACCTTTCACAAAGTACTTAAAGAAACAACAAAATGAATTGGACTCCTTGGCAGGTTTTGAATAAACATACACAAACTTTTTATTGATAACATATATATATAGATAATTTAAGGATCTTTACAATTTTATAACATGCAGAGAATAACATGTGCTAAGAAACCAGAGAGAGGAGCTGAGGGAAGTCAGGGGGGAGGGTTTTTCCTCTCTTTTTGATGAGGGGGGAGGGGGGAATGGGGTGGGAATGAGGATGATGTATTTTTGATTGTTATTTTGAAACTCCTAATAAAAAAATATTTTTTTAAAAAAAGAGTGGTATTCAACTAAGTTTTACTCAGAGCAAAGCCGTTGAAATTACTGACTTCTGATTAATGAAATTAATGAAAATAATAATAATAATAATAATAATAATAATAATAATAATAATAATAATACTTGTATCCTGCCCTCCCCTGCCAAAGCTGGGATCAGAGTGGCTAACCTCATATAAAATAAAATATATGTAAAAACAAACAAACAATCGATTAAAATGCATCCCAAAATTAATTCAAATAAATTAAAATTAGACAAATAAATTAAAATTAAAATTAGACTGGACAAATGGCCATCCTCAAGTTAAAATTGAAAGTGGTTAATACCGTCAATAAAAACAAACAAACATACTGTACATACAAAGGACCTACCCACGTGATGCTGACACAAATCCTTACACTAACACTATGTAGCAGAACAAAAGAACAATACCCCCTATCGTTCTCACACCCTCTTTCTCTCCCCCCTCTGTTTTCCCCCAGCCACAAGATGTCTGTGACAAGTGTCTCTCACAAAATGTAAACAAACTGTGGAAAAGACTCTATGAACTGAAAATGGAGATGACAAAGATAAGTGCAACAATTTAAAAAGCAATAAGGTATCATGTTAGGGGTGATTGGATGTCGTTATAGAAGATATGTATTAGGAAATTATTCTATTTAGATGTATTGTGTTAAAGTGTTTTTGTTGTTGATTGTTTGGTTTTTTCCTGTTGGAACTCATAAAGCAAATTAAAGAAAAGAAAAGAAAATGGAGATGACAGATGTAGTTTTCCCTGCTTATTTGTTTGTTTTGTAACACAAGAAAATATTTAATAAAAGCTATTTAAAAAAAATTGGGGAGGGGAGAGGAAGCATGTGTGAAGATTCTTCAAATACCCTCAGGACTGAAGAGCGAGCACCTGTGGAGGCAGTGGCAAGCAAACTGATGCTGGACTCCTATTTAGGGTTCAGCGCTGCTGTCATTATGCAATATAAGTGACTGCTTTAAATTCTTAGCTACTGTACATAATTGCCCACTTAACTAGCACTGATTGTTTCCTTTCAGTCTGAATGATTCATAGTCCAAAGAGGAAGGCAGCTCTTCCTTCCTTTGAACCGTAATGGCCATCAAACTTCATATTTGCCATGTCAAGTCCTGTTTACAGCATCTGTCAGAAAGATGACAATCTCCTCCATGGTCCAGATCATCGGCCACAGGAACCTCCCCATACCTCGACCCCAAATCACCCATTAATTTCCCTCTTTGACCCTTAACCATTCAATTGACGTTCGCGTTCTATAAAGCCCCTGCAATAGCTGACGGCAACAGCTACAACATGAAGCATTTTCATTTTTCTCATTTTTAACCAATGCCATGTAGCATTCCTCCCTGTGTAGCTTGGACCTATATATATTTCCACCCACCCACCCACTGCGTGTTGTGGGATTTGATTATTACAGCCTAGTTGTTTCTTAAAAAATGACTAACTTTTCCACTGGGTACAGCTAAAATACACAGAGGCATATTTTAATTGCCTATGAATATTCAAAAGCTCATTATTGTTACAGTCTTATAATTATCCTATTCCCCTGACAAAACATGCAGCACACACAATAAAAAAGGCAATCCATTAAAAAGTGTTGACATCTATGTTCAACAGTTCCTGGAGTTTCTCGATTCGCTGGATATCCAACTTTCTTTAAAATCGCACCAGGAAAAGGAAAAGTGATGATTCACGTTTGAAGAAGTGGAGCCCTGCACATCGGCAATGCAGTTTCAGTATTTTATACTGAAAAACAAGGAAGCTTTGAGTGTGAGCTTAAGTTGGGGAGATGGCAGCAGACATAACTTTGCTGCTGCTTCCTATGATTACATGCTTGCGTTTTTGGTGCATGGGTCGGGTTGCCTGGATTTCTGGATCTGCTGGTGGTTTCTACGGTGTCCATATGTTAGTGGTTCCAGTTCATAAAGGTAAAGGTAAAAGGTAAAGCACCCCTGACCGTTAAGTCTAGTCGCGAATGACTCAGGGATTGCAGTGCTCATCTCGCTTTACAGGCAGAGGGAGCTGGCGTTTGTCCGCAGACATTTTTCCGGATCATGTGGCCAGCATGACTAAGCCGCTACTGGCGAAACCAGAGCAGCACACAGAAGCACCGTTTACCTTCCCACTGGAGTGGTACCTATTTATCTACTTGCATTTTGGTGTGCTTTCAAACTGCTAGGTGGGCAGGAGCTGGGACCGAGCAATGGGAGCTCACCCTGTCATGAGGATTCGAACCGCTGACCAGCAAATCCAAGAGGCTCAGTGGTTTAGACCCACGTCCAGTTCATACTGGTGTTTAAAAGGAGATTATCTAACTGTTATCTGTGCTGCTTTAAAATATGAATTCTTTTTTTAAAAAAAACAACAATTGTATTTTTGTATCTGACTTTTATTAGCTAAATAAATGAAATAAACAGAAGCCCATTGCAAAAGCTACTTCAAAGCAATATGTGAAATCTAGTCTCTACTACCACTTACCCATGATCTGTTTTGCCCACTTACGGTTGTCAAGACATAATGCTGACAGGCCAGGATCTAGACTCTACCAGTCCAATCCTATAAATGGCTACTCAGAAAAAGTCCCATCAGTGAGGAGCTAAAGGATTTCAGCAGGGGTGGTCCACCCATGAGGCAAGGTGAGGATATCACCTCAGGCAGCAGGATCCACAGGAGCAACAGATTTCGATGCAGCTTTTTATTCCCCTTTTTCCTGATTTAGATCTTCACTCACCTCTTCTTCCCCAGTGGGGAGTGAGCCGTCATTTTGTCGTTCACCTCAGGTACCAAAAATGCATTGGACTGGCTCCAGATTGCAGGTGAGACCTGGCAACCCTTACAGCAGGTTTCCTCTATGACTGAAAATGAGACAGTCCATCTCATTTCCTGTCGGCAAATCATGGGGCTTCTAACTCAGTTCATCAATATCATGTGGGGAAAGATGCATTGAAGTGGATTGGGTACCCTACTGAGCACTTTCAGGCTCTCTTTCCTCCTTCCCCATGGTAAATATTCTTTGTCAATCAATCAATCAATCAATCAATCAATCAATATAAGTTCATTGTTCTAGCCAAAGGCCATGACAAACCTGCAACAACAGTACCAATAAAACAATACAGATCATACATCCACAATATGACCCAACACCCATGATGTAAGGGAGAGATTACCAGAGACACCAACAAACTCAAACCCAGCTTGACATCAGATTAAATTGTTGTGAATCACCACAACAATTTATAGTGATTTTATCTAACTCGTTTTTTCCTTATTTTCTTTCCCCACCCCCCCTTTTTGCAGCTAGTGCATACTTTTCACGTAATGCAAAATGGATCCTAGATTTATATGATCCAGAGATGCTATTTTACATATATAATGATACAACATGACATAAAGTTTGAATAAAACCGTTTTTAGGGCTCTCTCGGGTCAGTCCCTTAAATGCTCTGCTTTATTCATGTGTGCTTAGTTCTACCATTTGAAGCAGTAGCCTGTAAGAGCAACAAAACAACCATATTTGCCAAAGTGTAGCAAATGTCTTTAATTAATGTCATCAAAGCAGTTGCTGCTAAAGCCACAAACGTTTCAAATAGCATTTTATAAATGTAAGTGAAGTCTATTCAAACCCTCCAAAAATAGCTGAGAAAGTTTGATATTTTTTTGACGCAATTTGAGTATTCAGAAATGCTCAAGTAGGAAGAGGTATGCACAGGACCTAATGGCTCTCAATCCACCAGGGTCCCTGGGGAGCTTGAACTACATCAAGTTACAGAGTACTATCAAACAACTTGAGCACTGTGCACTGAATCTGGGGATTTGCCTAGATGGTTTTCAAGAGAAAATTGGAGGAAAATATCAACTGACACTTGCCTCTGTGCACTGTAATTGGCATTTGGGGGAAAGGATTCTGGGGTAACTTAAAGCAATTGGCTGAAGGGAGAATATTCTGCATGCCTTCTTTATTTCAAAGAGAAACTATGAGTCATGGGTAAAATGTGTTTTACTGAAGTGTAATAGTGTGAGGGGAAGGTTGCAACGTTTGAAACTTTTTAGTTTAGGGAACAGGAGAGTAAGGGTTGACATGATAGAAGTTCATGGGAGGAAGTGCACAGAGAAAGGTTTTCTCTCACAACACTAGAACTCATGTTGCCGAATGTGGGGAGACTCATAACAGTGCATAGTTAAACTATGGAACTCATTCCTACAGGAGGCCACCAATTTGGGTGGCTTTAAAAGAGGACTAAACAAATTCATTAGGCCCTCCTGGGATGGAAGTTCATTAGGCCCTCCTGCCAAATTACAGACATAAAGGGTTTTGTGTCGGGGACTTTTAAAGCTTTTGTTCAAAGTTTTTGTCTAACTTTGTTGTTGTGTGGCAGAAATGGATGGAATTTGAATGTTTGTTAGCCTCTTCTGAAATAACAAACCCTGCCAAGTTTCAGAAATATGCTATTCCTACAAAGCGAGCCTTTACCATTCTGAGTGTTTAAAAGAGGATACACTTCATCTCTACAATTGTCTTGTATGTAATTTGTCTGAAAATGTTCAGACTACTCTAGCATGGCTTTGGACTTAGCCATGTTGGCTGGAGTGGATGTGGGTTGTCATCCTGCAACATCTTGAGAGCCACAAGTTGCCAATTTCTGTCTTAAATGGTGGAAATCCAGGATCTAATGCAGCCATCCTAATCCCATTTACCTGTGAGTATATAATCATTGGATTAAATAGGTATTACTGATTAGGATCGCACTATAAATATCTTAAATACCTATAGGGTTGTATGAAATATGTATCTAAAATGTTATCTGCTTTTGCCAGCTGCTCACATGCTGTCAAAACCGGTGATATATTTGTTGGCTACTTACTTATGTCTTAGTATTACTCTCATTTACCTTGACAATGGCATTGTGGTGCAGTGGTTGAACTAGGACCTAGGAGAAACCAGGGTTCAAATCCCCATTTAGCTATGAAGCTCATTGGGTGACCTTGGGCCAGTCACTGACCCTCACTATAACCTACCTGGCAGGGTTGTTGTGAGGATTAAAAGAGGAGGAGGAGAATAATAATAATAATAATAATAATAATAATAATAATAATAATAATAATATCTTTATTGTCATTGCCCCCTCTCAGGGACAACGAAATTACTTGGCTGCTCCATCCACCCAGATAGGGCACTCCACTCAAAATCAGAACAACTATAAAAACACTAATTAAAACAATATAATATAATACAGCAAGGAAGATTAGATGACTTTCAAAGTCCAGGTTTCCCATTCAGGGCCGAGATTGCTCTGGAGAAGAAGCTGTTCTTGAGACGGCTCGTTCTTGTCATCATCGTCCTGTATCTCCGTCCCGACGGCAGGAGCTCAAAGAGACAGTGACCAGGATGCGATGGATCTTTTACTATGTCCAGTGCCTTCCTATGGCACCTTGTGGCATAAATCTGCTCTAAGGTGGAGAGTGGGCAGCCAACAATGCTCTCTGCTGCCTTAACAACTCTGCACAACGCCATCCTGTCCTGGGTAGTACAGCTTCCGTACCACACACATAAGCCATAAGTGAGCACGCTCTCAATGGCACAGTGATAGAAGGCAAGCAGCAGTTTCTGTGGAAGATGGTTTTTCCTTAGGATTCTTAAAAAGTACAGTCTCTGCTGCGCCTTCTTCTATCATGGGGATAATATCAGAATGTGCAAGCCTTAACTTCTTATTCTAGTTGGTTCAAATACATGATGCCATCGTCTAGATATCTTTCAAATATTTTGGATTGCTTGAAGATAACTCGTTCATTTTAACATTTTACTATAGTATAATCCAGAGACCTAATAAATGCTCATAACTTTTCCATTTTAAGTTTGGGTTGTCCCCCCCCCCCCCCGTATATAAGGTATGGCTCAGTTACCAGTAATGTAAACCTGTGAAAGCATATAGTAAAAGAGAAGATATGAGTAGCCATGAAGAGTAAGGAACTTAAATTCTGTGAAGTACTTGCCAACCTACTGGCTGGCTGATATATTTTTTACAGTGACTTTGCTTTTCTGGGAAGTTTCATGTAATGGAGCAGATATCAATGTTCTTTATGGAAGCACTTACAAAGAGAGTGTAAGGAATTTCATTGCAAATGCCAGACACTCCCCCCTCCACACTTTCTATCTATCATGTTGGTTCAGAAGATCCATCTGAATATTTCAGAGCTTTGGGTAAGAGTGAAGTGGGGAGTGAAGTATTTCTTCTCCACTTAAAGGAAATGATGATGATGATGATTTCTATACCACCCTTCATCTGAAGACCACAGGGCAGTTTACAGAATAGAACACAAAAATACATGCCATAGTAACAAAGCGTGTTCTCCTTCATGGAGAGCACGTGTTGCGGTGGGGTCTGCTGAGCCACCCCTCTGTTACCAGGCAGGGTCTCTAAAGATGGCGTGGGGCAGTGATTGGTTCACTGGGTTGCTGGAGTAAAAGTTATTTGCAATTTTGGTGGGAGGGGTAAAATGTTTAAATACTCTGCATGCAGCCTGGCCTGGAGCTTTCTCTTTGCTGCGTGCAACGGATCACCCACCCGCCCGCCCTTGAGTAAGGGGTTGTTGCATTGGCCTTGCTATGCCTGTCATGGGGTCATTTGCTGTTGGGGCAGGGGCCTGGTAGGAATTTTGTCCATCTGGCTGATTGGCTGGGCCATTTGGGTTTTGCCTACTGTGTAGCAAATCGTCACAACTTGTAAGGTTGCGGTTAGGCATTGGTTATAAATTGGTGGAGGAGGGGTTAGGATAGGCTGGGCCTGCCCCTCCATGGTTGCTGCGGAAAGGGAATTCCGTTAAAGGAATCCTGGGGCTTGCCATCTTTTCGTCCAATCCCTGGAATGGGACTAGGGCCGGCAAGCCTTCGGGGAGCATGCGGATGAGAATTGAGGGTCTGTGACTCAGCTCCATTTCTCCCCAACTTGCTTTCCCCAGCACTGTCTTTCGGTGGTGCCCGGAAGTCAGTTCTGTCCCCAGGCGGGGGGACAGATAGTCTTAACCAATGCCTAAACAACCACTCACGGTTTTGTATTTAAATAAAGTTGTGGCCAAAATTATGCCAAAAACCTTAAACAAAAAATAAGTGTGTGTTGTGAGTTATTTGGGGGGTGGCTTGGGGACCTCGACACACAAACGCAAACAATACTCTACAAAAGCAGTTTCAAAGACTGTACAGTGGTACCTCGGATTACATATGCTTCAGGTTACATACGCTTCAGGTTACAGACTCCACCAACCCAGAAATAGTGCTTCAGGTTAAGAACTTTGCTTCAGGATGAGAACAGAAATCATGCTCCGGCGGCACAGCAGCAGCAGGAGGCCCCATTAGCTAAAGTGGAGCTTCAGGTTAAGAACAGTTTCAGGTTAAGGATGGACCTCCGGAACGAATTAAGTACTTAACCTGAGGTACCACTGTAGATTGTTTAATTAGCCAAAGGCCTGGGAGAAGAGGAATGGTTTTGCCTGATGCCTACGGACATGTACTGAAGGCATGAGGTGAGCCTCCCTGGGGAGAGCATTCCACAAGCAGGGAGCCACTGCCGAAAGGGCCCACTCTCGTGTTGCCAATTCTCACACTGTCTTGGGCCAAGCCTTTATTTGATCCAACATACACCCTTAAGTTGGCAGTTCTCACACTGGAGGGATTTAAAAAGTGGAGTTCCCCCAGACATCAGTATTGAGATTGGTCATGAATGATCTGGAGATGGGAGTGAGGAATGAGGAGGTGGCTGGGTTTGTTGATGACACCAAATTATTCAGGTAGGTAAAAACAAAAATGTCCCTTGTTGAATACAGAGTCCAGGGCTAAATAAGGCAGAATAACCACCTCAGGAGGCAGATGCTGCAGCTGATCCTCCTGACCCCACCCCCACCATTTCCTTCTCTCACCACATAGCTTCTCTTGAGCTCCCTACATTGGTGTGCTGCCTTAGATGCAGTGAGATATTCTGTCTCAGCACTAGTATTGAAGTTGGCTTCTTGTCCTTCAAATGGGGCAGCAAAATAGATTGAGCCAGCCCTTCCTTTGATCCAACATACACCCTTATGATATCACCAGGGAGATGGAAATGACAACAAAAGCACTTATGAGGAAGCAAGAATGACAGAGGGCACCTACAGCATGAAACAGACAACCTCAACACCTTAAGTATTCAGAAAAATCAAGGGACACAATACACATCTCTCTTCTCATGGTGAATCTGCATGAAACCCAAGCTCTGAGATATTTGACATTCCTAGATCATGTATCTCCTGTGAAAACAGCCTTAGAAGACTACCTCTAGGGTGTAGTAGAGACTCTTTTTCTGCTGCTTTTATATAGAGTGTGATGAGAAGCAGGGTGTCGCATTGCATGAGACACTTGTCAGACATTCACAGCTAAATACCACCACTCTGCAGTCTGTACAATAACACTGTGCTTTATTTTCTGCATGTTGAGCTGTTCAGCTACCTCAAACAACTCAACAGACCACAATCCAATTCCCAGTTAAAAAACAAGTTTTTGAATATATATTTTTGGTGGAGAGAAGGGAGACTTTTTATCACCCATTACATTTTTTAAAGTTAATTAAAATGTTTTCAGCATGTTATTTACCATGCAGCATGCTTAGTGCACCAGAGAAGCAAACCAGAGAAGCTGTCACACAACTTCCATTCACTTCAGCAGCATTATTGCAGAATAATGCCCAGCAGATTGCCTCCTTGACTCTAGTTAGTTAGGCATTGTGATGAAGAAAGCCCTTATACATTAAAACTGGTGCTGAGATTCCACTGTCAACGAGGGCTAATACCTTCACATTGGGGGCACAGGTGGTGCTGTGGTCTAAACAACTGAGCCTCTTGGGCTTGCCGATCAGAAGGTCAGTGGTTTGAATCCGCATGATGGGGTGAGCTCCCATTGCTCTGTCCCAGCTTCTGCCAACCTAGCAGTTTGAAAGCATACCAGTGCAAGCAGATAAATACAGCAGGTACCACTGCGGTGGGAAGGTAAATGGCATTTCTGTGTGCTCTGGCTTCCATCACAGTGTTCCGTTGCGCCATAAGCGGTTCAGTCATGCTGGCCACATGACCCGGAAAGCTGTTTGCAGACAAATGCCAGCTCTGTTGGCCTGAAAAGTGAGATGAGTGTCACAACTCCATCCAGGAGTCTTTTACCTTTTTTTTACCATTTTTGCTCTTGATGCACTGCTTATCTTGCTGCCCAAAAGCTTACCTTTTGAGCTGGCGGAGGTGGTCTTGAGTGTGGTATTGGATAACACCAGGATTCTAGTTCTGGGACTATTCAAGATCCATGCCAAGGCGATGTTGACTGGGCTAGCTGAGAACTTCAGAACTTCCATGGCAATGGACAGCCCCAAGTTCTAAAACCCCACCAGCCCAGTGGCTACAACTGAAAGCTTTGGAATTGTGATGGGTAAGGAGTGGGACTTCATCAGAATCTTGTGTTTATTCGGAAGTCAGTTCTACACTCAATTATGCTATTACACATCAACAATACTGGAGTGAATGGAGAACCAAACACTATTGTCCCATAATTTCCACTCACCCCACCTATCCTTTCATGATGGAGCATAGGATTCCACCCAAACAGGATTCAATCATAGGTATGCCACCATTGCCATAAAAGACCCCAGCAAGGAACCCTCAGCTTGGATATCAAGGCTTGTGACATGGGGCCACATCTATCCGTCCTATTCCTACAGAAATCAGAGCACACAAATCAGACCTTGTGATGGAAAACTGGTGAAAGGCTTCATTGAACAAACAGCAGAAATACAAGAAAACACACACCAATGGGTCTATGGCGTGTACTCCAAATCCTCACACTTTCTTTTAAGGCTTCCCTGACAGACTTGTTGAGATTTATATCTGACTGATGTCATCCAAGTCAGGAAGTCATAGGCCTTTAAGATGAAATATGACTGAATAGATGGCAGAAGGATATAAATCCACATTCATCTACCACATGGGATAGGTCTCTATTATTCCCTGTTAATATGGGGGGAAGTGAGATTGTCAGATAGTTAATTTCCCTTGGTTGGCTGATTTCCCTTGGTTAGCCAGTGGCTTCGGGGTTGAGCTGGGACCTAACCCCCATTGCCAGTTCCAGCCCCAAGACCAGACATTTCCCCTAGTTGTGAACTAAGAAGGAAAAAGTATGTGCTTTCTTTATTCAAGTGCCCCTGCTACTATATCAAATCTTTCTATGCTATCTCCCATCTAGCTTAAATAGCTTCATATTTCCTAGGTATTCTGGTCAGAGCATGGCATCACACACAAGTTGCTTGTTTAAACAAGGAAGTAATTTTGGGCAGGATATTAACTGAGGGCTTTTTCTCCGTTTGCAGAACACAGTCGGTGATCCTGCATCATCTCGTGCTTATTTCACTGGCTCTTTAGAT
Organism: Podarcis melisellensis; assembly: GCF_964234715.1. Lineage (NCBI taxonomy): Eukaryota > Metazoa > Chordata > Lepidosauria > Squamata > Lacertidae > Podarcis > Podarcis melisellensis. The sequence continues at coordinate 92,678,112 of NC_138529.1, forward strand.
ATTTTGCTGCACACATTTTATAAAATATAGCGGATCTCACTGTGAATGTCAATTAACACTGGAGCTAGTGGTCCTGGCAATCTTCTTCAGCCACCAGTATGGAGGTCCAGATAAGGTCTGCCTACCTGCCTCTCTCTCACACACACAGAGAGGGAGGGAGGGAGGGAACTGGGCTGCTGCTTATAATTTCTTCACTCCATCCCTATAGTTTATAATCCATTGGAAAAGTCTCCTGTTCTCTCTCATTGATACCCTCAGCCTGATATGCAGCAGAATGAGGTGTAAAGTGATAGATAGATGGTATATTTTCAGATTGCATGTGACATCTCTCTCTCTCTCTCTCTCTCTCTCTCTGTGTGTGTGTGTGTGTGTGTGTAGATAGATAGGTGATATAGATAGATAGATAGATAGATAGATAGATAGATAGATAGATAGATGATAGATATAGATAGATGATGATAGATAGATAGATGATAGATAGATAGATAGATAGATGATAGATAGATAGATAGAGATAGATAGATAGATAGATAGATAGATAGATGATAGATAGATAGATAGATAGATAGATAGATAGAGATAGATAGATGATAGATAGATAGATGATAGATAGATAGATAGATAGATAGATAGATAGATAGATAGATAGATAGATAGATGATAGATAGATGATAGATAGATAGATGATAGATGATAGATAGATAGATGATAGATAGATAGATAGATGATAGATAGATAGATAGATAGATAGATGATGATAGATAGATAGATAGATAGATAGATAGATAGATAGATAGATAGATAGATGATAGATAGATGATAGATAGATGATAGATTATCGAGTCAACAACTGAACACTTGCACCACTGACTGAGATCACATTGGTCTCTTACACCAGTACTGTCTCCCAGAATTTCAACCCTTCCTCCATGATTGCCATGGTGTTTTGCTTAGCAAAACTAGTTCAGTGTCTGACATTGGAATCCCTTTCCAGGTTCTTTTTCTTGTTCGTATATGTTCTTTAAACCACTGGCATGCACTTTCATTTGTGGTTTTGGTTGGGATTGATCCAGAGCACCCTGTTTCATTAAGACAATAAATAAATTGTTTTATATCTCCTGGTATTCTGTGTGTTTCCCCCCAGTAAATGTGTCAGAAGCTAAACTTTAAGGATTAATGGAACCATTTCAGCAGGCAACAGCTTTGCCAGTTGTTTAGTTTGGATTGATCATATTGGAAGTGCAACAATGAGAATCCTTCAGTTCATGATTTAAGGGTTAATTAAGTTATCAGCAAATCACTCAACCAAGGGGTGGGTGGGTTGTGATGTTGCTTAGGAACCAGGCAGAGTAGCATGATGTTTGCAGAGGTAGCATGATTGGCTGTGTAGTTCTTAGAAAGTTTTTCTTCTGTATATTTGGAGTAATTTCTCCCTGGTGCATACAAGGCCTGAAGTAAAAAATGATAAAACATCTCTGTTCCTTTCTCCTTGGATTGTACACCGTTTTTGTTTAATTCCCTCAGTAAAGAGTTATCAGGCTTTCTTTCCACTCTGGATTCCATTGAAGTGACTTTGCTAACAGACCCAAACTGGAAAAGCGGCTTGTTAACTTTCATTGGGTTACAGAGCTTCACAAGGAAGGGGAGACTGTGCTGATGTTCACTTCCTTTTAATATAGACAAGGAAACTAACATGATTTATAAATCCTTTCCCATTGCTGAATGCAACTGCAGGTACGACTATGAGACTGTCTTGGTTAGTCCTGATAAGATGAACATGGTTTATGAGAGGTTCTACTTACAGTGGAGGACTCAGCAACCCAGAGAGACTGTTAACTTTTCTGCAAGGAGCTGAGCACCAAATGTGCTGATAAAAAGAATAATTTAGAGTTAGACTGGTCCCTGGCATTATAGACTAAGAAATGAGCATCTGCAGGTGATAGAAAGCCATGCAGGCTATCAGTTGGTAGCAGCTGCAGCAGCCATTGGGGGGGGATACGGTTTTCCTGTAAAAATGGTGCACAAGACTGGACCCAGGGGTCCAGACATTTTAGAAGAACACTGAAGCAAATACCATTTTTATTCAGAATGCTCTGAATATTTAAAGGTCCACAGCATTCCAGGAATTCACCACGCTATACCAGCCCTGTTCAGAAAATGTTCAGGAAATGCTAGTCTATTTTGTTTGTGTGTTGCAAATCTAATAATTTGTGAGGTAGTTACTAATTTCTGAATAGACATTGGAGTCGATTTCTCAAGAATTCCAAAATCCACCTGCTCTGTGTAAAAAGGTAGATGGCTCTCAATTGTCTTTGGGGGGAACCTTTGGTTGGGAAAGGCAATTTTGTGCAAAAGTGAAATATGATGTCCGTATGCAGTGTGTGGTGCCATGCTCTGACCAGCATACCTAGGAAATACTGTATGAAGCTTATTTAAGCTAGATGGGAGATAGCACAGAAAGATTTGGTATAGTAACAGGGGCACTTGAATAAATAAAGCATGGAGTAACTGCCAGAATGGCCATATTGAAGAAGATATTGGCTTACTATGGGCTGAATGTTTTTCACTCCATATATGGCATGAAAACTTATACATTTACACTGAAGTAAGTCCCATTTTGTTCAACGGAGTGTACTCCAGGAGTTAGTGTGCATGGGATTTTCAGTCTTTAAAAGAAGTTAATTGGTAAGACACTACCTCATTGCCTATCCTGCATGAAGCCTTATAGATTTTGTTTTTAGGCATTATGCTTAATCGTTCAATATAGGGGAAGGTCCAGAAGTTACTAGCTGTCAGGGGCTGTACTGAGGAGTGGTAGGAGCTGCTGCCCCTTCTCCTGAACCTTCCCAAGGGCAGGAGGACAGTATTGATTTAGAGCAGTGGTTTGCAGAGGGGCATAGTCCAGAGGGGGAAAGCTGGGAAATACTGGGTGAGAAACAGCTAGAAGAAGAAACACCAGGAGAGAGACAGCTGGCAGATTCAGTGTCCTTGGACAGCATTCCTGACCCCCCTTCGCCTAAGACTAGACAGGCTTTGAGAGTGATAGAACAGAGAGAGCTGCGGTAACAAGCTCAGATTACCCGATGTAGCAGTGGCATAGATTAATGGGGATAGAGGGAGTGAGCCTGTACTGGGAGCAATGCCATTTCTAGAGAGATATGCATTCCTTTGTCTCTTGCTGTGATTATTAAAGATACTAACTGGTAAGAACGCTCCTTTCGTTTGATCTACTTATTTACTGCCACCGGAGGGAGGGACGCGATTCCCCAATGCCTGACACTAGCAGAGCATCTTCTGTTGACTGCACAAGGCCCCAGGATCAATGTCTGGCATAGGACTGAGAAGGTCCCCTGCCTGAAACCTTGGACAGCCATTGCCGGGCAGCATTGACAATACTGAGCAGCTTGCTACATTACTATGATGTAGATTTCAGAGAACAGGCTGGACATGCTTTGTATGCAAACGTCCTAGGTTTGATCCTCAGCATCTCCAGGTGGAAAAAAACATTTCTGCCTGGAAAGCTGCTGCCAGTCTGTGTAGACAATACTGCTGTAGATGGAGTAATGGTTGGGCTTAGCGTAAGACAGTTTCCAATGTTCTCCCCACACTTCTCTTGCTAACAAAGTAGAAAGGAAGCAGAAAGGGATGAAGAAACATGGCGGCAATGACCCTAGTCATCCAGAGAAATGGGGAAACAGATGAAGAGACCTTTAAAGGTTTAATGAAGTCGGAGAAAAATATTTTCTCCCAACACTAGATGACCTTTTCCCAAATGACAGGAGCCAAAGTATTCTTCAAATTAAATGCATTGAGTGCTGCCTGGTAAATCCCTTTAGCAGGCTGGGGTGCCAAACTGACTGCATTTATCACACCAGTTGGGAGATTTGGGTTTTAACATCTGACATTTTTCAGACGGAAATGACAGTGTTCCTCAGAAATATGAAAGGAGTTGTTGTCTTGATGAGTGGCGTCTTAGTATATGGCATGCCAATCAATGAGCATAACAGAATACTTTCCACTGCCCTAAACATGATCGATAACTTGAGACTTAAACTAAACAAGAAAAAGTGTGCCTTCCACCAAAATGAAATGACGTTCTTGGGCAGTGATTGCAGAAGATGTTAAAAGGCTGAGCACTGCAGAGCCAGTACAACAACTAGGCAGACTGAGGTGGCTGCTTCAGGTGGCAGAAGCTCCAAGGCAGCAGCCCCACAGGTACCCCACCTGCCCTCCCACCTGTACCACAGAAGTGGCACCAGTATTGGCTGAAATCCCATGAGATCTTGTGGACTGCGCAAGATCTTGTGAGATTTCACCTGAAATCGATGCCAATGCTGGCACTGCTTATCCACCAGCAGTGGAGGCAGTGGCAGCAGGGTGGGGCAAGGGGACATTTCCCATTTCCCCTCAAGCCACAAAACTATTTTGCAGGGTCTCACCAAGGCACATAAAATGTTCAGGTGCATCAGTAAAAAACCAGGGGTGAAGAAGCTTTTACAACCTTCCACAGATGGCAACCTTCCAGAGGCCACATGACAGGTGGGTATGTGCGTGTAATAAGTGATGTGATTATTACTTTTGCAGTAGCATACATGCCAGCCAGGGACGCGGGTGGTGCTGTGGGTTAAACCACAGAGCCTAGGACTTGCCGATCGGAAGGTTGGTGGTTCGAATCCCCGCAACGGGGTCAGCTCCCGTTGCTCGGTCCCAGCTCCTGCTAACCTAGCAGTTCAAAAGCACGTCAAAGTGCAAGTAGATAAATAGGTACCGCTCCAGCGGGAAGGTGAACGGCGTTTCCGTGCGCTGCTCTGGTTCACCAGAACTGGCTTAGTCATGCTGGCCACATGACCCAGAAGCTATACACCGGCTCCCTCGGCCAATAATGCGAGATGAGCGCCGCAACCCCAGAGTCGATCACGACTGGACCTAATGGTCAGGGGTCCCTTTACCTTTACCTTACATCCCAGCCATACAATACTGAACTGTTTCTACATACACAGCCATAACAACAAACTTCTCTAGGCTTTATCTGGACAAACAAGAGCCAATCTTTTAGTATGGCAACAACCATGCTTTCGAACTCCCTGCCTATTGACAGAAGCAGCCACCCTCCCTATATTGTTTTAGACGCCTGCTAAAACTGAGCAAGTCTACCCAGGCATATGATTTCATAATCTATGTCTGTTGTAAGCATTTTATCAATCTCTTTTTTCTCTTTTATCAATAATAATCTTATGCTTACCTTTTTTCTTTAACCTTAGGTTTCCATTGTATATACCACTTAGAGAGTTTATAAACTGTCATAGTTCAAGGACACATTCCAGTACTTAAGGAAGATTGGGGCCACTGAAAGGCGTAGCGTAAGGAGAAGGAGAGGTGGCCTTGCCTTGAAGGAGGCCTTCACACAGGAAGCAGAATTGTGATGCAATGACAAAATGATTGGGGTTGGGGGGGCGGGTTAAGGGACAATGTTTTATCAATATGAACATGTGCATTGGTTATATAGAGGGGGAAATAATGACCTGAAGAACTTCAGAGGTAGCAACTCGTACATAACTGGGAAAGAAGATGGAGCATTCCACATGTATTTGTCCCACTTTAAAAATAAGACCAGGCAATTCAGAACTCCAAAATAGGTGGAGGAAGTCAGTTGAGGAGAATTTCAGAAGCATCCTTATCTGGGAGTGGTGAACTGTCTCAGACAGTACTTACAAGAACTCTCAATGCAGCGGCTAAATCCCATTACTGAAGCCCAACAAACCCACCGAAGCAGAAGTATGTGTTCCATGGAGTGTGGTAAATGCCAAAGCACTTCCCCATGTGAAGCAGAAGTATGTGACCTGCCCATTACCGCAAGGGCAGCAGCCCTTGGCAGCCTTCTAATATAGCTTAGACTCCAGGCTAGTCCTGTGTTCTTCTGCTCTACATTTCTGGAACTCTACTGTCACAACTAGTCATATAATCTTTAGGAAATCACCTCATTTAGAGCTGGAAAGAGTAACCTGGGGTGAGGCAAGTAAGCAGAATTTAGCAAAAGCTTCTCATTGTATGTGGGCCCTTTCTAATTTTAACAGCAATGGAAAGATGCTTGTATTGATAACTGGAGTCCCAATTATTTAGCCACTAACTTTCTCTTTTATAAGGTAATAAATCTCATTAAATGCCACTTAAGGAATCAATTGATTCATTAACTTGTAATAAACGCTTTTAAAATGCAAATTAACTGCTAATTTGAAACACCTATTTAAAGTGCTGCCAATATACATTGATATCTCCCTGTGGTATTAAAAAAACTCTCTACTTTTGGGCTCATGAAATAGCCGTGATAGCGATACAAACTGTCTCCTTTGTTTCTAAAGTTAAAACATTTCTGAAGACATGTACTGCAAAATGTCTGACACTGTGAGAAGAGGGTGGACATCAGGAAGTAGCTGCCTTTATTCTCAACTAATGGAAAACATGAAGAAACTTTGTTGGAACTTTAAGATAAATAGGAACATATGTTATAAACATTCATACTCTGCCAGAAGAAGTGGAAGCAGAAGCAGGGCTTTTTATGGCAGTACTCATTGGTATGAAATACTGTCACTTCTTTTTAAATTGTCCATGGCAGCCATTTTGTGTTGGCACCCATGGCATGTTTCTTAATATATGGGTACCAGCACCACATTTTTTGACAAAAAGCACAGGTAATAATAACTAATAATATTTTAAAACTTCTCAGCATCAGATGTTGAATTACATTTCAATAAATTTACATTTTCCTTCTAAGTTAACATTCACTTCTTTAAGCCATTTGTGAGGTGTGGCAGGATCTTCTTAGAATAAGAAAAGATGACTGATTAAATTTAACTGCTAGATAATTTGTTTGCCAGTATTATAGCTCAGGATGTCTAGGTTTATCTACCACTGTATTTTGAACCACAATGCTCCAATGTTTTGGGTTCATTTGGGTTTTTTTAAAGAGCTGCTAAGGATTCAAAGCAACCCCTAATTAAAATTTAATCATTAAATAAGTTTTACCAATTCAGAGAAGTGTGTGTCACAGAGCCAGTTATGGTGTGAAAAATGTTTTGGCCTGTTAACCAAAGACTGAATATTCTGGAGGAACAGAAAAGAGCAATCCGATTATTGTGAGGAAAGGCTAAAATGGTTTAGTTCAGAAGGGAAATGAGGGACAAGATAGAGGTTTATAAGGTTATGTATAATGCTATAACATTAGTAATTGGGGGTCAGCCAATGATGTTTATGGGCAGTAAACTCAGAACTGGCAAAGGGAAGAACTGTTTAATACCACACATGCTTATATTATAAAATTCAGTGCTTCAGTTTGTGGCAATCAGCACAAAAGAATGAGGCAAAATCATGGAGTTGGGTCTTGTGGGGTCCCTCACACAGACAGAAGGCTCATTATATCCAGTTTCTGGTTGGGAGATGCTGGTAAGCAACTGTGTGACAATGCCATTGCCTTCAAACTTCGATTGTGGGCTTCTGAGAAGCACGTGACTAGCCATTCTTGGAAATGGATTTTTTTTTTTTTACTCTTTGATTTGGTCTGATGTAACAGAGCCCTTCTGATATTAACTGAAATCCAACTAAGTTTTATTCAGTATAGGGTTAGCACCATGCCTCCTTCTTCAAAGGAGGACCTGGTCCTCCCAATGCAAACATTATGGGGAACAGGTAGTGTCAAGGAACAGCAAGGCAGATTGGGGGTTATGGCATCCTCCACTTCCTCTTCAAGACTCAGGGGACTCTGATTCAGAATTAAAAGTGGAGGCTGAGCTGCCCCCAAGCCCAAGAAGTTGCCGGCTCCTAAAACTGCAGGCCAAGTCAGATGTTAGAGAGTACACATGAAGACCAAAGCCACATCGGGAGTAATGGGCTACTCATGAGGAAGCTACTCACCAAGTAGACCAAACATCTCAGGCAACACAGATGACCTGCAGTTGTGCTAAGGACAGGGCTGTGGAGGCTCAAAGCTAAAAGTCTTCAGTTCTTGGCAGACTGCTGGAACTACATTGTTGCACTTAGTTCCTTGTCTTAGGAACTGTTGTTTATTGGATGTCTGTTTTGACCTTGGACTGCTCTTGGACCTTGTCTACTTTGTTGCCCTAGAATTTGAACTTGCGCTGTTCCTAGAACCTTCCTTTTGCTTTGCCCTTGACATTTGACTTAGGACTGCTTGCTTTGCTGCCACCTGAAGCAGGGCAGTTAGTCATGAGCATTAATTGTAATGGATCTACTCTGGGTAGGTATAGGCCTGAGAATATATCATTCTTGACCTACTCTGGCCTCTCTCTTTCACATTCATACATATGTACACACACACACACACATTTTTGTAGCTGTCTAGAACAGCCTTTACTTAATGGTTGAGCTTGCTCCAACTTTCAGTCATAATTATTGAAAACTGGTCTGTTTTGGAGGTCACAGAACCTGTGAGTTTGTCCTTTTATCTGCCTGAGTCACTGATTGCTCTCACCATTTTGCCTTGGCATAGCAAAACCCAGTTGAATTGTTGATGTGACATTGCATCGGATGTGGCATTCCCTGATTGAAATGCTGGGTTCCTCAGACCCACCAATTAATCACTTGCTGAGCTAGAGGGCAGAAGGAGACAGTGGATAGTCAACAGTGATGTTCCCTGAATTTTTGTTTGTTTATCACAAGCATCAAAGCTCAGAGTTACCTGTTAAAGAATGTGAAGTCCATCTGGTTGACGTGATCATGTTGAGTAGGTTGATTTACGTGACAGGAGCTGCCTTAGTAAAAGCAAAATCTGAATATCTTCCAGGGCCCATCCTGTTCAATATTATTACTCTCCTACAGCTTGAGAGGCAGGTGCAAAGTTTCACAATCTAATGCTGCGGCAGATAAATGCTGGCACACTCCCAGTTCACGAATTATGTGAATTAGTTTGGATAGTTTTAGCACATCTGGAACATTTAGAATTTACTCAGGAAGTTCCACTTAATCCCCAGTTTGTGTTACTGCATTAATTAGCTCTGCTTAACTGCCTTCAAATTAGAGTCAAGTGCTATCACTGTTTAAAGGTCACTGGGGTAATAAAAAATTGGTTATATCCAAGTATACAGAATGAAATTTCTTTTCCTTGCTGATGCAAGGTTGCTCTTGCACCAAGCAGCAACACTTGTCTGTGAAATAATACACCTAAGAATTATTTTTTAGAAACAAAATTTATATGCTGATTGGTTGTAGTAAAACCTCTAAGCAGTTTAAGGTAAAGGTAAAGGTACCCCTGCCCGTACGGGCCAGTCGTGTCCGACTCTAGGGTTGTGCACCCATCTCACTTAAGAGCCGGGGGCCAGCGCTGTCCGTAGACACTTTCGGGTCACGTGGCCAGCGTGACGAAGCTGCTCTGGCGAGCCGGCACCAGCGCAGCACACGGAAACGCCGTTTACCTTCCCGCTATACAGCGGTACCTATTTATCTACTTGCACTTAAGGGTGCTTTCGAACTGCTAGGTGGGCAGGAGCTGGGACCAAAAGACGGGAGCTCACCCCGCCGCTGGGATTCGAACCACTGGCCATGCGATCGGCAAGCCCTAGGCGCTGAGGTTTTACCCACAGCGCCACCCGCGTCCCCTAAGCAGTTTAGAAGGAATATTAAAAGTATCAATCAACACATTAGATGATTAAGATATATTTTAAAATAATTACAGTCAAAAGGGATTAAAACATGCTAGCATCTACATGTAAGGATAGGCTTGCCTAAACAAAAAAGTTTTAAGCAGGTGTTGAAAAGGCACCTGCTTGGCACCAATAGCAGAGATTTTCAAAGTGCAGGTGCTACCACACAAAATGATTGATTTCTTACAACTGCAGATCATGTATTATGTGGCATCTGCAACAGTGCTAGTTCCACAGACTGAAGTGGGCAAGTGGGCATATCTGGGGAAAGGCAATCCTGCAAATAAGCTGGTCACAAGAAATTAAGGGATTTATATACTGTTAGTAACAACTTGAATTTGGCACGGTAGCAAATGAACAGATAGTGTAGATCTCTGAGCAGAGTTGTTATATGCAATGCTGCAGCATTCTGCACTAACGGCAACTTCCTGATCAGCTTCTGATCACACACAAGAGCAGCCCCACATATAGTACATTTTGGTAATCCTATCTTGAAGTGCCTGCACTACAGTGATGAACCTCTCCCTGTCCAGGAACTGTCAAAGCTGTTGCATCAGGTGCAGCTGGTCAAAGGTGCTTCTAGTCACTGAAGGCTTGTCCACACTTCTGTTTGTCCCATGCCAATAAAGCACTGGTCCAAGCAGTATTCCCCTTCCCTCGCTCATTTCCCAGGAAAAACTTGTTCTTCAGTGCTTTGTTGTTGTTATTGTTTAGTCGTTTAGTCATGTCCGACTCCTCGTGACCCCATGGACCAGAGCACGCCAGACACTCCTGTCCTCCACCGCCTCCCGCAGCTTGGTCAAACCCATGCTGGTAGCTTCGAGAACACTGTCCAACCATCTCGTCCTCTGTTGTCCCCTTCTCCTTGTGCCCTCCATCTTTTCCAACATATTTTCCAGGTAGTCTTCTCTTCTCATGAGGTGACCAAAGTATTGGAGCCTCAGCTTCACGATCTGTCCTTCTAGTGAGCACTCAGGGCTGATTTCCTTCAGAATGGAGAGGTTCGATCTTCTTGCACTCCATGGGACTCTCAGAAGTCTCCTCCAGCACCATAATTCAAAAGCATCAATTCTTCGGCGATCAGCCTTCTTTATGGTCCAGCTCTCACTTCCATACATCACTACTGGGAAAACCATAGCTTTAACAATATGGACCTTTGTCGGCAAGGTGATGTCTCTGCTTTTTAAGATGCTGTCTAGGTTTGCCATCGCCTTTCTCCCAAGAAGCAGGTGTCATTTAATTTCGTGGCTGCTGTCACCATCTGTAGTGATCACGGAGCCCAAGAAAGTAAAATCTCACTGCCTCCATTTCTTCCCCTTCTTCAGTGCTCAATTTCTTCCCCTCCTTCAGTCCCCTTCTTCAGTGCTAAATCAGAGTAAATGTCAATCCAGAGGAAACCCAAATTGCTGTTTGCTCCAATTGAGCACTAAAGAGGAAAGCAGTGGGGCAAGAAAAAGTGTGGATCAGCTCTGGTGCTACCTGGGTCTCCAGTGACAAAAGCTGGATCCAGAGGAGCTCCCAGACTGCAAACCTGCTTGTTCAAGAGGAGTGCAATCCCATCCAGGGCAGGCACTGACCAATTTTTTGGAGACAGGAATCTCTCAACCACAGCCTTCCATCTTGGCAGGATTCAAGTTCAGCTTATTTTCCCTCATCCTCCCCATCACTGCATCCAGGCACCGATCCAGGGCCTGCACAGCCCCTCCTGATTCAGATGTTTTGGAGAAATAGAACAGAGTGTCAACAGCATACTGATGACACTCTGTCCCCAAACTCCTAATGACTGGTACCGGCAGCTGCTATTATAGCTATTACACAGCAATGTAATGCACCTCATCGTTTAACCACCAGCAGACTAAAAAACCTTCTTCCAATGCTGCTCTTTGGACTCAGTTCCATAGGTAGGATTGGAGATGTGCTTAGAAACTGGGCTTTTGGGGTTACATCTCCAGCCCTCTGGAATGAGAGACTCATTGAAAATAGGCAAGCATCTAGCATTTTTATATTTATGTGGCAAGTCTTAAACATTTTTGTTTAAGAAGAGTTTCCTTGAAGTATGGCCAAGTGATTTTCTGGAATCATAATGATACAATAATAGAAATGGGTTGATGTTTTTAAGTTCACATAGTTTGTAATCTTTTTTATTTTGTATTTTATATGATTATGTTATTAAAAGCATTGATGCTTCTGGATAAGTGCATGCTAGGAATGTTATTAGACAGAGTATCAGTTCAGTTTCTCATCTGTGGTTTTCCTCAACTTGAATTATTTCACTTATGTCATATAATCAATTCCTAGTGTGTAGATCAAAGAGGTGATATTCTATCCTGGACAGCCTACCTGGAACAAAACAACCTAGAAGATGATAGATGGCTTCTGAAACTTCTAAGTGTGAAGCCTGGATTTTATAGTGAAGTCAGGGGAGAAGGCATTCAGTTAACTCTTTAAAGCTACATTTCTCATAAATGGCTAATGAACATATTTATTGGCTTTGCACAAAAGTGTTAACTTTATTTTTACTACGGGGATGTTAATGTTAATCTCTGTTGCAGGACTAAAGAGGGAGCTATTGACTAAGCATGTTATGGTAACATTATAATCGACAAAGGCTTAACTTCTTGATTACCACGAAGCAATCATGTAAGTATCTGACGACAAGTCACCAACCTAGATGGCTTTAAAAGAGGATTAGACAAATTCCTGGAGGGGAGGGATACCAAAAGCCACTAGCCATGATTGTCATGTCTGAATACCAGTGCTCAAATCCTGCTTGCAGGCTTCTAGTTGGCCATTGTGAAAACAAGATGCTGGACTAGATGAGTCATTGGCCTGATCCCATTTGCAACAACTCTACCTGTGGGATGGGGGGGGGGGGAGTTGAGGGTTTTTTGTTTTTGGTGTGTGTGTACTTGGCTGTGTGGAACTTCTGACATTTTGTCTCCAATAGGTCAGCATGCCCCTGGAAGTCCCCTTGGTTTCAAATGCAACTACGAACCCAATATAGGTGTCATTTTACTCTCTTAAGCCAGTTCCTATTTGGTCTTTGATCTCTACCTGCTGTATTTTAAATAGACTGTCAACTGCAGTTTGGTGATGCAAAACGTGCTGTAGATGACACATTGCGGAGCTTCTGTGTTTTCTGCTTTGAAAGAAGCAAACTGCTGTTCCAAATTTCAGTGTCTTTAATTTCACCATGCAGCAGATAATTTTAGCAAATTAACTGAATATTGAGAAAACCCACACTGAAATACCAGCAATCACGAAGGATGGATCCCACTGGTGTTGAAATGTTTTCAATGGCTCTTAGTCTGTTTCTGAGCATAATTTTGCATGCTGATGATAACCCAAAAAAGTCCTTCACATCTTGGAACCCAAGTATTTGGCAGGCTCATCTTATGTTCTTAAAGTGTTGTTCTGTTTTTTCTCTCTCCTGAATACTACACTGATGAAAACTCAGGCAGGCCTCTCATAAGTCCCCAATGGCTTCTTTGCTTTTAAAGGTGCCAGGGGACAGTGCATAGCTAAGAAAAGTTCCCAGACCTTGTGAGCAAGGAAGCTGTGACATCCCTAAGCTTCTTTGAACCAACTTGGGCATCTCACCAATTCGACTGAGCTTTATACTCCCACTTTTCATCATCTCTGTGAGGCTTCTCCCCACTCAACCCATGCTACCATAGACAGATGTGGGCCAGCCCTTTTACTAGTCACATTATGCTAGCAGTATACAGAACATTGGGTAAAGGAATTCTGCCTGTGCTTCAGATGTCAGGCAAAGGTCCTTAAAAAGCAGCTGGGTGAGGAGAGGCATTGCACTTACATTTGTTTCTGCTTTATGAGGAGTGATGTTATGTCAAACCCTTTTAAAAACTTCATTATAGAGAAGGCACAACATCAAAAGCTGACAATTGTTTTAGGCAAACCTTTCCGGCTTCTAATTGCGGTGTCAGTAATCTTTAGGTTTAAGCAAATGTATACAAGGTCATGATTCTTCCACAGACAACCTGTCCATCTCTACCTATGCCTCTAGGGCAGGGGTCAGCAAACTTTTTCAGTAGGGGGCCGGTCCACTGTCCCTCAGACCATGTGGGGGGCCGGACTGTATTGGGGGGGATGGACAAATTCCTATGCCCCACAAATAACCCAGAGATACATTTTAAATAAAAGCTTTGGCAGCAGCAAAGTGACCTCCCTGGGGGACAAGCCTGAGCAGTGTGTATGGAGGTCCTCAGTTATTATTATTAAGTAACATTTGGTAACCCACTCACCCCCGCCCAGTGCTGTAGCACGGAACACTTTTGACACTTTCCTATATTACAAAAGTTTGCCATACAGAATGGAGATGTTCGAGAAACATACCTTTAAAGCATTCATGTTGGCATGAGGATCTAGTTGTCCAGTTATTTGGATCCTGGCCCTAGATTTTTATCAGCCTATAAACACCTATAATTGGGCTGCACTCTGCTGTTCCTAATTCATGCACACATTTCCAGTGCTTTGCTTGTACATTTGCAGGGCTAAACACATTCCGGGATAATAGTTTCAGTTTATTTTTTTTTTTAAAAAAAAAATTTTTATTCATTTTAAACAGTATAGAGAACAAAATAGACAATAAAATAGAAAAAGAAAAAGAAAAACATACAAACAAACATACATGACTTCCCCAAACCTTCCCATCACTGCACCCTTATTTTTTAAATTAGCTTTAAGCAATCCTTCTTTCAATTTTAAAAGAACAACTTTCTTTAAATTTTCTTAAGTTTAGATTTTAACAGCTATAAATTCTCTAATTTCATAGCCCTTGACATCTTCTCATTCCAAAATTTTACAAAAATTCTTAAGATACACTTTAAATTTTTTCCAGTCCTCTTCCACCGTCTCTCTCCTCTGGTCGCGGATTCTGCCGGTCATCTCTGCCAGTCCCATATATTCAATCACCTTGATCTGCCATTCTTCCAGAGTAGGTAGCTCTTGAGTCTTCCAATACTTTGCTAGAAGAATTCTTGCTGCCGTGGTTGCGTACATGAAAAAAGTTCTATCTTTCTTTGGAATCGTTTGATCGACCATGCCCAGGAGAAAGGCCTCCGGCTTCTTTGCAAATGTCCACTTTAGGACCTTCTTAATTTCATTATAGATCATTTCCCAGTAGGCCTTAATTCTTGGACAGGTCCACCAAAGATGATAAAAGGTTCCTTCACATTCATTACACTTCCAGCACTTGTTATTGGGCAGATGATATATCTTTGCAAGCTTGACTGGGGTCATGTACCACCTATAGATCATTTTCATTATGTTCTCTTTTAAGGCACTACATGCCGTAAATTTGATGCCTGTGGTCCATAACTGTTCCCAGTCCGCAAACATAATATCATGTCCGATATCCTGTGCCCACTTAATCATTGCTGACTTTACTGTTTCATCTTGAGTGTTCCATTTCAGCAACAAATTATACATTTTAGACAAATTCTTAGTATTGGATTCCAATAGCTCTGTTTCTAACTTTGACCTCTCCTTCTGAAATCCTAGTCTCCTGTCTTGCTTAAATGTCTCATTAATCTGATGATAATGTAACCAGTCTCGAACTTTAGATTTTAATTTCTCAAAGCTCTGTAATTTAGGCTTTTCACCATCGTATTCTATAATTTCATAATATTTTGGCCAATCTGATTCCATATTAAGTTTTTTTACCGCCTTGGCTTCCATGGGTGACAACCACCTGGGGGTTTTATTTTCCAACAAATCCTTATAACGAATCCATACATTATATAATGCTTTTCTGACAATGTGGTTTTTAAAGCCTCTATGAACCTTTACCTTGTCATACCACAAGTATGCATGCCAGCCGAAGTTATTATCATATCCCTCCAAATCCAAGACATCTGTATTCTCAAGAAGTAGCCATTGTTTCAGCCAGCAAAATGCTGCTGCCTCATAGTAAAGTCTTAAGTCCGGCAGAGCAAAGCCCCCTCTATCCTTTGAGTCAGTTAAAATCTTAAATTTTATTCTGGGTTTTTTGCCCTGCCAGACAAATTTAGATATATCTTTCTGCCACTTCTTGAAACAGTCCATCTTGTCCAAAATTTGTAGTGTCTGGAACAGAAACAACACTCTCGGCAATACGTTCATCTTAATAACAGCAATTCGGCCTAACAAGGAGAGTCTTAGTCTAGACCAAATGTCAAGATCTTTCTTCACTTCCAACCAACATTTCTCATAATTGTCCTTAAACAGATTCATATTCTTAGATGTTAAATTCACCCCCAGATATTTCACTTTTTTTGTTATTTCCAAACCCGTTTCCCTTTGGAAGCTATCTTTTTCCTCCATTGTTAAATTTTTTCCCAACACCTTTGTCTTCTGTTTGTTTAATTTAAAACCTGCCACTTGACCAAATTTTTCAATAAGTTCCAATACCCTTTTTGTACTGGCTTCTGGTTTTTGCAAAGTCAAAACTAAGTCATCTGCAAATGCTCTTAACTTATAATGTTTAGCTCCGAGCTGTATCCCTTCCACCAGCTGGTCTCTTCTAATCATGTTTAACAGTACCTCCAGGACCGATATAAACAATAGGGGGGATATTGGGCATCCCTGTCGTGTCCCTTTTTCTATCGGGATCTCATCCATCACCATACCATTCACAATTAATTTAGCCTTTTGCTCAGAGTATATTGCACCTATACCATTTTCAAATTTTTGGCCTACCCCCATCCCTTGCAGATTCTTCTTCATAAAACTCCAACTAACGTTGTCAAAGGCTTTCTCCGCGTCCACAAAGATCAAAACTGCTTTTCTGTTTATGTTCGTCTCTAAAAGCTCCAAAATGTCTATAATGTTCCTCACATTGTCTGACATATATCTCCCTGGGAGAAAGCCTGTTTGGTCTTTATGAATCTCATCCAATAACACTTTTTTCAATCTTTTTGCTAAAATGTCTGCAAAGATTTTATAATCCACATTTAATAGTGAGATAGGGCGGTAGTTCTTAACTTGGTGCTTCTCAGTTTCTGTTTTCGGTATGAGTGAGATAAATGCTTGCTTCCACGATTCAGGAGCCTTTTTCCCCTCCATGATTTGATTACACACTTCTTTCAACGGTTGTATTAGCCATTCCTTAAGTGCTTTGTAGTACCTCGCGGTCAATCCATCTGGTCCTGGTGATTTCCCCAATTGCATACCCTGAATGGCACCCTCTATTTCTTGGTCTGTAATTTTCTCATTCAAAATCCTTTTATTATTTTCACTAATCTTTGAAAGTCCATATTTTTTAATAAAATCTTCTATCTCTTGTTCATTCTTTGGCCCTTGTGCATATAATTTCTTAAAAAAACTTTGAAAACAATTACTGATCTCATTTGGTTTACTGATGAGTTTCCCCTCTACCTCGAGGGATGTTACCGTGTTCAGCTTTTGCCTCTTTTTCAATTGCCATGACAGCAGTTTCCCACATTTATCTGCTGACTCAAAAGTCTTTTGCCTCATTTGTTTTATTTTCCATTCTATTTCTTGATTTATCAGTTCCATATACTGGGTTTGTTGGTACTTTATTTCTCTTAAAATCTCTTGAGACTTGGGTTTAGATCTCAATTTCTTTTCTCCTTCTTTCATCTGTTCCCAAATTTTTTCTTTTCTCTCATTCTGTTTTTTCCTTTTTATAGAATTTTGTTGGATTAGGAAACCACGCATCACGGCCTTGCTAGCATCCCACACTATTCTTCTTTCCACATCTGATCTTAAATTCACCTCGAAGTAGTCTTTCAATGTCTTTTGGGCCTTTTTGTAAATAGCATCATCTCCAAATAGGGTGTCATTCATTCTCCATCTGAAGTTTCCAGCTGTTGTCAGTTTCATGTCCATCCTTATTGCGTTATGATCGGAGCAGGTTTTTGGGCAGATTTCTGTCTTTTTAACCCTTGGTGCCAGATTGCTAGAGATCCAAATTTGGTCAATCCTGGTCCAGGTCATCTTTGCTTCAGAGAAGAAGGTCCCCTCTCTTTCCAGGGGATTCCTTGTTCTCCAAATATCAATCAAGTCCATGGTATCAGTCAGCTCGAAAAAGGTCTTTGGTAATCTCCCATCTTTAGAAATTATTTGTCTTTGCGCTTTGTCCATGTTTGTGGAGACGACTCCGTTCATATCGCCCATCATTATGATTTTAAAGTCCATATAGTCCATTAAAGTCTCATGCAACTTCTTAAAGAACTCTGCCTTCCCCTCGTTAGGTGCATAAACTCCTACAATCAAGATCTTTTCTCCATGTATTTGAATTTCCACTGCCAGATATCTTCCTTGTTCATCCTTAAAGATCATTTTTGGTTCTAATCTTTCTTTAACATACATCACTACCCCTCTTTTCTTAACTTTGTCTGACGAAATGAATTCCAATCCTAATCTCTTATTTATCAGTAATTTTCTATGTATCCTGGCAATGTGGGTTTCTTGCAGACATATTACATCTAGATGTTCTTTCTTTAATATGTGAAATACTTGACCTCTTTTTCGGGGGTGGTTCAGACCATTACAATTCCAACTCAGAAGTTGCAGAGACATTTTGTTACTGGGCTTCTTTTCCACCGACTGCTCCAAGTGCTTGCTCCTCGTCTGTCGGTGCTGGGGTCAGGCCAAATGATAAGTTTGTTATATCCAATACCTCCCTCTCAGTCACGGTTCCTTTTTGGAAATCCTCAGCGTTTCTTTCGAGGAATTGATCTTTCTCATGGATTGTTTTGATTTTAATTTTCTTCCCTTTGAAGTTAAAGGACAACCCCCGTGGGAACTCCCACCTGAATCGGATGTTATTTGCTTTCAGTAGGTCCACTAGGTCTTTAAATTGGGCCCTAACTTCCAAAAAGTGTTTAGGGATATCTTTGAAGATCTGTATTTGGGAGTTTTTGATGATCAAAGCCTTCTGGAAGTGAAGGTTCAATAATTTATCCCTTTCTTCTTTGGATCTCAACGTGATTAAACAGTCCCTTGGTTTCTTGCCTTGTTTCCTGCCAATCCGGAAGGCTGTGGTTATTGCAAATTCATCTTCCTCTCCTTCCAACTCATCCGTCCAGAATTCTTGGAATTTGTCTGTGAGAAATTCCCCAAGGTTGTCCTCTTCCTCCTCTGGTACCAATCTTAATTTCAGATTCTTGCTTTTTCTCTCCAATTCCAAAAGTGCCAAAGTAGCATCGTGTTCATGTACTTTCTTTGCAATAGGTGCAAATTTTCCCCTGGTTTCCTCGGCAGTGCTCCTAGCGGTCTCAGCTATTCTCCTTGTCTCAGTACTTTCCTGAATTAAACGGTTAATAGAGTCAGTATTTGAAGATATTGCCGTTGTGTTCAGGTCAAGTCTTGTTGTCAGCTCCGTCAGTTTCTTAGAGTTCTCTGTTGATTGCTTGGTAAGTGCTTCTAAGGATTGATTTATTCTGAGCAGAGCCTGTGTCATAGAATCCATTGATGCCGATGTGCCTTTTTCCTGTGCAGCTGTAGCTCCTGTTAAAGAGCCTCTTTTTTGAGCTTGCTTTTGAGCTTGTTTTGTTTTGCTTCTTGTTGATATCTCTTCCAGTGGAGTGCTCATCTCAAGGTCATTCACACAGGAAGGTTGTAAATGGAAAGTCCCACTTTCCTGCCTTGATTTTCTGTTTTAGTCCTCTAGAGGGAGAAGTTGTATCCAAATAACTGTAACAAAGAGACAGGGGAGCCAAAAGCCATGCAAAGTCCCAAAAGAAAAAGTTTATCCAACAGTCTTACTTTGTTGCTACTGAAAAGTTACAAATTTTGCCCTCTAAAGTCCCTATACTTTTGTTTCAAAAGAGATCTTACTTTGTAGCGCCGCTTTCTTTTGACAGTTCTCTCCAGGCGCTCACCTCTCAGGCAGCCCGGCCAGGGGTATCGACAGCGGAGAGTTTTCCTTTCTAAACTCTCTTCAGTTAGCAGGTTAAATTCAGTCAATCTTCTTCCCCCCCTCTCCCGCTCAAAAAAAAGGGGGGGAGATCACCTCAGATGTCAGGCTTAACAGTTTTCAAAATAAGGGTTCCTTTTAAATATAGCTAGTTCCTTTCATTGCTACTTAAGTCGTGCAGTTCCGGGAGGCTGACTTCCTTACTTTTTCGCCTTCCCGTTTTCAGCCAAATCTTCTTAATTTACTGAGTCCGTTAACTTTATATTTGCCGTTCTTACTCACGGGTTGTTGTTGCCAATTAGTCGTTTCAGGAAGGAATCGGCGCTCTCCGTTAATGGCGACGCGGCTTCGCTCCGCAAGCTGGGTTACGATCCTCAGCACCGCGCTCACACCCGGTGCCGTTCCGGAGCCTTTAAAAAGGCTCTTTCACGATACCGGGGGGCGCAAAGGTGCCCACCGAATCTCCTTGTCCCCAGGCTTCAGCGCCTGTGATTTTAGGGGTCCCCCGCTCGCCGTAGCGGGACAGACCCGAACTTACGGAGCAGTCCTGCTTCAGAGCTTGAAGCAAGGACCGCCATTAACGCTGGCGCCGACCGGAAGTCCCCTCAATAGTTTCAGTTTAGATAATAGCGGCGATGTAAAATGCGGCTTCCTTCAGCCCATAAAGCACACCGTATGCTGTGCCATGCTTCCTCAAGCCCAGAGGGCTATGAATAGACAAAATAAAAAGCAGCCTTCATTATCCAGGAGTGCAGCAGGATGAGTGGGAAGAAGTAGCACACCAGGGCTTCACTGAGAGCACAAAAGCCACAATAATGGAGCTTTGCTTAAACAGTAAGTGGCGCTTTCCCCCCCCCCATACTTCTCTCCTTTACACTAAAGTATCTATTAATTAAACACTTTCATTCCAGCCTTTGAAAAAGAAGCACAGCTTGGTTAATTAACTAAGAATAAAAAAGGACACAAACCAGGAAAAATAAACTTAGAAATGATGGCGTTAAGAGGTATAAAAATCATATCAAATAACAAAAATATAGTAGAAGTGTGATCCTAAGTAGGCTGACTTGGAAGTTTAAGTTGCATTGCATTTGGTGGGGTGTTTTCCTGTGCAAATATGCACAGGATTGCAGCCTAACAGCGTAATTCTACACTTATCTGCTTAAAGGTCAGTTCCACCGAATCCAAAGAGGATGAAAAAATGCAGCTTAAATCCCATAGATCTCAACCCCAAAGGCTCTGTGAAATTAGCAGTGCCTAAATGCCAACGGGTCCTGCCAACCTAGCAGTTTGAAAACACATCAAGTGCAAGTAGATAAATTCCAGTGGGAAGGTAAATGGCGTTTCCGTGCACTGCTCTGGTTCGCCAGAAACGGCTTAGTCATGCTGGCCACATGACCCGGAAAAACTGTCTGCAGACAAATGCCGGCTCCCTCGGCCAGTACAGCGAGAAGAGCACTGCAACCCCAGAGTCATCTGCAGCTGGACATAACGGTCAGGGGCACCTTTACCTTTGTAAATGCCAATGGGATGGGATGGGATGGATAGTGACAGGATGAATGTCAATCTGTAGGAATTCTGTAATCCTGGTGCAGTGGCCTAGAATATATTGCCTCTGCAACCCTTCATGGAGTCCAGAGTATAGCATATGTGGTTAAAACCAGAGGCATAGGAAGCAGGGTGCAGTGGGTGCGGCCCACCCTGGGGGTCATGACTGAGTGGGGTGGCAGGCATGTGGGAGGCACACTTCGCGCCCGGAGGTAGCAGCTCTTCTGACCTGGCAGCAGAGAGAAGCCCTCCTGAGCCGTGGCGAGGCACACCCGGCCGCAGCCGCTCCGTTGCCAAGTTATGTCTGACTTGGCTGTGGAGAGCAGGAGACTGAGCAGTAGCTTCCCTGCCTCTCTCCTACCATGAACTGTGGCGCATGGGAGGGCACCCTCCATGCTCCGCCCCCTCAGGAGCACGCCCACCCTGGGCAGCCTGGGAACATGCTCCGCCACTGGCTAAAACATCAGCAAAGAGGGCTCTAGTCCAGGAAAAAGTTTGCTGCAATACATCTGTAAAGTGCAGTAAGGCTGTATGCTGTTTCTGCTGCAACAGAGTAACATGAGTACCCTTCTGAATGGTCACGAAAACCACCTACATCACTTTGGCCCAACTGAATGCATCTCGCCTGCAGTGGTGCCATGAGTATAGGACTTTGGGACAGACATACTTCCCCCTCCTCTTATTTCCTGTCTTTCTTGCTTATGTTATTAGAAGGCAAGTCGGTCACTAGGAAAATACTTAGGGTTGCCATACACATATATTCCTGCACATAACGGAATATGGCAGTCAGTTACAGTGTTTGGGAAAATCCAGACTTATGACATTTTTGCAAAAATAACTTATAGATTTTGCAAAAATAAACAGCTCAACAACCTTTAGCAAAACTAAAAAATAAAGCTTAACAACTCTGGCAAAGTAAAAAATAAAAACTCAACAACTTTTGTGTCCGGATTTTCACTTTTTGAAATATGGCAACCCTAAAAATAGTACCTATCAGTACAATCCAAATTGCTAATAGAGCTGTGTATGTGCTTTCAACTTTTTCAGTGTGGAGAGCCAGTGTGGTGTAGTGGTTAAGAGCGGTAGTCTCGTAATCTGGGGAACCAGGTTCGTGTCTCCGCTCCTCCACATGCAGCTGCTGGGTGACCTTGGGCTAGTCACACTTCTCTGAAGTCTTTCAGCCTCACTCACTTCACACTGTGTTTGTTGTCAGGGAGGAAGGGAAAGGAGAAGGTTAGCCGCTTTGAGACTCCTTTGGGTAGTGATAGAGCGGGATATCAAATCCAAACTCCTCCTCCTCCTCCTCCTCTTCTTCTTCTTTCAGACCCAGGATCCACTTTTAACTCAAACATGCAGTTGGGCGCCCATTTCTTAACCTTTAGCCATATATCTGCAGGGTGGTAATGCTCCTGTTGAGATCCACCTTGGGTCAGGCTGCAACCTACTAATGGCTCCCAAACCACCACCTGAAGACCAGTCTGCTAAACAATACTGAGCAATTTTATTACCACACCACTCCTACAAACATCTGTACACATAAACACAGCATAAGGATTTGGGAGAGCTCTGCTTGATCCAGCACTGGCCAATGATGTATACAGGAAGCCTACAAGCAAGTATTTGATTAAAAATTATCAACTTAAAACAACTATATTGATGTGAACAATGAAATACACCAAGCCACAGGGGTATGCTAATAAAAGAAATTCATTCATTCCTTTATAGACTGGAAGATTAAAAGATCTACAAATAATATTAAGGAAAGTAATATTAGGCTAAAGAGATTTAAAGGATTATCTCTACAGCATCACTGAAGTTGTCCCCCAGGAGACTAATAATGCTTAGTTTACAAAACAAAATCCCCACCAGCATCTAAACCTGACAGATCGATAAGAAGAAACTCCCCCCTTTATTTATTCCCCTTCTTTCATTGTTCCTTGTGTCTCAGTCTGTTTAAAGACAGAAGTATATGCACAACAGACAGGGACTTGGCATGGGATACTAATGGAATGGAAGCGTTAGAGATGCAGAGAATTTTAATTGGCCAGAGTTTGCCATTCTCTCTCGCCCTGGTCCAGTGATATTTTGTGGATGCATAGAGTTAATTTGTTCTTTCGGGGATCTGATTTCCATTAAAGATAATATGAACCCTTGTACATGACTCCCTTGGGTTTTAAAATACTACGGTTTCAAATAAACAAAAAAGAGCTGCTTGAGAGTTGCTCTGAGCATGTTTGGTGGCTTTTCTGACCAAGCACACATATTACAGAATATTCAAAGTAAGACCAATTAAGTTTGTTGAAAAATTGAGTTTATCCAGTCGGAGGAGCAGGAGAATGTTAATTTGCAGGTTGTGGGTTTGAGCCCCACACTGGGCAAAAGATTCCTGCATTGCACAGGTTTGGACTAGATTACCCTTGTGATCCCTTCCAACTCTACAATTCTAAGATTCTATGTAAGGCCAATATGCATTGCTTTCTCTGATATAAGTTTTGGTTCTATATACTGTTGAATATTGAGTATTTTTGCAATTTAAAAAAACCACCCTAGGTAGATGTGATGAATTATTTGTAATTTTTGTATCCCTTCCTTGTTCATAATGTATGTGTATGTTCTAACTTCATAACAAAAAAGTTTATAATTGTTTTGTTCAGAATACAATTTTGCCTAGTTCATCAAGCAATACCAATTGAATATTATTTTCATCTAACACTCTTCCATCTAACATGCATGGAGAATATTTTCCACTGAAATTTATTGATAGTCTTAGACACCAACTACTTCTTTAAACAGACTAAGCACCCCAAGTGGGATTTTTAAGGCTCTGGGTCCTCTGGGTAACTCCAGTAACATTCCTGAGCTTTGGGCTTTGCCCACTATTACTTATACAGTGGTACCTCGGGTTAAGAACTTAATTCATTCTGGAGGTTCATTCTTAACCTGAAATTGTTCTTAACCTGAGGTACCACTTTAGCTAATGGGGCCTGCCACCGCCACGCGATTATTTCTGTTCTCATTCTGAAGCAAAGTTCTTAACTCGAGGTACTATTTCTGGGTTAGTGGAGTCTGTAACCTAAAGCGTCTGTAACCCGAGGTACCTCTGTATTGTTATAAATAAACTCCTAAGAAAACAAAACCACAATATAGGCATCTTGCCTATCAACGTGAGTATTCAGCTTTTATAATAAAAAAGAAACTGGAGAACATTGAGCAAAATATATGTAGCTTGAAAAAGCAAGCAGTCCCATACGATATGGGCAATAAGGTCACAGATCAAAGTAACAAAAGAAGAATGGATGTTGAGTAAAAGTGCATCACTAATAAGAATTCATTGACACCAAGTGCACCTATGGAGAGAGACCAAACCGCTCAGATATCATTAGAAAGTAAGGAAAGTGCTATTCATCTCAAACAAGAGGCGATGCACTGCAGCTGAACTGGTAGCATAAAACAATGGAGCTAGCCAAGGTAAGAAGATTAGCGAATTATAATGCCACATCACTATGTTTGGTAGATCTGACTAGCTGTGATGCAGGATCTAATTCCTCCCTCTTATCTGCAGCCCAGTGCACATATTAAGCTGGCTCCTTCTTTGCCCTGCCTGTGTAATTCTGAATGAGAAAGAGCCTGTGAATTCAGTTGGTTGTACTAAATGTGACAGCAAGTACTGCAGAAAAATAAACCCCCAGTTATAGATAGCATACTAGATGTAGGATTAAAATTGGTGGAGTGTCATGAAGATATAGCCTAAGTGCATCAGTATGATCAGGAAGTGTGAACGACAGGACAAGCTTTGAACACAATCTGAGATGTGGTTGGAAATTAGCACACATTTTAATACAATGACACCCTTCAGCAAAGTCCTGCTGTGCTTTATCTTGGACAAAATTGTACCCAAGGTACAGAAATTCCTAGATGTCACATAGTGCAAACTAGCATGAAAATGGAATAAAGTGGCTAAAAAACTCTGTACAGGTTTGTGGGTCTGTTGAAGCAAATGAGGACCATAATTGTTTCCATTAAGAATAGTAACTACTGGCTCTTTTAGACGACTGCACATTATAAAATGATACCATGCTGGTAGTGAAGTACAGAAGAATGCAAAGTAGATGAAATGGTAGCTTAACTTCGTAAATAGCCTGTTGATGTCAATGCTTTGTGCTTTGTAAAAAATAATTTTTTATCAGCTCTGCAACTGCTGCAAAATATGCTGCTGAAGAGTGCTTCTTAAATTCAGCACCTCATTGCTTACTGGAGCCAAGAGATTTGGAGAGGAGATCTGGGATCTGATGGTGTCATTGACCCTAAAGCTTACCAGCTCAGGGGCTGGTGATACTTAAAGGTACACAGGACCAACACTGACCTGATGTCAGAGTAGGGATGACCTTCCAAGGATCCTGACAGGAATGGTGGTCAAACCAGCATTTCCCTACCTTTGGTCTCCAGCTGTTTTCGGACTACAATTCCCAACATCCCTGACCACTGGTCTTGCTAGCTAGAAATGATGGGAGTTGTAGTCCACATGGAGACCCAAGGTTGGGAAACACGGGTCTAGGCCGTATTTAGTAGCAAATATGTCCATATTGAGGGACTGGATTTGGCCTTAATTAGTTCAGTAAAGGTAAAGGTAAAGGTACCCCTGCCCGTATGGGCCAGTCTTGACAGACTCTGGGGTTGTGCGCCCATCTCACTTAAGAGGCCAGGGGCCAGCGCTGTCCGGAGACACTTCCGGGTCACATGGCCAGTGTGACATCGCTGCTCTGGTGAGCCAGAGCTGCACACGGAAACGCCGTTTACCTTCCCGCTGGTAAGCGGTCCCTATTTATCTACTTGCACCTGGAGGTGCTTTCGAACTGCTAGGTTGGCAGGCGCTGGGACCGAGCAGCGGGAGCGCACCCCGCCGCAGGGATTCGAACCGCCGACCTTTCGATCGGCAAGTCCTAGGCGCTGAGGCTTTAACCCACAGCGCCACCTGTGTCCCGCAAATTAGTTCAGTGCTGGTTTCTAAATAAAGTTGAGCTCCTGAATATGTTTTTTTAAGGTAAGTGCAGGTTCAAAATGATCTAATATTAAAATAAAAAGGGACCCAAACTATGCTGGAAAGATAGTTTGTCAGTCTTTTAAATCAACAGAAGAACTGGAAGCTCACTGTTCAAGGTCTGGCCTCTTCAGTATTAGCCTAAGTGCTGTCACCCCCTCTACACATTAGCATTCAGTTCAGTTCAGTTCCCCCTTCCACAACAAAGCTTTGCAGGTCACAGCAGAAACAAAACACCAATATATGTTGCCATCTCACGCTCCTTTATTAATTCACCTTGAATACAACAGTGATTATCATTTACAATTTTTACCAATTGCTGATACTGTTTTATCTGATGGAGAATGGGAAACAAGGAGTCAAGAGGTCATATTAGCACTATTTGGACATTCATCTCTCATGTGATTATGGTCATGGGAGGGTGAAATTAGGGCTGGACCCTCCCTCTTTGCAGCATCACCAGCAACCTAGCTTCACTGCCATTAATAAATATTGCAGATATTAATATTGCACAACTTGAAGCACTGGGATGAATAAAAAACTGACTCCCCTTGGTATAAAAATTGTCCAGACTAAAATATGGTTTCAAAGCTTTACTAAGAGAACTTTCTTCACAAGAGACACAGAACAATGACACATCCAAATAGTTGCATAAAATCATGTGCTTGTCCTAGCACAGATTCAGCATCTTCTTACAAATATAAAATAACTTAAAGACCTTAAAACAAAGCTCTGCCTCTCCCAGAGACTCTGTTACCCTGAGGCTGTGTTTTTTAAGAGATCATTAGCACACCTTCCTTCCAAGGTGACTTGAGAACCAAAGCAACTCTCTTAAAATGGAGATTTGCAATACCTTACTCATGTAAGATAGATACCACATGAAACCTAGCAGAGACACATGCTAAGTTAATTAACAACCCAGTAGGTGCTCAGAGATCTCTTCTGAGCTTCAGTAGAATTTCCCCAATGTTGCCTTTAGCAGTACTCATACAGAGCCATTTTCCATTTCAATGTAGAATTAATAATAATAATAATAATAATAATAATAATAATAATAATAATAATTTATACCCCACCCTCCCCGGCCAGAGCCGGGCTCAGGGCGGCTAACAACAGTAAAATTACAATAAAAACATAATGGGGAGATCTGGCATGTGGATGTTATCAAACTGTAGATAAAGCTAGCCAGGCTGCCTAGGTGCGATTTAGTACACCTAAGTGGAGAAGTTAGGAAAACAAATGCTTAGAGTTTGAAATGCCTCACCCCAGTATGAGGCCAGTCTAGAGATCATCCAAAATCTGGAGGCAAAACCAGGGCCAGAAATAGATATGGGGGGTTGTGGCTTGGCATAGTAACTGTATGAATTGGAGATGGGATCAGGGTTCAGTCGTGGAAACCAGGAATAGCAGCTGCTGATTAGGCTTCATCTTAAAGGCTGCAGGGGGTTGGGTTGGTGGCATGCGTACATGTATCTGACACTCTTTGTGGGGCTGCAGGGCTGCTCTGGGGCAGCAGAATACAGACAGGCAATATGAATTCCAATTGCTATGTTCCGCCGGGGCTTAAAATGGCTGAGTTATAAACAAGCCACTGAAGAGCCAAGATATTAATCTTAACTATAATGCTATGCTAGCCGATGCAACCTCAGCATGTTAAGATAAGGTTATTCCAAACACATATTGTTAGCTTAAACTAAGTCTTGTATATCAATAGGAACTGCAATTACCAATAGCTGGACATGCGCCCAGTGCTGACACTATAAGCAAATACCACATTAAGAGAGAGAAGCTATTAATCACATTTTAAATTAGAGGTAATATCCACTTTCCAAATTAACAGCATCACCTTAGAAGAACCAGACTGCAAGCTCCAGGGTTGTGAAGGGCTTGATGACTGTTGACTATATAATTCCTGTCTTTCTTAGATTTATAAATTATATCTACTCAATATATATATATATATATATATATATGCAGGTTTTGGTGTCCTCGGGTGTCTTCCCGTGTAAAAGTTGGGGTGTCTAGGCGACGTTTCGACGAGGTCTCACTCGTCATCTTCAGGCTGGTGCTTTCGGCTTCTTGTTACTGGAACAGAGCAGGATCTCAGTGTTTGAGTTCCTATAAATACTGTTGAGGGGGTGTGGTGTATAGCCTCCAATGTTCTGGGCAGAGAGGAAGTTCCCAGGCTAGTGTGCCTTTTCTTCTTTTGTTCCTTAATTACTTGAGGGATATCTTGAGTGATTTCTTGAGTGATATCCTGAGTACCACTTAGGTGGGTCATTAGGTGTGGATTAGTTGCTAAAGTCTTTGTGTCTTGACCTCTTGAACTTTGTGAAGAGTTTTTCTGAGAAGATGGCTGTACTGCACTTAGTTGTGCTCTGGCTTGGCTTCGTGTATAGGGGCGAGCTGTGGTTTTGTGGCCTGTGTCAGCCAGATCTGTGTAGGGATTGCAGGGGGGTGCAGCATCCGGAGGTGCCACCATGGTTTGGCTACTGGATGGTGTCTGTAATTTATCTGTGGAGAGGGTCTGGGTTTGGGTCTGGTGTGGTTGATTGGTGATAGCGTTCTGTGTGCCTCTGGATCTGGTGTCAGTTTTTGTGGGGAGGGCTAATTTCCAGATGTCTGGCAAGCGGGATGTGTCGTCACGCTTGTTCATGTTGTGAGGGTGTTTCTCTATCTCGATGGCTTCCATGATTATTCTCTTGTGGTGATGTTCCATGTTAAAGAGCAATTTGGAATCTGCAAAATTAATTTCGTGTCCTGTTTCTTTCATGTGTTGGAACATCACCACAAGAGAATAATCATGGAAGCCATCGAGATAGAGAAACACCCTCACAACATGAACAAGCGTGACGACACATCCCGCTTGCCAGACATCTGGAAATTAGCCCTCCCCACAAAAACTGACACCAGATCCAGAGGCACACAGAACGCTATCACCAATCAACCACACCAGACCCAAACCCAGACCCTCTCCACAGATAAATTACAGACACCATCCAGTAGCCAAACCATGGTGGCACCTCCGGATGCTGCACCCCCCTGCAATCCCTACACAGATCTGGCTGACACAGGCCACAAAACCACAGCTCGCCCCTATACACGAAGCCAAGCCAGAGCACAACTAAGTGCAGTACAGCCATCTTCTCAGAAAAACTCTTCACAAAGTTCAAGAGGTCAAGACACAAAGACTTTAGCAACTAATCCACACCTAATGACCCACCTAAGTGGTACTCAGGATATCACTCAAGAAATCACTCAAGATATCCCTCAAGTAATTAAGGAACAAAAGAAGAAAAGGCACACTAGCCTGGGAACTTCCTCTCTGCCCAGAACATTGGAGGCTATACACCACACCCCCTCAACAGTATTTATAGGAACTCAAACACTGAGATCCTGCTCTGTTCCAGTAACAAGAAGCCGAAAGCACCAGCCTGAAGATGACGAGTGAGACCTCGTCGAAACGTCGCCTAGACACCCCAACTTTTACACGGGAAGACACCCGAGGACACCAAAACCTGCATTCCTGTACCCGTGAAAATCTACGAAAGCATATATATATATATATATATATATATATATATATATATATATATATATATATATATATATATATATTGGTGTCCTCGGGTGTCTTCCCGTGTAAAAGTTGGGGTGTCTAGGCGACGTTTCGACGAGGTCTCACTCGTCATCTTCAGGCTGGTGCTTTCGGCTTCTTGTTACTGGAACAGAGGCTCTGTTCCAGTAACAAGAAGCCGAAAGCACCAGCCTGAAGATGACGAGTGAGACCTCGTCGAAACGTCGCCTAGACACCCCAACTTTTACACGGGAAGACACCCGAGGACACCAAAACCTGCATTCCTGTACCCGTGAAAATCTACGAAAGCATATATATATATATATATATATATAAAAAACCTGCTAAGATCTGGAATGGGGCAAGAAAGCTTCTCTTCAAATGGTGTTCATCATCACCACACAATCAAAGGAGTGTTGCCAGGGCACCACCAGAGATACAAAAACAGACCGTGTTTTTAATTATCTCTGACTTTTATATCCCAAGCTTGCAGACAGATACAAAATGGAGTTGTAACATTGGGCTCTAAATCCCATTTGTTCAACATCCTTTCTTCAGTTCTTGTTAACAGCAGTAGCCACAATGAAGCTTAATCTCATAAACGCAATAAATCTTTAATATAAATCAATGCTATGCCCACATTGGGGGCTGATGTGTGCTACATTTCCCTTTCTGTTGCCTACAAAGCTCCACTCTTCCATGCTAAATATCTCTTTCCCATGCCTTCAAAATTTCTGGGAGTGGCGGATGGGGAACCCAAATTTTTAGGCAGGGCCGAGCAATCAATGGGCAGTCATCTTCTTTTCATCCAATGTATGTTTGATTAATTGGGTTCACTGTATTAGAATTATTTAAACTGAGTTTACGAATGCTATTCTAAATATGGATCTCAATACTGGCACTAGTTGGAATAACTCATTTTCATTATCTGAAATAATTAGTACAGCAAAAAAGGGCCCCAAAATTCAATGTTGGTGTGCACATGGAGGTCCTGTGAGGCCTGGCATCACCACTCGCCATAGCTGGGCAGCTGTGAGGGCTCACGGCTGCTGCTAACATCTATTTGGGCCCACCACTGATAGTGGTGTCTTTCAGGGTTTTCTAGTAGTCTCGGTTGAGAATGCAATGTTCTGGAAGCTCTGGGGCATTGTGGGTTATATGTGTGCACGTGCAAGCATGCGCCCATTCAGGTGGGCACCATATTTTTTATCATAGCCATGCTTTTGTGACACACACACACCCCAGACTAGAAGAATGTGAATTCTGGGGCATGATATTTTGGGGAAACTAAGGTGCTGGGAAACATCCGATGGCATCCTGCAGAGGATCCACTCAACCTTGGTGTCACCCCCAGGTCCTGCACAAGCAAGCTGGCCCCTTTATGTGGGGTTGGCTACTCCTTGTTAATTTACATTTAGGTAAGGAGATGACATATACAGTATACATGAATGTCTCCTGCATCTGACTCCCCTGCAGATTGTTACAAGCCTACTCTTTTTTTAATGTAACCTTTCATTAAAAATCTGCATTTGAGCAGTTAATTCTAAGCTGAAGACAGCCATGAGATTGCTAACTTTATTAAAAAAATTATTTATGAAACAACCCGCAAGGTACGACGTACCTGCTGCACATACCTCAGTAACATTTTTGTGATGCTACCATTTCATGCTTTCTGATTTCAGTGTGACCATTTTTATAATAAAGAACTACCTAACTTTAGTCTTTTTGCTAAGATGTTCATCCTCTTTTCAATTTATTTCTCAGACTGAAGCATTCATATATATTATTTCCAAGAGGAATCATTCTATGTAACCATGAATTTCTCCACCAAGAAATCGGTACATTATCTGTTTGATGCTGAGCAGCTACATCCAACCAATTCTGTTCCTGCAAAGCATGTGATAATAATTCATAAGACCCTGTTCCTGAAACAGAACCAATCAA
Organism: Podarcis melisellensis; assembly: GCF_964234715.1. NCBI lineage: Eukaryota > Metazoa > Chordata > Lepidosauria > Squamata > Lacertidae > Podarcis > Podarcis melisellensis. The sequence goes on from NC_138529.1 coordinate 92,709,752, forward strand.
CACTTCTATACCAAATGACAACTCAAAACTGGGAAATCTCTCACAGCGATTTTTTACATGGTCAGCAACTGTGTCATTAGAAGAGACAATTGCAATATGTTACCATCAATCAATATTATGATTAAAGCCTCACATCATGAGGCATGATGGCTTTGACCTACTGAGACACTAATTCTTCCATAATCTTTTTAGATAGTGGAGCAAAATCCATTATGACAAAGATTTGAAAGCAAAGTTAATACTGCTGTGGCAATGCTTAAGCCACTTACTGTTTAAATTAATAATCTGCTGGAAATTCCATCCTAAAGACATTTCATCTGGGATTTCTACTTGGAAAACAAGTTCTCATCTTCAGACTGCACATTTTTATGGGTTTTTGAGGGGGGAAAGGTATTTTGAATATTTGAATAGTGCTCCGTATTTTTAAATCAGCTTAGCACGTTTCACATTTCCGAGTGTCTGCAATGAATGCACATGGATTGCTAAAGTTTCAGACAGACCCAGGAGAAATTGGAAAAATATATATGATAAAGGCTTTTAAGGGGGGGGAGAGAAGGATGATATCAAACTAAATTTTACTTAGAGTAAGACCACTGATATCAATGGGCTTAATTGACTTCAATATGTCTGCTCTGAATAAAACTGTTGGCTATCATCCAGTCTTTTTTTTAAAAAAAAATCCTCCTGATTTTGCACAATATTGGTAAATAATAGGAGTGTGCAGGAACCCCAAGATTTGCCTTATATCTATAGCATTTAGGAGCAGCCCAATCTGTTTTACATCTGCTCTGTGTTGTTCCAATTTGATTTATTATTCAGATTCAAAGCTGAACTGTTAAAATGAAAGTTCTGCTCTTCCCTCATTGACTATAACAGGGAATCTAAAAATGACTGTTCCCCCCCCCTTTTCACATAAATGAATAGAATTTGCATGTAAAAACAACCCCACCCCAAGTGAATTAAGCCTGCCAAAGATCAGGCAAATCCACTAATTCATCCATCCCTTCTGAGTGGATGAAGCCCGCCAAATCTGAGAAAGATAGGTGCAGTAGTTCTTCCACAATGCAGACTTTGCCAGTGGGAAAATATAGAATCATAGAACTGTAGATTTGGAAGGTACCACAGAGATCATCTGGTCCAACTCCCTGCAGTCTTTCACCCAACGTGAAGCTCAAACCCATAACTCCAAAGTTAAGAGTCTCATGCTCTGCCAACTGAGCCATCCCTCAAAGTATGGGGAGAGGGGAGGAATCAGTTCGAAAACTGGAGACATGAGTGAGCTTTTCCTGGGTAAGAAATCTCTCAAGGTTCTGACTGAGAGGTCCAGGGCCCATGTTGCTTGGTGATTGTGTATTTTCCAGTTGTCACACCTTTTTCTCATTGCATCCCATCCCCTGTCCATGCATGCCCACAGCTCCATTTCTTGGAACTACTCTCCATGTTGAAAAAACTTATATATGATTTTTCCTTGTTAAGGAAAGGAGCAATTGGAAAATAACTGCAGGCTAGCCTAAAATTCTAATTTTTCTGATGCCCAGTCAAAAACTGGAAGAGAATGCCAAGCCACATGAAGAACAACTCTCTTTATTTTTACTTCAATATCCCTCCTCAAAACCACTGTGATTGGAGTATTCTTGGAAAATAGTTCACCGTGATTAAAAGTTAGACCTGTCCGTCAAAACGAAAGAGCACTTCTCAAACTTGGCATTTCCTAGTCATCTTGGTTTAATTTCTCAGAAAAGAGAAAATGGGCAAAGGTTGTGCATTTAACTCAATGAAAAACTTAGGGAGTCGGAAGTTTAGGGTGTTCCTGATCTGCCTTGCAGACCAACTTGGGAACATGAGATCATGATCCAAATCTCCCTGATTTTTCTTGCTATTCAGGGTACACACAGAGCAGATGCACACCACTAGTAAATAACAAGTAAATTACTATTCCCAAAATATTACTACTGATTTGTGAAGCTAAGCAACTATTTTAAAGCCATACTTAATTTGCAACATAAAATGTAAAGCCCTCTATTGACAGTATGGATGTTTAACAATTTTAATGCTGACAGCTATAAAAAAGTGGTAAAAAGACTTCTGTTTCACACATTTGACTTTAGAAATACACAGATGTTAGCAACAATCAATACCAGTTTATGCAGTCTGAACTTCATTAAAATCATGTCAGCCAGTCACCAACCTCTCTAGCAAAACATGATTCAGCTTTCTATGCATACAGGTATATAAAAAAACCTTAAATACTAACCCTATAAATCCTACTGGATTAGATTGAACCCTTTGATTAGTTGTACTGCTAGCAAAAATACGCACTCCATCTTCCATTCTCCTTTTTTGCAATTCACCACAGAACACTGTATCTGTTGCATTTCCTAATAAAATACATTGTTGTATATAAATCTCTATCATATCTTAAAGAAAGGATACTTGTTAGTGTAGACACATGGGAATAATTGAAACTCTGCTACAATGCCATCCATTTAGGATCAGAAAAGATACTGACAAGAAACCATTCACCCAGTTTTCAGCCAAACAGCCCTTATTTAAAATCCTGTACTGCACAACTGAGCTGTTGGTATGCTTATTGGATTTGTTTTCGGTCTGTCTAGAAGCAGTCATTGAATACTCATAGCATAAGGGCCCATTGGGTCAAATGGGGATTTTGATACAAATGTAGGAAGGATATTTAGGAGGGATATGAAGATCTTGACTTGGTGCAAGGTAGCCCTCAATCTACCATCCTAGATTGGCCAGCCAGATGGATGCCTCGTTACCAGCATACACAACGGGGAAATGATTTTGATCTGTCTTTTCTCTATTTCTCCCAACGTAGATTAATCCCCCCTCCGTTCTTTACAATAATTTTTATTAGTTTTACATAAAGTTATACACAATAAACATAACAATTCCCCCCCAAAAATAATAATAGTAAGAGGTTCTTTCAAACCTTCAGGCTTTCTTCCCTCCCTCCATAGGTTCCATTTCTAAAGATTTTTCCCCCTTGCATCTTTTACCATTATCCATCTATAATATAATCACAGTAACCAAAATTCATTTTACTGTCATTGTATTCCTGCCAATGATTTCAACTGTCTACAATGGTCTTTCAAATATATTAAAAAGTTATTCCAGCCTTTAAAAAATATTGGGTCTTCCTGGTTTCTGATCGTTCCCATCAGTCTTGCCATTTCTGTATACTCCATTAGCTTGGTCTGCCACTCTTCTCTGGTCTGTACTTCTCCTTCTTTCCATCTCTGGGCACAGTGCCAGATTTATGTATATGCTAAACAAGCTATAGCTTAGGGCCCCACTCTCTTGGAGCCCCAAATATTTTTTAAAGGAAAAAAGAAACTGGATGTACATCTCCAAAATCTAAGATAAAAAACAAATAAAATAAAACCTACATACAGCAACAATGTTTTGTGTTGCGTAGGCTCCTATGATGTAAGTAATGGGCCCCGTCTGATAGCCTGCTCCCTAAAATATTATGGTCCATAAATTACCATATAGCATATATTCAACACAAAAAACAGCGACAATTTGTTGTTGACAAAGGACAGCTGGACATATAAAGGGCCCCATTACCTTCAGTAGCTTAGGGCCTCATCAAACCTAAATCCAGCCCTGTCTGGGCCAGAAGCATTCTTGCTGCTGATATAGATTAATATTTTGTGTCAGTGAAATATACTCGGAGTCAAGTGTGGATTTCATGCTCTTTATTCAGCTCATAGTAGTGAGGAAATGCCAGTTCCCACAAAATGTCTGCTTTATATACATTATTTACACAATGGGCCCCATGTGAGTGGCTAATTCCGGGATTCTCCTGTAGTCCAATCAGGTTGCGGATTCACTTCCACCTGGAGCTGGATTGGGTGGCTCCTGCGGACCAGTCCGACTGCTGCATTCTGGATCCTATTGTCCTAGGACCAATCGGACTGAGACTGCTGCATTCTGAATCCTATTCAACTCAGTACATAACACCCAGTGATCCACCTTTATCCCAAATGGGTTTCAAACACCTTCCAGATCACTTAGCCGGTAGTGAGTGGCAGGAGAAGGGGGCAATGGTGCTGACCTGATCTCTTGTCATCTTGACCCTGTAGAAAGATCTTGCTCTGGAGACAGAAAAAAATAACTTTGTTTAGGCTGTGTTGGGGCTGTGAGCCAAATCTGGACCTAGAACCAGACAAAGAAAAGATTTTCACCCAGTGCAATACAGCCAGGTTGTTCACAGAAGGTTTCCCTCCACTTGAACAGTTAGTTCATCACCTTCTAGCTTAAAATCGTTCCCTAGTGTTCATTGGCACAGAGAATACATTTTACCCAGGTCATTAGGAAGCTGTGCATTTCTCCTCAGCCCAGTCCCAAAATAGTAATAAAAAGGGGAAAAAATATTTCAAAGAGCGCCAGTTTTCTCTCTTGCTTTGATTAATGATTATTTGAGGAGTTCTGTCTCAACAAACAGAGAGCCCATTTTTACATTAATATGCACACATTTTCATTCATCCATTTAAAAATGTGATAAACAGGCCAGTTTTCTCACTGATGAAGAACTGGAAGCTGGCTTGAAACACTACTTATTTGGAATTCATAAATAATTCCTTCCTTAATTCAGGATTGCGCCCCCCCCCCTTTTCATCAGCTGTCACTCAGGAAAATGTCAAGCAGCCAATAACATACCAAGTGGATTCTCACCTCCCCCATTCATTTATTGCCCCATCCAGACCATCTGAGAGCTGTATTTTCTGTACTGTGCTTAAAAAGTTTTGAGAGACAGATAAGCAGGCAGACCATTTTTTTAAAAGCATCAAACAGCACTTCAGACAAGTTTGTTCCACATCCTGGAAGGATACATTTAATTGCTAAAACCATATCTTCATTACAGTGGAAAAACAGGGATTTTGAAGTTTTAAAGTCATTTTTGCCCCCCTTCCACTTTCTTTATCTGCTACGCTGATGTAAATCAAAGGGTGTGGCAGAAACAGAAATGTTTAAGACTTTAAGATGACTACTCTGTTAAACGGCCAATTATCATTATTATTTTCCTTTTATTATTTATTATAGCTGTATACCGCCTTCCACCCAAGGATCCCAGGGCAGTTCACAACTGGGGGGAAAAATACAAAATGAGAATACAAAATGCACAATAAAAGAAAGAAACAAACAAACCAATAACTCCTCCCTCCCCTTCCACAAGCATTTACTGGGCGTCCTACCATCCAAAACACATAAAGAAAAACATTGTCCACAGTTTGGCTCTCGGGACCAAACACATTTGCAACAACAAAGTTAAATACCAAAGGAGGATTAGCAAACTTAAAGAACACTTTGTAATTGATTGCAACATCCGCAGAGCTTCCATTCGGTCTAGAGAAAACATCCTCCATCAAAGCGTTGTGTCAACTAACACAGAACAACATATCCCATTTGTGGAAGATGTCCATCCAGCATCTCCTAACTATCACCTGGCAATCAGAGAAAGCTACCCATAGTTGGCAGACTATGAACAGCTTGCTAAAGCTATCAGCCAGCCTCCTGTTGTAGTCTCTATAGGGAATTTGATCAGTCTCCATCTCATCTCTCCCCCATCTACTCACAATTTATAGATATAACATGGTTGAGCTTAAAACTTCCAAGCCTCAAAATCAGGAGTTCTCGAGTTTTCTATCTCAAGTGCCCACTTGAGATAGCTGAAAATTTGTGATGCCAACCAGTCACACAATGGTGGTGTAGGGGGCAGAGTCAGTCACAAAATTGTGGTAGGTGGAGGCAGAATTTGAGATAATCACAGGCAATTACTGGCACCACTCTTTTGTTGATCTTTGGAAATTGCTAAATTCTTTGCCACCACATTTTCTTTTTGGCAGCTCATCTTTTCTCAATTTAAGGTCAGACATTTGCTCTGTAGGTATTGTGACCCAAACTCCCAACTTTAGGCAGAATTTGCTTCTCCAGATGTTCTATGTGGATAAAGTTTTTCTTTTCTTTTATGTTTTCCCCTTTTCCCTTTTCACCTTCAAATGCCTCACAAAGGTCTTTTTACCCATCTCCTGTAACTTCTCCCATTCTTCTTTGGCACTCAACTTGTACCTTATCTCCCCACACTCTCATGGAAAAGTGCCATTTTCTTTTATCCATCCTCCCTGGTCCTTTTACATTCACTTCTTCCTCTTATAAGACCTTTCCTCTTTTGTCCCTAGTTGGTTTTTTAACAATGTTTTTAACAGTTAATAGTAAATATTATGCATCCCCTGCCTCCACTTTCTGATTTCATTCAACACTTCCTCTGACCCCTTTTACCTCAGAGGAGGGAGACCTTCCTCCCATCCACCCCTACTGAACATCTCTACATCCCAGCCGACATTGCTTAGCATACTGGGAAGACCCAGTTTTCTGAGTGCATGTTCTGGAAGTTGGGCAATAGGGGCAGTACAGGATTCCTTTTGGTGTACCGACCTCCCCGCTGCACCAAGGATTCCCTGTTCGAGCTGCTTCAGGTCGTGGCGGATGTTCTCCTGGAGACACCTAGCTTGGTTGTCCTAGGGGATTTTAACATCCATGCCGACACGACCTTACAAGGGGCCGCTCGGGACTTCGTGGAAAGCATGGCCTCCATGGGGCTGTCCCTGAATAAGTTGGGCCCAACTCATAGTCATGGACATGCCTTAGACCTGGTATTCACCTCTAGTGACGTGGGTGATCTGACACTAAGTAAAAGTGAAACCAAAGAAGTGCCATGGTCAGATCACTTCCTGGTGCAACTGGACTTCTCCGCGACCCTTCCCCTCTGCAGGGAGGTGGGACCAATTCGGATGGTCCGCCCCCGCCACTTAATGGATCCAAATGGTTTCCAGAGAGTGGTAGGGGATGCTTTATCCCATGTTGATGGCCTTTCAGCTGATTCCCTGGTGGCCCGCTGGAATGCGGAGTTAACCAGGGCTATTGACTGTCTGGCTCCGAAGCACCCTCTCCGATTGCATGGAGCCCGGACAGCCCCGTGGTTTTCTTCGGAGCTGAGGGCGATGAAACAATCGCTGAGACGGCTAGAGCGTCGGTGGCAGAAAACTCACTCCGAATCTGACCGGACACAGGTTAGAGCTCAACGTCGAGCCTACCAAGTGGCGATAGCGACGGCGAAGAAGACTTTCTTCACCACCTCTATTGCATCTGCAGAAAATAGTAGCAGGAGACTCTTTCAGGTGGTCCGCAATTTAACGGAACCACCTTTACCACCGGGGCCTTGTAAAGACCCCAAGATCTCCTGCAACGATTTTGCAAAGTTTTTTGCAGATAAAATCACTCATATTCGGAAGGAGCTAGACACCACCGTGGGAGCAGGGCTGGGGCGGGAGAGTGCTAGAGCCCTGTCTGGTCAAGTTGCATGGAATCAGTTTCAATCCGTTACCCCTGAGGATGTGGACAGGCTGCTTGGACGCGTGAAACCAACCACCTGTCTCCTTGATCCTTGCCCATCCTGGCTAATAAAAGCAAGCCGGGAAGGGCTGGGCGATGGGCTCTGCGGGGTGGTGAATGCTTCCCTCTGTGAGGGAACATTCCCAGATCCGCTGAAAGAGGCGGTCGTTAAACCGCTTCTTAAAAAACCATCTTTAGACCCGGCCAGTATGGCCAACTATCGCCCAGTCTCAAATCTTCCATTCTTGGGCAAGGTGATTGAGCGTGTGGTTGCTGAACAACTCCAGGCACGCCTGGAGGATGCGGACCATTTGGATCCCTTCCAATCGGGGTTCAGGCCTCATCATGGGACCGAAACTGCCTTGGTCGCACTGGTTGATGATCTCCGGCGAGCTAGGGACAAAGGTGAGAGTTGTTTCCTAGTTCTGCTGGATCTCTCAGCGGCCTTTGATACAATCGACCATAACATCCTTCTGGACCGTCTAGAGGGGCTGGGAGCTGGGGGCACTGTTATACAGTGGTTTCGCTCCTTCCTCCTGGGCCGTGTTCAGAAAGTGGTGGTGGGGGATGAGTGTTCAGACCCTTGGGCCCTCACTTGTGGGGTACCTCAGGGTTCCGTCCTCTCCCCCATGCTTTTTAACATCTATATGAAGCCGCTGGGAGAGATCATCAGGGGGTTTGGACTGGGTGTCCATCAATATGCAGATGATACCCAGCTCTACCTCTCTTTCAAATCAGAACCAGTGAAGGCGGTGAAGGTCCTGTGTGAGTGCCTGGAGGCGGTTGGAGGATGGATGGCGGCTAATGGATTGAGGCTGAATCCTGACAAGACAGAAGTACTGTTTTTGGGGGACAGGGGGCGGGCTGGTGTGGAGGACTCCCTGGTCCTGAATAGGGTAACTGTGCCCCTGAAGGACCAGGTGCGTAGCCTGGGAGTCATTTTGGACTCACAGCTGTCCATGGAGGCACAGGTCAATTCTGTATCCAGGGCAGCTGTCTACCAACTCCACCTGGTACGCAGGCTGAGACCCTACCTGCCCGCAGACTGTCTCGCCAGAGTAGTGCAGGCTCTAGTTATCTCCCGCTTGGACTACTGCAATGCGCTCTACGTGGGGCTACCTTTGAAGGTGACTCGGAAACTACAGCTAATCCAGAATGCGGCAGCTAGACTGGTGACTGGGGGCGGCCGCCGAGACCACATAACACCGGTCTTGAAAGACCTACATTGGCTCCCAGTACGTTTCCGAGCACAATTCAAAGTGTTGGTGTTGACCTTTAAAGCCCTAAACGGCCTCGGCCCAGTATACCTGAAGGAGCGTCTCCACCCCCATCGTTCTGCCCGGACGCTGAGGTCCAGTGCCGAGGGCCTTCTGGCGGTTCCCTCATTGCGAGAAGCAAAGCTACAGGGAACCAGGCAGAGGGCCTTTTCGGTAGTGGCGCCCGCCCTGTGGAACGCCCTCCCAGCAGATGTCAAAACGATAAACAACTACTTGACATTCAGAAAACATCTTAAGGCAGCCCTGTTCAGGGAAGTTTTTAATGTATGATATTTTAGTGTTTCCTGGTTTCTATGGAAGCCGCCCAGAGTGGCTGGGGGGGCCCAGCCAGATGGGCGGGGTATAAATAATAAATTATTATTATTATTATCCCCTTCATGGATCACTGCCTTGCCGTGGCGAAGGGGCTTGAAGAACTCAGAGAAGCTATGAACTATGCCGAGCAGGGCACCCAAGATGAACAGGTCATAGTGGAGAGTTTTGACCAAACGTGATCCACCTGGAGGAGGAACCGGCAAGCCACTCCAGTATCCCTGCCAAGAAAACTCCATGGACAAAGACAACAGGCATATAAAAGTTATGACGCTGGAAGATGAGCCCCTCAGGTCGGAAGGCGTCCAACATGCTACTGGGGAAGAGCGGAGGGCAAGTACAAGTAGATCCAGAGCTGATGAAGCGGCTGGGCCAAAGCCGAAAGGACGCTCAGTTGCGGATATGCCTGGAAGCGAAAGGAAAGTCCAATGCTGTAAAGAAAAATATTGCATAGGAACCTGGAATGTAAGAACCATGAACCTGGGTAAGTTGGAGGTGGTCAAAAATGAGATGGCAAGAATAAATATTGACATCCTGGGCATCAGTGAACTAAAATGGACGGGAATGGGTGAATTCAGTTCGGATGACCATCATATCTACTACTGTGGGCAAGAAACCCGTAAAAGAAATGGAGTGGCCCTCATAGTCAACAAAAGAGTGGCGAAGGCTGTACTGGGATGCAATCTCAAAAATGATAGAATGATCTCGATACGAATCCAAGGCAGACCTTTTAACATCACAGTAATCCAAGTTTATGCACCAACTACTGGTGCTGAAGAAACTGAAATTGACCAATTCTATGAAGACTTACAACACCTTATAGAAGTGACACCAAAGAAGGATGTTCTTCTCATCACAGGGGATTGGAATGCTAAAGTAGGAAGTCAAGAGATAAAAGGAACAACTGGCAAGTTTGGCCTTGGAGATCAAAACGAAGCAGGGCAAAGGCTAATAGAGTTCTGTCAAGAGAACAAGCTGGTCATCACAAACACGCTTTTCCAACAACACAAGAGACGACTCTACACATGGACATCACCAGATGGGCAGCATCGAAATCAGATTGATTTTATTCTCTGCAGCCAAAGATGGAGAAGCTCTATACAGTCAGCAAAAACAAGACCTGGAGCTGACTGTGGCTCAGATCATCAGCTTCTTATAGCAAAATTCAAGCTTAAACTGAAGAAAGTAGGAAAAACCACTGGGCCGGTAAGATACAATCTAAGTCAAATCCCTTATGAATACACAGTGGAAGTGAGGAACAGGTTTAAGGATTTAGATTTGGTGGACAGAGTGCCTGAAGAACTATGGATGGAGGCTCGTAACATTATACAGGAGGCAGCAACGAAAACCATCCCAATGAAAAGGAAATGCAAGAAAGCAAAGTGGCTGTCCAATGAGGCCTTACAAATAGCGGGGGAGAGAAGGCAAGCAAAATGTGATGGAGATGGTGAAAGATACAGGAAATTGAATGCAGATTTCCAAAGAATTGCAAGGAGAGACAAGAAGACCTTCTTAAACGAGCAATGCAAAGAAATAGAGGAAAGCAATAGAATGGGAAGAACCAGAGATCTGTTCAAGAAAATTGGAGATATGAAAGGAACATTTCGTACAAAGATTTCCATAATAAAGGACAAAAGTGGAAAGGACCTAACAGAAGCAGAAGACATCAAGAAGAGGTGGCAAGAATACACAGAGGAATTATACCAGAAAGAAATGGATGTCCCGTATACCCCAGGTAGTGTGGTTGCTGACCTTGAGCCAGACATCCTGGAGAGTGAAGTCAAATGGGCCTTAGAAAGCACTGCAAATAACAAGGCCAGTGGAAGTGACGGTATTCCAGCTGAACTATTTAAAATTTTAAAAGATGATGCTGTTAAGGTGCTACACTCAATATGCCAGCAAGTTTGGAAAACTCAGCAGTGGCCAGAAGACTGGAGAAGATCAGTCTACATCCCAATCCCAAAGAAGGGCAGTGCCAAAGAATGCTCCAACTACCGCACAATTGCACTCATTTCACACGCTAGCAAGGTTATGCTTAAAATTCTACAAGGAAGGCTCAAGCAGTATGTGGACCGAGAACTCCCAGAAGTGCAAGCTGGATTTAGAAGAGGCAGAGGAACCAGAGACCAAATTGCAAACATGCGCTGGATTATGGAGAAAGCTAGAGAGTTCCAGAAAGACATCTACTTCTGCTTCATTGACTATGCAAAAGCCTTTGACTGTGTTGACCACGGCAAACTATGGCAAGTTCTTAAAGAAATGGGAGTGCCAGATCACCTCATCTGTCTCCTGAGAAATCTCTATGTGGGACAAGAAGCCACAGTTAGAACTGGATATGGAACAACTGATTGGTTCAAAATTGGGAAAGGAGTACGACAAGGCTGTATTTTGTCTCCCTGCTTATTTAACTTATATGCAGAATTCATCATGCGAAAGGCCGGGCTGGATGAATCCCTAGCCGGAATTAAGATTGCCGGAAGAAATATCAACAACCTCAGATATGCAGATGACACAACCTTGATGGCAGAAAGTGAGGAGGAAATAAAGAACCTTTTAATGAGGGTGAAAGAGGAGAGCGCAAAATATGGTCTGAAGCTCAACATCAAAAAAACGAGGATCATGGCCACTGGTCCCATCACCTCCTGGCAAATAGAAGGGGAAGAAATGGAGGTAGTGAGAGATTTTACTTTCTTGGGCTCAATGATCACTGCAGATGGTGACAGCAGCCACGAAATTAAAAGACGCCTGCTTCTTGGGAGAAGGGCAATGACAGGCCTAGACAGCATCTTGAGAAGTAGAGACATCACCTTGCCAACAAAGGTTCGTATAGTTAAAGCTATGGTTTTCCCAGTAGTGATGTATGGAAGTGAGAGCTGGACCATAAAGAAGGCTGATCGCCGAAGAATTGATGCTTTTGAATTATGGTGCTGGAGGAGACTCTTGAGAGTCCCATGGACTGCAAGAAGATCAAACCTCTCCATACTGAAGGAAATCAACCCTGAGTGCTCACTGGAAGGACAGATTGTGAAGCTGAGGCTCCAGTACTTTGGCCACCTCATGAGAAGAGAAGACTCCCTGGAGAAGACCCTGATGTTGGGAAAGATGGAGGGCACAAGGAGAAGGGGGCGACAGAGGACGAGATGGTTGGATAGTGTTTTCGAGGCTACCAGCATGAGTTTGACCAAACTGCGGGAGGCAGTAGAGGACAGAGGTGCCTGGCGTTCTCTGGTCCATGGGGTCACGAAGAGTCGGACACGACTAAACGACTAAACAACAACATTATTATTATTATTATTACAAGGAGTTGCTAGGGCTGGCACTGGTCCAGCCAAAAGACTATGGCATGGGTAGCAGGCAGGCAAGTGAGGAGGCAATAAGCAGGATGTGGCAGCAAAGCCTGCCTGAAAATGGACCACTTATAGGCCCTGGCCCACTCCTTGAGAAACACTGCTATTCTGACCAGAATAGGCCTGTCAGAAGCTCATATATGCAGCACCTGAGAACAACAGCTCTCTGCCCACTTGCAATTCAGAAAGGTAGGGGATATGTTTATTGTATTTTGTATTGTATTTTATGTATCTGTACCCCAGTCATCTGCCTAAAAGGCTTCAGGACTTGGCTGGCCAAGAATGCATAACTGTTCAAGTCTAAGTTGGTGCGTATTAAAAACTTCCTTATCCTTGAATCTCAGACACAACCCAGGCTTCCTCTTTTACTTTAAGCTTCGTGGCCATGGATGCCATCACAGGGTTATGTGAGATTTGTCATCCATTTACTCGTTAGTTTCTGCCCCACTGTATATGGAGAGGAAATGTGAAAACATGAACTAATAAAAATCCACTTTTTCCAGGCATCCCCCTCCTGAGACCTACTAACCTTGTAATGGCTGTTTCACATGCATTACCTTTTTTCTGAGAGCATTCTCAGGCTCAGAAAAGGTCTGCTGTGCCCCTCATTTTCACTCCAGGGAACTTGTATTGAAAAGCCAAAACACGTGAAGGCTTTCCAGTTAGCACAACCAGACTGAAATGCCCTTATTTCCACTGAAGATACATGAAGAGGCAGACTTTTGTTTTCTGGAAGTAATTAATCTCTAAGTAAGAAGCAGTAATATGTCAAGTAGCCCCTAAGTGGCCATCATTTAAAATGGGCAATTGTGTAGTAATTGGGACCTGTGGAGGAGATTGACTGGGTGTTCAAAGTCACAGCATGGTCAGCCATGAAGGAGAGCTGAGGGGGGAGTGAGCTAAGCCAAGGCGTTTAGTTAGAAGGAGTAACCTGCTGGCAAGGTTCATCCGACAAAGCAAACTCACAAGGCACAGAAACCGTGGGCCAAGGGATCTGCCTTAATTGGAGTTTGGCAATCAAAACGGATATAAAATGTGAGCCAGTAACACCCCTCTATGGCTAAGTGCTCTCTGCCAGATTATTCAGAGGCCTGAACTCTGCCCAGAATACCCTAAAGCAAAAGCTGCTTATATATTTCAACATTTTCTATAATCCCAGAAGGAAACAAGCTCTTTCTGGCATGGTTTCTCACAGCTACACATGTATATGAACCTATACAAGGACGCTAATTGCTAAGAGTCCTGATCTCCCAGCCAGTTTTGAAATGAACGTAACTATCACCATGAGCCAAAATGGACCTGTCATCTGTATTCTAGAGACAGGAAAGGTAAAACTAGCATTCTAAAGTATCTTCTGCTGCTAATGTGACTCCCCCCCCCCCCACAGCTCTTATTCTTTGGTATCATTCTCATATATAGAACACCATGGACCTATCCACTTTTACAAGATGGGTTCTGCTTCCTGCAGAGTTCCTCAGAGCTGTGGGCCAATTTAGGCTCCCACTCCATATGCTGTTCTTCTTTGACTGGTGGGACAGGAAGAACGACCTGAGGCTCATATCCATACAGGCTCACATATGCACACACTCCTATGGTTTCCCTTAAGCCACTTTTTGACATCAGTTCACAAAACATGATGGATTACTTAGCTGAAAGAAGGAATAGCAGCCATTATGCCGTTGGAGGAAGAAGGGCCCTGATATACTTCTGCCTTAGGAGACATAGGGTGCAGGAAGAAGAAAAAATAAGGAAGAAAAGTATCTCAGGGAGAAATATAATAATGAAAGGGATGGATACAGCTAAGAAACATGTCAGTGTGGGATGGAGTTTTTGCCTTAAAAAATATCCTGTCTTTTTAAGCAACCTTGGTGAAACAAATGACAACAATATATAAAAGCTTTCTTTACAGTTTTCTTCCTAAAACTCTATGGAGTCCATGACAGATGGAATGGTGTGTGTGTGTACACACACACATATATGCACCTGTACCTATACCATTATTTTTCAAATCACAATTGGATTGTATATCTATCTACTCCATTAAAATTCCTTGGATTGTGGTCACTTAAGCAAAAGTCCTAATTTATACATACAATTTATGGTATAGGGGAGAAAGACCATGATTCAATGGTAGAGTATGTGCTTTGCATGTAAGAGGTCCCTGGTTCATTTTTATCTCCAGATAAAATGACCAGGTAGCAGGTGATAAGGAATACCTCTGCATAAAACATTGGAGAACTCCTGCCAGTCACAGTAGACCAGCCTTCCCCAACTTGGTAACCTCCAGAAGCTGTTGGACTCTCACTCCAAGCAGCCTGTCAAGATCATGCCAGAGTCAATGGCAGCAATACCCAATACAGACCATGAGCATGGTCCAGTGGTGGGTGTTGTGGTGTGGCAATGAGGCTCACCTGCCTCAAGTTGCATACCAGGACCAAAAGTGGGAGGCAGCAGCAAGGTCAGTGTGTTTGCACCACATCAACCTTGGCCCTTCTTCTCTCTATCCCAGTATGCAGCAATAATGCAAATGACTGGAGGTCAGCAGAGCACCACTAACCCATCATCCACGACTGGTGTGGTCTCTGTACAACATGGCATCTTGGTAGCCAGTTGCTCATGCTGGACTTGAGGGGTGGTGATGAAGCTAAACCCTGTGCAACTTTGTTGACTTAAGATGCAGGTGTATTGACTAGGCAAGCGCCAGGCTCCTATTGTTTGTACTAGACCTGACCAACTGCAAAGACTGACACTGAACGTCCCTTTTCTGTTCAAGCATAACGAGAGCTCTGAGGACAACCAGTTGGAGCTGGTTCACAGGCATTTCCCCATTTGCCTCAGACTATAAAGTACTTGGTTCCGTCCCCAGGAACGCTACCCATCTGCAGATAACCGTTGAGTCTACAACTAAAAAAAAGGAGGACGTCAGCTTAGTCTGCCCATGACCTTTAGAGATTCGAGGTTTGTTTACATAGAGGCCTTCATAAATACACCTAAATAAGTGTTAACTTCCTACAAGTGATCTGCACCCTGCAAAAACACAGATCCTGCTTAGGTACATTTGGACATAAACACAGCCACTGAATTTGCTTGAGGAATCAAGATTCAAGGCAATTTATAATATTCTTATAAATATATGCAGCTTAGTTTTAAAAGCTAATGAGATTCCTTCGTCCCAGAACTGATTTAGGGATGCTTTATTTGTTCCACTATTAAATTCTAGTTCAAAATAAAATACATTTCAAACACATTTTACACAGCCAAGCAAATTAAGCAGTGCTTAGAGGGTTCCATCATAAAGACTATTAGCTAATGAAGGGTCTATTCCTTCTCATACCGGATTTACTGATTCAAAACCTGAAGGTCATTGGCTTCAAATCTGCAGGGCAGTGGGGATTATTTCTCTCATAAACAACTACTTCTACATTAATAACATTTATATTACTTGCCTAGCAACATCATCCAGCCTTTCATGCCACACTTATCGGTAGCCACTGGTAAGCCATTGGTAGCCTACGATAACTCTTTGGAATTCATAAACTCCAGTGTTGCAAGGAGTTGTTGCAGGCAACTATGCAGAGAGAGTTATTCACATTTACTCACCTGGACATTCACAAACAAAGGAGATCCCAGAATAACATTCACAGCAGAAACATCGCAAATAATTAACTACTAGTCAATTATCAGGTGCACGTGACAAATAGAAATTAATTCCTTAGGTTAGTTTGAGAACATTTTTAGAGGTATACAAGGTTTGTGTAGGTTTTACTCCTTAGCCTTTTCTTCTCCTGAATATGTCCCAAGGCAGCAGGTATGGTTTTCCTCAGGGCTTACTCCTGAAGCCTTTCTCGCGAATGAGTATCGCTGCAAGGCTCCCAGATGGGCTACCTTCCCAGTCTGACAAGCCCCATCTGCCCCTATAGTAAATTACTATTAAAAGCCCCTTATTTTATTGTTGACACTGATGATCTAACATGATTGAGGATGTAGCTATAAAACAAGTATTGAACAACACAATATTATTGGAAATACTCTTTTGATAAAAAAAATTAATAATATTTTGGCTTGCATCCAATATTGTGTAAGTGGAAGAAAACTGGTTTCCCCACCAAGCCCATCTTCCCCACCCTGTAGTCTCCTGCACCTCACCCAAAAGCCTCTCCAGGTGGTTGACATGACTTGCTGAACATTGTGCTGTGTCTTATGGGACTATAGTAGGATGGTAGACTCAAAGAATCACAGAACTGTACAACTGTAGAGCAGGAAGTGATCCAAAGATCCCCTGTAATGCAGGAATCACGGCTTAATGTCGGCCCAAACTGAGAAGAGGAATTTTGTCCCACTCTAACAGAGTTCTCAATTTGGGGAAATGCTTTCTTCCTTTAACATCCCTCCCTTTTTAACAAGACATCCATCCCTATATACAAACCAGAGCATTATCATTCGAATGTTAGGAAAGATCTAGGCTCCAATCGCAACTCAACCATGAAGCAAACTGAGTAACATTGTTCCGGTCACACAGTTGTGAAGATAAATGAGCAGGGAAAGGATTGGGGACGCCATCTCAAGCTGCCTGAAAGATAAAAATAACATAAATAAAAGAAATCAGTATTTGTTGATATTTTGGGGATACTTTTTGCCAGGGCTTTTTTCTGAGGTTACGCAGGGGTACGCACACCCCTAAAGATTTTGTGAATCTTTGTGCTTTTGTCCATTTACTATCTTTATTTTCCCCAATTTGAACTATAAAATGGTGATTTCCTTGAGTCAAAATGAGAGTAGCCCTAAGCATTCTTTTAAAGAAAAAAAAAGCACTGCTTTTTGCTGATATTATTCTTAAGTGCTGCCTCAATCATAGCTGTCAGCATTTCCCTTTTTTTAAGGGAAATTCCCTTATTCCAAATAGGATTCCTCGCAAGAAAAGGGAAAAGTTGACAACTATGGCCTCAATATATTTTTATGAAAGTATACATTGTAGACAAATAATGCTTTTGAATTGTTATTGTTTGACTTTATTATGAATTATGTGGGGACTGTTTAATTCAATTGTTTATCTTTTGAGATGTGTTCTTTACTTTGTTGTTTGCGGTTCTTTAAATTGTTATTCATTGCAACTCTTGGAACGAAAAAGTTATAAACTGCCTTGAGCATGGTTTAACTGTGGAAAAGTGGCATACAAATAAATGATGATCATGATGATAATCAGAATTTCAGTCCAGCCAATAATACTAGAAAATCTTTTCTCCTAAAGCATTTACAGTCTAATTTCAAACAGGGCAAAGAAATACACAGAACACAAAACCAGGACTTATTAGTATTAATGGGGGGAGTCAATGAAGTTGTAAAAAACTGCTGAGAAAGTGACTTACGGTAGTCCAATAAATGGCTGAAAGAATTAAAATTACAATATAATTGTTCAGTAAGATTTTATGAAACCTATCTCCCATCTCTGCTGCAGAAACTAACTATATAGAAATGCCACTTAAGTTGGTGTGCAGAGCTGTTGGCACACAAGATTTGCTGAGAAAAAGGAATTTGGGACTTCAGATTGTATGTCTTAGAGCTCTACAATATTTCTTTCTCATCAGATATTCCCAATTCTATAGCCAAAAGCTTTTAGCAATACAGTACTGAGAAATCAGACTCAGTGCCACTGACTTCATAACAATTACTTTATATACAGTTGCAAGGTGCTACTTTTAAATGAGTCTCAGTGTGGAGAACACTTTATTCTTCACAGACCATGACCAACATAAAGGGCACATGTCTGTATGCAGATGCCCCCAGCAGTACCACTCCTCCAGGAGACTAACTGTGTTTTTTTCTAGGAGTAATGATTGTAGAGAAGTGAAAACTCCAGAGAAGTGGGGGAAATAATGTGTGGCTTTGCACTGTTGACTGAACAGTTCACCCCTGAGGAAACCTTCTGGCCAGAATGCTGCATGCTCTTAACAAATGGACCTGTTTGGAACTACCTATATAGCAATTTACTTAACACTTTCAGTACTAGTGTACACCAGTGTGGTGTAGTGGTTAAGAGCAGTAGTCTCGTAATCTGGGGAACCGGGTTCGTATCTCTGCTCCTCCACATGCAGCTGCTGGGTGACCTTGGGCTAGTCACACTTCTTTGAAGTCTCTCAGCCTCACTCACCTCACAGAGTGTTTGTTGTGGGGGAGGAAGGGAAAGGAGAATGTTAGCCGCTTTGAGACTCCTTAAAGGGAGTGAAAGGCGGGATATAAAATCCAAGCTCTTCTTCTTCTACTACTAGCTTCAAAAAATGTTCAAAAAAACAAAAACAAAGCTTAATCCCAGGAAACAATACATATTTGCAGTGATTCTGGTCCTAATTAATTGGGCACAATTCTATGCATTGCTATGCTGCTCTTTGGGTGTGGGGGATCATCGTGGATTAATATGGCTTCTTGCATTTTTTGGAACCCAGTGGGAACATGACTGTAGAATCTTCTTGAAGTTCTTGCCATCCATCCACAATGGGAACAGCACCAAAGTGGTGCGATGCTTTTGGTACCACTTAGTTGCAGCAGTTGCCAGAAGGAGGAATTCAATACACCATCCAACCATCTTAGGGACTCCACTCTAGATTTGTGTAGCATTTCCTCCTTAGCCTTTTCTGTTCCTGAATATATCCTGTAAGGTTTAGGATCAGAGTTTTCCTTCTCCTAGAAGGGCCACCATCCCAGATTGACGAGTCCCAACTGACCCTCACTTCACTCTACACCATGTGCAGAAACCACCTTCTTGACCGTTGGACCTGCTATTGGTCTCATTCGCTCGATCCACTAGAGCTTTTTTTCACATGCAGGGAAAGTCCCCAAGTCCCCAAGGTTTGAGAACCAATATAGCACTACACCACTGGAACTACAAAAGGTTCATGGTGAGGTATTCCTGTATAGCTGGTGTGTAGCTATTGGTGTTTTACTTTGCTAATTTGCTACTTAGAATTGCTTATATCCTTTCTGATTATGCCTTTGAAAAGGTAATTGTCTCTCATTTCTCTCATTACATCAATTCTGTAAAGTTACAAATCATAACTGCAAGCAACTTCCAAATACAACTCCCTGCCCCACCCAGTGGTATTTAAGATGTTCCAGAGAAAGGAATAATGCTACAATGCTAAGTTTAGGCACCCCAAGTAGGAATAATATTAAATTCCTGTAGTTCTTCATTTTAATTTGTCAGCCAAGCTAAAAAAAAACAACAGCTGATAACAAAATGGCCAGCTATACCTTCTCCCGCAAAGGGACTATTTGCCATCCTTATCACATGAAAGTAGGCTGGCAGCTCTTCACTCAAGGGACTTCGAACTCCTACATTGAGATAAATGTATCTTTCAAAATACACAATCAAACAGCTTGGAGATTGTTTATCAGAAACACAAAATAGCTTTGCCTTTCCACACTGCCGCTGAAGTCAGACTTGAAATACTGAAAGTAAAGTCATCCCTATTTCTTCTTTAGATCTGTCTGTCCCCATCCATACCTGATAAGAGAGAGATTTCTATTTTTGGATGGGGGGGGGGCAAGGGGATCAGATCTCCATGCTATCAGGAATTCAATTGGAGGGCTATTGCTGGCACTGGCAGCTAATGGTGGTGACATGACAGAAAGGACTTGTTCTGTACCCAGTCTCTCCATAACAGTATAGACCTTTTTGTGAATCTCATTGCAATATGGGAACTGAAGATGTTACAAAACCAACCAATGCTAACCTTTAGATTATGAGCACTCTTTTGATTCTGTTAAGGGGCCAAGATCAGGCCTGAAAGTACCTTCAGAGAAATAGTGAGGGGGTTTTCTTTTTCTTTAAATCATTTATTTAAAGAAAGCACATGGATGCCTTTCAAGTTTATTTCGATGAACATCAGAACGGAACAATTTGTGTGCAGAAGAGAGTAAATATGCCATTTTAAAAAAATTACCTGGGTTGCTGTTGGTTAGCATTCGTCTATCTCAGGAGACAATAGAGGAGCGATCCTTCAGGGGTGAAGTCAAATCATTAGAGAATTACCACACCTGTATGGGCTGTAGAAACCATTACAGGAGAGACATGTTTTGTTGCAGCTGGGGCAAATGAAAGCATCTAGTTGTTTTGATACAGGTTTACCATGGTGTTTTTTCCTCCCAGTGGTCATTACTCATCTGGTCACTGCTGTGGGTACAGATGCTGTTTCCAGATGCTGCAGTTATGTGCAAGGAATTCCCACATGGCATGGTTAACACTGATAGCTTTCATTTCATGTTTGTAGACAACACCACACCTTGTATGAACACAGAGAGGACTGGGTGGGGCAGGAGAGAAGAACCCCACCCACCACAATTGTCACACACTCCTGCCATGCTTCTCTGTCTGATGCTCATCTGAAGAGTTCTGGCCAATGAAGAGCTCTTCTGCCCATATTGGAGCTTGCCACATCTGTGGCTGGGGAGAACTGTTTTTAAGGAACTGGAAATGGGTGCTTGCCAGCGGTGGGTGGCAAAGGTGCCCCTCTGGAACACCCGAATGTTAGGTATCATTCGTCACGAAACAGGAAAAGGGTGCAGATAACTTTAAGGACATTTTCTATGAGCTCTGGGTGGGGTTTTCCCGGCTAATTAGGCACAGCTGGCGATGTGTTTAAAGAGAGAAGAAGTTGCTGTTTGAATTTGCCTGCAGATGGGAACACCCACATGCTTTGTGTTTGTATAGTCATAATAAAACTCTTGTTTGAGTATTTTACATCAGTCTCATGGTTCTGTCATCTGCTGCCAGGGGAAATTCACCTCCAACACCTCATTGGCTTGGGCCAATGACATGATTGCTTTTGAGCACACTGGCCTGCTTCACGGACCCTGTTTGGCTCCCGGTATACTCCAGAGCTTATGGCAATGAAACAAGCTGGGAGAGGGTTCAAACATGAGTGGTGGAAAACTCCAGTCGAATGCAGTCGAACATTGGCAAAGGCTGATCATCAAGCCTACCTAGTGGCAGTGAACACAGTGAAGAAGGCATTCTTTGCTGCCTCAGTTGCATCCAGCACAGCTTTTCTGGGTACTGTGGGGCCTTTTACAGACTGGCCCATATTTTCAATAAAGGGCCTTGTTTTTCAGGGCTGCTGGAAATGTTCTCCCCAAACCTGAGAAGTTTGAGGTTCGCCCTAACCTAATTTCCGTGTACAAGGTGGTCGCATCATAGATATAGTCTCAAAGATGTGCTCCACAACACCCAGTGCCTCTTTTGTTCTCAAGGTGGCCGGGGGAGAAGAATTTGAAGTAAATGGAATCACCACTGCAGGATTATATACTATAGGAACTGCACACTTAACAACTGTGTCATACAACTATGCATTCAACAGTGAGGAAAATAAGGTACATGACATATGGATGCCTAATAATGTCTTGGAGAAGTCACATTCACAGTCGTAGTCAGCAGATTAACATTTTAACAAGTCGCTGTTCCCAACGGGATTACATCCCTCAGACGGCTGAGAAAACACTTCAAGCTGTGATAAGCAATAAGAAAACCAGGAATGGAAATCTCTCTGTTAGATCCTTTAATACCAAAGGGGTCCGTTGCACTTTATTTGACAGTAATGCTCATCATGCCAGATTTTCATTCAAGAGAAAGAAGAGAGAAAGTGAAAGGACTTCTAGAGTACTTGAACATTTCTTGAAATGCGTTCTGTTGTCGCCCTGCCTGATGTTTTTTGCTAAAGATGGTGTTTTATTTTAAACATTAAAATGTAGCGCATCATACAAACAGCCTCATTGCTCAGGCTCCATCTGCACTACACACTTACAGCAGCACCATACTACTTCCAATAGCCATGACTCTCCTCCCCTCCCCTGCAAAAAAAATCCTGGGTACTGTAGCTTGTTAAGTGTGCTGAAAATTAGGAGCTACGTTTCCCAGGGGTCTCTGAGAAGAGGGATTTGCTGTTTAGCTACTCTGTGAATTTTACTGAGGTTCTATGGACTCCTGATGTTCCATTTTAGCATTTCATTTCTGCATGAATTTCTAGTCTCTTCTCTCACCGCCTCTCTACACCACTATAGCCATAGCAACTCCACCATCTACATATACAAAATCACTTCCTTCTCTTCATTTTATCTCATAATAAGGATATGCTAGAAACATAAGAAGACCCATGCTGGATCTGACCAAAGGCCTATCCGATCTAGCATCCTGCTTCTCGCTGAGAAATTATACTTCCTCTGGTACATAGGACATCAACACTCTAGAACAGAGTAGGCGAAGCACAGTCAGAGGAAGTATCCTTCTGGCTACTAGTTGCTGCAAACCACAGGAAAGGAAAGTACTCTTGTACTCAGGTCCTGGTTGTGGGTCTTCCACAAGCATTTGGTTGGCCAACGTGGAAACAGGATATGGGACTAAATGAGCCATTGGCCTGTTCCAGCAGACACTTCTTATGAACGTATGTTCTTAACTGTACATAATCATCCAAATACTATGTTAGTTTCCTCAGAAGTAGACACTATCACATTCAGCTAGTGTTGACTGTATGTGTGTAGGGTTCCAACCTTATTGAGCCAGTGTGGTGTTAGTGATTAAGCATGGTAGATTCATAATCTGGGGAACCGGGTTTGCGTCTCCGCTCCTCCACATGCAGCTGCTGGGTGACCTTGGGCCAGTGACACTTCTCTGAAGTCTCTCAGCCCCACTCACCTCACAGAGTGTTGTGGGGGAGGAAGGGAAAGGAGAATGTTAGCCGCTTTGAGACTCCTTCGGGTAGTGGATGGCATGCCTATCTGTGGCGGGATAAAGGAAAGAAACATAAAGATTTTTCTAACCATATTATTAGAGGGCCACTATTAGAAGTGTGGGAAAGGAACAAAAAATTATTGGAACAGAAAACCCCCTGGTGGTTACCACCAATCGATATCTTGACAAAAAAGAAAATAAACACTGAAGGAGAAAGATGGACATATGAGGATTTATTAGTTAAAAAAGAATCCGGGTGGAGAATTAGACCATATGAAGAAATAAAAAATAAGTTGACTGGCTGGATTCAATATCACCAAATTAATTCCATGTGGATGGAAGATAAAAAGATTGAGATAAATGAGAAGAAATCTAGATTTCAGATTGAAATAATAGAAGGAAGAACAAAATTACTATCAAAAATGTACAGCCAGTTACTTGAGTGGGACACCACAGATGAGGAAGTGAAGGAGGTGATGGTGAAGTAGTGATAAAGCGGGATATCAAATCCAAACTACTACTACTACTACTACTACTACTACTACTCTTCTTCTTCTTCTTCTTCTTCTTCTTCTTCTTCTTCTTCTTCTTCTTCTTCTTCTTCTTCTTTTGTGTGTTTCCTTTAAAGGTGGAAATCTAGCACACACATTTATGCTATGAGTTTCCTTTTCAGGAGATCTCAAGCCCAACCTGGATTGTGAACATTCTGCACTATAAGACAGCATTTCATTGTCTAAAATAAAGGCAGTGGTGGGGTTTTTTTTCCATTTCATAAACTTTACTGCAAGGCTCTGTGTTTAAAATCTGGTTCTGGTACATATTTCCCCACACATCTGACATGAGAGGCTGAAAGAAAGGCAATTCATTACATTGTTCCTCTCAAGTACTCACCAAATAATTTGTAATTTGATATTTGATCAAATATCCTACATTTATTTGAACAGTGACTGTAATGCAGTGATAAAGAGATTTGTTTAAAGCTTAATACCCTTGCAGTCAGAGCGTTCTGATGCCTGCTTCTTCATTAGATGAATTTAGGGGGGCAAACACTTGCTGACTGCACAGCAGAGATACCTTCATCAAAACGGAGGAGGGAAGCGGAACAAATTTTTAAAGACTAATATTATTTCACATTTATGGGGAGAAACTGACCTTTATTCTTAATGCTTAAATGTAGGACTTTATAGTAAAGACTTTGTAATAAAATTTCAAAGGCTGCTGAAAGAGAAAAAACTATATGAAACTATGAGTCACTCATTTGGAAAATGAAAAAGAACAGATTGATATTTGAAAAGCTAATATTTCTTACATTTTCAGGAAAAAAGGATTTTGATCCCTTTGCATAAGATTTATAGACTGCTGCTGGGAAGATGGAATATTTTAAAGACAGGGAGAAAAAATCCTTCATCTATAAATTGAAAGGAAGCAGAACAATTTTTTTGAAGGGTAACATTTGACTTTCAAACCACTGAGATAACTGGAAAATCTATTTTATACTGAAGATTTGTCAATATTTGCTTAAGCTCAAGACATATTAAGTAATCTTTTAACTATTATTGTTTTAATAGAAAAAATACAATGTCTTTGAAATTTTCCTGGATGTCTCCATGTCTGGCTCCTCTTCCAAGTGAGGTGTCTGTTTTGTCTCTACAGGTGTAGACACTGGGGGACAAGACTTCTCTGTGCATCCATCAGTCCCATACCCTTATCCTGGAAGAGGATCCAAATCTCCTCATCCTCATTGTCAAGGCAACCAGGTTGATGTACCTGATGTTTCAACACTGAACTGATAATTTCATTGCTCACCAGGACTGTGTGGCAATTCATCTCTAATCACAAGTAGTAACTTGGTCTTTCCTTCCCGCGAATTCCCATCAGCAGCGTAACTAGCCACTCGGGTGCCTGGTGTAGCGAGCGCGTCCTGCAGCTGGGGGGCGGCGTGAGCCGCCCATGGAGGTGGGGCGCACTGCATGGAGCCTCTCCACCACCTCCCCCTCAGCTGTAAGGCCGCTGAGGGAGAGGCGGAGGGCAGACGCAATCCCCACGCTGCCGTTTCAGGCAATGTGGAGCCTACAGGCGCTCAAGCCACCACAACACTCCCAGGATAGACATGTGGCTCGGGTACACTGCAGGCCCCATGGTAAGTGCTGCCCCTGCGGTGTGGCACCCAGTGCCAGCCATGTTTTGTTACATTTGTTGATTGAACTAAAAAGTTTCGTGAGCACATTTAAAAAAAAACCAACAACTCATATTTTTGTCATTTTGTCACACACACACCTCAGTGATGACATCTGGGTCGAACCGCACCTCCCACACCCTCTTCCTCTACCACTGATTCCCATTCACATTCTGACCCAACTTGTCAAATACATGCAACTGCATCAAGGTGAGGGAGTTTTCTTAGAAGTCATAGGGTCATAGAATTGTAGAATTGGAAGGGATCCTGCTGGTCATTTAGTCCAACCCCCTGCAATGCATGAATCTCAACTAAAGCATCAATGACAGATAGTAATCCAAACTCTGCTTTAAAAAATTCCAATGCAGGAGAGTCCACAACTTCCTGAGGGAGTCTGTTCCACTGTAGAACAACTTTTTCTGTCAGAAAGTTCTTCCTGGTGTTTGGTTGGAATCTCCTTTCTTGTAACCTGAAGCCATTGGTTCTGGTTCTATCCTTCAGAGCAGGAAAAAATGAGCTTGCTCCATCTTCCATGTGACAGTCCTTGAGATATTTGACAATGGCTATCATATCTCCTCTCAGTCTCTTCTTTTCCAGGCTAAACATATCCAGCTCCTTCAACTGTTTTTCATAAGGGTTTCCAGACCCTTGATCACCTTCGACACATTCCAGCTTGTCAATAGCCTTCTTAAATTGTGGTGCCCAGAACTGAACACAGTATGGGTGCAAAAAGTATCCAAAATGGAAAATGAATTTTGCAGGAGGGGTTTTGTCCCCCCCCTTTTTAAATCTGTTTTATACTAGTACACCACTTTTTCTGCCCTTCCCTAGTGCTTAGAAGCTGTGGTTAAGCTTTTGAGAATGAACAGACTGAAGTTGAATCCAGATACGATGGAGGTAATCCTAATAGGAAAAGCCTGCATTATGAAAACAGGCATGTTTAGCCTGGAGAAGAGGAGGTTAAGGGGTGATATGATAGCCATGTTCAAATATATAAAAGGATGTCACATAGAGGAGGGAGAAAGATTGTTTTCTGCTGCTCCAGAGAAGCGGACACGGAGCAATGGATCCAAACTACAAGAAAGAAGATTCCACCTAAACATTAGGAAGAACTTCCTGACAGTAAGAGCTGTTTGACACTGGAATTTGCTACCAAGGAGTGTGGTGGAGTCTCCTTTTTTGGAGGTCTTTAAGCAGAGGCTTGGCAACCATATGTCAGGAGTGCTCTGATGGTGTTTCCTGTTTGGCAGGGGGTTGGACTCGATGGCCCTTGTGGTCTCTTCCAACTCTATGATTCTATGATTCTATGAAAAGGATTGCTCTCATTGTACTAGGGCTCCAGAGCAGGCTAAAAGCCTAGAGCGCTCTTGAACCCAGTTATCTGACACTCAGGTTAAAGTTATTACTAGGGGCATCTTTTACTATCTGCACAAACTCCTCTTTCGAAAAGGCTGGACCTTCTGATGGCATTGATGTTTCCATGACTTCCAGGCTGGACTACTACCGTGTGCTTATAAGTAAGGCTGCCCTTGCATTCAATTTGAAGATTTCAAGGAGTGCTGAAGTTAGCTGTACTCTCTCTGGCAGTTGTCGGGAGCAGTGATAGACTGTATTCTCTGAAATGCTTTTTTTCTGTGCACAACAAGAATGCTGTTTGATCTGGGGGAAGCCTTCAACAGATCATTGCCTTCCTTGAGTATGAAGCAAGGCAGTCTGTCAGGAACTGCAACACATGACTTTGAACACTTTCCCACACTCCTAAGCCAATTCTAACCTTTGTGCTTGCCTGAACAGTTTTATCAGCTGTTGCGGTTCTGCTATACCAGCATGCTCTGGTTTTGCCTTTCCTTCCAAAGGAGAACAAGGTATCAAACACTAAAACTTAAAATAAGAATACAATTGAAATTTAAAAACACGATTAAAAATAAGAATAGATTTAAAACATTTTTTAAAAAATCTAGCAATCTTTTAAAGCCATTACGTACTGTCACAGCTAATCACAGCGTCAGCTATGTTTTTGGAATCTGCACCAATGTACATTTCAACAGCAGTCTCATCCAAAACCTGGCATGTCCTCTGATGCTCACACAGAGCTTCTGCATAAATAGGGTTACCAATTCTGTTCAATAGAAAAGGTAGTTTAGTGTTTATCTCTCCCATTGTTCTCACTTCTGTAAAGGGAATGGGCAAATTAGGTTTGATGGTAAAAGTCAAGAAATAAAGGCATATGATTTAGGACTTTAGGAAGCAATCCTATATGGACACTTTCCTTCGAGTATGTCCCACCAGACCCAATGGGATCTACCCAGGTGTGGTTTTTTCCCCAGTGGGAATTAGGCAAAACAGGCTTTTCTGGGTTATTTAAGCATTGGATATGTCATGTAGCCTTTTCCTAAAAAGGTGTAACTCATTGATCATATTTGTAAGATACTAATTTATGATGGCATAATTATCAGAGCAATGTGCAATATTTATGATTAACCTGAGCTAGGCCTTATAAATCATGTATCCCCAAGGAGAGGAGAGGTTCTATAATTTACCATTATCCAGTTTTCATGTTGACAGATATTTAGCAGAATGCGTATCATCCGATATAATTCATTCTGAGTTCATATATCTTTAGGCATTTGAAAGCTCCTGCTGATTCATTGCCTCCCCTTGTCTCATTGATTTGTCCTTACAACACCCCAATGAAAAACAGACAAGGTTCAGGAAAACACACACATGCACACACTGCTATAACTATTTTCAAAAAGAAAGAAACGAAACTACCATATTTACAAATCACCCAGTATTTTAATCAGGAAAAGAAATCAATGTTATTTACTGATGGTAGATAAAAAGTCTGGGCATTTTGGAAGACTATGTGTACTTAAGCTTAATTATGCAGAAATCTCTCAGCCTTTTCTACCACATGCTTGGGGCATGGCATCTTTGCTAATAAATAACTGGAGCAGAACTGATCATTTCTAAGCCACATTAATATCCAGTAGGATGGAATACAAAAAGTTCCCATTGCTTTCAGGATGTGGATGTTCAAGAATACATTCATATATTGCCATAGACTGGCTGGGTGCAGAGAAGTGGTAGGAGGCACCAGCCTCCAAGGGAAGAAGACTCAGAGCCAGGGGATTGGTGGCAGCACAACCATGAGTGGTCAGAGGGAGAAGAGGGAACAGACTGGGAGGAGGAGGTGTCAGAAGCTGAAGAGGTAACAGGGTTTAGTGAGCAGGGAGAGTATGTGGAAGAGAGTTGTCCAGAATCAGATTCAGAGGCTGAAGAGAGCGGGACCAAGAGACAGAGATGAGGCAGGCTGCTGAAGAAGCCAGGGGGTCTCCCCATCCTGTGATGGACAGCCCCTCTCCTAGAACCCGAAGAGAGCAGAGAAAAGACAGGCAAGACAAAGGAGCCTCAGATTGCTAGGGATGGAACCATGGAAGAAGGAGCCTTAGGGAGCTGTGAGTGGGTGGGGACCTTCAGTCCTCACGACGACCAGGAAGAGTTGCTAGGCCTGGCCTGCTGAGCTGTCTACCTGGCCTGCTGAGCTGTCTAATTTCTTTGAATAAAGAGTCAACTTCACCGAAGCTTCACCGTATGAGTTGTTGCTGACCAGCTCCTGGCACCTGCTCCTAACATATATTTTATAACTCTTTATAGAGTTGGGTAAGCACCAAAGGGCTCTCCCTGAAAACTGCTTGCATCCCTCAAGAATTCATGGCAGAACTCTTTACAACTCACAAGGGGGCTCTGAAAATATTGGCTTTCAGTGCTCAAAGATTGCAATGCAAGTCATCTTATGTATACTACCAAAGGGTGGAAAGCCTAAACTTGGAGAAGGGGCAGAAGGTGAGAGGAGGCTCTCTTCTTGTGGGAAATGAAGCCAAGAAGGGTGAGACTAGACTATAAGAGTATCATTCTCTGCTGGAAGTGAAGCCCTTCAGGTTTCTCACAAGATTGCTGGAGCCCTCCTCCACCTGCCAGCAACTTGCCCAAGGTGAGACTCTTTCCCTCGTGAGAGGGATCAACAGAATGGGTATGAACAAGCTTTCTCTGAAGGTGCCCTGTGTATGTACCTTCTTCTTGCATATATTAAAGGGCATATCTACAAAGGAAGCTTAAATTAGTGGAAACCATTCCCCCTCTGCTGTAAACCCAGTTGACACTGTGCTACAGAACTGCATGGGGAAAGAGTGACCCAGGGGCTGGAAATGATTCATCTATGCCATCCCTAACATTGTTTATTTATTATATAATAATATAATATTATATAATGGTGGTCCATCTTACCCAGTGGACCACTCTCTGGCCTTGCAGGTAAGAAGGGACAATCTGTCAATTTTGGTTTCTCATTTTCCCGATTAAAATACTGCTAATCACATATTCAGTCCTCCACATTTCCACATCAGTTTGAAATTTTAATTTTAATTTTTTTCAAAACAAACCCTTAAGACATTTCATCAGCATTGTAATGCACATTTCTTCTCATATAATCATGTTTGTATGCAGTTTTGCCTAATATGCACTACAGAAAACAAATTTCCTGTAATAGAATGCATTTTTCTGTTATTCTCTCTCTCTCTCTCTCTCTCTCTCTCACACACACACACACACACAGAGAGAGAGAGAGAGAGAGAGAGAGAGAGAGAATAAACCTGGCTGGAGCACTTTGCTGAAATATTCAGAGAAGCATGAATTTCAAAGAATTTTGATCTGCATTTTGTTTCAGAAAACACAAATTAGTTAGGTTCACCTTTAAATGTGAATTTAACAAAGAGCACATGGGATTCTTTTATCTTTTTGGCCTTGAGGTTTTTATTTTGGTCAGTGCAACCCTGTTTTGCATTTCCCATCAGTTCCATTCTCCAGACGTCTGGCCATTTCAGCCGCCTTCTGAAAATATTTTGGCTTGTCGAAATGAAACTATCACACATTGTCAAATGGCTGGAAGTGAGCTGCAGAAATAAGGAATGAATATAAATATTCCATTACTATGTTCTAAGCACTGCAGGTTCGGGAAGTCTTATTACTCAGCTGGTGCTAAAGTAATATCTCTTCCTCCCGTGCAGATGGTCTTTGCCCAGATTTTCAGGGTGCCAAGCAGATGGTTGTGTTTAGTAAACTTAGTTATTTCCTCTCCATTCTCTGATTCGTCGAAGGCAGCCAAAAGCGAAGATGGCATACTGGGCAAGATAGCCTAGTGGTAATGTACTAAGAACTTTCTCATCTATGGAAGCAACTAGAGATGGATGAATTCAGTTTCTCTCCATTTGCCAGTGCTGAGTTCAGTTTATCCTATTTCTGCATCGGTTTATGCAGAAACAGAACAAGAAAACAAACAAAACACCATATGATTGTAAGAAGAGCCCTGCTAAATCAGGCCAAAGTCCATCTAGTCCAGCAACCTCTTCTCACAGTGGCCAACCAGATGCCCATGGGAAACTGTCAAGCAGGATCCGACCACAAGAGCACTCTACCCAGTAATGACTTCCATTAACTGCTATTCAGCATCATGCTGCCTCTGGCAGTGGAAGTGGAACATAGTGGTGGCTGGTAGCTGCTGTCCAACCCCATTTTAAAGCTGTCCAAACTGTGGTCGTGAATTCCATCATTTACCATATTTTTCGCTCTATAGGATGCACTTTTCCCCCTCCAAAAATGAAGGGGAAATGTGTGTGCGTCCTATGGAGCAAATGCAGGCTTTCGCTGAAGCCTGGAGAGAGAGAATGGTCAGTGCACACCGACCCCTCTTGCTCTCCAGGCTTCAGGAAGCTATCCACAAGCCTTCGGAGCGTGGCGGGAGTTTCCGCCGGGCTCCGAAGGCTTGTGGATAGCAGCCTGCAGCCCGGGGAGCGCAGTGCCAACTCCCACTGCACTCCCCGGGCTTCAGACAGCTATCCGCAAACCTTCGGAGCGCTCCCCCAGCTCGCAAGCTCCGGGAGCGGTGGCAAGTCTGCACAACCTTGCCTCTGCTCCCGAACCTGTCCTGGGGGCTGGGGTCGGGGTAAGCTTGGGGTTCCCCCGACCCAGCCCCGTGGCTAAAAACAAAGCCACGCACAGCCTCTCCCGGCTGGAGAGCTTGTGTGTGGCTAAAGAGGAAGCCAAGGCAGGCAGCGGGATGGATCACGCTGACTGTTTTGGCTTCTTTGCTCTTTGGGGCTGGGCGGGGAAATTTTTTTTTTTCTTTATTTCCCCCCCTAAAAACTAGGTGCGCCCTATGGTCCGGTGCGCCCTATGGAGCGAAAAATACAGTAATTGTGTGCTGTGTGTCCTGAATTTCCAAACTTTCTGTTGCATTGGATGGCGTTCCCATAACCTGGGAAGATGGAGGCACTGTGGGCTGGTGGCTCCATGTCTGGGAAATTGGCCCATTGCCTCTGAAAGAAACAGGCTCAAAGTTGCTCCTGGCTCAGATAGCTTCAGTGCCTGGCAGTGCCCTTTACCATCAACAGCTGGTATGTCAGCTACAGTCATTCTTGGACAGGGATAGTCTGGTCGTTATAATTCATGCAAGATTCTATTATTGCAGTGCAATAATGGACCTGGTCAGGAGCTTCCAGCTGGTGTGAAACGCTGCAGCTAGACGGTTGACAGGGGCAGAATATTGCTAGCACTCAAGCCTGCTATACACCTTTCTTTTCCAAGCAGGCTCTGACCGTGTGATGCAGGCCTTCTTCAGACTGAGGACACCATTGACAGTCAGCCATCGCTGAGAGGACCACAGTGTTAGACATAGCCACCTCATGTGTGTGCACACGTACCTTCACACATATTCTGACTGGCAGACAAACCACACACACTCAAGGATTCCCCCCCTTCTGATGAACAGCAGAGGAGTAGAGGTGTTCCTCCCCCATTGCAACACTATGCTGGGAGGTGAGTTTCATTTTCTAGCACAGTGCTGGGACAGCAAGAAAAATGCAGGAGAAGGCACAGGTTCCATTTCCATCACAGTGCTGAGTTAGGAGGAAGTGGACATCTTTTCTTAGCACAGTGCTGGGAGGAAAGCTCCACTGATCATCTGCTTACCTCAGCAAATCTACTTCTTCTCTGTCTGGTGTGAGACCACTGTGAGGAGGTCTTAGTGCTGAGAAAACAGTAGGGAGGTCTTCTAGAAATGGCATCAAACACATACCAGAGAAAGAAGAGGCACCCGATTTTTCCAGGGACTAATGAGCCACTAAAGGTGATCAAGGCAAACCCTTCACCTATGTATTTCTCTGTCTCTGTTACAGAAACTGTTTAAACTTATGGTCCCAGCACTGAGGGTGTTATGTACTGAGTTGAATAGGATCCAAAATGCAGCAGTCTGATTGGTCCTAAAACAATAGGATCCAGAATGCAGCAGTCTGATTGGTCCTAGAACAATAGGATCCAGAATGCAGCAGTCTGATTGGTCTGCAGGAGCCACCCAATCCAACTCCAGGGGGGAGTGAATCCGCAACCTGATTGGCCTACAGGAGAATCCCAGAATTAGTCAATCACGTGGGGCCCATTGTGTAATTAATGTATATAAAGCAGACATTTCGGGGGAACTGGCATTCCTCACTACTATGAGCTGAATAAAGAGCATGAAATCCACACTCGACTCCCAGTATATTTCAGAGGGTTTGCTTGGGTAGCCTGAGTAACTTGTGCACATCTTGCTAATTTATATTTCTGCTGCTTTAGTGATCTGGGGTTTTTGTCATCAACATACACTGAGCAGTGTATAGGAAAGTTTGGATAATGCTCTGTCTGTTTGTTTGAGAAATGGGGATGAGGACAAGTCAGAGAGAGAGACCAGGATCACATTCATGATTTTTCCTTTTGTATAGGACAGTAGGGGAGAAGGTTTTGTGAAGGGCAGGAAGCGAATCTTTCTAACAAGGTCCAAACAGGAGCTGCAGTGCCAGGGGAGGCTGTCGGAATCTTTCTGCTCACTGTCCTGATCTTGCAGCCTAAAACAGCTAACCAATGTCTCCCTGGAGGGAGGCAGCCAAGAGAAGATGAATCTGACCACTGACGGAAACAACGTAATTATGTCCTCTGTGCATTAGTTCTCCTCCTTCCTTCACTGTGTAATGTGAAGCTATTTTCACCTTCTCCCTGGGTTGCAAAGGAAAGCTGTTCTTTGACTTACCATCACCTCTGCATCACAGTTGTGCTAAAGCCTGCTGGTGGTATAATATCTAACTGGCGGGAGAGCAGGCAGGGGGAATCGGCAAAGAACCAAAGCAAACATCACTTATTATGGGAGTCCTGCCTAGATAACCGTCCCCAAGTAGCCTTCTGAATCAATGCTGCACTTAGATAAAAGGATGGTGCTGGTGCAGAAATAAGTTAATTTAGCTATTCCATTTTATTGTATGAAGCATGCGCCGATAATGTGCTCAGAGATTACAAAATGCACAGTATTTCTGGCTGCACAATGCTATCTGCCTAGAGCATCTGAAAGCCGATTCTCAGGAACATTTTCTATATATGCTGGATCATATGTACTGCTCACTGGGCTTTTGGAGAAGCATTTTTGACAGTGCTGAACACATTGTTCTCTTTCAAAAAAATTTTTTTTTCAAATGCCTGTGAAATTGGATCCATTCTACCAACATTGCCTCTCTCTTTTTACAGTCTCTCTCTCTCTCTCTCTCTCTCTCTCTCTCTCTCTCTCTCTCTCTCTCTCTCTCTCTCTCCTGCTAAGGGCAACAACTTTCACCCTTTAGAGCCATTCTAAATGGATAAAATGAATGCACATGCAGAGGGCTGGCACCACAGCAGCACATTCCTCCACCCTGACCCTATGCAGCTTTGTTTCAGTGTGTCTAAAGTGAGCCGATGTGCATAGAAACCTATGCATGTGACCTCACTTCAGATGTTTGAAACAAGCTCAATGTAACACCGGAAGGAACCTGCTGCTATAATACGGCCACCACCCCTCTGCATTCATTTTCACTCTGCAGAAAGCCTTTATTTGCCTCGGGTGACTTCATCACATAGCCACATCTGCTTGGCTACATTGCATAGAGAGAGATCATTCTAATCCCTGACCGATGTGACTTTGAGTGGGATCATTAATACGGAAAGGGGAGAGATCCTGTCATCAGTGCTGGTGGGGAGTTGCTAAAGCAGCTGCAGGGAAGAAATGGCATTGGAACAGGACTGGAAAATGGTGGCTATTCTCAGGGGAAATAGTTCTCTTTCTCAGAATCAATTATATTTGATGACTATTTGGTGAAGCTTCAACATAGGATTAAAGTTAACAGCCAGGTTTTCAATTGTACCCAGAAGTTTGGACATGTTGAATTGGTTGGATTCCAGATATGCTCACAATCTATGACCATACGAGACTTTTCATAGGACTCCCTTCATTTATGCCAATTCATAGCAAAATTCCATTTGTATTGGCTTCTGCCTATCAAAATATATTGCACTTGTGAGGGCTTACCCACACTTACCTTTTCTCCATATTTTCCAGGCACGGTTCTCATTTTAAAGCTCCATGTCTAAGCATCCTTATTTTGCTCCATGAAAACCCACTCTTTAATGAAAGGCACATTGCTTGAGGATTTTTCATCATTTCATTACTGAAGATCTGAATGTGTGAACTGACTTTATGGAAGAGTGCTGTGCTGTGCTGTGCTGGAGGTGATAGGAAAGTGTCAGAGCCATAGCTCTGTGGCTTAAGAAGGTTGCAGGCCAGATTTCTAGCATCCTCAGTGTTATGTAGTGAAGTTCACCCTGGGCCAGCAGGGGGATACTGTAGATAGTTTTCACTCAGGTCTGTAGATAGTTTTCACTCAGGTCCACGTCAGTTATTTTAGGCGGGAAACTCTGGGTTGTTGTTGCTACAATGTTGACAGCCGGCTGCCTATAAAAGCAGGCCGGCTGAGCTGTTTGCTGTTCAGTTTTCTGTTCCAGCTTACAAAATAAAGAGCTGCTTTGGAGAAATCGCTGTGTCGTCTGCCATGTCTACCCACTATTCTACACTGGCGACGAAGGTGGGATCGGGGGACATCAGAGCACAGCCAGATGCGGCCATCCTCTGAACTGAGCTGAATCACAGAGCGAAATCACTGAGCGAAA
This sequence comes from Podarcis melisellensis, assembly GCF_964234715.1. NCBI lineage: Eukaryota > Metazoa > Chordata > Lepidosauria > Squamata > Lacertidae > Podarcis > Podarcis melisellensis. The sequence continues at coordinate 92,745,059 of NC_138529.1, forward strand.
TCACTGGACAGAACCAATTCAGAGCTGACCATTCTGGCAAGAGCACTGTGTTCCATCCATAGCCCTTCTCTCTGGCATCGGAATCATGGCTTCACTTGTGCCTCTACCGCCGTTTGCGCCAGCCTGTGAATCATGGGACTCCTTCCTCGCTCGGTTTGACTGCTACCTCCAAGCCAACGAGCTGACAGCAGTATCAAAGGATCGGAAAATTTGCAAAAAATTACAAAATAAAGAGCTGCTTTGGAGAAATCGCTGTGTCGTCTGCCATGTCTACCCACTATTCTACGCTCAGTTACAAGCAATAATACAAAACCTGTTGTGACAGACTTTTCTCTGAGACCTGGATGGTAAGGGTGGGCAATATTGGGTTTTATAAATGCTCTGTTCAGTTCAGTTCATAAGTTTATTGTTCTAGCCAAAGGCCATGACAAACTTGTAGCAATAGTAAAAGGTAAAAAGGTAAAGGACCCCTGGACGCTTAAGTCCAGTCAAAGGCAACTATGGAGTTGTGGCACTCATCTCGCTTTTCAGGCTGAGGGAGCTGGCGTTTGTCTGCAGACAGCTTTCCAGGTTATGTGGCCAGCATGAGTAAACTGCTTCTGGTACAACGGGACACTGTGATGAGTGCCAGCACACACACGGACATGCCGTTTACGTTCCTGACACAGCGGTACCTATTTATCTCCTTGCACTGGTGTGCTTTCGAACTGCTAGGTTGGCAGGAGCTGGGACAGAGCAACAGGACCACACCCCGTCACGTGGATTCAAACCACCAACCTTCTGATCGGCAAGCCCAAGAGGCTCAGTGGTTTAGACCACAAATGCAGAGTTTTAAATCAAATCAAATCAAATTTTATTAAACGGTCACAGACCAGATTGACTCGTACAGCTAGTCAGCGAGACATAACACCGGAAAAAACAAAGGACAATTTCAATACAAATTAGGCCATAACAACAATTTAAAATTGGACAACATGAATAAAATTAAGTATTTGCCTTCGCCGGCATGTTGACATTGGAAAGCTCTTGTTTTCTGCGCCTGATAGCGGCTGCACAGAATTTAGCAACATTGATCGTGATTGCAGGAACCTTATCTTCTACCAAGGCTCTCATACATTGAAGTTCTGATTCATTTTTAAGCTTTCGTAGAACTGGGGCAATAAAGGTCAGGCGTAAATCCTTGTAATAACTACAGTGCAGCAATACATGCAAACTTGTTTCCACTTCCGATGAGTCACATGGGCAAACACGTGACTCATATGGTTTGCCCTCATATCTGGCTAGAAGCAGGGCAGAGGGCAGAACGTTGAATCTGGCCAGGGTAAAGGAATGTCTGTACTTAGGTATTTGTAAATCAGCCAGATAGTTTGCGGGTGAGAACCCTCTCCCAAAGTCTCTAATTGTGGCGTGTTTATCCATTTTGCCCATATGACATTGCAGCTCTATGTCCCTGATGCGCTGGAGCACTTGACTTCTGGCTCTCTCATATCCTGCCGCTATCAAGATCTGCGGGGAGAATCCCAAGCTTCTTATCTTTTCAAACAGGGAAGCTTTCCAGGTAGAATGAAAGGTGTCTAAGAGTGTTAAGGGAGCCAAACCGGCCGGGAAAAAAATAAGTTTTAACCAGTAGTGTATCTTTAGAATCCACAAACGCGCGTTAACAGGTAGTTGTCCAACTTCTAAGCGGACAGCTATATTAGATACACAGGGAGGGATCCCCAATAAACATCGGTAGAATTTTGCTTGAAATGCCTCCATAGGCGCAAAATTTTTAAAACTGCAAACCTGGGATCCATAAGTGAGTTGTGGGAGTATTTTTGCAGCAAAGACCTGGGAGGCTGCCGGAACGTATTTTCCCCCTTTCCCGTGAAAGAATCTTGTAAGGGCTTTGTTGGCCCTTCCTGCGTTGGCAATGGCGTTTTTCATCTGTTGGTGCCACGAGACCCTTTCCTGAAACGTTATTCCCAGGTATTTGAAAGTTGCTACCTGGTCAATAGGTTGACCATTAATTCTCCATTTGTGTTTCCTTCTTTTTTTTGAAAACACCATAATTTTAGATTTGCTGTAATTTATTGATAGTTGTTCCACTTGACAATGATCAGCAAGTGATCTCAAAAGCTTCCTCAAGCCAACGCAGGAAAAGGAGAGTAGGACTGCGTCGTCCGCATACAGAAGCACCGGGAGGGGCATACCTGCCAGTTTGGGAGGGTGGGCATTTTCTTTTGCCATATTTACTGCTAGAGAGTTAATATAAAAATTAAATAGCATTGGCGCGAGGACACATCCTTGTTTAACCCCATAGTGTGTTTTAATTTCTTTAGTTAGATGGCCTGACCGATCGCATCTTACCCTCACCCTGGTGTTTTCGTATAGACCACGGATAAGGCGTAATAAGCGTTTATCTATGTTTGTAGCGCCAAGCTTTTCCCAGAGTCTATCCCTTGGTATTAGATCAAAGGCCGATTTGAAATCCACAAAAGCTGCATATAAAGACCCCCCTTTTCTAGAGTATTTGTCTGCCAGGTGTTGAAGGATAAGGGCCTGGTCTATAGTTGAACGCTTTGCTCTAAAACCAGCTTGAGCTTCTGATAGAATATGCTCTCTTTCCATCCACTCCACTAATTTGTCACATAAATGAGCAGAGTATAGTTTGCTGATAATACTTAATAGACTGATTGGTCTATAGTTAGCTGGCTCAGATCTGTTTCCTTTCTTGAATATTGGAATGATGATGGCTAGGCCCCAGTCCTCAGGGATAATAGCTGTTTGATTTATACTGGTGAATAAGGCGGCTAGCACAGGGGCCCACCATTCAACATTTCCCTTGAGAATTTCAGGTGGGATATTGTCAGCACCCGGGGCTTTCCCTGATTTAAGAGATTGAATAAGGCCTGTAATTTCTTCTGTGGTTACAGGGGGCCATTCCTTGCCAAATTCACTTGAAGCGGGAAGCAGAACTGGGGCCAGTTGATTTGATGAATATAATGAGAGGAAAAAGGCCTCCCATGCTCCGGCAGGTATAGAGTATTCGATTTCAATCGGGGAGTCTCTCCAGCTTTTTGCGATTGTTTTCCAAAACGTGGCAGAATCTTTCCTTCAGGAGGCCTCCACTAGGCACTGCCATTCCTCCCTTTGTGCCTGGAGCTTTTTCTTGTTAATCAAAGCTTTATAACTGCGTTTTAACTCAAACCAGTCTAATGGAAGCGAAGGTAGGTTCGCTGCTCTATATTTCCTGTACTTATCCAGCAGGAGGCGTTTCATAGCCATGCATTCTTGGTCAAACCAGGGTTTGGATTTATTAGAGTGTAGAGATTGCCGTGGCATTTTTTTGTTAGTCAGATAAGGTTGTAGGGACGAAATCAGTTCCCGGAACATGTCTAATCTAGCCTCAGGAGTTGGGGATTTAACGAGGTTCTCCTTTCTAGCAAGAAAAGTATCTGAGTGAAGTCTTTTCGATATTTCATCACTCAATTTGCTGGACCATTTAATACGCGAGTATCTTAGCTCCATGTTTTCGAAACACGGGGCTTCAAGTTTATCAGAGCAAAATAAATCTTTTCTTACGTCCAGTATTAAACAGAGCGGTAGGTGGTCGCTGTCAACCCTCTCCACCACTTTGTATTCCCGTGCTCTGCTCAAAAGGTTAGATGACACTAGGACGTAATCGATAGTGAAGGCTCCCATGTTGGATATAAATGTGAATTCCCCACTGGGTTCTCTGTCGACACGACCATTTGATACGGTCAGATCCAAGTTGTTGGAAAAACGTAGAAGGCATAGGCCTGCGTAGTTGCAGCCCTTGTCTTTTGAGAGCCTTGGGGGAATAAGATGGGCTTCTTCAGAAATGGGAGGTACGTCATGGAAATGAGCATATAACGCTTCGTCTGATTGGCCAATTCTGGCATTTAAATCCCCAGCCAGCAGCACTGCAGCTGCAGGAGTTTGGTTCATTAGCTCATCGACATATGATTCTAGCCTATGCCAGATATTTTTGATAAGCTGCTTGCCTCTTTGGGGAGGGGCGTATATATTAATCAATAGAAGTGTGCAATATCTGCATTTCATTAATAATGCCATGGCCATACTGCTCAGAGGCTCCAGCTTGACGAAAGATGCTCTCAGCCTTGTGGATATTAGAATGCCTAGCCCACCCTTAACTCGTCCCCCTTTGTTGCTTGGTGAACCTGCGAGCGAGAATGAGGCAAAACCATTTACATCTAAATCCCCTGTTAGCCATGTCTCTTGCAGGAAGACTATATCATGATCTTGAATGAAATTGACAAATGATTGGTCAGTCGCCTTGTTGAGCCAACCAGCAATGTTCCATGATAAAAATTTTAGATTGGCTTTATCGCAGTCAGGTCTTTGTCAATTATTAGCTAACGTACTTTTAGGGTTTGTCGCTTTATGTATCGGTCGCCTATCGTCTTTGTATGGCGGGCTATCCAGCCGCTCTATGATTTCACTAGGTGGATGCAAAGTGCTCACGTTTGTGAACACCAGATCTTTATTATGCATATATTCCTTCTGTGGATATTCTGTTGCGGCCTGGTTTTGGCCCAATTCTGTTTCATCTAGGTATCTCATTTTGTCCCATGCGTCTGGTGGGGTCACCTTAGGGATATTTCTCCTTCGGGGGGGTGATGGAGTGCTCTCTTTGGAGGGTGGCACATTCTCTCTTGGTGGAAAATTAATCTCCGCTTTAATCTGAAGGTTACGTACTGTGGTCTTTTTTTGGTCCCCCTTAATAACCTCGTTGCCTGAGGCTCTCTCAGCCAGCTTATCTCTTAGCTTGTCTAGTCTTCCCAAGATGTCAGTTTGTATTAATGGTGGGAACGTCCAGAACTGGTCAATTAGGATATTTTCTTCCATAGTAAAGAAATCCTCACCTTTGCTCACAAGGCATTGCGGGTTCTGTTTGTCAGGCCAGGATTTTGGGAGTTGTTTCCCCTTTCTAAGGTTTGCCTGCTTAGTCTTCAAAAGGGGGCTCAAAGGAGCCTTATTTTCAAAGAGCCTAAGTATTGTCATCCGTGCTTTTAAAAAGGCAGGTCTTGACCTAAAAATAAACTTGGCCAGGTTCTGATCCCCAAAAGTGGTCAGTGCTCTCACTGAGTGACCATCATAATGTAGATATTCCACCGAGGTGATATCATTAGAATTAACCATTCCTGGTAGTATATCATTTAGACTAGATACAAAGTTCATTATTCGCTGTTTCCCTGTAAGGAAGCCCTTAGGTTTCGGAAAGTTCGTGAATACCAATTTTTGGGGATTTAGAATCAGATTCCACTCTCTTTCCTGACTGTAGGCTTGCCAGGTCTGAAGGGGGGTGTCATCTCTACTAAACGCTTCCTCTTCCCCGCTGTTCAATTTGCTAGGTGTTTTATTGCCTTCATAGGTAGAGGCCTCTGCTTCCGCAGCATCAGGTTTGTTAAAGAGTTGGTTATCCAGGGACTGAATTGTTACTTCTGCCTTCTCACTTGCTACTGGAGTCAGCCTTGGCGAGTCCTCCTTAGCCGGTTGCTGTGTAACTATGTTTATTTCTCTCTTTTTACCCTTCTTTTTACTGCCCCGTGTGGTCGATTTGCTTGGAGCGGAGGGAAGAAGTTTAAACAATTTCTGCCAATGTATGTTTCGATTACTGCAGGTATACTTGGCTTTCCTTGTTGCTTTGATATTTTTACTTTTCTTCACTTTTACCCTTGAGTTATGTCTTTGCAGACTCTTATTTATTACTGGTTTGTTCATCCCCACTAGCTCAACTGTTTTATGCTCTTGGGGCATATCATTTAATTTTATCTCTTTTAATTGAGGTGTGAAGTTCTCTACTAACGTCAGCAATAGCCCATTTGTTATTATTAGATAATTTTTTATGTTAGCTAGATCAGTACTTATTGCTAGGGAATAATCCAAAGGGCAGCCGTCACTCAGTTCTGTTTGAGAGTATTTTGGAATAAGTATTTTTTGATGGGTAGATGTAATTTCTTCCGTGGGCCGCTGTTCCTTAGTAATAAAGGTATTTCCCTCCTGAAGTTCCTCGGCTAAAGCTAGTTCTTGCGCTAGGCTGCATGAAGAGTTAATATTTCCAGTATCTTGATATGTCTCTTTAAAATAAGACGTCCAATCAAGAACAGTTAGGGAGGGGGGTATTACTTCATCAAGGATTAACTCTTTTTGTGGACTCTTACCCTCCTCCATCTTAGGGAAGTAATTTGTGATTTTGCTTTGTCTTTTACCAGGGCCCGGGGGGCTGATTGCCGAGTCAGGCAGTATACCCAACTCCTTGTATGTTCTTCTAGTAAAAACCATGGTAAAAGTTGTCTTGATATAGAGAGAGGGCAGTTTACCCCAGGTGCGACTGCCTTAAATTGGGGGGCAAGTGGGGGTATCAATCTATATTCCCACCTGCTCTCTACAGCAGCTTCCTGATGTGCTCATCAACAGCCTCGGTATATTTCTCTAGATTAAAAACTTCCTATAAAAACAACAACAAAAACAAAGCAAAAACAAACAAACAAACAAACAAAGCTCAGGATGCCTTCATCAGGAGTCTCTGAGAGTATAAATGCTGGTCTCCTCAGAACAGTTTGTTAAAATAAGGAGTCTTTCCAGCTGCTGCACTTCCTCTTCAGCTGCGAAGCAGGAATGTTGTCTCCAGCTAGTTCACACAGCCCCCCAGCTGGGGGTCAGTCAGTTCAGTTGGCCCCCAAATCTCCAAGCTTTATCTTTCTCTGTGTTCAGCAGAGCTGGGTATCTATGAGCCAGTCTCAAAGCAGGGCTCACAGTCGTGTCTCTCCTTACCCTCCTTCTCCAGGCACCGTTGGTCGGGTGAGCAGTTCACTTCTCTCTCTGGTCTCAGTTCAGGCAGCAGCGTTCTCTCCTCTCTGGCAACCTTGACCAGGCAGCTGATAAGGAGGGAGGGAGCAGGCTGGGACAAGCTGAAGGCAAGCTGAAGCTCTCAGAGGCAGCAAGAATTGTAAAAATACTCAGAGTCTTTAAAATGTTAAAAGAATAAAAGTGAGCGCCGGGGCAGCAGAGCTGGGTGTCTATGAGCCAGTCTCATAGCAGGGCTCACGGTTGTGTCTCTCCTTACCCTCCGTTGGTTGGGTGAGCAGTTCACTTCTCTCTCTGCTCTCTCTGCTCTCAGTTCAGGCAGCAGCGTTTTCTCCTCTCTGGCAGCCTTGACCAGGCAGCTGATAAGGAGGGAGGGAGCAGGCTGGCAGAGTTTTAAAGAATAAAAGCTTTACTGAGTTAAAATAAACTTCTTCATAAACATGGTTCCAAACACTTTGACTGAGATTACATACTGACTCTGTTCACAGCTAAGGCAGACAGACTCTCACTGACATCTTGACATCTTACAGAGAACACAAAGTAAAACTGACTACTAAGTCACTGTCAGAGTGACTCAACAGCTAGCAGTTAGGCCTGAATAACTTTAGTAGGCCCAAATGAATGTGCAGTCCCAGCACTTCCCAGCCTGCTTTGCTGCCTCTGCTCTCATGTGTCTTTGTCACATGACAAGCACCACCAGCGTGATAGTGTTAATAAAATAATACAGTGCATCCCCCATAATGTAAGCAGATACCCATAATGTTAGAGAGAGATGATACCAAAGATGATACTAAAGCTGAGCTTAATTTCAGATTAAACCTCCAAATCACCAAAGCAATTTATAGCGATTTTAGGTTAGACAAATGAACAGTCTGCCATGAGGCAGTGTCCTTTGTCTGCAGTATGATGTCTGCTGTGGAGTGACTTATTAACACATCCAAGTCACCGTGTGATGCTGCCATTCAGCAGACATTTCCGTTTGTAGCCTGTAAGACATTAAGTCTCTGCAAATGGAGCTGAAAATAAAATACTTGTTCATGACACTATACCTTAAATCAGAGTATACCTTAAATCAGAATTTCCCAAAGTAGCGTTGCCTGATCATAACACATACAGTGGTTAGGAAGAATGTATGAATATCTTGCAGAACAGAAAGAAGATTCACTCTGCTGATGAACCAACTGAAGAGGTAGACTGACTAAACCCAATCTTTGGAGACATTTCCTAAGACTCTTCTAATGAGCGGTGAGAGAGGCAGAAATTATTTTTCATGGAGAATAATTTTGCAACTCCTTATCATAAATTTTGTTTTTATTGGTTCTGGCGTGTCATCCAAAATGGAGACCCTGCAATTTATTAGTGTTAATGACCCAAACCACCTGGCAAAATTGCATTAGCGGAGCAAAGACCAAAAAAAACCAAAAACTCCTTGATGTTTCTCCATTGCAGTGACTTCAGAACTCAGTGTATTGGTCCTGTTTTTACTGCACCATGAGCATTCTTTAATGAGAGAGATGAAGGCAGGAAGCGAAGAATGGGTGCAGGACCAGGCAAATGGCAACACTTAAATGCCATTATTATTTCATTCTATGAAAGCAAGGAAGTAGGTCTGCACTAGAATAAAGTTACAAAAGTTAAAGATGCATTTGCTAGGTACCAACATATGACTTCTACAAACCTACTTTGCTGACTTACAACTAAGTCAGTTGGTAACCTTAGTCCAATATTGTGACTCTACTTTTGGGGTGAAGATGAAAGACCGCTACATTTTGTGTTTCCATCTGCGTTCTTCCTCTTCCTTCATTTAGGTGCCAGTCGAGCCAGGTATATAACCTTTTGCCAGGTATATGCAGATGGCAATGGTTCAAATGATCTAAAAAGATTTCTTACTTCAATCCCCCCCACTCATTCTTCCTTTCCAGCCACTATTTAAATTGGAAGGTTAGATGGCCTTTTCTCATCCCCATTGCATCTTGATCACCCTAAGTGTTGTGAACCTAAGTTTGCTTGTAAGGCTCCATTTTCAAAGGCCCAAAGTCTAATTTCAAAATGGCTGCTCAATTGGACATGCATGTGCATATTGTAGTGATGCTTGTCCCCTGCAACCTTCATTAGGAAACCTTCATTAGGCAAGCACTTCAGTAGGCAATTCAGATTGCATACTAAATTGTGCGTCCTTATAAAATATTCCAATTCAGGTGTACTGAATTCTTTCCACTTAGCACCATTGCCCTGTCATTGACACATGTTCCCTCTACGAAGCAGATCTAATGGATGGGATGGGATCACATCACTTTTTCCTTTAAAACTAAATGTGTGTTTAGCTAACAACATAAAGCTCCCTTCTTCTGGTTTAAATAATGTACACTGCTGATCTTCAATCAGTAATTTAAACATTGTGTCATGTCAAAGTCATTGTTTTTAAGCAGTTCTTCATATCCTTTATTTTGCAGTTTGGCATGCTGTTTTTAAAACTATGTTTTAATAAAATGATGCAATTTAACAAATAAATAGCAGAAGAAAAGAGGAGGCAGCACATCTAAATGCTGAATCTTTGCCCTTCTGTATTTCCCCTAAGGAGGAGCAGTAGGGTCCAAAATTTGTTGGCTCAATAAACATCTCTTTTTACTCTTTCAGGGTTTTTCTTCCTGCCTCCAGCATTTGAACTCTGACTTTAATTGCGTTCCAGTTTGATTAAGCTGGCCACAGACTAGAGGACTGCAGAATCTCCATGTTTCCCTATTTTCCAGGGACAGTCCTGGATTTACAGAAGCTATCCTGGTTTCTAATTTGATCCCATAAAATCCCTAATTTTCTTAGGACATCCCTGTTTTTGTTGGAGAGTATGGGATTGCTTATTCTTATCTCACTTGGGTTGAACTAAATTGGTTTACAGAAAGAACAAGGGTCCTAACAGCATTGTAATAGGGAAACTTTTACTAAAGACACAGTCCCAGATGACCTCCATGCATGGGGCAAATGATAGCAGAAATCTCACATTGAATAATCAATGCCTCCACATGGGGCCTATACTTATGACCACTGAGATTCCCATGAGTGAGTTTCTCAATCATGGTGGTCCCTTTCTGAGTCGCCTCAATCATGCAAATAACAGCAGCTACATGAACAGGCACCATGTAGAGGTTCCAATTCATATTACTGATGTGACCTCTGCCAGGTTTTGAACCTGGCTCTGGTCCCACGTGCTCCCACAGACAATCACCACCCGCAGCTACCCAGCCATTAGACACTACTTGTCTGTCAAACTTCAATTTGATATTTAAACACCCTCAGAATCAACTGCCCGTGCTTATTCCAGGCTAGTTTGCTATTACAGTATTAAGGAAATCTGCTTAAGAAAGCAGGATTATGGAGTCACATATTCCAAACCAAAGATAAAGCAAAATCATTGCGAGGATCAGACACTCTTACAGTAGCTTTTCTTCTCATCCGATTTAAAGAATCACTTTCTCGTAATCACGAAGTAGATCATTCTCTCCATCTCATCAGACATGTAATTTTCATGAGAAAAGAAATGAGACCTTCTAGCCAAGAGGCATAAAACTCAAGCTCTCATAAGCAATCGTGCCTTACTCTAAGCCCGAATGGTTTCTGACCCTTCTGCAAATATATGCATTTTATAAAAGTTAGATAAATTTAGAGAGATACTCCTTTGTGCCATTTTCTTATCGAATAGATCTGCCTTTGCTTTTTTAAAAAATGTTCATAAAAAGGGATTTTTAAAAGTAAGCAGGATTCTAATTGTTTCCAAAGCCCTGGTATGTTAGAGTAAAATGTACATAATGAAAGTTGTACAAATCAGGGCTGCTGACTCTCAAATTCAAACAGAAGTTGTAGACTCAGCAGCTTCTCCATAGTTTACAGTGGGTGGGTGGGGGGAAACCTCAGGTCTGGGTACAGAACATGTCCCTCTGACCTTGCCCCTGACCCCTAGATGACCACCCCCATTCAGGTCTTACTCTTCACCAGCCCTTCTGTGTGTCCACCTCAAGAGCTTTTGCCTAGCTAAAGTGAGTCCTTTCTCATGCCTTTTGCTTGCCTGGATGGCAGATGGAAATACATGGGCATGTGTACAACCCTTTGGCTTTCGAATGGCTGGGAAGGAGCCTACTGCAGCCCATGGAAAGTTGCCCAGAAGGGCATGCCTTACCCTCTTACATCCCCCCACCCCCGATGAAAATAGGGATGTCCTATTCCAGCCAGATGGGTGGGGTATTAATAATATAATCATTTTATTATTTATACCCCAGCCACTCTGGGGGACATCCAATTTATATAAAAATAATAATAAAACATTAAACATTTTAAAACCTCTTTATAAAGGGCTGCCTCCAGATGTCTTCTAAAGGTTGTATAGTTACTTACCGTATTTTTCGCTCTATAGGATGCACTTTTCCCCCTCCAAAAATGAAGGAGAAATGTGTGTGCGTCCTATGGAGCGAATGCAGGCTTTCGCTGAAGCCTGGAGAGCGAGAGGGGTCGGTGCGCACAGACCCCTCTTGCTCTCCAGGCTTCAGGAAGCTATCTGCAAGCCTTCGGAGTGCTCCCCCAGCCTGCAAGCTCCAGGAGTGGCGGCAAGGCTGCACAACCTTGCCTCCACTCTTGGATCTGTTCTGGGGCTGGGGTCGGAGGAAGCTCAGGTTTCCCCCGCCCCAGCCCCGTGGCTAAAAATGAAGCTGCGCACAGCCTCTCCCACCTGGAGAGGTTGTGCATGGCTAAAAAGAAAGCTGGAAAATAGGGACACTTGGTGGGTCTGGCAGGCTGAAGAAAGCTCCCACTCCTGCTTCACAAGGCAGAAAATGCAAGAAATTTCAACACACAATGAAGAAACATGACTGTTTCAGTTGCACATAGTTAGGTTTAGTTTCTGGTTTTGTTGCTATTAGTCCCAGTGTGGTAAAAATATTGACGGTGTTTAGTCTAAGGATTCAGGCCTAATTAAGGGTCCATCAGCATGCCTGGAAACCAGGCAGAAAATAATGCTTGGTGCTGCTCAAGAGATAATAAATGGAAAAGAAAGCAATGCATAATGTGAGCGGCAGAAGCAAGCTTCTCAGCATTCCACATCAAAACAGATTCCCCAAACTGGGAGTGTATCAAAAGCCACTTGATGCGGAGAGACATGCTGTATTCACACTTGCCAGTTGCCAACAGGAGAGGAACCGAGAAGTGCTGAAATGTGCTTGTGCCGTGCAACTCAAAAGATGGTAAATACTTGTTTATCAATAATATTTCGGAAAAAGGCCACACACCATTTTGCTCTGGCTGTGAAGTTGTGTTGGAGTGTTCTTGAGCCTACAGCACCAGTCACACAAATGAGTTCCATGTCAAATGCATTATTTCCAACAAAGCAGCTTGCTGAGAGGCACTTGATATGCATTTATGTTCCCCCGAACACCATTCCTTCTGTGCACTCAATCCTCTCCTTTTTTTTAATGCTCAGTCAGGCATTCGGCGAGAGAAAATGCTTTATTTCTCCACTGCTCTGTTTCTCTGCATTCAAGCATACACAGTTTGAGGTTGCACCTTTATTTATGAAACTGGACTCTTTCGTCTTTCATAATCCGTAGCTAGCAGGGATTGTGCAAAATTCAAATACGTTGCACATATTTCTGCAAGTGTTTCTATAGAGGCATAGACCAGGTTGGCACCCAGATGCAATTGTGTGGGTACACAAAGTTCTCCCAGTGCTGGAGAAGATAGCAATCAGTGGGGCAATTTTCATTGCGAAAAGGGTTAAGCTCACCTTTCCAGGTGCTATGGTTCCCTTCCAAATTGCCCCCACCTGCACGCAGCTGCCTTTTGCAACATTTTAAAGAGACAGGAGATAACATCACAGGATTCCGCCATGACACCTAGTCTTCTGTCTGCATCTAAAATGGTGTTTGCTACAAAACCTGAGGTTTTAGGTACTGCAGCAAGAAAATCCATCTTTTGCCATAAAATCCAATTTTCAGTTCTTCTAAAAAGTGGAATGTTCTGATTTTAAAAAGCTGAACTGTGATGTAACCCTCTTCAGGGATTGAGTATCTGTAGATGATGACTAATGCGTGAGGGAAGCAACAGGGTCCTTTCTGCTACCAATACACACAATAGAATATCTGTTATGAGTCCAGTGAGAACCTTGAATACGGGGGTGGGGCATCTATAGAGAAGTTTCTAATGAATTGCTCCCCGCTTCAGCCATCCCCATATGCAGAAATACATACTTAGTATCCACAGATGCTGAATGACTGCATAGAGCTGCTGCTTTCATTCCTTTTCAGTTTTATGGTGCCAGCCTTGCACAACTTGTCACCTGCCAAGTCAAATACAGTCAGTCCACCATCTATGGTGGACTGCCAGAGGCTCAGTGAGCATCCTGGTTTAACTTGCCTGCCTGGAACCATTCTCCATATGTTACATCACTGGTGTTTTCAGTATGAGGAGCAGGTATAGTCTTTGCTACAATCCCATTAAATGTCACCGTTCGCTTCTTGGCTTCCTAGAGCAAAATCATGCACAGTTTAAGAACTGTGATCACCTTGTGCACAGTGATATGTGCATCATGCTCCTTTCTGGCCACTTCTTCACCATCAGAAGATCATCCCCTCCTGCCCCCCCCAGCAAAAACAAACAAACAAACAACTCAAACAACAACAGTGGCTTGGATCATGGTTTTCCTTCTATGAAAAGAAGTTCACAGAATGAAGCTTTCCCTCTTCGCCATTCTGTCCACATCCTCCCACTCAAAACCTATTTCTGGGGCTTGGGGAACCCTTGGTAATTGCGTGGGATACAGTACAAGAGGCTGAAGAGGAAGACGAGTTTTGATGGAAATCACATCCCTCCTTAAGTGGATGATGGAGCAACTTAGAATACTAGTCAATACATTTTTTATCAATGTTCACCAATACACCTAAAGAATCACACACATGCAGACATCATGCATGTTGTCTGCTAGTAAAAATGAAGGACCTTAAATTTCAAAACCAGACCACTACTTTACAACCATTTCCAAACCCCACTCAAATTCCCATTCTTTTGCCTGGGACACTAGATAAAACACATTGCAAGACAGGTATATGGGTGAAAATGGCACAGATTCCTCATTTCTCTATGTAATAGCTGCATGCGCAAAGATTATTTTCCCATGTACTATGGCTTTGCACATAAAGTATACAAGAAACTGTTTGATTACCAATTCTAATAAAACTAGGTAAGCTTCTTGGCTAGCGTTTGATCCTTCATAGGGCACACGCCATTGCACCTATGGGATTCTCGTTTATTTCAATGGCTGTCTGCACTGGAGAAAACTTGGAACACTTCGACAGTTGATTCCTTAAGTTCCTCATGAAATAACAATCTCCTCTGAGGATGTTTGTGCAGTGCAATTAATGGCTGAATAAGGGAAATGGCGAACAAGAGTCGTACAATAGGTAGTCCCAAATGACCTCCTGCATTAACTGCCACTGAGACAGGCTGCTGTGGGTTTATTCTTATTAACAAATTCCATTGGTTTCTAAGGGAATAGTCAAGAGGAACACAGTATTTCCTGATAGCTGTCAGCATGTGGTCCTAAAATGCATTCGTCCAGATCCGGAAGAGCAGCGTCAAGAATTCTACATGTCCCTTTGTGAAGATTTTCCCCAGCACCACTGCTGTTAACCAACTGTTTTATGAACCCAAGAGGGAGTTGCAGTCTAACATTGAGAGCTACCATGGGAAAACTGAAGTAGAAGGCCCAATTACACATGTGTCATCAAAGCGCTTTGCTAGATTTCAAGGGAGCTTTTAAGGTTAAAAAGCATTCGTTTAGAATGCCTCCAGATCTGCAATAAAAATGGGATGTCCTTTATTCACAGAAGTTTGCCTTTTTACCACCTGCCCAGCACTGTGGGGGAAATAAGATAGCCAGAAGCACCCCATATGGTCTGTTTGACTTCATCCCACCTCCTACTGCCAGGCAAAGCACAACAGTGCTCAGCAGACTGCATGTGCATTGGGATAGAAAGAATGGCAAGATCTTGGCATGGAGTACTACACTGTTTCTGTCTATCTGCTGGAAGCCTTCATGTACATTTCTGGGTGCAAATTGCCCCCAAAGGTGTGTTATTTCTGCTGAGTTCAGCATCCCAATTAAGTTACTAGTCATTCTCATTCACACACCCCCATCCCCACTCAAACTTTGACCTTGTCAAAAGGGGAATAAACACACCTTCTGTGGTTCCCCTTAAGCTACCATATTAATTTTTGCTCAAGCACTTATCAAGAGATACTCGGGATCTCATTATGTTGTATTCTCCCTTCTGCAACCCCAGCATCATCCACATTTTTTCCCACACAAAAACGTTGTGGGCAGAGTTAAAACTTTCTGGCCATGCACGATTCTCCTCTTTCTGAGATAGAGAGAAAATGAGGAAAAAGAGATCCCAGTATTTAGAAGAGGGGAAAACCAAGGACTGCAGTGTGATTTTGAGAGCAGATGATATGAAATATTGTGACATTAGGAAGTTCTTTTTTCAAAAGACTATGAATAAGACAGAATGGGTACATCAATAGTCTAGCTCCTTTAACTGTTTCCTCCAGTGTACTGTTTTATTCAGAAGTCCCACTCAGTTGAGTGTTTGCTCCCAAGTAAGCGTGCCTAGGGACGCGGGTGGTGCTGTGGGTTAAACCACAGAGCCTAGAGCTTGCCAATCAGGTGGTTGGCAGTTCGAATCCCCATGACGGGGTGAGCTCCTGTTGCTTGGTCCCTGCTCCTGCCAACCTAGCATTTCGAAAGCATGAAGTGCAAATAGATAAATAGGTACCACTCCGGCGGAAAGGTAAACAGCGTTTCCGTGCGCTGCTCTGGTTTGCCAGAAGCAGCTTGGAAGCATGACCTGGAAGCTGTACACCACCTCTCTTGGCCAGTAAAGCGAGATGAGCACTGCAACCCCAGAGTCATCTGTGACTGGACCTAATGGTCAGGGGTCCCTTTACCTTTACCTTTAAGCATGCCTAGGACTAAAACCTTACAGCATGGGTAGATAAACTATGGCACCTCAGATGTTGTTCTATGACAGCTTCCATCATCCCTGACCACTGGCCCTGCTGATAAGTGTTGCAGGCCAACAACATCTGGAGAGCCCCAAGTTGGGTATACCTGGCCAACCTAATAAGGTGAGACAGTACACCCATTGGATTGTATTCAAAGGAAGTGCTCAGGAGAACATTTCATCAGCACAAGGGTTTCTTCCCATCTCCTCTTCTCCCACCCCCACCCCCCACCCCGCCATTATGTGTATCCTCAAGACACAACATAAGTACTACTCAGCATGGTGGGTGAAGAATTCAGTTTGTTTCATTCTTTAAGCTAACTAAATTGCACTTCCCAGAACAGAGGGAGAACTGAAACACAGCTTGGAAGCATGACCTGGAAGCTGTACACTGGGTTACAGTGTACTGTACACAGTATTCAAAATACTTGGCTGCCTGAATTTTGCAGTACAGTTCTTCAAATCGAAACATATACATATGTACATAAAAGTGCATATGTTTGTAGAAATAACATATAAAGTTGCTCGCCCAAATGTGTGCACTAGGAAAAACTGAAAAATGTGTGGGTTAAAATAGATGAGCACAAAAACTTGCATGTTAGGAAGACATGTACGTCTCAATGTGCGTGGGGGGTGTATTAGGAGAAATGTGCACTGCTGGATTTTTCTAAAGTTGTTTTCTTATTAAATAAAAAGCAAACTGATGCAGAAGTGTGGTGACCTGATTTGAAGATTGGAAAAACAAGAAACAGAGGGGAAACTTGGTACTGATAGATTCGTCGCTCTCTGCCTGCAACTGAGGCTTCCTCCACGTTTGGTAGGCAGCTTCCCAGGCAGACTGACAGACAGGCTGCTTCCCAGGAGGAGAGGATTTGGCTTCCAGAATGCGACATGTGCAGAGATCGCCACCAGGATTAACAGCGTTGCTTTACAGGACTATAGTTTTTCTTATTATTATTATTATTTAAAGCAACAACAACAGAGCTCTCATGGGTAGCCACAGAAGATAGCACTTAGAAAACTAAAATGTTTCAAATCCCCCAATTCAGGTGCTGTTTCTGCTATGGCTTTTAAAGGCAGAGAATATATGGGACCTGCGTGCGGGAGACACACATTTGTGTTACCTAAATTAAATTTGACAGCGCTGCCGCAGCTGAACATTCAAGGGGGAGGCTAGATTGGAAACTTCATGTCAGGAGGCACTTGCTCGTATCGAGTGAGTCTCCCTATTAATTAATTAATTTCATTTATGACTTGCTTCCCATGAGGCATCCTGAAGCAATTTACAGTATAATTAAAAATATGTAAAAACAATTAAAACAGTTGCATATGTAATGCATATGTAAACACAGTTTCTCTCATGATCTTCCCAGTGCTATTTTTCCCCAGAAAAAGAGGAGCTGACTATGAATGCCTCCCTTGTTCTCTTATAATGGCAATGGCACGCACCTGAGTTCCAGTGAGTTCTGGCTGAAAAAAAGTCGTGTTTGTATCTCTCTCTCTCTCTCTCTCTCTCTCTCTCTCACACACACACACACACACACACACACACACACACAGAGAGAGAGACACTTTAAAACAACAACAGCACATACATAAAATTCATCTAATACAAAGGTATCCCATGGTGACCCTAATGCCCATCTCACAGAACTGGTTCAGGAGGACATTCTGGGCAATGCTGTGCAGTCATCAAGATCAGTGGCGAAGCTGCATGTTCCGGCACTGGGGGCGGAGAGCAGGCGAGGGCATGTTTGGCAGGCATCCTGGGGGCATGGCATGCTGCCCGTGGGGGTGTGGCGTGCGTCCTGGGGGCGTGGCCAGTGATCAAGATGTACTATGGCTAGGAGATCGTATGTTGCCTCTTTGGGGGGGGATATCTGCTAACTGCCCATACCATGCTCTACAGGGCCGATTTTGGTTTGAGGAGCCCCTAAGCTACTGAAGGTATATGTCCAGCTGTCCTTTGGATTTATGGATCTAATAGTAAAGGGCGGGGCCCATTATTTATATCATAGCAGCCTACACAACACAAAACACTTGTGTTACAAATAAAACACCCTATGTAGGTTTTATTTTATTTGTTTTTTATCTTATATTTTGGAAATGTACATCCAGTTTTTTTCCCTTTACATTTTTTTGGGGGGCCCAAGAGAGTGTGGCCCTAAGCTATAGCTTGTTTAGCTTATACATAAATCTGGTACTGTGTTGTAGCAGTTTGGAGGGGGAGGAGTGGGGAAACAGAATGATGTGCAAATGGGAGCTACTCATAAAGCCAGAATGCAGATGGAGCGAAAATTTAGAGAGGTTGGGACGTTGAGTCATCAGTCATAAGGCCCAATGGCTCAAGCTGTTCTCACTATGGTCAAGAATTAAGGTCAGTTCAGATGTTTCCTGCGCTCTGATGGTATTCTTGTGGTGAAGGATAGTCAGTACCAGACACCCTTTGACTCCAGCATGCATTCCACAAAGGATTTTTTTTTGGGGGGGGGGGAGAAGACACTTCTGTTTGAGCCTTTGAGTCTTGAAAGATATATTTTTAGGACCCACCCTGTTATTGTGACAGTAATTTGCCTGAAACTGCATTTAATATTACTCCAAATAATGCACCTCCAAGATAAGATAAACAAGCAGACAAAAAAATCCTCGCAAAATTTTCTCTGAAAATCTCAGAGATCGCTTTTCAATATTTTATTTTTAATTTCTATAACCTGCTCTGGAACCGTATGGCAAAGGATGAGTAAGAAGTCAAATTAATAATAATGATTTTTAAATTATAGAACATGGTAGGTCCCTCCCCTACCTCATAAAAATCCAAGCTTTTCTTTGCAAGGAGGAAGTTTCTATTCACTGTGCCCCACCACGGTTAAAATGACAATTCATGGAGTTGGCTGGAGCCCATTTTTCTATCACCTGCTCATTTCCAATGTACTTTAAAATTATTTCAGACTCAGTGGGGGGAAAATGGCATTAGCAACTTTGTGAAGTACAGCAAGGTTAAACTCAGCTCCTTGAATAACCGGCATAAAATGAAAATGAGACTTCAATAAAAAAAAACTCAAGAGTGAGAAAAGGGTAGATAAATACATAGTAGAGAAATGAAACATTAAAATTAAATGCCTATCATGGGTGGGTGAACCTCAATACAGGCAAAGTGTTTCAGATGGGAAGTCTTTTATCTGATGGGGAATTGGTTGATGAGAATATTAATGCAGTATCCCACAGTCCATTAGGAAAGCGCATGTCTGACGACTGGAGGTTACTATCGTAATGTGACCCTTTGGAGAACGATCATCAAAATATGTATTTGCCGGTGTGCATAATTAATCACTGGTTCCCCCCTCCACCCCCTCTTATGTCTCCCATTTAAACTTAGTGGTAATGTTTTAAAGCCGTCTGTGCAGAGTGTGGGAAAGCAGCGTTGATGCAAAACAGATTCAAGGTTATCGCCATGATCTGGAGGTGCTGGGCTTCCAGTTGCATCTCACACAAGCGGTTCTGAGAGCCAGTGTGGTGTAGTGGTTAAGAGCGGTGGACTCATAATCTGGGGAACCGGGTTCGCGTCTCCGCTCCTCCACATGCAGCTGCTGGGTGACCTTGGGCCAGTCACACTTCTGTGAAGTCTCTTAGCCCCACTCACCTCACAGAGTGTTTGTTGTGGGGGAGGACGGGAAAGGAGAATGTTAGCCGCTTTGAGACTCCTTAAAGGGAGTGAAAGGCGGGATATCAAATCCAAACTCTTCTTCTCTTCTTCTGAAACGCTGCTTTGTCAGCTCATCCAGATTCAAAGAGCAGGCTGTGGATTTGGCCCAGGAATTGTTGAAGGAGCAAGAGCAGGCAGCAAACCTCTAGATTTCAGCCTCCACTCACAGCGCCTCCCAACATTTCTGATAGCCTTGTTTCTTTTCCTGTATTGAAATGAAGGCACGGTTGTCTCTTGCCTTCAATAAGGTTGGCCTTTAGAGCACGTGAGGCTAATAATAATTTCCTGCCCTCAGAGGAATGCACGCTTTTGTTTCCTTGTGAGTCATTAGCCTTCTTCAGGCAATTAGGGTAAAGCGAACATATTGGGGGGGGCAGGTGGAATCGGAGCACTAGACAGAAGGGGAAAGCATGTTTTGCCACTAACCACCTGACCTCCTGCCTGCTACATTGCTGCTGCTTACCAGGAGATTGAAGAAGAGGGGTGAGGTGGTGGGGAGGTTGGTGCAATGCAAACGCATTGTCAGGCATGCCAGATTTGGTGTGTTTGCACCACACTGGTCTCACCACTGCCTTGCTCTCTATTTCCCAATAAGAAGAACTGAGACAACAGACCAGACGCCACGTGAACAGTGGCACCCCACCCCTCCATCTGCTAATAGCACTAGTATACCTAAAGGAGGTATACCCCTCCATCTGCACTAGTATACCTAAAGGAGCGTCTCCACCCCCATCGTTCTTCCCGGACGCTGAGATCCAGTGCCAAGGGCCTTCTGGCAGTTCCCTCGTTGCGAGAAGCAAAGCTACAGGGAACCAGGCAGAGGGCCTTCTCGGTAGTGGCACCCACCCTGTGGAACGCCCTCCCATCAGATGTCACAGAGATAAACAACTGGGTACCTGACATTTAGAAGACATCTGAAGGCAGCCCTGTTCAGGGAAGTTTTTAATGTGTGACATTTTAATGTATTTTTAATCTTTGTTGGAAGCCGCCCAGAGTGGCTGGGGAAACCCAGCGAGATGAGCAGGGTACAAATAATAAGTTGTTGTTGTTGTTGTTGTTGTTGTTGTTATTCTGCTTCTCCTCCAACACTGTTCCCACCACCTTCCAACTCATGGAAGATGAATGCCTGAAGCGGGAAGCAGGCCTGATTTTCCAGGGTTCTAAAGTATGTTGGGAGCCTCCCTTGTGGAGGTAATAGTGACAAAGGGGTTGGCAGAGCTACTATGCTTATCCCTACTGCCTGCCTCTCACATATTTACCGTATATACTCGAGTATAAGCCAACCTGAACATAAGCCAAGGCACATAATTTTACCACAAAAAA
Source organism: Podarcis melisellensis (assembly GCF_964234715.1). NCBI lineage: Eukaryota > Metazoa > Chordata > Lepidosauria > Squamata > Lacertidae > Podarcis > Podarcis melisellensis. Next base: position 92,765,960 of record NC_138529.1, read on the forward strand.
CTGGGAAAACTTATTGACTCGAGAAAAAGCCTAGGGTGGGAAATGCCGACAGCGGCAGAGGAGGAAGGAGCAGCCCGAAAGGGCTGCTTACGGGCTGCTCGTTCTTCCTCCTCTGCTGACAACAGCCTCTGCCGGTCGCAAGGGCAGGCACAGGAGCCACGTTTGGCAGAGTGGCGGCGGTGACAGCAAATAGTAAGTGGGACCCTCACTCGAGTATAAGCAGAGGGTGGCTTTTTCAGCAAAAGAAATGTGCTGAAAAAGTTGGCTTATACATGAGTATATACGGTACTTCACTCTCACTGTAATGTCTGAAGAGGGATATTGTTCCCAGTGGATGTGCCTCCTGGTTGGAAGGAAGCAAGGCCAAGCACAACGACTCATCCAATAGCACCCTGCATGAGGGATACATCTATGCACATAGTTTTGAAATTGCCAATGCATTGGCTCTATTATGGATAGTCAGCCTTTTGACATTAGGTGCAGGTATTTTGTTCCATAGAAAATGACATTTTGACAAGGTGGAATTTTTCAAATCACTCGGAGTTATGGCATGTCAAGTGGCATGTGATAAAAGTCCCTAAGTTTACATGGCTATTAAAAGCACAAGAGGATGAACGTTGAAAGTTTGGCCATATTAGAAATTTACGGAAATTCCTGTCCAGTAAAGTACAGTAAAGTGTTGTTGTTGTTGTTGTTTAGTCGTTTAGTCGTGTCTGACTCTTCGTGACCCCATGGACCAGAGCACGCCAGGCACTCCTGTCCTCCACATGTTTGTAGCTTCGAGAACACTGTCCAACCATCTCGTCCTCTGTCATCCTCTTCTCCTTGTGCCCTCCATCTTTCCCAGCATAAGGGTCTTTTCCAGGGAGTCTTCTCTTCTCATGAGGTGGCCAAAGTATTGGAGCCTCAGCTTCAGGATCTGTCCTTCCAGTGAGCACTCAGGGCTGATTTCCTTAAGAATGGATACGTTTGATCTTCTTGCAGTCCATGGGACTCTCAAGAGTCTCCTCCAGCACTCTCCTCTTTCACCCTCATTAAAAGGTTCTTTAATTCCTCCTCACTTTCTGCCTGCAATTGTGTAGGGCTCAGCAAATGCAACACTACAGGACATACCTTTCTGAAATGAGGGGGGGGATTTAGAAGTCACCACAACCTGCTACAGCTAGAAAGCCTTCTCCCTCACAGGGCCAACTGCCACCAACTGCTCTTTGGAAAGGAGAATATGAAAGCACATAGGAAAGTTACCACAACCTGGTCCACATTGATCCCCACATTGGATATCCAGCACCCATGAAGTCTATGGTGAGTCTATGGTGAGAGAAGGCGGGCAGATTTCTATTCTATTTCTATTCCTTTCATGCAGTGATGGTCACCATCTGAGTCAGTGTCTGCAGCAGGCATATCTAAAAGGGCTTCCTATTTCCTTCAAACAAGCAAGCCTTGGAAACCAGCTTAATTTAGGGATGGGCCCTAGTGGGAACCATGTTGGGACTGGTTTGTTACAGGATGAGACTACAGACCATTCCATCTTGAATCCATATAGTTTTTAAAGGCAGATAGGTATTTTGCTTTCAATATCTACACAGATCTACACTTTTTGACATAAATGGGGCCCTCAAACAGGAAAAAACGTAGTCCCACACTTTACTACTGACTGGTGGGTGATGCAAAATGGCTACATCTAAGCTTCGTTAACCAACATTTGTCCCCCAAACCGTAGATTCCACAACCTCTTTTCAACTTTGTTCCAGGCCATGCTAAATGAAAGGATTATAATCTCTGACACCCTCAAATCCATTTTTTAAAAAATGATAATAAAATAAAAGCATGCAACCTCTTTCTGTACCTTTTTTTAAAAAAAGAATAGAATGTTGCATAAACAATGGACCTTGTGGTAAAGGAAGAGTAAATATAATGTAATGTAAAGTAAAGTAAAAATTCTTAGCACTGCAGTAGTCCTAAGGAATGCGTTTTATTGCATAATAGCTCTGTCATATAAAGAAGGCTCAGAAGCAGAGTCATGAAAGAGTAGCTGAAGTGACCTTTTCTTTAAGCTACGCAATAAAGTGTGAACCGTCAGCACAGTACATGGGCATTTAGCTACATGTCTCATTAACTTAAACAGAGACCTCACCTCTTATCTCCAAATATCACACTTTAAAAAGAATTCAAATTCAAATCAGAAGGCCTTGGGCGTTGTTGTTTTGTCCTAAAATGACATGAAATGAAAGATCTGTGAAAGAAGAATTTTTTTGGGGGGGGGGGGTTAAGCCCCACAGTGGGTTGGGCTGGGGTGAATTATTATTTACAGTTTCACAGTGGAAAAAGTGCAACCGGGGGGGGGGGGAGGTGTTTGGAAATACTCGTTATTCTGGACCGCAAGGTGAAGAAACAGTACCTAGATACTTGAAGAATAATCAAAAGGCTTGTCTCATTAGCTTTTGTGGGAGAAGCTAGGAGAAAAACAGAACGGAAAGTATGAGCAATATTACTCTCTCGTATCCCACGGAGACATTTTTATGTTTCACTATAATTTAAAAGATACGTGGACATCTAAGCATTCAATATAAAGTATTCATGAGTGATCAAACAATACAGATTTTGGCTGCTCACATATTTTATTCAAATTATTCCGAGAGTCTCCAAAGGAGAAAATTCAGAATTATAGTTGGACTAGGGAGGATGGAGGGAGGGAAGAAGAGTCAATTACAGCTTCTCAATCTGCGTTAACTTTCAACGACTTCTTTTATTTCTGCCTTTACATATTATACATACATTACCAGAACATGATTGTATATAGAAAATGTTTATGATTGCCAAAATCGTTTATAGCTTTTCTTACAGAATCACCATTTTTATTTGAAAAAGAAACTCTTTCTCCCCTCTTGTTTGCAATGTCTTAACTTTACGCCTACAATTTTCTGCAGCTGAATTTTGTATGATTAGACTCAGACCTGAATCAAACATTCCACCATTAGTGTAATAGTTTCAGAGAAAGCAAAGGTGTGTTGGTTGCTTTGTTTGTTTGTTTGTTTGTTTGATTGTTTGATTGTTTACCTCCCAGCTTTTTCTCCAAGGAGTTTGAAGTAGCATACATGGTTCTCCCCCTACTCGTTTAATCCCTACAACAACCTTGTGCATTGTTGGGAGAAAAACATGGCGGCTCCCTTGGCCAGTCCGGGAATGCTGCTGAGTGAGAGATGCTCTCAAAGACATGGCTGCCAAACTGCTTAGAAGAACAGCTCCACTGTGGCAACAAAAAGTTAAAGTGAATAAAGAAAAAGGGAAAACTGATGTCTCATGGGATGCTGTTTGTTGACATGGCTGCTGCATGGTTTAAGTGAATTTTTACTAGTAACATCACCGAATGCCTAATTCTCTGGGTTGGAAAACAATTTTGTCCAACTCATAATGCTCTCTGATATTTCGCTGATTGAACATCATTGCATGTACTTTTGCAGGTTTTTCTTTTTCTTTTTAAGAACAGTCTTTAATTTAACTGCACGTATTTATTGCAAAAGAAGTTATTCTGCATTTGTCCTTCTTCCCTCCACCCTGCAAACTTGGCTTTGATTGCCAAGGTCCTAATTGTTCATTCTATTGCTCTTCCTTCAAAATGCCTCCTTCACATCAAACGCGGTATCACATATTTCCATCCCTGGGCAGATAACATCCAGGCTAAATTGCTTGTCCTCAGGGAGAGTTTTGTTCATAGCACTCCACAGGGGGCAATGGAGAAAGTCTTGTGCTCATTAGCAAGGTACTAAAGCTTTTGATGTAAGGAGGATATTAAGCTTAAGAACCACAAAAGGTCTGTGCTTCCCAGAGAAGGAACATGCTAGGATTGGTCGTGCCCAAGTTTCTATATTCTAACTAAATAAAAAATACAGGGAGCGGGGAGGGAAATCACTGGAATTGTAACAGGATTGTCAGATAGATTTTTATATTAAAAGGAATGTTCCACTGCATTGGGGGGGGGGGTGCTCTGTGAAATCCTCTCTGCATTTCCCCCAAACACAATTTCATGCTGCTATCCTGAGGCCTGAAACCAGCACAGAAGCCTGCTTTCCAGTTTGGACTAACCAAGATCTGCTTGCTAATATTGTGTCAAATTGTGACTTCTTTGACATAAGTACCGGTAAGTAAAGCATGTGTTGGGGTTCTGCTCATCAGGTAGCATAAGCACAGGATTCCCTTGTAGACGACCTCAGCGCCTGGAGACAGGCAGTCAAGTTGTGTATGCATAGCAGTGACTAGAGAAGAAATGACCACTGGGAGGAGTGCAAAGAAAAGAAACGCCATGGTGCATCTGCAGCACCACATCTGCAGCCTTCATCTGTTGGGAAACTGTACGTGCAGCTACTCACACAGAGTCAATTAAGGTTTGGCAGACAGCCAAAAGGCAATCTGAAGGAGTAAGTCTGCCTGGTGATAACAGAGACATGGAGACAACTCCCTGATTGGTCAAGCTCTCTCAAGGGACTGATAATTAATGGCCTACCAACTGGAATGTGTTAGTCCGTGAGTTCAGTGTTCAGAGTTCTGTGTGTCAGTGTAGGAGTTGTGAGTCGTGTCAGAGAGAGCTAGCTAAAGATCTGTGTTCTGTTCCTGTAAATAGTCCACTGTATATAATAAACACCTAACTACAAGTTCCTGGTTCCTGCTTCGTGTATCCTGTCTGCAGCCAAGTTGCCAATTGCTTCCGTGGATTCTGCATGTACTCTGCTAGGTCTGGCTAAGGTCCTGCAACTAGTTGGAAAGTTGCGAAACACCAAATAGGTTTTACCAATATCATTTGCCCCAGCTGCAACAAACCATGTCTCTCCCACAACGGTCTCTAGAGCCACAGTAGGCACTGCAACTGTCCAACAGCTTGACCTCACCTCCAAAGGCACACTCTTCCATTATATCCCAAGCCCGACAGACAGATGCCAGCCTATTTGAATATCAATATCATTCATTCCATTTCTATACCACATTATATTTTTAGGGGGGGGGAATCTCAAAGTGATTTAAAACACAATAAAACAACTCAGAATAAAACATTGCCGAATAAAATCAAATATGAAGTATACATTCAAAGCAACCTAATTAACAGGAAACTAAAATATTATCTTAGAGATTTCATAATAAAACATCACAAAAGGGTGCCAGCTACAGAATGCACATTTAACACAGCAAAGTTAAGAAGAAAATTGTCTTAAACATTTCAAGAGAAAACATTGCTAAAGCAAGTAAAATATAAAAAGCACATTTAAAACAGCATAATTAACAAGAGAATAAAATATCGTAAGCATAGAACATACCTGCTGCTGTTGTCGCCAGCCCTGCCAATGGCGGTTCATGGCAGGCTGCAGCTGTGGAAGCTCAGGCTTGATGACCTGGGTCTGCACTGAGAGACAGCCAAGATGGTCTCTGGCCTCCTCAGCAGCCTCAGCTTTTGTAGTCAGAGTCAATAAGGTTCCTGCCCTCCCTGGCCAGGTGGGAAAAGACCTGCAATGCAGGGAGCAGGTCTTCCAGGACTCACAGTCAATATCGCCAATGTCTCAAGCAAAAAAAAGTATGATATCTCAAGTAATAACAATAAACATGCAAATGGTGCAAGGGTGAAACTTCTGAATACACACCTTTTCTTATTCCCTATAATAAGGCTTTCATCCATTGCCTACTTACCTGGGAGTAAGCCCAACTGTACTCAGTTTCTGAGTAGACATATAGAAGATTGCACTTTAATTTAGTAATTGCTCATTTCTAGCTCTCATTATCACATTTTCAAATTGATGTTTAGAACCATGAACATACACCTTTATTTTACAAGAAGACGGGGGATTTATGACAACCATCCAGTCAGCAATAGCCCTACCTGGCATATAAATGTTCCACATGGGCCATATTTTTACACCACCCTACACATACCTTTCCTTAAAACGGTTTTAACAACCTTTTAATGCATCTCATTTCATGGCTCAACTACTATTACAACTTAATTCAATTTAAATTAAATATAAATTAATTCTGTTTCAAATACCTTGCTAACAGAGTCTTATATAGTCTGGGAATAGTAGTGACTAACTAACTAATGGATTCGTCATCATGAACACTTCATCCCTCGCTCTTCCTTTCTCTCCAGTTCTCCTGCCCAAGAAGTCCTACCAGCCATCAAGGGATAGGAGCCTCTTGCTTCTCTTCCTGTTTCCTAAAAGAGGTCAGATATGATCCCACTCACTTTGTCAGGACAATGGCTTTTAATGAATCGGTGTCTGCAGTGTAGCCGAAACTTCAGGGCAATTAATTCACTAAGCAGACTGGAAAAGTGAGGGAGAAAAATCCAAATTTTGTGTTTTTATTTTGTGATTTTTATCCTGTGAACTGCCCTGAGACCTGTGGGTATAGGGTGGTACACAAATTTTAATGTTGTTGATGATGATGATAGGAGGAGGAGGAGGAGGAGGAGGAGGAGGAGGAGGAGGAGGAGAAGAAGAAGAAGAAGAAGAAGAAGAAGAAGAAGAAGAAGAAGAAGAAGAAGAACTTGGTTGCTCTAAATCTAAAACAACAGCTAGGGTGGCCATGTCCCCCTAGCTGGTATTCCCCCAGAAGTATTGAGTGGTCCTGTCCTTCAGCACTTTCCAAGGTGTCACTGTGATGACTAGATAAAGACCAGTGACTAACTGAAAGTATGTTCCAGCTAAGGGAACTTGAATAAAGTGCTTGAGGCCCACAGGAGCTCACTTAGTTTCTAGATAAGCAGAAAGTACAAGATGTGCATTTTCTCCAGCTTTTTACATACCGTATTTTTTGCTCCATAAGGCGCACCTGACCATAAGGCTTTGGGGGGGGGGAATTCAAGGGAAAAAAATATGCGACTCTTGGGGGCTTTTGCAGGAGGTAGGGGAAGTGAGAGAGCCTCGCTCTGTCTCTTCCCCCACCTCCCGCGAAACCCAGAGATAGCCGTGTGAAGCCTCCCCAGGGCAGCGGGATGAAGGCTCCCTGCTGCCCTGCGGAGGCTTCGCGGGCTACCCCAGAGCTGCTCGATCCAAAGAGCAGGTTGGGGAGTAGCGGAAAGGCTGCGCACAGCCTTCCCGCTACTCCCCGGGACTGGCGGTGGGGGAAGCGCAGCTTTCCCCCACCGTCAGCCCCACAAGCTCGGGGAGCAGCCTTTCCGCTACTCCCCGACCTGCTCATTGGGGAAAGCCACCACTGCTTTAGGGAAAGCCATCCTTTCAGCTGCTCCCCGAGCTTGTGGGGCTAGTGGTGGAGAAAGCTGAGCTTCCCTCACTGCCAGCCCTGGGGAGCAGTGGGAAAGCTGCACACAGCCTTCCCGCTGCTCCCCGAGCTTGTCGGGGCTGGCAAGGGGAGCCCGGGTTCCCCCCCCCCCAGCCCCAGGGACCACACATTCGCTCCATAAGACGCACAGGCATTTCCCCTTAGATTTTAAGAGGGGAAAAGTGCATCTTACGGAGCGAAAAATACGGTAGTTGCTAGTGTCTAGCCAACCATGAAGAGTAAGCATGATGATATCAGAGAGATCTTATGAAACATAGCTCATTCAGATAGTGACCATCCAAAAGCAGCATTTTCAGTCTTTTGCTATGCTGATTAAAAATATATGCAAGGAAATGAAACATCAGCATCTTCCCTCAAGTTGTGTAAGTTTGATGAAAGCCACCGGTGGCATGACTGCAAGTTGTCAAAAACAGCTTTTAGCAGTGATTTTAAACTTCTCCTACCTTACGTTGTTACTTATGTAATTGGTACACAGAAGAAGGACAGTGAGCAAAATACTAATATTTGTATTGGTTTTCAAACTTGACTGCTTATTCCTCCTTCTATCCTATTAGCATGTCACAGCATGACTTGACCCAATTCACACCTACCTGTCCGTCTCCTGGCGTCATATGACATCAGACACAGTGGAGCTAAACTGAAAAAGAAGAATTGGGAACATGTTCTAAGTGTGCTCCTGATTCTTCCATTCCAGCCACTGGTAGAATTTGGTGCTTTTCAAATCCAATGCCTTTTCCCATCGCCCTGCTAATATTATTTGCTTCACAGGCACAACTTGAATTCAAGTCACAATGGCAAGTGCACTCCAGGTGTGTTTGAGGAAGGACTATAACTCAGTGGTAGAGCATCTGCTTCGCATGCAGAAGGTCCCAGTTCAATCCATGGCTTCTCCAGGTAGGGCTGGAGAGAATCCTGCCTTAAATCCAGGAGACATTACTGAGCCTACTGAACTAGAAGGAGCAGTGGTCTGACTCAGCAAAAGGCAGCATCCTAGGCTCTCAGTTCTTCCTGTCCAGCTGAACTTCAGTGCCTTGTAAATCTGGTGCCTTTTCTGTCACCACAGTCTTAAAACAATGCTTTGGATAAATACTTATCCATGTTTTACACAATCCAATTTCCCTTTTGCCCCCTGTGTAATGATTACCAGAATTATCTTGCATGTGAGGAATCAGTGTCTGATTTTTCACATAAAATGGACTGAGTGTCAGCAAAAGAGTAACAAATATTTGTAGTTTGAACATGTCAAGGTAGAGGGTTTCTTTTCATAAAAAGGCAGCAATTATTATTATTATTATTATTATTATTATTATTATTATTATTATTATTATTATTATTATTTCTTCCTTAATGTGCAAATGTGACATCTTTCTATAAGCTCTTGAAACTCTCAATCCCCTACTTTTCTTGAAATGTTCTTTTTCCTCCAAGCAAATGTGCCCAACCCCATTTTAGCTCAATATAATTTCAACAAGTAAAATGAAAAGCCAAGGCTGCTAGCTCTCTCTCTCTCTTTTCAGTTCTATTTGGTTGCAAATTTATTCTTGCTATCCATCGGAATGTTTTGTCTAGTGCTAAGCAGAGCTCAAGACAATGAATGTAGAATTCCTGTTATATTACACAAATTATCCTTCAAATGGAAATAAAGGCATTTTTTTCCTCACCAGAGAGAAAGAAACCTGTTCTAAAAATAATGTTCCAGAAAACATTTTGCTTTTCCTATGCTCTTCATTTTCTCTTTTATTAACAAACTATATAAGAATGCAAATGGAAGCCATACCCGGACGTGAGGCATCAAAATTGAATGATAATCAGACTTGGTTTCCTTCCTTTGACACTGATTAAACATTGAGCACAAATGAATGCAACAAAATAGCACAAGCAGGAACATCTCTTGGTGCAACTTGTCCCATTAGGACTTACCGTATTTTTTGCACCATAACACTCACTTTTTTCCTCCTAGAAAGTAAGAGGAAATGTCTGTGCATGTTATGGAGCGAATGCCTGTGGGTGGCGGGGGGATCTGCTGCAGAGGATCCATGGTTCCCCTTCCTTCCCTCCTCCGTGGTTACAAAGCATGGATCCACATGGATCCTCAGGATTTTTGCATTGGACTACTCCAAACTCACTGTCAGATCACATGCCTGTGGCCACAGCATGAACCACAAAAATCATATATCCACTATTTTGTTTAGAATATTTTTTTTCTTGTTTTCCTCCTCTAAAAACTACATGCGTGTTATGGTCTGGTGCGTGTTATAGAGCGAAAAATACGGTAATTCACTTTTAGATATTTCCCCCTCAAGAACATTGAAATGTTGCAATTTGTGGAACAGGATTCTTCTCTGGTGGTTTGTCAAGGCCAAATCCCCTTTAAAGGTGAAGACGTTGTCATATAGAAAATAGTTTGGTGAATCAGACAAAATAAGATTCTAATCTGGGTGTGATATCCAACTAAATCCAACCCAAGAAAAATAACGGACTTAAGTTTTCTTTTATTTCATTGGGTCTACTCTGAGCATAACTTACATTTAATACATCTTTAAGGCTACAGTCCTATATGTGCTTATTTGGGAATAAGCTCCATTGAACCTAAAGGCCCTTATTTTTGTGTAGACTTTAAGTGGCATAAATCAGGAAAGCTCCAATCAAATTAATACATCCCCATTAATTGAAAGCAGCTAATTATCTCGCTCTCCTAGAACACGCATTGCTTACAACACAGCATTAATGAGGACAGTTGCTCATCCCCTTTGGAATGTAGCTTCTGATGTATAGGCCCCACTTCTTCCAATTTCTTAAATATTTAATAATTCCTAATTGTCCTGCTTCTTCATTAGCGATACTAAGGGGGAAATGGGGAAATAAAACCATCTCTTACATATTTGCCTGGATCCGGCAAACACAAACAAAACTCTTTGATATTATTAGCTTTCTAATAAGGAAGAATGGATATTACTCTAAATGGGTAGCTCTCTATCTCGCAAATTACCTCTGCTAAGTAATTTATTTTTACTACTGTAGGATGCCCAGACATAATGAGCACTTCTTCTTCTTCTTTGCTTTGTTACTCCGGCTTATTGTGCAGCTTGCCTATCAGTGAAAGAGGAGCTGCTTTTGTTGCCTATATTATTATCTATTCATATTCATATTCATAACCCATGGTATGATCACAAAATATTTCTCTTTACAAATGCAGGCACATTCTGATCTTAGATTCCATCAAGGCCTGTTTTTGTTTGCTTTCTTATACTAGGAAGATGGCATTTTTCTACATTGGCAGAAGGCTGTTCCAATTTGGGTAATGAAATATTGAGATTATTCTCGCTGGGTGAGGGAAGATGACCAAACAGAGGCAGGTAGCTGTAGAACAGGGGTAGGCAACCTATGCCCAGTGGGCCGGATGTGGCCCAATTGCTTTCTCAATTTGGCCTGTAGATGGTCCAGGAATCAGCATGTTTTTACATGAGTAGAACATGTCCTTTTATTTAAAATGCATCTCTGGGTTATGTGGGGAGCATAGGAATTTGTTTATATTTTTTTTCAAAATATAGTCTGGCCCACCACATGGTCTGAGGGATGGTGGACCAGCCCATGGCTGAAAAAGGTTGCTGACTTCAGCTGTAGAACTTTATGAGGTAGTTCGGGTGTGTTGAGCAACCTTGGGCATCTTTAAAGGTGAAAGGTGTAGTCCTGGGCTGTGGAGCTCGCTGGCATGAGAGCACCTTTGGCGCCAACCTGGAACATCTGCCAGGAGTTGTAGGGCCACAGGAGGAGATCAGGCAGGAAGGCCTCCCTGCTCACCAGAAAGGGTGATGACCTGGGAATCTGATTCAGAAGCTGAATCTGAGGAGTCCCAGCCTACACAGGAGTCCCTGCCTCCAGGGCTGGCTGAGCCGGGGCTTGAATCTGAAGGGCCTGCACCTGTGCCGGGTCCTCAGGAGCAGACACCAGATATATCCACTCTGGCTCCGGAGGTGATTGAGGACCCATTGCCTGCAGGTGCGCATCTCCCAGCCCTGTCAGGGGAAGGTGAAGCTGCTCCTGGGTCCAGTAACCCTCCAGCCTCTCCTGAGCTGCAGAGGCTCAGGGCAGAGAGGCGGAGGGAACTAAGTGCTCTCAGGAGGAGTGTTCACCTTAAGGCCAGGAGAGGCGGGTCACCTGTGGGCCAGGACCGCCCCTGGCCTCAGAGGAGATAAACGCCAGTCAGCCCAGTCCCAGGTTGCGGGAGCAACGACGTTGGAAACCTGTTTCCGCCAGCACCCAGACCTGTTTTCCCGGAGTTCCCGACCACGCCCAGCTTCTTGCTCTGGACCCCGCTTCCCCCTTGGTGGACAGTCTCCAGACCCTCGGCCCAGGACCGGACTTTGACCACACCTCACAGTAACCCCCCCCCCCCGGACCAGCACAGTAGGAGTTAAGGGAAGGAGTAGAAGAAAAGCTGTAAATTGCCCTCGGCAGGGTTTGCTCACCCACAGTTTGGTTCTCAGTTACATCCTGCACCTTGGTTCCCTGATCCATATCTGTTTGGAGTTAAGTAACTAAATGTGGCCCAAGTTCACCTAGTCTTGGTGTCTCATCTGGTATCTCATTTCCTTGTCACAAACTAGGACAGCAACAGCTCCAAGCAATACATTCATGATTCATACACTTGTAACCCCTAGCATCGCCTGGCCCTACTTCTCCTTGCTTTCACTCTCCAAGGCAGGCATCCCCAAACTCGGCCCTCCAGATGTTTTGGGACTACAACTCCCATCATCCCTAGCTAACAGGACCAGTGGTCAGGGATGACAGGAACTGTAGCCCCAAAACATCTGGAGGGCCAGGTTTGGGGATGCATGCTCCAAGCATTTGCTTGCCCTCTCCAAGCATACAGTATAGCAGTGACAGGAAGAGCAAGGAAGAGCAAGGAGAAGGCGGAGGAGCTCCTTACCTGCCTTGATCTCCCCTCCTAGAGCTACTGAAAGAAAGCAAGAGGGTGGGTCCAGAGGAAGATAGCAAGTGCTAAAGTACCGTGGCACTTAAGCAAAGCAAAGCAAAGCAAAGCAAAGCAAAGCATTCCATCACTTAGGTTGGGCCATAAAACTGGACTTTGCATTTTGCAGCCTTAGATATAACATGCATTTAGTGCCCAGACTCAGTGCATAAACACCATAATCCTGGCTCATGCAAAGAAAAGACATGATGAGGAAAGGGGAACCTCAGTTATTAGAGGGCCAGGACTGAGGAATGAGGAAAGGGGAACCTCAGTTATTCAGATGAGGAAAGGGGAACCTCAGTTATTAGAGGGCCAGGACTGAGGAAGATTAGGAAATGAAAGTGGCCGAGCTAGACGGCAAGCTGTATCTACAGCACCATGGAGAGCAGCACAGAAGGGATCTTGCCTAAGGGCCCCCTAAAATCTGGAGCTGACACACTTCTGCTTTTGTATTCAGGCAAGCATCTTTTTTTAAAAAATAAATAAATAAATCTCTGCATGATGTACATTCTGTGAACCACAGTAGCAAGGGCAGTAAAAAAAGGAGCCTAATGTAATGTTTTCCAGACTTCCACTGCCTCTGCATAAAAGGAAATGGTGTTCAACACTCTAGCTTGACGTGATTCAGAAGCAGCTCATTTTGCATCAAAATAGATCTGAAGATGAATCCAAGCCTTAGGCGAATAAAACCCTTGAATAGATCCAGATGGCGAACTCCATGTCTTCCCATCCTTTCACTGTCACAGGAGGTGCTCTCCTCCTTACTCGAGCTACCTCCTAAAGTACATCTGATTGCGAAGATCATTTGTTAAAATTCATGAGAGCAGAAGTTGGGATTATGTCTTGCTAATAGCAAAGCTGGGTTTTTCTGTGGGTCTTTTTACTTCCGCTGTGAAAAATGAATAGCCCCCCACTGCAAGCAACTCTGATCAGGTGGAGCAGACTCAGCGGTAATTCCACGCACAGGCTATTGCTGTGCCTTTTTACAGATCTCTGCTCAGTAAACACAATGTGACGGCTCATAAAGTTTTAGAACTTGGATGCTAATTTGGTCTTCACATCAGGGCATAGATAGGGACACTTCAGAGGTTTAGGGAACAGCACCAGTTGCTGCTGAAAAAATGCTTCTGCCTAGCTAGCAGTGATCCTGGGGGCTTTTGCAAGCCTACATGCAAGTCTCATCTTCCTGGCCACTGCCAATGTGATGGACTATCTGCACACACCTCCCTGGTTGCCTGGCATAGCTGCCAAATTGATGATGATCCAGTTCCAGATATCAGTGGTGCTTGGTTCTGGCTGGCACTTTTATGTTGCAGCAATTGACAAGAAAACAGAGAGGAGAGGAGAAAAGGGCAGGCACCTGCATAGGGGCTGCAAGATTACATAAAACGGCCCATCTAGTACAGCATCGTGTATTCGCGGTGGCCAACCAGATGCCTGTGGGGAGCCTGAAAGCAGGACCCGAGGGTAGCAGCACTCTGCCCACCTGAAATTCCCAACAACTGGTATTTAGAGGCATACAGCCCTGCTAGGGTATATTTACCTGTACATTCACAGGTGGTGCAGAGAGAGAAGATAAATACAGTTCTTGGCATCCAATGGAGGAGAGTGCCTTCAGAGGTGATGGCAAACTGTTGGAGAGAGTTCCAGTGCCTGCTGTGGCTGCAAAGACCAATAAGGGAGAGACGTGACAAATTCTGATTGCACAATTGGAACTCAGTTATACAAACAGGGCAAAACTGATTGAAAAGATTGATGATGAAGGAAGCAGGAAAGGGTTAAACGGTGGTTAGTCACTTGCCTTCTGTTTTGTAAGGCTACAGTGGTCCAAGACAAAGACTTTCCTGAAGAGCCTGGAGGGCAAAAGGAGGCAGAAAGCAGTTTACCAACTGACTCAAATGTGCAATTTCTCTCACCACCAAAGGAACACAAGTAAGTAGCAAAGAGAACCTGCACAAACGATGCTGACACAAAAACCCGCACATACATTAAGCAAAATAGAAATATCGCCTCCCGACCCCACCATGGCCCCCTCCACCTCTTCCCTCCTTTTTTCTTCCTAATGTAACCCTAATGTCTCAACAAATGAAACTGACCTATGGAAAATGTAACTTGAAAAAGAGACATTGTGCATACCTTTGTTAACCAAGAAAACTTTAATAAAATGTTTTTTAAAAAAATAAAGAAAGAAAAGAAACTCTACTCTGAAGCTTTTCACACTGTAGAAACAATATAAATATCATGACCTACTCATGTCTTTACACTGGTGGTCACATCCATACCATATATTGTTGTTGTTGTTGTTGTTGTTTTAAAGCACATGGCTTCTCCCAAATAATCCTGGGAACTGTTGTGGGGGGGTGAACTACAGTTTCCAGCAGTGGCGCTGAGCTGCATCCAACGTTGGGGAAGGGGCTGTCGTGCATGCATGATACATGATGTCATACTCCCCCCCCCACCCGACAAGGCCTACTCAGCCCACCACCCACCACCCAACACCAGCCGCTTTACCTCTTTGAAAGGGATGCACAGAGCGAAGATGCATTACTGGCAATCCTCAAAAGGACACAGCAGGGCTGAGCATCTTTTTCCAGGCACATCCTTTAGAGGATCACCACAGAATTTTGAAGATAATGGGGGGTCTCTGGCCACATGGCTTTCCTCCCACAGATGGCGCTCCTAGTTCCTGGGGTTCTTTGGGAGAGGACTTGTGCTTTAAATGCATTGTATAGCCACAGAGGCTAGTTGTGCAGTTGGCATTGTTGAGGAGAGGGAGTTAACATGTCAAGTAATAAAGGGGAGAACGTCCCTATTATCACCTCACCTGCTCTATATATATGAACACCCTACATGCATGATTTATCAACTATTTAACCCTGGCATATTGAAAATGTTATTTAATGTGACCTTGAGATTTTTTTCTTTTCGAAAAGACACAATGCAACTTCTGTCTAACGCAATTGTTAAAAGCGCAGATAGCTTGATTCCCTGGGGTTTTGCACCACTAGCTGCAGAGAGATGTCAACTGAAGCCAGCAGCCCTATCCTCATGGCTTAGGCGCTAAGCAAAATTACACATGAGCTTTGTGAAACATTCCAAAGTGCTGCGCAGGAGTGTGGAAAGCGTTAGTGCCTTGCTGCTATTCAATTTTCAGCCTCAAAGATCTTGGACGTTCTCCTCTAGGCTCATCTGGGAGCAGGAATCCAAGGCCTAGTCACAGAGGGTGATTTTCTTAGGCTTGCAGATTTGCAGTCTTGACACGAAGGGAGGTGGGTGGGGAAAAAATCTTATGCAAAAGAAAAAGGAACAAGGAGGGGCTTTCCTTCTGTCCATGTGCCATGACATTTCTATTATTGTTCAGTGGAGAATAAGGTGCATTTACCTTGCAGAATATGAATGAGATGGTTATTTTATTGTGACAACTAATCTGCTTTTCACTAAGCCCACTGTGAACTTTCAAGCTCCGCTGTATATTCTTTATGGCCTTTGTGTTCATCATTGTTTGAGGAACGGCAGGCTCCACTGGCTGTGGACAAGCTGCAAGCTAATGGAACAAATCCAAACACAGTGCAGTGAATGAAGTCACCCAAGAATAGGATGTGCTGTGTGGCTGAAACCATCACCAATTAAGATTGTCTCTTTCCTGACACAGGTTTTGTGCCTCTCATAGTTGCAGGCAAACAGGCAGGCAGAAATGTAGCAGCTGACCCTTTCCCATCCCTGCATTTTTGAGACAAGTCATCTGCACCTGGTGAATTTCTGCCTGTCGTGCAGCTGCTAAAGGCAGAGAAAACTCTTTGGGGAAGCAGGTGACAACTTTCTATTACCAGTTCAGCATAACATGAAATGGCTCTTAGGGTGCACCATACGACTGCATTTTAACTCAGAAAATACATGACTATGCATATGTGATTTTAAATTCCCTGGTGCCACAGGGCAAGAAGCATCTGAGACTCACCTACCCATCTACCCTGCCATTTTGAGCTGGGCTCTCCAGGTATGCTGCAGTACAGGTGGCAGACGTTTGATCCTCTTTTCATGTGGAAATGTACAATGTACAAGTGCTCCAAGTTGGGAACTGTTAGGTTGGGAACTAGAGTTCCCAGGGTTCTTTGGGGGAAGTCAGGTGCTTTAAATGTATGGTGTGAAACTTCTGTGCAAGCTTTGTGCAAGTAAGTCAGGATGAATGGTCAGTAAACAGATTGTTTAGGGGAACTTGTTGATGGGGGAGAACCACCAGTGAGGGAGCTGCACTACAATGCTTTCAGAAAACTTATGAGCTCTGTGTGGTCAGGATTTTTCACTCATAGTTTTTTTTATCTAGACAGCTGGAACAGAGCTGAACATGTAATTTCTTAGCCAGCAGTAGTGTATCCACTCAGAAGTTACATTTTGATGACAGCACCAGGATGTAACATTTCAGGACAATCAAGACGCCCTTTCCACTCTCTTAGATCAATGTAAGCCTCTTGGGCTTACAGACCAGAAGGTTGGCATTCGAGTCTGTGCAATGGGGTGAATTTCCATTGCTCTGTCCTAGCTCCTGCCAACCTAGCAGTTCAAAAGCATACCAGTGTGAATAGGTACCATATTTTTTGCTCTATAAGACTCACTTTTTCCCTCCTAAAAAGTAAGGGGAAATGTGTGTGTGTGTTATGGAGCGAATGCAGGCTGTGCAGCTATCACAGAAGCCAGAACAGCAAGGGGGATTGCTGCTTTCACTGCACAGCGATCCCTCTTGCTGTTCTGGCTTCTGAGATTCAGAATATTTTTTTTCTTGTTTTCCTCCTCCAAAAACTAGGTGCGTCTTGTGGTCTGGTGTGTCTTAAAGAGTGAAAAATACGGTAAATAGGTTAAGGTTACCAGACATCCCTGTTTCCCAGGGACAGTCCCTGGATTTACAAATCAGTACCCTGACAAAATCCATCTATTTAGAAGGAAGTTGAAAAGTGTCCCTGGATGCACTGAAAAAAATCTGGTAATCTTAAAATAGGTACCACTGTGGCAGGAAGGTAAACAACGTTTCCATATACTATGGCACTCGTCACGGTCCTCCATGCCCCAGTAGGAGTTTAGTCATGCTGGCCACATGACCCAGAAAGCTGTCTGTGGACAAACGCCGGCTCCTTAGACCTGAAGCGAGATGAGTACCGCACCCCATAGTCAAATTTGACTGGACTTAACTGTCCAGGGGTCCCTTTGTCTTTGTTTGGGTTAAATTTTTGCTAGGCCCTATTAATGTATTAATTAACAACATATAGGCAGATATGATAAAGAGGGAGGGAGAGGGAGAGATACATAAAAGCAGAATCTAATCATCATTCCTGGACATGTAGCTTACGCTCACTTTAGCCAGTGAAACACACAGCCATTTCAAAGCAACACTGGCCCAGTTCTTGGCTGGACTAAAGCATCACAGTGTCATTTTAAGTGTTCCAATTAACAGCAATTGCCCACAGTCCTTCTTACTCTTTCCATCATAATAGCCCATTGACCCCTTCCTTATTAGCTCCTGCATTTAAACAGGCTCCTTACAAAAGAAAATGAGGAAGTGCTGAGAGAAAGAGACAAGGTAAGACAAGGACAAATACACAATTGTCTGGGGGATTAGGGAAGGGAAGACACCTGAAGTAGCTGGAGTACAGGTTCTTTTGCCTGCAATGTATTTCAGCTAATGTACAATTTAGATGCAGTAGTTTTCTCTGGCTGAGGAATTAGTCTGATTTGTTTGCCAGCTCATCGTTCTAGCAGTTCTCTTTTCTCTCTCTGCATTTCGTGGGGAGTAAAATGATGCAAGACTCAAAAGCGCAGGGAGCTTCATGAATTCATTAACAGCATTAGCAAAGAAATGACTGCAAACATGTGTACTAATCCCACAAACAGCACCACAGAAACCCTGATGGGGCTGTTCAAAACAACAGCACAACGCCACTCCAGCCTGCTCAGTCCAAAACCATTTGCGAGGCGCTATCCAGATCAGCACACTTTCTAACCACCAGTCCTTCTGTTTTATCTGGATTCAGCTTCAGCTTGTTTGCCCTCATCCATGGAAAGCTACTTCCAGACACCTGCCCAGTATTTCGAAAAAGCTTCCAGGGTGGGAAAAGAGAGATTGATCTGTATGTTATCCTCATAATGATCAACCTGAAAAGCATATTCCCTTGGCATTGGGATAGCCTAGACCAACTTGCTAAAGACTTTACAAATTCGAAATGGACTGTTAATTGGCTTTTCCATTGTGCATTTCTTGTTTTACATGCTTGCATGACTTTCCCAATTGAGAACCTCGCCATTACAATTATAGTCACATAATTCTGAGTCTTGAAGTTGGTTTCTTATGCTGTGCGGGAACCCCCATTAAATGTTGCAGTGTATCCTCCTAATGCTCACACTCTGGAACGAACATCCAGGGGTTTCATGGAAATATTTAAACATGTAGAAGACAAGGTGAAATCTCAATGCATTCAAAAGGCGGAAAAGAAGTTCCCTAGAACCACTGTTTGAGCCCATTCCTCACAAAAGAACTACAGTCACCATCACACTGTGTGTCCTGCTCCCAGACCAGGAGGATTTCATAGTCTATGTCTATGATACTGAAAGTTGGTGGGAGATCTAAGAGAATCAACCAACAAGGTTGCACTCAGTCATCCATTTCCTGCATAAGACACCCACCAGATGCTGTTCTGGCTGCATCTACCATATTTCTCAATTTCTGATAACTGTGGCCTCCAAATCAGAGCATATGCAATCAATTGTATCTGCTAAGTGTAATGGAAATTGGCTCCTGAGGGCTTCACTAGTTGATCTACTGGGTGCATATGAACAAAGCCCCTCACCACTTGAAAGAGCTCTGGTCACATTAGTACATTGTGCACATGTAATAGCGTTGGTGAAGTAAGTTTTAGAGCCACTGAGTAGGCCCTAGAATTGGTTCTAGCTTGTGTTTGGTCATATTTGCTTTGGTTCTTCTGTTATCTGTGCTCCATCTCATGCTCAAGTTTAAGATGTGGTTGGTGTCAGCCTAAGCTGTTGGAATATAGAAGCGAAAGGCAAATATTGCAGCAAAATAACAGGAACATGGGTGAACCAAGTTACAAGGACACTTGCAGGCATAGTTTCAGGTGCCTAAGAACATAATTCTTAGTGTCTTGGCTACACAGGTCCTGATGAAACATTAAGAGTTTAAACACATTTAAATAAAACATGGCAGACTTATAATGAACATCATTACATTCACTCTCATGTGCTTAAGGAACCTAGTCCTGAACTAATTTATTCAGGTGTAAATCAAAGCGATGTTCGTTTAAGAAATTACAGCAATGTCAGGTCGAGGCAAGGCAGAACAGTCTGTACATTACCAGTAGAGGTGGATCCACTGTGATAGTGATTAAAAAGCAGGTCCTTAGAATCTATTGAGGAATTCCAGATGGAATATTTAATCAAAGTTAATCATATAGTCAGTTTATTTATATATATACACACCACATTTTCCAAAAACGCATTGGTGCTCAAAACAAACGCCCTAATTACCACAGTACAATAACCATAATAAAACTATAATGTCACTGCAACATAACACTAGCAATTCAACAATTAACAGCTCGTTTACAATTCATATATTATATGAATATTATATTATATTATATTAATATTATATTACTAAATGAGCATAAAGCTTACCAATAGGTCAGTAAAAAAATCCAATACCTTCTCATTCCAAGTAGCCCAAAGGTGCTACACGTCTGGTGGAATGAAACTATAAGGAGGCTTACAAAAAGGAAAGTGCAGGGGGGGTTAAGTAGGTGTGAAATAAAAAAAATACTTGTCCCTTAAAACTATGCTCTGTGGGGACTGATTGTATTTTCCAGGCAGGGAGTTCCAGTTTCACCACTCATGGTATATCATGCTGGTGGAACCAAGTGTGGAGTATATGGAGAGAAGGCATCTTTTCCAGTACATCTATAAATACACCACCACCTTTATGTGCCAAAGTTTGCAGCATCATGTTGTGTGATGTGTCCTGCAGGAATCAAGCATTTGGGAGACACACAAAAGGGAAGGAAGTATTTTCTCTTGGATTCGAAGGTATTGGTGTAGAACTCAAGACTCCATTGGCTCCTGATGACATCATTGCCACACTCACAACCCTATCAATTGATTTTGACTTTTGATTTTCCAAGCCCAGTTTCCATGCCTAACTGGAGAAATTCTAAAAAACCATAATGTCTATGCTGTTTCAGCAAGGCATGTCATTATTCAAACTTGTGTAAAGCAGTAGCCCAGACTTTTATTACAGTAGTCTCTGAGGTTGTAGTGACAGTATCTAGCTAGCTCTAAGCAGGCAAATCAATGTAATCCAGTGCTCCTGTTCTTGTAGAAGATCCAAAATTATACATCCAGATTTTTTTTCATAGAGCTACCTAGGAGGCATGTTTATGCTGACACTATAACATATTGGTACAAGATGAGAATGATGGCATCTTATTTATTCCCAAAACCTAGGAGCATAGGAAGCTGCCTTACACTGAGTCAGACCATTGGTCTGTCTAGTTGATTGACAGCAGCTCTCCAGGATTTCAGGTAGGGTTCTACCTGGAGATGCCTGAAATTGGGACCTTCTGCATGCAAACCAAATACTTCACCACTAAGCTATGGCCTTTCCCAAAAATATGTTGGAATCCATCAGCTGGTCACAGAACAAAAGAGACATCAAATGGACCATCCTGAACTAAGCATATAATAAATTATTTCTGGTGTTCCCTTATACAGTCATACCTCATGTTGCATTTGCTTCAGGCTGCACATTTTCAGGTTGCATCCCGTGGCAACCCGAAAGTACCAGAAAGGGTTACTTCCGGGTTTTGCTGCTCGCGCATGCACAGATGCACAAAATGACGCAACGCGCATGCGCAGACGCAACGAATCATGACCCATGCATGCGCAGACGTGCAAACGTGGGTTGCGTTCTGCTCATGTTGTGAACAGGACTCTGGAACGGATCCCATTCGCAACCAGAGGTACCACTGTATTACTTTCCAGAAACTGAATTGATTTTTTTTCATTTGGAATTTTTTAGCGCTGTTCTAATTACATGCCACATGAAGCTCACTAATGTTCAGTGATAGCATCCACACTATGAACACCAGGGTATAGAGATAATGATGGCAGAACATGCTCTATAATTTTCTGTCCATTGAGGAATCAAAGATGGAGGCAGGCAACCAAATCCACCAGCAATGGCAATAGTTGGACAAAAAAGTGGAAGAAACAGTGTCGGGGGCTACCCAGTGGGTATGCGGAAAAAATGAAAGCAAAATCTTTTACATATCATGGAACTATCATGGGACAAGCATTACATCAAGAGCAAGGTATGATGGGAATTCATGGCTGCTGAAGTGGGGAAATGTTTCTTAATGCGTTGACAGGAATTCTGTATTTTCTTTTTGTCTCTGAAGCTAAGCTAAATCTCTGGAAATTCCTGATAATTCAATTCAAATCAAAAATTTACAATAGCAAATATTCAATACATCCTTAATATAAACCTAACTGGATTTCAGGGCCATCCCAAAATATTTCGCTGCTGAGGCAAAGGACAATATGGCAGCTTCCCCATTCCACACATATATAGCCAATATGACTGGCAGTTGAATTTTATTTCAACAGTCTCAGTGAGACAGCATCCTTTATTACGCCCGAGGGCAGCAGGCTAGGTGCTGGGCAAGTCATATGACGCACACATTCCAGAGCCCTCAGTATTTGCTGTCTGTGGTGGTGACCTCACCCTGCCTAATAAATGGTCTGGTCCTGACTGAATTCATTTTTAGACATATAGACCACATGATAGAAACATGCTTCATACAACTGCAAACACTCAAGTTCATGTTACTCAATTTTTAATGCGTGTCAAAGAAAAAAATCAGGAGCAAAGTTCACACTGCCAAGGAGGTCAACTGTTTGCCTTCAACTGGTCCTGTCACATCAAAAGCAAATATTATTTATTTAGGAATGAATTATTTCCCTGCTTCCCTAATCAGATGGTCTAATTTCATCATAAGTGACACCAAAGCATAGCAGGCTTATAAGAACGGGTTTGGGCACTAATTTTTGAAGGGTAAGCCTTTAGGTTTTGATGTTGTTGTTTTTAGACCATTGCTCATTCAACTCCTTTCTCTGAAAAGCACCTTCTACTCTCACTTTTTGTGAGAACCAAGCATCTTCAAACATGAAAAGGCAGACTTTGGGTGTTTAATACTTAATTGTGCTTATGGTTGTATTACTGTAAGAAAGAGCTCTAAAGAACTTAATATTTCATAATACCATATGTGACGCTGAGTTGGAAAGGAAAAAATAGTGCAGTTCCATTTGCAATTAGTCTTTAATAAAAAATATATGAATATAGGAGACAGTACTGTTCCATGGAGTGGATGGGTGAGAGAGGGAAAGAGTTTGCTAATTTATTTTTAGCAGTTCTAAACTGTTCCTTACAGTATTTTATTATGACACAACCCTGGCCCATCTTTACGCAAATAAGCACTGGCGTGATTAATTTATTTAATATTCTGCTCGTAAGTGCTTTCAGGGTGGCTCAGAGTTCAAACCAGAACCAGTGCAATCCAGCGTACAATAGAAAAGGAAAACTTCAAAAGACATAAGACAGAGGGAGCAAGTGATAAACACCAAATCAGATTAAAACAATATAGCAATCCATATTTGAAAGCCTTGGCAAATAGAAAGGTTTTCACTGGCAGCAAAGAAAAAAGGAAAAAAGGACATCAGTTTCAGTACCAGATGAGCCTTCTTGGGGAGAACATTCCAGAATCAGGGTGCTGTGACTGAAAAGGCCCTTACTCCAGCACAGAGGAGGAACCAAGGAAGGTATTCTAAAAGCAGTCTGAATAACCAGGTAGGTTCATATGGAACCTTAAAGTGGTTGAGTGCTAAGCTGTGTATCCCAGAAAAAGAGTAGAATACAATGACAGCTGTTTTAAAACTGACGAGAAGTGTTCAATATGCACAGTCCCAATAGCATTGCATCAGTAATGGCCACCTTAAAGGGCACAGCAGAGACTAATGTTCCTAAAGCCAAACATTTGGTAGGTTATGAGGGAAGGGGGCCAAAAACTGTTCCAAAAGATGAGGAAGAGGGGAGTGGCAATTGAAGAGGACACTAGCTGGTTTACAGTAGGCTGAGGTGGTCCAAGGACTTTTTCTGATTGCCCTTTTCTTTTCTTCAAAGGTAAAATCACTCCTCCCGTGACTCACTCCTCATTGCCGTTGGGTTATGCAGACTCATCCTAAAGGCAAAGAGAAAAGTACAAAACATATTGTTGATTTGTGGGGGGTGGGGTAGGTTGTATGCCTGAAAACCCTTCTAATTCCTGGTTCCAGCACAGATCAAATTGCTTGAATAGCCAGGCTAGCTTCCTGGTGAGGAAATGGCCCTGTAAATATGGGCCAGTAAGGGAAGTTTCTTGGGAGAAAAGCATTGACAAACCTAGACAGCATCTTAAAAAGCAGAGACATCACCTTGCCAACAAAGGTCCATATAGTTAAAGCTATGGTTTTCCCAGTAGTGATGTATGGAAGTGAGAGCTGGACCATAAAGAAGGCTGATCGCCGAAGAATTGATGCTTTTGAATTATGGTGCTGGATGAGACTCTTGAGAGTCCTATGGACTGCAAAAAGATCAAACCTATCCATTCTTAAGGAAATCAGCCCTGAGTGCTCACTGGAAGGACAGATCGTGAAGCTGAGACTCCAATACTTTGGCCACCTCATGAGAAGAGAAGACTCCCTGGGAAAGACCCTGGTGTTGGGAAAGATGGAGGGCACAAGGAGAAGGGGACGACAGAGGACGAGATGGTTGGACAGTGTTCTTGAAGCTACCAGCATGAGTTTGACCAAACTGCGGGAGGCAGTAGAAGACAGGAGAGCCTGGTGTGCTCTGGTCCATGGGGTCACGAAGAGTCAGACACGACTAAATGACTAAACAAGAACAACAAGGGAAGTGGCTCTGTGCCAGATGACAAATGGGTGAGCCCCATCTTGGATGGACCCCGTCCCTCAACTTGTTGGTAGTTAGAAAGACAAAGGCCAGAGTTGGGAGTTGAGTTATATGAGCTAGAAGCTAGTAGCAAGGCTGGGCAGCTGGGAAACAGAACCATGCCTGATTTCTTCTGGAATCAAAAGCTGTGGTTATGGGAGAAGCAAGGCTGCCTTGGGATGTTCATGCTGTGAAGCCCTGCATCTTAGGCTTAGGTTGTATATTTGTTTAAATAAACCATATATCATAAAGGCACCACAAAGATCGTTATGGACTCGAAACTTGCTTGACAGGAATATGCTGTTACTGTACTAGTGTTGTGTTAAAAGTGCAACTATGTTTGGCTATCTGTTTTTGATGATGTGACTTTATTAACTTCTCTGGTATTTTCCCACAGGGATGCTGTTATTCTGTTGTTCATTTGTACATTGGGAGACTTGTGTCTGGTTCTTTGAGGGAAGCAGTGATGTGCGTTTGTGGCCAGTGGGCCATTGGCTGTATGCCTGAGCCTCACTTCTAATTCTGGATCCAGCATGATTCAATTCCTAGACTAGCCAGGTTAGATTCCTGGGGAGGGAATGGCCCTCCATGGACACAGCAGGTATCTCTGCATTGGACATGCCCCCCCCTTGCTGGCAGAGAGGCATCTCTACTCCATCCTACCTAGCCCCACCAAAGAGTCGATTATGGGGGTCAAACTGACAAAGCAAAATTACATTTTAAATTCAGCAAATTTTCATTTATTATTAAAGCATTTTTGAGCTGACTGAATCATTTTGCATTTCTCTAAAGCTCAGTGTCTCTTCTAGCACACATATATGCTTGTGTTGTATTTGAATAATTGGCTTTTGGGTGTGAGTCTCAAGGTATGAAAGGATAGAAAGAATAAGAGTCGGAAAATGCCCCTTCCCAAAAATCTATGGTATGTTTCCCCGAGTAAGTTGAAATATCTTCTTCCAATTAACATTTCAAAAAGAGATTATTTAAGAGGAAGTTATTGAATTAGGTCTGGAGTTCCTGCACTATATATGCATGTTCTAGCAATAAACTCAATTAAAGGATTTATTAATTACATAGTCCCTTTTTGTGAAAAAAATAGTCCACTTCTGGTTTCTATGACAACTACTTACAATCTCGCCTATTAATGCAGGAGAAATATGTGATACAGATCACTTTGAGATAAAGTATACAGATTGGTTTTTAAAAGGTATATAGTGTGCTTCACTTCTACATAAAGTGTGAACTTTAGCTTCTAAAAAAACAAAAGCCCTCATTTTTCTGATGAGGATAACCAAGCTCTATTGGCAAAATAAAAGAAGGTAATAAATAATAAACAAATATGAAAATCACCATTAGTGATTTATCTCACATGTTATATATTCATTTAGGCTTTGTGTTACATATTTTATGATTCACTCCTTCAACCAACCAATGTTTACAAAAATGCATATATTAGGGGAAAGTATGCATTAAAATGAATATATCAGTGAAAATAACATACAAATGCATTGCTTTAGGAGATATCACTTGCAAAAAAACTGTACACTAGTCAAAAGTGCATACAAAAAACCTGTTTATTCTGAGAAATTCACTCTATAATACTGAAGAGTTTTCATAGGGATTTTAAAAATCCATAGATTGCTGCAGAAATGTGCACTGAATTTCAGATTGAAAAGCTGAGAGAACCAAAATTGACAGATCCTTCCATCCCTGCTCCCAGGTAAGCGTGCCAAAGATTGTAGACTCACTCTGTTAACAATTACCATTTTCTGAAACCCAGCATGCATCTTTCTTAGAGGAAAATTGTAGGCATATTTACTGGGAAATAAGTCCACTGTGCTCCATGGGGATAACTCTCTGGTAGCTGTGTTTCAGATTGCAGCCATTGTTTATGCCAATATTCTTAATTTACCTGCCAAAGTCAAAAGGGGGGCATCAAATTGAACAGCGCTCCAATGTCCACATGCAAAAGGAACAAGCTGGGATTCATGTTTCCCACTCACTTCTAATTAGATATGTTCTAGGAGCAAATCTATTGGCAAGAGTGCCTTTTATTTTAACTGTAGAATTGGAAAGGGGGGGGGGTCACTTAGATCCGAACTCCAAGCTCCTTGGGACTTATTTCTTTAACAACAGGTGGTATTCCATCCATCTGCCACTCTGAAGGAACGGTGCTGATTTTAGTGATTGCTAGGCCTGTAATAAATTTTAATTGTTTGCCAGCATATAGTTAACTCATAGAACAAAGGAGGATATAGCAAGGGAGAATAAGGCTGGAACAACACACTCTATTAAATACATGAACAAAAATGTTGTCACGGCCACCCAGGACGGGTCCCAGCTCACAAGAGACCTCACTCCGTTGCAGTTTATTTACAGGAAAAGTTTATTGAAGATTTCTGCTTCTCGTACAGTTCAGCATCGTGGCCGTACGTCTGTCACGTTAGACCGCTGAAGTCCCCTCTGACTCCTCCCCTCTTCCACACCAACTTAATAGCCTGGCTCTAGACCACCTCTTCCTCTCCTTTCTTTTCCGCAGGGTCTTCCTGCCCCCCTGGGTTCCCTCTCTCCGTGACTCGCCTGAGGCTGAATCCTCTGCCGCCTCTTCCCCCCTCCTTCTGGCTTTAGGGCCGGGCTCCTCCCCTGAGCTCTCTCCACTTCCGCGCGCCTCTACGTTTGAACTTGGCGCGCGTACGTTGCTGCTGACCTTTCTTTCGACCGCTACACCACCCCTTGTTCTGCTCTCCACCCTTTCCGGCTGAACACCTTGCTCCAACCCCCTTTCTCTGTTCTCTCCTAATCCTGCTCCCTCCGAGAGGCTGACGACTCCACCCCCTTTACTCCGTTCCGGCTGAGACGCCTCTTGCTGCGTCTGTCTTCCACTGGGCTCCTCTCCGCTTCTCCCTTCTCCTCCCTTTTGCTTGATTAAGGTAACCCCCTTTTGAGAATCCTCTGACTCGCTGCTCAGACTCGTGGATTCCCTCAGAATTCCGTCATCTTCTTCCTCATCCTTCTGCCCCTCCTCCCACTCGCTCTCCGTCTCCTCTGTCATCTCCTCCTCTCTCCCAGAAACCCTGACATCCATCCCCCCCTCGAAGCCCCCCCTTCCCCCCTCCCGCTCGCCGGGTGCAGGTTGAGGAAAACGTGGTTCTTCCGGGGTCGGTTCAGGATACAAGTTGTCCACTTCAACGTTCTCCTCTGTCATCTCCGTATATGTGTGTTCGAACTCGGGTTCCCCACCCACAGACCTCACAGTCTCTTCCTCCATCACTGCTTCTCCTGGCGCTGCCTGCCAAGGACCTACCATCCATCTCTGACTCCATGCCTCCCTTGGCTGATCCACCCACCAACAAGGGCCTGTCTCCTCCCCCCCCAGTCTCGGATCCCTGGTCGGGCTTGTTTCGGGCGTATGGCCCTCGGGTGAGGAGAAACCCTCGAACGTGCTGTCCGACAAAGTGGGCGTGAAAAGCCAATCATCAAAATACTCCTCGGGCATGGGCTTGTGCGGAAAAAGTGCATGGAACTCCTCCTTCAACAGGGGTTCGTCCAACGCGTAACCCGGCACCCAGCTATTGGCAGAGGCCGGAGTGCCTTCCCTGGCTAGAAAATATTCAACTCCCTCCTCCCCCCATCTCGAGTCCAGTATCTCTGTGACCTCGTTAAGAGGTTCTCGTCTTGGCGATTCCCCCCCCTCAGGCGCCCTCCTACGTGGCTCTGGGAGTGCTCCTGACTCTTGAAACCTGTGTGGGGTTATGTAGGGAGTGAGCACCGACCTATGAAAGACCGGGTGCACCCTGGAACCCTCCGGAAGGGCTAGACGAAAAGCCACCGGATTGATCTTAGCCTCAACTTGATATGGCCCTAGCTGCCTGTGTCCTAACTTCTTCTTGGCCAATGACCTGGCCGGCATCGCGTGGGCTGCTAACCACACCCAGTCCCCAATCTGGATGTCCTCTCCCGCCCTCCTGTGCTTATCGGCCTGCACCTTATACGCCTGTTTTGCCAGCTCCAAATGTCTCCGCAGCTCCTCGTGCACCTCTTGCAACTCCGCTGCAAACTGGTCGGCATCTTGAGGCCCCCCCCCTCCTGGTGCCGCAAATCTCGGGAAGGTTCTGGGATGACGGCCATTGTTCGCGAAGAAAGGCGTCACCCCGGTGGATGCGTGTTTCGTGTTGTTGTAGGCGAATTCAGCCATCGGCAGATAGTCCACCCACGCCGCAGGTCGCTGGTTGGCGTAGCACCGCAGGTACTGCTGCATGATCGCGTTGACCCTCTCCGCTTGACCGTTGGTTTGTGGATGTCTCGCCGATGTCAGGTTGATTTTGACGTGCAATATGCCCAGAAGCTTTCGCCAGAAAGTGGAAACAAACTGGCGCCCCCTGTCGGACAAGACGGACTGCGGAAGTCCATGCACTCTGAAGACGTGATCGATGAAGAGCTTTGCGGTCTGTTCTGCCGTCGCCACCTTGGCACAAGGGATGAAATGCGCCATCTTGGTGAACAAGTCCACCACCACTAACACCGCCGTCTTACCTCTGGAGCTGGGCAGGTCCATAACAAAGTCCAACGCTACCCTCTCCCACGGTTGCTGCGGTGTCTCCAGCGGTTCTAGCAATCCCGCCTGCTTCTGGTGCACTGGTTTGGACCTCTGGCAGATATCACACCTGGCGACGTAGTCCGCCACCTCTCCTCTCATCTGGGGCCACCAAAAGTCTCTAGCCACCAATTCCATCGTCTTCTCTTTGCCGAAATGGCCTGCACTAGGGGCGTCATGCAATTGTTGCAGAACCTTGGCTCGAAGATCGTCGGTGGGCACGTAAAGGGCACCCTTACGAGTCAAAAGTCCATCTTGCAATTGGAACTCATCGTTGTCTCGCGACCCTCCGCGTAGCTCCTCCATCTTGGACTGTGCAAACTGATCCCTTTGCAACGCGCGTCGCACCGCGTCCAGGTCGACTGCGATGGTAGCGCACGTCCACGCCTGCGGTGCGAAAATGTGCTTTGCTGCGATTGGAGCTGCTTCCTCCAAGTATTGCGGCTTTCGGGACAGCGCGTCTGCAATAACATTGGAGTCTCCTGGGATGTATTCTATTTTGAAGTCGAAATCCGCAAAGAACTCCGCCCAGCGCATGTGTCGCTGGGTCTGTAACTTAGCCGTCCGCCAATACTCTAAGTTCTTGTGATCCGTGCGGACTTGCACCGTGTGCTTGGCTCCTATTAAGAAGTGTCGCCACGCTTTGAAAGCTGCATGAATGGCCAACAACTCCCTGTCCCATATGGTATAATTGCGCTCCGTCTTGCTGAGCTTCCGGGAGTAGAACGCACCCGGTCTCCAGTTGCCTTGCGAATCCTCTTGCAAAAGAACGGCCCCAACCGCTCTGTCTGACGCATCGGTCTCTACCCGCATGGGTCTGCCGGGATTCACGTGGAGCAGCTGCTCTTCGGAGGCGAAAAGACCTTTAAGCGTCCGGAAGGACCGCTCCGCTTGTTCGGTCCAGACGAACTTCTTCTTCTTGGAACTGAGGGTGTCAGTGATAGCCGCCGTCGCGTTCGCAAAACCTTTAATAAACTTGCGGTAAAAATTGGCAAAGCCGATGAACCTCTGGACCTCTTTCCGATTTCGAGGGCTTTTCCAGTCCAACAGCGCTTGAACCTTAGCCCTGTCCATGGCCAGTCCCTCGTCGGACAACTTGTAGCCAAGGAAATCAACCTCTCTGACATCAAACTGGCATTTTTCCAACTTGGCGTACAGCCTGTGGTCCTTCAGCCTCTGCAGGACCTCCCTCACGTCCTTATCGTGATCCTCCGACGATTCCGAGAAAATCAGGATATCGTCGAGAAAGCAGACACACTTCTTGTAGAGGAGACCTGCTAGCACGTGGTGCATAAATGCTTGAAAAACGTGGCTGCCATTTTGGAGACCGAAAGGCATGACTCTGTATTCGTATGTGCCCAGAGGGGTGAACATGGCGGTCTTCCACTCATCTCCTTTCCGGATGCGGATGAGATTGTAAGCTCCACGTAGGTCCAGCTTGGTGAAAATCTTGCCCCTCCTGACGGTCGCTAAAAGGTCGTCAATCTTGGGCATGGGGAAAGCTTTGGGCTTAGTCAAGCTGTTTATGAACCTGTAATCCACTATAAGCCTTTTTTGGGGCGTGTTTTTCTTCTTCACAAAGAACACAGGGCTGCCACCCGCTGCTTTAGATTCCTGGATGAAACCTCGCTTGAGGTTATGGTCTATGAACTCCCGAAGCTCTTGCATCTCGTCTTCCGACATGGAGTACAGCTTGGCAGCAGGCAGTTGCGCCCCTGGCACTAAATCAATCGCGCAGTCGTAAGGTCTGTGAGGCGGCAACTTGTCAGCTTCCTTCTCACAGAAAACCTCCAAGAAGTCCTGGTACTTGTGAGGCACCGTTTGCACCATACCCAGATGCAACTGCTGCTCGGCTTCTCCTCCCTGATCGGTCTGAAAGCAATGCTGAGCACAATACGATGAACAAAAGGTGATCTGCCGCTGGTACCACGCAACCGCGGGACTGTGCCTCTCCAGCCAACTCATGCCTAACACGATGGGTGTGTCCGATAAGTGGGTGACATTGAAACTAATAAGTTCTCGATGGTTGCCAATCTGCATCATCATGGGAGGGGTTTGCTGCACCACTTGCCCCCCCAGCAACTTCCTGCCGTCTACCGTGACCACGTTTAGAGGCGTCGTTGCAGGCAGGAGCGCCATGTTGTGCTGCTTAACGAACTGCAGTCCCACGAAGTCGGCGTTGCTTCCCGAATCGATCGTTATTGGAACCTCGAGGAGTCTCCCATCAGGCAACTGGAGTGTTGCTGTGAGCAGAACTGCCGGTCTGGGAGGCAAAGGGTCCACGCTTTGCAGTGATGCTGGGGGCTTGTCTACAGATCCGCCTGGCTGAGCCCCAGTAGCTCTGCTTCCAGCCAGGCACTGTCGTTTCCCTGAAGCTGCTCCCCTGGTTGCACCTCTGCTGTTACAGTTGCCAGTGCTGCAGTGTGCTTCTGGAGCCTCTGGGGGCACTCTTTCGCCATATGGTGCGCACTGTCACAGATGTAACACTTCCTGGTTCCTCTAGGAGGCTTCGCTTTGGCTGCACCAGGAACAGGGCTCTGGGATGGCTTCTGAGCCCTAGCACCACCAATCTCCATTGGCTCCTCGCTGTCCTTCCCCATTGGCGAGGGGTGCGCACGGCTGAAATCCCTGTGCACAAAAGGGAGAGTCCTCGCTTGCGCACGCGCTTGGGGCCCGTCCTCCTCGTGCCACGGACGTCCCTCATGTCGAATTCCAATAGCTAAAGCCCGGTGCACCACGTCTTCTAGGGTCTGGGGTCTGTCCCCCCTAGCGATCTCATCCTTGATGGGGGGGCTCAATCCCTCCCAAAAAAGATCTCTGACCGGCTTACTGTCCTTTGGCCAATCTAAGGCGGTGAGCAATGCAAAAAATTTAGAGTGGTATTGGCGCACAGTCGCTTTCCCCTGCCTCAGCCCGTGCATTTGACGGCGCGCAATGTCCACATCCACAGAGGATTGAAAACAAGAATCCATCGCTTTGATGAACGCAGTTGAATTGCGACGGGCCGGTCCATCTTCGCGCCACAGATTGCGTAGCCAAGCCCTGGCCTCCCCATGCAGGTGCGAAACAATGAACCCCACTTTCTCCTCCTCATCTTTAAAATCGTGACGGAGTAAATGCAGTGCATATACGACGTCCGCTCTGAAATTGGGATAGTCTTGCAAGTTGCCATTAAAATGCGGAACCAGGGCACCCCCCCTCCGTCCAAGCGCAATGCCCTCCGCTCTGGAACCTGGGGCCCCCGCCCTGTCCGCGTGTTCCCACCTTGCCTGCAAATCCTGGCACGTCTTCTCCAAGTCGTCATTCTTCTTCTGCGAAGCAATGACTGCCGATGTGAGAGCGGTAACCTGATCCCGCAGTGCAACCAGCTGCTCCTCAGCGCTCATGGCTGCTCCCGTTCGTGAGCTTCGCAAAAAAAATTTTTTGCTTTCAGAGAGGGGACTTACTGTCACGGCCACCCAGGACGGGTCCCAGCTCACAAGAGACCTCACTCCGTTGCAGTTTATTTACAGGAAAAGTTTATTGAAGATTTCTGCTTCTCGTACAGTTCAGCATCGTGGCCGTACGTCTGTCACGTTAGACCGCTGAAGTCCCCTCTGACTCCTCCCCTCTTCCACACCAACTTAATAGCCTGGCTCTAGACCACCTCTTCCTCTCCTTTCTTTTCCGCAGGGTCTTCCTGCCCCCCTGGGTTCCCTCTCTCCGTGACTCGCCTGAGGCTGAATCCTCTGCCGCCTCTTCCCCCCTCCTTCTGGCTTTAGGGCCGGGCTCCTCCCCTGAGCTCTCTCCACTTCCGCGCGCCTCTACGTTTGAACTTGGCGCGCGTACGTTGCTGCTGACCTTTCTTTCGACCGCTACACCACCCCTTGTTCTGCTCTCCACCCTTTCCGGCTGAACACCTTGCTCCAACCCCCTTTCTCTGTTCTCTCCTAATCCTGCTCCCTCCGAGAGGCTGACGACTCCACCCCCTTTACTCCGTTCCGGCTGAGACGCCTCTTGCTGCGTCTGTCTTCCACTGGGCTCCTCTCCGCTTCTCCCTTCTCCTCCCTTTTGCTTGATTAAGGTAACCCCCTTTTGAGAATCCTCTGACTCGCTGCTCAGACTCGTGGATTCCCTCAGAATTCCGTCATCTTCTTCCTCATCCTTCTGCCCCTCCTCCCACTCGCTCTCCGTCTCCTCTGTCATCTCCTCCTCTCTCCCAGAAACCCTGACAAATGTCAACAGTTATTTCATCTCCCCCCCCCCCATTCAACCACAATGTGCATGGGGCCTGGGGTCATAGCACTGTGCGCCCCCCCCAGCCCTTTCTAGACAAGGAAACACACCATAAGCCCGGTTTGCAAGTAACACTGAGCCAATCCATAGCTAAGTGAAACAGGTGCTCACAGTTAAGATTGTGGCGTCCCTGCTTCAGCTGCACCACAATGGTTTGACTTAGCATAATATCCGAACTTAAGTCTGACTTACAGTTTGTCTTTGCCAAACCACAAGCATTAAGCCAAGAGGAAACCTGGGCTATAGGTTTGTGAGATGTTTATGAGAGTATCATGCACTTGGGGTGAAGACATCTGATGTGTATGTTTTCTCTAAGTAAATTTACACAATTCACAAAATCGCACCTGGATTTCTCCCAGGGCAGCTCTGATGAATTAGTGAACTGCTGTTCCTCCTGGTTTTTGATGCCCCCAACAAGCCACTTCATGTGTGAAACTGTGTGCATTGAAAAACAAAGTTCTGAAAAGATTCCTGACGTGACTGCCTCAATATTTCAGTTGCCCAGTGTTTCAAATCAATATGTGGGCATGTGTTCATGCCAATTGCTAACCTGAAAAACACTGGCAAAGTGCATTTGACAATTCCAAAAAATAATTTTAAAAAATCCCTCAATTTAGAACAGAGACCTAGTATTCTGTTTTCCCTATTTAGAACACTGAGAGGTGCTTAGCTGTGGCACAGAGCAGGTGCATTCAAAATACTGCCCCTTAGACAGCGTAAATGGGAACTCACTCATGGCAGCTGGGCTAGCCTGGACCTGGGGTACAGGAAGACTCTCAGAGGTTTTGTTGTTTCTTCTACTTGTTTGCCAGTTTCCTCTGCTGCAATCCAAAGACAGATAAGTCACTGCATGTATGGAATAACAAACAATTTTGTTTTAACTTAGAGGATCACCTTTGCCTCTCTTGTCCAAAAACTGATAGATCCTGCAGAATTATTATGGGGCACCGACCCCTCTTGCTCTCCAGGCTTCAGCAAAAGCCTGCATTCGCTCCATAGGATGCACACACATTTTCCCTTCATTTTTGGAGGGGGAAAAGTGTGTCCTATAGAGCAAAAAATACGGTACTCTACCACTGAGCTACGGATCTTTATGGAGCATTCCATGCCACGGGTATATGTTCCATACATTGCCTTTCTGCAATATTCTTTCCCCATAAACTAAAGATGATTACAGGAAATTAAAATATCAGGAAACCTATTGGATTCAGTTGTCTTCATACAAAAAGGCTTCAGACATTGTTTGTCTTGAAAAGTATTGCCTGGCAGTAGTTCCCCAGATCTCTCTCATTGAACTGGAGTGAATAGGAATACTTCTGTGTGCAAAACATGTAGTCTGCCCTCTCTGATTTCTAAATAGAAGATAGAGTTGTAAACAAGATGAACAACAAGCTGAAAGGAGATCCAAAAGACAGAGCTATGGAAAAATATCAACATATTATTCTCATGAAAAATATTTTTAAAAACCAATGTGATTCATGCTCGTTTGGAGAAAACAAAGCATAAACAGAATTGCTCCACACTGACTTGGTCCCATGCTTCCTATGCTCTTAAGAGGAGAGCTGTAGCTCAGTGGCCAAACATCTGCCTTACCTGCAGAAGGTCCCAGGTTCAACCCCATGCATCACCAGATAAAGGTAAGGGCTGGGAGAGAACCCTGCTTCTAAAACCCAGGAGACCCACTGCCCATCAATGCAGACAATGCTGAGCTAGATAGGCCAATGGCTTCTTCCTGTGTTCCTCCTGGTTTGAGAAAGAGTTTCTCCATTGTCCTTGAACTTCCTCTTATTCCTTAACTAGCAATTGATTATGAGAGATTTACTGCAATCTGTCCAATGACTTGCAGAACAAACTGGTAATGTCCCATAAATCCGCGGCAGAACTGAAAGGGAAGACCTGCTGGTTTGTCGCTATTTATTCAATTGAACAACCCCATATGGTGACTTACTTTCCGTGGACTCCTTCTGTTTTTCTCTTACATGTGTGGGTTGTGATGTGTGTGATTTTTTTAACTACAAGCTTTCCTGGCCATCTGAAAACGTCTAAGACCTGGGGTTTTCTTATCAGTATTTTTCACAGGTGGGTGTATTTTCACTGCAGCCCTTTCCTTTTATCTTGGCTACAGCATTCATTGTTTGGGAAGTATTCTTCTGTCGTCAATCCAACATAAATTTGTCACTCTATCAGCTTCTGTGTGGGAGGGCTCTGATGCTGTCGCTGCTTGATTTAGTAAAATAAACCTCACGCTCTCAGTCTCTTGGGTGCTGGAACTATGAATACTTTGCAAAGATCAGGATGCGATTGCATACCACAGTCTGTCTTTCCTCTCTAGGCACTGCATTATTGCATTACCCATACAGATAGTAATTTAGAAAATAAATCAGAGTACTGTTTCTTCCTTCCCATCAAAACAGTGACTTCTTGTTGCATGTAAAGAGAAATGCCTCAAGTTAAGAAAGGCATCTGTTTCAAGGTATGCAAGACTCTCTTTCCTTACGGCTCCCTGAGCCTTTCCCCACATGACAACCAAGGACCCCTATGCCAGGCATAGGCAAACTCAGCCCTTCAGATGTTTTGGGACTAGAACTCCCCTCATCCCTAGCTAACAGGACCAGTGGTCAGGGAAGATGGGAGTTGTAGTCCCAAAACATCCGGAAGGCCGAGTTTGCCTATGCCTGCCCTGTGCCAATGTATAGGATGCATGGGACCACCGTTGGTTTGATGTGATGTTATAAATGATTGCCTCCATGTGGAAGATGCATATACGCGTAGGATGTGAAACACACAGTAGTCAAGTACAACATTCTTAGAATGGGCATGCTAGTGGATGCTTTGTATGCAGTCTAACTTCCTGTTTCCTCCTGAGCTTTGACAAACTTCCTCTGCATGTGACTTGAGGCATGTGTGTGAGAGGACACAGGTCCTTCCTTCGCGCTCTCCTCCATTTTGCTTTTCCATGTGTGAGGAGAAATGACTGCCTGTCTGCAGTCACATAGGAAGTCACTTAGGCAGTCCCTTATGAGATAGTTCCACATGCGTTTATAGTTTTGTAACCTAAGTCTGCCTTCAGGGATCCAACTGTGAACTGAATAATGGTGAGTAAACTACTTTTATATTGACTTTAATAAGACTGTCATGTCTATCCTTTTTAAGAGGGACAAGAAGGGA
Source organism: Podarcis melisellensis (assembly GCF_964234715.1). Lineage (NCBI taxonomy): Eukaryota > Metazoa > Chordata > Lepidosauria > Squamata > Lacertidae > Podarcis > Podarcis melisellensis. Next base: position 92,802,299 of record NC_138529.1, read on the forward strand.
TCTTACCAGGAATCTTATATTGAGAGACTCAGATGAGCCTGCAACAAGCAAACCGCTGTGCGTTTAAAGGGGAATGTTACTCTGCTAAGATATAGAACTAGCTAACGCAAGTTAGGAAGGATATCATTAAGCAATATATCCTCTCTTGCCTCCCTGAACATTTCCACAATATGACTCCTAAGATCTGCAGCATCATGGCAGCTGGAGTTGGATGGGGAATTATCACAATCATGGGATACTCAGCAGCTGTATATTACAGCCCCAATGTGAAAGGGCTGATTCTCACCAAAGCCACACCACATGGATGCAGCCAAGCCATGATCCCTGCACATTCCCAAGGCATTTTGTTTTGTTTTCAGAAATGGACACATCGTAGATTGTTGTAGAACAGGGCCCGCAGAGAGGAATGGCCTTTTGCTCTTTGTTTTGTTGTTGTTTAGTCGTGTCCGATTCTTCATGACCCCATGGACCAGAGCACGCCAGGCACTCCTGTCTTCTACTGCCTCCCGCAGCTTGGTCAAGCTCATGTTAGTAGCTTCGAAAACACTGTCCAACCATCTCGTCCTCTGTCGTCCCCTTCTCCTTGTGCCCTCCATCTTTCCCAACATCAGGGTCTTTTCCAGGGAGTCTTCTCTTCTCATGAGGTGGCCAAAGTACTGGAGCCTCAGCTTCACAATCTGTCCTTCCAGTTTTACTGAGTGCTAAATGGCAATTTTTAGATGCTATTTGCAATGCCAATAGTAGCATTACAGAAGAGATCATAGAGTACCTGCTTTACATGCAGAATGTCCCCAGTTCCATTCCTGGCATCTCCAGTTAAGGGATTTCAAAGATGATGATCATCATCATCATTAATAATAATAATGGATTTCTAGCCTGCCTTAACATACCAAATTTAAAACAACCCTAAAATGTAACAATTTAAAAGCAGCAATGGAGAGGGGACCAGTTTTTTAAATATATATATATATATATCAATGCAATACTCATAATACAAGAATCTGGGGCCATCCAATAAAGCTGAATGCTGGCAGAATCAGGGCAGGCAAAAGGAGGCACTTCTTCGTAGTACACAGTGATGAACTTCACCAGTGCAAGATCCAATGATGACCACCAAATCCAATGGGTTTAAAGGTCATTACAAATTCATGGAGAATAAACCCTGTCCATAACTACTAGCTTACTGGCTTCCTCTAGACATCTGGTTAGCCACTGTGAGAACAGGATTCCATTAGTATGAAAAAAAGCAAAGAAAAGGAAGACCATTTTATTATTTAGAGTTGGTCCCATAAGTTTATTCCTTATACCTCTGCCCATTCTTTACAATCTGGTGGTGCTTAGCAGTGTCAGAGTGTCTTCAAATAGAACATGTGGTTTTAGTGTGGTAGCATCTGGGTTACAGAACTCCCCACCTAATGAAATCAAGCTGGCACCATCTCTAATGACTTAAGACGGTTATTTCAGCAAGGCTTCCGAGGAAAATGATTTACGGCATTTATTTGTTAGTTTGTTTACTCCTCACTGAATATTTTCAGTCCCAGAGTGAGGAACACTGTAATAAAAATAAACAGAGAAAAACAGCAATATATTTAAAAAATGCAAGATCGTATAAACAGGCCCAATAAACAACAAATTAGCAATTATGTCATACGTGGAAACAAGCAAAGCTACAACGACATAAATTAAACTTTCCAGGTAAAGAACAAACATAAGACATTCAGCAGATTATGCAACCAATTGTCTTTGCAAAAGGTTCCCATTCTGTTTTTCACCTATGGCAGCCCAGCCCCTCCTGCTCTGCGTCTCTACAGAATGAGGGCCCCACTCTCTGACGTTTGAGCAAATTTATATCCCCCACAGCCCCTTTCTTCACAGATGACCCATTCTGCTACTTCTTCTTTATGCGTGTATTTTGCTTTGATTTCATTATTACATTCTTTTGCTTTTACTTGAGATTTTGCACACCGCATAGATGTATTTTTATATGTGGTATAGGAATGAATAAAATAATAAATGGTGGTACTATATTTTATATATAAAAAAGCATTGAAACACCCATGCTAACTTCATAAAACAAATCAACAGGTTGTGCAGAAATCCCAAGCTGAAGAACGAAAAGAATGATCCCAAGAGATGAGCAGATACTTTTATATACAGGAGATGGTTCAGTGAGGATTCTTTGCCAAGAGAAGAAAATGTAGCACAAGCAATGAGTGCCTTAAAAATGATTTTTTTAAAAAGCAAAAAAAAAAAGCAGACCAAAATCTGCCAAGAAAAAAACCCTATCCATTTAAGTGTGTTGCTTCCCCAGTTGCTGCTGTCCTTGCACATGGATGAAAGTTATGTCTTAATGACGTGAGGGAAGATAACAGGAGAGTGACAAGTCATTTGGAAAATAACTGAACATGCTTCGCCGCTTGTTCTAAATAGTATTTTAGGGCAGGATTTTAAGGGTTGAACTTTTGAACTCATAACTGACTGCAAAGCTTCATGCAAACCCAGGCCAACATTACCAAGGAAAGTTGAACAGAAAAAAATAACCTCAAAGCCCATTGGTAAAAGGGGGGGAATGGTAATGTGATGGAACCACTTATGGAAGTAGGAAAAATGCCTCACAGGTTGACATTCACAGAGATGGTCATCGTACTTTGGCAAATTCCAACCTGTTCTTCAATAATATTTTATTTATCCATCTAGATATCAATTCGTATCTATATCCATATGCCTCTAGAGCAGGCTTCCCCGACTTGGTGCCCTCCAGATATTTTGGACTTCTAGCTCCCATCAGCCACAGTCAGCAAAAAATGAAACTTATAATCACTTACTTCAAAATCTAGCAAGCCATCCCTGGTGTGTTTGGGTGCTCTCCAGTTTATTTTACTGAATGAGGCCCCAGAACTGTGCTCCATAGTCCTGCCTGGTGGTGTCACTGTTTGTACCTGTGTGGTAGCCAAGAGAGGAAACAGCTCCTGAACAGGCGAACCAGCTTTAATCTAAGGCTTCCTCAATTGCTTCAGCTTTGATCTGAGTGATGCTTGAGAACTCTTATCCCTGGAGTTTTCATGTGTAGTAAATGGCTGGTCACTTGCTGCTGCTCATGAGAATCTCTGTACAAAACAGACAGTCAGCACTCTCAACTTTAATAGCTCTGATCACATATTGCGGGTAAGTGAGTGCCAGGCACCAAATAGGTGGTTGGGGCTGCCCATCTGTTTGACAATGCATTGCAGGATTTTTCTCCCTGAATGAGCTGGAAAATGTACAGGAAAGAGCAACTGAAATAAGGAAAGGAAGGGTTAAAAGGGTGAAAGTTTCATTTTAGAATAAAACAAGAGAGGTAACTGTATGTAGAATTATTGTATGTAGGCATCCACATGACATTACTGTAAATAAATGGAGAATAATTTTGTACATCGAGAAGCGCAGAGACCACGTCACTGAGATACATAAAATCAGTGTTTTTTTCTGGGGGAGGACACCAGGCACACCCCTCAACATTTTCTGAATCTTTGTACTTTTGTCCACTTACTGTATCTATTTTTCCTGATTTGAACTATAAAATGGTGATTTTCTTGAGTCAAAGTGAGAGTACCCCTAAACATATTTTTAAAGGAAAAAAGCACTGCATAAAATCCATCATAATGACCCCAGCAGTGCATAGTAACCTCCAAGGTTAGAGATATCATAACATCCAAAAAAACAGTATCCCATTTCCATTAATCCTTCAGGGATGTCTGCTCACTCTCAGGGAGCCTATGCGCCATGCTAAATCTGATCCTGAAGTAGTTTGCCAACACATTACTCCACTGTTAAAAGAATTGCATTGGCTGCCAATTGCCTACTGAGTTAAGTTCAAGCTGCTGGTTTTGGTGTATGAAGACCCTATGCAGCTTGGGACAAGGATTCCTGAAAGATAATCTCATCCCTTATATATCCTATTGGTCATTGCACTCTGCAGGTGGAGGCCTTTTGTACCATTTTATCAGAAGTTCTGTTCTGCATCATGTAGGAATCAGGTCTTTGGTGTTGTGGCACCTTAGAATTCTGTTACATAGATGTCACCTCCATTGCCTTTTCTGCACCAACTTCCTCTTCCAACAAGCCTTTTAAGGTGAGATCTCTCCCTTTCTGCATTTGTAATGGAATTGCTTTTAATGTGTTTTAATCGCTTGTTGTTTGCCGCTCTGGTCTCCTTTGGGAGGAAGGGTGCGGTGGAAATTGAATAAATAAATAAAGTAACAAAATCAACCAGTCAATAAAGTTGTAAGGCTATGGGCGAGAAATGATTCCACTTTACTGAGAAAATGGCTGCACCATCTTCCCGGAAACACACAGAACTCAGAGTTGTTGTTTCCCACCATTTGGCTGATAAGGTCCTGAAACTGATATTACATTCCCACAAAACTGTGTAAGTTTACAATCACGCAGCTCCCGGATGACTCTAATAGAAGATGAAACCACTGAAACACAGCTTCTTGCTTTACAACCTTAGCCTGAATCCCTAATAAAATAATGAACAAACATTTAGAGAAGAACCTCTATAAAATCCAGAGGGCAATGAAAATGGAGTCGTAAACAGCAGTGATGCAACAGACAGCCGTAGCTGAGCTTGCTTCTGTCAGACATCCTTGCTTGTCTTTCCATAACGGGGAAGTTCCTGTTGAGTTCTGGTCAGAAGCCTTTCCACCGACGCTGCCTCCCTGTCATTGACAGCCAGTCACCTCTTCATAACATCACCATGTCACTTGTGAAAGGAACATGCTTTTAAGAACAGCACTCAAAATTTGTCAGGGTTTCCCCCCCCCCTATCCAGAGCTATAAGCATAAAAGTGTCAACACCACCACCCCTTGTTTTGCGAAAACATTTTAGTTGCTTCCAAGCAGCAAGTGGGGGAGGGGGGAGGGGAAAGCACACAAATCAAACTATATTTCCCCCTACATTTCTAATAAAAACATTATACTTTGACAGATCAAGTGGAGCTAGTGGCTAAGACTGGAACAAAGGGGCAGAGAATACCACAAATTCATAAAATATGACATTTTAATCAAGCCTCAAGCTGTTTTCTAATTACATTTGACTGCACTTAAAAGGGAAGCTGGAGGTGTCAGGTTAGTGTAGAGACAAGCAGAAAATTGTCCTCAGTACATCACTGATTATTATGAATATGCTGGTGTCAAATTACCCAGAAAAAGATATGGTAGTAAAGCCTTCTAAAAGTCATATTTCCAATTTTCTTTTCAATTTCATCCTGAAGTAAATTTGGCCACTAGTTTATTCAGAAGCTGCTTTTCTGCAGTACATCTTTTTTATATTTAAATATGTATAATGGATCTGCTAAAAACATCAGAGACCATTAAGCTACAGAAGCATGAAATCAACTCGAAATTATTATTTTAATTCTAGCCACTTGTGCATAACAGTATGAGCACGGTGCCAAATAAACATTTATCAGGGCACTAGCTAGTATTCCATGCACTAATGTGATTCCAACACACACCCCTCGACAGTTTGCAAGTACAACTGCATAATACAGCACCGATATACAGAGCCGTGGGCAAAGGGTTTCAGTCCTGTAGGGCAGGGGTAAGAATGGTCATAGCTGGTTTATACTGGGTCACAAAGGCGTTTTACAAAACCAGCTGTGTATACAGTGTGGGATACTTACATTGCATGTTCTGGATACTTTCTCTGACTGTGCTGTCCATTGAACCAATGAACCATTTGCTCTGAAAGCTTCTGGCTCTGTGGGGATGGCATGTAGCCAGCTGCCAAACATTCGCTCTGACTGGTGCTTCCACCCTTAGTCAGAGCAGTGTTAGTTTTATATATAGATATATAGATATCAGAGACATCAGCTTGCCGACAAAGGTCCATATAGTTAAAGCTATGGTTTTCCCAGTAGTAATGTATGGAAGTGAGAGCTGGACCATAAAGAAGGCTGATTGCCAAAGAATTGATACTTTTGAATTATGGTGCTGGAGGAGACTCTTGAGAGTCCCATGGACTGCAGGAAGATCAAACCTATCCATTCTGAAGGAAATCAGCCCTGAGTCCTCACTGGAAGGACAGATCCTGAAGCTGAGGCTCCAATACTTTGGCCACCTCATGAGAAGAGAAGACTCCCTGGAAAAGACCCTGATGCTGGGAAAGATGGAGGGCACAAGGAGAAGGGGACGACAGAGGACGAGATGGTTGGACAGTGTTCTTTAAGCTACCATCATGAGTTAGACCAAACTGCGGGAGGCAGTGGAAGACAGGAGTGCCTGGCATGCTCTGGTCCATGGGGTCACGAAGAGTCAGACACGACTAAATGACTAAACAACAACAACATCATATAGATATACAGGGTGAGTCCTTTAAAAGAGGCCCCGTGGATACAAAGTACACATGTTCCACAGGGCCTCTTTTAAAAGACTCACCCTGCATAGATTAAAACAAAAAAAATATTCCTTCCAGTAGCACCTTAAAGACCAACTAACTTAGTTCTTGGTATGAGCTTTCGTGTGCATGCACACTTCTTCATACCAAGAACTAAGTTAGTTGGTCTTTAAGGTGCTACTGGAAGGATTTTTTTGTTTTGTTTTGACTATGGCAGACCAACACGGCTACCTATCTGTACCTGGATAGATTAGATAGATAGATGATAGATAGATAGATAGATAGATGATAGATAGATAGATAGATAGATAGATAGATAGATAGATAGATAGATAGATAGATAGATGATAGATAGATATAGATAGATAATAGATAGATAGATGATAGATAGATAGATAGATAGATAGATAGATAGATAGATAGATAGATACACACACACACACATACACACAGTGCTTTTTTTTAGGGGTACACGGGTACGCATATCCCTAAACATTTTGTGAATCTAATGGGAAAATGAACTAAGAAAAGTTTAAAAAATTAGTTTCTTCTCTAGCACAGTGAATCATCAGTTCCTTTGCTACCCCCGATGGTGGCCTTATTTCCTGTCACAGTGTTTCTTGAGTCTCAGACAGAAGTGAGCGTTTAATGTGTGAAGCAGTGTGGAATGTGGATGTGTGGTGTTTTACAGATGAAAGCTTGTCCTCATTGAGGGGCAGTATTTCAGTATGCGGTAATGCATGTTCTTTGTACTTTTGTCCATTTCCTTTATTTTTCCCGATTTGAACTATAAAATGGTGATTTCCTGGAGTAAAAATGAGAGTACCCCGAAACATTTTTTAAAAAGAAACAAGCACTGCAGTGGCGTAGCGTGGGGGCTGCAGGGGGGCCGGCTGCACCGGGCGCAACATCTGGGGGTTAGGTTTAGGGGGTGGAAATCCACGGGTTAGGGGGCGCAAATCCACGGGTTAGGGGGTGCAAATTACTTGCCTTGCCCTGGGTGCTGACAACCCACGCTACGCCACTGAAGCACTGTATCTATTTAAAAATGGCCGAGAATGAAAATAGCTGTAGGCAATAAGGAAAGGAATGGAGACTGTAGATGGCTTTAAAAAAGGATTAGACAAATTTATGGCAGTGAGGGTTACTGATAGCTTCTAGCCCTACTTGCTATGCTTGCCTCCACCGCTTGAGGCAGTAATGCTTCTGAACCCCAGTTGCTGGAAATTACAGGAGGAGAGCGTATTCTTGTGCTTGGGTCCTGCTGGTAGGTCCTGTCACAGGGATCTGGGTGGCCACTGTGAAAAAAAGATGCTGGACTAGAATGGGCCATTGGACTGACCCAGCAGGCTAGTCTTAGGTTCTTTCATTATCTGAGCTAAGTTTAGGATTTGGCAGCCTTAACCTTTTGGGGGGTCGTAAGAACCAAAAACTTGATTAAATAGACACATATTTGCCTATAAACAAAGAACATAATGTTTCCACAGAGCAGTGGCCCATGTTCTTCTGTAGTATTCTCAACATTACTTAAAGACAATGTGATGGCGAATCTATATCTGCCCTGTACGCATACCTATCTATATAATGCATATCTATGGCATGCATATTTTTTAAAATGCATGTTTTCAAACATGCATATGTTACATCTACATGTATTACTTTTGACAAATACACACCTACCATTTAAAAAAAATATATAGTATGTTTTATATGTACCTGTAGAAAAGTGTTGGATTTTTAATGCTGTTAATTCTTTAGATTTTGTTTTATTTAAAAACATATTTTAAATAAATATGCATTTAATGGTGAAACTTACCGGAAAAATAAGAAAGATAAACTTAGGGCCTAGGACCCTTGTACCTACAGGACCGCCTCTCCTGGTATGTCCCACAGAGGAACTTACGGTCTTCAAACAAAAACATCTTGAAGGTCCCAGGCCACAGAGAGGTTAGGCTGGCCTCAACTAGAGCCAGAGCTTTTTCGGCTGTGGCTCCGATCTGGTGGAATGCTCTGTCACAAGAGACTAGGTCCCTGCGGGACTTGACATCTTTCCGCAAGGCCTGCAAGACAGTGCTGTTCCACCAGGCCTTTGGTCAGGGCACAGCCTGACTCCCTCCTTTGGCAATCTTCACAGAACTCTAGCGCAATGGTTGCCATCAATTTGATTTGAATTAATTTTTATAATGAAATGATTTTAGAATGTTGTACTATTTTATTGTTGTTAGCCCACCTGAGCCCGGCTTTGGCTGGGGAGGGCAGGATATAAATAAAAATATTATTATTATTATTATTATTATTATTATTATTATTATTATTATTATTAAAATGGAAATGGTTTATGGAATATTTACAGACAAATTGCAAACAGATAAGAACATTGGCAGGATTATTGTAATAACCTGCAGTTTGATAAGAGTATATATTTAAAGTAGATGAATAAATGAGCAAATTAAGTTAATTTGACTATGCAGAAAATATTTTAAAAATAAATTTAAGGAACCGCAGAAAAAGGGGGAAAGAGGTCAAATTTTGAAATTTTAAAATGATTGTAAAATTATTAAAATGTAAAAAACTGAAAATAATAAATGAAATAAAATAATAATGCATTTGAATACCAGTTGCTGCAGGAGGGGAGAGTAATGATGCTCTCAGTTCCTGCTTGCAGGCTTTCCATAGGCATCTGGGTGGCCACTGGGATAACAGGATGCTGGACAAGATGGACTACTGGCCTGATGCAGAACGGGTTCTTTGCATCTTTTTATGTTAATTGTATTGTTTTTACTGCTTTGTTGTTCCCTGGGCTCCTCTGGGAGAAAGGGAAAGAGAGAATAAATATACAAGTGGGTCAGCTCTGGACATGGCTAACCCTGGATCTCACCCGACAATGTTTGAGAGCAGCACTCGTGATCTGTCTAATCCATTCTCATCCTTAGGAGTAATCTTGCCTAACAAACAGAAAGAAAGAAAGAAAGAAAGAAAGAAAGAAAGAAAGAAAGAAAGAAAGAAAGAAAAACATGGATGCAAGCCTGAAATGAAATGAGGACTGAACAGCTCTTTCTTCACAGAAACTTAGATCTTGATGAATGGCTGTCACGGTGACTAGAGCAGCCTAGGCCAGTGCCATTACAACAGTGTCCGCCTGCTGTATTTTTCCTTTATTCCCCCCCCCAAAAAAAAACCTAGGGGTTTTTTGGGGGGGAATAAAGGAAAAAAATTATTTCCCCCCCCAGGCACGGGCTGGGGCGGGGGAAGCCGCAAGCCTTGGGAGCCCGGCGGGAACTCCCGCGGGCTCCCAAGGCTTGCGGATAGCTTCCTGAAGCCTGCGTTCGCCCCATAGGATGCACACACATTTCCCCTTCATTTTTGGAGAGGAAAAAGTGTGTCCTATAGGGCGAAAAATGTGTTAATTTCAGGAGAAACATGAAGCACATTCTTATATCCTAAATTAGCTCACAAAAGGAAGTTTATGGTATGGAAAAAGTATCATCCTTTCCTCTGGCTCCCGAAATGTGGATTGTGAGGCTTCTTGAACAACGTTAGGGTGCAGGAAGTTACTGTGGAAGGAAAAAAATTGATGAGCCTCTGCCTGGCCTGGGGCAATTGTCTTTCTCCCCAGCTGATCTCTGCACCCAACCCCACATTACTCCAGTGAGCAGCCCAACCAGCTGGAGAAGCTTATTGGGGCTACTGGTTGCTGCAGGTGAGAGGAAATGATTGCTAACCTGCCTTCTGTGAACTTGATAATGATGATGATGATGATGGCTCTAAGCAACTCCGTGAATAATAATAATAATAATAATAATAATAATAATAATAATAATAATTATAATAATAATAATAATAATTTATTTGTACCCCACCCATGTGGCTCGGTTTCCCCAGCCACTCTGGGTGGCTTCCAACAAAGATTAAAAATACAGTGAAATGTCACACATTAAAAACTTCCCTGAACACTGTATAACACTGTAAAATCCAAGTTTCCGTAAACCCATGCAGCCCAATCCAGGGATCACAAGTACAGTGGTACCTTGCAAGACGAATGCCTCGCATGACGAAAAACGTGCAAGACGAAAGAGTTTTCCGTTTTTTGAGTCGTTCCGCAAGACGAATTTCCCTATGGGCTTGCTTCGCAAGACGAAACGTCTTGCGAGTTCTTGCGAGTTTGTTTCCTTTTTCTTAAAGCCGCTAAGCCGTTAATAGCCGCTAAGCCGCTAAGCTGCTAATAGCCGTGCTTCGCAAGACGAAAAAAAACGCAAGACGAAGAGACTCGCGGAAGGGATTAATTTCGTCTTGCGAGGCACCACTGTATCTGAATTTAACACAACTTTCCTTACATTTATACCAGCCTCCATTTAATTCTCTTTCTTTCACTGTCTCCCTTGTGTTGAACTAGCGATTGTAAGCCCCTCAAAACAGGAACCTGGCATCTTTCTAAATCATTTAGGGTTTTTTCTGCTGCTCCACATGATAGGGCCCAAACCCATGGGTTCAAATTACAAGGAATGAGATTCCTGCTAAACATTAGGAAGAACTTTCTGATGGCAAGAGCAGTTGGTCAGAGGAATGGATTACTTCAGAAGGTGATGGACTCCCCTTCATTGGAGGTTTTCGTATAAAGGTTTGATGGCCACCTGTCAGGGGGTCCCTGCAGTGCAGAGGGTTGGGCTAAATGACCCTTGAGATCCCTCCCAACTCTACAATTCTATGATTCTATGTACAATGAAGGTATAAAAGCAGCAGCATTAAGAAAATATTGCTGCCTTCAATCTTTAGCATGTGAGCAAAGAGCTGAGCCTTATTTCTCAATTTCAACATGTCAAATAGCAGATAAGAATATCTAAATAGCTGAGGCAAGCATACTGACTGCAAACAATATTCCTCAGAACGACGTGGCAGTTTTCTCTTCTTATACACTGTAAGATATGCCTTGGCACAAGAACAAGAACAATAAAAAGCTTACACACGAATTGGCCCTGTGTGTCAACTATATAATTCCATTTCATTGCAAAACAGTGCAGCTGTTTTTCTCTGAAGATTATGGATATCCCCAAGACCATTTTGAGGGGGAGCAGGATTGCTTTATACAGCATACATTCCAATAATGAAATATTATGTCACATTCGGCAAAAAAAATCTTTATCCAGTCTCTCAAGGTAAGGACCGATGGTGAAGTTTGCTGAGTTTTCTCCTCTATTCTTCAGCAACTCTCTCCATATTCATGTTAGCAGAGGAGCTTGCAGTTGGAACCACTGGTGTATGAATAAAATATTATTGTGTGTTAAAATATATAGCAACCCTTAACCTCCTTGGAGAGGAGATGCAGAGGGCGACGTGGAAAGCAGGGAGAGGGAAACGACCGAGAGATTAAAATTTTAAACGTCATCCCTGTCGTTTTCATACACAGCATCAAGCAACATTGAACATTCACTAGCGGCTCCTGCTGAGCTGCCCTCGACTGTGGTTTGCCTTCTTCAGCTACTTTTACTGCTCTTCCTGATTGGTACCATCTGAAAACTGGGTAGGGCCATTAAATAAATAAATAAATAAATTGAAAGGAGCGTTCAATATTTCCAGGCAAGGATACCAACAGCATTTGGGAAAGCAGAGCCTGTCCGAATCAGTTCTCCTTCTGGTCCACCTGCCATGGCCTTTCCATTGATCAAGCTAGGCTTCAGGGTCGTGGTCAGATGGATGTCCTCCAGGCTCCATCTTCCACTTACCCAGCTTGATTTCCAACTTGGAATTTCACTCTGAACTGCCCAAATGACCAACTCTTTGACTCTCCAAGTTATGTCAGTGTGTTGCAGGTCGAGGGAAATGTTCCAAGTCTCTCAGGTGGGTTCTGGTGACATCATTTAATGACATGACATCAAGAAAGCCAACTTCCAAGCTTCCAAGATGTGCTCTTCATGGGTCTCCAGGACAAATGAAACCAAAATCATGCCAAATGACATGCACTGTTATCACTCTCTCACACAATATGTTCCAGTATGTTGTTTCCCCCTTTCAGAACATGAAGTTGCTATTTCCATTTTCCCAATGTTTTGTTTTTACATCTGCTAGCTTGTTCGAAAGGTCCTTAGGGAGCTGGGGAGCCCACTTCAAATGTTAATGAGATCTTGGGCACCCGCTTCCCTCAGGGTACTTAGAACAATTCGGTCATCATGTACTGAGAAATACTGCAAATCATTGGTTCTCTTTCCTTTTTCCTTTTTCTTTTTAGACACTACTTCTGCTGGTATAGTGGCATTAACATCAGTAAGCCCTTAAGGAATCTGCCTTTTTTCATCATATCCCCTCTTATGTTCATGACTGGATATATGAATTCATAAGCATTTATGAGGAAGGTTGTTAATTACAATATAATTACATACTATAGTATATTGCACTTAAAAGCAGTTTTAAAGATTGTATGTTACATTCATGTGTTTTTTTAGAGCAAATACATATGGAATCTGGGATGCTGCCTTATGCTGAGTCAGATCATTGGCCCATCCATCTCAGTATTGTCTACACCTAAACTTGGGTCTCCAACTTTTTTCGGACTACAACTCCCATCATGCCTAGCTAGCAAGACCAGTGGTCAGGAATGATGGGAACTGTAGTCCAAAAACAGCTGGGCCCAAGTTTGGGAAACCCTGGTCTACACTGACTAAGAGCTGTCTAGGTTTTCTGGCATTCCAGCCCTACTTGGAGATATAAGGAGTTGAACATGGGACCTTCTGTGCAGTGCAGATGCTCAACCCCATAGCTACTGCCCCACCCCATATCTCAGAATATCTGTAGTAATAACATCAACACTGTATAACAGGCATAGTCAATTGCTTCTAAGAGTAAACAATTTGTAATACCAGTGATCTGGACAGAGATCAAAGTGCTATTGAGAAGTAATCATGTATGATCCCATCTGGAATAGGGAGGAATATGATTAGATTAGATGAAAGAGCATCTTGAGTGATTGATCATCCTGTTGCTAATTTTAATTATTTCTAACTGGTTTTTATTGAATAATTTAATATTTCTTGTAACCCACTTAGATGTTTTGCTACAAACATGCGGTATATAAATTTCACAATTCATAATATCACTTTGTGCTAAACCTGCCCTTTAAAATTCTGCCCCCAATTCTGAATGGACTTCACAAATAACTTTAAACAGTTTGCTTAAGCAGTAAGATTCTTGAGACTCTGCTGTTTCTGTGGCAATGTAGCTTGTGTCAGGCAGGAAAGAAACCCAGACATTCAGAGGATGGAAGAGTCAGAAGCAAGCAAGAGAAAAAGAAGTGAGCTGAAAGGTAGGGAGGTGAAGACATGGACATGGGAACATCAAAGGCTGCAAAGGCACCCAACCTTCATGCCTTCCTCTTGTGCTACAGTGAGTACTGGAGACTGGGGCCTGCCTGTGGTGCTACCCTCCACTATTAAGCCCATCTGCCAGGTCCCAACTACAGATGTTCACCTCAGAGAAGGTGTCTCTGCCTACTTTTCTGAAATCCATCTCATACCTTTGCACCACAGTCCACCTTGTTCATCAAGATCCCCAGAACTTTTGGGTGAGACTTTTTAGGACATCTAAGTCACCTTCCAGTCATTCCCTTCCTCATGCAGTTATCTGGATGTGGATTCAACCTGTCATGTGCAGAAAGCCACAGGGTTCATTAAAATAATAGTTTTGAGTTTTGTACTGTTCAGAATATTCAGGTACTACTATCAGGATAAATGTTTATCTTTGAGAGCACAGAAAATTTCACATTCTTGGAAATGACTGTTGGGAGAGAATTAGGAAACCTACAGGTAGCTTTAATCAGAGAGCATCTACAATGTCACCAGTTCACACACCACCGCCCCCCAAATCTTCATGGTACAAAACCCTCTAAGTATCAGTACAATTCTTGAAAGATCAAATATAGTAGCTGCCATATCTTAATGGCCTTCCACTACAGAGGCTAATCAAACACAAGCACAAATGTAAGTACTTGATTTTCTTCCTGATCAGTAGCAAATGTTAGAGGTGAAGTGAAGTGAAGGAAAGGTCTATCATCAGAAAAAAGATAATATTATCTTTTCAAGGATGGTTTCTCATTATAGCTATTGTGGGGTTTCTAATAATTACTGCATTTGTTATCAGCAGACTAGGTACTGCAATAGGAAATTATAGGCCCCAACATTGGTTAAAGGTTTTTGTATTCTTGAATTATCTATACATTCTGATTTTATTTCCACATATAACACCATAAGGCTACCATCCTAAGGCTGGGGATGAGTAGGGTGGGGGGCAGAATACAGTCCACTGCCCTTCAGGCAACAGGGATAGGAAATCCAACATCAAAAGTGGACTCTCTCATCACTTTTGGAAAGGAGTTCTTGTTAGCATTCTTGCTCTGTGTCTGCAGTCACGGGATTGTTGTCTATCACGTGACGGTGTATGTTTTCATTCCACAGTGTGGGAAGTGACAGAAACAGGATGTTTTGGTATTACTGTGTTCCGTGATGTGGGACTATTGTCCTTTGTTCTTTCTCTCTTTGCTGTCTGATGAGAAAGAGGAAGGAGCTGAGTCAGAATGCTCCGAGTGTATTATATGTAAATAAAGTAGATTAGCCAAAATGCTGTGCTACTGAGTTTGTTACACTAACCGCTAATACTCTGAAGGTTCTGTAAGTGTGCTGGTGCATCTTGGTATCAGTCACTGTGGTGCTCAGGCTGGAGAAAGCTTTTAAAGCTCCCGAACCAGGAGGGAGAGAACATGCCAGTCGGGCATGTGTCTCTGCCAGGGTCCTACACGCGAGTAGGACGATCCTAACAGTTCTAGCGCTTCCTCTGGGCCTTGGGATGCCCTCTGAGGGACTGCAGGATTGCATGGTACCTGGTTAATATATATGCTCTACCAAGAAATGCATTGGCCAAGAACAAAATTGCCATTTTAGGCATTCCCCTAGGTGTAAGTCTGATTTTTGGCATGGGTTCCTGAACAACAAACCCAATTGCCATCTCTCAAAACTGCTTGTGAAAGTCCCACCACTTTCAAAAGGTTCTTTGCAAAGGTCAGAGGAGTTGCAGTCCGTGTGGCTCACACCAGCCTGCCATGCCTTGCCCTGCAGCACCTGCTGCTTGAAACTGCTGCCTCACTGTGCCTAATGGTAGTGCCAGGCTTTCATGACGTGTTTTCCTATAGGTGTGAACCACAACCCAGATACACAGACAGACAAAGCTCAAGGATGCATAACTCAGATGTTATTGAAACACAAAGAAAACGTCTTCCAACTTTGTTGTTCCAGGGTGGCCCAAGGGGAATGGATTATTCTCCTCAGATCAATATCTGAAATATCGAATGTGAATTTTTATAAAAAAGATACCACTTCAATTTTGTTATAACTGTTTAAATACTTGATGACTGCAGATACGTTTTTCTTCATTTCCCTGATTTTGTGTAGCTTGACTTACATAGTGAGTGACTGTTCCAGAAGGAACTAGTTTATCATCCTAATTTAGAAATATCTGAAATCAAAGGCTGAGACCTACTGTGCTGTTAACTCGCTGCCGTTCATTTTTCAAATCTTTTCCAGATAGCAACATAAATTCTGCCTAATACTGTATTATAATTTTATAGCTTTCCCTTAAAAAAAATATTGTGTTACTGTCTGAATTAATTTGGTATTCATTACAAATACTGTAGAGATCAGTGAATCTATTAAATTTACATAGGCTTGTCATATGTATTTCTGCTATAATTTCATTTTAATCTAACAGTATTTAATAGACACTTCAATGATTTCTGCTCTTAAATTTAACAGGGGAGGAAATTTATCAATATTAATCAAAGAGAACTTGTCACGTTGTGTATGGACTGTGTGAACGCACTTGCTCAGGTCACAAAGGCCATGTTCCTAGCTTTGAAAAAATTACATGCTGCACTAGTTGTGCTGAAAACAAGCTTTAATCCAAGGCTCTCCTGTTCCAGCTCTACTAGTTCACATTTGAGGAACCTTTGGTCCTCCAGATGTTGCTGAACTACTACTCCCAACAGCCCTAGCTGGCATGGTCAAGGCGCAGGGATGATGGGAGTTGAAGTTCAACAACATTGGGAGGACCAAAGGTTCCCCATGCCTGCACTAGCTAACATGGTGCATGAAAGTCATGGGCATGATCCTACTCCTACACTATTCTAGGTTCCATCAACAGAAGTATAGTTTCCAGATCAATGGAAGTAATAGTACCACTCTATTCTGCCTTGGAATTCAGACCTGGAATACTGTGTCCAATTCTGGGCACGACAATTTAAGAAGGATGTTAACAAGCGGGAACGTGTGCAGAGGAAGGCAACCAAGATGATCAAGGGTCTGGAAGCCAAGCCTTGTGAGAAGCACTTGAAGGACCTGGTTATGTTTAGCCTGGAAAAGAGGAGACTAAAAGGAGATATAATAGCCATCTTCAGATATCTTAAGGGCTGTCACATGGAAGGCAGAACAAGCTTGTTTTCTCCTGCTCTGGAGGGTAGGGCTCGAAACAATAACTTCAGGTTGCAAGAAAAGAGATTCCGACTAAAAATATGGAAAAACTTTCTGACAGTAAGATCTACTGGACAGTGGAATAGTCTCCCTCAGGAGGTTGTGTACTCTGTTTCCTTGGAGGTTTTTAAGCAGAGGTTGGATGTCCATCTGCCATGGATGTTTTAGCTGAGATTCCTGCATTGCAGGGGGTTGGACTAGGTGACCCATGAGTCCCTTCCAACTGTATGATTCTATGATACTCACTCCTCTAGGTGCATTCAGACAAAACATCTGAAGACAGCTATTAGACCAGCGATTCCCAATCTTGTGGGTATGGTAATCCACAAGTCCAAATTTACTTGGCTTGCTTACTCAAAATACCCAAATAAAGGGAATCATTGTATTGTGTTTGTGTGGTGATGCTGGTTGCTTTGTATTCTTTGAAGCCACCAAACTAACAAGACTGTATATCCAAATATAAAAGTTGGGACACATAGCGAAATATCCATGGTCATTCTATTCTACTTTCTTGGCCTACCAGCACATTTTCTTCCAGCTGTGTATTAACGTGAGTGACCATAATATCTGACTCTTAAGAGCTTCTAGACTCACATAGTAATTTAGTTATAAAGCCCCTTGTGAGTTTAATAGCTATGCGGCTGCAATTGTCAGTTGGGGATACATACAACCTAACAAAAGGAAACCGAACCTCCTAGTATTATATATTTTAGTTTTTTAAAAAGGCTTCCTGACATTGTACTTTTCTTGTCTATCCCAATTTTACAACCAATTTACTCTGCAACACTGATTAACATACTAATAGCGTTCTCTGTAGCTCCCAGAAGGAATTCCAGTTGAGATTATCCATTAAACCTACTGTAAAAGTGTCTGCTAGTTTAATAGGGAAAGTGCTAACCTGTTAAAGGGCCCTTTATGTTTCTTTTTGAACCTGGTCAGAAATTGCAGCTGTACTACTTGCCTTCCACAACCATTTGCAATTCCTTCATTGAAAAGTCTTACTTTTCCCACATAGGCTTTTGTTTATTTGTTTACTTCTCTCTCTCTCTCTCTCTCTCTCTCTCTCTCTCTCTCTCTCTCTCTCTCTCTCACACACACACACACACACACACAGGGATAGTTTTCTTTGCTACTCTTCATCTACCTCATCACCCTTTCCATTTAGACCAGCATTTTCTAGGTCAGACACCTGAAAACACTCAGGCAAGGAGCCACCATAGACTGGGGCCTCCATATCTGATTACTGATGTGGGTCCTGTTGCTGCTGGGCAGATAAAAAGAGGAAGATGGTGAGGAGAAGGAGAAGGAGCAGCCCTGGCCACCATCCCATAATACACATTAAGCCAAGGAGCGGAGGGGTAGATGGCCACAACTGCTTTTCCCCATTGGCAATCCCCACAGTTCAAGTTCAGTGGTTTAACTCTGAGCTTAAGTTCAGTGGTTTAACTCTCCACTGAAAGCTATATCAGCATGCAGGTGGAAGTAGGATCCCTTTGCATGGAAGATGGCAGTTGCATTTCTCAGGAGCATGCCTACGACCTCCTTATGAAAGCTTAATGGATGGGAATCATAACTCAGTGGCAAAGCAGACATGCTTTGACATACAGAAGGTCCCAGGTTCAAACCCAAGCATCTTCTCAAACCATCAGGTAACAGGCTAAGTGGAAGAACTCTGTCTGAGAAAGCCACTGCCACTCAAAGGAGACAGAACTGAGCTAGGTGAGCACATCATTTGTCACAGTAGGAGGCAGCTTTCTATGTTCCCAACTCCTCCATGATGTAGTGTCGCTTCACTGAGCTCCTTTGGACCATCAAAGATGCACAAGGAAGCATTTTTGCATCCTGCAAAGTTGGTGAGATTTCAGTAGATGCTCATTCTTACAATCATTCATGATAACCCTGGAAGAAATATGCCTCTCTGCTGTGCTCTCTTAATCTTAGGTCTGAACTAGACATTAAATGCAAATACATGCAATAAATCCTAGGCATCACACCCTTAAAAAGAAAGGAAGGAAGGAAGGAATGCTGGCTTTGAGAGGCTATACAAAGTGGTGCTGTGGCACTGAAAAGTGTGCTTGATCCTACTTGCATTCCTGAACTCCAAATCACACACCCCATTGGATCCTCTGGGGCCACACCCTTTATAAATAGGACGGCTGGTTAGAGAAAAAGCTGAAGACTGTTCTGTGGCTGGCTGACAGAGAGGCCTGCTTCTGTGAGGAGGTGTCCTCTCCTAGGTCAGGAGCTGGTGGTGGGTTGTGGTGGGGGAGAAGGAGCTGAAGAAGTTCACCGGGGTCATGTGGAGAATGCAGTGTTAAGAGGCAACAACATTCCCCCCACCACCACCTGCAATATATCTTTAGTTGTGATTCCTGCATTGCAGGGAGTTGGGCTCGATGGCCCACTGGGTTCCTTCCAATTCTACAAGTCTATGATTCTGTGATTCTATAGTACTGCAAACCTCTGCATATTTTTCTCCACTTGTACCAGTATTCTGATTGTATACCTAGATTGCAACCCTTTGCCTCCTTGTCTGGGAATAAGTTCCTTTGAACTCCACAGTTCTTATTTTTGAGTGGACGCATATAGGATTGCACATATATTACTTATTTATATGTCCACCCCATGATCTCTGTATTATCTGCTTCCATAGAAGGACCGTAGAACTTGGAAATACATAACAGGAAATTTATCTGCCCCTGAAGGATTATTCTATATAATACAATTTAGATTACATGAAAGTATTTTTATGTCAGCCATAAAGGAACCATGGGAGTTCCCTGAGAGGCCATTTCACAAGATGAGAGGGAGAGTTGCAGGTTTTCAATCTGTCCATCACATTCCCCTAAATGTGTCTTCTTGTTGAACTCGCCATGCAAGACCTCACTTAAATAGGCAAGACATAAATGGCTGCTGGATTATCCTTTAAATAACAGGGGTAGCCAATAGGCAACCTTCCACATGTCGTTGGACTATAACTCCCATCGTCCCTGATTACTGTCCATGTTAGCTGGGACTGTTGGGAGTTGTGATCCAACAGCATCTAGATGGCACCGTATTGGCTGTCCCACATTACTGTTAGGGTGGCTGGATGCAAAAGAGGACAACGATCTTGCACCCTTCACAGTTGAGTAAAAACACCTATGACTCCTTATTACGCAAGTTGCTCTCACTATCCCCTGCCATTGTATGCTTACTGGGGCTGATGGGATTGTAGTTCAGCAACATCTGGAGGAGCAACAGTTTCTCATACCTCCTGTAAGAGAATAAGGCAAATCCTGGGAACCCTAGATCAATCCCACTGCCTGTTACCAGAGAGAGCAAGAATTCATGCTTTTGTTTGTTTGTTTTTGCAAGCAAAGGTAAAAACACACGTGAAAGGACAACAGGCTCATTCTTCATATAACCTAGTTTAACAGAATTGAGCGGTCGCATTTGTGTATCACTTTTCCTCCAAGGAGTTCCAGACAGCATGCAGGTGACAATTATCTTCATAGCCGAGCAAGGATTTTAACTTAGGTCCAAGTTCAACACCTTGGATCGAGTGCAATGTTCACATGTGCAGCTTAATTTGAAGCAACAGCTCCTTTCGGTTGCTGGTTGTCAAGTCTCATTTCTCACCTTCTCATTGTAGCTTGAAAGACTGTATACAGTACCTTCATGAACAGGAATGGACAAAAATGTCCATCTTGCTTTGGAAGGCTAAGGATCAAAACAGATGTAATGGGTGGCCATATTTGTATTCATACCTGCCCTGCTTACGTATAAAGCAGGGGCTGAAGGCTTTGTTTTCTCACCAAAAGGAGAGAGGAGACCTGAATTGCCTCCTCCCCTGCTATAGTTGTCTATGTTTCATCACAAGTCTTTTTCTCCCAGTCCAACTCTGATACTGGATCTATGGACTCATCCACACTTTCACTTGGCCTCTGTTTAGGTCATAATGTGTACTAATCAAGTCCCCTGCATCCGAGAGCTTTTCTTGTTGTTCCACAACTTGTTGAAGCCGTTTTCTTGTTGAAGGTAAACGGCTTTTCTTGTTGTTCCACAGCAGTGCCTTGCAAAAATCCAGTCTCACCCGCTGAACTGAACCTTGGTTAAGCAAAATTTCTCTTTGGATTTTCTGCGCATCTGACGAGATCTGATTCAGGCGGTAAGTTTAGATTTTTGCAAGGACCCAAGGGAATTAATTGATACATGATACAAGTGAAATGGAACTTGGGTGGCGCTGTGGGTTAAACCACAGAGCCTAGGACTTGCCAATCAGAAGGTTGGCGGTTCGAATCCCCGTGACGGGGTGAGCTCCCGTTGTTCAGTCCCTGCTCCTGCCAACCTAGCAGTTCGAAAGCACGTCAAAGTGCAAGTAGATAAACAGGTACCTCTCTAGCGGGAAGGTAAATGGAGTTTCCGTGCGCTGCTCTCGTTCACCAGAAGCGGCTTAGTCATGCTGGCCACATGACCCGGAAGCTGTCTGCGGACAAACGCCGGCTACCTCGGCCTATAGAGCGAGATGAGCGCCGCAACCCCAGAGTCGGTCACGACTGGACCTAATGGGGCCTAATGGTCAGGGGTCCCTTTACCTTTACAAGCAAAATACAGGTGAAGCAAAAGTGTGGACGGGCCCCAAGCTTACCTGGGGGAAAGGTGACTGAAGCAGTAGAATGCAGGGAGAGAAAAAAGTGAGGGGGCTTTGGTTCTTGTAGATGAGGAATTTGTGACTCCTAATAGGATGTTGGGCTACAGCCATCAGCCATGCTGGCTGGGCCTGATGGGAGCTGGAGTCCAGCAACATCTGAAGGGCTATAGGTTCTCCAATCCCAGAATGCACCTTCCCACTCTCCTGCTTTGTACATGAACAGGGCAGCGTGGTGAATAAACAACCATGACTGCTGCTTGCTTAGCCAGAAGTAAAGTGTAAGCAGAAATGGAACAAAAAGGGACAATTAGCATTTCTCAAGGAAATGTGGATAATCTTGGGGAAAATATAAAAGAGCATCCTGAGCTTTGATATAGCTTTAAAATCCTTAGCATAAGGAGGATGCTGTGCCAAACGATATCATTTCTCCGCAGCACAGAATAGCTTCTTGTGAAACTGACTGAACATAGAATTGGAGTCTAAGGGAGGGAGATTCAACAAGTGAATTTGTTGTGTTCTTCAAAATAAAAAGCTAGCAAGATAAGAAGGGTGGGTTTTCCCTTGAGGTAGGGCAAGTTAACAGCTTATTTTTCAAGTGTGAGTCATGAATCAAACCTATTGAAGATTCCTGTCTTTCATAGCCAGGAGAAAGTTTCCTTTTGCCCAGATAGTGCAAAGAAGAAATGGAACAAACAGGCAGGGGACCCCTCCCCCCAAAATGCATGCAAGTATCTTGTTTTTAAGAAAAAGAACACAGTGCTCCTCAAACTATATTAACGTGCAGTTCAGTCATGACTATGTAAACTCATGTAGACAAATTCCCAGGAGCATGTGGAATTAGCCAATGATACCCAATGTTTGAAGTAACAATTCTACTAATTTTCTGCTATAATACAGTGGTTTATCCAGTGGCATCCCTCGCCTGACATAAGGATCTTTGATCCAGTAGAGCATGGGCAGGCAAACTAAGGCCCAGGGGCCAGAACTGGCCCAATCGCCTTCTAAATCCAGCCCACGGACAGTCCAGGAATCAGTGTGTTTTTATATGAATAGAATGTGTCCTTTTATTTAAAATGCATCTCTGGGTTATTTGTGGGGCATAGGAATTCATTCATTTTTTTCTCCAAAATATAGTTTGGCCCCCCACAAAGTCTGAGGGACAGTGGACTGGCCCCCTGCTGAAAAAGTTTGCTGACCCCAGTAGAGATTTCCACTGGTGAAAGAAGGAGGGAGGTGAATTTTGTGGCTGCTGCTTCTCCACTGTAGCGCCCCCCCCATTCCAAATTATTGATGGATCCTTTGGAACGGGGGGGGGGGGTTATAGACAAAGTCACCTCTCTCTATGTTCTTCTGATGGAAGCCTCTGCTGGATCAAAGAGCTTTCCATCAGCACAAAGGACATCTTTGATATAGCCCTATGATTATCATGCCTTGACTGTGAGAATAAAAAGAGTGTGGGAATTAGCAGGTTAGTCCATCTGCATTCAGGTTTTGAGTGGTGATTCTAATCATTATTAGTCTCTCTGGAGACAGGAAGATGAGCTGATTTTCTTTCAAGATCAATTAATCCAAAATAAATACAGTGTGATCTAGTTAATACCTCTTAATTAGAACTTGGTACCTTAACGCCCTGCATGGGATTTCAGATCTTTAATGTTTAAACTTCCATTGTGTGAAGCGAAATCCTGGCCTTTTTGAGATCCACAAGAGCTTTGTCATCAGCTCCAACGGGCTCTGCAAAGTTTCTTCCTCTTGGCCTCAATTAACATAACACATAGCGATAACAAGTTACATTGAATTGATCATTTGGTGCATATAGCTGCCTTGTGCAGCTACCCAGTTCACAGCTTCTGCAGTATGGTTCCATGACACATTCGAGCCGCAGCAAAGAATTGTTTGAGCAAACCCCCCCCCCCCCAAGAATCTGAATTTCACTGGGGTGAGTAATATGGGAATAACCTATTTGTAATTAAAAGAGATAGATATCTTCAAATTGAAGGATTGCAGGCTCATTACTTTTCTCAGTCTCATGTGTAAAAGAGTCTCATTTATCTTGTCACAAGAACAATGTAATCCTCAATATCTGCCTTGCCCTGGGGCCAGCAGGGGGAGAGGAGATTGGGTTTAAAGGAGGACACATCACACAGGGCACGTGAAATATGTCCACACACACACACACACACACACACAGGTTGTTGTTGTGCAGCCCCCAAGGGATGACTTGTGCCACATCACATTCCTGGATTTGCATGAAGTCAGAGATTTGAAGAAAGCATGGATGGAGGGCTGATCGCCCAAGAATTGATGCTTTTGAATTATGGTGCTGGAGGAGACTCTTGAGAGTCCCATGGACTGCAAGAAAATCAAACCTATCCATTCTTAAGGAAATCAACCCTGAGTGCTCACTGGAAGGACAGATCATGAAGCTGAGGGTCCAATACTTTGGCCACCTCATGAGAAGAGAAGATTCCCTGGAAAAGACCCTGATGTTGGGAAAGATGGAGGGCACAAGGAGAAGGGGACGACAGAGGACGAGATGGTTGGACAGTGTTCTCGAAGCTACCAGCATGAGTTTGACCAAACTGCGGGAGGCAGTGGAAGACAGAAGTGCCTGGCGTGCTCTGGTCCATGGGGTCACGAAGAGTCGGACATGACTAAACGACTAAACAACAGCAACAAATGGATGGAGGGACTTGGACCCAGTGCAGAAATGTGTCAGTGGAAGTCCAAAGATGACAGCCAGAGTTAACTGCCAAATTTCCACTACCCAAGCTCCTGAAAGTTTAATGTAGGGCCACAAATCATACAGCAGTGCTCTCAGACAAGAGAACGTAAGCCTTAAAGGCATGAGTAATGAGCATGATTGCCATAGGAATGAGACTGCTTATCTTGTGTAATATCTTGTAATATCTTACAACCTGAGATATGTGCATTCTGCTGGAGTTGACCTTAGGAGGTTAGGAGCAGAGGAAGCTGCCTTGCAGTGAGCCAAACCATTGGTCCATCTACTGCAGTACTGCCTACACTGACTGGCAGCAGCTCTCCAGGGTTTGAGACAGCGAATCTTTTCCAGCCTTACTTGAAGATGCCAAGGATTAAACCTGTGACCTTCTGCAGGGCAGATGTTCTGCCACTGAGCTGAAGCATTTCCACAAATTCAGGTGCTTTCAGCTAGGGCTGACATTAAATCTGAGAATAAATTCCCTAGACATGTCTCAATCAAATCCTCTGCACCTATGACTCAAAAGGCTGTCAGTAAACATTACACTGGTATGCTTACAAATTCGTGATCCCCCCTTTCGTAAAAGGAAAAAAATATATATTCAATGATGCTTTGCTTTTCTCCTAACAAACCCAGAATCTCTTGTCCCATTTTTATAGCCCTTTTAAAGTTGGAACGTAAGGATCAAAAAGGGAGGGGGAAGGTAAATTTATAAAGCAAAGGGAGGAATCCATTTATGACTCTGCACTGTATAGTCAAGTACGCACTGAGTCATTGGAGACATTTCCGCACCTTTTGTCTAACCTTCCTCACGTTAAAGTAGACTGCCTTGTTTGATTTTATCTATACTGTGGATAGGATTTTCCATCACCATCATCACCATCACTCACTTTAACATCAATGCACTGTTTGTACAAGGTGCTTTTAAAAATACAGCTGTCCTTCAGTGGTTGTTACTGCTTCCTCCAGTCGCACCCATTTAGTGACATTTAATTGTGTGTGCCAGACCTATTTCTGTGGCAGGGAGGGTAGTCCCTATTGTTTTCGTGCATCCATAAACACAGCAGTCTTTGTGTTGAAGGCCTGTGCAAATCAGTGGGTGGGCCATGGAGAAGGGGCGAGGCCAGAATATCTTCGCAAGGCTTTAAACTCTGGATTCAGGGGAAGGGCTCGTGCAAGACTAAAAAGCAAGTTGCCACGGTAACAGAACATGCACCTATGGTTTTCTGTTTGTCTCTCGTTGTGGCAGTGTGTGCCTTAGGAGGAACCAAAAGGATTTCCTGGCGGCTTTTTAACTCAGAGCCCAAAAGCTGGTTAGTCAAGTTCAACATAGTCTTTGACTGGAGGTGTGACCAGGAAGGAGAGAAGATGGCTGCCAAAACTCTAGGTTCTGCTCCAAGGCCCAGAAAAACAGCTTGGAGGAAAAACCCCTGCTGTCTAAAAAACCTCCAAACTTGAAGAAAGGAGAGGGGAATGCAAAAGTATTGTGAAAAGCTGAAAATAAAAGAACTTACTCAATTCTTCCTGGCTCACTTCAACAAGGACAAAAATGCAGGCCTCAGCCAAGATGGCACTGCCTTCTTGGCAAAAGAAAAGGTGAGTGAGACTTGCCACTAACTTTCTGTTGTTGGAATAGTTCCCAAAATCGCTTCATATTTTGAATCTGAAAATATGATGGAGTTAGACGTCTTCTAGATACATGATTGGCAGCTCAACCGTGTTTCATTGTTGCTGCTGTTCTGCAGTTGGCATAGATTATGCTTGAGTTATGTTATTTTAGTCTGAACAGCAGATATAGACTTTCATTGTCGCCTTTCCCCTTGCTCCCCAGTACTCTTCTCCACCTCGCCAGCTGTGCTGCCTGCCTTGATATCCTCTCATCACAGCAGCCACGATGACACACTTTTGTCCTTGCACTAGAGCAAGGGAGTCCTTGCTTATACAGCAATGGCAGTGGCTACTATTGTTCTGGCACTGATTCTGAGGTTGTTGCCAAGCAAGACTGCAAGGCCACAAGCTGTATTCCTGCAGAGCTAAAGTGCTCCTGATTCTATGTACCACTCATGCACTGACAGACAAGCTCATAAAATAAGACTTGTTAGCCTGTAGGTGGATATGCAGGAGGGAAGGAGGGGAGTTACTTGTTCTCAGAAACATTACAGAGCTGCTTACTGCATTTCAAGACTCCCAGTCAGAGTCTTTCAGCTGTAGTGCCACACTGTGCATGTGTATGACTTGAGCTGGAAGCCAAGTCTTATTGGAGGGTTGGGGAAGCTATGGTCCTCCAGATGTTCTTGAGCTACCATCATCACCAACCAGTCATCATACAGGCTGAAGCTGATGTGAGCTAAAGTCCAACAATATATTAAGGCTCACAGGTTTCCCACCCTTGGTTTACAGATTTACAAGCAGAACACCGTGGAAGGAAATAAATAGTCCTGAAGCACACAGTGCAACCGCTAATTGTACTGTCATTGGACCATCTTGGCCAGGGGTCAGCAACCTTTTTAAGCCATGGGCCGGTCCACTGTCCCTCAGACCATGTGGTGGGCTGGACGACTATATTGGGGGGGGGGGATGAACAAATTCCTATGCTCCAGAAATAACCCAGAGATGCATTTTAAATAAAAGCACATGTTCTACTCATGTAAAAACACCAGGCAGACCCCACAAATAACCTAGAGATGCATTTTAAATAAAAGGACACATTCTACTCATGTAAAAACATGCTGATTCCCAGACCACCTGCGGGCTGGATTGAGAAGGCACTTGGGCAGCATCTGGCCCACAGGCCTTAGGTTGCGTACCCCTGATCTTGGCTGTGAGTCCTGGAAGATCTGCTTCCTGCCTTGCAGGCTTTTTCCCACCTGGCTTGTCAGAGTGGGGCTCTGACTGACTCCAACTACAAAAACTGAACTGACTCCTGAGCTGGGGTATTGTTTAGGAGTTTTTGTTTTGGCGGTAGGTTGTTGCTATTTTTGACTTTATTGTATCTTTGTTTCGTCTATTGTGATTTGTGTGGAAATTGTTCAGTTTGGTTGTGTGCTTGCTTTGTTGTTTGTGACTACTTTTAATGTGATTTTTTTCATGTTGTCAGCAGCCTTGAGCATGGATTTAACTATGGAAAAGCGACATACAGATAAAATGATGTGTGTATGTATTTTGTTTCAACTTATTTTTCCACTGAAAATCACAAATCTTTGCAAGGTTCAATGACTGAAACTGGCAAATTAAACCAAGTTGTTTAATTTCTTTTTACTACCCCACATCTTTCCATGAGATTGTCAGCTAACTTACCCTATAAAGGTGAAAACGTCTAACAATAACTGGTTGACATCATTGCACCAGAAACCTGGAACTGAATATACACAATCAGTTTAAACACTTTTAACAGTAGATGTTGATATTTGATGCACTGGCGCTACAGCTTTTGAGTGGGTATAAGTTTGGCAAGTAGGGTGATTAAGAGTTCTCCTCTAAATGTAAATCACAGAATTTGGAATTCGACAGAGCATTGCTACAGCAAAGCCTTCAGAAAAGGCCACCAAAAGGGCACAAAATGTGAAACGCTATAATTAAATAGACTGAGCTGTCCTATGTACTGAGCTGCCTGCTCCTGTGACTTGAGTTTTAGCTTCCAGGGCACAAACAGCAGCTCTCTGTTATCAAGTGCTCAACAAACAGGACATATGTGTTACTTTTGCCACACTTGTCACAATATCCTATCACCTCTGAGAAAACAATGCAAGGATCTGCAACGGAGTTCTTCCCTCTCCAGTAAAGAGCAACACATAGGTAAGGGAATGGAAGAATAATAGTACCAGCTCAACACCTGACTCAGTAAGAAATGGCAAAATGGAACTCTTTGATGATAAGCATGGCAGCAGCAATCATGACCAGTGTCCAACCAATTTTGCTAGATCTTCCCTTGTAGAAGCCCAGGAATCCAGGTAATACGAACTGGGATACTTTCAGAAATAAAGAGGACCCTAAACCATCAGGTTTCTAAAATGAGGGAGGCCCCCCCCCATAAGACCAGGAGCTGCATGGTGATGGGAGGAGGTACTAAAGTTGCAGCCCTATTCTACAAGTGATCATCTTTCACAGAGGTCATGCCCAAAGCAAGTCATGGCATCCTCTGTTTGGGGGGGCCGGGAGTGGCACTTAATTTTAATGCTGAAATTCTGCATCCAGAGTGAAACACACTGTACACTTTTACTTTAGAGCAACTGATAGTATTTGTTTAAGCCAGCTCACTCCTGCCCCTCCTTCTCCACCTTTCTCAACCAACCAAACACATGCATTTAGCTAGCTTAGCTAAACAGCAGGGGGTTGGGGAGTCTGATTCTGTCACCAAATAGAGCACTAAAATGGAGCAAAACCTACCCAACCCCCACCCCTAATATTCCCGCCGACTACTGCTTAAATACCTCCCCACCCCATCCATACCAGATACCAGTTGGCTGGAGGGGGTGTCTTCCAGCAGCCAAAATCTGTGTAGTGATGTAAGGTGGGGAAGGGGTCTGATGTCACTCTCATCATCCGGTTCCCCCTGCCCACGCCTGCTTTACAGCCAAATGGACGAGTGTCTGTTTAGAAAACATGTGCTTGCTTGGCTCGGCCCTCACTCTCTTCAATCAGACACACATGATTTTCTCATCTGTTTTCCTGGTATCATTTTTCTATTTTCTGCAACAGCCCCTCATCTACCTTCTGCCTCTTTCTGTTGTGAGCCAAATTGCTCCTGATCAGAGAGACAGAAAATTTCAGGCTATGACACACACAAAAAAGCTTTATTTTTCCTCTTCTTTGAGGGTTCCCTGCGGAAGGTCATAATGCCTGAAACGCAGGCACTTGTTATTTCTTTAAAGGGAATATGTACAAGTTCTCTGGATACCTGGAGCGGATGTGAATTTATTTTTAGAAAGCAGGTATTTATCTTTTCACTCGCACACAACAAGGAACAACTGGCGGTTATTGAAAATGTATTGGCCTAATCTCAGTGTAGCAGCAGCAGCAACAAAAAAGACCCCCTCCCAAGGTATCAGTAGAATGGCAACTTTTTCTACTTGGTAACTGCAATGCATGTGAACTTTAACTAGAGCCAGTCTGTGGTGTAGTGGTTAGAATGCTGGACCACGCAGGTGGCCCTGTGGTCTAAACCACTGAGCCTCTCGGGCTTGCCAATCAGAAGGTTGGTGGTTTGAATCCTCGTGACGGTGTGAGCTCCCATTGCTCTGTCCCAGCTCCTACCAACCTAGCAGTTCAAAAGCATGCCAGTGCAAGTAGATAAATAGGTACCGCTGTGGTGTGAAGATAAACATCATTTCCTTACACTATGGTTTCCGTCACAGTCTTTTCTTGTGCCAGAAGCCGTTTAGTCATGCTGGCTACATGACCCAGAAAGCTGTCTGTGGACAAACACCGGCTCCCTTAGCCTGAAAGCGAGATGAGTGCCACAACCCCGTGGGCACCTTTGACTGGACTTAACCACCCAGGGTCCTTTACCAAAATGACATTTCCCTTTTACTAGGACCTGGGAGGCCAGGGTTTAATGCCCCAGTCAGTCACAAAGCTCACTGGGTGACCTTGAGCCAGTCACCATCTCTCAGTCTAACTTGCATCATGTGTATCTGAAGAAATGTGCATGCACACCAAAGCTTATACCCAGAACAAACATAGTTGGTCTCTAAGGTGCTACTGGACAATTATTTATTTATTTTATTTATTACCTCACAGGGTTGCTGTGAGGATAAAATGGGGAGGGGAGAAACACGTATGCAATCTTGAGTGCCTTGGAGAAAAGGTAGAATATTAATGTAATAATCAATCAATCAATCAAAACTGTCCTGCCCTGGGTTCATTTGGCACCTCCAGTTAAAAGGACTGGGTAGCAAGGGATGGCAAAAACCATCATGGCTTTCCCATCCCTTCCCAACAAGCATGGAGGACCACTGCCAGTCAGATTAGACAGTAGTGCAGAATGGAAACATCAAAAGAGGGGTGTTCCCTCTATACTCCCACTACCGCTTTTCACCATTGCTGAGGTGTTTTTATATTCTCCAGATCCCTCCCATCAGGCCGATGGATGAGTATGTCCTGCCCTGCTCCTTCTAGCACAGGTTGAGCCTCCAGAAAATGTCCACATATGGTATCCTCAGGAGCCACTGCCTGCTTGGGCCTTGCTGGTGCATACTCTCCAACATTCCTCAGGTGAAAACAGGGACATTTCTCATTCCCGCACCCCCACCCCAACTGACTCTCCTCAACCCGTTTTGTGTCTGCCCCCGCTGCAGAGCATTTCCTGTCAGAAGATGGGCAAGTGCCGCCAACACAGCACAGCACAAACAACACACACGCCTTCCACCGTCCTGAGAAAACCCCTTAGTCCTGATTTTATTTTATTCTTTATTCACTATGAGCTGCCCAGTGGAGGAGGCCAGCAACACTGGCAGGGGAAATAAAGATCAAATCAAAAGCTGGGGTGGCTTTGATCATTCAGGGATTGTCCCTGGAAAATTGGGACACTTGGAGGGTATGCTGGTGTGGATTGGGGCCTGCTTAATGAGGCAAAGGACCAGCAAATCTTAATGGCCCATCACAGCTGGATGTACAAGTAGACTGACCTAGCCTGAGGTAGCTTTTTGCTTTCCACTCAAAGAAGATTTTGGAAATTATAGTGCTACAAACAACTTCTGGAATCCTCACCCACGTTAAAGGGGTAGTATAACAGGACAATGCGCATTTAAACATTTTCATGCTCTAAACTGACAGAAAAATTAAACTGGTTTATTTATTTAAGGGGAACGGCAAGCTTGTTTTCAATTATACAGCAACTTGTCAAAAACTGCAAGCATCAGAAGGAACAGAGAGAGGTTCAAATATGGCAGCTAAAAAAACCAAGACAGACACTAATTATTGGCAACAATGTCTAGGACTGTACAAAAGTGACTTGAACCAGGAAATATTCAGTGAAGTTCTCAGACAATCTAATGGCTGGGCTTAGAGCCAATCAGAACCTGGTGAATTCTTGTAGGAGAAGAAAATGAGGTTTTCATTTCCAAGTTCATCTTTGTTGGTTGGCTGAAGTGTATTCCTGAGAAATCCACGTCCTGGTCTCATGGGGGAATAATAACTCATGCTAACTATCAGGATCTGTCTCTCTATAAAAAAGTAAGGGGTTGCTGTTGAATCTACCATGCACTTCTAACACAATACTAACTTTTAGATATATATTCCCATCCACTGGGGGAAGAAAAATCAAAATTCTATTAACAAGCTGTGTCAGTGTAATGATGAAAAGTATCATCTGTTTTACAACAGATGGTATTGTTCTTGGGGGCATGATTCATTGTTCACTGCTTTCTGCGTCACCACAATATAGAGGAACTGTATGGTATCAGCAGGATTTACTAACTTCATTTTTCTGTTTCTTTTGAATTTTGGCTGCTTTCATATTTCAACATGAATTTCTGAACAAGACAAAGTGATGACTGGGTGGCATAGCACAGAAATGAGGAGGCCAGAGATGAAACAGGCAGAATAAATGCCATCTATTGTTGAGCAGGGGCGGGAGAGAGAGAGAGAGAGACTATTTTCTTGCACACCTAAAGAAGAGCAGCACTACAAACACACTGGGAAGGATTGAGGCATTTTGCCACCAGCTATTAATTAGCTATCAATAAGCTTGAATAAGGCTTTGCAGCAGACTTGTAGACGAGACAGCAAGACCACAATACAATGAGACCACAATTCAAAAACCAGGAACATTATTGTGGTGGGATGCATATCTAGATACAAGCAGAGGAACAGGAAGCTGGATTTGGAGACTAGGGTCACATTCACACTATGATACCACTTTAAGCAGTCGTGGTTTCTCCCAAATAATTAAGGGAGCTTGGGTTTGGCATGGGCTCTGAGAGTTGTCAGGAGACCCCCATTTCCCTCACAGAGCTACAATTTCCAGAATGCTTTAATGGTTGACTGCTCTTCACAGGGAACTGAGAAATATAGCTCTGTGAGGGGAATAGGGGCAGCTCCCAAAATTCTTTGGGGATGAAATGGCAGCTTTAAGTGGTATCATAGTGTTTTAAATGTGCAGGGTGAATGTGACCTAACTGGCTACAGATGCAACAGGCTCATTCACACATAGTCCTGGTGACCTTGGAGTGCTGGTCTGGTGTCTGAGTATTAGAACTCTAGGGATGAGGCCAATTTATTGGACACAATTATGTGAGATGAACTGATGCAATATACTTCACATGTCAAGACCCTCAAGCACCAGGCCCTCACACTATCCTGAGGAAGATACAGAAAAGGAGGAAACACAAGATAGTATATACTCAGGGGAGAACACTCAACACCTTCCCTGGGTTGTTTTGGCCTGAGGATGTAGCTTCCTCACCTTCCTCAATATGATCTCCTTTCCTTTGACTGCACAACAGTCAGTGCCTGCAGATTCCAACAAGCTGGCTCCTCAAAGAGGACCAACTGCAACATAGGCCTTAATGACATTAGGCCTCTGATGCCGCCGGTTCTTTTCTGAGACAGTACCTTCCAAAGCTCAGTTATAGCAGGGCTGCCGGGGAGCTGGCCAGGGTCCTGACCTGCTTAGGAGACTTGCCTTGACTTTTTGCTTGACTTACATGTTTCTTGCTTTCACTCCCAGCAGAACACAACACCACCTGTCTATTTCAGGTACTCAGTAGCAATTTTTGTGTGATTCTGATATTCAGTGGCATTTTTTTATTCCCCTTTATGGTCCATGAGGGTAAAACAGAACTTTTGAAGTTAACAGGTCAGATGTGGATTCAAATAATGAATCAACACAGAGTCAATCTGAAAACAGACTGGGCTGCTTCCAAAGTCTCCAGATATAGATTCAAGATGAACCTTGTGGTTGCTGCACAACCCTGGTTTATGCTTACAATGTACAGAGCATATTATATGTATAATAATGTGTATTGTGTTTGCTGCCCTGGGCTTCCTTGGGAAGGGATATATATTAAACAAACGAATACATGGGATACAGCATCTAATAGACCATACATATGCAAGAATTGTTCACATCTTTAGTGGAACCGGAGGGGTGGGGACAACAACACCCTCTTCTCTTCAAGATCCAGGAGTGAGATAGGAGTTGGGGGGGGGAATACCTGTGTGGTGCCAAGATCTTCAGAAAATTCCAGCCTTAGTGTGTTTCCCCACACACCCTGGTTATGGACCTTTGCTTTTTATTCCACTCAAAAAAGAGCCTTCTTCCTGAATGTCAAGTGCTTTTGTAAGATTGAATAGAATCTAATGTTACCCTGCAAATAGTATCTACTAATTACATCTTCATTTCCTTCCCTCCACACCCTTAGGGAAATTGGAGAGGTAAATGTGGGACATCAGCAGAGCCTTGTCAACTCCTCCTCTCATGATTTTCATGTGGGTGGAATGTTCTATATTTATAAAGCCGTGTCACAAATCATCCCTCAGTATGTGATCAGTCTGAGGGGCTGTGCACAATTTAACAATTTTTAATTAACTGGCCACCTCTAGGACTTGTTTTACACCATCTCACGTGCTCACCACTCCGGGAACCATTTCTTTTCACCTGCCGACTACATTGTGAGGGAAGCATTTCAACACCCCTTTCCCCCCTCCCCCAGCTGTACATCTTACTATTATTTTGAGAGCAAATGAAGCAACTGGGTGGAGAGAAATGTGTGTGCGATGCCATACCCAAGCTGCTGTTAACATTTTTATGAGGGAATACAGAGTATATTGTGCATGAAGGTGGCTTGTAGGTGTTGGGTCTCCTCATTTCACAGTTGATTTTCTTGCCTCCGCTTGCCCTCCTCCCTGGTGAAATCAGGGAGGCTATTCACAGAGGATGGAATGGGTTTTTGTCATGGGTAAGAATTTACCTCAGAGTGAACATCTTCATTTCAGCAACAGAGAGAGAGAAAGAGGACAGTGGCAGCATTTGGCTTCTGTGCCGTATGTTAAAAAAAGGAACTCTCTTTCTCAACACATAGCGCAGGTACTATGTGATCTGTCCCAGGAGAACAAGTGCAATTTCTCCATAGGCAGATTGCTTGGCTTCTGTGCTGTGTGAGGAGAAAATGGGTTCCTTTCTCTCCATACAGCACATAAAAGGCAATGGGTGGTGCAGGCTGGGGCACTAGGTCTACTGGGCCACTAGCCCAAGTGAAATTTCAAGCTCCCCACCCCCCACTTCCCCCCAAAAAAACACCTCTCAAAGCCACACACTTTCATGCCCCCTGCATGGCATTCCATGTCAACTTAGAGAGACTAGGAAATATTTCTGTCAATCTTCCTTTCTTTTGCCAATCAGATCTCTGCACCACCCAGTCAATGAAAACCCAGAACTACATTGCTATGTCCAGGAGGTCCCTCTCATCATATCCAGGCAGGGGAAAAAATACATAAAAATGATAGGTGACTGTAATCCTGGTCTGTTGTGATTGAAGCAAGCAGTCGAAATAGAGGCTAGATGGTCTTAGTGTTTGTTAGTTTGTTTGTTTGTTTGTTTGTTTGCTTGCTTGCTTGCTTGCTTGCTTGCTTGCTTAATACTGCTGATTTTTGTTTAATGATGCCTAATCTCACTTCTCTGGTATCAGGTTCAATGACAAGCCAAGCACCAGATTGTGCTATCAGTATTCTGGCTGAAGTCAACATCCAAAAGCTGCTGTGCTTTTCAACATCTTCCTTCTTTTGCAGATGCTCATTCCCTGACAGCTGCCACTTCTTCAGTCCCTTTGGGACCACCTCACATTCACTTGCACCGTGGGATCTCATGCTGGGATCCTTTGATTGTCCCTCTCACTTTAAAAATCTTCAGAGCTGGAAGCATGAAACACTATTTCCTATAAAATTCCCATTTTAGCTTCAGTTACCAATATAGACATTGGCCTTCTCTGATTGCAGAGGCACTGCTTAAATGGTATATACAGGAGAATCCCTGGAGATGCCTTACTGAGCTCACTTGGATTGAGGGAAAAACCTTATCTGTGTGGCTTCTTTTTCTTTATTTACATTTGTACTTCATCCTATCCCAAGGGTGGCTAATGTCACAGAATATGAAAATATTTCTCCTTCCTGACAGCTTACGTGACATACAAAAGACCTCCATTTTCACAGCTTTATACTTTCCTTTCTTAATATAAAACCATCCCCTCTGCCCTAATAATATATAATATACTCCCTACAGCCTTTTCCAAATTGCTAAAAAATAAACCTATCAAATATGCCACATCTAGCATCACTCCTAAGATTATCATTATTTTTGAAAAATACATAAATTAAAAATATTTTTACTACCATCTAGCACTGCAAAGAACACACCAATAACAATAAACAATAAAGACAATAAAGCATTTCAAATATACATAAAATAAGTTTGATAATGATAACGCACATGAATCTACTGTAGCAGCAAGCATAACCCCAAACAATTAATGCTGATCCCACAATACAAATTGAGAAGTTATAAAAGTCCTCCAAGTTATTTTCCCCCCTCCTCCAAATGACAAATGCTGCAATTTGCCTTCTCGTAAATGAACAAAATCAGTCAATTGTGTCATTAAGGCTATGTGCCTTGTTTTCTTCAGTGATGGAGGGTGTTGGGACTCTGCCATTCAGAAGCAACTGAAATTTGTTAACAGATACCATAGCAGATCAAAATGTTCAGGGAGGACAGAATCTTTTATATAGCCTTCTACCTCACATCAATGATACCAAGCCCAAACTCCCACCTAACTCTACCCTTCAAAATCACTAAGGACCAATTCCTGTTTCTTAAATGCATTCTGCCTTAATCCTATAACCCAGTGTTTCCCAAACTCCACCCCTTCCTCCACACACAGACCACTTGAAAATGGTTGAGCCTTGGGGGGACTCTTAATGATTTTTCTTCCTGCTGCAGCAATTGTAATGTGCTGTGTTAGATGCTGTGTTATTTTGAATTGTATTTTTGGAGACATGCTGTGGAGCACCTGAATGAAGGTTGGTGATCCACAAACCACAGTTTGGGGAATCTCTGATGCAGACCAATAGCCAGTTTCCAAGCTTTCACGGGGAAGGGAGAATTATAGCTACCCTCATTATTACTAGCCATCTCCAAGCTAATCTATTTGTGAGTGACTAACTCATATCACTGACATAATGTGAAGACAGTTTTAAATAGTAGGGAGCTTGTCTAAATCTCAGTTCTCACATTTTTTTGACTTCCTGTGGTGGGAAAAGGGAGATAACCTCCAAGTCCCAACATTTTGCAGTGGAAGTAAACATACGCAGAATTGTCCTGTGATCCTTGAAGTTGGAGTAAAAAAAATAAAAAATGGAAAGGGCCCTTTGGGACCTGCTATTAAAAACACTTGCTTCATGGAAAAGTTCATTCATTCATATAAAGTGTCCCCTTTCACCAAACAGTGCTAAGGTGCTTGGGTTGTTTGCAAAAAACAAAATACACAACAAGAACAAATTAAAAAGCTCATATTGAAAATAATTTTCTCCCATTTATACCAGCTGTGAAACAGGTAGTTGTGACTCATCCTAAGAAATGAAGTTGACTCAGAATTTATGATCCAAGGGCCTCTCTGCCCTTCCACAGTTACCTCTGTCACCTGTGAGTCTGGCTACATTCTACTCAGTCTCTTCAGCAGCTGTGAAAGGTGCTCAGAAAATGACACCACTGATTTATCTCTCTTGGTGCCCTGTTATCCAGTTGCCATAACAGAAACACTGAGGGAGGTGGGGAGCGAAGAGTTCTGTTGTAGCTTTCAGGGACACTCACTTTAATCATAGCTGTGAAAGCCATTGTTTGTTTTTGCTCTCATCTTCCCTCTTTCCTACCAGATTATTAGGCTGCTCTCGGGAAGGCCCCGGTGATCGAATTCTCCTTGCCTCCCATGAATATTAATAGCTCTGTTTATCCTTAGGGTGAGCTGCATAGTCACTTCAAAAGAGAATTCATAAAGGACAAGTCCCCTCCCCCCCCCCAAGGAGGCTATAATGTAGATGATACATGAAGCAGATATGGAAGAAGACCACAAACCTTCACAAGGAGACAGGTAAGGATGGATGGGGGTGACCACAGGGAGAAGGCCAAGCTTAGCAATACACCACATTGGAAACAGGGAGGTTTTAGAAAGATACAAGGAAAGGGCATGTCTGTCTTTTGTGGAATGGTTGCAAATAGGGAATAGGGAAAGGTAAGGCTGGATGTAAGAAGAGGCAGTTTCTATCCCAGATGGGCGGGGTAGAAATAAGAAAATATTATTATTATTATTATTAAAAATTATTATTTTGTGCCAGGCAGAAAGTAGTTTCCATCTATTCTCTTGTGCTGTTACTTCTGAGGCACGAGGAACATTGTAGCTAGTGGAAGTTTTGCTATCCTAAAAATGATTAAGAGTTTCTTTATTTATCGCCTGTCACCTTAAGCTTATTAAGCATCTTAAGCCAATCACCTCTAGACAATTTACAATACAAAAAAAGTAAACTAATTAAGAAAAAACCCAGATTACAGGTCCATATAAAAATTTGACATATAAAAAATTTAATTTTTTTTTAAGGAAACAAACAATAAAACATTCACTTTTGGTGAACACATCAATAGAACATATTGCAATTTACAGAAGCCTCTCTATTGTCATGGTCACCACATATAGGGTTGCCATATGTCCTCTTTTCCCAGGACACAGCCTCTTCTTCATGATGAGAGTCGTCTGTAGGAATAAGGGAGACGACAGGAGGTTGAATGCAGGTGAGCTGTGCAGAAGCATGCTGGCAAGCATGCTCCAAGCAAGCTGCCGGCTAGCTCTGCCGAGGCTCCTTTTATTAGCAGAAGTCAACAATTGGAAGCAGTAGTGAAACCACCCTGAACTTAATGTATTTCCATCTAAGCACATTTCCAGCATTAGCAAATACACGTGTCAACAGGTGCTTCCCTCAAATCACACACCCGCCCCCCCGCCCCCCGATTCTTGATTATGTCTGCGTCCCCCGTCATGCTGCAGCCAAACGATTACTCTAACAAACAAATTGTGAGAGGACAAAAGGTCAGGGGGGAAACCCTGTTTTCTAGCCAAGGGAAAAGGTCAGGGAAAGCAGGTGCAATGCTCCTTGACATGCTGTTGCATGTCTGGTGCAAGGTTTGCCTTCACAAAGTGGAGCGTTAACTCCACAGTCGTCATAGAGATCCATAGTTTAAAGTAGAAGTGAGCAAATGTGTCCTCTATTTTGCCCTTCAGAATATGGCAACCCTACATATAGTTAATATGTGTACCAGGCATTTCCTTTAGGGAAGGACACATCCTGAAACCATAGAGAGCCACTGC
The DNA here is from genome assembly GCF_964234715.1 of Podarcis melisellensis. Classification (NCBI taxonomy): domain Eukaryota; kingdom Metazoa; phylum Chordata; class Lepidosauria; order Squamata; family Lacertidae; genus Podarcis; species Podarcis melisellensis. The sequence continues at coordinate 92,840,886 of NC_138529.1, forward strand.
CAGCCAGTGTAGACAGTAGTAAACTAGATTAACTAGTGGTCTGACTTGGTATAAGGCAGATTCCCATGTTCCTGAAGCACTTTCATGGAGAACAGGTGTATAAATAGCCCTTTGACATGAGACTTCCTGCTCAGAGACTGTATATATCTGAATTGTAGCAGATGCTGGGACAACAGGAGGTGGCTGCCGCTTTCATGACTGTTTCGTAAGCTTTCCAGAGAAATGTACTTGCTCACCCTGAAACAGGATGCTGACCTAGACGAGACTTTGTTTTGATCCAGCAGTGCTAATGTATGTTCTTATTTGTCTTTGTTTTCATGAACACAGCATTAAGCAGGGTTCCCGGGTCGTTTGTGCAAATTAATAACCAACCTAATCCCGCGGGATGAGAAGATGATGCAAATTACTGAGCGAAATTCCACCGTCCCTGTCGTTATGCATTTTGCCTCTCTTTGTCAGCGTTCCTCACAGCAAAGCTGAAGTCAAAGTGTTAAGGAACAGGGGGGCAGAGAGCCTTCCAGAATTTGATTCAGAACAAAATGGCGGGCAATTCTTCAGCAGTGTAAGGACAAGGCACAGAGAAAGAAAGCAGGGGGAAGACATGTAGATGAAAAGTTAATTAAGGATAAAGCAGATATGGCAGTCAGAACATTAAACAGAAGGAAAAGGAGGGCGAAGATTATACGCATAATTCAAAACAACCTCACACCGGTGAGAAAGACAGCAAAACGGGAGACGGCAGGGGGAGGGGGGAGTTTTCGCTCAACGTTAATAAAACATGCTTCATGTCCATATGGTGCAAGAACCTAATAAATGAGAAAGCGAGGCCTCCAGGAGATAGCAAGGATAATTTATTGACAGCAGAAGCAGCCCTTAATAAATAATTAACGGAATTATTTGCCTCATTGGGCCCAGGGGAGCTTGAGGGACAGATGCCAGAATTGGATACACATTTGCCTACCATAGACGTTTCAGGGAGAGAAGGACAGGAGAGCAAAGTGGGTACTTCAGCCACTGCAGCTTTTCTCAGCCCTGTTATGATTAAACTACAAAACTGAATCGAGGGGGGGGGGGTTGGTTGTTGTTTTATGACCCCTTTGGTTTTGACCTGAAATGGTATGACCCAGAACTTTGCCACCTCCTCTGCCTACCACCTCATTAACGAATGGGGTCAGCTCCAAGCGAGTGGCATTCACCACACCTTGGAGCAACGAATTCCATCGGTTAATTATGCGCTGAATGAAGAAGCGCTCCTTTTTATTGTCCTCAACCAACTGCAGTTCGGTTTCGTTGGATGACCCCCAAATTTTAATGCCGAGAGAGAAAGGGAAAGGGGGTAATTGCTTCCCGCACCATTCGCACTGTTATAAACCTTTAGATTGCAAATTGCTATAAAACGGAGCTAATTGCTGACTCCTTTGATATGTCTGGACAGCAGCCATCAGTGAGGGCAGTGCAAGGGCATCACCAGGGCTTTTGTTTTTTAGCCTGAGCTCACAGGCTCAGCTCCAGCACCTCTCAGGTGGGCACCATTGCCATCCTAAGAGAACAAGGGGAAAGTTCATGGTGAGCTCTGGTGCCTTTCTTTCTAGAAAAATAGCACTGGGCACCACTAAGTGGAAACCGTGGCTCATGATACCACTGATATAATAATAATAATAATTATTATTATTATTATTATTATTATTATTATTATTATTATTATTTATTTATTTATACCCCACCCATCTGGCGGGGTTTCCCCAGCCACTCTGGGTGGCTTCCAACTGAAAATTAAAAACAATACAGCGTCAGACATTAAAAACTTCCCTAAACAGGGCCGCCTTCAGTTGTTTTTGAAAAGTAAAATAGTTGTTTATTGCCTTGACATCTGCTGGGAGGGCATTCCACAGGGCAGGCACCACTACCGAGAAGGCCCTCTGCCTGGTTCCCTGTAACCTCACTTCTTGCAGCGAGGGAACTGCCAGAAGGCCCTCGGCGCTGGACCTCAGTGTCTGGGCTGAACAATGGGGGTGGAGATGCTCCTTCAGATATATAGAACCGAGGCCATTTAGGGCTTTAAAGGTCAGCACCAACACTTTGAATTGTGCTTAGAAACGTACTGGGAGCAATCAAGATTTTTCAGGACCAGTGTTATGTGGTCTCAGCGGCCACTCCCATTCAGCAGTCTAGCTACCGCATTCTGGATTAACTGCAGTTTCTGAGGCACCTTCAAAGGTAGAGTGGATTGCAGTAGTCCAAGCGGGAGATAAATAGAGCATGCACCACTCTTGCAAGGCAGTCTGATAAGGTGGTGGGTCAGGATGAAATGGGCAGGGATGCCACTGGTTATCTGTATGGTGTTTCCCATGCCATTGCCTGGTGGTGCCACCAAGTGACACTCATTGGAAAGTATCCCAAGTCCCTCTGCTTTGTTCTTGTCTCGGTGGCAGCTGCATTTACTCCCCTGCAGCTGCTGCTTCTACATCTGGATATTTTCTTGAGCAGCCTGAAATGATTTATCTAGTTCTAATATCATCTTGGTGTACCTTGTGGGAAATGAAGACATTTAGCATGGTGGTGCTAGGACAAGTGATGCAAACATGGTTTTTCTTTGCACACCTGTAATTAAAAGGGTACAGAGAGAGATGCCCTGGATGTGTTCCAACTGGATTCCTGAATCTGTAAAGATTTAAATAGGCTTGGCAAGCCACTCTGTTGCAAACCGCTACCTGGGGAATTGCACGGCAGGGATAAGTGAGCAAATGCATGAGGAATAAAATGAAGCTGAATTCAACCAGGGCTGTCCCTGGCCTGTCTCATCTTGAGATGTCCTCCTCAGTGAAATCTAGCTGCACCACAGCAGTTTTGCCTGATGATGATAATTATGATATTAGATCGGACAGCCGAGCTCAGAAGCACTAAATCATTAATTCAGAGAGATATAATCTCCTTCTTTTTATGCCTATCAATATCTTGGCATTGCTATCTATAGACATGCACGGGCAGAATACATAAGATGGAAGTGGGATAAAATAAATAGCTTTCTCTGCTGAAGGGTGAACACATGGCTCACGGCTGGTGGAGCAAAGCATTGGTAAAAAGGCGGGTGCGCATGATTATCTTCAACAAGGGGAAATAAATTGATTCCACCCTTTCATGTTGTCTGCTCCATTTTCTACTATATCCGTCGTTGTTGTTGTCACTATTTGTATGCAGCGGGCTTGGTTTTGCAACTGGGGATGGACAGAAGGGTCTTAATCCAGCTTGTGTCCACTTTGCATGTATTCATCAGTAAAACTCTTTCAGCTTGTTTCTTTCTGGCTATTTGCCTTAAAGAATTAAGTATTTTTTAAAAAATAAAAAGTAATAATAATAATAATAATAATAATAATAATAATGTACTCACAAGGTTTACCAACCTGGCATTTCTTTCTTTTTTTACTTACATCAGTTAACTGGAACCGCTAGGAAGCACTGCTCTCACCTCGCATGAAAATGGGATATCAAATGCCCCCATGCATTATGATGCATCATCACTCTCAGGGAAACTAGATGGGGGAAAAATGTTTTTCTATACCTCTCCCTGCTTCTCCCAGAAGAATTTGCAATGCCTGTTATCATGTGTGTGGCAAGAGCTGTACTTTCTAGCCACTCCCAGTGGATAGTATCTGCAAAGGATTTTGGGTTCTGAAGTTCAGGCAGGATCAGATCAAGTGGACTTACTGAACTGCTCAAACTTAGTTATGGGGAACAATGTGAACCCACCATACTGCTTAAGAGATTGATCCTCTGAAATGCAATGCAGACTGTTAAAAGGGCTCTGAGTTTGTGTCTGCCAGGAATGGGTGAAACTGTCAGTTTTGGTTTCTCTCTGTTTCTCATTTTTCCAATCTTAAATTCAGTTCTGGTCCACTTCAATATTGTTGTGTGTGTTTTTATAGAAAGGTCACATTAAAAATTCATCAGCAAATTTCTCCTAATATACACATTTCTGTACATAATTTTACCTAACATACACATTTTCCAAGCAAGTTTCCCTAAATTAATGAATTTTTGTATGATATTTTCACTAATATATGCATTTTTGGACATAGTTTGCTCAAGCAAATACCTTTCTGCACACATTTTTGCTGCAGAACTGCATTGCAAAAGTGCAAAAGTATGGCAACGTTCTGGTTTGCATAATGTTTCGGAAATGTGCATTAGGTAGGTTTGCCTTTAAATTCAACTTGCAGTTAATTTCTTCCATCCCCTAGTGTCTGCCTATGTGCACACATATGCAGAAGAATAGAGAAGGAATTCGAACTTGGAGTCTCTAATTGAAGCCTCCAGCCAATTTCTACAACCAGCTAAATTGATTAGATATGTATCCCTCAGCTACGGTAAGGCCCGTCTCTCCTCCCTCAGACTTCTCAGCTTTACTCATGGCAACAGCAGCTAAAGAATTATGCGCCCTTCCCAATTGCCTCCGGAAGGTTGGCACCCCAGCAATCTGAGATCGTCTCATGTTAGAAAACTATTTGGGCTACTAACTGCATGCAGTTAGTAATTTACAGTTTAAGCACCCAAAGTCAGGGAGCTGGTTATTATTCCACTTTTCACTACTGATAGCTTGAAACACTTAGGATCAGATCAAGAGCCTCTTTAAGTAAATGGTAGACACACAAGTGCCGTGCCCAAAAGGCAACATGCTGTGATATACCTGGGAAAATACCTAGATTAAGGACATTAAATTGATCCTTCTTCTATACAACTTTATTTCTGAGCTTTATTGCTCCATTTGTCACCCTCTGGTAGCAAGATTTGTCAATGTTCTACCACAGTGTATCACTTTATATAGCTGAAGTGGTCAAAGGGAATTTTCCTTGATAAGTCATCTGGCCAGTTTTCCCTATTGGAAAAGGCATTCAAACATTATAATCTGTAAATTATGAATCACACAATCAGCCAATTAAGTTTCAAACATTGAACAACATATGAAATAATATGTAGGGAGGGAGCAGTATTTGAATTCCAGAGGGACTTGGTCCGTTCATTATTTTCATAGAAGCATAGAGTTGGAAGGGACCTTGAGGAGCATCTAGTCCAACCCCCTGCAATGGAAACTCAACTAAAGCATTAGTCTGCCTGAATGGCTCAGTGTGGTGCTGATAATGCCAAGTTTTTAGATTTGATCTCCATTTGGGACAGCTGAATATTCCTGCATTGAAGGGGACTCTACAATTCTATGGCTCTATGATCCATGACAGATGGCCATCAAAATATATATATATATATATATATATATATATATATATATGCAGGTTTTGGTGTCCTCGGGTGTCTTCCCGTGTAAAAGTTGGGGTGTCTAGGCGACGTTTCGACGAGGTCTCACTCGTCATCTTCAGGCTGGTGCTTTCGGCTTCTTGTTACTGGAACAGAGCAGGATCTCAGTGTTTGAGTTCCTATAAATACTGTTGAGGGGGTGTGGTGTATAGCCTCCAATGTTCTGGGCAGAGAGGAAGTTCCCAGGCTAGTGTGCCTTTTCTTCTTTTGTTCCTTAATTACTTGAGGGATATCTTGAGTGATTTCTTGAGTGATATCCTGAGTACCACTTAGGTGGGTCATTATGACCCACCTAAGTGGTACTCAGGATATCACTCAAGAAATCACTCAAGATATCCCTCAAGTAATTAAGGAACAAAAGAAGAAAAGGCACACTAGCCTGGGAACTTCCTCTCTGCCCAGAACATTGGAGGCTATACACCACACCCCCTCAACAGTATTTATAGGAACTCAAACACTGAGATCCTGCTCTGTTCCAGTAACAAGAAGCCGAAAGCACCAGCCTGAAGATGACGAGTGAGACCTCGTCGAAACGTCGCCTAGACACCCCAACTTTTACACGGGAAGACACCCGAGGACACCAAAACCTGCATTCCTGTACCCGTGAAAATCTACGAAAGCAAATATATATATATATATATATATATATATATATATATATATATATATGCGCCATTCTATAATATAAAGTATTATATATTATTATGGAAGCTTTTCCAAACCACCCAAAGTCCCCTTCTCTCTTTTGAAAGCCCATTCATGTAGCATATGTTTAGGAGACTAAACACAGATGTTTCCAGCAGATTTACAATGCAGGACATTTGACGGCAGTCTGATACTCAAAGAGCACCTGAGCTTAGCCTGGAAGAAAGCTTGAGCCAAAGACCCCCTCCCTTCACTTTCACAGGACCATTTGTCTGCTGCAAAAGTGGAAAACTATCTGCCAATTTTCAAGGTCTGGCAAATTCTAAAAAATAATAATTGAGGGGTGGTCTTACCTTTAACTCCTGCCAACCTAGCAGTTTGAAAGCACATCAAAGTGCAAGTAGATAAATAGGTACCACTCCGGTGGGAAGGTAAATGGTGTTTCCGTGCGCTGCTCTGGTTCGCCAGTAGCGGCTTAGTCCTGCTGGCCACATGACCCAGAAGCTGTACGCCGGCCCCTCGGCCAATAAAGTGAGATGAGCACCGAAACCCCAGAGTCGGCCACGATTGGACCTAATGGTCAGGGGTCCCTTTACCTTTACCTTACCTTTAAAGATGCTCAAGCTGTGGCTTGGCTGCACTCAGCAGACTGGTGGGAGCTTTCACTCTAGCTGTAGCTGGAAAATCCTCTATGCATCTCTTTGGGAATAACCCATATTGAGCACAGGACACATTTCCAAGGAGTGTGCACTACAAGGTAAGAACAGAAGTGATGTTTGAATGCTGGCATGGATGGATGAAAAGAGGGAGGCTGTGTTAACTTAAGAACATAAGGAGAGCCTCCTGGATCAGGCCTGTGGCCCATCTAGTCCAGCCTCCTGTTCTCACAGTGGCCAACCAGATGCCTGTGGGGTACCGGGGAGTAGAATATGGGCACAAGAGCCCTCTCCCCTCCTGTGGTTTCCAACAATTGGTATTCAGAAGCATTGCTGCCTCCAACTGTGGAGGGTTAGCACAGGCCTCATAGCTAGGTAACCATTGATAGACTTCTGTCCCATGAATTTGCCTAATCCTCTTTGAAAGCCATTGAAGTTGGAGGCCCATGGTCAGCTACATGTATTTCCTTGTTCAGAATAATTGGGCTGTTCTTTGAATTTAGCAGGATTTAAGGATGAATCAAGAGACGCGGATGGCACTGTGGTCTAAACCACTGTGCCTCTTGAGCTTGCCAATCAGAAGGTCGGTGGTTCGAATCCCCGTGATGGGGTGAGATCCCGTTGCTCGGTTCCAGCTCCTGCCAATCTAGCAGTTTGAAAGCACGCCAGTGCAAGTAGATAAATAGGTACCGCTCCAGTGGGAATGTAAACAGTGTTTCCATGCGCTGCTCTGGTTTCGGTGTTCTGTTGCACCAGAAGCAGCTTAGTCATGCTGGCCACATGACCCAGAAAAACTGTCTGTGGACAAATGCTGGCTCCCTCGACCTGTAAAGCGAGATGAGCGCTGCAACCCCAGAGTCGTCCTTTACCTTTAACTGTCAGAGGTCCTTTACCTTTACTTTAAGGCTGAATTAGGCCCACCAAGCTTTTCCATTTTACCTACCAGGCCATTTTGACCAAGCCATGTCCACCTGCCCTACACCTGATGCTATATATGATTCCCGATGAGCACAATGGACTTGCAAAAGAAAGAAAGAAAGAAAGAAAGAAAGAAAGAAAGAAAGAAAGAAAGAAAGAAAGAAAGAAAGAAAGAAAGAAAGAAAGAAAGAAGTTATCATAAATCCAAAAAGGAGGAATTGTTAAAATATGGCCAGAGCCAGTAGGATAGGGTAGCAAAAAAATGCAAAGAAAAAAATTTTTCCTAGTCAATGCGCAAAACACAAAATTTACTGTGATTGCCAAAATTTGCTGCATGTCAGCTAGTGACAATAGTCATCTGGGGCTTTCAGCAGTTGCCATATTTTAGGCATTGGCTGTAGCACATGTAAGTTGAATGCCTTAACAATGAGGCAGCGGAGGCAGGGAGTAGAATTAAATAATTATTCAGTAAAGTGTTGCAGAAATAATAAATAGCTAAGTTCTTTGCTGTGTTATCTAATATGTTTGAAGCTTCTTCCAGCCCTCTTGCCTAAGCCTTTTTTCTCTCCTGACTCGTTCGAGCTATACCAGCAAATCATTCCAAAGCTGTTTGAAGGCATGACCTCCTTCTCCCTGTAATTGTTAGCAAAGCCACTGAGCAATCTCATAAAAGATCACTCAGAACACAGCAGCATTCCCAGTTCTGTTCTCCCCCTTCCATTAAAAAAAATGCATCCAAGTTGTGCTGTGCCTAAATGTCGTTCAATAATGGGAGGAAGAAACGAGTTTGGAAGCCGTGACTTTCAAAATCCAGCCATCTTTAGGCTGAGGAAATTGACTTTTTTTTTCTTTCCCCCCAAAAATGTTTTAATTTGAAGCTCTCTTAGAGGGTCACTCTTTTTGAAAAAGTTACCCATACTAGAAAAATGAGTAAGAGTATCTGTAGTAGGGCTAAGCTGAATGGTCATGGGTTTTGATCTACTTTTCTTTTCATGCTCCTGTATCAAGATAATGCCTCTTCTCAAATCATAACCATTTTTGCAACAACACCAAAGAGTCCCACCCACCCCATGCTGTTTAATGTAGTGATAGTGGTGAAATGCTGGAATTCAAGACTGGATACAGGAGAATTTTTGAGCTCCAAATACTTCTCAAGTTCTAATTAAAATCCATCTGGGAGCCCCATCCATCATGGTCAATGTCCAAACATGATGGGAGGAATACTCTTCTGGGGTGAAGACAAAGTGTTGGAATGTTACAGCACCTACTGTGGCTTTACAGACCAATGCAGGAGAAACATGTTTCGTTGCAGCTGGTACAGAGGAAGTCGTCTGGCGTTTCTTCTCTCTGCACTCCTCCCAGCGGTCATTCTTCCTCCGGTCACTGCTATGGACACACAACCTAAATGTCCATCTCCAGGCACCTCTGACATCTGCAAGGGACTCACACATGGTGGAACTGAGACTGCCAGTCTTCATGTCATGTTTGCAGGCATCTTTGTAACATAGAGTTGATCTGACAACGGGCCTGGTGCCTGAAGTCAGCTCCCCATAGGGCATGTCCTTGGGGATCCTGCCACCTTCCATTCTGTGTACATGACCAAGCCAGCATGGACGTCACTGAGACAGGAGAGCAAACATGCTGGGAATGTAGGCTTGGGAGAGCACATCTTGGTTGGAGGCTCTGTCTTGCCATGTGGTGCCCAAAATCTTCCTGATGCAACACATGTGGAAGGCATTGAGGTGATGCTCCCGGTGAGTGTAAGATGTCCACGACTCACTTCTATAAAGCAGCAGCGTCAACATCCATGCCTGATAGACCCTCTTCTTGGAATTAGTCATTAGCATCACATTCTACAATACCCTTTTGGAGAGGTGAGCTCATGTTCTGGTAGACTCCACAATCTAATGGGGCACTTTGCACATGGAAGAAAAGGATTCCATTAATCCCTTCCCTTTCATATCATCTTTGTCATATCATATTTGTAGTCTTAGCAAATGAGTGAGAGCTTTTAAGAATAAAAAATAAATACGTTCTGATTTGGAGCTCTAGCACAGGCTAGTTGTAACATTTTTTAAAAGTTACTAAGTTACTAATCTCAGAAAAGTATGTGTTTGAGTATTTCTGTTGCAGGACTAAACCAAATTTTATTTGGTTCTGATGACCTCTCATCAAGGTAAAACCTTTTGTTGAATCAGTAGGGAACTTATGCAAAAAAAAAAATAGATCTTTTTACAGGATCTTTTATGGGAGTACTTTTACAGCCTTAGGGCTTTACACTCTCTGAGGAATTTATACTGCCTAGGTAAGACGTTCATCCAACTCCTTGAAGAGATAAGTTTTGGAAAGCTCACCATCTTTATCCCAATTAGAGTTAGAAATCTTTTTAAAAAAAAACAACCCCACTGAGCACTCAGTGGGAGGGGGAGAATCAAGGAGATTCATTTATAGAATTTTGGACAGAATGCTCACACAGTAGAAAAACTAAACACCCAAAATTATACACCCTTACCAAGGACGAAGCCCCATTGAACAGTGGGACTTACCTCTGAACAAACAACCACAGGATTGAGCAGCTGAAAAATCAAAGACATAAGGAGTAAAGTCAGCTTGGGACAAGCCTACAGCAGTTCTGTCCTGAACATGCCTGGTCCATCTGATCTCTGGAGGTGCCCAGGTTTAAGTTGGGTTAGTACTTAGATGAGATCAGTTGGGACAACAGTCAGTTGAGAATGCTAGTAACCAACCTGGGATGCAGCAAAGCCCTAAATGGGGTGGGGGGAAAGTCAGCCATTACCCCCACTACCTCATAATGGAGTCTTCACAAAGGATGGGATCTTAGTCCTTATGGGCCCTGCTGGCTTTGTCCACCCAGCTGTCTTGCAACAGCAAGGAAAGCAAGTGTTGAGCTGGAAGAACTTGTCTCAATGCAAGAATCAAATGAGATAACCTGAGAATTGCAGCACAGGCTTTGGAGTTTATGAATACTTCCTTGCTCTCTTCATTTTTGGGTTTTCCCATGTTGAGAATTGTGACTGTTAAATTAATGTAGCTAAGTGAATGAAATAAATGTAGCAGCACTAGAGGACTGTGGCTTCATTTCCAGGCAGTGGATTAATAGGGAAACTGATGGGCATGGTGCTCCTTCATTAACAAGGATTTATGCTGCAAGACAAGCATCACTAATTCGGAAGACATATGGGTCTTTCATATATATCTGTCCTCTTCATATACTGTGTTAGGACTCTGGATAGTATTTATCACCTAGGAATGATGTAATATACTATATACAGAAACACACACACACACAAAACCACTGCTCACAGTTGTCTAAATATAAACTTTCTAAGTAGGTGGTGAAAGTGTATTGAAAGAAGGATGTTGGCATTCATTTGTCTCAGGAGACAATGAAGGAGGGTGCCTTTGGGCATGAGGTCAAACTGTAGGAAAGTAGCAGTGCCTGGTGTGGCTGTAGAGACTGGTGTGGGAGAGACATGTTTGTTGCAGCTGGACAGATGAAGGTGTCCAGTTGTGCACCATGGCATTTATTTTCTCTGCACTCCTCTGGTCACTGCTGTGGATACACTATGGTCATCTGCAAGAGGTTCCAACATAGCAGGATCGTTGTCATGTTTGGACACATCTTTGGTTGCATATCCAGTAACATAATGAGGAGCATGATGGAAACATTCCAAGCCTGCTATTAGCAGCCATACCCTTTTCACTCAGTGATAATACTATGTTGAAATGCAGAAGGACAGATCTCACCTTGCTTCCTGGTGCTTGGAGCATTGCTATGGAAGTGGCCCACAGACCCTTGGAAACATAGACTTCCCAGGCTACTGGGACCCCAGTCCCTGCATCTGCCAAGGCTCCTGTAGCTTGTGGCACTGACACAGCAGTATGCCAAAACTGAGGGAACAAAGAAAGAGAGACACGCTCCTGTCAGCAGCACAACCACTAGGTGAATAAATTAATGGGAAGATGTTCTTCTATGTCTTGGATTACAATCCAATCCAAGAACTAGGGGAGGAGACTCGCTGAGCATGTTCATATTCATATTTATAACTGGGTGGGGCCAAAGTTGAATGGTATTACTACTTTTAAAATACTATTCCCCTGCTCTCATGTCTTCCCCCTGGCCTGTCAGAATACGTGATCTGGCCCAGATAACACTGCTGCATATTTTTCTCCTCCCAAGATAGATAGTTCTGCATAACTTATTCTAAATATTGAACCCTATGCAGTATATTATTTACTAGCAAGAGAACATCATAAATATTTACAGAATTGGAAAACAGCACACACAGCCTCCTTTCTGCATTTGGCAAGTAACCTGAGCACAACTCAGTTAAGCTAATATTGTAGCCATTGGAGAAGTCCTGATTTATGCTCTGACAATCTAGACTCTGTAAATTTAAAAGTGAAAACTCACCTAGTTGGTAAAGACCTTAAAACAAATAATTCCTGAAGGACTGATGTATGTGTAACACCCATTTAATGAACATTAGAAGCCCAAAATAGAAGAATCGGCTAAATAGTTCAAATCTTGGTGTGAGATTCAGGTTTTCCCTGTTTTCTGGTTCTTGATGCTCCCAAGGATGTCAGGTGACAATGCTGCAGTAACAATAAAAGACACAACCAGCAGAATCACCCATTGCCTATTCTGCATACTGCATTCAACTTATTGCCTCTGAGCTCCTTGTTCTTCAGCTTCTTTTTGTCCCATTCAAGTTCTGAGCCACCCCCCTTGAAAAGGTATCAATCCTAGCTGAATGGATATATTTCCAGTTTTTTTCTGGCAGGTAAAAACTGGTTTGAAGTTTATGGTGAAGGGGAAGGCAGCTCTATAACACAGCAAGAGCCAGGGCACCATCTTGCAGAGTATCAGGGTAACTGACAGACCCTCCTTTCTCCGCAAGGAAATGAAGCGCTAACAAGGCTTTCACCTTTTGCTATGGTTGATATAGAGAAGGTCAGATATTCCATTGATGGTGCATTTGTAGATTCACCAGGAGGAGGGGCTTTCCTGCCACGCAGAAGGGGTGCAGAGTAAGTGACATACAAATGTGCTAAGGAAACAAACAAACAAATAAAACAATGAGTTACTGTACCTCAGAATCTAGCACTATGCCAGTGCTGGTTTGAACACCCTGAGCAATCACAAAGGATTCCATTTTCTCTTTAAAACAAAACAAAAAAAATCTACTTGAACAATACTAATAAGAAATGTTAAAAATATATTTTTGTCCTTACAAAGCCCAGCTTCTAATTGATGGGAAAATGGGGTCTGCATTGCTTCCTCTTCTGCATGAGAAATAAATGAAAAACCATTATATTAGTAATGAAGAATTGAGGATGAGGGATGAGAAGTCTAAATAGAACTTGTATAATTCATAATGGCCTCAGGTTTCTTTATAAAGCTCCTCCTATTCACACACACACACACACAGAGAGAGAGAGAGAGAGAGAGAGAGAGAGAGAGAGAGAGAGAGAGAGAGAGAGAATCATGATAGGAGAAAAGATTAGAAACACAACAGGCGTATGCCATCACCTCCATTAAAGAGAGTTCAAGGGATATACATATTTCAGCAGCACAACAGATCTGACGTCAAAAATGGGTTGTGCTGTTATAATGGTCTGGTCAGCACATTCTTTTTTCCATGGCTGAATAAATATGTGTATTGTTAAATATCAAGCCGAGGGCGAGATGGTTGGACAGTGTTCTAAAAGCTACCAGCATGAGTTTGACCAAACTGCGGGAGGCAGTGGAAGACAGGAGTGCCTGGCATGCTCAGGTCCATGGGGTCACGAAGAGTTGGACACGACTAAACGACTAAACAACAACAATAAAATATCAAGCCAGGAATTTCTGAATTTGCAACTGAAGTCTCTTAGCCACTATTATTTTGACAAATTCATGAAAATTCAAAGCAACCTTGCTTTTAAGACCTCAAGACAGCATATGATTTTGAATATTAACATGCACAATATTTGAATATTAAAGTGCAGCATATTTATATACCACCTTTTCCTCCAAGGAACTTAAAGTAGTATACATGGTTCTCTCCTCCCCATTTTATCCTCATAACAACCCTGTGAGGTAGGGTAGGCTGAGAGACAGTGACTAGCCCAAGGTTCCTCAATGAGCTTTATGGCTGAGAGTGGATTTGAACCCTTATCTTATAGTCCAACAGTCTAATCTAACCACTACACTACACTGGCTCTTTTTTTAAAAAAAAAATACTACAATAACCACTGCTATGCCTTTCCTGCCCATAAAACAAAATTAATTAATTAATTAAGCAACCTGTGAGAATGAGATCTTTGCTATACAAAGAAATTATTATTAGCGAGACAGATCTTTCTGAGCCCAATGCTGGGCAATGGATGGATGATACTTGAGGTCCCTTCCAGCTCTACAGTTCTGTAGAAAATCTATCATAGATTTTTTTTTCAGCCTAATGGATGTCACCAAATAGCTGGAGTGGATTTCATCATGAAAGTTAGGAGTACTGTACATATTATTTGGGGAACAGTAAACCGAAAATCATTAATGAAAACTTTAATAACACTTTAGGAAACAAGAAACAACTGAATCCTTAGTTAGACCACATGAATACTTTCTTAATGCAACCCTGTGTTGGTCTTCTCAGAAACAAGTGCCAGTGAAGATAATGGGCCTTGCTCCCAGGCCAAGGGATAGATACAGCATTGCAGCAGAAGTCTCTCTGATCAAAGGCGGTGCAATGTATAGAGAAAGATCACAGCATGTGACTTAGTAAAAGGAGATGCATTTACCTCCCAGGTGGAACCAGGCAAGTTGTTGATATGTTCTCTCTGCAGTGCCAAAAGCTCTGGTACTGATCTTCCTAATTAGTCTTTCTGCACTATTGCAGGTCTGTCTCTAAAAGATGTTATTCTTCATCCTATCCTTTAGTTCCTGCAGTTTTGATGCTGGCAGAACACACCGGCATAATTACGTGCAGGTTGTAGCTAGCGAACCTAGAAACCTGGTTGCTTCTTCTTTGAGCAAAACTTAGCTGTTCAATAACTACGTGTCAGGCTTTCTGCATGGAAGGAGACTATTTGCAATTATTTATTGATACAAAAAGTGAGAGTGCTGTTTAAATCAAATAACTGATTCTTTGCTCAAATTCCACTATCTTGCCAATTTCCTGTAATGATCTACAATTCCACCTTCCATTTATAAAAGAATAAAGACATGAATGACTATGCTTAAGATCTGCTAATTTTTTAATAGCCAGTGAAGTGAAGCGAAGCACAACACAGTCAAAGCACTTGATTAAAATAGGCAAATCCATTTATGATCCTTTTTAAAATTACCACATTTGCAGACAAAAGATATAACGTGCTTATTGGCAAATTACATACCCCTCAGTCTTTCTCCTCCTTTTAATTAGTATAATTTTAAAACCAGCTAATAATATTTTACCAAAGAGGTGAAATCAACAAGGCTTTTCATTGAAACACAAACCCTGTTTAGATGTTCAAGAATTGCAGTTAATGGATGTGTGTAGGGAGGGGAGAGAATCACACACACTGTCCACAAAACAGTATCCCAAGAATTGATTCAATGAGTGTTCATATGTTACACTCAACAAGTGTACAATCTGTGAACCTGTGTATACAAATTGTTTAGGGTTGCCTTATTTCAAAAAGTGAAAATCTGGACACAAAGTGTGTACTGCTCAATTTCTCTTTTGTGATTCCTATTTTATAGATAAATTGAGTAGGAACACTGGAAGCTTCCTGCCTGTTCACTTAGTTCAGCACTGTTGGTGCTGACTGGGTGGGATCTCCAAGGCTTCAGGCAAAGGTCTTCCATTGCCCTACCTGGAGATAGCAGAGATGCTCTACCACCCATGTCACACACGATTCCATTTTCTTTCCTTTCTTAAATTGCTGTGTGTATGTGTTTCATTCTTACGGAGTTTGCTAGTTTATTTTATTTTATTTTATTTTATTTATTTAGATGTGCTCATTATAAGGCTGTGGGGAAGGAAGTTTTGAGTTCCTAACAAGACTAGCTAAAGAAGATTCATGAGAAAGATTAACACTACAATCCTAGGCAAATCTGTTGTTAATGTTGTTTAGGCATTAAGTCGTGTCTGACTCTTCATGACCCCATGGACCAGAGCACGCCAGGCACTTCTGTCTTCCACTGAGTAGGCAAATCTACTTAGGTATAAATTCCACCGAGGTCAAGGTTTGCTACCATAGCCTAGACCCAATCGCGATCTATTGGTCGATCTTGGGGGGGGGGTGTCTGTGGTTGATCGTGGGTCGATCGTGGGGTTGCCCCCCCTGAAAAAAAATAAGCTCAACAACTGTGTCTCCTTAAAAAAAGCTCAGCTTCCCAAAAAATCTCAACAACTTTCGTAGATCACTGTCAATTTTTTTATAGTGTGAGTAGATCACAGTCTCTTGAAAGCTGGACATGCCTGGCCTAGACTATGCACATTATGCCATACTAACTGACTAGTGCTTGCTTCGTTCTTAGCAAACGCGGCAAATCTAGTGGCTGGTGCTGAAGGTGAGTTGTAATAAAGACAAGACGGCAGTGAATTCCTTTGGGATTAATTAATTCCAGCATGAGATATTGCAGTGGGTAAAAGAGAAGCAAATACCTTTCAATAACCCTCCCTCCCCCAAATTCAGGATGCCAGCACACCGTTTGCCTTCTTTGATCTATTTTTCTTCCAGTATAATTTTGACATATGAGATGTAATGATGCTCTGGCAAGCTAGCATTTATTGGCAATTTATGTTCTTATGTACGCAATTTTTTTTTATTCACCTACTGTAATGGCCTCATAATTATATCCTTCTCCCAAATAATTGAAGAGTTTTTAGAAAGGGGTCGTCACCTCCTTGTGAATTGTGATTTAATTTGCCACATACAACTTGATAGAGCTGATAACAACTGCAATTTACAAGAACTGGTGAGAAAGGGCACAGGATTGCCAGAGCATCTTTCAAATACAGCTGGATCTCATCTGATGCGATGGGGAGGTTGACGGATTCTTCACTCACATGTTGACTTAATCATATACCGTAAACGTCTTCTTGACTTCACAGAGCACTTCTGGGGGAAGTTTATTCTAAACATGGCAACAGTAACCAAAGCAGCAATACAGTGGTTGGCTCAAGCAGCGGTTTACTGGATGCCAATCCTGCAAGCAGTATTCAAGCAGTTTAAAGGAAGTTTGAGCAAAAGTGTCCATTTTGAAATGTTGCACAGTGAAGTAACAAATAGCTCTGTTGGTAGATGCCAGTTTAAGAAGGTGATGGTGCTGCATACAAAGCACTTCCTGCAGTCCTTTACATATTTACCTGGAAGTAATTCCCATTGAACTTAATGGTGCTTTAAACAGTCAAAGGATTACACTGCAAGAGACCCAGAGCCACCTACACTGTGCTTTGAGAATCAGACTGCATAACCTAGCACCATCATCAGTATGACAGCCAGGTGAACGAGTCTTCAGGCATCTTTTACCTTTCATAGTTGTTTAGAAGAGGGGCTTTCAGAGGGCATGGTGAGGTGGAATTTCTGATGCCCATTATCAGTGAGGCTAGTGCCACATATGCAAGAGTACAGCCTGATCACAAAACTGTTAAGAACCAGTTAAGGAGGAACCTAACACTGATGGCTAAACTGAAAATAGCAACTTCAGATAAGGCACAAGGAGGGCTCTGCATTTCCAGAAAAAGAATTGGGTTGAGTGGTTTCCAAGGATCATGGTTGGATGAGAGCTGGTGGGGTGGCAGTGTCGGAATCTTTGCTACGACCGAGCTGAAAAGCTCATCCTCCGGTCAAGTCCTCCGGAATCCCCTCCGACAGTGATTAACGACCTGAGCCTTTGATGAGGCTCCAGGCACATTCCCTCATTACGCAAAGTATCCAGCAGCAGGGAAGGACGAGAAATATGAGCTACATTGCAAAGAGTTTTATTTCTAACTACGCAGACAGAAAAGAAACATCCTCTCTCTGTGAAAGCAGAGAGCAACCGGAAAAACAAAGGAACAGGAAACCAGTAACATCACATCCGTCTCCCATGAGACTTCCAACAGTCTGGAATGTCTGGAATGCAGAACAGAGTCTTGTGACTCCAAGCACTGCACAGTGGCAACACACAGAAACCTAACAGGCAGGAGGTTGGGAAGAGGATGACTTATATTTTGCCTGGGTATGGAAAGCTCTGACAGAATCTTTGGACTCTGTCCCGTAATGAAATACTGAATAGAGTCTGGACCATTGGGAATTTGGTTTGAGCCTCTGTACTTGAACCTCCAAAGGGGAATTCTCCCACAGTGTCTTGCCACGCAACCTATTAAAGATGCAGGAGTGCTTTCCTCCTTTTTCATCTTGCCACTCTGCCTGAACTTGCAAAGGAAAACATTCAGGCACATCTAAAACTAAAACAAGAGGAAGGGAAATGCTGTCAGTGCAATGGTGCCAAGTTTTTGCCTGCACTGCACACAGGAGACTGGATATTTAGAAAACTGCATTAGCGGAATTAGCTGTCATTTGAAAAATATTATTCATGAAACAAGGTCTGTTAAAACTGGAATGCAAATTTGTTTTTTTTTATAATATTTTTATTGGTTTTTACACATATCTAAGACAATACAATACAAAACAAAACACAAACATAAAAAACATACAACAATAATTTGACTTCCCCATGCCTTCCCTTCGCTCTATCCTTATTTTGCCATTTTTTCGAGCAACTCATCAGTCCATTTTTAATCAAGTCCCTTTTAAATTTACTTAAAGTTTAAGATTTACAGCTGTAATTCTTTGTTTCCTGCCCCTTGACATCTTATCAGTCCACAATTTTACAATAATTTTTAAGATATATTTTGAATTTCCTCCAGTCCTCTTCCACTGTCTCTTTCCTCTGGTCACGGATTCTGCCGGTCATCTCTGCCAATCCCATATATTCCGTCACCTTCGACTGCCATTCTTCCAGAGTAGGTAATTCTTGCGTCTTCCAATACTTTGCCAACAGGATTCTTGCTGCTGTGGTTGCGTACATAAAAAATGTCTTGTCCTTCTTTGGTACCAATTGGCCGACCATGCCCAAGAGAAAAGCCTCCGGTTTCTTTACAAATGTCCACTTAAGGACTTTCTTAATTTCATTATAGATCATTTCCCAGTAGGCCTTAATCTTTGGGCAGGTCCACCAAAGATGATAAAAAGTACCTTCAGCCTCATTACATTTCCAACATTTGTTATTGGGCAGATGGTAGATCTTTGCAAGTTTGACTGGGGTCATGTACCACCTATAGATCATTTTCATTATGTTCTCTTTCAAGGCAGTACATGCCGTAAATTTAATACCGGTGGTCCATAACTGTTCCCAGTCAACAAACATAATATCATGACCGATGTCCTGTGCCCATTCCGGTCGGCGCCAGCGTTAATGGCGGTCCTTGCTTCGAGCTCCGAAGCAGGACTGCTCCGTGAGTTCGGGTCTGACCCGCTACGGCGAGCGGGGGACCCCTAAAATCACAGGCGCTGAAGCTTGTGAGCAAGGAGATTCGGTGGGCACCTTTGCGCCCCCCGGTATCGCGAAAGAGCCTTTTTAAAGGCTCCGGAGCGGCAGCGGGTGTGAGCGCGGTGCTGAGGATCGCAACCCAGCCCACGGAGCGAAGCCGCGTCGCCATTGACGGAGAGCGCCGATTCCTTCCTGAAACTACCGATTGGAAATAATACCCGTGAGTAAGATTGATAAATAAAGGGAACGGGACTCTAAAATTTAAGAATTTAAGAAGATTTGGCTGAAAACGGGTCAGGCAAAAATTAAGGAAGTCAGCCTCCCGGAACTACATGTTTGACTGAGCAACGAAAAAAGCAAGCTGCATTTAAAGGGATCGTATTTATCTTTTGCAACTTCGTTAACCTGACATCGAAAGAGGACCTCCCCCCCGGAGAGTGGGAGAGGGGGGGAAGAAAAACGGACTTAATTTTGCTTGGTGGAAGAGAGGAGTTTGGAAACGGAGGTTTTCCGCTGTCAACACCTCTGGCCAGGCTGCCGGGGTAGCGAGCGCCTGGGAGTGAACTGTCAAACTAGATGTGATACAAAGTAAGATTTATCTGAAGCAAAATAACGGGACTTTAGCGGACAGAAACTGTAATATTTAAAATTGCAACAAAGTAGGGTTTTTACTTGGACTTTCACTTTTGGAACTTGGTATGGCTACTTCTTTCCCTGTTTCTTTGTTCCTGCATTGGATATAATGTACTCCCTCTAGAGGTCTAAAAGAGAGACTGTTGCTGTACTGAGGCAGAAACAGTGGGATTTTCCACTTGCAGCTGTTCCTGTGGGAACGACCTTGAGATATGAGCGGCCCACTGGATGAAATATCAACAAGATCCAAAGCAAAGCAGGCTCAGGCTCAAAAGAAAAGAGGCTCCTTGTCAGGAGCATCAGCTACACAGGAAAGAACAACAACAGTATCAATGGATTCTATGACACAGGCTTTACTCAGGATAAATGAATCTTTAGAAGCACTTACTAAGCAATCTACAGAGAACTCTAAGAAATTGACAGAATTGACAACAAGATTGGATTTGAACACAACGACAATATCGTCTAATACAGATTCTATTAATCGTCTAATTCAGGAAAGTACAGAAACAAGGAGAATAGCCGAGAGCGCTAGGAGCACGGCCGAGGAAACTAAAGGGAAATTTGTTCCTATTGCAAAGAAAGTATATGAACATGATGCAGCCTTGGCTCTTATGGAATTGGAGAGGAAAGGCAAGAACTTGAAACTGAGACTGGTACCTGAAGAGGAAGAGGACAAGCTTGGGGAATTTCTTACAGACAAGTTCCAAGAGTTCTGGAGTGATGAATTGGAGGAAGAGGAAGAGGATTTCGCAATAACTACAGCCTTCCGGATTGGCAGAAAGCAAGGTAAGAAACCAAGGGATTGCTTAATCACCCTTAGATCCAAGGAAGAAAGAGACAAGATATTGAATCTACATTTCCAGAAGGCATTGGTTATTAAAAATTCCCAAATACAGATTTTTAAAGATATTCCCAGATACTTTTTGGAGGTGAGAACACAATTTAAAGACTTAGTTGACCTATTGAAACAAAACAACATTCAATTTAGGTGGGAATTCCCACAAGGGCTGTCTTTCAACTTCAAAGGGAAGAAAATTAAAATAAAAACAATTCAAGACAAAGAATACTTTTTGGAGAGAAATCTTGAGGACTTTCAGAAAGGAACCGTGAGAGAGAGGGAAATACCGGACATTGCAAACCTATCGTTTGGATTGAACCAAGCACCGACTGATGAGGAACAAGAACTTGGAGCAGTGGGTGGGAAAAATACACAATAACAAAATGTCCCTGCAACTTCTGAGCTGGAACTGCAATGGTCTAAACCATCCCCGAAAAAGAGACCAAGTTTTTCATATATTAAAGAAAGAACAGTTAGACATAATCTGTTTGCAAGAAACCCATATTGCCAGGATACATAGGAAACTTCTGATAAATAAGAGATTAGGACTGGAATTTGTTTCCTCAGACAAAGTTAAGAAAAGAGGAGTGGTGATTTATGCCAAGGAAAAATGGGAACCAAAAATGATTTTTAAAGATGATGAAGGAAGATACCTGGCAGTAGAAATTCAAATTCAAGGGGAAAAGATTTTAATTGTTGGGGTTTATGCTCCTAATGAGGGGAAGGCAGAGTTTTTCAAGAAGTTGCATGAGACTTTAATGGACTTTATGGACTTTAAAATCATATTGATGGGCGACTTGAATGGAGTTGTCTCCACAAATATGGACAAAGCTCAAAGACAAGTAGTATCTAAGGATGGGAGACTACTAAAGACTTTCTTTGAACTCACTGACACCATGGACTTGATTGACATTTGGAGAACAAGGAACCCTCTGGAAAGAGAGGGAACCTTCTTCTCTGAAGCAAAAATGACCTGGACTAGAATTGATCAAATTTGGATTTCTAGCAATCTGGCACCAAGAGTGAAAAAAACAGAAATCTGCACAAAAACCTGCTCCGACCACAATGCAGTTAAGATGGAAATGAAATTAACAACGGCTGGAACCTTTAGATGGAGAATGAATGACACCCTATTCAGAGATGAAGAAACTTATCAAAAGGCCCAAAAAATAGTGAAGGACTATTTTGAGATAAATTTGAGAACGGAGGTGGAGAAAAGAATAGTATGGGACGCAAGCAAGGCCGTGATGCGCGGTTTCCTGATCCAGCAGAATTCTATAAAGAGGAAAAAACAAAATGAGAGGAAGGAAAAGATTTTGAAACAGATAAAAGAAGGAGAGAAGAAATTGAGATCTAAACCAAAGTCTCAGGAGATCTTAAGAGAAATAAAATATTACCAGACACAATATATGGAATTGATGAATCAAGAGATAGAATGGAAAATAAAGCAAATGAGACAAAAGACTTTTGAATCAGCAGATAAATGTGGGAAGCTGCTATCATGGCAACTGAAAAAGAGACACAAGTTAAATACGGTGACATCCTTGGAAATAGATGGGAAGCTTGTTAACAAACCGAACGAGATAAGTAACTGCTTTCAAAGCTTCTTTAAAAAATTGTATGCACAAGGGCCTGTAAACGAACAAGAAATGGAGGAATTTGTTGGAAAGTATGGATTACCAAAAATTACAGAACAAAATAAAAGGATTTTGAATGAAAAAATTACAGAAGAGGAAATAGAGGATGCCATTCAGAATATGAAATTAGGGAAATCACCAGGACCAGACGGTTTAACTGCGAAATACTACAAAGCCCTTAAGGAATGGTTAATACAACCATTGAAGGAAGTATGCAACCAGATACTAGAGGGGAAAAAGGCTCCCGAATCGTGGAAAGAAGCATTCATCTCACTTATACCAAAGACAGAAACTGAGAAACATCAAGTTAAGAACTACCGCCCTATATCATTCCTGAATGTGGATTATAAAATTTTTGCAGACGTTTTAGCGAAAAGATTTAAGAGGGTACTGGCAGAGGAGATTCACAAGAATCAAACAGGCTTTCTCCCAGGGAGACACATGTCAGATAATGTGAGGAATATTATAGACATTTTGGAGCTGCTAGATGTGGACATTAATAGAAAGGTTGTTCTGATTTTTGTGGACGCGGAGAAAGCCTTTGACAACATTTCTTGGAAATTTATGAAGAAGAATCTCCATGGGATGGGGGTAGGCCAAGGGTTTGAAAACGGTATAGGTGCAATATATTCTGAACAAAGAGCTAAATTAATTGTGAATAATGTGGTAATGGATGAAATACCAATAGAGAAAGGTACACGACAGGGATGCCCTATATCCCCTTTACTGTTTATATCTGTCCTGGAGGTTTTACTAAACATGATTAGAAAGGACCAGCTGGTAAAAGGAATACAGGTCGGAACCAAACAATATAAGTTAAGGGCATTTGCAGATGATTTAGTGTTAACTTTGCAACAGCCAGAAGCTAGCACCAAAAGAGTTTTGGAATTAATGGAGATATTCGGCGAGGTCGCAGGATTTAAATTAAACAAACAGAAAACAAAGGTGCTGGAAAAAAATCTAACAAATGAGGAGAAAGATAGGTTTCAGAGTGAAACCGGGTTGGAAATAGCAAAAAAAGTTAAGTACCTGGGGGTAAATCTGACATCTAAAAATGTGAATCTATTTAAAGATAATTACGAAAAATGTTGGTCAGAAGTAAAGAAAGATCTAGATATATGGTCTAGGCTGAAACTTTCCTTGTTAGGCCGAATTGCTGTTATCAAGATGAATGTATTGCCAAGAATGTTATTCTTATTTCAGACATTGCAGATTCTGGACAAAATGGACTGCTTCAAGAAGTGGCAGAAAGATATATCTAAATTTGTCTGGCAGGGCAAAAAGCCCAGAATAAAATTTAAGATTTTAACTGATGCAAAAGATAGAGGGGGCTTTGCCCTGCCAGACCTAAGACTTTATTATGAATCAGCAGCGTTCTGCTGGTTGAAGCAATGGCTACTTCTTGAAGATACAGACATTCTTGATCTGGAAGGATATGACAATAGTTTTGGTTGGCATGCATATCTGTGGTATGACAAGGTAAAGGTCTATAAAAGTTTTAAGAACCATATTGTCAGGAAAGCATTGTATAATGTTTGGAATAGATATAAGGATTTATTGGAAAGTAAAACCCCTAGGTGGTTGTCACCAATGGAAGCGAAAGCAGTGAAAAAACTTAACATGGACTCTAATTGGCCTAAATATTGTGAAATTTTAGAATATGATGGTGAAAAACTGAAGCTTCAAAGTTTTGAGAAGCTAAAGCATAAAGTTCGAGACTGGCTACACTACCGTCAGATAAATGAGACATTTAAGCAGGACAGGAAACTTGGTTTTCAGAAGGAGAGGTCAAAGTTAGAAACAGAACTGTTAGAATCCAATACTAAGAATTTATCTAAGATGTATAATTTGCTGCTGAAATGGAACACACAGGATGAAATGGTGAAATCAGCCATGATTAACTGGAATGCAAATTTGAAAGGTGTACCCGTGTAAATGCCAGGTTGACCGACACAAACTCTGAGACCATACAAACACTGCCACATGTTACTTACATTTATGTCATTCTATTATTATTATTATTATTATTATTATTATTATTATTATTTATTTATATCCCGCCCATCATCGAAAGTTCACAAAAGAAATCTAGCAGTTTTCAGACTTTCAAACTTGTAAGACTCATAATAGGGGCCCCGTATGGAACTGAATATACAACATCTGCAAATTCTTCATAAGGCTTGATGGTATAAAGCTGAAAAAGTGCCAAGCTAATTTTTGTCGGATTGAAATTTGCAGGTGGTTTATTAAGCATACAGGAATTTGCTCCTAAAGGAATCCTTTATCGAATGACGATGTCGGAAATATTTTCTGCTCATTTCCCCACCTGAGATTCCTCAACACTTTGTTAATGCTAAATTTATGTTGGGAAGCCTCCGAGAGCAGAGTCACATCTGGCATATGGTAATTTGATTTTTTTTATATAAAAAAAGTGACAAAATCTTTAAAAGTTGCAGAAAAGCTGGTGAGTCCTTTGCCACTCTTATGACTATGGAAATATCACTTCCTTGTAATAAATAGAAACCCCAGAAAATTCTAGTGTTGACATTGACTCAAACATAGAGACTTTGTGTGATGCATGAGATGTAGATTTATCTGGACGGATCCACTCTAGGAACATGATTCTTGAGGAGCAGGTGTACATATCTTTCCAAAATTAAATGAGGAGAGAAGCAGATTTCTCTTCTCCAAAGAAATCCTTGCAAATAGGAACACTATTTTAGTAACATCTTGCTACCAAGATATTCCCTAGCAATTAAGCATCCCTAGGAATTGAAGCTCTGTTTGAAGGTGGGAGCAGCAGGGATGCGTCTGATACCTTTACCTTCTCCATCTTCTTCCACAAGTTGGAAGGCAACTGTTTGAAGCAGGGAGCCTTCTGCATTTGTGGAGACTCCCTGTACATTTTGGAACCCTGCAAAGTTCTTTGATGCTCAGATGACATCCAAGCAGCAGCACAGTGGATGGTTTTCAGGGAGGAAACAATGTGAGGAAAATATGTTCCTCTCTTACTCCTGCACTACAGTCCTCATCTGGATTCCTGCCCCCACCCCTTTCATGGCTTAAAAATAAGGAAAATCCAAATTATGAGATTCAAAGATGCATTTAGCATCACAGGTAGTTTATGTGCAATGTTTTAGTGCAGGCATAGGCAAACTCGGCCCTCCAGATGTTTTGGAACTACAACTCCCATCATCCCTGGCCACCGGTCCTATTAGCTAGGCATGATGGGAGTTGTAGTCCCAAAACATCTGGAGGGCCGAGTTTGCCTACGCCTGTTTTAGTGGGTGTTTCTGCTTTCCTTTTACAGGAGACTTGCTGAAAGAAGTATGCTGAAAGTTTATTTATCTTATTTATTTCATAAAATTTATATACTGCTTGCTTTTAAAAAGAAAGAAAGAAAGAAAGAAAGAAAGAAAGAAAGAAAGAAAGAAAGAAAGAAAGAAAGAAACCCCAAAGACTGGCGTAATACAACAGCAAACACATTTCTTCTTAGGAAATAGTGATGCTTTGACTGATATAAGAAGGTCAAGTTACTGGTGTGATCTTGAAGAACAGATCGCCATTTAAATACATTTAAAACAAAAATACAAAAAAGTTGCCCACTACCTTAGGAATCACAGCAAGGTTTTATCATCTCATTCATACAGATTGGGCTATTAGGTTTACTCTTAGCAGCATAACAAATGTAATAAACTGTAAGGATGTTTTAAAGTAGTCAGAACCTGTCAAATGCATAGTTTAAAATGTGAAATGGTGATTTCGGAATAAGCTTTGCGTTCTGAAACAACTGGTGCCCTGCAGGATAATGGCCAATCAGTTGGTATTATTTTTGAGTGTTGGCAGGATCATCAATCATATTAAATGCTAATGTTTAACACTCTGAGCTCCAGCTAGGAAATGGAACAGATGACAAATGACCATTTCACTTGAACATAGTTCAACTTTCTATCAGCTTTATGTAACTGTTTTGATATTGTGGGAGATTAGAAGAGACAAATGTGTCGCAGCAGTAGAAGTCATTTGCTTCTGGATAGCCAGATGTGGCTTTGTTCTTTTAAAAAAAGAAGGAAGGATTTAAATATATATGCTAAACCATAGATTATATTTATAACATTTTCACACTTAACTATGAAGTACACAGTGCTTTTCTTTGACAGCAGCATTTGTCAACCTGGTGCCCTTCCCATGTTTTGAATTGCAAGTGCCACCAGTGTTGGCTGGAGCTATATGGTGCTATAGTCCAAGACATCAGGAGGCCACCAAGTTCACGCAGGCTGTTTTAGACTATCTGGAGGCTATCCAGAAAAGACATCCTATGTCAAGAGATGAGGATGGAGAGAGAGGGAGAGGGAGAGGGAGAGGGAGAGGGAGAGGGAGAGGGAGAGGGAGAGGAGAGAGAGAGAGAGAGAGAGAGAGAGAGAGAGAGAGAGAGAGAGAGAGAGAGAGAAGTGTGAGCAGGTTATCAAAATTTATTCATTGAAAAATGACACCACAACCACATATTTGCTTTCCAACCACAGTCATACCATGCAGGTGGCTTTTCTATAATTCCTAATCCAGGACTGTCCACAAAATGTCACACCTTTAAAATGTCTTTGTGTCATAGTTTTTCATTCAAACATAGATACATATGTCATGCACAGACATTATAATATCTGCAGTGTATAATTCCATGGGTTAGATTTATTGATAATTTGTTTATTACCAGTTCAACTTATGTCCATAGTTATTGCTACTCAAAGACTCTTCGTATCTTATATCTAAAGAGGCTTATCCAGCCTTAGTGACTCTTGCATCTAGAGAACCAAGATAAAGTATCAACTTCTGTGTGGCCGCAGTAGTGGAATATGTGTGCAAAAATGGGACTCGTGATGCTGAATAAAGGACAAGTGTGTAAAGTCAAAGGTGAGCTGCTCTGGAAGCTGTGCTTGTGCCACATTGGTAGTCAAGATAACCCCACAATTAATTGGTAGTTGCTGTAGCAATGAGCTCATATATGTTTATACATGCCTGCTTTGATACATTAATTGGGTCTGAGATACTGGGTTCTGAGCCCAGAAAGGGGAAGCATAGGTAATGCTTTGGGTATTGACCACCTGGGTTCCTGTCTAGTTAGGCAATGTGACATATACTGCTTAACTATATAAAAATGTATGCACTTTGGGCTGGGTGCATACAAGCTATCTCCTTCCTGCAGGACCTGCTTGCTGCAGCGTCCATCCTGCATCTCTGGAAGAGAAGACAAGGAGAACTGGCAGGCTGCTTTTGCTGTAAGTCTATATTCTTCTTTAATAAAGCATTCAAACTGGCCATTCTCATGTCTTTGGCTCCTAATCTGGCATCCCGACAGATCTCAAACCCCCATGAGTGTACACAACCACAAGGTATCCTGTTACACCAGCACTTGATTCTGTGCTTAACCATTGATGTACAACATAATAAAGCACTAGACTTTTATTCCTGCTTCCCATTGCTTTTCCTTTCTGGGCCACTGTGTTTGATCACACAAATGCTTGATCATAAATGAAAGCAGTGCTTATGTCAGCCATAATTTTTGTATTAGAGACCTGTAGCAGAAGATTTGGCTGGAGAATTTCAACAAATACATGAAATTTGGTCCCTTGTGATTGCAACCTGTATATTTGGTCTCCTGGGTGGGTCCAACATCCTCTCACCTTCAAAACATCCTTTGTGTGTCCACTCAAGTAGCACAGAGCTACTCTAATCCTAAGGGATTTTCCCTTCTCCCAGTTTGCCCATTCAGCCACTGTTGGTAGGTGATCAATTTCTTCTCAGAAGCTTGGTATAGTGTGCATTGTAATAGGGATGTATAGCTATTGTGCAGATGAAGATTTTTTTGGCTGTATGGCATTCTTTACCTAGTAGTGATATGGGATAAGCAAGTTACTTGTTTTGTAAGAAAAATTAGTCAGAGGAACCAGATTGTAGAAATTGCAGCTTGTGATAGCTAGCTAGTTCACATATCACTAGATATGAAGCAGTCATTGCCATGTCCAAAGGCAGGATGTTTTATGAAGCCAGGAGGGCATTTTCAGCTGCAATTAGTCTCACATTCCCCAACTTGGATGAGGTAGTAGCATATACTGCTGAAATTTCTAACTGGGGGAATAAATATGGTCTATCAAGTCAACAGATATTCAAATCAAGTTCAGTATGGACTTTTCCCTGATTTGGGGAATTATAAATCTCTGGAAGTTGGTGTAAAAACCTCTAGCTAGAAGTAATAAATCCTTCTAGAACTCTATAAACCATGCAAAATAGATTTCTACCATTGCGAACTTGAATCTAAATTTACAAACTTTGAGCGTGATTAAATATAATCTATGAGTAGGGTGAGAATAAATTAGCTACATTTCACTTACATACCCATTCCCTTTATTTATCAGTCTCCACATTAGTGCACTGTTAGGCCTAACTCTCAACCATTCAGGGAGGGGGGAATCATCTGATTAAATGCTCTATGCTAAATGTCTCCACGTAGAAAACTAGAAGTCAAGAAGGGTTCCAATTCCAGTTTAGCTTTATTCCTGATACGTTGGTTCTTTATCTGACCCAACCCCCACAGAGCAACTTTAACCCACCTATCAACAACATGACAAGGCAGACCAAGTTTGGCCCATGGCCTAGAGGTTCCTCACATAGCTGTCAAGTGTCCCTTATTTGAAGGGACAGTCCCTTATTCCAGCGCCATGTCCTGCTGCTGTCCCTTATTGATGGATGTCCCTTAAATGATGTCCCTTAAATTTCAAAGGAAGCAGCTCCTCTCCCTCCCTCCCTGCCATGGAGGAGGGAGGCTCCAACTGTGTTGCTTGGCTGTGTTGCTCACCCAGTAAGAAGTCTAAGAACGACTGGGGGGTGGAGCTTGTTGGGATTTGCAGGATACTGGATAAGCCTGCAGGCTTCAGGATGATGCAATACTCTGCTGGGTCAGAGTGACTCAGCAGGAGTGTAATTAGTATCACCTGCTTTAAAAGGAAAGCCTGTGTAACAGTGGTGTGGTTGGTGTGGTGGTTGTCCTGTATGGTGGTTGTGCTGTAGAGCTGTGGTGGAGGAGAGTATTCGTTTGTAAGTACTCTGTATGGACTGTTTCTTTTGTACATGCCTGTGTAAATAGCTCACATTAAAAAAGACAGAACTGGACAAACCTGGAACTCTTAGCGTCTCTGCTGAAAGCTTCGCGTAGAATACGCGACAGGGTTATGGGCCCAGCACGCTTCCGCTGCGCAAGAGTACAGGTGGCAGGTATCTAGCCGTGGGTGCTGGAGGTGAGCTGCAGGGATGGAGCGGTCCAGAACTGGCGTGTTGCTGGAGAAGCTGACGGCCACTAACTACAGCATCTGGTCGGTCCGCATGCAACACTTCCTCAAGCGTGAGGGACTGTGGAAGGTGGTGGAAACTCCACCGCAGCCCCCTGAGGAAGATGAGGACGACGACGAAAAGCTGGCACTAGCAGAGGCCCAGCTAGAAAAGGATGAGAAAGCTTTGGCTACGATCATCCTTGGAGTGGACGACAGCCAGCTAGTCTACATAGCTGATAAGGTGACGGCAAGTGAGGCGTGGAATGCGCTCAAGGCGGTCCATGTGCGAGAGACAGCCGGCTCACTGATAACACTGACCAGGAGACTGTACCGGTGTCGGAAGAAACCGGGGGACTCCCTGGTAAACCACCTAAAGTTCCTAACAGGCTGTTTCCAGGAGCTAGCCTTAAGAGGGAGGCCTGTGGGGGAAGAGGACAAAGTCTTTATAGTCCTGAGTTCCCTTGATGACAGCTATGATATGCTGGTCAACTCCCTCACGTCTGTAGAGACTGATAAGCTGACTCTGGAATACGTTACCGGACGGTTGTATGCAGAGGAGGACAGGCGTGCAGAGCGAAAGATGACCTCAGCCCAGCTGTTGGAGCATCCCAGAGGGAACAACAGCCGGGAAGAGCAGAGGTGTCGGGAGCCGGAGAAACAGCCAGGAGGAGCTACTGCAGACCAGCCGGTGGTCAACAGAGTAAAAAGGTGTTTTTGCTGCAAGTCCAGTGGACATCTGCTGCGGGACTGCCCGAGAAAACAACAAAAACAGCAGAAGCACAAGAGGCAGCAGAGAGAGTCTACCGCTTGGGTGTCTGCAGATGGTCAAGAAAATGAAGAGCTGTGGGTTCTGGACAGTGGAGCTTCTCAAACCTTTTGTAAAAGAAAAGGACTGCTAACTGATGCTAGGGCTTCAAACAAAAAAACATGTAAGTCTTGCTACGGGCCAGAAAGCTAATGTGGTTTGTGAGGGGGAGGTTGTGTTCCCACAACTGGGACACACATTCAGGAATGTGTTGTGTGTGCCTAGTTTGCAAAACAATCTCCTAAGCATTCCTGACTTGGCAAAAGCAGGCTTTGAAGTAAACTTTGTGGGAGGCCAGTGCCAGATAAAGCAAAATGGGGCAGTGTTGGCAAATGCTAACCTTAGAGCTAATATGTATGTACTGCAGTGTGAGTCTAAGGTTGCTAATGTGCAAAATGTCCCAACCCATGATATGTGTATTCATCTCCTGCACAGGCGTCTGGCTCATGCTAGCTATAAGGTGCTAAACAAAACATTGGAGTTGTGTGGGGGGATGAAAAACATAAAAAGTTGTGATAATTACTTAGACTGTAATATCTGCAAGGAGGTTAAAAGCAGGGCTTGCCCAGTAGCAAGAGCAAGCCAGAGAGAAACCAAAAAACCACTGGAGTTGATTCATGCTGATGTAACTGGTCCTTTTCCACCAAGTGTCTCCCACAACAAGTACTGTTTGATTCTAGTGGATGACTATTCTAGATTTGGCTGGGTCTATCCATTGAAGCAAAAGTCTGACGTTGCCCAAACTTTGAAGTTCTGGGTAAGAAGGGTAGAAAGGCAACTTGGCGAAAAGGTGTGCTCTATTCAGACAGACAGGGGAGGAGAGTTTATGGCAAGCTCCCTAAGAAACTGGTTGCGTTCCCAAGGGATCAAACATAGGCTTACCAATGTGGCAACGCCTCAGGAGAATGGGGTAGCAGAGCGTAGGGGAGGTGTCTTGCAGACACAAATGAAAGCATTGTTAGCAGATGCAAATCTCCCAATTAAGTACTGGGCTGAGAGTATTAAAACCGCAAACTATATTGGGAATCGCTTGTGGTCAAGGGTACTAGATGACATACCCTATAAAATTCTCTATAACAAAAGTCCCAGTTTGCAACATTTGAGAATCTTTGGGACAAAGGCGTGGGTTGACATACCTGTAAAGAACCGAAGAAAAGGTGGGAAAAGGGCACAGCAGTTGCTATTTCTTGGGTATGAAAGTGGTACGAAAGCTTACAGGTTTGAAGATGATAAAAATCTTTTGAGTTATAGTCGATCAGCCAGCTTTAATGAGCAAAGAAATTGGCCCAAGATACATGCAAACCTGCTGCCAGAAAAAGTTTTACTGCCGAGCATACCTGATAAGGCAGTTGAAACAAAGCTGAGAATTGGCAACTCTCCCAGAGAAACTGAAAGGGAGGAGGTAAAGGTTGAGCATTTTTCTCCAGCTGCTAGTATGGAGCAGGGGAGAGAAGAAAGTGCAACAGGGACAGGAGGAGGTAGATCTACAGAGTCAATCCACCCCAAAAGCAGTCCTGAAGGTAGCCCAAGGGATGAGATTAATGAACCAAGGAGGTCTGCAAGAAGTAATAAAGGTCAGCCTCCAGACCGTTATGGGTTCCCAGCCACCATAAACCAGGTTTGTGTAACTGAGCCAGAAAACTTTGAAGAAGTGCAAGAGTTACCTACTCTAGAGAAAGAGGCGTGGTTAAAGGCAATGCAGGCAGAGTATAACTCTCTGCTAAACAACAATGTGTTTGTCCCTACAGAATTGCCTGAAGGTAAAAAGCCCATAAGCTGTAAGTGGGTTTTTTAAAGTGAAAAAGCTGGCTGATGGTAGTTGTCAGAGGAAAGCCAGGTTGGTGGCAAGGGGCTTTACACAAAGGAAAATGATACATTATGATGAAGTGTTTGCCCCAACAGCAAAGGCTGAAACAGTAAAATCAGTTTTAGCAATGGCAAGTCTGAGAGGGTTAAAAGTTAATCATTTTGATGTTGCCTCAGCATATTTAAATGCTCCTATAGACGCCGAGGTGTATTTACAGCAAATACCAGGTTATGAGCTGGAAAAAGACAGCATGGTGTTAAAGCTGCAAAGGGCACTATACGGGTTGCACCAAAGTGCACGTCTATGGCATGAATGCATAGACACAACTTTGAAAAAGATGGGATTCAAACAAAGCCTGGCTGATTCCTGTTTATATTCAGCAGTGGTGCAAGGAAGTGTTTGTTATTTACTTTTGTATGTTGACGATATCTGTCTGATAACAACTGCACAAAAGCAAGTGTCTTGGTTTATGAACAGCCTAGGTAACAAATACAAACTGAAGTATTTGGGAGAGATTCAGAATTACTTAGGAGTAGAGGTTCAGAGAAATGAAGAGGGCGTCTACTCTCTGAGTCAGAAGGAAAAAATCGAAAAGTTACTAAAGACATATGGAATGGAGAGGGCAAATGAGGTTGATACTCCCATAACTACCCAGTACAAAAATGAACCAGAAGGGCAAAAATGTGAGAATGCAACAGCGTTTCATTCTCTGTTGGGTTCTCTGTTATATTTAAGTTGTTGGACAAGACCTGACATAACATTGGCAGTGCACATGTTAAGCCAAAGAAGTGCAGACCCGGCTCAGAGAGATTGGCTAGCACTTAAAAGAATCCTAAGGTATCTGAAAGGCACAAAAGATTACAAACTGGTGCTGGATACAGGATATGATCAGCAAGTGTATGCATACACTGATGCCAGCTGGGGGGACAGAGAAAATGGAAAGTCTACCACTGGCTATGCCATATATATTGGAAATGCCCTGGTTCAGTGGAAATCCCAGAAACAAACATTTGTTGCCACAAGTACTTGTGAAGCAGAGTACTCAGCCATAAGTGAATGTGTATCACAAATAGAAGGGTTTGCTTGCCTAACAAAAGAGCTTGGAATACCTTCTGAAATGCCAATCACTGTGCTAAGTGACAACATGGCTGCACAACAGCTTGCTAACCAACAGAACTTTAAAAGCAAGAGCAAACATATAGCTATAAGATACGGAAATGTGAAAAATGCTTTGGAAAGAAATGTGTTAAAGGTACAGCACTGTAACACAAAATGTAATGTGGCAGATTTGTATACAAAATGTTTGGATGCTCCTAAATTTCGAGACTTAAGAGAATTATTAGGTCTCAAGCCTTTGACTTAAGGAGGAGTGTTGGGATTTGCAGGATACTGGATAAGCCTGCAGGCTTCAGGATGATGCAATACTCTGCTGGGTCAGAGTGACTCAGCAGGAGTGTAATTAGTATCACCTGCTTTAAAAGGAAAGCCTGTGTAACAGCGGTGTGGTTGGTGTGGTGGTTGTCCTGTATGGTGGTTGTGCTGTAGAGCTGTGGTGGAGGAGAGTATTCGTTTGTAAGTACTCTGTATGGACTGTTTCTTTTGTACATGCCTGTGTAAATAGCTCACATTAAAAAAGACAGAACTGGACAAACCTGGAACTCTTAGCGTCTCTGCTGAAAGCTTCGCGTAGAATACGCGACAGAGCTTGCATGCCTTGTGTGTTAATGCAAGCTGAGGGGTTTTTTGAATGCTGGACGCCATTTTGTTGCACGTGCTGCTGCAAACTTTGCAGTGCAAAGCCAGGCCGGGGAGTCATCTTAAGTTGAGGCTGCATAGGCCTTGTGGTGCATGTGATTCAGATTCTATTCAGTTGAACCTCTGGTTACAAAGTTGGTTGGACTGTGTTCTCGAAGCTACCAGCATGAGTTTGACCAGACTGCAGGAGGACAGGAAGACTGGAGTGCCTGGAACAGGTGAGGCTGCAGGTCCCTTATTTTGGCTGCTGGTCCCTTATTTTCAAATCTGTAAGTTGACAGCTATGGTTCCTCACCCTCCTTACAGGCAAGCTGCATGCCTTATAGCAGGGATAAAGGGCCTTGGGCCTGGGTGCCAAAGGTGTCCCTCTAGGTTGCTCCATCAAACTCTTGGATCTCTCTCTCTAGTCAGACCCTCTTACCCCCATACTGTCCAACTTTTTCAGATCCCAGACTGGGACATGTGTCTTCCAGGTGTGTCATGTGACTTGCACCTCACTCTTGCCTCCTCCCCCGAGCTTTTTGAGGGTGAGAGCTCAACGCAAGGGTTTGTGGGACCACAGCACCCAAAATGGCCACCACGATCGCACATAAAATACAGGGTGTCCTTTTTTCCTGGGGCACTTGGCAGATATGTACCCCTCCTCAAACCCCTCACAGGTCTTGCTTCCTGGGGTTTTCATTTTTTATTTTTGGCCTGGCTAGAATGTAGTCTAGAACACTGATAATGATTTTTGCTCACCTAGATGGAGAATGTCAGGAGGAGGGGGAGACAGAGAGGGAGCGGAACCTCGCCTACTGTACAAAGATAAAATTTACATTAATTGCTCCACCCGTTTCTGCCTCTGGTCTCACCCAACACTGTGGTCCACAGAGGTTTGCCTGGAAAGGAATGTGATCTTCCAGATGAAAAAGGTTCCCCACTCCATCCTTAGAGGGTGAGGTTTATGTAAGTCTCT
The DNA here is from genome assembly GCF_964234715.1 of Podarcis melisellensis. Lineage (NCBI taxonomy): Eukaryota > Metazoa > Chordata > Lepidosauria > Squamata > Lacertidae > Podarcis > Podarcis melisellensis. The sequence continues at coordinate 92,875,694 of NC_138529.1, forward strand.
TCGCCTTGGCACTGGATGTGCTTTGGAGCTGTTAGCGGATGAAAACTGTATGCCCAAACCAAATGAAACACCAAAATGTTCTCATTTCTTTATGAGGCAGCAAGGTGCCTGAGGAGGTCCACATGCGTGTGTTACTGCATTAAGGACACAAGAAGCAACTTGTAATTTTGTGGCGATAACAGACTGTCTTATCAGAGGCAGAATTGTATGTGGGACAAAAGATCAGCATCTCTCTAGCTGATTGCTTGAAAAAGCAGATTTAACACCCAATTGTTGCCCGGAAATAGGCAGGGAGGCAAACGTTTCTAAAGAGAGAATATCAGCAGCCACACCAGAGATGGAGGTGCATGCTGTCCAATGACTGTCAGGATGCCAGCGGGAGTAGAAGATGCAGCCTAGTGAAAGGACACCCAGGATCAGGGGCATACATTGTGGAAGGAAATGATGGAAAGAGAATGAAAGAACGCCCAGCATGTAGACAGCTGTGCAAAGGAATCTTGGAGAGTAACAGTGAGAGGGATGCAGAAGAACGGTGATGAGTGTGAAAGCTGTGAGGATGTACTAAGCTTCACTTGGGGATGACCAATCATGATGGCCACACAGTGGGACATTAGATGCATAGCCCATGACACTCTATGCCATTACACTGTTGAACAACAACAAAAATAACACCATTCTGCTTTCAACTGAATTGTAAAGACAGCTGCAATATACTGTCATGGATACTAATTCATGAAAAGGTGGACCCTGAACCATGTTTATCAAGCACAACAAGGGTACCCTGGAACCTGTAGGCAAGTGCAAACTAAGGACTTGACATCCTTCCCCCTCCCCCCAAATAAGCTGCATCACTTAGAATTTGTTATTGTGGGGATAGAGGACCACAAACCACTCCCCAAACATGCAAGTACAGCATGTGCCATAGCATTGAGCTACAGCATGAGACTCTTAATACCAGGGTTGTGGGTTTGAGCCACATTGGGGGGGGGGGGATTCCCGCATTACTTGGGATTGGACTAAATAACCCTTGTGATCCCTTTCCACTCTCCTGTTCCTATGTAGCACTGTTTGGGGTTATTGTTGCATTTAACTTACTCTTTGAGGTGACCAAAGGGTATTTGGAATTGTTCCTTTTTACATTCTACAAATCATCTCACCCATGGCCTGCAGCCTTCCCAGGTGCCCCCAGTTCAATAAAAGTCCAAGGAAGGTATAATTATGAGGTAACTTCTCCCAGGCAGCTTTTTCAGATCAGGAAGTCAGGGATGTTGCAGAATGCTACAGAAATGTTTCTGCACACCCTGCTGTTGTTTACCTAACAGTGATAAGGTAAGCCAAAGACCCTAAACTGAACAAAATTCTAATGAATTTCCTAAACTGAACAAAATTCTAATGACTTTCTCAAGTGCCCATAGAATTAGGCAGATAAATGGAGCTCTTTTTCAGAGGGAAAGAAAACTTTTTGAGAAACTGGAGGACAGATTTCGGCACATCACTAGCATAAGCACAAGTGGACTTTGCTGTGGTTCTGAGCAGATGTGCAGCAAATATCTTAACCCAACTATGCTGGTCCTTGAGAAATAACTTTGTGCAGACAGCAATGTGATGTCTCAATCTGGCAATTAAGTTTGTATTAACTGACAAGGAGAGGTCTGTGCACCTGGATTTGCCCTCTTTTTTCAGGGCAAGGTGGGGAATAATTATAGTCTGGGGTATAGGGGAAAATTCTTCAGATACTGTGTTATAACTTCTCAGAAACTCTTGACAGCAGTGGGGATAAAGTGCACATGAAAGGGTCTCGTGGAATTCCGGAGGGAATCCATCAGAGCCAGCTTTTATTAAATTTAGCACCAACTGTATTTCTTAAGGAGTTATTTTCTTCTCCAGGGATAATTTGTCAGAATCCGACAGCCTATTCTTTTCCTCCCCGCTTGTAAATACCCTGTGTGTTCTCCATCACTTGCCAACTGGTCTGAAGTGCATAGAGGATCATAAAAATGAGCAAAAGGCTCATTAAAGACCAAGGGACACTTGGGGTTTTTTCCCCACCATATTTCATAATGCCAATTGGGCCCCTCCTTCCTCATATTTGTCATGTCGGATAGTTAAAACCCAGCCATCCATTTTATGTGGCGTAACACTACTTCTGTGAGATGCTGACAGTCACAATAATGTAAAATATCTGACAACGGCGATATTATGAAATGCCCCAGTGATTGAATTCCATTTTCTGGATTTGGATGGCATTGTCAGTTTTACTTTCTAAGGACTATAATAAAAGGTGCCATCTTATTCCGTCAGAAAGGCCTAGAGATGCTAAACTGCTTCGTGGCACCCAAGAAAAGTATCAAACAATTGAATTGCAAATGAAACTGACAGGTACAGCAGCTCCTGGCAGCTGTGCTGAGCTGAACGCCACACCTTTCATTACTGACTGACATTTGGTCAATAGGCCCTGCTTAAAAAGCTCCGGCCAGATTCTCTGCAAGAATAGCAAATGGAAGCTATGTTCTGTATTTCACATACAAGTATATAATACAGAGTGGTATTATGGCTCCAGCATTTTCTCTAAGCAGTAACGCTGCAGTGTTTTTGTTTGGCAATTTCCAAATGTCAGACAATTAGAAGTGAAAAGTTCTTCCACCTCTTTTTTTTTTTAAACAAACCAACAACACGTCATTGTTTACACCCTGGAAAAGAACATGTCTTGAAGAGTCACTGTCAAAATTATAAATAGACTCTGTTGTCAGATTTCTCTAGGTCACTAGAATTTCAAGCTTCTGTACTAAAATAATATGGTCTTTAGGGACTATGGATATGCTACAGTCAAGTTTTCACACTCCCAGCTGGACCACTGAGGGGTGAGGACTGGCACTATTATATGGGGTTCAGTTTTGCTCTAGAGGTTGTTAGAATGGGTTTTCTGCATCAAAGCTGCTCATAGTCTGGTATTAAGGTGACTCCATATGTAGCCTTTTGATGCCCTGGCCAAGAATTCTCCAGCGCTAACTGGTTGTCAGATGTCAGTCACTATTACCTGATGCCTCTCTGTATACCATGCCCTGTGGGCTTCAGCTGCTCAAGAGATGAACAACAGCAATAATAGTAGAGACATTTGCCAATTCTCAGCTCCATTGAACAGTTTTTAGCTAAAGTTATTCGGAGTTCTATAGGGACGCAGGTGGCGCTGTGGGTTAAAGCCTCAGCGCCTAGGACTTGCCGATCGAAAGGTCGGCGGTTCGAATCCCTGCGGCGGGGTGCGCTCCCGCTGCTCGGTCCCAGCGCCTGCCAACCTAGCAGTTCGAAAGCACCTCCGGGTGCAAGTAGATAAATAGGGACCGCTTACCAGCGGGAAGGTAAACGGTGTTTCCGTGTGCGGCTCTGGCTCGCCAGAGCAGCGATGTCACGCTGGCCACGTGACCCGGAAGTGTCTCCGGACAGCGCTGGCCCCTGGCCTCTTAAGTGAGATGGGCGCACAACCCCAGAGTCTGTCAAGACTGGCCCGTACGGGCAGGGGTACCTTTACCTTTACCTATTCGGAGTTCTGCACTTCACTTTCATTGAGAACAGCAGAAATTTAACAGCTAATGTTGTAAGTCATGTTATTAAACTTCCACCAACTCTAATGAGAATTTTTGTCATGCCTCTAGGGCAAGGTGAAATTGTGAGTTTATGCAATTTCTAATCATGAAATGTATGCTCCCCACTCAGCTGAATGGTTGCTTTTTACTTCAAGAAAACTCATGGCCATGTATATGGCACTCATGGCCGTGTAAATGGCACAAATATAAATTGGGGGACATCTGGATTGAAGAGGATCTAAGGGTCTTAGTAGACAACCAGCTTAACACGAGCCAACAGTGTGATGCAGCAGCAGAAACGGCTGATGCTATTCTAGGCTGCATCAACAGAAGTATAGTGTCCAGAGAAAGGGAATGAATAGTACTGCTCTATTCTGCTTTGGTCAGACCACACCTGGATTACTGTGCCCAATTCTGGGCACCACAATTTAAGAAGAATATTGAGAAGCTGTGCAGAGGAGGGCGACCAAGATGATCAAGGGTCTGGATACCAAGCCTTATGAGGAATGGTTGATGGAATTGGATATGTTTAACCTGGGTAAGAGAAGACCAAGAGGAGAGATGATAGCCATATTCAATTATCTCAAGGGCTGTCAGATGGAAGATAGAGCAAGCTTGTTTTCTCCTGCTCCAGAGGATAGAGCCCAAACCAATGGCTTCAAGTTACATGAAAGCAGCTTCCAACTAAACATTAGGAAGAACTTTCTGACACTAAGAGCTGTTCAACAGTGGAATGGACTCCTTCAGTGGTGAACTCTCCTTCCGTGTAGGTTTTTAAGCAGAGGTTGGATGACCATCTCTCATGGATGCATAAGTTGACTTGGACTAGATGACCCTGGTGGTCCCTGGAAACTCTAGAATTCTATGATTCTAAGAGTACCATTAGCAGCAGTCACTAGCCACAATCCCTGGAATGCCGGAGTTATTACAGCCTGATTTTGAGATGCTTAAATGGCTTCAATGCACATATCCCTCTTCATTAGCCCTGCTCAGTCTTTGGCAGCCATCTCTTGTTTTTCAATCTACCCTTTGACATCAAGGTTACCTCTCACATTCTTTCATGGGGTGATAATGGCTCACTGCCAGTTTATCAGGATAGCACTGTGCATTAGTCCCATGGGGTAGGGTAGAGTTCCACACCTACTGGAATAAGAATTTATGACTTCTGGTAGATGTGGAAACTTCCTAGAATGAATCCAGGACTAGATACAGTCCAGCAGGTTCTGAACCTCCTCTGAAAGTCCAGAGATCCTTCTCTGGTGTAGGGAGAAGGAGAAAGTTTGCCTCTCCCTCACTGCATCAGAAGCCTCACTGCATGTGGACAACTGGGTTGCTCTAATGAGCCACCTTACATCTGCAGGGTGTCTGATCCAGTTAGGAATAGGTTCTTTACTGATTCGGAAGATGATCAGGAAGGATTTGAGGCACCCACCTTGTCTTCAGTAAATTCTCCTCCCTAATTCTGATAACTCTCCAATTCAGTGAGACTTGTTTATTGACTGCTCATTGGATTCAGAGCATTCCATCTTGAGATACACTCTACATCCCAGGATGAAAGGGCTGTGATGGAGCAAGTTGCCAGTAGAAACATGATATAAAACCCTCAATGTGGAATGAATCCATCCTTCCTTCCATTTCTTTGCAACAAAATCCTGTGAAGACCCTGGTTTTATATTTTTTAGACATCTAGTGAATTTATTTTCCTGCTACACTTTTTGAAAATGTGCAATGGCAAATATTTAGCAGAAAAGAAATACCCTATATTTGAGGGATGGCCAGAACTGTTTCCGAGTCTATTCCCTACCTTTTGTTCCAGAACAAATCTGCTTCATTTTTTATTGAAATTGTAGTATCTAATTTTATTCAATTGTAAGCTCAGCTTGTCACATTTTTGAATCAGTCTACATTAAAAAAAAAACCCATCCTCACAATTTGTTGTAGTGAAAATTTCTCCTACTATATACTTTATTCTTTACAATTTTCTCCAATAAACATTTGGATATTGAAACATTTTTACAAGCTGTTTCCCCTAATAGAGTGCATTATGTATGTTATTTTCATTAATGCATGCATTTTTATGCATATTTTAAACTAATATGCACATTTTTGTACATTTTTTTCGGTTGGAGAACTGCACAACAAGATTCAGAAAAAAAATTGTGAATGTTGAAGAATCCTTGTATTACCGTTTGTGTATTGTTTCAGGAAGTGTGCAGTAGGTGGGCTCACATGAAAATGTGAATCAGAACTAAGTTCTCAGCCAATGCCACTATTGTCTCCATCTTTTCATCATCTTTTGAATATGGAGTTACATAAAAGAGATCTAATATTTCATTGATCTGGAAACCTCTGTTCATTCGGATAAAATCTCCCTTTACAGGCAAAAGCCATCCCTTTTTAACACACACAATCCTGATACATCATGAAACGCGATCTTGCTCACTGCTCAGTCACCATGTGTCCTCTACCTTTTAGAGACTCAGAGGACTGTTCTCTTATGTTTTGCTCTGATTGTCATTGACATACAAATAGCTAAAGTAATTCAGGTGAGCCACTGAAACTGTCTAGTTCTCCCAAAACATGTACGCTGCTTGACTGTCCACTGCCAATCAGGTTGTTTCATTACTGGCATTTTTGTAAAACATTTCTACTTTGAATTGGCTGACTTTGCAGGAAAGTAGCCTACATAGTGAACAAAGAGCCTTCCTCTTTTCCAAAGGGGGAGTGGAAAGAAAATTTGTCATTCACATTATACATTTCTTAATTGGTATAATGGGATCACCAAGCTAAAACACTTTTTAAATGTACCACTTCGAAGCTATCCTCCATTTGTGCATCTGAATCTTCCTACCAGAATGTAGAATATTTATCTCTGAGGAATTCATTTTGTTAGGGTTTGTTTTTTTTTTTTTGCGGGGGTGGCCCAATTCTTCATACTGCCAAGGTATCTTGGATTCTATTTTTGTCTGCTACCTTACCTGGCTTTGGTTTTTGCTTTTTTTGTCCTCTGCAGTTCTAGTGAGTACAGTGGTACCTCAGGTTATGAATTTAATTCGTTCTGGAGGTCCGTTGTTAACCTGAAACCGTTCTTAACCTGAGGTACCACTTTAGCTAATGGAGCCTCCCACTGCCACCGTGCCACTGCCACATGATTTCTGTTCTCACCCTGAGGTAAAGTTCTTAATCCAAGGTACTACTTTCGGGTTAGCGGAGTTTGTAACCTGAAGTGTTTGTTACCTGAGGTGTTTGTAACCCAAGGTACCACTATATTCCCTCTGCTTCTTTGTCCTAGTAAGTTATAATGATGTCAGACAACATCAGGCCCAAGACATAAACCTACAGCACACATTGGCCACTTTTCTCTAGGTTGATGAAAAGCCATTGATGAGGAATCTTTGAGCACAGTCCATCAACCAGCTACAAATCCACCTAACATCATCTAACAGATTTTTCACCAGCTTGCCAACATGCATATCATGGGGGACCTTGTCAAAATCTTTGTTGAATCAAGATATACTATGCCCACAGCTCTCCCCTGTTCTACCAGACTAGCATCTTGATCAAACAAGAGAGATAAGTCTAGTCTGGCATGGCTTGTTCTTAAGGAACCTGGGTTAGTTCCTTGTTATCAGCATTTTGTTTCGAAAGGCACAAAACTTAATTGCTTAATTATCTGTTCTAAACTTGTGCCAAGATGACCAGTCAGTAGCTGCTTTGATATTTTTTCTCCTTCTTGAATTTGGGGGCATCTGCTCACCTCCAGTCTCGCTTCTTACAAGAATGTTCAAAAGTTATAGACCAAGGCTCTGAGATTGCATATGCAAATTCTTTTAGCAGACCCCCAAAGTGATATCACTATTATTTGAATCTCCTTTTATTTTTACCATATGGTTCCAACTTATTTGTAGATTTCCTCTCAAATACAGTATACGGATCCTTGATGTATGATGTAGCTCTTCCTCCCTTTTTTGTTTCACCTTTTCCTTCTAAAATTGCCTCCAATCCCTACAATTATTATTAGAGTCCATCCTGTATTTCCATACTATGTGCATTGATAGAGACAGTGGGATATTGATAAAGACCCTGGAGTATATACCCTGACAGCACTCTTTCTCCTTCTTTTCAATTCCTAAGGAGCCCATACCACCACCCCAGTTTCACTTACACTCCTGTACATGGAGTCATACTGTGTTCTAGGATTTGATCCCTTGCCCCACAGGAACTGGTTGAGTTTATATTGTCTGCCTTACTCCAAACAGCCTCAAGGCAGCTTACAATAATAAAAACACTAAAATAAAATAATACATGATCAAACCAACATGATGAAGCAGAAAATCCAGACAATAAAAATCAAAATGAAGTAAAAAGCAACAGGTGAAAACACCAATAAAAGAGTTTATTTTATTAAAATACAAGAGTGGGGGGGGGGACACCAACTTTGCCTGATGTCTAAAGGCAAATTATACTGGTGCTAGGTGGAAACACCTAGGAAGAGTTATGTAGTTTGGACACCATGACAGAGGAGGCTTAACCTTTGAATGGGGAGCATTCTGAGACAAACTTTGGAAGAAAATATTAATAAGCAAGAATATACATGTGGTAGAGACAGCCCTTTAGATGTATTCATTTAAAATACAGTCATCTGATATCTCTGACATGATTAATTTTCATTTTCAAACCACCACACAATTTAGATTGTCATATAATAAAGGGAACATTTGATTCCTAAGCCTGGAGGAATCAATATAATGCATATTAAAAGTGACATTCTTATAAGCCTATGTTTACATAATGCTTAATTGTGATTTCTTGTTGTTGTTTTCCACATACCTAAACCATTGCTAGAGATTAACTGCAAACCAGGCTGTGAAATCAAAGTTTCAGATTAGTTTACAAATTGTGGTTTGGGTAAACCATGGTTAAGCTGTGGTAAACAAGCAAACCATGGTCAAACCAGCTCCTGGTTTCCATTTCTTCTGCTGCTTCCTTCTTCCTGGTCTTTGAGCCTTGACATAAACAGCAGGGGGCAACTACTTATTGTCTCTTCTACAGTTGAATAAGGCAGATCAGTAGCACTCGAGCTGGCTCAAATGAGGCTTGGTAGTGAAATGAGAAAAAGATGACCAATTGTCCATCATTTTGCCTCCATTCAGCTTCATAGGCTGTCTCAGTAGCTTGCAGGGGATTAAAGACTCCTTCTAGATTCCATCAGTCCCATCATTTACTTCAGCTTCCATCTGAAAGTGCCACAGCAAACCTGCCCCTCACCATTGTAGTGTGAAGAACTGAATACAATATGGCAACCTCCTACTCAGCTGCAACTCTACCCTCTCCCGAAACACCAGCCCTCTCAAGAACAATCTATATTTCTTATTACTCATAGAATCAATATATACTACAACAGACGATAACTATACATGTAAAATAGCCCATTCCAAAGTATTAAATTATTTTAATGGAAATATTTCTGTGTGTATAGCACTATTGTATTTATAGGTCCCATTCCAAAAATTAATCAGTTTATTACATTTCTCATCAAATGAGTGAGGTGTTTGTCTTCTCTGTGTGTCATATTTATTTATTGCTTTGATAGTTTCCCAGAAACAGTAGGTGAGTCGCATTTCTTAGCAATTTCTTTATTTTTGAATGTATTACGAACCATTTCCTGATCTGTTCTAGATCAGAATTATTATTAATAATAGCTCCATACAAAATGAGTGCAGTCGTACCTTGGTTCTCAAATTCAATCCATTTTGGAAGTCCATCAACTCCCGAAACGGTTCGAAAACCGCAGGAGCTTCGGCTTCCAAAAAACGTTCGCAAACTGGAACACTCACTTCCGGGTTTGTGATGTTCAGGAGCCTATTTGTTCGACAACTAAGGTGTTTGACTCCCAAGGTACGACAGTACACAAGCACCACTCTCTCTGGTTAAACAATACAATCTCTCCAAGAGTCCATGTTGGAGATTGAACCTAGGACTTCTTGTGTGCCAGGCCGGTCCTTTTTTTGTTTTAGTAACTGAGCTACAGCTTTATATTGGAGTCCATTCATTTTCTGGCTACATGTCTCAGACTGTGCTGTGGAAAGAATAAAAGGGGCATTCCACCGTTAAGGGCATAGGAGGCCACAATGAATGATAAGAATCATCAGGTTTGAGGTCATGTGGTCCAATTGCCTGCTCAGTGAGGGATCTGCAATGCAGCATGCAACATGTACAATTGTGTGATGTTTTATGATAACAATAAATTAAATAATTAACAATCTGCTGCCTTTTATGACATGCTAAGTCAGCTGCCTGAGGCAGATGACTCATTCTGCCTAAAGGTAAAGCCAGCCCTGCGGTATTCTATCTCTATGTGATTAAGACCATATGCAGGTCAATTGGAGTTGCACATGTTCACCCCATGCCCGCTGATATGTCCGTTCCACTGCTTTCCATGTGTTTTGGGGGTGGGGGTCTGAAGGAATACACATAGGCTGTCCCTGTGAGCTCCAACCCAGCATACTCTAATCTTATTAAAAGCCATTTTAAGTTTAGTTGTCCTATCCACGTTGTGTTGCAGTGAATTCGCTGAGTTAAATATTGTGAAAACATGATGTGGGAATATTTTTGGGATGCGTTCCTGCTATAATGTCTGGGGTTTTTATTTTAAGAGAGAGAGAGAAACAGAGGAAAAATAAAGAGTCACGTTTTCAATTTACCAGGGAAGTTGACACTTGGGGTACTTCACAAAATTCAATAAAGTGAAACCTGCTTTCCAAGATCTTAATATGAAATGCTGTAAAAGCACTTACAAATATCACATGTTTAAAAGAGGGGGGATGAGATAAGAGTGCAAGACACAATAAGGGAAAAGAAGAATTGATTATAGAAAAGCACAGGGTGTTTTTTAAAGGCAGGAAGGAAGAAGAAAGAAAAACACAAAATTATCTGTTGACTAATGTGGCCGTTGTATTCACAGGTCTGATTTCAGCTTTATATAAAAGTTTATATTAAAATGATAAGCAAAAAGCTTCCCTGTTGTCCATTCTGTCCAGAAGGCAAGTGAATGGGAAGTTATCAGTATGTCCAATTGTGTAATGAATGTTTCTTCTGGCATGTTACAACTGTTTTGAGAAAGTATTTCATAGGTAGGAAAGGGGAAGGGAGGAAATCCTAATATTACTATGTCTAATTAAACTGAGACTGTACCCAGAGGTGGTTGGTGTGCACTAGACCTGGTGGAGCTGCTGGGAGGTCACAATAGTGTGGCCAGTGAGTGGTTACAGGAGTGTGGCCAAGTTGCTCTGATGTTCTCACCATCCTCCTCACAAGGCTACTGCGGACTCTTAAACACTTCAGTTTTATAAACAGCATGTAACTAAATTGAAAGGTGACATATTTTGATTCCGAGTGGGTCCCAGTTGCCACAATTTCTCACGGCATTTCTTTTGACATATAAAGTGCCAGGGAAATTCCTCTCTCTCTCAATCCTCATTAATTCCCCACAATAAACTGAAAATCCCCCTCCAGTTATGCCCTTTTGATTCCACTTGGTCCTGGTTTACATTTTGGGAAAGCAAAATGCAGATTTACTTGCCATTCATGTTTTCCTCTAGACTCTGCGGCTTAGGTTTATGTTGTCCTGTTTTAAGCAGAAACTGTACCTATGTAGTCTATATGACTTAATTAGGTCTGTTAACTTTGAGGGGTTTAACTCTTGTTCACAGACTGGGATGGGGAGAAAGGGAAGCTGGACATTGACTCTGAAAGCCTGGTAAGCCAAATCAGAATCATTCAGAGGGACCACAAGGGTCATCTAGTCCAACCCCCTGCAATGCAGGGGTATTTTGCCCAACATGGGACTCAAGCCAGGACCCTGATATTTAGAGTCTCATGCTTTACCGACTCAGCTATATCATTCCTAAATTTCTGAGCATGTCCAGAGCTGTTTCTTTGCCTAGCCATCTACTGAGCTGCAGAGCCACATTCAGTTAAGAACTGGGTAGTTCTCTCACCTCTCTGAGCAAGTAGCTTCCCTCCCCTTTATTATTATTGATTTGGCCAGTGTCTGTCAGGAATGAGCCAGCTCCAAGCTAAGATTTGCAGCCAACTGCAGAAAGCAGCCAGGAACAGAGAGGCTTAGATGTTAGTCAGGCAGAGGAGAGCCGGAAGCTACAGACTTTGGCTCTTCCTGACCTTGACGGGCAGGCTGATAAGGCAGTAACTGAGAGCTGGCTAGAACACAGCCAAAGCTCGGAGGAAGCACAGACAGGCACGAATAGACTCAGAGACAACCTCGCAGCACAGGAAGAGGTTGGAGCTGATCCACTAAGTCCGAAGAGTCAGCGAGTCCACTAAGTCCGAAGAGGGCTGCTAGATAGAAAGCAAAACAAGAGACATAAGAGTCATAAGTTCAATATCTTCTGTCGCGGCCGGAAGGAGTCTTCAGAAGGGTCATCTTGAGTAATGATGCCAGAGGCTTTGTCAGAGCAGTCTGGAGCTATCTGTTTGTTTTTGCAATAAATTCTCCTTTTTAATTACCTACACTTACTGTGTTATCAAGCTGGGGAAACTGGACTCCTGACAGTGTCATTTGGGGGTGGGACCAGTGAGGGAGCGAGAGTACATATAATTACTTATCAATTTTTTAAAAAAGAATGATGAACAGGTTAACACAGTACTATATAGGGAAAATGAGAGTTACTACCAGTACAAGCTAAAGGATAGAGTCTTAGCCCCCAACCTATAATGGCGAGAGAGACAGTGCTTAACTCCGCTACCAAGTGCTAAGTAGCACTTGAGTGTTCACAGTGAATGATGTGTTAACTGGGCAGAGCATGTGTCTCAAGGCCCTTTCTTGTGCACAGAACCCTCAGGTGCCTCAGCGACTGAATGGAAGTAAATGTAGGACTACAAAATGGCTATTATTCTAATTGAATGCCATTAAACCTGACTGTGGATGAGCTCCAAATAATGGCACACATTTGTAAAACAGTTCAAGTGTGCCAAGCCTCTTCTAACTAGTACTTCATTAATTCTCACTATTTTCCTGAAAAGAAGGGGCTTTCGTACTATTATACCCCCATCTGGAGATAAGCACCTGAGGTAGAAAGGTAATGACTTGCCTAAGGTGGACCCATTATTTGAACATTGCTCTCCTTTATGGGAGCCACTCACTGGAATGCAGTGCTATCACATTAACATGCCAAACCGAACACTTTCTCGCACAAGAGAGACTGGGCCCATTAACTTTGGATACAGTTTTCTTTGAGACTGATTCCCTTTCTCCTTTCCTTTTTAAGGTAATTTAAAATGTTAGCATACAGCAAGAGCTGCCGCCGTTACACATGCAATATTTAGAAACTGGGCTCTTATAAGCAGTTCTATCTAAATGCATTCAGTTTATCCAACGGGGGAAAACATACAATAATAGGCAAGAGATTTAGATACAGTCCAACATGGAAGCAAAAATAATATACCAGTTGGAACTGGCATCCCATTCACAGTGCCTTCCTTCTGCTACCCATTTACTTTACAATAAATCTTATTTTTAGAAATGGCGTGAACAATAGGCATAAAAAGCAGACACTGCAAAGGTGAGATATCAAGTGATATTCCAGCCAGAACCTGTTTTTCTCCTATCAGGGTGCTTTCAGAACAGATGTTCGTTATCCACCTTTACAGCACCAAAAAAAAAAAGGAGGAAAGAATTATGGCTTCATGGAACCTGAAAGAATTCAGAAGCATCATGATGGGAGAGAAGCAAAAGAGAATGCAGAGGGGAAATCTATGGCTGACAGCTATTTCAGGTAGTTCTGCATTCAGAGCTACTCACCGTGGTTCTGTTTTAACACCACTATAATTCAAGTACAACTTTATTGACGTTAAAGCCAGAGTGAAGGAAAAGAGAGACCAGGCAGAAAGTTTATAATGAAGTAAATAAATGTTAGTGGGATCTCACAGACTGAAATCTGTGTCTAGACTATATTCCTGCAGTCTGCAAATGAGCTTACTTGACTAAACAGCATTTTCATGCCAAAAAGGGGATGAGGGAGTGAAACCAGTAGTCACTAGGAAGCTAGACTAGAACACTGTTATAAGTTTGAGGTGGAGGGCTAAAATTCTGTAAAGGGTTAGAACTCCTAAATTCCTGGGGTTAGTCAGGGCTGGATTTTAAGCCAGTCCTGTGTCCAGGAAACAGCCAGGCAGAAGAACTATCCAGACATAATCACCAGAATGGCTGAGTCGTTGACCTAACAGAAAAACAGAGAGAGAAGTCATCAGTGAAGCAAATGGCTGGGCCCCATCCTGCGGCAAAAAACAATGCCAGAGTTGGCAAGGGGAAGTTTGCAGAGGGCAGTGATATAAGCAAACAGGAGGGAAGTCTCAGCATTACAGGAGCAGGGCCTTACTGACAGGGCAATGCTGGCAATTGTGTGATGCCTTATTTTTTTCCTGGTCTTCAGAGCACATCTGCTTAATTTAGGAGTGGGTGCTTTAGAGCAGCTAGGACTGGTCTATGGCAATTGGTGACGGTGAGGTGAAGGACAAAATGGTGGCCTTCCTCCCGATGTTATGTACCATAGGGGCCAACTCTTAGGGGCTGAGGTCCCTTTGCCCTCTCCCCAATAAAATATTCAAGGGGGCTGGGATCCCCAAAGTTGATGGGCATTGCCATTCTATTGGTGTGCATGTGCCCCTTCATGTGATTGATTATGTGGGGCAGAGCTTACCTGCCCCCATATTTTATTCCAATTTGGCACCCCTGCTACATGCGGAAAATACTACATACCAGACTAGCTTAGAGGGCAGATGGCAGGCAGTGTGTACATGAGATAACGATGATGATGATTTTATTTATACTCTGCCCATCTGGCTGGGTTTCCACAGCAAGTTTGGGTGGCTTACAGCATATAAAAAAATGATAAAACATAATAAAAGAAGACAAAGTCCCTACTAGAGAAGAAAGGCAAATTAAGCTGTTGGACTATGCAGAAACGGCAAAACTGACCAGAAAGTTCAGGAACCAAGAAGACCAAAACTTTAATAAAGAATTGGAAAATTCACTGTAAGCAGATGAAAACATGAGCAGGACTGCAATAACACTTGTAACGTAGCAAATATTATGGACCAAATGGAGTGACATAAAATATGGATTCCTGAATAATATGCAGTTGAGAAGGTTAACAATAGAGGGGAAGGTGGGAAGTCCAGAGATACAGAGGAATCTTTAAATATGGATATGTATTTTGTATTGTTATAATTTTATACTTGTAAAAACCAAATAAAATTTATTTCAAATAAAAACAAAAACATAATAAAAACATCAAGTGTTAAAAACCTCCCGATACAGGACTGCCTTCAGATGTCTTCTAAAAGTTGTGTAATTCTTTATCTCCTTAAGTGTGGGGCTCAGATCTTCTATACACTGCCAGCACTCCATGCCCCACCAGCACCTGAAAGTGGACACCAGTTTCCAGGTTGGAAGAATAGGATAAGACAAAGTCACCAACCACCCACACTTACCACCCTGGCCAGGTCCACGAATCCATGCCACCTGCTAACCCTATCATCTATGTGGTCTAACAAGCAATTGCCACTGCATTTTACAGGCCATTGGATTTGTGAAGTTCTTTGTTCAGGAAAGGCTTTGAGGCTTCTCAGAATCTTCAACATGCAGAACCACCGAATAGGCCCCACAAATTTATCATCAGGTAATTATTCATTAAAAAAAATAATGGAGCAGATGTCCACTAAATGAGTAATTTGCTGCTTGCCAACAGCTACTTCTGGCAGGTTGTTAAGCAGGTAAATAGAAGGAGGTTAAAAATATGAATAAAACATGTACAGAGCAGCTTAAAGACACACTTTGATCCTCTCATAGATTTGAAGAATTTATGCAAGTGTCGTAGGTGGAGCAACAGATTCTGTGACAACTTGTTGATGAGAGGCAATATTCCAGAAAAGAGAGGGGCGCGCCTTCTCTATAATCCACACACTTTTGCAAAAGACCCATTGCTTTGGCGGAACAATTGTCCAAATAATAAAGAAAAGCATGTTTATTAGTGGCAGGATAGTGGCCACCTTTTGCCCTTTGCTTCCTCAAACATCAGCCTTAAAACAACCCAATGGCATGATCCAGATTACACAAAGGCACACCACATAGAAGTCTGGGCCTCCAGTTCAGGTGAGGGACAGAGACCAAAGGGTGGAAAGGAAAGAGATTGGTCACCGGAGGACTCTTGTCTTATCTGCCTCCCTGCCTGGAACCATTTTCTATGTTTGTTTATCTGTTTATCATAATATTTCTTCCACACTTCTCTGTCTCTACATATTGAGCTGCAACCCCAGGCTGCTAGCAACCATAATTAAAATAATAAAAACAACATGTTGAATATGTATGAAATGCATTGTTTTAAAAGGTTAGGGAGTGGGACAGGGAGGCTTCAGTATGTATAGGAGCCTAGAAACATGGAAAACTGTGTTATACTGAGTCAGACCATTGCTCCATATAACTCAATATTGTCTACACTGACAGGCAGAGGCTCTCCAGGGTTTCAGGCAAGGTCCCTCCCACTCCTACCTGGAGATGTCAGGGTTTGAACCTGGGACCTTCTGCCTGCAAAGCAAGGGCTTTCCCACTGAGCTGTGCAATCAGCAGCCATCAAAGCATTTTGAGGTTAGAAGCAAGCGGACTTAATAGTTTTTTTGACCTGGTGTCTAATAGCCATCAAGGAAGCTGCTAAGCAAACCTTCCAAGACAGAAAAACCAAGACTATGCAAATTAAATGGAAACACCAACAGCTATAAACACTCAGTAAATTCGAGTATGGACAAGCCTTAGATTTAGCTGGGTGTGTTTTTCTGTGCTGTTTTTATTTGGTCTCATGGTTAACCACTCAAACAGGTTTAAAGTATTTCCCCCTTCATTAATAATATCTTCACAATAATCATTTTCTGCCTTACAAACCTTTAACGGAAAGCTGACTTCGTTTTGGGCTAAGTATATCTGAAGACTCCTTCACCCATTTCCCTGTGGCAAATTGCTTCACTAACACTACCCATTGCAAAGAGCTAGACGGACGAGTAATTATCCCATTGTTATAAAGGTAAATGTAAAGGACCCCTGACAGTTAAGTCCAGTCGTGAACGACTCTGGGGTTGCGGCGCCCATCTCACTTTACTGGCTGAGAGAGCTGACGTTTGTCCGCAGACTGTTTTTTCCGGGTCATGTGGCCAGCATGACTAAGCCGCTTCTGGTGAAACCAGAGCAGCCTATGGAAACACCGTTTACCTTTCCGCCGGAGCAGTACCTATTTATCTACTTGCACTTTGACGTGTTTTCAAACTGCTAGGTTGGCAGGAGCTGGGACCGAGCAACGGGAGCTCACCCCATTGCAATGATTCGAACCGCCAAACTAGGCAAGCCCTAGGTTCATTGGTTTAGACCACAGCGACACCTGCGTCTCATCCCATTGTTATACATAACGTTTTTAGTTACGGTACTTGTGAAACCAGTTAGGATCAGTCATAGGAAGCTGTTAAGAAATTAATTAAAGAAATGAGTAAACTGAATGAATTTCAGGGCCCTTGAATTTCAGGGCCCATTCCAGGGGCATTCAATGGGTTTGTCCAGAGAACAAATATATCCACTCGGAAGCAGCACTGAGGACCCAAGAAGGGAGGATTAGGCTAGCATAGTTTGCCTCCCTCCAGCTATCCAAGTGAAACTTGGTTACAGTGGTACCTCTGGTTACAAATGCTTCGGGTTATAAACACTTCAGGTTACAAACGCCGCTAGCCCAGAAGTAGTACCTCAGGTTGAGAACTTTGCCCCAGGATGAGAACGGAAATTGCACACTGGCGGTACGGCAGCAGTGGGAGGCCCCATTAGTGAAAGCGCACCTCAGGTTAAGAACAGTTTCAGGTTAAGAATGGACCTCTGGAATGAATTAAGTTTGTAACCCGAGGTACCACTGTATTTTATAATAATGTTACATGACACCTCAATCTCTGAGCGGTGTGAAATTTCATGGGTCTTGGCATTTACCCAGGGTTTATATTTCCTTGTGAAATTAGGCACAGCAGAGACTGGAGTGTCTTTAGGATATATGGTTTATTTATGCACATACAGTCATACCTCGGGTTACAGCCGCTTCAGGTTGCGTTTTTTTGGGTTGCGGACCGCCAAAACCTGGAAGTACTGGAACAGGTTACTTCCAGGTTTCGTCGGTTGTGCATGTGCAGAAGCGCTAAATTGTGCTTTGCGCATGCGCAGAATCGCAACCTGCGCGTGCACAGATGCGGGTTGCAAATGCTGCTGGTTGCAAACGTGCATCCCGCATGGATCACGTTCGCAACCTGATTGTCCACTGTATATATAACCTGAATCTACAGTGGAGAGAGGCTTCAGAGCATTCACATCTCAAGATGATTCTCTGCTCCTCTCTTAGGTCTACAAACCTAAGGTAGGTCTACAAACAGAAGATCAAGCCATGCTACATGTCCCTTTTTTACAGCCTGCTTTAGCACGTCCATCTGGAGTTTTACTAGCCCCCCATCTCCCCTGCTTTTTCAGACCTCTTGCAAAATACTACAATATAGCTTGTGAACCACCCAGAGATTTTCAGATGAAGGGCAGTACTGTATATAAATTTAATAATGAATAATGAATGAAATAATGACATTTCTCCTTCTGACATCATCCAAGCTGAAACCCTAAGTCTTTTCTTTCCCTGCCCACTAGCACACACAGCTGGAGGAGAAGCCCCTCCCCTCCCTGTATCGCACAAGCTTACATGCATTGATGACTTCCCTGATGTGTTGATGACTGGTCATCATTTGCCTTTGTTCTGCTAAACGGCTTATCTCCTGGTGATGCCCTAGTCAGGAAAAACAAGGTTAGCTGGAATTTTTATTTTATCCTGCTGAAGTCAATGTCTTTCACCTCATCCTAATTTTCAAAGCCCTGATCAAACCCTAGCACCCAGGAATCTAGAGGGCACCAGGGCACCAACAAACCCGTAACATTATTTCAAGTCCAAATTTAATTGAGGAATAACAAGAGTCTGGATGGCTCCAGTTGAATGAAACAAGCTCTTTGAGCTTTCCATGTTTAGGCCTGTGGATGACTTTGACAATGCTTCGCAATGATAAGCACTAATACGTGATGACATGACTACCACTAGTCATTACTGCTACTAAAATAAATGCCGTGAATGAATAGCAACCACAGGTGAAAGTTATTAAACCAGTGTACTTAAAATAAAAAAATTTAAAATCTCACAAAACACAAAATAAGTGCATGGCTTTATGAAAATCACCACTGATTAATTTATTTCACTCAGTACCGGTAGTTTAATTTCTTGACAATATTTTTTCTTCCAAAAAAGAAACCAATGACAGGTACTATTGCACATAGGTTGAAGATAATTGGGGTGCCCAATTATAGGATTTTGTGATAGGGGAAAGTGCCAGTCTTCCCTTTTCTTTTGAAATGTGTAACTGAAGGAAAGTCAGCTCAGGTTTTTCCTCTACAATATGCAGGATTTAAAAAAATAAAATGCAGAATGTTCTGCTAAATCCCTCTTGTCTTTGAGTTGAGAGACCATATATGCAAATGGAAGCATATTAAGGGGATTAAAAATATGGTAGAAAATTAGCATTTTAATATATTAGATTGAATCCAGAAGAGACAATAAAAGTGCAAAGCCACTTTTATGTCAATGAAAGTTCAGACAAAGTTGTTTTAGCCAATGTCATTATCAAGAGGGCTACAGTGGGCGGGTCTTCATGGAAGCCAAGATTAGTACATTCAAAAATAAAATGGAGACAAACGTGGCTTACAAAGATAGGCAGGCTATAATGAGAGAATACACTTCTGCTGGGGGGGGGGGTTTCCCTCTTCATTTTTAGTGAGAGTTCTTCTTTTGCCCCCTCTTCTGAGACATTTTGAAGGGCAAACACAATTCCAAAATGCATAACGCCTAGAGCTCATGGCTAATAAAGGCTTCATGCCTCATTCTGTGCAAGGCAGACACAGATATTCCTAAATACACAGTGACTCTTGGTCAAGCAGGTCTTCTTAGGTCACATCTCACTCAGCACAGTGTCCCACAAACTTATCAAGCAAACGAAGGTTTGGCTTCTTCTCTAGCTGCTTGTGCCTTCACAGCTTGGTGAGTGTTTGGGGCGTTGTGGTCAAAGTTCACATGTGTTGGGGGTGCTGGGTTCACATTTAACAGCATGCTTTAGTATTATAAGTGGGACGCGGGTGGCGCTGTGGTCTAAACCACAGAGCCTAGGGCTTGCCGATCAGAATCATAGAATCATAGAATTGGAAGAGACCACAAGGGCCATCGAGTCCAGCCCCCTGCCAAGCAGGAAACACCATCAGAGCACTCCTGACATATGGTTGTCAAGCCTCTGCTTAAAGACCTCCAAAGAAGGAGAAGAACAATAAGAGAGAAAGAGGGAAAAAAGAAATTTTACAACAAATATTAGAGAATGAACAGAAATTAACTAAAAATCCCCAAAATAAGAAAATAAAAGAGAACATTAAAGTCTTACAATCCCAGTACGCGATGTTGATAAATAGAGAGATAGAATGGAAAGTTAAAAAATTAAGACAAAGGAACTTCGAGTACGCTAATAAATCAGGGAAGTTATTAGCCTGGCAATTAAAAAAAAGGAAGGAGCAGAATACAATAAATAAAATTGAGGTGGAAGGAGAAGAGATAAGCAAGCCCAAAGAAATAAGGAAGGCCTTTTTGGATTTTTACAGAGGACTCTTTAAAAACACAGAAAGGAATAACATGAGAAAAATAGAGAGATATTTAAAAGCTAAGAACATCAACAAGATCTCCTCAGCAGAAAAAGAGAAGCTAAATGCTCTAATTGAGATAGAAGAAATCAAAGCAACAATTAAAAATTTAAAAAATGGGAAAGCTCCAGGCCCAGATGGGTTTACTGGTAGATACTATAAGGAGATGGAACCAGCTCTACTGACCCCATTGCAAGAAGTAATGAATAACATCCTCAAAGAAAGAGAACTACCAGAGACGTGGAAGGAAGCATTGATCACATTAATTCCCAAACAAGACTCAGATTTACGGCAAATTAAAAACTATAGACCGATTTCCCTGCTAAATATAGACTACAAGATCTTTGCGGGAATCCTAGCAAAGAGATTAAAGGACATTCTGATAGAAAGTATACACAAAGACCAAGCCAGCTTTTTGCCGGGCAGGCAAATGAAAGACAACACAAGAAACATAATAAACATCATAGAATACTTAACAGATAGGTGCGATAAACAAGGTGTGTTGTTATTTGTGGACGCCGAAAAAGCGTTCAATAATGTAATCTGGGATTTCCTGCTGAAACAATTGGAATATATGGAGGTGGGCACCGAATTTTATAATGGGATAAGAGCCATCTACACAGAACAGAAGGCAAGACTCATAATAAACAATGTAGAGACTGAAGAAATAACAGTAACTAAAGGAACAAGACAGGGATGCCCACTGTCCCCTTTATTGTTTGTAATGGTGTTAGAGGTCTTACTTAATTCTATAAGAGACAACAAAAAAATAAAAGGAGTAAGGGTAGGTCAGAACGAATATAAAATCAAAGCTTTCGCGGACGACCTGGTGGTAACATTGGAGGATCCATTAGACTCAATAAAAGAGGTGCTCGAAGAATTCAACCAATTTGGTAAAATAGCGGGTTTTAAACTTAACAAAAGGAAAACAAAAATGATAGTTAAGAACATGTACAAGGACAAAGTTGAAGAATTACAAAGAGAAACGGAACTAGAGGTGACTAAGAAGGTGAAATACCTAGGAGTATGGGTAACGCCAAAAAATATAGACTTATTTAAAAACAACTATGAAACAGTATGGAAAGGAATTAAAAAAGACATAGAAACGTGGGGCAGACTCAGATTGTCATTTTGGGGTAGAATAGCCACAATCAAAATGTCCGTACTTCCAAGAATATTATTTCTTTTCCAAAATATCCCCGTGATTAAAGGTACTAGGATATTCAAAGTCTGGCATAGGGAGATTTCAAAATTTATCTGGCAGGGGAAGAAACCCAGAATAAAATTTAAATTGTTGACAGATGTGAAGGAAAGGGGAGGCTTCGCCCTGCCAGATTTGAAACTATACTATGAGGCATCTTGCCTATGCTGGGTAAAGACATGGATTAATCTGGAGGATAGAGAAGTGCTGGACTTAGAAGGTCATGATAACCGATTCGGGTGGCACGCCTACCTGTGGCACGGGCGGAAGAGATCGCACAAGGAATTCGGAAACCACATATTCAGGGGCCCACTGATTGAGGTATGGGAAAGGTACAAAGACGTGCTAGAACCTAAAACACCCCACTGGCTGTCACCATTAGAAGTTATGTCCGTTAAAAAGACCAATATGAGGGCTAACTGGGCCACATACGAACAACTGTTAATGAAAGAGGAAGGAAAGTGGAAAATGAGGCCGTATGAGCAGGTCAAAGACCAAGTTTATGATTGGCTCCATTACTTCCAGACAAATGATATGTTTAGGAAAGATTTCAAAGATAAAGGATACGTTGAAAAAACTCTAGATTCCAAACTGAGATCCTGGAAAATAATACAAAAACTCTGTCTAAAATGTACAATCAGTTACTGGACTGGAACCTAATTGACGAGGAAGTTAAGTCGGTAATGACATACTGGGCCAAAGACTTTGGCCGTAACATCTATTTTGAAGAGTGGGAAAAACTATGGAAACAACATCTTAAGTTTACGGCTTGTGTGTCACTTAAGGAAAATTTAATGAAAATGTTTTACCGCTGGTATATGACTCCCATCAAACTAGCCAGAATGTACGGATCCTGTAACAAATGCTGGAAGTGCAAGGAAAGGGAGGGGACATTCTACCATATGTGGTGGGAATGCCAAAAGGTTAAAGGGTTTTGGGAGAGTGTGTATAATGAAATAAAGAAAATCTTAAGTTATACCTTTGTTAAAAAACCCGAGGCATTCCTGCTGGGATTGGTAGGAAAGGAGATAAAAAGGAAAGACTATAAGTTGTTCCAGTACGCAACAACGGCAGCAAGGGTCCTGTTAGCCAAAAACTGGAAATTAGAGGGTTTGCCGACAATAGAGGAATGGAGATTAAAATTATTAGACTACGTGGAGATGGATAAGATGACAGGGAAAATCAGATATATAAAAGACCAGAGGTTTATAAAAGATTGGGAAAGTTTTACGGAATATCTGGAAAATCTAAGCGATGGTCAGATAACACTAGTGGGTTTTAAGGGAGCTCTGTAAGAAGCAAAGGGTACTGTCTAAAGGAAAACAGAGGAACCAGAATGATCAACGGCACTACAAAAGAAGAAATGCGGAACTATTGGCTTTTATTAACACGGATGATTTGTGGAAAGGTTGAAGGAAGCCACTTTGTAAACTATGTAAACATTAAGTGGAATATTATAGTTTTGTTTTGTATTTTGATCCATGCAAATCAATAAAAATTATGTTGGAAAAAAAAAAAGAGGGCTACAGTGGGCGGTTCTTCATGGAAGCCAAGATTAGTACATTCAAAAATAAAATGGAGACAAACGTGGCTTACAAAGATAGGCAGGCTATAATGAGAGAATACACTTCTGCTGGGGGGGGGTTTCCCTCTTCATTTTTAGTGAGAGTTCTTCTTTTGCCCCCTCTTCTGAGACATTTTGAAGGGCAAACACAATTCCAAAATGCATAACGCCTAGAGCTCATGGCTAATAAAGGCTTCATGCCTCATTCTGTGCAAGGCAGACACAGATATTCCTAAATACACAGTGACTCTTGGTCAAGCAGGTCTTCTTAGGTCACATCTCACTCAGCACAGTGTCCCACAAACTTATCAAGCAAATGAAGGTTTGGCTTCTTCTCTAGCTGCTTGTGCCTTCACAGCTTGGTGAGTGTTTGGGGCGTTGTGGTCAAAGTTCACATGTGTTGGGGGTGCTGGGTTCACATTTAACAGCATGCTTTAGTATTATAAGTGGGACGCGGGTGGCGCTGTGGTCTAAACCACAGAGCCTAGGGCTTGCCGATCAGAATCATAGAATCATAGAGTTGGAAGAGACCACAAGGGCCATCGAGTCCAGCCCCCTGCCAAGCAGGAAACACCATCAGAGCACTCCTGACATATGGTTGTCAAGCCTCTGCTTAAAGACCTCCAAAGAAGGAGACCCCACCACACTCCTGGCAGCAAATTCCACTGTCGAACAGCTCTTACTGTCAGGAAGTTCTTCCTAATGTTTAGGTGGAATCTTCTTTCTTGTAGTTTGGATCCATTGCTCTGTGTCCGCTTCTCTGGA
This sequence comes from Podarcis melisellensis, assembly GCF_964234715.1. Lineage (NCBI taxonomy): Eukaryota > Metazoa > Chordata > Lepidosauria > Squamata > Lacertidae > Podarcis > Podarcis melisellensis. The sequence continues at coordinate 92,899,612 of NC_138529.1, forward strand.
GCAGCAGAAAACAACCTTTCTCCCTCCTCTATGTGACATCCTTATATATATATTTGAACATGGCTATCATATCACCCCTTAACCTCCTCTTCTCCAGGCTAAACATGCCCAGCTCCCTTAGCCGTTCCTCATAAGGTATCGTTTCCAGGCCTTTGACCATTTTGGTTGCCCTTCTCTGGACACGTTCCAGTTTGTCAGTGTCCTTCTTGAACTGTGGTGCCCAGAACTGGACACAGTACTCCAGGTGAGCAGAATACAGCGGCACTATTACTTCCCTTGATCTAGATGCTATACTCCTATTGATGCAGCCCAGAATGGCATTGGCTTTTTTAGCTGCCGCGTCACACTGTTGGCTCATGTCAAGTTTGTGGTCAACCAAGACTCCTAGATCCTTTTCACATGTACTGCTCTCAAGCCAGGTGTCACCCATCTTGTATTTGTGCCTCTCATTTTTTTTTATTTTTTTTTTTTTTTTGCCCAAGTGCAATACTTTACATTTCTCCCTGTTAAAATTCATCTTGTTTTGGCCCAGTTCTCTAATCTGTCAAGGTCATTTTGAAGTGTGATCCTGTCCTCTGGGGTGTTAGCCACCCCTCCCAGTTTGGTGTCATCTGCAAATTTGATCAGGATGCCCTTGAGTCCATCATCCAAGTCATTGATAAAGATGCTGAATAAGACCGGGCCCAAGAAAGAACCCTGTGGCACCCCACTAGTCACTCTTCTCCAGGATGAAGAGGAACCATTGATGAGCACCCTTTGGGTTCGGTCAGTCAGCCAGTTACGAATCCACTGAGTGATAGCATAGTCAAGACCGCATTTTACCAGCTTCTTTACAAGAATATCATGGGGCACCTTGTCAAATGCCTTGCTGAAATCAAGGTAGGCTACATCCACTGCGTTCCTTTCATCTACCAGGCTTGTAATTCTGTCAAAAAACGAGATCAGGTTAGTCTGACATGACTTATTTTTCAGAAATCCATGCTGACTATTGGTGATCACAGCATTCCTTTCTAGGTGCTCACAGACTGTTTGCTTAATGATCTGCTCCAGAATCTTCCCTGGTATTGATATCAGACTGACTGGGCGGCAATTATTTGGGTCCTTTCTTTTCCCCTTTTTGAAAATAGGGACAACATTTGCCCTCCTCCAGTCTGCCGGGACTTCGCCTGTTCTCCAGGAATTCTCAAAGATGACTGCCAGTGGTTCTGAGATCACATCTGCCAGTTCTTTTAATACTCTTGGATGCAGTTCATCTGGCCCTGGAGACTGGAATACATTTAAACTAGCCAAGTATTCTTGTACTATCTCCTTAGTTATTCTGGGCTGTGTTTCCTCTGCTGAATAATTTGCTCCAAATTCTTCAGGTCGGGCATTGTTTTCTTTATCGGAGAAGACTGAGGCAAAGAAGGCATTGAGGAGTTCAGCCCTTTCTGTGTCCCCTGTTTGCATTTCACCATCTTCTCCTCTGAGTGACCCCACTGTTTCTTTGTTCTTCCTTTTGCTACGAACATACCCATAAAAGCCTTTTTTGTTGCTTTTAACCTCTCTAGCAAGCCTGAGTTCATTCTGTGCTTTAGCTTTTCTGACTTTGTGTCTACACGTGCTGGCTATTTGTTTGAATTCCTCTTTGGTGGTTTCCCCCCCTTTTCCATTTTTTGTACACATCCTTTTTTAATCTTAACTCAGTTAAAAGTTCTTTAGATAGCTGTTTCCGTCTCATTGGTATTGCCTGAAGTTGTGCTTTTACTATCTCCCTCTTAACAAACTCCCAACCATCATGAACTCCCTTTCCTTTTAGTATTACTGTCCATGGGATCTCACCCAGCACTCCCCTAAGTTTTATGAAGCCGGCTTTCTTAAAGTCAAGAAATTGAGTCCTAGTATGCTTGGCTGCTCCTTTCCGCTGTATAGTAAACTTCAGAAGAGCATGATCACTCGCGCCTAATGATCCTTCCACTTCAACCCCACTAACCAGGTCATCAACATAAAAGATCGGCGGTTCAAATCCCCACGACGGGGTGAGCTCCTGTTGCTTGGTCCCTACTCCTGCAGTTTGAAAGCACACCAGTGCAAGTAGATAAATAGGGACCGCTCCGGCGGGAAGGTAAATGGTGTTTCCGTGCGCTGCTCTGGTTCTCCAGAAGCAGCTTAGTCATGCTGGCCACATGACCTGGAAGCTGTACACCGGCTCCCTCGGCCAATAAAGCGAGATGAGTGCCGCAACCCCAGTCATTCGCGACCGGACCTAATGGTTAGGGGCTCCTTTACCTTTAGTATTATAAAACAAGCCAAAGCTTTGGGTTGTCATTTACTGGCTGTAAACAAGCCATACTTAAGCTTGTTGACAGGATTCACACATAATGCTAAACGATGGTCCAGCATTATGTGTGAAGCAGACCAATGTGTCTTTGCATCTAATGGGCAGGGTTCTTAAAATGCAAACTGCATCTGCTTGGGAGGCTGATCATTAGCAGGATCAAGTGAGGCACAGATGGGAAATTCAATCACTTTCTTCCCTGCTGTGGTCCAGAGGAAAATCTCCTTTCTAAAGCTAGCCTTGCTTTGGGAGGAAATCCCACATTCCCACCAGTGGTGCATTCCATGTAAAGCAAATATAGCTTCAGAAGATGGATTTTCCTCAGAATCACAGCAGGGGAGAAAAGGATTACATTCCCTGTCCATGCCTCCTCTGATCCTTTTAGCTGCCCCCACACCCCTGCAGCTGATGCAACATTTGCACATTAGATGCAAAGACAAATTTCCCCTGTGTGTACTGGATTAACACCAGACAGTTATTTTGGAAGTATTGGTGTTGTTTGCTTATCAACTTTCCAGATATACTAAATTCTAATTCTTCCCAGAGCAGTGCTGCAGGGATAATCTCAGATGTTCACAGTTAATGATGCTGCACATCTGCATGGACATGCAACTTAGCAAAGCAACAGCTAGTACAAAAACCCACCTCCACTGAAAATGAGACTCGCAAAGATATATGTAGTACTGTGGAAATGGACAAGGGCATCACATCAACTGGGAATTGAGGTAATTAATGAGCAGCCAGGTACTTCATTTCAGATGCTGTTGAACTCCAACTCCCCCCCCCAGCCAGCCAGCATGGCCAATGGTCAGGCATAAGTGCAACATCTAAAGGACCACCAGTTCCCCATCCCTGTCTTAGCCATTACAGTGTAAGTTTACATGCAGTGTGAACTCGGGGACTGTATGGCTCCTCAGCCAGTTAGCTTCCTCCATATATATGCATAAAGTGCACTTTCTGTGACTGTATGGTGCAGTGGAAAAAATTAACAAACTTGGGAAATAAGTCTGGATACCAGTAAGTCCGGAGGAAACTAAATTGGCTACCTCTGGACTAAATCTATCCATGTAGATCAGGGGTTGTCAACCTGGTCCCTACCACCCGCTAGTGGGCGTTTCAGGATTCTAGGTGGGCAGTAGGGGGTTCTACGGCACAAGCTGAATCCTCCTTCCATCGAGCACTGGTGGGCGGTAAGGAAATTCTACCATCAAGAAAGATGCATTAGTGGGCGGTAGGTATAAAAAGGTTGACTATCCCTGATGTAGATGAACAAAGGCATATTGCCCCTCTCAACACAGTCCATGCTGCATGAGTTCTGCCTTCCTACCATAACAATGGACATTTTGCTCTTAAATATTAAGCATATTTCTTGTTGTTTAATTAAATTCACCCAGAGTTCTTTTAACTATCCTGGAGATAACCTTTCACATCACCAACAGACTGTAACAACAACGACAATTTTATTATGTATACCCCACCAATCTGTAGAAGGATGGTGGATTTTCAGAATGCTGCTGCAGTTAAGAGGCACTTTGAAATCAAGTGGCAGGTGTCATAATGTAGGTTACATTGATTTGCTACCAATTACTGACAGCTAACAAGAAGCACTTAATGATCTAGCACCGTACCCACTGTGCAAAATCAAAACACAATTTTTGTAGAGAAGAAAGAACCACCCACACTGGTAAATGTTTGGATCGCACTTGGAAACTAAGACTTTGTGTCTATTCTAGCCTAAGAACTAGACTCATCCATCAACAATGTGGAATTTTGTGGATAGATGGTTGGTATCTCTTGATAGAATCTAGGATTGATGTGCTGTATGCTGGGCTGCCTTTGAAGACGGGTTTGAAACTTTAGTTAATTCAAAATAAAGCCAGGAGGCTCTTGACTGGGAGTGGCTTCCACTCAATTTCCAAATCTAATTCGAAATGCAACATGCACTAACCCAGTCAAAGTCATCTAGCTAGCTTTAATTAGCCATGGCGGGCTAGGATCAAGAGCTCAGGTCTGGGTCACACCACTGCAAGTATCCTGTCTGCATTCTCAGGCCTCCAAAGACTGGAACTGATCCCATGAAATTGGCCAAGACAGTACATCAAATACCACATTAGGCATTGCTCTAAAGTTTGTTTTAAAGTTCTGAGGCAAAAAGAAAAGCCTGAAGACTTCATAAAGATGTCTGAATTCGAATGGGAATCAATCAGTATGCTCACTGTGCTTGAGAGAGATTGAAACTAAACTCCAGATTGCTAGTGATTT